>NW_025421501.1:1433512-2867025 GCF_011764305.1 Mustela putorius furo | reverse complement strand
AGGGCATTAGGCAAGTGGCTGTCTCTACAGGAAGAAAATTCTAGGCAAAGGAGGTACACATGCAGGGCTCCGTGGTGGGTCATACTGGCCATGTCAGTAATTACTCAAAACCTGCTTCATTTACGGTCTCGGAATAGTCGATTATCTACAATTCTAGAGGGTGAGGCTCCTTTTTTATCGCCTGCTGGTTTTTGTTTGTTGTGACTTTCCACGCTTACTCTGTTTGGATAATAAATTCATCTGAGGCGGGTTTTAGCTGGAAGGTGAGAGTCAGGAATGGTTTTGTTTATTCCAGGCTCGCAGGTCCAGGCCGAAGTGGATGGTTGGAGGTAGACATCAGCTCTGTGCGGCTCAGGCCTGTGACTAGACATTTCCATGTTTGTGCTTTTCCCTTGGAGATCCCAGGCTGGCCCTGGGCAAGTTCTTGTAGTCCCCGGCGGGGGCAGGGTGTGGGGAGGGCGCACGATGCCTACGACAGTCACTCTGGTTTTATCCAAGGGGCTTCAGGTCTCATTCTCTGATCAAAGTTGAAGAACTCAGTTCTGGATGACAGAGACGCTCAGGCCACCCCCACAAAACCAGTGCCGATGGGGCTTTTGTGGCGTCAAGTCCCGTACTTTCTACTCTGGGTTTTAGTTTACTCCTAGTGTTTGGCCCTTGGGAATTCCTTCTCCTGGGAGCTGAGCTGTGCGTGTAAAAGGATAGAATTGATGGTGCTTTTGAAGCAGAACGGTTTTCAGATCATCGGTTGTTATTACTGGAACCAAAAGCCTCTGTTCGGAACCAGTATCTTAGCACATTCCTTTTTGGTCTGCATTTATATAAGTCTGTATTTGATATACTGATACATTAAAAACACTGACCGATTCTCATATTCCTGGAATAAGTGCTGCTTGGTCACTTCCTTTATGTACATGACAGTGTCAGTTGCTAATATATATATATATATATATTTTTTTTTCAGTTGCTAATATTTTGAGTAAAAATTTCTGTGCTGAATCTTGTTTGTTTCATAGAGAGGTTTGAGGTAGCTTCTCTTTTTTTCCTCTGGTTAGAAATAATTTGTGGAAAAGAATTACTTACATAAGTTTGAAGAAATAAATACGACCGCCCTCTCAGATTCAGATAATCTTTGGGGGAGGCTCTGTCTGAACATCCCCAGTGTCCTTCTCAGCTGTTACTATCTGATTTGTTCTTGACTAATTCTAGCAGTTTTTATAGTAATATTTTAAGAAACTATATTTTAAATGTTACTGTTTAGAGAAGGAACTTTTTATTTTTTTTATCAAAGCTGGGAAGTTTTCTCTTAATTTGGCAGTATGCTAAAGGTTTTCTGTGGAGCCTTTTTATTTCTCCCTTGTTTTTAGAGAAGTAGATTCTCTAAAAATTTTCATTTTTCTTTTCTTTCTTTTTTTTTTTTTTAAGATTTTATTTATTTACTTGAGAGAGAGACAGTGAGAGAGAGCATGAATGAGGAGAAGGTCAGAGAGAGAAGCAGACTCCCCATGGAGCTGGGAGTCCGATGCGGGACTCGATCCCGGGACTCCAGGATCATGACCTGAGCCGAAGGCAGTCGTCCAACCAACTGAGCCACCCAGGCGTCCCTAAAAATTTTCATTTTTCATATGATTGTGTGATATGAATTTGAAATGCATTTTTCTTTTTTTTTTAATATTTTATTTATTTATTTGACAGAGATCACAAGTAGGCAGAGAGGCAGGCAGAGAGAGAGGAGGAAGCAGGCTCCCCACTGCGGGGCTCGATCCCAGGACCCTGGGATCATGACCTGAGCCGAAGGCAGAGGCTTTAACCCACTGAGCCACCCAGGCACCCCTGAAATGCATTTTTCTTAACAGTGAAAAAATACTACAGCTAAAATCTAACTACATTAATTATTTCTAAAAATCTTTACTGTCTTTTTTCCCTTTTGGTTAATTTCCATTGCTGATAACAGTAGTGATGATTTTCCACTAGAATTACCTGTCATTTTATCATACTTTTTTTTTTTTAAAGATTTTATCCATTTATTCAACACAGAGAGAAAGATTACAAGTAGACAGAGAGTGAGGGGGAAGCAGGTTCCCTGCTGAGCAGTGAGCCTGATGCGGGGCTCAATCCCAATACCCTGAGATCATGACCCAAGCCGAAGGCAGAGGCTTAACCCACTGAGCCACCCAGGTGCCCCTATCATACTTTCTAATTACAAAATACAAACAGGACTTTCAAAAAATATTCGAATATTGAAAGAGAATTAATAGAAATCCCAGAAATAGGAGTTGGCAGTCATTTTTGATGCCTAGAATTTCCAGAATTAGAATAATTATACATTGTTTTGTGATATTTTGGGGGTATGGCAAAAAGGTTTTGTCTTTAAATGTTCTCGAAGAACGTGTGTTTTAGTTCCGAGTCTTCTGTTACAGATTACTTACTTCTTGGACCTTTGTACTTGAAGGGAACACAGATTTATCTCATTCCTCTCATTTTCAACCGCCTTTTTTTTGTTAGATTATTTTGCAGTGTTGTTAATGTTAAACTGCCCCTTGATTATATAAGCTTTTGCTCAGCATTTTTGCTCATAGTTAGATCTTGGTTTCAGTGTTCCTCCTGGTGGAGAAATACGGGATCTTTCCATGCGGTAGCTGGTGCCATCCTGTCTGCTTTTCTGTATTTATCCATACATTTGTGTATACTTTTGATATTTACACAAATATCTTTTCTCTTTTTTGCACGTTTATTTGTAAGGCAGTCTATTTAAAACTATCCCTAGTTTGATTTTAAGAAGATGAATATATTCTTTTTGTATATAATTAAGTCAGAGCAAGTAACTTCAGATTTCTGCTCTGCATTGTTTCTTACCATTTACCTAGTGACAACGTGTCAGCAGCTGTCTACATCCACCCCAGTGAAACCGGCCTATTTAAACTCTCTGAAGTCATGGTCATCCTGTTAGACCTGGTTCCCTGCTCATCTTTAAATTCTGTCTGCCTTTTGCACGTTTTCTGAAGCTTTGAGTGGCGGGGCCGGGGAGGAACGGGGTCGCATGTGAATTTGCTGGCAAGTGAAGCCGGCTGACCATCATTGGTTAGGTGTGTCACAGCTTCCAGAGTTTATCTGCGGGGACCCTTTCTGTGGCGTTTCCCTGCGGTCCAGGTCATCACATGTCCACGTCCACCAGCTCTCCTGGGTCTTCGCTTGTGCGCCTTGTTGCGGCCGGAGTCTGTGCTCAAGGTCTGTTGTGCTCCGTTCATGTGGCTTAGGCATTTGACGCTTGTTGCCTGTGAGACGTTGTGTTGTCAATACTATAATTTTCCAGAAGTGCTGTCTCATTGCCGTCTTTCTTCTTCAAAAGATGGATTAACTGTTCTTCCGGTTGCCTTGTGACTTTCTAGTTCATGATTCTGAGCGTTCTCTGGTCTCTTACCAAGCATTGCCTTTTTTGCACCTGAAAACGCTTTCATCTGTCTTATCCTTTCTTTGTCTTTCACTAATTCTTGGGATTTATCTTTACCTGTTTCTAGTAAATACAGTTTTGATCTGAAAATAACGCTCTGTACCTTGATGTTCAAGGTCTTACTTAAAATGTGGGAGGGGACGGGGGGGGGGGGACCCTGACTGGCCCTGTCGCTGAAGTGCAGTTCCTGATCTGGGGCTTGTGAGCTCGTGCCCCACGGTGGGTGTAGTAAATCTTTAAAGGAAAAACGTGAGGAAAAATTTGACATTTAATTGGATATTGCAGTATTGTGATTTGATAACAGTCAGATGACCAAATCTATTTCCTTTTTTTTTTTTTTTTTTAAAGATTTTATTTATTTATTTGGCAGACGGAAATCACAAGTAGGCAGAGAGGCAGGCAGAGAGAGAGAGGAGGAGGCAGCCTCTCTGCTGAGCAGAGAGCCTGATGCGGGGCTCGATCCCACACCCTGGGATCATGACCTGAGCTGAAGGCAGAGGCTTTAACCACAGAACCACCCAGGCGCCCCAGACCAAATCTATTTCTTATCTATACTTGGTCTTTGTCTGCAGTTCTCGGCTCAGAGCTCCCCAGACCCCTGGAATTTCTCGGGCTGAGAGTGATTAAGGTGTCTTTTGTTACATTAACGAGGAGACTTTGGGCCATCTCCGAAGGACAGCTGTCAAGAGAAGGACAGCTGTCAAGAGATTGGGTCCTGTAAATTAGAGGGTTGCCGGTCAGTCCCACCCTGGCCTGGGCGGAGGGGGACTGGGAGGGTCGTAGCTTTAGTCAGTCCCGAATGTTTAGTCACTGAATCAGTTATGCCCACGTAATGGAGCCTCGAAAACCCCGACACTCAGAGATCCTGGGACAGTTGGTGCTCTCGGAGAGGGCATAGAAGCTTCGCGCCCCTTCCCACACACCTTATGCTGTACGTCCCTTACATCTGGCTGTTTTGAATTATATCCTTTTATAATAAACAGTAACCCAGGAAGCAGAATGTTCTGAGTTCTGTGAGCTGATCTAGCAAATGAACGTAACTGAAGGAGGGAGGCCCAGGCAGCTCTGCCATACAGTCTGTCGGCCGGGACCAGGACTCACAGTTGGCATCCTGGTTTGGAGGGGTTGAACTGGACACTCCATTGCGTGGCCAGCTGCTGGCAGAAGTACGGGGCTTGTGACTGGTGTCTGATGGGGGGAGGGGGGCCAGCCGGTGGGACTAAACCCTCCACCTGTGGCATCCGATGCGATCTGCGTAACAGTGTCCCAGTCGGTGAATTCTTACACTCTGTGCCATGTCAGAGAGTGGCTTCTCTGTGTGGGGACGCCCCATGTACTGCCACCACACAGTCTGAAATTACATCAGGGAAACTGTTCAGATAGATGTTCATCCCCCTGTATAACAAAGGGAAGGTCAGAGGTACTTCTTAAACGACAGGACACAGTCCATGGGTCCCGTACCGTGAAAATACTCGTGGTCCTTGGTAACAAGCAAGAGTCGGAAGCAGCTCGGCTGGACCTCTGCCTCACTTTCCCTGTTGTGCTCGTGTCATATGCTGGCACTGCTCTTCTCTCCTCCTCAGTGCAAGAGAAGGCCAGCACCCACCTCCTCCTCGGCATGTGCTTGGACACCTATGCGCGCTACCTTCTGTTCTCCAAGCAGCCGTCACAGGCACAGAGGATGTATGAAAAGGCTTTGCAGATTTCCGAAGAAATGCTGGGAGAAAGACACCCACAGGTAAGGGAGGAGAGCGGGGAGGGGAGCGTAAAACAGCGCTGTCAGTGTCCTGGTCTGAGATGCCACAGTGGGGACGGAGTCTCAGTGAATGGTCCTAGCCGTTTCCCGTCCACGTGCCCCAGGCCCTCCCTTTGCCCCCCCCCCCCCCCCCCCCCCCCGGCTGCCTGCTTCGGAAGGACCCGAGGGCTGCTGACAGGCTCAGCGGAGTGTGCACCTGACTCTTGATCTTGAGGTAGAGTTTGAGTCCCAGGTTGGGTGCACAGACGACTTTCAAAAAAAAAACCCAAAAATTTAAAAAAGAAAGCATCTGAGACCTTGCATCATTTACTGGGTCCGTCCAGAGCCTTCTGTGTGTGTATCCGTTTACATAGCGGAACAGCTTGTCCCCACAGTAGGTTTAACCAGGCACCCCGGGCTTCCAGGCCTCAGGCCACCCAGCGCAGTGTTTTGGAGCCTGAATCTCAGTGGGAATCTTAGGAGGAACAGGTTGGCACATGGAGGTTCTTGCCTCCCTCACCCGACAGGTAAGCTGCCAGGGGACATGGGGGGATAAAGGGGAGGGGGACCGCATTAAAAAGTCAAAGCCACTGACACAGAATATAGCCACACCGTGCAGAGCTCCCGGTTAGAACCGAGACCGCACTGAACTGAAATCTGTGTTTCTTCTCCATCAAACTGAGTTCTTAGAGGTGAGAACTAGATCGCTTATCTGAGATGCTCGGTAGCCCCCAGAAGGACACACATTTTAACCCACCTGAACATGTCCCAGGCTGGGGCGGTGGGCGAGTCAAGGTATTGGGCTATGACTTGTGCTCAGGAAGGGGACTTAGGTGACAGAGTGCCCTTCATGGAATAGCACTGCAGAGGAAGAAGACAAATCTGCAGTTCAGATCACAAGTGCTAGAACTGAGGCTTAAATCATGGGCTTCAGGCGCTGAGGCGGGTCTGCCATTCCTAGTGTCAAAATTCTTAAATGTTGACTTAAGAGTTTTAAGATTCAAAACCCTTAAAGGAGATCTTCCTAAAACCCATAATCTATGTATTTCTTCTTCTCGGTGAGTCTCAAGAGTCACCCGCAGGAATGACATTGTAAGACGGCGCTGGAGGCTAGCTTCTCAGGACGGCAAACCTTAAATGAGATTGTTTATAGCTGCTGCTTGCGGTTTTATTTTTGTGTGTGTGCTTCTAATTTGGTCATTAGATTAAGTAATATGCATCCTGTTCCCAAGTTTCTAGACTTCTGTCATTTTCCAGAGTCAAACGGATGCCGTGTGCTGTATGGTGTAAACAGTGAGCGGATGTGGCTCGTTCAAGGCCGATGCTCTTCACCTGCAGGATGCTAGGAACACGGAATCTTAAGCGTAGATTCAGTTCACCAAACTCCAGATTGATCTGTGTAGCTACTTGTTTTAACTGGCCCCGTTTTCTGTTGCGCACAGACCATCGTGCTGATGAGTGACCTGGCAACCACCCTGGACGCGCAGGGCCGCTTCGACGAGGCCTGCGCGTACGTGCAGAGGGCGTCCGACCTGGCCCGGCAGATCGAGCACCCCGAGCTGCACATGCTGCTCAGTAACCTGGCCGCCATCCTCATGCACCGAGGTAGGGCGCCCGGCGTGAGAGCAGGGGGGTCCCCGGAGGTAGGACTTTGCGAGAGGGCTTCAGGGAGGCCAGGGGCGGTCCGGAAGCTCCGGAACGAGGGGGCTGGTCGGAGGTCCCAGAGAGGACGTGTTTGCTTCCAGTGGCGCTGTGTGTGGCCTCCAGCGCTCCCGGTGATCTGCGGGAAGCTCAGGCTGAGGGTGGGGGGCCCTGCTCCGCCACTGGCAGGACGGGCAGGCAGGGGGGCCCCAGCAGGAAAGGAAGTCGTGCCCGCCCGGGGCTCCTGTGTGGCCGCTGGTGCCCACGCTGCGGAGCCTCGCAGAATCACTCTGAAAAACCTGCATTTCTCTCCTCTCTTCTCTCTGGGTCATTTAGAACGATATGCACAAGCAAGAGAGATCTACCAGGAGGCGCTAAAGCAAGCGGAGCTGAAAAGAGACGAGGTTTCTATACAGCACATCAGGGAAGAGCTGGCTGAGCTGTCGAGAAAAAGTAGACCTTTAACTTAATTTTACGAAGCGCGAGATCCCTTTTTGTTGTAGGGAATTTTCAGCAACAGCGATTATTCCGGTCTCAGTGATACCCAAATCAGTGGCTTAGATCCTTTCTCCTTGATATTCAAGTTTTGTCAGTGTGGCTGTGGTGAAGGACAAGTTGTATACACTGCCACTTTGTGTTTTTAAAGGAAAAACAACTCTCACCCCTGGCTGGTTTTGCCTCTAAGGACAGATGTCAAGTGATGCTTTCAGTCGTGACCTCTGAGAGGGGCCAGGCGCGTGGGTCTTGGGGGCACCGCGAATGGCGAGGAGCCGGGCCGCCGTCGGCTGGGCGTCAGCCAGCATCCGCGTCCTGTGATTCCGACCCATTGATTCCCTCCCCTGTCTTTCGTTTTATCGCTGTCGGGCAGATCAGAGTGACCTGTCTCGTGGCGAAGGGGGATTGTGGTGAGTTATTTTCCTTCTCCCTTTCATGAAGCCCATTGTGGGGTGTAACGCGTAGTGGAGCAAAAGTCTCGTCTTGGTTTGCACTGGCGTCCAGCATGACGTTTGGAAGTAGGAGTTTTAGGCCCTTGGAAGTATGCCCATTTAATGATAAATAAAAGTGAACTGTGTGTTTTTATATCTGGTTACGTACGACCGTGAGGAAGGCGAACAAGGAGTGACGTGGACTCTTCTCACAGCTGGTGGAGCACTCCACTGCCTGTGCAGCCTCGGGCCCTGCACCTGCCCAGGCTGCAGCCCCCGGCCTCAGGGTAGGGCCTTACACATGTGACCTGTTAAACCTCCCCCCACCCCCAGCGATTCCGACAGGCACTGCTGGTGCAGTAGCAGGATCACTGACCTGGTCCTGATCCTGGCCTTTCGTATCTGCGTCTGTAAAGCAGGGGACCGAGGAGATTTTCCTACGGCTGTGGGAGAACGTACCCGGTCAGAGGACCGTAGGTGTACAGACTACTGTGTGGAAAGAGCCTTACCCCGCTGCCGCAGAGTGCGCACAGTCGAAACCTGCGGGCTAGGGAGCTGGGTGTGCTCACCGCCGAAGGCTCGCAGGGAGCCCTTCGCCCAGGGGAAAGGCGATTTTTGTAGGTGCCGCGAAGGAGCAGTTGTTGGTAAGCCTCTGCAGATGGGGGTGTGAGTGGGAATGATTAAACAGATATTTTTGTTTCCTGTGTACATATTGGAAGAATCCTTTCATAATAAACTAGAGACTCTACAACAATGCTCTATGTATTCCGTAATCTTTGAATTTCTCACGAGAACGAACTTACTAGAGTCAGGAAAACAGAAACTAGAAACCTTGAGGTCCAAATCCTCGGGGATTAGACTAAAACTAGAATTTTATATTTTTTTATATTTATATTTTTATTATATTTGCTGATGTCAGTTTCTTCCTGCTTTCTGGTAAACTCATCTCTTACCACCCAGCTAGCTCCTTTGTTCAGGTCTAATGAGAAACAGAGTATCAATCAGATGGTCAGTGAAACCCAGGCTGAATTTATTGGTTGGTTGAGTTTTGAAAAATAAGTATCACCTACTCACCGTCTGCAATGAGAATGTTTCTACCTTTTCACAATGGCAGGGGTTACTGAAAGGTTTGTCACTCCAGGTTTTATTTAAGAATTTTTGATCCTCCACAAGGATTCAGCTCATAGTCCCATCCCGGTGCTGGAAAAACTGTAGGTGTCCCTAGACAGGCTCATCATGTGGGTATTTCCAAGGAAGTTCATTCGCACTGTTGTAAAACAGGATAGCAAACCAGGAGGACCAACCCCTTGGCTGACCGGTCTGCACTCAAAAGTGAGTTGTTAAAAACAGTGGAGTTTAAGTGTCTGAACTATGTCACCAGTGTTTTCAGGGCATAAATATTCTAAAATGGAACCAGCATACCAAAATTAAAGCACTGTGAAACTCCCGGTCACAAGCATGCGCTGGAAGCCCGGCTGTCAGGACGCCGCCCTCTGCGGCACCGGGAAGACCTCCGTGGCTGCGGGGCGCTGCCTGCTCGTGCGGAAGGAGGCAGCTTCGGACCACTGAGCTCCCAGCCCGCAGAGTGTCCTGCCTGGGTTCACAGCCAACATCCGCCAGTGCTTGGTCCCTCTCGGGCCGTCCCGATCCTGCCGCGGTGGACGGCCACCCTCCCAGAGGGTTTGCTCCGTTAGGTAAGCCACGTGCGAGTTCTGTCCTTTCCGTGTTCTGCCCTAAGAAATGGTCCCTCCGCGCTGTGGCCGCAGGAGTGGTAACACGTGTGCACTGAGCAGGGGGGCGTGAGGGGTCCTCGAGTGCGATTGCGGAAGTAAAAAGGCTCTCAGGCGACATGTTGGCAAAAGCCATTCTGATTTGGAGTAGCTCAGGACCTTCAGGGTCCTGCAAAAATAGTCATCACCATCATGTCTTTTGGTGTGCCGGCACTATAAATGAACGATACCTAAAATAGGAACTGGCACGTAGAAAGTTTACTGTTTTCCATTCACATGAACATTTATGCGTTTGTGTAACAGAGCAGTACCAACTTTCCAAGTGAACAGGATCACTGACCCCGCTCAAGTTTAGCGTGAGACCTGAAGTCTCCAGGAGTAGAACAGCAACAGGAGTGAAGGCTGAACTTCAGACACACACGAACTTGTGGCCTTTGTTGTTTAATTAACCGTGTGGGCAAGGTCCTGAGCCAGTGCCCGCATTACCCAATTAGGGACCAGACCCCAGTGCTAAGGGCCCTGCCAGAGTCTCGGGCAGGCCGGGAGGCACGCAGACAGTGGTTATCGTACACCTGCTTTCTCTAGAGTCCCGAGTACTTCTGTTAAAACGTTTAGATCAATTTAGTCCATAAAGTGCTAATTTGTATCCTCTGCAGAGACCTCAGTCTCCCCCGCCCACCCTTTCTCATCTTCAGTGGTGTCCCTCCGGAACGGTCTCTTTCCTCTTGCTCCAGAAGGATGCTTCAAGGCTCTGCTTAAGTTGGATGGAGAAAAAAATCTCAATTCAACAAGCAATTATTAAGGATGAAACTGACCCTCTAGTACCATAATTAGTTTAAAATTCACTCCTTGAGATTCAGTGAAATGAAAAGATTCAACAATAAACTCTTGCCCACGAGGACTCAAAGGGAGCACTGGCATGTGGCAAATGGGACGGGACCAAACCACACATTCCCCGTGAGGCCTCAGGACCAGAACACAGCGCACCTGACAGACGAACATTCGACACGGTTGTTACCTTCCCAACTCAGCCAATACTGAGCAACCTAAAGACAAGATACTAGTTGTTCCTTTGAAACCTGAGACATCAAGAGCCTTAAATCACACGTGATCTGTGTAGCTATGGACAGGGTAGTCAGATTTATTTCAAAACAAAAGCTCTGTTGGGCTGCATCAGATGCAGAAGGAAAAGTATATTTAGGGGTGTGGCTACGTCACCAGTGTGCATAACAGTGAGGGATGCCTCAAATAAGCCTTTTTTTTTTTTTAAACTTTAAAAACGGAACTATAACATACCCATGCAGTAATATTTTTTCAGTGCTACTAATTAAAAAAAATTAAAGCCTGCATTGGAAATCTACAGTATGGCAGAATTTTGTTTCTCTTACCTTTGACCCTAATAACGTAATGTACAGATTTCACGACAGGGTCTGTGTTAAAAATCTAAACATTTCCACAAGATCTGAAACATCACCGGAAATCTGAATTTGGAGGAGACAAAACTGGATAAAAGTACAATGCCCGTGACAGCCAACGTTATGTAACTGGGCTGTATGAGGTCATTTAGAAGGCAAGGGTTAAAAAGATAGGTGCGGAGTCTGTTTTTTAAAATCCCCCCCAAAGTTGATGCGCTGATTTGAACACAAGTACACCAGATACTACAGCAAGGGGAAACACTGCAAAAAAGGTCATCTATTTACAGAAGAGTGATTTAAAGACATTATGGTTTTCTTTACAAACAGATGTAGGAACAGGAATTGTCCACTTCTTAAAAACTCTACATCTTAGCCCTCCACTATTCGAATCCACCGAAGCGCCTGTATCCAAGGCAGCCCCCCGCCCCTCCCCCAGTCTGACTCTCCAAATACATTTCCATCATTTCTTCATCATCCGTGGTCCAGGCTCTCCTGAAAAGTCTCTGGGCACGAGTCAGAGGAGGACATGTTTGTGACCCTCCATTAAAAACAAAACCACCCCAAAAGAGAGCCCTCCCCCCCCCCCTCCTCGGCGCCACCGAGCCCGCCTTCCCCCGTGCTCAGTCATCACTGTCCGACAGCGTCTCGTACTGCGCAGACAGCAGTGGTGCCGGCTCCCGCTCCCAGAGCCGGTTCTGCGGGTGTGGGGCCGCCTGGGCCGCTGACGCGGGGGCGCACGCGATGGGCGTGGGCGGGGTGCTGCTGAGCATCCGCATGGTCAGGGGGTTGTACGGGAACTGAGTTGAGCCTGAGGGGAGAGAGAGAAACAGTTTTCAGTGTCGTGAGGACAGCCGCTGTCCCATACCGCGTCACAGAAGACAGTCATCCTACCGACGGTCTAATGACACCAACAGCACATGAAACAACGTGGAAGGGCCTGGGAGGCCCCCTCAGTGAGAATCTAGAAAGGACGCTTGGCCTGAGGACCAGCAGCAGCTTAGCACTGCGGAGCCCAGGCACAGATGCTCAGCCGGGGTTCTAAGGGAAGACTTGGATCGGGGCATTTCTGTGGAGAATCCCAAGTAGAAGTACCACCTTTTAAGCTTCAGCGTCTACACCGAGAACGTGCAGACTCTTAGAGGTAAAGGCAGGAATGTAGGGCTGAGGACGATGGTCCGGGGGCGGCAGGCAGGTGCCATCTGCTGGCTCTCACTGGGTGGATTTAGCAGGTCCGAGACCTGGAAGGGGGCATGTGACCCCAGCAAGAGCACTGCCACCTTCTGCCACCACCTAGATCGTTCCACTGTCCCCGGAAAGCCTTTGACAACAGCTTAAGAAACTCTAAAAATGGAAAGCCTACCATTTTTATCAAGTCATTCGTTTCACGACTTAATTCCTCCTCTGAGAGAGATGGGAGGCCGATCACTGGTTTAGCTGAGACGTTTTCAAACCAGTGCACTCTGAGTGCGATGTGAGAAGTTCATCAAGCAAAGGCCTTCAATTATGTGGATATAGTGTCCACATGAAATTTATATACTAATATGTTAAGGGGGAGCACATTTCAGATTTTTTTCCCACTGGTATGTATTTAACGTCTAAAAAAAGATGGCTTGTAATTCCGTGAAACCCTTAAATCTATACCAAATACCCCAGGTTTGCCTGTTCCCTTTCAGGACTACCATTACTGTGGTTGTCAGGTTTGGAAAAAAAAGCTTCAAGCAAGCAAGTACAAAATGGAAAACATTAGTAAATATCCTAGATGATTGTTTTTCATCAGTCATATAAACGTGAGCTGACGAGAGAGGATGGCTTTTTTTTTTTTTCAGTAGTTCCCTAAGACCCGGCTCTAAGAATGTCTACATGGAGGCTCCAGGTGACAAGTGGGAGCAGCCCATTGTGCTCAGGTCGGTTCCGGGAGGAACTGAAATCCCAGATGCCCCGGTCTACCCAGAGCCGCTGCGGCATGCTGTGACATGCGACATGCTGCAGCATGCAACATGCAACAGCCGCCAGGGGGACTGGCCAGTCCTCACAGCTCTTCCTTATTTCTGGTAATCAGACCTTGCATTCTTTCAATTCTCAAGATTCTATACGTTCAGTTTCTGTTTTGTAAAGTGGAACCTACTGGTACGGTAGCCTCCAAAGTTTCTGATTTTACAAGAAGTACTAGCCAAGGCTTGAATAAGGTCACCTGAAGCCGCCTTTGCTAGCAGCGAGTTCCTCACCTGTTGAAGAGGGCCTGTCTTCCCAGGCCCACCCTGGCGTCTGCCTGTGGTAATCCCCTTCTGAGTGTACAGAGGAGACAGAGGAGGGCCTCTCAGTTCCTAAGTAGCCTTGCCCAGGGATGGGAGACTTAGATTTCCTGCTGTTTGACTTGCTGATCAGCTTTGGTTTGCAAACTCCTCCTAAAAGTGAAATAAATTAACTATTGACACAGAGTAATTATGTTCTCAACTTAAAAACCTACCAAAAGGCTGGTTACATAATGCTAAGAGAAGGAAGCAAGATGGTAGGTAGCACGAAGAATCTCGATCCTAGGACTCCATGAAGTTAAAAAATGATTATTTAAAAGCCAGAATCTACCTTGTAACAACTAAGGCAAAGGTGTTATATCCTCGTGCCATCAACTTAAAAACATGTAACCAAGGAAACAAAATTCCTGGGATGTCATTTCTTTCCTGGCCTTGGAGCACAGAAACAGGAAATTAGAGCAGCCCGACAAAAACCTGAAATCCTCACAGCTTCGCTGCCTATCAGTTTAGAGAGAAGCAGAGGAGTTCATGCGACACCCAAGGAAATCTTATGCCAAAAGAAAAAAAGTGTCGAACAGAAGCCCCTTTGTGGCACTGCTGGACCTCAGCAGCAGCTTGCCGGCCCCTCCTGTCCCAGGCTGTTTCTAGAAGTTCACAGGAGTAGGACGCCCTCTCTTGAACAAGACGTTAAAAAAATCTCTGAAGAGATCGGAGCCCAGGTGATGGCCCCGGCAGAACTACTTCACCCTGCCCCCTGCAGCACACAGGAAAAGATGTGTGGAATGCCTTCCAGAACTATCTGCAGAGAAGACATGCAGGTCTGCGCCGTAAGGAAGAGAACATCCCAGGACCAGGGGAAAAGGTGCTGCGGATACAGGGGAGAGACTGTAGCCTGTGTGGAGCCAGTTTCCGAACGGGGCTCAGCACACCTGCAGGAACCAAAAGGGTGAGGTGAAAAGCTCAGGCGACAACACACAGCGAGGATGAGAACAGACACGACGCAGAGGGTCACTGCACAAAGGGAAAGCGAAACACGGTAAAGCAACAGAAGGAGATCGAGATGATGAAAAATCATTAGAAGGTACCAGACGGGACGGAGACGAGCCGGCAAACGTGTTAGTTGTGTTTTTGAACTGCGAAGCCCAATAAGTGACAAGAGTGGAACGTTTCCGTGAGCGGAGAATCAGCCGGCAGCCGCAGACGGCCTCGCTGTGTGCAGGAAAACCTGACCCAGAACGACCACTAACATATCCGTTAACATCGAGAGTGAGGAAGAGAGGATTCTTCAGGCAGATAAACCGTCACCAGCTCCAAAGGAGGGCACCCGAACCTTCTTTCTCACACCACTGATGCCAGGAGAGAAATGCCATGTCCGCGGGATGGTGTGAGGAACGTGCCGTGCTGTCATTTCAAATGCAGCGGCGGCCGGAAGGCATGTTTTGAGTGTGAGCAGCCTGGGAGCGCGGCCCCCTCTGAGGAAAAGGTGCAACAGCCATACCACATGCCACCAAAGAGGATCACACAAGCACAATCACAACATCACAACCTTCAAGTACACGCACATGTCAGTCAGTACAAATCCGGAGCTAAGACCAGAAGGACCACGCTCCTCTTTCAGAGCAGGAAATGATCCATGTCGTCCCCAAATTAATATACGTAGGTTAAACAAACAAACAAACAAAAAACCTCTGATCTCTTTGATCTTCTTAACCTTAGAGCTTTCGCTTGATGTAACAAGGAAAAAACTTCTAAACTAAAATGGAAATACTTAGACCTGCAGGTAAATTTTTAAGCACAGCAGAGATCAGTTCTCAACTGAGAAAAAGGGGTTTAAAGGAAGCTTGGAATCGGGTTTTCTGTGTGCGCGCTTCTACCGAGATGTGTGAATGATCTCACAGTAATGTCTGTCTGTCCTTTTATCTGTCTATACTGAGACACTTCTAGAATGATGCTTCTCAGAAAAGAACACAAGCATTTTCTGGGTGATGTGATCTGAAGTTTTTTTTTTTCCTTTTTCCTTACTCTTTATTCTGTGGCTTAAAATTCTTTTATGCTGAGCCTATCGCTGTTCTTTTTTTTTTTTTTTTAGTTCAAAAGCAGAATATGAAACTGCATTTGTATCATAATTAAAGTGTGTCAATCCAGATAAGAATTAGATGCAAACAAAAATAACACCCAACCCTGAATGGTGACGTTTTGCATAAAAATTTCCATCCTTTGAAAGTTTCTGTACGTTACTAAAATGAGTGGATAAACCAACGTTTCTGTAAGCAACTAAACCCTGAGAAGTGACTCGGAAAGCATATAAAATGAAGTCTCTCGGTGAAGCAATACAACCTGGAAATCAACAGGCTTTTTCTTGGGAGAGGCAGCAGGAGAGCCCAACAGTGGAAACTTTACCTGAATGAGGCGACGGGTCCCCTTCCTCTCTCCTCGTCTCACTGCTGGTCACCACAGAGGTGTTGGCCCCGCCAGGCACCACACCCACAGGCTGGGTCAGGACTACCCCGTGCTCCTCCGCCTTGTCGTCAAAGCTTCCCATGAGCGCCTTTCTGATAATGTCCTCCAGGCCCAGATTACTGGCAGGATCAGCGAAAGAGTGACCTCTAGAGCTAACCGAGCCTGGAGAGAGACAAGCGCAGCATTCCTGCGTGGTTCTGAATGGCGGAGCAAGAAGCGAAAGCCTCCGGAGGGAACACAGTGCGTGGCCTGCAGCTCCACTGAGGCCCACGCACAGGCCCGGCCACCCTCCGAGAAGAGCCCCGGGGAATCTATTTCTTTGAGCTGAACCCATCAGTCGCTCACTTTCATTACTCCAACATTTCCTCTTTTCAGCTCTAGTTTCTACGCTTTTCTTGAATGGTTTTGATTCTCTTTGTCCCTTTCCTCTCTTGCCAGCAAGTGTTTTACTGAATCTCAATCCCTTTTTTTTTTTTTTTTAAGATTTTATTTGACAGAGATCACAAGTAGGCAGAGAGCCAGGCACAGAGGGCGGGAAGCAGGCTCCCGGCTGAGCAGAGAGCCCGATGTGGGACTCCATCCCAGGACTCGGAGATCATGACCTGAGCCGAAGGCAGATGCTTAACCCACTGAGCCACCCAGGCGCCCCTCAATCCCTTTTTATTGCTACCATCTTTGTCCCCTCCCTGACTAAATGACAGGATTTCATTCACTCCTGCATCCTGGAGCAGCCCCCGCTGTGCAGTAGGCTGGCGACACGGTCTGCCGAGGCCTGCCTGGGTGGCAACCCCGCTGCGCCCCTTACCTGATGAGGTGACCGCCGGCAGGTTGAAGATCTCCGTCCCCGGCTGGGCGGCCGCTGTATGTGAACAAACATTCGAGTTAGTGGAGGCACAGCGACCGCACGTGTCAAGAGAGAGTGTCTCACACCCTCCCATAAAATTCACCTTTTTATTCTCCACGATCACAACCTTATTTTTCACCAGTTAAGTGAAAACAAAGGGAAAGAAGTAATTTTTTAAAAAAAGAAACTCTGGCAAAGAACTGGAGGAGGCAGGAAGATGGCAAGAGGGGCAGCAGAGTCAGAGGCAGAAAGGGACGCTGCGCTGCCGCAGAAACCCGAGGCGAGGAGGCCAGCGTGCTGGGAAGACACCTGGACCTGAGGTGACTCTGGCCAAGGCCAGCCGGTCTGAGGCGGCCTGACCTCAGACCCTGCAGGGAAGAGCACTGAAGTGACTGTGGGTTTCCCAACAGTTTCCGTGGGTCACTGTGGACTACTGTCACGTTCCCGGGACGAGCCCATGATCTGTCTGCCACTGGCGCAGTCTGACAACAGGCAGGCAGCCTGGGAACAACACAGAAAGCACAGAAACGGGAGGAATCTCGGAACACAAATGGTGTTTTCATCCCAACCTCTGACTTGATGCTGAGAACTGGGAAGAGAGAGAAGCCTGCAGGGAGCAGATGGGCAGCCAAGCAAGCGGTCCCAGGGAAGGATGTGACGTTGGTGACCCGTCTGCAGCAGGACGGACCCTGCCCTGGAGAGGAGACCGGGCTCTGGAGACGGGAGTTATGTGTGCCTCGAAACGAACTTTCTTAGTCAGGGAAGCTTTAAATTGGCAACAGGAAGAGGAGAGAAATCTCCAGGAAGACCTTACAAAATCAGGATTGTCTCCCTACTATGGGTCAGGTGACACTTAGGCAAAGAAACCGAACCTGAAAAAATACAGTGATAGACACAGCCTCGCAGTCCTCATGGAAGTTTCTGAACTAGGGCTCGTTCATTCGTTGGACAGGTATTTAATGAACAATTATCTGGTTGAATCGTAATAAAATCACCTTCTTACTGATCAAAATGGTCAGATAAAGACAATTTCACATTTTCAGCCCATGAGGATACGAAGATCCTGTGCTTAAAATGCTAAAATCCTTGACCTCCGGAGTTCACGGTTCAGCGTGGTTCCCCAAGGCCATCATAATAGAATCCCCTCGGTGCCTCAATAATGGTGCTAGGGTCCTGGGGCCTGGCAGTCCAGGGCCTGTGATAATATCAAAGTGTGGGGATCCCTGTTTAAAGAGATGGGCGAGCTCGTGAGGGAACAGGACACCTGCTCAGAAATGAGCAGAGGAGAGTGGCATGTGTGAGCTGTTTGGGAGGCAGACTCGATGAGGTATACGGGGTACGATGCCCAGAGTGCGACAGTGGAGCCACCGTGGAGGTAAGCGTGGCGGGGGTGGGGGTAGGGCACGGGGTGACAGACTTTTCCACGTGGACAGGTGGACTGTTACAATGTCAGACATTTCAGAAGCCAGGTACCCGAGGAGACATGAAGTCGGCAAAGGTACGTAAGTAAAACTCAGTAGAAAATGCTGAAGTCCAGATACAAGTTTGGGAGTTCTCAGCACATGGTTGAAACTCCCAGAGTGATGACATGATTCAGGGATTTTATCGCGTGAGCAGAACACTGGGAAACCAGCATCCGAGGGCCAGTCAAAGCAAGACTGAGTGGCTGAAGAGACATAACACATGGCCGGAGAAGTAGAGGAAAAAAACACGGGAGAACGCAGTATCTGAAAGGCAAGAGAAGAGAATATTTTTGGAAGAGGAAATGGGTCAAGCATACGGATTTTGAAGAATAAAGTCACCAGGCACACTGAACTGAGAGACGGACTTGAAACCAAGTGGTCTCGGCTGCTGACAGCTTGGATCTCTCCGTTCTGTTTCTCAGCGGCCCCTGGGGACCCATCGGCCCGCTGGACCCTACATACAATTCCTTAACTGTCCCTTTCCACACTTGAAAACATTTCTGGCAGCCAAAACAGTCCTCCAGCAATTTGTTCCTACTTGCCTTAAGACACTTATACATTTATCGCGTGTTAAAGTGACATGCTCGTGTCATTACACATTTCCAGAGTAGAGACCATCTGTTATTCTGCACGCACCCGGCACAGGACCCACCTCAGTGACTGACTGCCGGATGACCGAGCGAGAGAGCTACTGCCTGAGGACATGGGAAACAGGTGACAGAAGTATAAAGGAGGCTACTTCAAGTCACGTGGCATTTGCCTGTCAAGAATCTTTTTCCCCTAGGGGCGCCTGGGTGGCTCAGTGGGTTAAAGCCTCTGCCTTCGGCTCAAGTCATGATCCCAGGGTCCTGGGATCAAGCCCTGTGTCGGGCTCTCTGCTCCACAGGGAGCCTGCTTCCTCCCCTCTCTCTCTCTGTCTGCCTTTCTGCCTACTTGTGATCTCTCTCTCTGTCAAATAAATAAAATCTTTAAAAAAAAAAAAAAAAAGAATCTTTTTCCCACTAAAATGGCCAGACCCGGACTAGAGAGGCAGAGTGCAGGCCGCGAGGCAGCGAGGCAGAAACAGTTCGAAACTGTGCTCGGGCAGGCTCCTTGGATCCGACGGCGAGCACGCCACATGTTTGTTAGTGACATTTGAGCCACTGTAAGTAACAGATGAAACCAGTGATGAGATGGGAAAATGCTGTAATGATTTTTTTTTTAAAGGAAAGGATATCGGCAAGACCAACAGCAATGCCGGCCGGTATTTGAAAATGTTTTCTTTGAGACAGTTTGCTGCCCCTTCAAAAGAGACTGTTCACAAACAACAGCCAACCCTGGGCTCGTCCTTTCTTCTCTTGGGTCCACCTTTATTGATCACAAAGGGTCAGATCCAGACGTACAGCCACCTGGCAGTCTGGGGCTCCCAGCCCACACTGTCCTGTGACAGGGGCAGGAGGCAAGCCGCTGCAGAGCACAGAAACAGAGCAGACGGGGGGACGACCCAGATCCGGCAACTGTCGCTGCCATCCCTGATGCGCTTAAGATGATGGAGAAGCGGGCCCGAGCGAGTGAGTGCCGAGGAACAGAGCGCGGATTAGTGTCTGGGGCACGCGTGCATGCTGCCCCAGAGGGAAGGTCTGTGGGCCACAGAGCTGCGTCCTACCCAGGAGTACCCAGCACGCAGGCGGTGACACTGCCAGCACAGAGCCGCCGGAAGGCTGCTGGCACACAGGACCTGGACCACAGCCTGAGACACACTCGCCAGGCGACCTGCCCCGCTTCCTAGATGCCTGCATTTCCTCATCTGCACACCAGACACCGCTACACTGCAGGGTATAGGGCTGTCCTGAGGATGGAAGGAGCTTATACGTGCTTACAAGTCCCTAGCGCTGTCTCTCTCTATAGGACTCGAGCTGTTTGCCACCATTGTGACTGTGTCCCTGCGTGGTGGACGGATCACGGCTGCAGATGAGTGCTGGATGACTCAACCGAGATCCAGAAAGGCTGTGCCAGGGCAGCAAAGGGGACTGCACAGCACAAGCACAGACTGCCTCGGCCTGTACGTGGGTGGGGAACGACAAAGGTACAGCAAGGGAACAGTCTGGCTCAACGGCGGCACATTAGAAGAGACCTGATATATATATTCTGGTACTAAGTACACTACAGCCTAACTGTGTACTGGTTACCAGAACCCCTCATAGAGTCTTAGAGTCCCTTAATACTAAGGGATGCACTTGGGGGAGATCATACCACCGTAACACACAACCTACTGAAAGGCGGAGCTGTATCAGGTGGTTCTCTGTGGAGAGCACGAGCTGGGGACAAGCACGGGATGAACCGCGGACGAAATGGGATGTTTCCAGAGGGAAGACTTGAAGGACATGACTTGTCTTCAAATGGTGGAGGAGAGGTCATGCAGAGGAGGCCCAAATGGATAAAACTAAGACCAGTGGTAAAAAAAAAAACCAAAAAACAAAAAACTGTGGAGAGCGAATCTGCCCCCCAAAAGAGAAGTTTCCCAGGCCCCGCACATGTTCAGAGAGAAAATGAGCAGCTTCAGCAACAGCACATTCCTGCTGTCTAGCAGGCAACCCACGAATGGGCAATCGAAGAAATTAAGATCAAATGCCGCTGGAGCCTGCAAACTCAAGGATGCAAAAGAGGCCAACACCAGAGAGAGCATTATCAATGCAGGTTTTATTTGGGATTCATGAAAGAAATCCCACTTACCCATATCAGAGTCACCTCCACCAGAGGAGTTCAACTTACGAAAAATCTCCTGCTTCTTTGATTTAACCATGGGAGACGTGTTTTCAAGCTTGGTGAAGAAGGAAGGCAAGTAGCTTATACTCCCTGGCGAGCGGGAATCATTCCTGTGGGGACATAGTCGTGTCTATCGTTAGATCTGTTTTGTCATGTGCCCCTAACCCCGGGGACTTCCATAGTGTTTGGGAAAACGACCACTTCCCCATCTCGTGTGTGTGGTGACAGCCCCACATCGTATTTCAGGACACAAACACATGAGCACTTGCATAAAAACAGGACAGGAATGGAGATAATCTAAAACAGAGATTCTTAACAAAGGCGGAATAAGCAGCAAATGATGTTAAAAGGAAAACTTAGAAACAGCCCACCCGCCGCCATCTGCCCAACAGCACGGACACTGGCCTATAAGCAAGCGCCACTTGCCTATAGAACAGCGAGCCCGTACCTAAGCAATCAAAGCTTGTGGACGTGGACAGGAGAGCTACAACGCTCTGAAATAAAACCGCCTCCATTAGAATCATTTCAAGCCTCCCACTAGAGGAGCTGTTTCATATAAAAGATTTCACAATCCATTCGCAACTTCCTACACTAACACATTTTAAGCAAGCTTTTTCTTTAACAGCTCAAGACCACCAGTGAGTGGTCTAGCTAGAGCCGGAGATGACAGCCACGAACAGGTGGAAGGCTGCAGATGACCTAATCTGGTCCTGTGGATTCATTCAAATTCAGGGACTCCTACTACACGTCAGGAGAGACAAATACGCGACAGAAAAATAAGGAAAATGTGGCCCTGTCCGCAAAAAACTCACAGACTTAAGGAAAAACATGTAAACGTATAATTAAAAGTAACATCATCCCCTTTCCAACAATGCATTTTCTTCATTTCATTGAAAGGTGCCAACACCTATCTGCCTGCTCTGAATACGTACACTGCGGAAACAGCTCAGAACCCATGGGAAGAAATGCACCAACTGTGCAGTGAGACCCTCCCTCTTTATCTGACCACAGGCAAATCCTGTACTGACCTTTCCAAATATCGCGGGTGCCAGATGCCAAGGAAACCACATACATGGGACTGAAAGGCATTACAGGGACAGCAAATGGTGGACAAACAGAAGAGTAAGGGTGGAAAGGCAGAAACGAGGCATGGCAAGAAGCTGCTCAGAGGAACTCAGATGCCAACCTAATCACTTGGAGCTTGAGTCCACGAGTTTTGGATAAAGTGCTCTAGGGGAAGTGGACCAGGTCAGGGCCAGATCAAAGGCTGCTAATCCAGAGAGGAATAAAAATCGAAGAATTCACAGGGGTCAGCTTAGGAACAGGTAAGAAAAAATATGGGAAGCAGTTACTTCCTCTCATGTACAGTCCACAAGTCTTGGTACGTCCCAAGCACTCAGACTGTGGTTGGACCACGTGGACAAAAAAGGTTTTTTAAAAAAACAGATCTACAAAGTCTTAAATTTCAAGAAGAATAATGACCAATTTTTTCCCCCACAACCTATTTATAAATATCAGTTTTTCATTAAAATCCAGTAGCACTAGATCACCAGGAAAACAGAGACTAGAGGATCCTTCAGGACTCCTACCCTGACACACAAGCGTAAGGGAGAAGAGGCATAAAACACCGCCTGTGCATGCGTGCACACACACACACACACACACGCACGAGCTGCTGGCCGGAAGCAAAGCGGGTCTCTCACCTCTGTTCTGTGGGCTCGGCTCCTCTCTGAGATAGTAGCAGCATGCTATCCTGTTTCTCATGCACAACTGGAACCTGGGGCGGGGAGATGGGCTCGTAGGATTCGGAAGGGACGTGACTCCTCTCCGGGGATTTTCCAGGCCTGATATTGTACCACAGAAAGTATTAGATTGTGCTCCTACGGCCCATCTATGAATTACCCGGAACAGAAACTAATTCATTCATTATTCAGGAGAAGGAATAAAATTGGTTAATTTATATCAGAAAAAAGTTGCCTGAGGTTTTCACTACAGATGCCCAGTTACCAGAAAGTCTGCTGCCACTGCTTTATAGTCAAACCGGGACAGTCAAGCTCTGCCAGGAGGTCAGGACCACTACAGGGCTTTGGCACCAGATCCTGCCATCCCGCCCTTGGCTGCTACTCCGGCGAGCCCTGCAGCCTTTCACTGCTTACCGGGTCTTTCCCCCATTAAAGGAGAAAGGACTGGAGTACCAGACTGAACCCTGAATGCTTGTCAGGGGAGTCCAGAGAGGCTCGAGTTATGCCCTTGTAGGGCTGAGTGGTTCTTTGCAGGTTAATGGTCTTTCTCTGGCTACCATGTTGGTAAGAACAATGTGAGAGACACACAGTGTTCAGACCAAAAAAAGGGTTTGGCTCAGTGATTATACACTTAAGAGGCACCTGTGACCTTTGAATATAATTTTATTTGGGTATATGCCCTGCCACCTCCTTTCCTGATCAACCCCATCCAATTTTTATAGGTGCCCATTTCTAACCATTTTTCTTCAAGTTCTTTGGTGGTTACCTCTAAAATTCTAAAAAATCTTACATTTTTCTTGATTTATCAAACTTGAAATAGTATTTATCACCTCCCTCCATGGAAAGATGAAGACTCTGACTTTTGTTGAATGGACATTAAAATGATATAATACCAATTGCCCAGACAGTGAATATTCTAAGAATATACAGAGGGAAAACCCTCATTTGTATTTCCCAAGGCATGAAGGTAAATCAATCTTAGGTGTGAGTAATGAATCCCTTACCTTAAAGGGGATCTGTAGAGAGTAACAGTTAAACATTGTTTTACTCTTGGGAAATATACATAAAGTTTGAAATAAAAACCATACCTTCCCCTGGCTTTGTCCACAAGATTTTCTGGAGAAACCCTTGACCCTGGTCTTTGATGGTGGACAGACTGAGACTGGGATTCTGGGCTATAACGGTTTGATGTTTTAGTCCGCACAGGTGTGGAGACCAGAGCAGATGGCGAATTTTGGAATGTAGAAGTGGGAGGCTGCTGGAGAGGCTGTGAGGAAACTTGATTTCTAGCAAAATCTTGTGTGATAATTTGCTGTGAATGAAAAAAGAAGGAGTTGGTTAAATCTGTTGAGGATGTACGTGACAAATAATGTAGCATAAAAAACCTGGACATCTTTTTTATGATTCCTTCTCTGTGAAATATGCCTTCTGCATTGACCAAAAAAGGAAAAATTAATGAACAACTTACACAGATGTGATCAGCAAGTGTGATCAGGCGGTGGGTCCTTGGCACCTGGCCCACCCCGTCAGCCTGTGAGGAGGCAGGCAGCTGCTGTTGTGGGGACAGCGGTTCCTGCTGGGGTCGGTAGTGATGTAATGGTCCTTCATACTGTCTGGTGGCTTCACCTAACGGAGGACAGACAGATGTCTTACTCAGGGATGCCCCGGCCTTTCACTCATCAAAGACTGAACATGACTCAGAGGAGCGCATGCGAGGGGTGTGAAGCCCATCTCTATCCAGAATTCCTGACTCTAATCTCGAAAGGAAAACTACGACGGACTGACAGAGATCAGAACTAGTACCGAATGCCCTGTGAAAGTGTTAAGAGGGGAAACAAAATATCAACTATTTCCTGTATCATTAGATGTAAACAAGGAGTAATCAATCAAAGCTTAAAACCAACTTTTCAGGGGCACCTGGGTGGCTGGCTCAGTGGGTTAAAGTCTCTGCCTTCGGCTCAGGTCATGATCCCGGAGTCCTGGGATCAAGCCCCGCATCGGGCTCTCTGCTCAGCGGGGAGCCTGCTTCCTCCTCTCTCTCTGCCTGCCTCTCTGCCTACTTGTGATCGCTGTCTGTCAAATAAATAAGTAAAATCTTTAAAAAATAAAAAAAAATTAAAAAATAAAACCAACTTTCCATTAGTGCAGTTTTGCACATCTCTAAAGCAGACTCCTATAAAGATTACTCTAAACCAAAACAAACAAAACCAAGTCTTCGGTCACATGGTCCAGACAGATCATCAGAACCAAACACCAGGTGCAGATACGAAAACAGGTCAGCCGGTGGCTAAAAACCACAGACCTTCCGCTTGGTTTGCCTTGGCCACGTCTTGCTGATAGGCCTGCAGCTTCTCCTGGGGCGGCGCAGGGGAGCTAGCAGGGCTGATCACCTCAATAGCATCGCCGGCGGCTTCATACCGATGAGAAGATACTTTAAGAAAAGTAAAGAATCTCATTTTAAAACGAATCCCGTGAAAAGTTGCAGAAGTCCAAACTCTTCAAACCTATTCACATATTTTTGGTTTTTGTTCTCTGAAACGTTCAGCAGTAAAAACCAAGCACCCCTCAAGGCACTGGTATCAGCGGTCTGTGAGTCTTCCTCAGGCTCCTAGTCTCTATATGGAGTAGGATTTTCTGGAACTGTGTGGCCTCTAGGACCTTGAGGTGAGGCAGGCTAGGGAACGGCCTGCAGCATTCTCCCGGAAGCTGAAGAACACTGCCACGAGAAGGACACTCCTCAGAGGAGGCTGAACGAATCAGAGAGTGGATGTCCACAGCTCACCATTTCCAGTGACTAAAATTCTGGGGGACACTCAGCTGTCAGAAAAACTGTCGGGTACCCGACTGCTTCATTACAATGATGACTTTAAAGCTACAGATGAAGAAACATTATATAATAATTTTCAGAAATCATCGGATTACTGCAGACAAAAAGTATTACTCCAAATGGTTTTTCAGCAGTTACACTGTGGAAAAACACAGAAATGGCAGGGGATGTCCAAAAAGAAGTAAACTCACCCCCCCTAGCAGAAAGGAAGTCCACATCAGGGAAGGCCCCTCTAAGCGGAAGTTCCCAGGAAACCCGACTGCAAGCCGATGCAGTGGAGGGCAGGGACATGCAACCTCCTGACTTTAGAGTGTACTCGGCTTCTACAGGCTGCAGAGTCTGGGGAGACTGCCAGCGGCCCAAAGGGTCCCTGTACGACTGGCTGGATCGGCAAATGTCATCGATCAGTGGATCCTGCATGCAGGTCTAGAAGCCTGGAATGAGCTGTGACCAAGCTCCCACCCAGATCCTCCAGGACCCAACTAACAGCCCTGTCTTCCCACCCCTTCACCAGGCCATGCAAGTTGTAATTCGCTGGGGTCTAGTATACTCAGGAGGTCAGGAACCCGGTGACCGGGACAGAAATGATCTCTCAGGAACTAAAATAACTATTTTCAAAGTAACTTAAACCACTTCTGACTTCGGTATCCACTGGCATTCATGACCGTTTATGTGCCCAGCACGCTAAACCTCAGCACAACCAACATACAGTCACTAGGAAGTCTGAGGCTAACCTGTGTTCACCTTCAGGGGGAGGGAGGCCCTAAAGGGAAAAACTGGAAACCACACTGAGTAACAGTGAACAACTGTGGACTTCGTGCATGTCACTTAGTGGTAAAAACGACAGCCCCACTCAGAACAGACGACAAACCTATTTTCAGGCCTTCAGACTCCTAGAGTTGGTCCGGTTTGTGATGTCAGCTGAAAGTGGCTGCTAGTCAGACTAGAGCCGTGTGCCCCAGCATCCAGTAAGCCACAGGCTGGGTGGGTCACCAGGTGTGCTGGTGACCTCCCTCCGGGCCTGCTCCTGCAACGACATCCTCCCCAAGCTAGCACAGTCTGCACCTGTATTATCTGTTCTGCAAATGTTCACGCTCCCAGACGAACAGAAGTTTACTGTCTATACAGCAGACTACCCACCTGCACCCTTCTTTCCAAAAAACTCAGCCATGGGGTAGGTATTTACCAAAATAAGTTACAAGTAGGCCCGGGGGTAAAAAGAATTATGCGTTGCATGCTAATGTGTAAGAAATCTCCAACTCTCCTCAATTTCATTAATAAACACCAACAGAGAGATGCCCACATACGGTTAAATCACTTCAAGGATTAGCGGATACTTGCTTAAATACCCGATTCTTCCTTCAGGAATTCCACACAGAATTTAGGTAGTTGTTAATTCTGAAGGAACTCTTCCAGCATTTTACAGTAGATTTGTGAACTCTTACGGACTCACAGGGCAGACATCAAAATGACTAACGAACTTGCAATGGTAGAGGGCAAACTGGTGGTCACCAGAGGAGAGCTGGGGGAAATCAGGGACAGGGTGGAGGGTACACTTATGACAATGCGCACCAAGTCATGTACCAAAGTGCCTAATGACTACGTTACACACCTGAAGCTAACACGGCACTCTATGTTAACTATACTGGAATTAAAATAAAATTTAAAAAGTTAAAAAAAAAAAAAAAGAATTGCATGAAAACAGTTTTAGAAAATGAGCACAGAATAGGACATATGCATAAAGAAGGAATAAAAAGGACCAATACATGTACAGAAAAAATTTTTTTAAAGAACCATCTTGCAGAAAAGAAGTACCGTAAATACCAGTCACCAGTAATACAGTGATCTTGCTTTTTAAAAATCTGTGTCTTAGAAAATGCTTACGAGGCTTTGGTAGCCTCTCTGACCTTCCAGATGCCCAAAATTGACCACGAGCTCTGCCCTGTCTACTTTGCAATTTTACCTCCATAAAGGACACAGAGTGTTCACGGGAAATACTTTGACAGGCATACTTAAGAAACTGAAGTTTAAACAGTCGTGACAAAGAGCAGAAGAGACATTTTTGCACTACTAACCCATAAAACCTTTCCATTACATTTACCCGCAGATCAGGATTTTCTTTGTCATATTGTTCTGCTTTACCTATGGAATAAAGTAATTCTTTACTCAGACAGCACATTGCAAAACTCCGATGGAGATACATACAGCTACTAGAAGAGTCTGAACTTTGAGAGCCACGTTCCCTCGCATCCTTGTCCGAGGCAATCTGCCGGGTGATGATCACGTCTATGAAGTTAGCTGCAGTAATGGTAGTCTTCCCTCGGGTCCTTAGCTCTTCCTCATATCTGGACTTTGGAGGCGGCCCTTTCTCGTTCCCAGCCTCAGAGTAAACTACTGAGGAATGGGGCTGGGGCTTGCCACTTGGAAAGGCTGCAGGAGTGTACAGACACTGAACGGGTCTCTTCTCCGCCTCCAGGCTTTTCTGCTCTAGCTGCTGCTGCTCACTAACTGCTGCTGACCTGCTCCTCAAATTTTCTTCTAACCTGGAAGCTTCATGCTTACTCTCTTTAGTTTTGGAAACCTCCATCTGGGGGGCAGAGGCTGCGGCATCCACAAGGGCAGCCAGGGCATCTGCAGCGGTGCTGTAGCGGGAGGCCGGCAGGCCTTGGCTTATTGATGGGCCCCCGGCGGGCAGCGGCCTGCGAACAGAAGCAAACCACACACAAGTACATGAAAGGCAGGCTCTACGGGGGGCGTGCTGGGGCGGCGGAAGGACCAGCTGCAACGACAAAACGCGTCGGGCGGGCAGTGGGTGACCAAACCGCGGCGGTCACGCACTTACAGGTGTGCGGCAGATGCCGGAGACCGCTCTTCTCAGCCGAAACGCACACGGGGCACTTACATGATTCGGAGCTGAGCGCTTGGATCCAAGGGTGTAATGACGCTGGTTCCATTGGTTCCCTGGAACACGCTGGGTCTTTGCTGCAACATGGTCTCCTGGGCTCTCACCGAAGGGGACGGGGAGCGGACATATCCATGACTGCCGGGTCGGCCTGGCTGTTCTGAGCCTGTGAAGGCCCAAAAAAGAAATAAAAAAGCAGAAGAGAAAGAAGAAAAGACAAGCCATAAGGAAGAAGCTAGAGTCAGCGACATCCAGGGGCTGTTCATTTCCTCATTTTCCTAAACAGGAAAAGAAGCCTGATACCCTGCTTTTTGGCCTTCTGATAAATATGTTCCCTGAGAGTTTCTTAATGAAGATGTAATAAAACCATACCCTTAACTCGAAACAAAAACATCAACTATCATTTACTGTCACTTCCATTTATGCCACAAGGGTCCACCTTGATTCCTGAAACAAAGTAACGCCAGCAGCCACACAGAGCGGATCCTCCCACAGCAGGGGCTGAGTACAGGCTCCGCCCGTACATGGACCTTGGTTTTGAAAACCAGAGCACAGTACCGTACACGGATTTCCCTGACACTTTTCTCCTCTCTTGCATCCTTTACCGGAAGAACACAGCACACGATACACAGAACGTACGAAACCTGGGTCAGCACTTCCTGTTCCTGGTAAGGCTTCCGGTCAACAGGGAGCTGTCAACAGTTACTCTAGTCAGATATTCCAGTGGGGGCGTGGGGGCGCCCGAACCCCTGAGCTGTGCAAGGGTCAGCTGCCCTCACGCCAATCAGACAAGCTCATCTCAGATTCTTCTCAGATTCTCAGATTCTTCCTTAGACCAGGGTGTGCAGATTATTTCCAGAACCCCGATCGGTGCAGCCGTCTGAGTATCATGACGCCAGCAGCACACTGTCGCCAGCCCGGGGTCTGAGCAGTTGCATCCCTGCTCTGCTCCCCCTCTGCCCTGCTCCGTGAAGGGTCTCTCTCCGCAAGTGCCCCCCAGAGGCTCAGCTCCACGACCTACACTCGCCAACAGCTGACACAGTTTTGTCCACTGGCCTCAGCTGCCCCACAGCAAAGCCACAGCTCGGACTCGGTCAGCACTGCTCACTGGGAAGATCTCACACTCCTTGTCCGCCCCCTCTGTCCTGTGTCCTCAGAAGAGCTGGCCGCTTGCACACTCGCCCCTACTACCCCAGCCCGGACCACCTGGCGCAAGCTTCTCAGCCATTTTCTCCCTTCCAAGCAAATAACCGCTGATAGAAGCATTTCTGTGTTTCTAGAAGAGGAGCTACTGTCTACATTTCGTACCTCCGCAATGACTGTCCCTACTTACACTGCCGCTGACGATGCTGAGAGCTGTGTTTCTTCAGACTCAGCAACAGAATGTTTGTCAACTTTTTTAAATGTCTGATGGAGAAAATGGTATCGTATCATCTGGAATCTGCATGTTATTCATTGATGGGATCACGAGCATTTTTAAAATACAGTTCCTACCTGGGCTTTAATTACATCAGTGTTCGTGTTTTTACACGCTTGACATATAAGCAGCATTAGGACGCCCCCTCACAACTCACTGAAGCCTTCCCTGTGGTCACTCAGCAGTATGTCTTACTATACACAGACACTACGTTATAGCTCAATGTCTCCAGGCTTTGCAACCACTGATTTATTTAACATAAATCCTTGGGAATGATGTTTCTGGGTCAAATACGAAGACCAGCTCTGGGCCCCTGCTCTGTACTGCCACCACTTTGATGTCAAGGTTTGCCCCCTATGAGCGTGAGCGTGACAGCCTGCCCGCCCCGTGCCCTTCAGTTCCACACACACCTCTCTGACCGAGTCTCTGGTCCTGTGCCTACCCCTCTGGCGCCCCTGCAATACCGCCCACAGACTGACCCACCCCCTCCCCACACGGCACCGTCTGGAAATCGCAGCCAAGCCAGAGTCGCGACCCTTGCAGGGGACTCCTAGGCCACCACGTCCAGCCTGTCTTTCCTCCTAAGGGCCAAATCTGTCTGTCCGGCAACACGGACACAAGAAGTGCTCTCCTTTCACTGAAGGAACAGAATGCAAAAGACAAATCTACCACATGTCAGAATAAATGTTCCAGAGACACATCCAAGTATGTCTCACAGGGAAACTCCTTCCCTAATGTGCAAGACCTGGCTTGCGTCTCGGCCCATCCTGCCCCCCCCCAACCTCGAGCTACCGCATCACCATCACTTCCCTCCCACCCTGCCCGGCAGCACACATCTCCACCAGCAACTGCAGACACAGCCTCCCTTTCCTCCTGGTGCCAGTACACGCCCCTCTAGGGCTCCAACCCACCTCCAGCCCCTCTTGTGCAAATGCCCCTCGGCACGGCACCAGCCTCCTTGCCAAGTGGCAGCACAGGTTAATTCCCAATGTCACCCGACCTTCTCTCTGTACGGCATCTTCCTCAGACTCTAGCCCCACAACACATCGTGTGTCTGTGGCTGGGAGCCCCTGCTCGGCCTGCTTTTAGCTTTACTGAGCTCTGCTCCTGGTATCTTCAGCCCCAATTGTAACCAACTGCCGGGCCAAATCAAAACGCCGCCTTCCTCAGGAAAACCTCAGTTTCCTGTTCAAAATTCATGTGCTGCACTTTCACTTGTACGTCACTTAAGGTGTGAGATTACTTTCCGTCTCCCGATTCCTGCCTCTAGGATCAGCTCGCCGCCCTGCCCTGCAACAGGAGGCCGGACGCCCATTCCCACTGATGACCAAGGGGTGTCTGCAGAATGAGCAACGGCATGCTGCTCAGCTGCTCACCTGACCGAAGGTAGAGGTCCGAGGACGCGGCCGCAGCGATCCGCTCCCGCTCCTTCTCCCGTTCCCGCTCCCGTTCCCGCTCCCGCTCAGCACTTGCTGCCGCTGCGAGGTGCGTCGAGTGTCCTGTAAAACACAGAAATCTTCAACTTAAAGACAAGAACAATGACCTGTCGGGTACAAACAGCTGTTAGATTTTTAGTGTCTAGAGACGTTTCAAAATGCTTCAAACCTAAAACGGAGACCATTTGTTAAAGAGTCTCGGATTATCAACTGACACCTAACACAAGCTTTTGGGACCCAATATTTCTGGTGTATCCGGTGAGGGATGGCATGTGAGAACTACACGAAACATTAAGTGGAAAACAGCAGAGCAGGGGCACCTGGGTAGCTCAGTCAGCCGCTCCTGATTTCTGCTCAGGTCGTGATCTCAGGGCAGTGGGCTCGAGCCCCATTTCAGGCTCCAACCTCAAGCCAAGTGTGCTGGAGGTTCTCTCTCTCCCTTTGCTCTTTCCCCTGTGCACTCTCTCTTGCTCGCTCTAAAATACATAATAAAAACAAAAAACAAGGGGCGCCTGGGTGGCTCAGTGGGTTAAGCCGCTGCCTTCAGCTCAGGTCATGATCTCGGGGTCCTGGGATCGAGTCCCACATCGGGCTCTCTGCTCAGCAGGGAGCCTGCTTCCTCCTCTCTCTCTCTCTGCCTGCCTCTATGCCTACTTGTGATCTCTCTCTGTCAAATAAATCAATAAAAAGTCTTTAAAAAAACAAAACAAAAAAACAAGAAACCTCAACAGACCAAATGGGGAAAAGTGCCCCAAATTTCAAGACAATGCTGTCAGCCTTTAGGGACGCTGGTCGTACCAGAGAGGGCCGTGACCAGTCTGTTACCTGGAGACATAGACGCAGAGTTGTATGGCCTGGGCGGGAAGGTAATCTGCGTTCCAGGAATATAAGTGATTCTGTCCATGGGAGGAGTGCTTGTTCCCCCTGGATGAGGCACTAAAATTGCTGGAGGCATGTTGGTCAGGTCAATGATTCCTGCTCAGGAGACAAACACAATAAAAGATGTTAAATGTCAGTCTGTCTCAAGACACAGAACTGTACATGGCTTTTTAAAATCGTTTCTCTCTACAACCCAGTGATACTCTGTGTACGGTGTAAATACAAATGGTTAAGATGATCATGATTTTGTAAGGCTATGAAACCCTGTACACCCTACGAGTCAACAAAAAGCAAGACAGGTTACTGAGAGAGACAGCAAACTGCAGATAGTTTGGTTATGTCAGTGCTCACCAAAATGCCCTGCCTTGAGGTACTGCTTTGCCTCCGGGGGCTAACAGCTACAGAGGCAAGGACAGGGCTGCCTTTCCTTTCGTTCCATCATTCACTCAGCAAGTACTCACTGATACTCAGCAGACCTAATACCATCTAAGAAGCCCAAGCACAAAAAACGCACCCCTTGTTGCTGGGTACGGGAGGCCCAACTGCTGCTCCCGTGGGGAGAGGCCTCTGGCCACATCCGGGCGCAGGTTCACTTGCATCTGCTGTGAGGTAATGTAGTCGTTGAGGATTGTCTGTCTGGTATTCTCCATTGCATAAAGCTGGTACTGACTGGGGTAAGCTGGGGTTGGGGAGAGCTGTCTCTGAAACAGGTAAGCAGCAGCTGCTGGTGGAGAGAACGAGAGAAACACATTTAGTTCGGTCCAGGACAAAGTCATTCGCTAAGTATTGCCCGCAGAAAGAGCTGGGGCCCCTGCTGCCAGGCTAATATGCAGGTACAGCTTTTAGCATGGGTGGGGGTTACAGAGAGTGAGGGCGACTCATGTTAGATCCTGACACATCAGGTATGAGTACACGTGCTCTAACATCAGACATAACAGCAAAGGGGAAAGAAACCAGATACAGGACGAATGTGAACGTTTTCACCGGTAGGAAAGAAGCTAAGGAACTTCTCAAGCAGCTGCACTTTCGGTCTTTACCACATAACTTAATTATCATTTCACCTACATCTCCAAGAGCTGCATTTGAAAATCACATTAGTGGGGCGCCTCGGTGGCTCAGTGGGTTAAGCTTCTGCCTTCGGCTCAGGTCATGATCCCAGGGTCCTGGGATCGAGCCCCACATCGGGCTGTCTGCTCAGCGGGGAACCTGCTTCCCTTCCTCTCTCTGCCTGCCTCTCTGCCTACTTGTGATCTCTGTCTGTCAAATAAATAAATAAAATCTTTAAAATAAAAACAAAAAACCCAAACAAACAAAAAAGAAGATCACATTATTTGTGCAATACTGATCATTCAACACAACCAAATGGAAATACATGTGAACATACTTTGTGACAAATAATGGCTTTCCTGGGGACTGAAAATGATTAGTCTATAAGCATTTAATTAATGCAAAGATTAGCAAACTTATTCTGTAAAAGGCCAGAGAGTAAATATCTTATGCTTTGTGGACGATATGGTCACTTCGCCTACTCAACTCTGCCACAGTAGCATGAAAGCTGCCACAGACAAAACACTCACAAACGTGTGCCTGTGTTCTAATAAAACTTTATTTACGCAAATAGACAGCTGCAGGATTTGGCCCCCTGGCCATAATTTGACAAGCTGGGTTAGAGCATGACATGAGCTGCTAAGAAGGGGTAGGTATGTCTGTTAAAAAGAAGTCTCTCTGCTCAAAACATTAAAATTCACCTCAAGCTCAAAAATAACAATAAAACTGCTATAAAATGAAGGAATAGCATAAGCACTACGTTAAAATCACACATTCAAACTCGAGTGAATATATATATATATTCATTCCCCTAGAAAAACAAGTTTTCTAGAATGTTTGCTTCTCCTTTCTTCATCCAGAACTCCCAGCAGGGTAAGTCTGTCAGTGGACTCTGTGGGAACTTCTGCCTCAGTTTTGGGAGAAAGTCCCTGAAGAACTATGTGCAGACCCCTCTGACACCTAATGTGCGCAAGCAACAGACAATTTGATACCATTGATATAACCTCCAACAGATGAAAGGTTTTCCACAGGTCCTCGTTTCTATAAACTGAACAACTCTTTGAAATCTCGGCATACTGCTAATGAAAACCTCCTCCCTGAGGACCAAGGTAAAACACGGTGTTCTGTGTCCCAATTTCAAGTTGGAGAATGTAACAAACAAGCAGGTTAGGATGGGGAAGAGGTACGAGCAGAAAACACGCCATCTGAGGAGGGCTCAGCGGGTGAGAGGAACAGGGACGAAGACGGGAGAACGGGGCAGCTGGCACACGGCTGGGTCAAGTCGGCCAGTGACGTGTAGAAGGGGCTCCTTTCTCTTTGGAGAGCCCGCCACCCCGCGCCCAGCAGACTGCTCTTGAGAAAACCTACAGACTCCTGCACCTCCAACAAGCACATCTATCTACAGTCAGAGGGGTGTGTATACCCAGAAGTTCCTTCCAGCTCTACCTGCTACCGTGACTACGTAACTTAATGAAGTAATCTGGAGGTTGTTGAGAAAAGAAAGAAAAGAATGGTTTCTCTGGAAACTAAATCGACTGCTTTGGAAAGACAATATATGTAGCTCACTCAGGTATGATGAGGCGGTTTTGAAAAGACAGGAAAAAAAATCTGCAAGGATTCTGGATTTAAACTACTTTGAAGTGGCTTTAAAGTCTAGCTTCACAGGGCGCCTTGGTGGCTCAGTTATTAAGGGTCTGCTTTCTGCTAGGTCATGAACCCAGGGTCCTGGGATCGAGTCCCACATCTGGCTCCTGCTCGGTGGGGAGCCTGCTTCTCCCTCTCCTATCCCCCTGCTTGTGTTTCCTCTCTCGCTGTCTCTGTCAAATAAATAAATAAAATCATAAAAAAAAAATTCTAGCTTCACTTAAAAAAAGGAAACCTGAAAGGAAATGTATCACTTATGTAACAAAGACAAGGAGAGATTTCATCAGTAGACCCTGACCGGACATCAGAACACTGGGAAATTAATATCTACATGGTAAATTTAATCTTTAAAGTATGTCTGTATTATTTAAAAATAATTCTCCACACTGACCCACTTTTGCAATCAGCTTAACCGAATGCCATACTTATTTTTTTCCTCAGTTCTCTAATGGGTGCTAGTAATATTCTGTTTCTTAATTTTGAACTGGTAGCATGAGGGTGTGTAGTGTGTGTGAGTTCAGTGGGCTGCACACTAATGACATATGTAACAGTCTGCATGTTACACTTTAATAAACAGTCTGGAAGGTCACACAGGAACATTCCTTCTTTGCCATAATCATAACCCCACCCTGTGCTTACCAGGATCCAGAGCCCTGTGAAACGGCATGGCGGGATCCAAGTGTGTGGGCAGATGGCTCCGATAAACCTCGCCTGTGGCGCTACCCCTGTGGTGGGGATCAAACGGACTGTGGCTGACGACGGGGTCTACACCAGGTACCGGAGACTTCGCTGGTATACTTTCCCTCTGGGTGGGGGTCAGGGTCGATTTTCTTTCATGATTGGTAGACTTGCTAGAGGAAATCGTAACTGGGGGAAAAAAAGCCAAAGCCACAACTTAAGAAACTTGGGCAGGAAGATTTTACAGCTGACCCTTGAACAGCACAGGGGTTAGAGGCGTTTACCCCTCCACATGGTCAAAAACCACACGTGTAATCTTTGACTCGCCTGAAACAGCCTACTATTGACCCAGAAGACTTCCCGAGAACAGAAACGGTCAATTAGCACCTGTTTTGTATGTTACATATATTATATCCTCTATGCTTGTAATAAAGTAAGCTAAAGGAAAGAAGATGTTACAAAAACTGTAAGAGAGGGGTGCCTGGATGGCTCAGCAGGTTGAGCATCCAACTTTTGATTTTAGATCAGGTCATGATCTCAGAGTTGGGAAATCGAACTCAGCACTGGGCTCCATGCTCAGTGGGGAATCTGCTTCTCTCTCTCTCTCTCTCTCCCCTGCTCTGTCCCTTCCCCTGCTCATGTGTGCTCTAAAAATAAATAAATCTTTTAAAAAAAAAGGAAAGAAAAAGAAAAACTGTAAGAGAAAAATACATCTATAGCACTGTACTATATTTATAAAATATAGCAACAACAGGGGCGCCTGGGTGGCTCAGTGGGTTAAGCCGCTGCCTTCGGCTCAGGTCATGATCTCAGGGTCCTGGAATCAAGTCCCGCATCGGGCTCTCTGCTCAGCGGGGAGCCTGCTTCTCTCTCTCTCTCTCTCTGACTGCCTCTCTGCCTACCTGTGATCTGTCTCTGTCAAATAAATAAATAAAATCTTTAAAAAATATATATATAGCAACAACAAAAACCCACCTTAAGTGGGTTTAAGTTCCACTTGAGTTCTAACAAGTGTTGGTCAAGGGTCCACTGTATTCATCCACTTCTCCCCCAACCAAGTACAGACTGTATTTATACACCAAACGTTTAACAGTCAATCTTGTAAAACACGTGACTGGGAAGAACTAGCAGAAACTTCTGAGACTTAAAGATTACCACCTTGCGATCACAATTCCAACATCCTATCACTTAACGCTAAGATTAAAAATGAAGTTCAACACTCCTCTTTAAATCCCGTTATAAAAGATTTTGTTTTCTGTAGGACTTGAACATTCCAAATTCTTCCTGACCCCCACACACCAAGTCACAGGTGCCTCTCTTTGCCTGTGCCGCCCCTCCCTGCTGCTTGCCAGTCACCATGTGACGCTGGGTCTCCTCGCCCAGGACCTCCGTAAAGCCTCTCTTGTGAGCTCACCAGTATCAACCACCTCCCTACCTCAGCCTCTTCTTAAACAATGTGGTTCAGAAGTTATCAGATCACCCCCCAAAGAACAGCAGATCTCCACACGTACTGGCCATCCTCCTCCACGGCCGTAACAACTGCCGTAACACACAGAACAGAAGCGTTACCATTTTAAAGGGTACAGCTCGGGGGCATTAATGAACTCAGGGCTGTGCAGTCACCACCAGCACCTCATTATTGATATTCGGGTGACATCAGCTTGGCCACGATTACACACATCTGCTGGACAAAACCAAGCAATCATGCGGGTCTACAACACCCCCTTCCAAGCCCCAGGGTGCTCAAACACGGGGGGCCTTCTCTCTCAGCAGGGTAATTTTCCTTCAGAACCTGAGTCCGGGCCTCTGCGTTCACCATCCCACCTCCTGGCCGGCCCTTCGCTTTGCTCGTACCCCTGCCTGCTGTCATGGCGTCCAGCCAGGACCCTGCCGTGAGCCTGTAATCAGTACGGTACGGACTCCTGTAACGCTGGACAGGAGTGGGGACGATGTCAAGGGCCACGGGCAGCTTTGGGTACGACCTGGTAAAACTCAACGCCTCTCCCCTGACTCCCGGACCTGCAGCAGTGGAAGGCTGGGGCCGCAGAGCGTGACACTGACAACAGCAACGGCAGCAATGACAGCTCACATGTACAGTGCCAGGTGCCACCCACACCCTCTGAGTCCTTCAAACACCTGACCTCATGTGACCATCCCAATGGTCCAGTGAGGTAAGCCTTAATACTGTTCCCATTTTACAGATAAGCCAACTAAGGCCTAGGACAGTGAAGTAATTCGTCCAAGGTCCTGCAGCAGAAGAACCATAATGCGAGTCAGGAAGTCTTGCTCCACGGCCTGCGCTTCCAACCACCACAGCAGACTGAGGCCATACAAGAGTCAACGCCGGCTTCCAGAACAGCCAGTAGGGTTAGCTGGAAGGGCACTCTCAGCATGCACTTACTCTAGAGCATTGCTGGATGCCAGCACCATTGGCACTTGTTAAAACAGTGGGTATTTTACCTACAGTCATCCCTGCTTTCCGTGTGGCAGCAGGCCCTCCAGGCCCCGTGGCCAACCAAAGCAAACAATCTGACACTGACTTTTCTGACGCTGACTTTTTGCCAGAGCTGGGAAAGTGCAATGAGAATGAGCAAAGGACGACAGAAGAGTTACCGTACCATCAGACGTTCTGCTCATCATAGGCGAGCCTCTGGACATCGTGTTCTGGTAACTCACGGGGGTCCGCCGGGCGCTGCTGTCCTCGTAAAGTCCTGGGCTCAGCTGTGCCTTGGGAGCCTCATGAAGCGCTGACCGGAGGACGGAGGGGCCAGAGCTCACCACCGACGTGTGTCGGGAACGCACCGGCTCGCCTGCTTTCACGTCCTCGTATTTTCCGCGCTCTACCACCTTTATGTTCTCCGGCACGATTTCCAGGGGAGGCATTCCCCGGGGGAGTTTGTTGGGCCCCGTGATTAAGGATTTGACATTGTGTTTGATGGCAGATTGCCCTGAGTTGCTGTCAAACTTTATCGGTGTACCCTAGAAGAAAAGAAACAAACATGATCAGGAGCTCGAGGCATCTGCAGAGCCTGCCATCTCCGGTCAGCTCAGCCCACGGCAGTGATAATTTGCTTCAGTAATCTCTACTCTCTGCCTGGATGTCTCAGCCACACGCTCACAAATCCAGAGCTGCGCACTTTCTCACAATACACATTCCACAATACGGACGCAAGAAAACGAGTCATGAATCATACACACAACCTTCACATTCACTTCCAAAAGCTCTGACATCCTAAGAACTACTTATAATTATTAAGTCATGCTTTTTCTTTTTTTTTTTTTTTTAAAGATTTTATTTTATTTATTTGACAGAACACAAGTAGCAGAGAGGCAGGCAGAGAGAGAGAGAGAGAGAGAGAGAGAAGCAGGCTCTGCACTGAGCAGATAGCCCGATGTGGGGCTCGATCCCAGGGTCCTGGGATCATGACCTGGGCCGAAGGCAGAGGCTTCAACCCACTGAGCCACCCAGGCGCCCCAAGTCATGCTTTTTCTAAAATGGTCCATGAATATCACAGTCTAAGGGGGAACGGCTGATGAAAAGCAGCCTGACACAGTTACCTGGGAGATGGAACCCTCAATTATTGGCCTTGTGCTCTGGACCACTTCTGGAGTTTTTCGGCTTTCCTGAGTTAAAATATCTTGCCGTGGAATCTCATGAATGGAACGCCCCATTTCTTTGATGGTGGTAATGCCGTCATATGGTTTTCCTTTGGTAATGGCACCTTCAAATGCTCGTATGGGAGGACTCTCCCTTTTAATCTGTTTGGGATATTTAAGACCGTCTTCGAAGCTGTCCGTTGTCGCTCTTGGTGTGCCTTCAAGAAAGAATTCAAGAAACATGCTTATTAAAATAATGCCAATGGTTGCATAACAATGTGACTGAGCTATACACTGGGAAAATTGTTAAAAGAGGGGCGCCTGGGTGGCTCAGTGGGTTAAGACTCTGCCTTCCACTCAGGTCATGATCTCAAGGTCCTGGGATCGAGCCCTGCATTGGGCTCTCTGCTCAGCAGGGCCTCCCCCACTCTCTCTGCCTACTTGTGATCTCTTTCTCTGTGTCAAATAAATAAAAAAAATCTTTTAAAAAATTTTGTTAAAACATTAAATGCTGATACATGTTTTTCTATTTAAAAAAATTAATACCTTGTCATCTTATAGTTTTTAATTATTTTCTGCTTACAACACATCCTTAAATAAATATTCATAAGTCATCATTTTTCTTGGGTGGTTCAAGATTTGATACACTGTTTACCACAATCAGAGAATGGTTCTTACATAATGAAGATAGTCTCTATATTCAAAGATTAGGCAACCATCATCTTCAAATTATACAGCTCAGAAACAGAAGAGTTAAAATCAAGATTTAAGTATCTAATATTTCAAAAGGGAAAATACTTGAAAAGCAGGTTTCATACACTGCAAATTAATGTCAAACTACTCTACAATGAGGCAGTCATGAAAAAAAGCCAAAACAAGCAAAAAGTTTACCCTGCATTATGGAACCAGACAGCACAGTCCTTTCTTTGAGGTCGGAATGAGGGCTCCCCCTGGGTAATGCTCGGCATATCAGCCCTTTCAAGACAAGAAAGCAATTCAAATATTAAACACAATGTCAATGTCAATTCAATGTACTTTATACTGACCTTAGAGTACGTACTTTTTGATAAAAGCTCTATGGAGAAAGAAATATCATCTTAAATTTGTGAACTATTCAGAAGGATATCATGGAAAAAATAAAAGTTGGAAGTACCCAATATGACATAATTGTTCCTTTTTAAACATTTTCCTGAAGAGAAAATAGCCACAGAAGACATCTATTATAAATCAATAAGGAAAAACACTTTCAAAACTACATCTAAAATCCAATGCTTCTTCCTCAAGGTAAGAGGACACACAGAGGGGTTGAGAATCACTGTCTGGCTCTGAAACTGACCTCTGAGAAAAGGAAAACACAAAGGATGGGTACCTCAAAAACAGGTAAAATACGTAAATGAAAATATGCAAGTCATACGCGATTACCCTAAGGTAAAGGTAAAGGGAAGTGGGATTTTTTTTTTTTTTTTTTTTTTACTGGAGAAAATCCAGCTCTTAGAAAATTACACAGGACTTCTGAGATTGAAGAACCCTTATCTTGTGTTTAGTATTTCACTTAGATTGACATTAAGCAGTTGAAGCAGGTTAAGACTTAAAGAAAGTGAGTCATTAACAAAATAAAACTACAGATATGATGTAGTGATTGCTTATCGCGTGGTCAGCGCAAGTTGGGACACCTGTCTCGAGTCCTCATATCATAACTATGGTCCCTGCATTTACACTCGCCCAGTGAACTTCACCAGCAAACAGTGCGGCCAGAGTTCAAATACAGGCCTTTGTTCTGTTACACCGCTTTAGCTGCCTCACAACAAAAGCAAAGTTCTCAGACTGACTTTTACATTTTTCAACTCACTTAACCCTAGCAGAATAGTCTACAAATTACATGAGCATTCTACTAGTTACCTATGATATGACCAATAATGTTTAATTTTTACTTCCTGCCACTGTCATGTACTTGCTTTATAGGCAGATATGAATATAAATTTAAACATATTAATAAGCTCATATTACTACAGTGTTTTAACATATTTCATCATATTACATATTATTAATATAATGATATATTGATACAGGTTTCATTTATATAGTAATATGAATACACATTTATAATAGTAATATGAATATAAATTTCGTAACAGAGACTGAATACAACCTAACCCAACCAAGCAAATTTGCTGTACAAAATTAAATGTATCTAAATAAAGCACTGGAAACACTTTACCCTCCAATGGGGCTGACACAGGAGACTCCCTCATTGACAACCCTTGCTTTATATTTCCTTCCACTGATTCATAGCTTCTTTTTAAACTGATTTCGTGAGCTGTTCTTGGACTCCTTGTGCCTTCTCGGGCATTCTTAATATCTGCAGAACATAGAAATAAGAATTACTCAGACAAAACCCAAAGCCTCCTCTACAATAAATCAGTTATCTTAGTTTCATAGTCTTATCTTATAAAAAACAATATAAAAGCCAGCCAACCTACAACATAGTACTGTATAGATGATATTTATGGAGTTTTTTTCATTAATTAAAATGTAACTGAGTGCCAGGCATAAGTAAGCTAGGCTTGCAGATAAGGTTAACAAATTAAGTCCCTTCCTTCATGAAACTTACCAGTCACGATGGATACCAATAAAGTACTAGGAAACTGATGTACAGCATAGTCAATACTATGAAAAGAGAGGTACGATGTGCTATGAGAACGCTAGAAAGGGAACCTAACAATTAAAAGGCCCCGATAAGGCTGCTACAAGAAGTAATGTGTAAACGGAGAACCGAGATGCTTAAGTCAGAGGTAAGGGAGGAAGAGGGAGTACAGGCACACAGACGCCAAGGTGAGACAAAGTGTGGGACATTGAAAGGACTTGGGCTCAGTGCCTGGTCAGCGAGGAGAGTGGCGCTGAAGGCAGACTGCACGGGAAGGCAGTGCCGGGGGCCGAGGGAAAAGTGGGAAGGGAACACTTGGGGAGAGGAGCAGGGAGCAGATCACGGAGGGGGATCGAGCCAAGGTAAGGGGCTTACACTGATCTTAAAGCAATGAAGAGTCAAGTAGGAAGTGACAAGAGACAGTTCTGAATACGGGTTATGACCAAAGGTGGGGAGACCAGGGGGAGCTGCCCAGTTATCCAGATGAAGGATGACGGGGGCAGTGGGGAGTATAGAGAAATGGATGGATGGCAGAGAACTCAGAAAAGAGAACAGGAACAGCTTAGTGACTGACTGGATGTGGAAAGAGAACAAAGTGTCGAGGATGACATCTACATTTCTGGCTTCGGCAATGTATGTTACTTTCTTCCTCCAGAAGCAAGATGTAAATCAGCATATGCCAGAAATGTTAAAACAAGAAAGGAGGAAGGAAATAAGAAAGTTACCATGTGTTTTGCATCAGGCACTCTGTGCTCACATACCTTACATCTTTGTATTCAAAGAGAAAGATAAACCATGACTAATGACTCCGCAAATCACAAAAACAGTTGCAAACAGGAACTCATATCCAGTCCCTCACCTGGCTTTTTTTTTTTTTTAAACCATAACTGAGTCATTCTTGTAACATCAGTGAGAAAATATAACCTAAGAATACATCTAAAGAAAATGCTCACACACAGACATTAAAATAATTTAAATTAAGAATTTAAATTCGGCATGCCTGGGTGGCTCAGTCGTTAAGCGTCTGCCTTCGGCTCAGGGCATGATCCCAGGGTCCTGGGATCGAGCCCCACATCGGGCTCCCTGCTTTGCCCTCTCCCAGTCCCCCTCTCCCCCTCCCCCTGCTTGTGTTCCCTCTCTTGCTGTGTCTCTGCCAAATAAATAAATAGAATCTTAAAAAAAAAAAAAAAAGAATTTACATTCAATACTCTTTCCAGGATTATTAGATTATTATCTACTTCCTAATTCTTGGGGAGGCCTGGGTGGGTCAGTGGTTAAGCATCTGCCTATGGCTCAGGTCATGATCCCAGGGTCCTGGGATTGAGCTCTGCATCGGGCTCAGAGGGGAGCCTGCTTCTCTTCCTGCCTCTGCCTCTCCCAGACTTGTGCTTGCTCTCTTGCGCGCCCTCTCTCTCACAAATAATAAATAAAATCTTAAAAATAAAGAAAAAAATAGAAAAGTGATTCTATTGAAGTTAAAGATTCTTTTCTTAGGCTAAATCCACTGGCCATGGTTGATATTAGTTATCACTCACAGAACCATGTACTACAGGCTCTGCACTGTTTATCATTTTCACTGACCATCTCAGTTAAATTTTCACAAAAACTTCCACAAGAAGGGAGAATGAACTCCCCCCAAACAAGTATGTGGGGAGCCAGAGCCCATGTTTCCAATCCCTAATACAGTACTGGGTTCCGAGTACAGACATCAAACTTACTGTCGTAGGATAAGATGTGTCCACTTTTGCCTTCATAAATAACATGACCTTTTGATGCGGCCTCCTCTCTGCCTTTCTCAGGACTGCTCTCCTCAATGGGCATTCTAGAAATGGATCCCTTCACCAACGCCTCAGTTGGTATGCCGGCCTGTGACAGTGCTGGGGTACCCTGCCATAAATCAAACACAAACATTCAGGTTTAGAGACACGAGATGCTCAGAAAACTTAACCTACCACACTGAGAGTCGGATCCACCCATCTTCAAAGAAGAAAGGACAAAGACACAAGAGAACCCAGACATTAAGTTTCTATAAACATAAAGAAATACTGTAACTTTGTCCTTGAGCCCTGCCCCACAAAACTTAAAATGTGGACAGGTGTAGGAGTCAAACGAACTTTCTTCCCCACCTTGAAGTCAAGCCTCTTAGCTCTCAGGGGAAAAAAAAAAAAAAAAAAGAAAAGAAAAGAAAAAAAAATCTCGTCTTAAAAGGCTGAGAAATCATTTAAGTGTAATATGTTTTTTCAAAACGTCTAATGAAAATAAGACAATAAATTAAGTTTTAAATTTAGAATACCGCAACCTCCTCTCACATGGTAATAAGAGGAAAAAAGAACTTGCAGTTCCCAAACTGTCTACTGGGTTTGACCTCTGGTCACCAGTGGGGGAGGGGGAGGGGGAGGGGGAAGTATGAACGACAAAACTCAAGATGACCCCATCCTGTGCTATGGATTCAGTTTAGATCACATGGTCAGAATGTTCGCCACCACTGATCAGTCCTCTTCTGAGTCACCTACAGGCACAGTTCTCTCTGACCCCTCCGTTAAGCAGTAAACCCTTCCTTCGGGAGAAATCATTCACGGAACCTACTGGGTACGGACTTTGTACAAGTGAGCTGCTTGGGTTGGGATGGGAGTGGTGGGCCCAGACACAGCCCACTCACATCTGGCATCTCCAAAACCCTCGTGAGGACAATCTGAAACCACACACTCAGTGCAGGAAGAATGACAAGAACAGAACATTTTACTTTACTTGTCCAGCCATTCAGTGGGCTCGGCAGTAAATATCCGGAAATCCTTAACACCCCCTGCAGAAGGGCTCACTTGGTGTGTGGATGGACTAGGCTGGAAATGAACAGAGAAAAGCCTAGCCTCCCTCCATCCACTTCATTCTGTCTTCCTGCCCACAGCCTGGTTACTAGAGTGAAAACGAATGAGAAAAGGGAATACACATAAGGCATTTTTTCCCCTTCTGCCTCTAATATTAAAGTGTTTGCTTGTTTTGAAAACTAGTTTCAGGATGTATACTTTGGTGAAATGTAGAAGGAGAGATGTGCAGAGTTCACATGTAACTCTCTAGGTCACTAGGCCATACACTCCCGTAAACCAGGTCTTGTTAAAACAGAGACCCTGATTCATAGGTTGGAAGTGGGAACTAAAATTTCTGCATTAACCTAACAAGCTCCCAAGCAATGCTGATCCCTGGGATACAGACGACACTTGACCAGCAAGGCCTCAGGGCACAGTTCTCAGATGGGCCCACAGCAGACCCACTAGAGGGCGGGAAACACAGCCTGCTGGGCCTGCCCCCCCACAGATGAGACTCAGGAAGTCTGGGCTGGGGCCTGACCATTTACAGGCCTAATGGTGCTGGCCCGGGAGCCACAACTTTAGCCACTGGCCTAGGGAACAAGGTTCAACATGCAAAATCCACAGGATTCTGTTTACAATGATTTCCCAAAAGAGAATTTTCTTTACCAGATCTACAGTAATAAGGAAGCTAAGGACTGTTACACTTCCAACTGAAATCAATATCAAACGGAGGACAAGAAGGAACTTTTCTTAATCAAAACTGGCAATTTATTGAGCTTGAAACTGGAAGAAGAGATCTGACTTTCGGTGCTTCTATCAATGCCACCCGTGTCTTCGAGTTTAGCATGAGACCCTAGCCAGGTGGCTTACATGCTGGGACTGCAGACCTTCTTTTTCACAAGAGGCAAAAGCGAGCAATAATTTTTAATGTTTTTTTTTTTTCCCATTTCTATTTGAGCTGCACACATGGTAAAAGCTTTTGCGGGGTATGGGGGGAGGGTGTGGGGGGGGATGGGGGGAGGGTGTGTGCATGTGTGTGTGCGCGCGCGCGCGCACGCCTGGATGGCTCAGTCGTTAAGCATCTGCTTTGGCTCAGGTCATGATCTTGGGGTCCTGGGATGGAGCCCGGCATCAGGTCCCCTGCTTAGCAGGGAGCCTGCTTCTCCCTCTCCCACTCCCCCTGCTTGTGTTCCCTGTCATGCTCTCTCTGTCAAATAAATAAATAAAATCTTTAAAAAAAAAAAAAAAAGCCTTGCCAGGAAGACAGAACTACATCAACTTGTTTCTTCTGCCAATTTGCAAAACACTGACCTTTTCAAATGACCCACAGAACAGATAATACAGCTGGTGGTCAAAATGATCACATTAATGTCCTTCTGCAGACAATTTACAGATCTGGGTTTATTACCACTGAGACCCAATTATGCAATCCAGACAAGGAGCAACTTAACCACAGAGCCATACTGCTGGAACCGCTGGAGCTCTTGAGACCTGACATCATTAGCTACTGTCCAGTGCATCAGGAATGATCACAACTAACCTGAGTGATGGAGCCCCGCAGGGACGGGATGCCTTCCATGGAAATTTTGCTGGTTGGCGTTCCCCGAGTTATACTTCCTTCTTGAATGGCTCCCGTGGTACCTGAATGAAAGCAAAATGATGAGTAAGTTACAGCTTCTACCACCACAAACAAACAAAACTCACCCCCAACTTGAAGAGGGGTAAGAGAAGGAAACAGCAGTATAAGAAGAATATCTGTTTTACTGAAATGCACTTTCAAAATATTACAATTATTAAAAAGGATTGCTAAAACATGGAATTTCAAAATCCTGAATTATTTTTATACAGAAGGAAAAATTTAGAATGTAAAGGCTCTAATTTAAAAACACAACATTAAAACGTATTAATGACTTTTAATACATTTATTGGGAACAAAAGTTTAATATTTCTGCCAAACAGCGTAGTTTACCTCTGACCACTCCTTCATGTTGTGCCCTGACCAAGAGACCTTCAGGCTGCGAGTTTTGGCTTCGGGGAGAAAATTCTTCCTGCTTGATGTAGGGCACAGTAGCTATGGACCAAAGCGAGAGAAAAAGAAGAGATCAAGTGTTGAGTCACCGCCCGTGATGCCACAAGTGCAGGAATCTTTTGAGTATTTACTCACTGACCTGATTTGGCAGATTCCTGCTGCCGCGGCAGTCCAAGAGAAATAGAGCCCACTGAGGGCTTAGCTGCTTCTGGAGTGTAGGAAGTCTGATTATGAGATGTCAAATAAGTGCCAGGTGTTCCCTAAAAATAATTTTAGAAGACTAAAATAACATTGTCTTTTCACAAGGTCAACAATAAACATATGTTCATGTGTCTGCTTATAAGAATTTACACCCCCATTGCCCAAAATTAAGGACAAGTATTGAAAAAGCAAGAAAATCCTAATAGACTGATTAAAAATATTTTTAAAGGGAGCAAGAGGTCTTCTGAAATAGCCATAAATTTCACATAATTAATATTAGGAAACAAATTACATAAACAAAGCACTTAACAGTATACTCAAAATGTAAGCTACTATTATTAACAATATTTATTCTTCAAAAAACTGCTATAGGACAGTGACAGTAAAAACAGCAGAATAGGGACTTCTGAAAACTTTCCTCCATAAAAGCAACCAGAAAACCAGCAAAAATGGTAAAAATCAACCTTTCAATTTGGAAATTAACTGAAGGCTTATGGAAATCTGCGTGTGTTTGTTCAAGAAGACTAACAAAATCTACGTAAGAAGAATGAGTTTTGTCGCATCTGAACTTGTTCTATCTCCTCTCCCATATGCTCCCACCAAGCTCACTGGTAGCCCTGAAAATCAACAGTCCTCGATTATGCTGAAAACCATCAGCCTGGCAGCCACCAGAGAGGAAAGAAGAGGGTTTGGAGCTCCTTAAAAGCATCAATCCCAGATAACAGTCATTATTTGACTTGTCTGATGGTTCCCTGGAAGACCCATTTGCAAGGCTGTCCTTTTCGGACCTGTGGGGAAGAAGGTGCATGCTTGTCAAAAACAATCAGCGTCAAATGCTTTAACTTCGTCACTGCCTGAGGCAACACTCAGGCAACAACAGGGTAAGCAAAAACCTTTAAAAGGAAAAGCTAAAAAATGAGATGTTCAAAGGAGGTTTGAGCATGTTCCTAGCAATCGAAGGCCACGTGAATATGCGAGACTGTACAGATGCCTAGGAGAGACAAGAGAAGGCCTGAAGTTCTCAACTCTGGTGGGCCGTAAAGCTCTGTGAAAGTAGGAAGTGAAGACTAAGGCAGAATTGCCAGCAGCCTGGCTGAAGGCTGAAGGTGTGCCCCAAGACACACAAAGAGCCACTCGGCAAAGACTGGGACATGTAAGCATTCCAGCCACAAAGTCTGTCAAGCCTTAGCCGGCCAGCAGGTAGAGACAGCAACGACCGCACATGTCACAGAACACAGACTTCACAGTTAGTTCTTTAGAAAGCAAGCATCAACAAAACAAAACCAACAACAGCAGACCCTCCCAAGAGAGGAGAATCTGATTGCCTCAGCTGCCACCTTATGCAGAATGTCCAGTTTTTAGCCAAAAATTGTAACAAAGAAGAAAGCATGACCCACACATGGGGGGGAAAATGCACTGAATAAAAATTGTCCCTAGGCTTTAGACTCGCCAGAAAAAGACCATTATATCATTTATCGGTTATCATAAATATGTTCAAACTACAGGGAATCATGTCTAAAGCACTAAATGAAAGTATGAAAATGATGTTTCCCCATACAAAGAATATCAACAAAAAGAAATCATAAAAAAAAAGAACTGTACAGAAATTCTGAAGTTAAAAAGCACAAACACTGGAAGAAAATAAAAAAAAAAAAACTCTCAGCAAAAAAAGAAAATAAGGAGGCCTTTTCAATCTGATGGAAGGCACCTATGAAAAGGCTAGAGTTAACATACCTACCAGGAAGATACTGAATGCCTCCCTCCTAAAATGGGCAATAAGGGAAAGCATATCCTCTTTACCACTTCTTTTAAAGATTGTACTATGGGGCACCTGGGTGGCTCAGTTGGTTAAACATCTGACTCTTGATTTCAGCTCAGGTCATGATCTCAGGGTTGTGGGATCAAGCCCCACGCTGGGCTGATGGAGCCCCACATCAGGCTCCTAGCTCTTTGCTCGGCCGGGAGCCTACTTAAGATTTGCTCTCTCCCTCTTCCCCCTCCCTCCCTGTTCTTTCTCTCAAATAAGTATCTTTATCTCAAATAAATCTTTAAAAAGAAAATAAGCACAGTACTAAAAGTTCTATCTTAGCCAGTTCAATAAAACAAGGAAAAGAAAAGGCACTAGGACTGGAAAGGAAGAGGTAAAACTACCTTGATTTGCAGATGACATGCTCACATAGAAAATCCTAAGAAATCTACTTTCTTTCCAAAAAACAAAAACAAAACAAGAAGCAAATAAGTAAACGCTGCAGGAGATAAAGTGAAGATTGAAAGAGTCAACTTTTTTTTATATACCTGTAAGAACTGGAAAATGAAATTTTAAAAAATAATATTTATATAAACATAAATACATCTAACAAAACATCTACAGTGAAAACTATGAAATATTGTTGAGATAAAGACCTAAATTAATGGAAATATAAACATGTTCATGGATTACAAAAGACTCAATGTTCTTAAGATCATTTCTAGGGCACCTGGGTGGCTCAGTTGGTTAAGCAACTGCTTTCGGCTCAGGTCATGGTCCCAGATCTCGAGACAGAGTCCCGAATTGGGCTCCCAGCTCCAGAAGCAGGGGGTGCTTCCCCCCCAACCCCGATCTTCTCCCCTCTCATGGTCTCTCTCAAACAAATAAATAAAATCTTTAAAAGAAAAAAAAAAACCTTCCTTTCCAACCCAAAATAATCTATAGATTTAATGCAATCTTTTACCATAATCCCAGCAGAATTTTTGTTAGAAGCTGACATTTATCATTTGTACAGAAACGCCAAAGTCATAGAAGAGCCAAAGTGATCTTAAAAAGTAAAAGCCCTTGGGGCGCCTGGGTGGCTCAGTGGGTTAAAGCCTCTGCCTTCGGCTCAGGTCGTGATCGCAGGGTCCTGGGATCGAGCCCCGCATCGGACTCTCCGCTCAGTGGAGAGCCTGCTTCCTCCTCTCTCTCTCTCTGCCTGCCTCTCTGCCTACTTGTGATCTCTGTCTGTCAAATAAATAAAATAAAATCTTTAATTTAAAAAAAAAAAAAAAAGTAAAAGCCCTTACAGGACTCCTACCACATGATTTCAAGACTTACCTTAAAGCTACAATAATCAAAACTGTGGTGCTAACAAAACTATGGGCAAGCAGATCAACTGAACAGAACAGATAGTCCAGAGAGAGACTGAACACAGAGCCAAATCATTTTTGAAGAAGGCACTGAACTGATCAAATGGAGAAAGAAACGGCTTTTTAACTGGTGTTACTGGAACTGCAAACCCAAAAGGATAAATGAACGCTGATGCTGACCTCAGGCTGCACACAAAACTTAATTTCACGTGACCACCGACCTACACGTAAAAGCCCAAACTATAAACCTTTAAGAAGAAAACACAAGAATATCCCCACAACCATGAAGCAAAGATTTCTTAGAGAATGAGAAAAAATTTACATAAACATTTCATCAAAATTTAAAATTTCTGTTCATCAAAACATACCAGTAACAAAACACACAAGCCACAGAAAAGAGAAAATATTTTAATATATAACTGAGACCTTTCATCCACAATACGTAAAGAACTTCGGTAATCAATAACCAAAAAAAACAATAAAAACAGATAATGACAGTCAATTTGCCATCAAATGTATAAATGACCAATAAGCATACAAAACAGTGCTCAACCTCATTTGCTGCCAGGGAAATGCAAACTAAATGCCACAATGAAATATGATGAAAATAAAAAAGACTGCCAAGAGCAAATGAAGCAACGTGAAGGCTTACGTTTCAGGTGGCAGTGGACCCACTGTGGGAAATTATGAAGTAAAACACACATATTATCGAACAAGTGCTCTCTCCGGGGGTTGATTACACAGGAGAAATAAAGACAAATGTCTATAAGGAGCCAGTACAAGAACGTTCGTGCCTGCTTTGTTCACTACAACCAAAAGCCCGAAACAGCTCTGGCTTCCACTAATGAAAACGCGGGTTAACAAACCGGCATGTGTTGCCACAGCGCAGCAGTATTCAGCAATAAAAAAGAAGAAAACTACTGATTACACAAAACCTGTATGAATCCCTACAGCCATTACGCTAAGTTCAAGAGGACGGACACGGAAGAGTACACACTGTTTGAGATCATTTATATGAAAGGCAAAACTGATCTGTGCCAACAGGAAGCGAACCAGTGGCTGCTTCAGGCAGAAGGCGCTAAGAGAACCTTCGGAAGTGATGCGATGGTTCATCAGCCGACAGGAGAGTGCTTCCCGCTGGTCGTGCACATCAGTCAAAACTTCTCAACCATTAAGATAAGATCATATTTAGATATATGTTATGGATGTTGATAGCAATGCACCAGAGGGGAAAAAAGAAAGTTATAATGGCCAAAGTCAGAATGAACTAGGGCTTATCAATCAAGCACAATTTAATATTTAGAGCCTTTCAATAGTCAACACATACTCTAGTACTTGAAAAAACTCCTTTAGGATCTAGGCTAACTGAACCTCAGAGAACAGAAGTGCCTAAGTCAAGCCAGATGGTGTGCCACGGGCACTCAGTTTGGGCACCCAACTCACACAAACTTCCTGTGTGCGGCACGGAAGATGATGACTGCCGTATTTTTTGGTCATCATCTTTTCACACACAGATAGATTTTTATTTCTGACATATTAGTGACAAAAAGGGAGAACTTTCACCAAAGCAATAATCAACAGAAATTTCCTGGGCAGGGAAGGCATTTTACCTGTGAGATGGAGCCTCCCAGGATAAAAGATGGTTTCTCTGAAGCCACTGTGGTTTTGGATGATGGGATGAGAGGCGGAGGTGGCCTGGTGGGTCGAGTTGTGGGAAGGCGAACCGTTTCAGGGAGGTTCGTTATCACTTGATGTGGAGCAGGCTGCAGGACTTTTAAGGGGAGGGGAAAAAAATGATTTAAAATCGTCAGTTTCGTAGTTTGCAACACTCTATCTCAGTCATTCCTGAATTTTTATATCACACATTGAATTTTAAGTTGCAAGATGAGGCTGAGGAGGAACACTTCTATTTTGAATTTCTCTTTCAACTTGAATTAAACCCATATACATATTCAGGTCACACATGGTATTTGTGAGGTTGAAATATTCAACTCCTTGTCAAACCAGAGCTTTCAAGCTGATGTTCATTTCAAACAATCTCTGCTGAGCACAGGCAAGTGACTGTCTTTAATAATCTCTGTCTCACCGTCCCTCGCTGGACCTGCTTTTTAGGGGCAACTCATGTTACCACTGGGGAGAACGCGCACACATGGCCGACCGCCAGCTGCACGCCTCTCTACATCATGCATACTTAAGAGAGACATTTACTGACTCTGGCTCTCACAGACCGGGATTTCTTGTGTCAGGGAGGGGATCTAAAGATTTTCTCGAAGTATATGGACTCTTGAAAGCCAGTCAGTGTCACGGTACGCATGTGGGAACAAAATTCCCCGGGGGCCCAGTGAATCTCAACTGAACAGAACAGACGATGGGATGCAGAGAAACAAGAAAATAATTCTGAAACAGGAAGGACGTGTCTGGGAAAGGCAGTTCATTCACGAGATCACACCCCCCATGTCTCGCACCTGCAGGAAGATGGCCAGCAGCCACTGCGCAGAGCAACGATATTTACCTGGAGGGATACTAGAGCGGGCTGCACTCATACCAGGCTGCAGAGCGGCTTTACTGGCTTCTCTCGGAGAGAGCCTACACGGTGAGGCTGACCTTGCTGCGGTATTGTGCATCTGTGTTTCCTGCTCTAGGGCACGTCTGACCTCAGCATAAGGCATATAGGCGACTGATTTTCCTATGAAAGTTAAAGTTATCAAAGTAAGGGAAGAACCCCAAATTAAAATAGTAAGTGTGAAAGGACTAAGCCCACACCATCCAGGGGCAGATCTGACTATATACTAATATACTAATATTAAAATCTAAAATTCCTTGGTGGGAGAGGAGGGAACCCACCCACAGAGAGGTTTAAAAACCCTATACATCTGTATCTTCTGTGTACGCACCATCACTATGACCTAATAAAACCCTCAAATATTCAATTATGATTTTTCCCTTTAAAGGACAAAGAACTTCTCTTTCTCTTTCTTAGGAAAACCAGGTGTTTTCACATGTAATAAAGATCACAACAGGTAAACATCAGATTATCCAGCCATTTGGTGAATTCAAGTCTTGCTTGAATCAGTCATAGCTCTGAGATTTTCAACTCTTCAATTTAGCCTGTTGAAACCCACCACTTAATATTCAGAGAAATTAAAATTAAATTTAATTAAAATTAAATTTTTGACACAGATCAAACTAACCCAAAAAACCTACACAAGCTTATAAACTGGGAATTTTACTACCATAATGCTAATAAAAATTACTTCATATAATTTACCTCCACATAAAGCATAAAACAACTTTGAGCATTTAAAGATATCAGATATGCAGTCACATTAAGACTTAAAAATACATATAATTATATATATATATTCTTTTCCTTTTTAAAATGAAATTGACATTGTAATTTTGAAAAATCAGAAAAGTACAAAGGAAAATGAAAATCATCTGTAACCCAAACCACTTAGATGTGGGCTATTTTAATGTCTCCCAAAACAAATTCCCACTCATTTTATTATTTTTTTGCTTACCTAGTCTTACATTTATTCTTCCAGATAAATCGAAATTTAAAATAATTCTCCAAACAAAATGTCATTGGAATTTTCATTAGACTTGCATTAAATTTATGAATACAGGAGACCTGATGCTCTATTAATAATGAGCTTTCTGGGGAATCTAGTCTTTTTCATATAGCTCTTATTTACATTTCCTGCTAAAAATTATTTATAGGTACCTTACATTTTCTTGCTAGGAAAGCCATCTTTTTTTTTTTTTTTTTTAAATTTTATTTATTTGACAGACAGAGATCACAAGTAGGCAGAGAGGCCGGCAGAGAGAGAGAGAGAGAGAGAAGGAAGCAGGCTCTCTGCTCAGCAGAGATTCGGGGCTCGATCCCAGGATCCTGGGATCATGACCTGAGCCGAAGGCAGAGGCTTTAACCCACTGAGCCACCCAGGCGCCCTTGGAAAGCCATCTTTTTCAATGCGTGAGTTTACTTGTATAAATGATTATTGCAGAGCTACAGGAAAGAAAGATGTGGATTTCTGTAGACCATTTTTTTCTGAGAAACTTAATGAGCTTTCCTTTTTGTTCTAATCACTTTTCAGTTGATTCTTACAGGCTTTCTAGGCAGATTTCTTATCCTGTGAACGAAGATTTGTTTTCTCCCTTCAAATAGCTACTTCTATCTTTGTTTCTTTTTTTCTTTACTGCACTACAATAAGTAGTAGTTGGAACCTGACAGTTTCTCTAGCATTTCACTATTAAGTGGAAGATGGCATAAAGAGTTCTCCAGGGGCACCTGGGTGGCTCAGTGGGTTATAGCCTCTGCCTTCGGCTCGGGTCACGGTCGCAGGGTCCTGGGATTGAGCCCACATCGGGCTCTCTGCTCAGCAGGGAGCCTGCTTCCTCCTCTCTCTCTGCCTGCCTCTGATCTCTATCTGTCAAATAAATAAATAAAATCTTAAAAAAAAAAAAAGAAAGAGTTCTCCAGCTTACTGAGGTATTTTTAAAAACCAGAAACCAAAAAATAAAATAAAAAATTAAAAATTAAAAAAATAAAAACCAGAAACAATTCTAGTAATACTAGCTAACACTGTACTCTGTGCAGAGCACTGTGAATTACATGAATTATCTCACTGAGCCCTCATGACCAATGAGATTATTAACACCATATCACAGATGAGGAAACTGACACTTAAAAGAATCACACTGTCTTGCCACAAAGGTCTGGTATCAGAGTCTAAGTCTGACTCTGTTCTCAAAACCACATGGCAAAATAAAACAAAACAAAACAAAACAAAAAAGTAAATAGAAAAAAATTTTTTTAAACCCCACAAGGCAATGTCTCCCTGAAGCACTGAGTGTTGAATTTCAGATGCTTCTGGGGTATCCATCAAGATGATGGTACTCCACGGGGTTCCTGGTTGGCCTCAGTGGGTTAAGCGTCTACCTTTGGCTCAGGTTATGATCTGTGATCGAGCCCCACATTGGGCTCTCTCTGCTCAGCAGGGAATCTGCTCCCCAACCACCCCTGCTCTCTCTGTCTGCCTCTCTGCATGCTTGTGATCTCTGTCAAATAAATAAATAAAATCTTTAGCAAAAAAGAAGAAAAGATGATGGTACTCTTCCCTTCTTAGATATAGTAATATAATGAATTAGATTAAGTGTTCTAATGCTGTGCAGATTTATAAAAGAAACCAATTTAAAAAAAGAAAATCATGTCTTCCTTTCTAGATAATTTAACATGGTAAAATTATTACTATAAATTCTGTGTGACTGTTTTACCATTTCCAGTAAGTTTCTAATAATGTGGAAACTGTCTTATCAAGGTAGTATTAAAGAAAAAGCAGAAAAAAAAAGAAAAGAAAAAGAAATTTAGATGGTTCTAAATACAGGTATTTAAACCATCATGTACTCAGGCTGAAGAAAATAAACAAGAAAATAAACAGATTAAATTTAGTTGCAGAGAAGGATTAACTCCTAATTGGACTGAACTGATTCTGTTAAACCTGAACTGGAAGTTCAATTCTAACTCTCCCTACGTGTGTACATTTGAGTTCCCTCACTCCAGGGAGAAGGCTTCACACTGAAGTAGGGGTTACCTTGTGTTAATGCTCCTGGAAAGTGAAAACAACTGTTCTCTCAGGTTTTTCCTAGGTGTCTCTACAGATGGAAAGGCTTATGCCACTTAGAAAGGGTACACCTAGAGTAACTGCGCCACTCGCTAGCATTACGATGCAATCAAACAGATGCTGCCTGTTACTCTCTAAACAAGACCATTAAGGGAAAAGTCAAAACCATGTCCTAATTCAAGTGAACTATGCCAGTCTGGCGATGGTTTACAGGTGAATAAACATTCTCACTGTATTTAACATTCTATAAACTGTTCTATGATGTTTTACTGGAAACATTTGTATCAAACATTATGCATATAAGTAATATAAGTGGAAGTATGTACTTATACAAGGGAGATGTGTTAAGTATAAGGGAAATAATCCTTTCCACTGAACTATGGATAGCTACAAATTCAGGAGAGTCTTCAGGCACTCGGTTAAATAACTATACAAACATACTACATGAGCTAAAACAAAACTTAACCTTGAGATAAAATGTAAACCACCCCAGTTTCTATAGTCACCTTGAATCAAACTGATGTCATATTAATAAACATCTCAGTATGACTTAAACGAAAAATATAATTACAGTATGGTTTTAAGACCACTGCATTTGATTAAAAATTAGGATACCACTCTGATCTAAACCACATGGATTAATGTGACTGACCACAGAGAAATGCAGTTCATTGTTTAGAGTCTCAGAATTTGGGATCTAGCCGGATTTAGTCTCTCCAGCTTCCAAATACAACCCAACTCATAAAGTAGATTAAGAAAAGATACTGAGGTCTTACAATAACCATATGATACGCATATTATAGAATGATCCAGTTATTATTAACTAAATAATGTTCAGCTTTAGCATGACTCTGGCAAATACCATTTGAATGTCACTTTTTTCTAGGTTTTAGTTCTTCTCTCAACACTTACTCTAAATCATTTATGTAAGGAATGCATCAATAGACTTTTAAATTACTCTATAATTTATCATTCTCATCATGACAGATTTTCTCATAATTGGACTGCTCAAAAGACAAACACTTCTGCTAAGTCCATTTATACTCCATTTAATTTATTCCTTCAACATGTAATTACTGAGTACACACTGCGTCAATTACCGAGTTAGCAACTGAGAATTCTCCCTGTGCAATATACTAAAAGCTCCCAAACCATCAGTGTTTTTACCTTCATTCAGGAAATATTCATTTGGCACCTATGATACACCCAGCCTTGCTGGGTATTACTACTCTGGTTCACATTTTTACTAGCATAAGATTTATACTTAAAACACCAGCAATTTTATATTTAAAACTCTAACATAAGAGGTTCAGGGTGCCATATAACTAGTAACTCATTACTGGTGAAACGGGGGTGGGCGGGGTGTCGCACTGAGAAGGTGGTGGTGGTCAAGATCCGTTAAGTAACAGTTCTGATTTTATATTAAAGAGCCCTTGAAATGCATGACATTCTACAGCTAATTGTTCTTACTTATCTGTGTAAGGCACTGCAAAGAGTCTTTTGAATCATTACCAAAAAACCTAAAGCATAGTAACGAAGACCTTAATAGTCTTATATTCTAAGCATATTGTAGCATAAGTCAACTATCAACCAGAACACGTGTTCCATTTCTTTTTTTAAAATTATTTATTTATTTATTTATTATTTATATATTTTTTAATTTTTTATTTTTTATAAACATATATTTTTATCCCTAGGGGTACAGGTCTGTGAATCACCAGGTTTACACACTTCACAGCACTCACCAAAGCACATACCCTCCCCAATGTCCATAATCCCACCTCCTTCTCCCAAACCCCCTCCCCCCAGCAACCCTCAGTTTGTTTTGTGAGATTAAGAGTCACTTATGGTTTGTCTACATGTTCCATTTCTTAACCATGACAGAAGAATGTATTACAATTGAGAAATCATCCCCCACCCACAACCTTTTTAAAGAAACTGAGCTTATCATGCCCAACGAAAAAGAAAATGCATATGGGTGCCTGGCTGGCTCAGCGGGTGGAGCATGGGAGTCTTGACCTCAGGGATTTGGATTCAAGGCCTATGTTGGGTGTAGAGATTACTTAAAAACAAAAAAAAGCTTAAAAAAAAAAGCATGCACAACTCGAATCTGTCACCTGAAATAACAATAGTGACATAATAATGATAACTGTACCTTTGTGGTATCTATTATACTACGTATGCACTGTACACTATTATTATAAATTGCGTATGTATTACATATAATATTACGTAAAGAATAATGCTGAGCCATGTGTTACAAAACAACACTGAATGCTAATTCTTTCTTATGGGTCGTAATCTCAGTAAGATGGAAATAGAGAGACAGATAAACAGATCTGTAACTTAAGTTTCGGGACTTGTCCTTGGGCACACAAGTGGTGAAGGCTGGGGTGAGGGGTGAGTCAGGGTACAACCGGCACAATACACAAAGTTGTCTCCCATCATATCAATGAGAATGAGTATTACCCTGTGGTTACATGTGATTTACTGGGAGGACAGAATAACAATTCTCCCTTACTCTGAAAACTCAGGCGAATGGAGCACAAAGCATGGCTTTTACAGTCTTTCAGCAGAGAGATAAAAATACCAGAAAACTTGTATCAACAAAAACCAATACAATGTTGCTGCTGCCTATGAGTAGTCAATAATACTAACATTCCTCAGAAGTTTAACGGAGGTCAGGTTAAAGGAGTTCCGTGCTGGGGACAAGAAGAATTAATCAACAGACATGCAGATAAACTACAAAGCACAAAGGACACTACTCAGGAGTATAGTTTTGTTTCCCTTCAGAGAAATGCTTTGAGGGGATAGTTCTACCCACCTTCCCACTCTCTGTTTGGACTCTTGGCGGCACCACAGGGACTGGTGGAACTCCTGCATTCCAGATCTATCTGCTCTTGCCTCTGCCGCTGTTCTTCCAGGAGGGCGGATTCGTGCATTGCTTTAATGTGTCGCTGGTAGAGGGCATAGCCACTCACTGGGGTTCCAATCGGTATATTACATGGGGTACAGGAAACCTACAGGAAGAAAAAAAATCTAAATACGCCAATGACCGACATAACATTGAGACCCTCTGTTGCGAATAATGCTTATTTCTGTAACATACTAGTTGATGGGATTTTTGCCATTTTTTGGTCAAACTAATCTTCAAGTATGAAATACTTCAAGTGCTGAATATTTACTTTCAGAATACAATATAAATCACGTAAGTTGTGATAAGAGAGATCTAAATCAGGAATTAAAACACTGCAGTCTGCTTTTAACTTCCGATGGTTTAACCCCTGGTGGCTCAGCCCTGACACCTAGCCCTCCCCTCTAGGTTCTCTAAGTATGCACACCACTTCTGCACACTGAAATGCCATCTATATGTTAATGGCTCATCAATTTCTATTTGTAAGACTTTTACTCCAAGTCCCATACTCACAGCACGGCCACCTAACACCTCCACGCAGGTATCTCAAAGCACCTCTAAACTAGCATTTAACGGAACTGTTCATTTCCTACATTCAATGCTTCTTCAGTTACCTCCGTCTTAGAAAACGGAACCTTAACAGCTGAGACCAGAAACCCGGCAGACAACCTTGACTGATTCGCCTCACCTCACACAACCAACTCACTAACACAAACAGGACAGGAGCTGAATGTTACCTCTTCGGACAGGCCATCCCTAACCGTCCCTCCCCTTTCTCCTCCTTAAGGCAGTCCTGTTTCTTTCTTTCAGGGAACACAGCGCTTACAATAGCACAATTCACAATAATATGGCTGTTTTGTTTATTTTCTGTCTCTCTCATTTCAGGAAGGAAAGAACCCAACCTGTTTGGTTCAATACTAAACAAACAGCCTCTAACACAGTCCATTACTTCATGAATACAAAAAATTCTGGGGAAGAGTACAGATCTGAGTTTTTTAGAACCTATTATCTAAATAAAGACTTCCACAGTGTTTTTGACACTGTAAGTAGAATTTTTCACTGAGCCCAAAACATACACAGAATTTTCTTGCCTTTGTGCTTTGGCTTGTATGTAAACATGGCTCTTCCTCCTTTTGCTATAAAGCCAAATGAACTGCTTTGGTCCAACCAAAATATTATTTCTTATGCGGAGTCTTCTTTAGCTGTCTCATTAAGAAGGAAGCTCTCCTTCCTCTGAAATGACCATACTGCATTTTTAAACTTAACAGAGCATCACATTTTTATAATCCACTTTAAGTTTATTATATTTTTCTATGTCTCACTATCAAGAGCAATCTCTATGTTTTTTGAAGTTAGAGATTACAATATATTAAATATTCCATACAGCATTAACAAGGTTGTCTTGAACTGGGCGGACACTTAATAAAAGTCCATCTGAGTAAATCAATGAATGAACAAGTGTTTAATGATGTTTTTTTGGAGTCTATCATAAGCACACACTTAACTTTCCTCAATTATCATGTCAGACAGAACAAATTTTTATCCTCTCTAGTGAAGCAAGAGCGAAAACATTCCTATGTAAAGGAGCAACACACTAGTTTGGAATTCAGTGTCAAAAGAGAGTCAAACTTGTAGAGATTACTGATGTAAAATGTAAATAAAACTAAATTTGGAATTGTATACTGAAGTTAGCTGTAATCTCTAGAATTAGAATTCATTCTAAAGGTTCAAAATCTAGTTATATATTAATTCTGCTACTGTCTTATAGGAAAACAAACGAAACAAAAACAAAGCTTACAGATATTTATGGCTAAAGGATTATATACTTCTTTGGTGGTTTTTTTTTTCCCCCCTGAAATGGAAATCACCATTTCAGTCAACCATCACAATGAATCCATTTGAAAAAGCAAACAGCCAAATGGCTGAATGGCTAAACAAAATGTGGCATATACTTAAAATGGGATATTAGTCCTCTGAAAGGAAAGGAAGGAGATTATGACACCACCTGGATGAACCCTGAGGACTTTATGCTGAGTGAAACGTGCCAGTCACAAAAGACAAATACCCTGTGATTCCACTTAAATGAGGTATCTAGCCAAATTCACAGAGACAGAAAGTAGAACGGTGGCTGTCCGGAGCTGGGAGGAGGGGAAACAGAGCCTTGTGCTTTAACGGGAAGAGAGTTTCACTTCTGGAGATGAAAAAGTTCTGGAGATCTATTTCACAACACCATGAATATACTTAGCACTACTGAACCATATACTTAAAAATAGGTAAGATGATAAATTTTATGTTGTGTGTTTTGCACCATAATTTTTTCAAGAAATCAAGTACTGATTAAAGAAAAGAAACGTCTCTGAAGGGCTTTGTTTCTCAACTTCATTTCTCTACTCACTTTGAAAACTTACCATTGGCGGGATAACCGCAGCTCTGTGCTGAAGCTGCGGCAGGTCCAGTGGATTTGGTTTTATTGGGGATGAGACCAACAGAGATCCAGGGGGGTTCAACAATGAAGGCTTTGAGTCCATAGGAAACATTCTGCAATTGGCAATAAAAAAAAGATAAATTAAAGCATTCATACTTAAGACTTTAAATGTACAATCATTAATTCCTTTTTTTTTTTTAAGATTTATTTATTTATTTTAGAGAGTGAGAGAGAAAAAAGGGAGGGGCAGAGGAAGAGAAAATCTCAAGCTGACTCTGCACTAGGCACAGAGCCCGATGCAAGGCTCACTCACACAACCCTGAGGTCACATCATGAGCCCAAATGGAGTCCATCACCATGGCATCACCCAGGCACCCCTAATCATAATTTCTTCTAAGTTAATATGTATGTGCACACACAACGCATCAACCTTAGAAGATGTCTGAACAGTAAGGAAAAGGGGAATCTATAATGCTAATTTCCCAGGTAAAGATTATATTGATTTATAGGCTGAAATTTATCTGCATCTAACCATCCAGTCTGAACAAATTCCATTATAAAATACCAGGTCCTAATCTACCACTAACATGGATTCCGAACTAATTACCTGATACAGGATGTTTTGCCAGGATCATAGGCTATTTTTTCAAACATCTGCCCACCACCATTCTAAAATTGAGAATTTCACCCCAAATTCCAGACTCCTGGTTTCTCACCAAGAATGGAAAGAAATGGCCACACAGAAGTGGCATGGCCACGTGGCATCCGTGTGCTGAACGTGCAGCAGCTGCCCTTTCCAACGGCACGTGCTGCTCTGTCCCCTGCAGCCCCCACCATCCTACACTCGGCCTGCTTCACTCAGTTTCAGCACCTCCACTGGATTTTGCGACACCCAGTATGCGAACTGGGGGGATCATACACTAATGCCATACCTTTCAGGCTGGATCAGACTTTTCAGTGTTATTGGGGGAAGACAAACATTTAAAAAAAAATACAAACTGATAAGAAAATTAGAATGTATAAAAGAAAACATTTAACATGAAGAATAAAGATGGTATTAAAGATGTAGAAAGTGAAAGTGTTATTTTAATAGTTTGGACGTGATGTAGACATACAGCATTACTCAAAGACCACCATGTATTTACAAGGAATTTCTGAATTTTAAGACTACTATCATGTTCAGCTCTTAGGATGTTCCTCCTTGAAAATTACCATCATCCTAATTTTTCCTTCATTTATAAATACAGTTACTAAAACCAATAGTGGAAAACACAAACAATCCTCATCTTAGATGAAGAGAATCTGGCTCTCCGCTAAGTGGCTTATTTGCCTCTTTCTTATTAAAAAGTGGGTGGTCAGGGTCGGTGGCGGGGGGGAGTGGTGGTAAGAGTTGAATTGAGGTTCTGATTAAATGGTAATTTAGTCAAATTCATTTCTAGAATATGTACCAATCAAATGTTCTACTGTGACCCTCGGTGATTCCATTTCTTTCAGGGAGAAGGAAATCCCAAGGCAAGTACATATATTAAATAAAGCAGTATCTCTTCCTATAATTTTACTGTCATCATTACTGTAATTTTTATAAAAACCATAAAGGTAGAAGATATTTTTATATTGTGAATTAAATGACTAAAAGTAGTTCTATATTAATCTGTATTACATATATTTTAAATTAGTAATCTAAAATTTTAACTGCTATACAAAGTGATCATATAATTACCACAATCTTGTATCTAAATTATGCTTTCTAAAATATTTTCAGAACACATAACATGTTTCTCCTGTCAACATTTTCTATCATCTAATACACAGGTACAGCAGGCCTTGCTCTGAGGCTGTATGGTCTTGGCGCAAATAAGCCAATGCCTCTTGCCTCTACCTTCACCACCACATCCTACCACTTCCAACACCAGGAATGGCAGTCATCCATCCATCATAAGCTTTGTAAGATGAAATCCCCTTCTTTGTTACATATGAAACGCACATAACAACCGAGGTAGAAAAACATTATCTTTTTCATTGGAAACGAACGACCGCACAGTTGTTCTTGGTTACTGAAACAGATGAACGGCTTCATGACCCGGTATTAAAAGCATGTGGACCACCTCTGAGCTGCCGCTATTCACACGGGAATAATCCCCGCAGCCAGCACCCTGTGACTCAGTTAGCCTCTTGCAGAGCAAAGCACAGGATAATCGTAGAGGAGCAAGTCTCACCTCTGCCTCTCGGGCTCTCCATCCACATCTTCGTCTGCACTGCAGGTGGCGCTAGAGTCATTGTCGGACTGGGGCTCCGGCCTCTGGGCGCCTATCTGCTGGGCCACCACCAAGTCCTCATCTCTAGGCTCCGTCTTCTCGCTGGCTCTCTCTAGGTCTCTTTCTTTGGTATCACCTTCGACTTTAGATGGGTTGTTTTCTGGCGCCCTCATCTCGATGTCTCCAGAGTCTGATTTGGTCGTCGTGGGGAGATCGAGAACGGAAGGCACTTCAGCACTGTGCTCCTGACGCTCAACGTCCATCGGCTCTGCTGCCTCCGTGGGGGTGCTGTCGCTCACCTGCGTCTCCACACTTTCACTTTCCACAGGTTTTCCACTCTGAGCTGCGGAGGAGGGAGATGCACTGGGTGCGGGTTCCGTAGTGGACTCGAGCTCGGCCCCAGGTTCGGTGTTTCCTCTAGAAGTCGCATTGTCAGTGCTATCCTCGCTGGGCTTGACAGCTTCAACTGGTGAAGGAGAAGGAGCACTTTCTGTATCAGAACTATTTTCAGCACCTTAAAGATAATGATACAGCATAAAAATCTGATAATGAACATGTTTCAGGTGGTGACAGAAGCCATGCTTGAAAGTAGTTGTTTGGGACGAATGAGACTCCTTATATGGCCTCAGTGAAGTCTTAAGGCCACTGGGAAGCTAGAGTGTTTGTTCACAGAGCATGAAAGGGAGAGGTCAAATGGTCCTCACCTTCTGAAACTGAAAGCATAAGAGCTTTTAATATCTAAAAATAATTTATATGAGGGGCACCTGGCTGGCTCCATCACTGGCACATACAAATCTTGATCTCAGGGTCGTGAGGTCAAGCCTCATGCTGGGTGTAGAGATTACGTGAATAAATAAGAACTCTTAAAAACATTTTTTAAATAAATAAATATAAATGAATGAATGAATGGATGAATGAAATTTATATTAAATTTGAAAAATGAAGACAGATGCAAAACCAAAACTAAACAAGAAACCATTCCATAAAATGGTATTTGGTTTATTTCTACCAGCCTGTGGTGTGCTTTTCCTTTGACCCAGGAGGTCTGACAGTCTAAAACAGCACCATCCAACAGGAACATAATATGAGCTACATCTGCCTAAAATTTTCATTTTTTCGGTGGCCACATTAAAAAAATAAAAAGAGATAAATTAGGTTTAACAACGTATTTTATTTCACCCAATAGGACTGAAATACTATCTTTTTAACATGTAATCATGTGGAAATATAGTAATATAGAAAGCTAGTAATAAGATTTTTACTTTTTTTGGTACTACGTCTCCAAAATCTGATTACATTTTACATTTTCAGCCCATCTCAATTTGGACTGGCCACATTTCAAGAGCTCAATAGCCACATATGTCTAGTGGGTACTGCACTAGACAGGAAAATTCTAGAGTAACATTATATGGACTTTTAACTTAACATTGTAACCCTGACCTTTCCCCACATCCTTGGTTTCACTTGATATAAAATACAGTTTTAATCTTTGACATCTTTACTCAGGTATTTCAAAGGAATCACAAATCCAGTATTTCCTACACTAGACTAAGTCCATGGACTTTTCTGTTTTTTACTAATTAAACCAGAAACCTCTAAGGGATAATCTTTTACTTCTCCTCTCTTTAATCCCCATATCCTATGCAGACAAGTATCACCGATTTTCTCTCTAAAAACATCCCCTGAGTCCAGCCACTTGTGTTCAACTGCTCAACTGCCCCTGTAGTCCAGAAGCAACTCTCCCTATCTTCCACCTCAGACCAATCTCTACAACGACGCCAGAGGGAGCTTTTTAAAAGCCAAATCTTACCAAAACTCTGCTGCTCCAGTATTCTCTTCATTCCTGCCACACGGGCCTCATTTTCCACAAAACCTCACAGAAAAAAAGCTACTTAATGTTCAAAGCCAAAACCCATTCAAAACAAAATTTAAGTTTCAAAGCCAACAACAACTTGCAGAAAAAAATAAAATGAAATCTACTGTTTCTGAAACTCCTGGAAGGTATAGAACTTCCTCAGCTTAAAATAGGAGTGTCTTCAAAGTAACGTATTTAAGCAGCTCTAATTACATACAAAATTTAAACTCTGGTAATTTAAAATAAAACAAAAAGCGAATGAGATGGAGAAAATATTTGTGTATACAAAGTATGAACATGTGTAAGATATTATATATAAAGAGCTACTAAAATCACTGAAAATTCCTACTTCGAAGCACTCAATTCACAAAAGAAATCTAAAGAAACTTTAAAAGTAATGCAAATTGAAATGAATTAGGAACTTTTAACTAGCAAAAACTCAAGAAAATATTTACTTTTTCGGGAAGTGGTCATTAACTTGTTCAAGCGACAAAAAGGATTTTATTTCTGTCTTATGTTTCTTGGGTTGACATTCTTTTCTACTGGGGCTTCTAGCAACATTAATTCTTTTTACACAAAAACATAAATATGACATACGTGAGTCATTTTAAGAACAGAAAACCAAACTCATTGCAATAAAGAGAAATGGAATCAATGATACTAACCGGACACATACAGGTAGCAGTGACATTGATGCACAAACAGTGTACTGATACCAGGCTGCCATTTTATTTTATTTTTTAATTTTAATTTTAATTTATTTATTTTTAAATTGTTTTTCTTTTTTGAGAGTGAGCGAGCGTGAGTGGGGGGAGGGCAGAGGGAGAGAGAGAATCTCAAGCAGGCTCCATGCTCAGTTCAGAGCTTGTTGTGGGGCTCGATCTCACGACTCTGAGACCACCACCTGAGCCAAAATCAAGAGGCAGCCGCTTACCTGACTGAGCCACCCAGGCACCCCAGAACTGCCATTTTAAAGCTCTTCTGGTTGTAGCAACAGGACCATCACAGGTGCTACATACAGATTTGTTGACTGAATGAATACATACATTGTGCTCAAGCATAAGGTATCTATGAAAACACTGAATATACTCTTTCCTTAATGAAGCAATTCTTAAATGACTAAGCTAATAATTAGATAATTTGAACTAGTAGAAGTCGCAACTAAATTTAAGATTTTAAGATACCTTCGCTGTCTTCTGGATTTTCTTCTTCATTAGAAGCTTCGATATCTTCGTCCTCCTGAGCAGAAACAGTGGAAGCTACACTTTCGCACTGGGACACGTCTCGCTCTTCACGGGGCTTTCGTGAAGTCTGAAGGAGCAAAAGAGCGTTGGATTATTTATGATTTAAATAGCTGAAAGGAAAACTCTCACATCTGAAATAACATAGAACATGGATACACACACACTGAACAAGAAGGCTGCCTGTCTGACAACGGTTCTGGTGGATATTCAGTTGCCTCTATGGAACCACTAATTGGCCTTCTGTGTGAACGGATCGGTCTCATCAAACTGACCAAAAGTTACATTTGAAACTTTTTTCAAACTACTCGCCACCATATATGTACCAAGAGTCAAAATTCACAAACCTCTTGCTATTTTTCCCTCTCAAATAATGTATTTTTCTAATAAAAATAACATGCATTTGTTTTCTACCAAAAATAAGATATTTGTTAGAATGTGGAGAACACAGAAAATTGTTAAGAAAAATAAAACAGGGGCGCCTGTGTGGCTCAGTGGGTTAAAGCCTCTGCCTTTGGCTCAGGTCATGATCTCAGGGTCCTGGGATAGAGCTCTGCTCAGCGGGGAGCCTGCTTCCCTTCCTTTCCCTCTGCCTGCCTCTCTGCCTACTTGTGATCTCTGTCAAATAAATAAAATAAAATCTTCCAAAAAAAAAAAAAAGAAGAAGAAAGAAAAACAAAACAATAATGGCTCATAATTGCACCAGCCAGAGATTCTGACTATACTGATACACTTCCTTTCAGTCTTTTATCTGCGTGTATGCGTATATGTTTATGTATAGTACATGTAAATAAAACTAGGATTGCCCAATGTAGTTACCTATCCCACTCATTATAAATTCTTCAAAAATGTTATATTTATTGATACTTCCATAAAAACACTCTGTACCAACAGATATTTAAAATTCTCCTATTTTAAGGTATTTAGGCAATTTTAAAGTTTTGCACTGTTAATAATGCTGCAATAACCATCCTTCTCTAACAGGAAGAATTATGTGCTCTTATAAGCAATAACGGATCATCGGTGTCACTGCCTTTGCTATTATGAGGACAAATTCCCTTTTTTTTAAACAGGATTTTTCCTTCTGCAAACAATGTGTTTACATAAAACTCCTCATTCTTCTACTGGGATCACAGATCTGTAAGAGCATACGTGTATGTATTTAAGTTAAGACATCAGCTATTTATTATATTTTTAATCTCATGTTGCTAACTATGAAACTTAAGGTCTCCTGTCTTTGCAGACCTGGGGATCCCAGCCCTGACACTGCTCTGTTCACTGCCTCTTACTGAGCCTATACTCACCAGACTTTAGCTACAGGCCTCCCGCCCGGGGACACTACTCACAGAGGAAAATAAATTATTGCTATCCCGATTGTTAAAATTCTATGCTGGGGGTGCCTGGGTGGCTCAGTGGGTTAAGGCCCCTGCTTTCGGCTCAAGTCATGGTCTCAGGGTTCTGGGATCGAACCCCACATCGGGCTCTCTGCTCAGTGGGGAGCCTGCTTCCCTTCCTTTCCCTCTGTCTGCCTCTCTGCCTACTTGTGATCACTGTCTGTCAAATAAATAAATAAATAAGAATCTTAAAAAAAAAAAAAAAATTCTATGCTAGGATCCAACCTAAAAGCAGTAACTAAGTCAAGAGGAAGAAAGCATATCCCAGTGTCCACTGTTAGAGCTAGATCTAATTCTGAGGCTAAACAAAATAATCACTACATTCCTCACAAGAATGCAAGGGGAGGGGCGCCTGGGTGGCTCAATGGGTTAGAGCTTCTGCCTTGGGCTCGGGTCATGTTCTCAGGATCCTGGGATCGAGCCCCGAATAGGGCTCTCTGATCAGCAGGGAGCCTGCTTCCTCCTCTCTCTCTGCCTGCTTGAGATTTCTTTCTGTCAAATGAATAAATAAAATCTTTAAAAAAAAAAAAAGAATGCAAGGGGAGAATCCTCTGGCCATGCTCTTTAAAAACCTTTAGAAAGACTACAAAGACTCCAATATTTTTAGGCATCACATAATTGCTCTTTTTTTTTAAAAAAAGATTTTATTTATTTGTTTGACAGAGATCCCAAAGGAGGTAGAGAGGCAGGCAGAGAGAGAGAGAAGGGGAAGCAGGCTTCCTGCTGAACAGAGAGCCTGATTCGGGGCTTGATCCCAGGACCCTAGGATCATGACCTGAGCCGAAGGCAGAGGCTTAACTCTCTGAGCCACCTAGGTGCCCTAGTACTCACTAATTTTTAATGTAATAATTCAAACCTATGGAAATGTAACACCTATGTATCTTGCACTGCATTTTAATAGACATTAGACATTTTGTTATGTTTTCTTGAAACCTTTTTGAAAATGACAGAACAGGGACGCCTGGGTGGCTCAGTTGGTTAAGCAGCTGCCTTCGGCTCAGGTCATGATCCCAGCGTCCTGGGATCGAGTCCCACATCGGGCTCCTTGCTCCGCAGGGAGCCTGCTTCTTCCTCTGACTCTGCCTGCCACTCTCTCTGCCTGTGCTTGCGCTCTCGCTCTCTCTCTGACAAATAAATAAAATCTTTAAAAAAAAAAAAAAAAGAAAATGACAGAACACTCTAGGGGCACCTGGGAGGATCAGTCATTAAGTGTCTGCCTTCAGCTCAGGTAATGATCCCAAGGTCCTGGGATTGAGCCCAGCATGGGGCTCCCTGCTTGGCGGGAAGCTGCTTCTCCTTCCCCCACTCCCCTGCTTCCATGAATCTCTCTTGCTGTGTCTCTGTCAAATAAAATTTTAAAAAAGAAAATGATAAAACACTCTAAAAAAAAGGAAGCCTACAGTCCCTATTATTTCCATTGTTATTAAAATGATTAGAACAAGAAGTTTTAAAGATATTTATGATGGGTAATTTTATGTGCCATTTTGACTGGGCCACAGCACTCAGACATTTGGCCAAACATTATCCTGGGTTTTTCTGTGCAGGTGTTTTTTAGATGAGATTAACAAGCAGATGAACCTCCAGAATGTTGGGGGAGGGGTCGGGTGCTTCACCCAATCAACTGATGGCCTTAACAGAACTAAGATTGATGGCCCCCTCATCTCCCCCTCCCCATCCCCTGCAAGAAGATAACCTGTCAGCAGATCACCTCCGCTCCAGGTGCAACTCTTTCCTAAGTCTCCAGCCTGCCAGCCTTCACCATCAGATCCAAGCACTCACAATCACTGGAGCCAATTTCTTAAAATAAATCTTCATATTCTCTCTCTCACTCTCTCTACACACACACACACACACACACACACACCCTACCACACACCCCCCCCCGCCGTTGGTTTTGTTTCTCCGGAGAACCCTGACTTATCTTTTTAAAAACATGTCTGATATATTCTTTACTTGATTTTCTCCCCAAACATTTTAAATAGTATTTGATAAAGTCAAGTCTCTCTTGTCAGACCTTTTGTTATGTTTATTTTCTTCCCTTTTAATTGCCACAACACATTTTTTAACCTTTATTTCATTTTTTTTTAAGATTTTATTAATTTATTTGACAGCGAGACACAGCAAGAGAGGGAACACAAGCAGGGGAAGTGGGAGAGGGGGAAGCAGGCTTCCTGAGGAAGCAGCTTGATGTGGGGGTCGATCCCAGGACCCTGGGATCATGACCTGAGCAGAAGACAGACGCTTAACAACTGAGCCACCCAGGCGCCCCTACATCTTCATTTTTAATGTTAAAAGGTCTTTTGTATATAACTTTTTAAATTAATGTCATACTTCATACACTCTTATTTACTAAAAGTTCAAACCCTAACAAATTTAAATATCTCCCTGTACCCCGGGGGATAAAAATATATTATATGGTTACAAAAAATAAAAAATAAATTTAAAAAAATTAAATATCTATCCTTTTATTACCCATTCTATCCTTCTTCAGTGAGTCTCAAAATGTTCTGGTCTAAGGATACAGCACTCGTAAAAAGCATTCAAGACCCTAAGCCGGTTCTATTCATGAGACAGATATAATGATACTTACCATATTTGAATTAAAGCAAAAACATTTAAAATATAATTCATTTAAAAATAACAATAAACCTATTACATGTCAACATAAAAACATTAATACAAAATAACTATATTCCAAAACAAAAGTTTGATAATTTAGTGAAAAGTAGCTTTTTCAATGTTTTTGTAAATTTCTTTTACTGTTTGCCTTCACAGAAGACAGCACAATTTTCAAATGTGCTTCTACATATAATCTAATCTGCAGACACAGTATTATTTTGGCTGAAATATACATATAAAAAAAAAAGTCTGGGGGCCCCCTGGCTGGCTCAGTCGGTAGAGCATATGACTCTTGATCTCAGGGTTGTGAGTTCAAGCCCCACCCATGTTAGGTGTGGAGCCTGCTACCAAAAAAAAAAAAAAAAAAAGTCTGGCCTCACAAAGATATGTAGTCGAAAAGGGAAGCATATTTTAACAATCTTTTCAAATGACCATGGTTATTATTCTTTGGTATTGTACCAAAATTCAGCAAGTAATCATCTCTTAAAAGGTAACTACAGTATGAAATCTGAAACCATATCAATAAATGTTTTGTACTCTATTAAAATCCATTTATCTATCTTGAACTTTGGTCTATTAAAAAGTATTTTGTACATTTTCTATCCATACATAACATGCATTGTGAATCACAAATTGGTCATCTGGAAATTATGGAAGTTACACAGATTTTTCAAATCTGCATATAATTTCACTGTTTATCAAGATATCATATTAGGGGGCACCTGGGTGGCTCAGTGGGTTAAGCCTCTGCCTTCAGCTCAGGTTATGATCTCAGGGTCCTGGGATCAAGTCCCGCATGGGGCTCTCTGCTCAGCGGGGAACCTGCTTCCCCCCCATCCACTGCCTGCCTCTCTGCCTACTTGTGATATCTGTCAAATAAATAAATAAAATCTTTAAAAATATATATCATACTAGTTATTATTACCACTGATCTCATCAGAAAAGTCTTTGGGTGTTACTGTGAGGAAGACAAATTTTCCAAAATTCTAATTTTTGCTTAAAAGCTTGAAGTTTAAAAGTGGCAACAATACTTCTGCTTGCTTTCTTTGAAAGACAGTCTCACTCATTTTCAAGAAAATGTCTGCCAAGGATCCAAGTCTGAAAAACCATAGTTTTTCTGTCATTTTTCCAATTAAAACTGAAACTCCATAAAAAAGGGAGGTGAGTTCAGCTTGGAACTCAAACAACTGCAAAAGTACTTTCCCTCGACAGAATCCGAATATCCTGGTACAGAACGAAAGGTCTTTATGCACACTTCTCATTTTATCACACACATGTACTCAAGGGTCAGGACTTAATAAAGCTAATTTGTACTGCTTTGCCAAGGACAAGTGAAATTGGCATATTTGTTGTTAAACTGTAAATGCCTGAAATGATGAATACACTGAGTATTTAGCACAGCAGTGCCCTGCCATGATTCATGCTAAGGTACCAGCATTTTCTCTCCTTTTCTTTGACACCATCCATGCAAGTCTAACACAGTGCAGAAAAGTCAAGTAACATCTTAATATTTTTACAAAAACAGTTTTGGCCTCATGGAATCCTCAAAGAGCTCTGTAGACTGAGAGCACTGGAACTTCCTCGTTAAAGAATTTTCAATAAATGTATACTTTCTGAGGGGCGCCTGGGTGGCTCAGTGGGTTAAAGCCTCTGCCTTCGGTTTGGGTCATGATATCAGGGTCCTGGGATCGAGCCCCGCATTGGGTTCTCAACTCAGGGGGGAGCCTGCTTCCTCCTGTCTCTCTCTCTGCCTGCCTCTCTGCCTACTTGTGATCTCTATCTGTCAAATAAATAAATAAAATCTTTAAAAAAAAATTTATACTTTCTGGTTTTATTATTTATCTCAGGGTCTTTTTCTGAGAAAATGGTTTTATTTATTTATTTTTTAAATATAGCAGAGAGCCCAATGCAGGGCCTGATCCCAGGACTCTGGGATCATGACCTGAGCCGAAGGCAGAGGCTTTAACCCACTGAGCCACCCAGGCGCCCCAGAGAAAATGGTTTTAATATGCCCTATCAATTCATTCAACAAGGTCAACAGAACTCCAACTGAAGTTTTCAATTCAAACTCCAAAATATTTATATTTTTCAAATCCCATCTATTGTGATTCAGAAGTACTGAACTGCCATTACTAGTAACATGAATTTTGTTCCCTGGGCAGTAATCAGAGAAAAAGGCAACGTGTGCCAAGAAACTAGCGTGTCCTTCACAGTTAAATGTAATAAATAAAAATACAAGATATAAAGAACTCTCCCTCAAAACCCATATTTGAAGCTCAGAAACACAATGAAACAAAGAAACTATCAGTTAAAAACTAAATCAGTTAAAAAATAATAATAATAAATAAGTGATTCACTACCTCTGATATACTCACTTTCTGTTTATGCTGTTGCAAAAGGTTGTCAAGATTGTGTCGCCTTTTATAGTTAAAATAGAAGTTTTTGCACTGCGCTTCACTTTTAGTTCCCACCATTTTGGCAATTGCTGCCCAGTTACGACCATGTTCTACAAGACCTATATTTGAAAAATGACCAAAGAACCTGGTTTTTTTATGCTTCATAAAAAACATGAGAAAGAATAAAAAAGAATAAAAATCAACTTAATTACAGTATTCAAAATCATTAACACTAAAAATGTGTTTTCAATTATTTATTTATATATTTTAATACTTATTTAAATATATATTGACATGAAACTCGCTGACAGCTCTATTTTGCCACTCAAATTTAAAACATGCTCATTAACAGAAGGACTCAACTTTATCCTTGTTCTGTATCTCCCTGAGAGCTAGGACAACATCGGACACACGATAAGAACTCAAACAGTTGTAAAATGACTGATTAGACACTTCTAAGTCTTTGTAAACAGTATATCAATAAAAAATTAATAAGGTAATCTTGTAAAGTAAGATAGAACACAAAATAAAGATATATACGGCTACATTTATAATCAGCATGTCTTCAATCCATTCACAATCAAGAAATGCCCTCAAAAATATTAACCAGTTTTAAAAACAGCAACATCAACAAACCTGTGGTAAGACAACTCATCACAGGAAACTAAGCAACCTGATACTTTTAAACCAAATAATATATATACATGCCATACCCATTTGCAAGGAATATGGGTATATAAATGCATGTACACACAGAGAGCTATACAGACTGGGATATACTTTAGATACAGGTGTATCCAAGCATGAATTTACAGTACAAATTTAACAATTTATAGAAAACAGTTTTCCAAGGCTGATGAAGGTAGCTTCCTTAACGACAACTGGAAGATCATTTCCAAATCCTTCTGACACATGAACAGAACTGAGAAGAGTAGAGACTAAAAGCAGTCCTATGGAGGTATATCTACCTGAAAAAAATCACTCTATGATGTAGCTACTATCACCTTACTCCATTATAACATTCTGATAATCAGATGAGAATAAATGTGAATCTCTTTTCTTAATGTGACTCTTTTAAAAAGTTATACCTGTAATCATGACAAGTCACAAATTTCCTAATCATGGCAAATAATCATCAAATAAAAATATTTTGAACAGGAGCTCCTGGGTGGCAGTGGGTTAAAGCCTCTGCCTTTGGCTCAGGTCATGATCCCAGGGTCCTGGGATTGAGCCCCGCATCAGGCTCTTTGCTCAGCAGGGAGCCTGCTTCCCTTCCTCTCTCTGCCTGCCTCTCTGCCTACTTGTGATCTATTTGTCAAATAAATAAATAAAATCTTTAAAAAAAATTTTTTTGAACACATTAAACTGCTATTATTTTTGGTAATGTTCGTTTATACTCTTAAATGTATCTTAATAATGTATTTTATATTCTTAAATGTATCTTAAATGTTAAAACTCTTAAATGTATCATTCATTATTAAATAGAAAATAAATCGGAAATGTGTCATTAAGAGATTAACTTATTTACAGTAATTTCTCTTTAGAATTATAAGGTATAAACTACTGTTTATTTATAAACCACCTATTTATCCTATTAGAAATTTTACTTCAATTTCAAATTATTCTATGTTAACAAGCAACAACAGAAAAAGATTTGTAATGTTCCAGAATAAGATGAGGGCCACACAGCCATGAGAAGGAAAGACAAAATTCAAACCTTTTTCTGGCTTCAAAGTTCATGCCTTCTCCTCTGAATTGCAGTGCAATTCTTACTAATTTATAACCAAATGCCTTATGAAATACAAACTGAGGAGACAGGAACCATGCTATTAAATCCAACTATTAAGTAATAGAAAATATAGACTTTATACTTAAATACCCTCCAAAACACTGAATCACAGCTATCCTGGAAGAGTGAAAATAGTCCCCTTGCTCTCTAACAAAATGACATTCAAAAAAAAAAAAAAAAAAAAAAAAACTGTGCAGAGAATCTTAAATTCCTCAAAAGAGGGCCTCTTAAGCAAGGCACAGCAGGATTATCTGAGAGGGCACCACCCCATCATAAAGAACTCAATTCTACTTCTAAATTCTGTTGACTACCACCGAAGAACTTTCTTCTTTTTCCAATTAAAAAATATTCACTCCATGTGACTTATTACTAATAACCCTGAAGAGCCTATCCCAACCCAACTAAAACCCCGAAGAACTCTAACTTACCTTTTTTAGCAACTTCCATTTCTTCTTCTGTCCATCGAGAGGTTTCTACGGGCTCTGTGGAAACTGAAATAAAGAGAGAGAACCCAGTAAGGCAAAGAAACTTTTTTCTTTTTTTTAAAGATTTTATTTATTTATTTGTCAGAGAGAGAGAGCACAGGCAGGCAAAAGCAAAGTAAGAAGCAGGCTTCCCACTGAGCAAGGAGCCTGATGCAGGACTCGATTCCAGGATGGTGGGATCATGACCCGAGCCAAGGCAGCCCCTTAACCGACGGAGGCACCCAGGCGCCCCAGGCAGAGAAAACTTAAGTTCATTCACAGCTTAGATGGCGTCGACCTGCTTGTTGGACATAAAGCCTGTCTGAAGCACTGGGTGAAAGAAACTATGGACACAGGATGTTGGCAGGCTCTCCCCCACCAACTGAAGAGAAATATTCAAGGCTTCCAAGTAAGGCTTCTCAATGTTCTTTGAAGCTCCAACCACATCTACATGTTTGACCATCACTTGCTTATTTTCTGTGAAGACCCACCTCACCCACTGCCCCACCACATACTCGAGCTCCAACCTCCTCTCCTAAAGTGTCAAAGGAAGAAACAACAGCCCCCGTCCCTGTCCAGGCACAGTTCTCTCGTGCTCTCTGAGTCCCCCATCTCATCCTCACTCTCGGGGGCCCTATGACACAGGGGACTGGAAACACAGATGGATCATAAACTGCACACTCTCTCTCTTCTACATTAGAAAGGAAATTGAGACCATCAGGCATGAAATGAGCTCCTGCCGTATTCCCCTTCTCAATTAATAGCGCTACCATCCGCCCAGTCATCTGAATTATTAACAGCCTTCTCAGGCCAATTTTTTAATCCTTCCTCCCATCTACTCCCACAGCCAATGATGTGTGCCAGTCCTAATCTCCTGAACCCATCCTCTTCTTGCCTGGGCCACTGCGTGCACAGTGACACTCTTCTGGCTGGTCCCTCCGCCTCCAGCCTTCACTCTCTCCAACCTGACCTCCAACTATCACCAGTTCACCTTCTACACCACCAGTCTATTCACAGCACTCCTCTGTTTAAAAACCTCTGTGAACTCCCACTCTGTAAGCAAAGCAGGACATGACTCAAACAAGGCCCATCGGGATCTACCCCCAGGTGCAAATCTAGTTATTTTCCTTGTATCCTCCTTGCCATCCCCAGAACCTGGTTTTTTTATGCTTCATGTTACAGTAAAATTGGTACCACTGAACCAAAGATGGCAAACATCATTAACATGATCCCTTTATAAACTAATGATACTTGGTAGAAGAGAGAAAAATGCTTGGACCCAAGAATTCATTTCTATAAAAAATAATTTAACAGAAAGAAAATGTTAGTTAATCAGGATTTTTTCCTTACACTACTATCTATATTAGTTTAAAGAGGAGGGGGCAGGGGACAGCCTAATCATTCAGCAACAGGGAATGATTCAAGAAATGGGGCCTCAGGGAACAGGATGCCAACATTTCACAGTCATTAAAAAGCAAAAATGAAGATCACTTAGAAACTACATAATATTTATAATATACACCAAGTTAAAATATCAGAAAAAATACCATACATACTAAAATTACAACTAAGTAAAAAGAAAAACAGCTGTATTAAGATAGCAAGATTGGAGAAGATCTTTTTCAAAAGACAGTGACATTAAAGTTTAAGAAATGTAAAGACCATGAAGAAGTAAAACTTTCAGTACTTGAAGATAACACGATATTAGATAAAGAAAACCTAAAAAGACTGCTAGAACTGATAAAATAAATCAATGTAAGGAATACAGGATACAAAATCAATGTAAGGAATTCTGCTGCATTTCTATGCACCAATAACGAAGCAGCAGAAAGAGAAAATAAGAATACAATCCCATTTACAACTGCACCAAAAATAATAAAATACCTAGGAATAAACCTTCCCAAAGAAGTGAAAGACCCGTACTCTGAAAACTATAAAACAGACATAAAGAAATTCAAGACAACACAAAGTAATGGAGAAACATTCCATGCTCATGAATTGGGAAAACAAATGTTGTTAAAATGGCTACACCACCCAAAGCAATCCCTATCAAAATACCAGCAGCAGTTTTCATAGAACTAGAACAAATAATCCTAAAATTTCTATGGAATCATAAAAGACCCCAAATTGCCAAAGCAATCTTGAAAAAGAAAAGCAAACCTGGAGGCATCACAATTCCGGACTTCAAGTTATTATACAAAGCTGTAGTCATCAAAACATGGTACTGGCATAAATACAGACACATAGATCAATGGACTAGAACAGAAAACCCAGAGATAAACCCACAATTGTATGATCAACTAATCGTTCAACAAAGCAGGGAAGAATACCCAACGGGAGAAAGTCTCTTCCACAAATGGTGTTGGGAAAATCAGACAGCAACATACAAAAGAATGAAACTTGACCACTTTCTTACATCATACACAAAAATAAATTCAAAAATGGATTAAAGACCTATATGTGAGACCTGAAACCACAGAAATCCTAGAAAAGAGCACAGGCCGTAATTTCTCTGACACTGGCCATAGCAACATTTTTCTAGCTAGGTCCCCTGAGGCAAGGGAAACAAAAAGCAAAGATAAACTATTGGGACTACATCAAAATAAAAAGCTTCCAGGGCACCTGTGTGGCTCAGTCAGTTAAGTATCCGACTCTTGATTTTGGTTCACTCATGATCTCAGGGTTGTGAGATAGAGCACAGGGTCAGGTTCTGTGCTGGATGTAGAGCCTGCTTGGAATTTTTTTTCTTTCCCTCCCCCTCCCTCTCTAGAAAAAAATAAATCAAATAAAACTTAAAAATAAAAAAATATAATAAAAAGCTTCTGCACAGCAAAGGAAACAACAAAACTAAATCCTCCCTACAAATGGGAGAGGATATTTCCAAATGACATATCTGATAAAAGGTTAGTATCTAAACTATATAAAGAACTTATAAAACTCAATAACCACAGAACAAATGATCCAATTAACAAAAGGGCAGAAGACATGAACGGACCTTTCTCCAAAGACATCCAGATGGCCAAAAGACCCATGAAAAGATGCTCAGCATCATTCATCATCACCTCACACCTGTCACAATAGCTAACATCAACAATACAAGAAACAAAGGTGTTGGCAAGGATGTGGAGAAAAAGGAACCCTCCTGCGCTGCCGGTGGGAATGCAAACTGGCGTGGCTACTGTGGAAAACAGTGTGGATGTTCCTCAAAACTAAAAATACAACTCTGTATGTATGATCCAGCTACTGGGTGTTTACCCAAAGAACACAGAAACACTAATTCAAAGTGATAGATGCATCCCTACATTTATAGGAGCACTAGTCACAACAGCCAAGATGCGAAAGCAGCCCAACTATCAAGTGATGAATGGATAAAGATGACGTGGCGTATATATATATCTCTATAACACACACACACACACACACACACCTTGGAGTATTATTCAGCCATTAAAGAAGGAAATCTTGCCCTTTGCAATGACATGGATAGAGCTAGAAATCGTAATACTAAGAACACTCAGACAAAGACAAATACCATATGATCTCACTCACATATGGAATTTTACAAACAAAGCAAACAAGCAAAGGGGGAAAAAGGAGAAACAAAGCAAGAAACAGACTCTGAACTATAGAGAACGAACTGGAGGTCACCAGAGGGGAGGGATATGAGTGAAAAAGGTGATGGGGATTAAGGAGTGTACTTGTCATAATGAACCTTAAAAAATAATAAATAATAAAACCTTAAAACATTTTTTTAAGGCCAGACTTTCAGATTATTTTTAGGTCATCCATATCCGAGGACCTTCCTGCTCTACCCTAGCAGTGCAAGAGAATCCTGCACAAAATCACGGCCTGTTCACTCCCATCTCGCGCACTCACCAGGTTCTGGTGGCGGTGGCAGAGGCGGCGGAGGCTCCTCGGTGGCGGCGGCAGCTGCAGCACTGGCCGCTGCCGCTTCGTTGGTCATGGACCTGGTGATGCGGCCCTTTCTGCGGCCCTGACTGTTGGCGGTCTTTCGTCCCCGGGGGGTGGCCTGCTCTCTCTCCTCCGTTTCTTCTGCTGTACCTTCCGTCTTGTCCTTTTCCTTAGTGTTTTCTCTGGAAACAGAAGCCGATAAAAAGCTTGTGTGATTTAGAAGGATACATGCATCTAAGAAGGTTTGTTTTGAAAACAAAATTTATGAAAGATGCTGTCATGCCCCAATTTTGAAGGGTTCTGACTGGCTCAAATTAAGATATTTCACAAAGGTCTGCTTTATTCATTAATGGACTCAAATTTTAAACACCTTCAAGTCACCTTATAATGTATGACAACACCCTATGAGGAAGTAATGGATGGCAGCGGAACAGCCCCTAGACCCGCAACCAGTGGGTCTAGTGGGTCTAGGCAGTGGGGTACCAGTGGGGTACCAGTGTGTCTAGGCAGTGGGGTACCAGTGGGGTACCAGTGTGTCTAGGCAGTGGGGTACCAGTGTGTCTAGGCAGTGGGGTACACCAAAAAAGCAGGAGTCCTGGAGTTCTTACTTTGGCTTCAAGGTAAGTTTTCTCCTTTGTGAAATGAAGAGGCTGAGACAGACACCTTTTCTGCAGGAACAGTCTACAGCACTGCTTCATTAAACCAGCTTCAGTATTCTTAACCATCTCCAACACTAATTATGTGCAAACAGGCCAGTGTGGCCCAGGCATTATAACGGAGAACAGTCTGGAGCCAGGCTGCCCAAGTTGGTACCAGAGCTGTGTGATTTACCAGCAATGTGACCTTAGACAAGCGACCTCCCCTCCATAGGCCTTTTTCTCATCTGTAAGTGAGGATGACAACCATATGTTTCATAGAGCTGTTGCAATCATTAAAGGAGTTCATTTATATAAAATGCTCAGTTTTATACAAAATGCTCAGAACTGTGCCTAGAACACAATAAACATCATATGTGTCTACTGGTATTTGGGCTGAACCTCCCTCAGCCACTTAGGAGAAACCTGATCAATAAATAAAGGGTTCTCCTATTAGTAGCAGTAGCACCACACGTGACACCAGAAGATTATTCTCTGTATTACATACGTACCTCCCAGGGTTGTTAGATTTAAAAACAAGGTCCCTAATGTACATTTTGGCAAATGAATGAATAGGTGGCAACAGTCAGAGACTCAAAGGCTCCTGCTTAATGGGAGGTGTTGATTTTTTTTCAAATATTATGTACTTCAAAAATCTGTTGTAGCTTACCAAGCTTACCTCAATAAAAGAAATTCTTCCAGAATTTTCCCCCTTCACCCTGAACTGCCCTCTAAGTTACCCTGCAACACTCCTTCTCCACTTCTTTATTCCCTTAGCAATCTGGCTACTACTACGGATTCATCTTAAAGACATTTTGTCAAGAGTCACCAGTGACTTACTAACTGCAAATTCAGATGACCTTTTCTCAATTCTTGTTGCACTGATATTCCTGCTGCAACTGACCCTAAGGACAATTCTTTTTACATCCTATTCAACTTAACTTTTAGGACTTCATGCCTCCTGATACTCCCTACTGCTATTATGGCTCTCCCCTCTGCAGGCTGCCTTCTTCCTCTCCCTGTTCACATTCGCATTTCCCAAGGCTCACCCTTGCCTTAAAACTCTGTGAAGTTACCCCATTCACATCCATTCCACTGGGATGACTCCCCAGCTGTATCTTTAGACTCACACCTCAAGTCTACTAAATCTCCTAAGATCCAGACTTGTCTTCCCAAATACCTTCTGGGAATCCCTATCAATATACCTGGATTCCCCATCAATACAAACTCAACATGCCCCAAGCCATGCTTATCCCCACTCTGCCTCTTGCTCCCCACCACATTCTCATCACTCATTGTTAACAGTACCACCGTGATCACCTTCATTCAGGGTTACAGATCTAGCCTCATCTTTAGCTTCTTCTCATTTTCTTTGCCTCCTACATGCGATCTCATGTCAAGGTTTGGTTATTTCATCTCAGTAACAGTGCCCCCACTAGTTCCACCATCTTGATTTCTACTATCTATGTTTTTGTGTTTTTTTAAGATTATATTTATTTATTTGACAGAGAGAGATTACAAGTAGGCAGAGAGGCAGGCAGAGAGAGAGGGGGAAGCAGGCTCCGGGCCGAGCAGAGAGCCCAATGTGGGGCTTGATCCTAGGACCCTGAGATCATGACCTGAGCCGAAGGCAGAGGCTTAGCCCACTAAGCCTCCCAGATGCCCCTACTATCATTGTTCTTATTCAGTGCCTTGATACTCCACTCCCTGACTTACATCTCCAGTCCTCCATTCTCTGCTGCTTGTGGGTCAGTATTCTACCAGAAAAGCTTTGGCAAGAAACCATTCTATCCAAGGGCGCATGGGTGGCTCAGTCGGTTAAGCCTCTGACTCTTGATTTCAGCTAAGGTCATGATCTCTGGGTTCTGACATCAAGCCCCACACTTCAGGCTCCGTGCTCAGCACAGTCTGCTTGAGATTCTCACCCTCTCTCTGCCCCTCCCCCTACTCACACATGCTTGCGCAGGCTCTCTAAAAAATAAATCAATCAATCTTGAAAGAAAGAGAAAGAAACCATTCCATCCATTCAAACAACGCATAGCATGGACTATTTTAGCTTCATTAAGGTTTTACTTAATCTAACCCCAATCCACCTTCCATTGTTCTTCCTGCCACCCTCTGTCCCAGTCTAGTAAGACCACTATCTGCCATTTCTCATGGCAGCACATCTCTTCGTGCTGTTCCTTTTATTCTCTCCACATTAACCACTAGCTCCCGCATAAAGTCCTCTAAACCATTCAGAGAGAAGTAACCCTGAACCTCTTTTCAGTCTACCAACATCCTGTCCTGATTCTGCTCATTTCTTCCAGGCTTTCTTCTCTATCATGAACAGTACCTGCGTCTTGCCTAGCTTTCCCTTGCTAGACGATAAACTACCTGGGAACAGTACATATCATTTATGCCCTTTTGCAACCTCCATAAGAGCTGGCTCACATCACTAATAAATGAATGCTTGTTAATAGAGATTTAAGGGAAAAAGTGAAAACCAAGATATGGCAGTTCCATATGAGCAGATCCAAGAACCATGTGGGAAAATAAATGTTTTCCCTAAAAACTTAAAAAAAAAAATTGTTTTCAACAGTTCTCTCCCTAAAGTAGAAGATTAGAATGGCAATGGTAGGGTATCCAACTCTTTAACAACCATACCAAGTGCTTCAGGCTATAGTTGCCACAAAACCAAATAAATCTTCAGTATTTCCAAGGGGATTCCAGAAATAGCACTATAAATATTAAAAAGAATGAACTACCAATACGTGAAACAACTTGCATGTATGTCAACATCATTATGCTAAGTGAAAGAAGCCACGCACAGAAGACTACATACCGCATAAATCCATTTATATGAAATTCTAGAAAAGGCAAAACAGATGAGCAGTCCCCAGAGGGGGACAGTTTGGCAGGGGAGTTGGGGGGAAAGCTATGGCAAAGGAGCATGTGGGAACTTTCTGGAGTGATGGAAACACTATGCCACAACTGTGTCAAGAATCAGAGCAGTGCATATATTTGTCCAAATACATTCAGTACACATCTAAAATTGGTGAATTTTACTCTGGGTAAATAATGCCTCAAAAGCACCAATCTTTTGCAAAAAACCCACCCAACTGAGCCACTAAGCCCCCTCACCACTGACGCCAATATGTGCATAAAGGCATCAACAAAAGCGGTCTCTGAGCGGCAGAATCCCAGGCTGATTTTGTTAAGTATTTTGCTGTCTTTTCCTTATTTTCTATAGTAAACAAGAATTACTTTTATAAGGCAAACGGCAAGAGAACCACAAACAAACCAGAAACCCCACTTTATACAATAAATAAAACCCATGAAACTGTAATATAAGGTATTATAGAAAAGAAAACCATTTATCAGCATTTTTACATGAGTGTTAAGTATCAAAGGTGAAAAAAAAAGATCCTGAGGTACCTTCCAAGTCAAAAATTAAATTATATTCAATATATCTCTGATGAGTGTATATTACTATAGCTCATCCCTTCTGAAAAATATGTCTCATGTCTGGCAAATAAGTCCATTAAGCCAAAAGTTGCACTTACCAGAATATCCTGTTCTTTAATTAGGTCAAAGCACATTAGATGATCAAAGCGCACATCTAATTCATTTGTTTATCTAAAATTTTTACCTTCAAGATAGTCAATAGGTCCATGATTTTAAAATAAAACTAGTATCTAATCATTTAACTCACTTGGAGTCCTCCTTTTCATCTTTTTCTTCTTCATCTTTCTTTTCCTCTTCTTTTTTTTCTGTTTTTTCTGCTTTATCTTCTTCTTTTTCCTCTACTTTTTCTTCTTGTGAGGGTCGGGCAATTTGCTGCTAGAATGAATCATCATTTGTCAAATTCAACATTAAAAGAAACAACTCAAATTATGATGACAAATTACAATAAATACCTTTGCACAAAAATTTATAAGCAATTAACTTATTGATCACTTACAATGTAATTAGGGGTAACATATTAAAAATCAGTCTCACACTCTTTAATATATTCCATAGGTACTGCTTAAAAGCACACACACATGCACACACACACACACACAGATGTTCCTAGTGTCTGGACCCATCAGAGAGGCAAGAGTGTTAAGATTCCACTTAGAAACCTGAAGTCTGAGGTTGGTTCTCTCTGTTTCTGTAAACTCCCACATCTAATCTGTCACTCAAGCATTTCAATTCTACCTTAAAATTTGATAACCTATAATTTAACAAACCATTCCCTGAGAATTAGATACCTAATATACTTCCAACCTTTTCATCACTATAGATGATACTACAGGAACACCTTTACGCTTTTAGTCTTCTGCGCAAACATTCACTTGATGGAATAGTAGAATGGCTACGGTCATCATCAAGACTAAAGTAATTTGCAAAAACAGTAAGGAGATAACAGAGTGAAAAGAAGTGAAACACTCAAATATTTCTAAGCTAGAATTACAACTCTATAATTAAAAATACGAACAAAGACAAGAAGAGAATACGATTATGGGACCCTTTTATCTTTGCTAAAATTGGGATTCTACAGGAAAACAAGTGAAATCAACTCTGTGCCAGTATTCTGTTTATTCAATGCAAAAATCAAGACCATCTAAGCTAAGTAGGATGAACTGCCCCTCGGCATTGGCGCACACAGCCCCCCGTCCGTTTGTACGTCTTCCAACCCCCCACCTTTCCTACACTGGTTGCTGCTCTGGACTCACCTATACACACCCAGCATTTCATGTCTTTGCCTGGAACACTCTTTCCACCCCTCCTTGCCTAGTAAACTCTGACACAGCCTCTGAAATTCAGTTCAAAAGGCTACATCTTGATTTCCACAGAGAAGCTCCAGGCCCGGTCTCCCTACCTTGCCACCTGCATGGCCCACACCTGCCTGCGGCACTTACCCAAAGTGGTGCATCCCTGGGTTACCAGGGTCTGTCTGGCTCCCTGCGTTACGATCTCCTCAAGGACAAGGACCCAGTCTTACTCCTCTAAGTATCCCAAGTTCCTGGGAGACAACTGGACCACAGATGCCTCTGCGTGTGCCGGATACAGCCAGAACCAAGTTCCTTTATCCCGCTTCTCTGAAAAATTTGGCCCTCCCACCTCAATCTTTCATTCCGACCCAGCCAACATCAATCTGCCTCCTAATAAATGCCTGTCCTCTTATCTGTTCTGTCACCAGACAACACAAAAGTACTCATTAATTCGAGTTACAATTTCCCTTAATTCTTAATACCATCTCAAAGTCCTTCACCTACTGGATAAATCTGGATTTTTTTTCTTAAGATAACAAAGACCTTATTGGCCTCTCCAAGAGGTCCTGTATCATGACTTCTTCAAATCCACAAGGAACTAAATAAGAATCCGTATCCTTCTTGCTCCCAACTGCCACTTCCAAAACATTGCTGCACTGCAGTATTTTTAAAAATACCTCCTTTTTAAAAATTTCACAGAATCTACCTATGATGCCTTTTTTTCCTGTTTTGGTATTATGGATTGACTTCTTAAATACTCCTAAAGAACACACAGATGATTTTATCACATGGCTCATTATGCCTTGCCATTATTCTTCCAACTTAATTTTTTTTAATTAATTTATTTGACAGAGATCACAAGTAGGCAGAGAGGCAGGCAGAGAGAGAGAGAGAGAGAGAGAGAGAGAGAGGAGGAAGCAGGCCCCCCAACAAGCAGAGAGCCTCATGTGGGGCTCAATCCCAGGACCCTGGGATGATGACCTGAGCCGAAGGCAGAGGTTTTAACCCACTGAGCCACCCAGGCGCCCCTATTCTTCCAACTTTAAAATGTACCTCAATGCTTTTTCTAGCAATGTAATATCCTACAACTGAAATACTCTTGAGGTCATGCTCATTAAACTCTCCTAAGGTGAAGTCATAATTGCCATCACTGGTGGGCACTGCTCTACCTCCAAGATCTTGAAATCAGAAAATCTCTACAACCACCACTCATGCCCCACCTACCCCACATTTTCATTGTTGCTGATCTTGCTATTTGTCCCCATCATGACCCTTGGTCCCTTTATTCTATGAAACTTCACAGCCCATGAGGAAGAGCTCTATCTTATCTTCCTCTCCAACCCCTCACTAAATTGTCTCAATACCATGGTTCCCTCACTTGCTTGACCTGACTTCCCCAATTTCTCACTCTGGTAATTGCCAGTTCCCTTTTCCTTTGAGTGTTTGCTATTACTAGTCAAAAATTTAAAAATCAGGAAAATTTTCAAATGTGTACTTTCCAACCATGACTAGACCTGCTTTACAAATGGGAATGTTTTTCTCACCTTTGACTGACTCCCTAGGACACCATAGTGGTCACAAGGCTGGTTTCAAATGCTAATAATCGCCAACCACTCACCTGCTACAAAAGTAGCATCCATTAGTCATAATGAACAAAGTGGATGGCACACTAGCGAAAAACTCTGCCCTTTGCCTGGCGAGTAGGCTCTTAACCCAGAAAGTGGTTTATAGCCCTCAGAAATGACAGCGAGGTATCAACTCGGCAGAAAAGGAGTAAAGAACTTCACTGTTCTCTTAGACTTAGATGATACATATAACTTGCTTCCTTAATACTTTTCTATTTCTAATGCCAACCAGTGTTCTGAAGAAACTAAGCAATCCCACACGTTCCCTGCTGTCTGAAATGCAGCCAGCAGCTGACTTTACTCCCCCTTCCCCAGTGTGAGGGACCGAGAAGCAAGGTAGCACCTGTTTCAACCAGGCAATGGGAAGACGGGGGCAGGATGTCTTCTGGAGCACAACCCCCAATTCTGCAGAAGGTGCGGAGTTGCTGGATAGTCTCTGCAAGTGTGTGACAGCTGCAGAGCACAACCCCCGTCAAAGCAGAATCCATCCACACTGACTAGGCAGCAGTGGGTGGAGAGGGAGAGCCAGGCGGGCCGGAGTGTGCAACCAGCATCTGTCTCCCTTAGGCTGACAGGCACTGAGAGCCACGGCCACACCTGCTCCCAGCGATAAAGAGCCCAAGGAGTAACCTCCGATGTTCACAGGAAGTGATTGCAACTACTTCTGTTTCATGCAAATCTGTAAAGGAAGTGCCAAATCCCACGCTCTGGGACAGAGGTTCTAAGTCACAGCCCTCACGCCCTTTAGTAGGGGAGCTGGAGGACAAGTTCACAGTGTCAAAAGCAAAGTCATCTGAAGGTCCCCTGACAGACAGAGGCATCCCAACAGCTTCCTGTCCAGGTTTCTCCCTCGTTAAGCCTAGTACTTTTTGGTCAATTAAAGAAGGTTTTATTTTGTCAGGGAGGATCTCAAAACACAAAACCTGTCTGCCACACAACAAACTGTGCGCTGTAAATGTTGGAGGGCATTAGAAAACAAAATCAAAATCCAAATTAAAAAAAAAAACTAAACAAAAAGTTTTATGTATTTTTTTTTTTTTAGAAATCTTTTAAGAAATCTTTTCATTTATATATTTGACAGAGAGAGTGCACAAGCAGGGGGAGCAGCAAAGGGAGAAGCAGACTCCAGGCTAATAAGCAAGGAGCCAGATGCAGGACTCCATCTCAGGGCCGTGGGATCATGACCCCAGCTGAAGGCAGAAGCCCAACTGACTGAACTACTCAGGCACCCATTTTTATGTACTTTATAACGATAAAAGAAGAACAAGGAAATTTCAACAGACTCCTCTATAACAAGATCAGAGAAAGTTTATGCTGAGATTTATTCTACTATATCTGACTGAATACCTAACACTTATATATACCCTATGTGTGTTTATTAACATGCCCGAGTCTTCAGAAAACAGATAAACAACTTCCCACTCAGTAGATGATTAAGTTGCCAAGAAATGAAATAACTAAATTTAAGAGCAAGCATCTAGAGAACTGAAAACATTCAAGAGACAGAAAGAATGAGGTCCTCCTTTAGCCACTTAAGTCTTTTTCTTAACATTTTATTTATTTATCTAACAGAGACAGAGAGCGAGCGAGCACGAGCAGAGTAAACAGAGGGAAAGGGAGAAGCAGGCTCCCCGCCGAGCAGAGAGCCCGATGCGGGGCTCAATCCTAGGACCCTGGGATCACAACCTGAGCTGAAGGCAGACACTTAACTGACTGAGCCACCCACGGGCCCCTAACCATTGAGTTTTGTAAGTGTCTCAGTCAGTAAACAGAAAATATCTTATCAAAATATATTTAAGGGCGCCTGGGTGGCTCAGTGGGTTAAGCCTCTGCCTTCAGCTTAAGTCATGATCTCAGGGTCCTGGGATGGAGCCCCGCATCAGACTCTCTCTGCTCAGAAGGAAGCCTGCTTCCTCTTCCTCTCTCTCTCTGCCTACTGATGATCTCTCTCTGTCAAATAAATTAACAAAATCTAAAATATATATATATGTGTGTGTGTGTGTGTGTGTGTATATACATATATGTATATGTATATATATTTATTTATTTTAAAACTAATGCCTTTAAACCAACCGAATTTGAAACTAGTTTCCTGAAGAGTAAAAGCTGTCAATCACAACACACCATCATGAAGGCAACAAAGGCTACAGTCGCTACCATTTATTGGGCACTCCAGTTGTCCCCAATAGCACACTCTAGGGATGTCACACACACAACTAGTTCTTATGTTAACCCTGCAAGGTAAGTATTATTGCTTCCATGCTCACAGATGTGGAAGTCAAGGCTCAAAAAGTGAAGGGAAACGTCTAGGGTTACATGGATATACAGAGAGCTTTTTTGGATCTAAAGCTCTTTCTCTTACACCCAACTTTTTAAACCTGCCTAAAACAGCCTAACTATTGTCTAACAACTCAGTCAAAAACTTTCCTAACTTCAAACATTACTACATTTACATAAGTATATGCTTTCTCAATGTCCTTGGGGAATAAAAACCTGCTGACATATTTAAAGAGGAAGATGTTGTCAGAATGAAGGAAGAGTACAAATTCTTGTGAAAGGTAATCAAGTATTTGGAAACGAAGAATGTGGCTTCTAAACAATGACTTGCTTTGCTGCTGGTCACCAGCAGGTATCACAGTAATTCTAGCTACACAGTGACAGACTTATTAGATGAGAGTTTCTGCTGGAAGGTAAGAAGAAATTCCTACCTCCAACAAAAAATGTTACACACAGAATCAAATTACTACTTGGCATGTTACTTATAATTCTAGATCCCACAGAGTAACACTGAGGACTGGCTTCTGATCTTTGATATATATTCACAGCTTCAACTAAAACTTAATGAAGAACCATATTCATTCCCATCATGGCATGCTAGTAAGTTGAACTGTGAAATGGTTTCAACAATACCTAACAGAATTCTGAGTTAAAACTTTTGCCAACAATAATGTCTGAACACAAGTCTAACAAAAATATGATTATCTGTCTCATTTCCCCTATGAGTCTCAGATTAAACTCCCTTTCAGAGGAAATAATATGCAAGATTCCCTATAGCCATACCAGGTTAAAAATCCAACCTCTCAAGCTTGGAATCTCTCTGGGCAAACAGCACACAACACATTCAGGGCTGAATTACAATGACTTCCTATGGTAAGAGTCGGGAGGGGAGGACGGGTGAAGCAATCAAATAAAAACAGAAAGGATAAACTTCAGCAGAACTCTACAGAGTCTTATAATAAATTTGCCCTCATCGTTCTGGGATTACCTAAGATAATTCCTACTGATTCCAACTTGACTGGATAATAGAGCAGTAAAGTTGACTTTCAAATTAGTTGAATCTCTATTATCTACCAGAGTAAAATGAAGACACACCAATTTAAAAGTTCTTGTAACTAGATTCCTTAAAAAAGAAGAAGAAGAAGAAGAAGAAGAAGAACTCTTTCTAAACTTTTTCCATACAGCAAATTGTACATTCCCAACCCAGATCTGTTTCCCAAACTCCAGACTTCTACTTACAACTGCCCCCTTTACATCCCCACTTGGACATATGTATCTAAAATTCAGCATGTCCCAACTTTGCCCCCCAAATCTGCTACCCCTTCAGTCATGCCTACACAGTAAATGGCAACCCCACAAGCCAAAACTCAGGGTTATCTTGGATAACTGTCCTTGAATCCCCCCCACCATCAATCCATCAGTAAAAAACCTCTTTACCTGACGTCCAAAGATACATCCAGATATGGACAGGTTTTCAACACCGCCCCCTCTAGAGTCCAGTCCAAGCCGCTGGGAGGATCAACGTAACCTCCTAACTGGTCTCCCTTACAATCTAGTCTCAACAGAGAAGGCAGAATGACCTTGTCACAACTACAATCTGATACTATTCTGCTCAAAAGTGCAGTGGCTCCTCCTCTCATATGATATCAGCTCTAATGTCATTCAGTCCTATATAAGCAAGCCCCTAAACTAATACCACCTAATTTCAGAAAACCTGTCCACCTATTTTGACACAAACAGAATGAAATACACAAACAATTAAGAAACAGGTAAGGTTATTCTGGTCTAAGACCATGCTGCATTTCCATCATTCAATCCTCTCCTCTCCCAAATTCCCAATAAAACAATCAGAGAAATATACAACTAGAGAAACAATGTTTACGGTAATAACGTAAAAGCTAACATGGGAATGACTAGACTGACGGAAAGGCTGACCAACCCCAACCTGAGCCAACTTGGGGGCAGACATACTAAGGTTCAGGTCAAGATGAGAGCACATATGGACAATCTCAGTTCCGTTAAATGCACTCTGGGATGTGACACAGATGTGAGCACACAGAACCAGAATGTGCAGAAGAAAACTCTTAATATGGCTGGAACTTAACAAGAACAAGTGTGCCACAGAGAACAGTGAGATGGTGTCCCAGGTAACCTTAGGAGAGAAAACCAATGTTTCAGAGTAACAGAGGCATTTCCCCACACACATAATTTCCTGATACAGCTTTCTCCTCTACCATCACAAGCAACAGACTGCTAATCCTGCAAATGTTAAGATATAATATCAAATTATTCCCTTACATTATCAGGGATTGAAAAAATTTAAACAACTTATAATTACAAAATGCGTAACTTCTAAAAACTAAGTTCAATTAAAGTTATAAATACTAGCTGGTAATAAGGAACAAAGCTGTTGTTAAAAATCTGTAGCTGAAACTCATTTAAAACACAGATGGGCTCTGGCATCTCTAGCTAGAAGAGCTTGATTCCACTTTCTCTGTGGGAAGCCCCAGCATCTTTGATGGAACAGTGTTTCCCGCCCCACTGACAACATCTGATTTGCTCCCCATTGGGCAGGAACTCTTCACGGAGCTTCACAAGCATCCACAACATCAGTCCCATCAGCATCCAGGTGCGCTCCCCATCCTCGTCAGCCCCCTGCCCATCTCTCTATTCTCCTTTGTAAGCAAACCTTACAGACAAGGGCACACCTGTACTACTACCACTCCCTCGCCTTCCACACCCCCTTCTGCTCACTGCAACTTTACTTCTCGACCCCTCACCAATCCACTGAAAATGCACGCCCAGGGCACCTCAGCTTACTCAACCTCTAGCAGCATTTCACCACAGCTGGCTTATGAAACGCTCCCTGCACTTTGACCAGAAATACCGTTTCCAACGAATATGTAATCACATCCCGTGAGGCAGCAGTATCCTGCAGGAAACAATGGCCCCGGAAACACAAAAAGGTCATGGCTACGGATAATGACGGCACTGGGTCAGCCTGTATCTGGTGAGCGGGGTGGCTCAGCAAAGAAAGGGTGGTTGTGCGGGGAGACCAGGAGGATTTACAAAGGCGGGTCGGCAGTCAGCAGCGGTGCAAGTTCACGCGCGCGATTCCAAGTCCCAAGATGAACCTGGACAGGGAGAGCAACGGCCATCACATCGCCCCAGCAGCCGCACCGGTAAAGCACGAGGGAGCTGTGACAGCTGCTGATCAGTTATTTGGGGGAAAACAGTTTTTAAAGTACTGAACTGCAACTGCAAAAACGTACGCTGCACTGCATTAAACACGGTCTTTTAAGGTCAAGTGTTTTTCCAGAGTAAAAAGTTTCTAAACTCCAGAAATGAAGTTACTCTGAAACAAAATGAGGCCCCCAGTATTTGGGTAAACTAGCCTCTACACTCATTACCACACTACATTTCTCTGTCCTTCTCATGGGTTCTACCTGCCCCCTTCCTCAGACAAAAGGACTGGTAAAGACGGTGCATGAAATGAAGTGTCACGGGTCCCATTCTCACATTATCGCTACTCACAGTGACAGGCACAATTTAGATAACATGGAAGTACAGAACGTCTCTCATTGGTTTTGTCATACTAGAAACTTACAGCACATTCACAATAGATGATGTCACACATTAAATATATATTAATTTCAAAATAATAACATGTTCATAACATCCACATTATTTAATGAAATGTCAATCCCTAAAATACACATGATTAAATACAAGGCCCTGGTTATACCCTTTTTGTTCTCCCTGTCTCCACCCTGAAACACCTTCCGCACAGTAATGAAACCCACCTGGTTTCTTCCTCTGCGTTTTCCGTAATTCCTTCTTACTAGGGCTTTATAATTCTCATTTTTCTTGGTTAAGTAGTAATATAAAACACAATCAGGAACACTCTATAAGGAAAATAAATTATTTTTGAGGAGTTAAAGAAGTAACATTTTTTTAAATCAAGCAACACTTTTAAGGGAAACCTCTGGTATTCTCAAGGTCTAAATTAAAGAGCAACACATGGCCTGCATTTTAAGAGATATCTAGGCTCTAAAAATATACATATTATTTTAATGGACAATTTCAGTGTTCTTAATCCAAATTATGAAAAGATACCAGGAACTATCAGAGACATTCAAGCACCTCCTTATTAGGCAGTAACTAAATTCTCTTTCTTGTTGCATATCTGCAAATATTCAAAATGTCTCTTTTTTAAGTATGTTGCTCAGAAACACTATATCCAATCCACTGTGGGAAAAAAAATCAGGGAAAATCAGGGTTCTGATATTTTAATCAAAAATTCAATGAAAGTTCAAAAAGCATTGTAATCTATGTGTTTTTAGGGAACTACAGTATCAAGTAGTCTTTTGTTAACTGTGAAAATTAGACTGTGCTTATGATTTATTAATTATAAATATCACTATATTAGCCACCTAAGAATCTTTTCTGTATCAAGCCCTCTATAAAAATCAGTTCTCTGTAACTACCTCTGTGTATTAGAGCACAAAAAGTTTAAAGAAGCGAACATCACAAACCTATAAACATTCTCAATGTAAACCATTTCTTACCTTCCTTTCCAAGTATGATGCAATTAGCCCAAAGTTTTTTGGATGCTGGATAAACCTGAGTTTAAACAAAGGAAACAACAACAACAACAACAACACATACACACAAACATTTTAACAACTTAAAAAGGGGTGGGCAGTGCTCAGGAACAGAACTATGAGTACAGATCACCTCCCAATCACCCCTAACTGCCAGCTTGAGGAACAACTACAGAATCACTGGAGTCTTTCAAGGGCCCAGATTTCTGGGTACGATCCACCAGGAACCAAGGACACTGGTCTACAGCAGAGCACAGAAATCTGTACTTTTAAAATGTACCCCCAGGTGACTGAGACACAACCCAAATTTGGATACCACGCTTAACCTGACTCCATAACCCCAGTTCTCATCTGTGACTTAGGCTCCCATGTATAAACTTATGGGAAGGTTACAGCAAATCTATATTCTCTACCTTCCAGAGTATCCATACAAATGCCAAAAAGGGCCAAAATTTGGGGGAAATGGTTCAATTTACTAGTGAATGCCAGGGCGCCTGGGTGGCTCAGTGGGTTAAAGCCTCTGCCCTCGGCTCAGGTCATGATCCCAGCGTCCCGGGATCGAGCCCCGCATCAGGCTTCTCTGCTCGGCGGGAAGCCTGCTTCCCCCTCTCTCTCTGCCTGCCTCTCTGTCTAGTTGTGATCCCTGTCTGTCAAATAAAAAATTAAAAATCTTTAAAACACAAAATTTGCTGGTGAATGCCAAATACTTCTCAAGAATTTATGTAAACTTGTATGAGAAAATGATTTAAAGTTTAAATTACTTGTCCTTAAAGATCTCCTTCTCATGGTCAGTCCAAACATTCATAAACTGCCTATCTTTATAAACTTTCATAGGGTCTTCCATGAGGCCATTCATGTTAATGAACTTGACCCGTCTCTGTTCTGCATCAAACATCATAGGCGGGATCACAGAGAGCTGCCGCATTTGTTTCTCATTATTCTGCGAAAGAAAGTAAACATAATTTACAAAGAGTAAAATTTAAAGAGGGCTATAGCTATCCTAATATACGCCAGAAAAACCACATGTGTAGTTCCATGTGTCAACAGCAGCATGTACCATAACATCTAACATGCGCTAATTACTCATATATCTAATAAATACTCATTAAATGAATCATACAGGCAGAGGATATACGTTATGTTTTTATATCCCACTACTACAATTTGAGAAGAGTTCTTTACTTAAAAGAAGTAGATACTTCAGATAGTAATATTTTAGACCTAAAGGACACAAAGAAATGCCAAGTTCACTGAAGTAAGGATCTTATGAAACATTTAATTACATTAACACAGTGTCATTTTTAAAAGTCTTAAGATCATTTCAGAGAATAAATCTTAATGTCATTTAGGAGACCAATGAATAGAAAAAAAAAAATAAACAGGTGTCCAAATCTTAAGGACAGTGATTTTAAATTAAACTCGACGTGTTGAATACTTTTTGCTAATCTTACATAATCTTTTCACTGAAAATTGAAGACTATTATCCTTAAAATTTCAACTAAAGCTTTGTTACATCTCTACAGTCGGTTTTTCCCCAAACTGTAATTTAATAAGTTCACAAGCACACATTTCTATGAAAAAACTCACCAAAAATACACGTATTGACCTCAGTACAAAGCGAGGTTTTTTCCTAAAACTTTTCCTCATAGAAGTGGATACTGCCTTACAGTCAAGTCATTACAAAGTGTCAAATTTTATAGGATACTCTCAGTCAGTCTGAACACCAAAGCATGATTTGGGGCAGACATCTGAGCCGTAGTCACGTCAACTTGTCCCAGTTTTGGGTGCTGACAGATCTGCCCTAATGGAACCAGTCGAAAAGCAAGCAAAAAACTTTAACGCAGATTTAATCATCACTGCAGGGATTATGACCACTAGCTTTTTGGTGTTTGTTTGTTTATGACCACAAGTTTTAAAATATATAGCAATTTAATAACTGTCTTTGATCAGTACTTCAGGAGACCACCACATTCAAATAAGCAAGACCTTCAGAATTCAGAGATGAGGTTTTCTGGGGTTGTTTTTATTTTTTTTTATTTTATTTTATATATATATATATATTTGTTTATTTATTTGTTTGTTTGTTTATTTATTTATTTATAAGCTGAAGTATAGTTGACACCAAAGATGAGGCTTTTAAAAAACCAGTATATAAAATCAAAACCAGAACAACTAATTAAACAGGAGGTGGCTTTTGGACCAACCTTTAGAGACGGTTTGAACACAGCTCAAAAGACTCATGACAGGGACTGAAATTTATCCTTACTCAGCACAGATTTATCAATGCCTTATCATCTCTGCCTCCCAGGCTTCTGTGGCTAGAGAGCACACTTTGGGGAACCCACCAGCACCTCAGGTCCACTTCAGATGAATCTCTCTGGGCAGTCTGCTCCTACACATCCCTGCCACTGACACCCTGATTCAGGTCTTGTTTTCATGTTAACAGCGCCCTCACCTCTCCTCCAGGCCTCCCTGCTGCTAAAGCCATCTATGTAAGATGCCAATCTGATCACAGGACTGCCTGCTGTAACACTTTCAGTGGTTGGCTGGTCTCTGGAACAGTCCAAACTCTATAAATGTTCCCTCATTTATGGACAAATAAGCCCTTAGTTCCTGGGGTATGAGGCTAAAAATGCCTGAATAATCAATGAATTCAAAAAGCTAAGTCAATTAATTTCCTTACCTCCTGCTCAGAGAGCCCATCAATAATTTCAGAAATCTCATGCTCACTCCTAGCAATGGTGGCTGAAAGACCAGCTCCCCTCTGCCCAACTCTAAAAATAAGAAAGAAATTATAAATATATTTAAAGGCCACTTATAAAGAAGACACTAATTAAGTTACTTTTATATGCATTACTCCTCTGAATGGGACTTTTTTAACCAACTACAAGTCAGAGAACTAATGCTACTGAGATACCACTTTTAAGTAATATGCCCGAAGATTAGGATTCTATAGAAGAATGATTAAAATATTGAGATTAAGGGGTGCCTGGGTGACTCAGTGGGTTAAAGCCTCTGCCTTCGGCTCAGGTCATGATCCCAGGGTCCTGGGATCAAGCCCCACATCGGTCACATCAGGCTCTCTGCTCAGCAGGGAGCCTGCTTCCCCGCCTCTCTCTCTGCCTGCTTGTGATCTGTCAGTCAAATAAATAAATAAAAATCTTTTTTAAAAAATATTGAGATTAAAATTTAAAGGTTACATGTCCAAGTTCAAATGGTAGAACAACTTATGGGAAACTTCCAGAAAACCACAGGTATTGATGACATTTCCATTTCAAATAGCAGTCTTTGCTTTCTACAGCAGAGGAACAGACTTGGAAAAATACATCAAGTATTTTTTACAGGGAGGGGAAAAGAAAACAACCATCATCCCTCATAAAAACTTAATCGTGATTAAAGAACTAAAGCTTATATATACTCTTACAAGAAATATTGGAGAACAAATCTAAAGCCTTTTTTTTTTTAAGTTTTTTTTTAATTTCTTTTCAGCATAACAGTATTCATTGTTTTTGCACCACACCCAGTACTCCATGCAATATGTGCCCTCCCTAATACCCACCACCTTGTTCCCCCAACCTCCCACCCCCCGAAATCTAAAGCTTTTAATTTTATAAAATACTTGCTCTCTAAAGTAGAAACAAATCAGAAACTATCAACCAATATCAAAGAATTTCTTAATTTGCCATCCATATATAATACTCTTCGGTCATGTTGGCAGGTAATGAAGAACTAAGAAATATTCAAGTCTACTCTTTTTAACTGCCATTTCTAAAGGAATAGGTATTTTCAAGAACAGAAGAATTACTTTCAAAATATTCACTTAAATTTAGATTGAACAGCATTATTTTAAGAATAAAAAACAAATACTAAATTCACCAAGATGTAATCTTTGCCAGCTGGTAATGAAATTTTATATTCAAAATGAAAAGTTCTTTATGAACTTTCTTAAGATCCGATTCAGGTAACCATTAACACCGTGAGAGAGCAGGAATGGGAATCTGTCGGCGAGGAGAAAGCATAGCCATTAGCCAGAAGAGCGCAGCCATTAAACATCAAACTACTCACCGCTGAAATCTTTCTTGTTGTTCTCTCTGTTTTCGAATTTCTGGAAACTGCTTTTCATAGTACTCCCTTGTTTTGCTTTCTTTAGCTTTCCTCCGGGGGTTATTTTCTATTCTGTCCACTTTTTTCTCCCATGCCTCCATGAGCTGATCATAACGCTGGCAGATTTTTTGTTCCTATTAAATACCCGTAGCAAATTAATAATTAAACTAAACTCTGTCATTCTGACAAACCTAATACTTTACAGTAAATGCTACTTCTTAAGGCTAAGTCAGAAGTACATTTGGCCTAGGACTCAACTGTGAATGAAACATCCTTGATCTGAAAGACAAGAGAGAAAAGAGCCCTGTTTCCTACAAAGATCAGCATATAGAGCATATTTTGGCTAGATTTTTTTAAGTTAATGTTAAGACTAACAAAATTATTTAATTAATAAGCCCTACTAATAGCTGCCCAGCTACTTTTATTATTTTCCTGATAACAATATATGTCTTCATTGTCAAAAAAATGGAAAATAAGTGATAGAAACATGTGAATAGTTCATAATCCCCAAAACCCAATGGCAATCATATTAACATTTTGGTGTTTTCCTTCCCATGTGTCAAAGAAAACACTCATGCTTTAACTGTTCCTCTACTGCTGGAGACTTGGACTACTTGAAGGTTTTTGCTATTATAAATAATGTTATCTAAACATTTTTGACAGTCTGGAAAAAGCAGAAATTGGTTGTGCTTTACGATAAAAAGAAACGCAGTGAACTACATGAAACCAAGAGTTAATCCTTTTAGAGAAATGAGTAATGTATGATCTCATTTTTTTCAATGGAGAGGCAAGAAGCCTCCCTTATGAGCACAGAAGTGTGAATGTGTCAACAACACACGGATAGAAAAAGGGGTAGGACTCATGAAAAACCATTAACATAGGTCCCCTCCAGAAAGTGGCTCTAGAGAGGAGAGCCTCACGATCCGTGCCGCCCCCCAGACACTTGCCAACCATTCTTCTCAACTCCCAGGTATCTTCTGTGTCCTTCACTTTCTCCGTCTCTAGCTAGCTCCTCAGTCCAGGTCAACACCATCCCTTATACCTACATCAAAGTTGGAACCTCCAAACTGGCTCCCAGGCGGCCTTTATTCTCTCCCAGGCCTTCTTAATGGTGGAGCCAGAAGCAAACTCTTAAAATACAAACCTGAACATTTCACTTCTCAGTTCAAACACTTAAAAGACGCCCTTGGGATCTAACCCAAAGTCTGGTAGGTGAACCTCCTGTGGGCAAATTGGCCCTCTTCCCCCAGCAGCCTCATTTCTGCCATGCTCCCAGCAACCTGCCACACTCTGTCCACCTCCCAGACCTTCACTTCAGCGGCTCCCTGTGCCTGCGCAGATTTCCAGAGTTTCTTGTTGTCCTGCAAACTTCCCTCTACGACTCATACACGGAGCATTAGCTGCCCCTCCTGTATGCTCCCACAGCCATCCGTATTGTCCCTTCCCACAATGTGAGTACGATACTGTAACTGCCTGTGACTCATCTGCCGCCAGTCACACTGTATGCTTTAAGAGTTAAAACCACATGGCTATCTTGCTCACCTCTGCAGAACAATACATGGACAGAGTAAACAGCCAATAAATATTTATTAAACAAATCAGTGAACATGTAAACGTTATAACTAAAGACTCTGTGAAGCATGAAAACAAAGTCTATGCTCCTATGTTTGCATCAGCAGACAGTAAATTACCACAATTATAACAAAATTACTGGATAGAAAAAAATGCTTTAGTAGTTTCTTTTAATTTTTGTATGTTTCTTGCAAAAACAAAAACACACTAATTTAAGGACAGTATCTGAAGGACCAGATTGGCAGATTACATTAGAAGTTATGTGTCAAGTAAAAGCCGCTGACTCTTGAGCTTTACAATTCATTAAACTATCACGTCATTAACTATAAGGCACACGGCTCATTTTTCATGTGAATTAAGGAACATCATTTATTTGGTAAGCAACTGAATTTAAACAAATTAACAGTCTGTCTCAACTTAGCAGAAACATATTGTGAAAAGAAACATACTGGCATTATATTTTCTGTAACTTCATTTCCATGAACATTAGAACCACAAAACTTCTGGACTGCAAGTCATATAATAAATGTGAAAACGTATCTGAAGTTCAAAAAGGTGAACTTTAGCTGACCCAGTTCCTAATAAGAAAGAACAGTAATGTCCACTCAGCATGACTGTAACTTACCCACACTGGTCTGAGGGTTTAAGAGACTAAATGTTGATCATCCTACTTCTCTTTCATGTTCCCTTTTAACTACTCACCATTTTCTTTATTTTGACTAGATGAAATGTTATACACAGATGACCAAAGAAATTAATTTGATAATGATATTAAATGTCAATTGCTGCTAGAATTAGATTTATATTTAAGTCATCTCTATAGTTACTTCCTAAATCGGCAACCTTTTCTCAAACAGAATCAAGAACCATCCTCACTAACAAAGGGAAAGCAAATGCCTAAATGAGCATGAATGGGAAAGTTGTACAAATTTCAGTTAAAGGATAGGACCTCACCCTTTGTTTTCTTGCATGATTTCTTCTTTTAAAAAATAAAATGAGTTTTTTCCTCATCACCTGGTTTCTAGAAGAGAAAAATATGGTTGTATGACATTAAGAAAAAGCATAATTTAATAATGCATTCACTTTTTTTTTTTTTTTCAGAGACACTGAAAAACAAGCAAAGATCACTTAGGAATATCTGATGTGATCAAAGTTAGTCTTATTTTTTTCACCCTGCAAAATAAGACTTTTGCAATAATTAGGACTAAGATTCCTCTCACTCTACAGCAAGATTTTATACAAATAGTTCACTTTCAATTATTACATCCAAGTATAAGGCAAATATTTTCAAGTTATAGTTACAGTCAATGATTCTTCTTAAGAACTCTGGTGATATAAACATCTCTGTACATTCTTGGAGGAGGGGAGGTAGACGAGAAGGAAAGGCTTTTAAAGTTACCTCCCTACCTCAGGTAAGGTGCTGACCTCCCTTCTATGAGAAGGTGCACCCACAGAGAAGAGAGGGGACTTCTGCTTTTACACAGATTTCCTTCCATCACAGAAATGACACAAACCACTCTAAGAAGGCATGGAGGGCAATGTGACAAGACAGGAAGAGTTCTCTTATATCTTAATGAAACGGTTACACTTTTTAAATTTGAAGCACTGTGACCTTCAAAAACAATGACATGCAGGTTCAAATATAAATATTTATACCCCACCTACTTCCAGAAAGGATTTCAAGCTGATTATTCAAATATAAATACAAAGCCAAGGCAAGTAGAAGTAATTTTTTGGATTATCTGCCACTCAGGACTAACAGTGACACTGGTTCCACTCAAATTAGCGTGGACAGTCAGGAGCTGGCTATATGGAAAAGTAGCCAAGACATGAAAAGAATTATTAAAAGGCATATTTGCTATTTCATACAAAGCAAATGACGGTGATGAGAAAAGAGCTACTACACGATTCATACGGATGCATGCAGCTGAGTAAATGGTTATTTCACAAGGTGACGTACAGTGGAAGCATTACCACATATTTCTTTTGCTCTAGCTTTAATTACGTGCTACTCAAAAGCAAATGATAATCAATAAATATCATTTAAAATGTTTCCTAGGATTTAAGAAGTCAGCCAGTCAGTAGTAACCTATCCCAGGACAGTGTGCTAAGCACTGTAGTCGGGCAGTGTAGACAGCATGAAATAAATCAGACAGAGCTGCTCTCCAGCTAATATCAGGGGGGAAAGACAGAACACAAACATAACTGAAGCTTTGGGGGAAGGGGGGAATCATTAAAAGTAGCCAACTAGATTTTATCTGCTACTCTCCCTTTAAAAAATGCTAAAACAGCTAAACAGTTCCAGAACAAGGTATTATTTTTTATGAATTTTGCCTAAACCTACTTCTAAGGGTTTTCAAGACCACAGTAGCATCTAACAGAAAAATTCTAAGTATATATGATTTTTATCATAAACCACTTATTTAACAAAAGTTAAACTTATTCAAATTTCAATTTTGTTCATGCATACTACCATGCAAATTATATTTGCCACCAGTTCTGCAAAGTAGTCAACTATTGCACATACTCTCAGTAAGAAATTTTTTCAAAGAAAAAAATGATATATAAATAGCAATCTGCTCATTAGTAACTATACTAGTCAATAATTTAAATGTGCTGATTATTCTTAATAAAACATAAAGTAGAAATATCACATTTTTGTTACAAACTAAGAATAATTCACCTAAATTCTCTCCAAGTATGATAATTAAAAAAAAAAAAAGATACCTATCTAGCTTCCTCTCTTACTTCAATCAGATCAAGAAATTAGATTTTCTTTTCACTTATTTTCTTATTCCAAACTCTGCATCCATAAAGGCCTGGTATCTAGGATGAGCAAGGCTAAGCAAACTACATTCTGAACAGTCTCCTCACCCATGTGAGGTGACCGAGCGCTTCCAAGGCACCAGGACATTAAATGGCAGAAGGGTCTACAAATACCGTCATTAGCAAGAGTCATGGAAGGGATTTCCCTAGAATAGGATTTTGAATAATGATAAAATGATCCGTGGCACTTCTACTTTGCAATGGCAGATGTGGCTTGGTGGGGGACGGTGTCATCACTAGTCTTAAATGAAAAAGCTTCATTATCTTACTTCATCATGCGCCTTGCAGGTACTCCACTGAAAAAAAGACAAAACAGGAGGCAAAAAATTCAAGCCTCAAGGTAAGCCATTTCAATGTTAAGTATTCACCTTTTTTACTAGCAGATCATAAAACCAGCTAGTTTTATGCAATAATTTATTTCATTTTTTTTTTTTTTTGGCCTCGGAAACTCAAAGCTGTTACCCCAACCCCCAAGAAGCCAGAGGAAGATAACATATAGTAAAACGACAGCAAATTACACAAATCTAAAACACACCTACACTATATTATATATAAGTCAGCAGATAACATAAAACAATCTCTTTATAGAATATATGGTCTTTAACTGAAGAACTCCAAAGATGATGAATACTTACGTCTTGATGTTCTCATGATACACCTTGGTATCTGATGGCTGGTTATAGAGTGGCTATAAAATAAATCAAATATTTAAATATACCACATTGTACACATGTCTATAAAAGTACAAAGAAACAGTTCATATTTTCAGGTAAACCTAGTACTCCTAGATCATCACAGTACCTGCCCTCCCAAAACTTCCAGACTTCCAGGTTCCCTGAATAATACTCCTTCCCCATCTCCTATTAATGGCACTCTCATAAAAATGTTTATAAATCCACGGTATCCCATAAGAAATACATTTATTCAGGTTTTTAATTGCAAAAGCAAAGGAAGAACATATGGTCCAAAGAGCTATTTCTGTCTTACTTGTCCTGCTTCTACCTCGTATGATTAAATGGCCTGCTCAGGCAAAAACACACTCAGGACAATCCTTCTGCAAAGGTAACCAAGTTTGTGCCACACTATTTTAAAGCTGGCACAAATGTACTGCCCAGATCTCATTCCACAGTAGATAGGTTGTATTCCATCTTATCCCAAGAAAAATGACTAAAAAAAAAAAAAAAAACCAAAACAAATAAAAAACCACCACCAGACATGAAAAAAGAAATTTTGTACTTACCAGTTCAACTTTTGGGCCAAGACCTTCAAATATTTTATGAGCCTCTTCTGCTTTTTTCTACAGATAAAGACAGTATTATATTGTTTAATTAAAAATTGTATTACCTACGTGTAAAACCACTACCAATTTAATAGCATTTACCTAAAAACTACTCTATAGTTGAACTTCCCTTATTTCCAAATACTCTTACCATATGATAAGTTGAAATACTCAGTCTTCTGTTTTCACAGCTTCCTCACCAAATTAAGTCAAAACTTCACATTTGTACTGAAAGTAGTTAACTGGGCACCTGGGTGGCTCAGTTGGTTAAGCGACTGCCTTTGGCTCAGGGCATGATCCCAGAGTCCTGGGACCAAGCCCCGCATTAGGCTCCCTGCTCAGCAAAGAGTCTGCTTCTTCTGCCTTTGCCCCTCACCATAATCTTGTGCTCTCTCACTCTTGCTCTCAAATAAGCAAATAAAATCTTTAAAGAAAAAAAAAGTAATAACTAAAAAATTGTGAAGTTCTTAACAGCAAATAGATATCAAGATTCTAGGGAGAGGGAATACAGAGTCACTATTAAAAACAAATCCCTCAACACTTCAAGTCATGTCTTTAATAAAAATTTAAGGGGCACCTGGGCAGCTCAGCCGTTAAACATCTGCCTTCCGCTCAGGTCATGATCTCAGGGTCCTGGGATCAAGTCCCGAATCAGGCTCCCTGCTCAGCGGGGAACCTGCTTTTCCCTCTCCTGCTTCCCCTGCTTGTGTTCCCTCTCTCACTGTGTCTCTGTCAATAAAATAAAATTTAAAAAACAAATTTTAAAACATAAAACACTATAAAGTTGCCTGGCTTACCGCTGTAAGCCAAATTGATCTCTTGGAAGAAAAGCTTATAATGAGCTCATATTCTAGTTACAAGAAAACTTGGGTAATAACTGAATAGAGGAAACTACTAGTTTGAATTTCTCCAGTATTCAATAGTAAATAAATGCTGAATTTATTTTCCATTTTATTTGTCCATTTTCAAAAGTAAATTAATCTAAACCAATATGCTAACAGAAATCGTCCTTTCATAGACAAAATATAACAAATCAGAAGTTAAAGATATTTAAGCTGGAATTACAGGACTACCAAATTTGTTAGTGGTTCTTTTTTTTTTTTTTTTTTTTTTTTAAGATTTGATTTATTTATTTGACAGAGAGAAATCACAAGTAGGCAAAGAGGCAGGCAAAGACAGAGAGGAGGAAGTAGGCTCCCTGTCAAGCAGAGAGCCCAATGCGGGACTCGATCCTAGGACCCTGAGATCATGTCCTGAGCCGGAGGCAGACGCTTAACCCACTAAGCCACCCAGGTGCCCCGTGTCAGTGGTTCTTAAGTTCCTCCCAAAGCATTCCCATTAGTAACAATGGCTTCCCATCCGCCGTGCAGACGAGCACCTCAATGTACTTGCTGCTGGGAAACTCTCCAGGGCTTCTGATGTGACACACAATTGGGAATGGATATTAATCAGTATTTCCCAAGTGTAAAGAAAAATGTTCCCTTAAAATAAATATTCTCCTTTTCATCTCATTTATCAACCAAAATCAATCCATCAAGTATTAATTTAGTATATACTGTGTGGAAAGAAATAGGAAGCATTTAAGAAGCACAAAATACTGTAAAGCACTTTCCAAACTCCAAGAAACTAAAAAGGTTATTAAGATGAGAAATGAATACAGTAAAAAAGTCAAATATAAAACTATAAAAATCCATTAAGTTTGCAGAGCCGATCCTATTTCTATAGATCATTTAAAGGCAGGATTTGTCAACCTCGGCACTATTACCATTTTGGGCCTGATAGGTGTTCTAGGGGCTGTCCCATGCACTGGGAGATATTTAGCTGTATCCCACTAGATGCCAGTAGCACTCCACCTCTTCTCCAAGTTACAACAATCAAAGAAAGTCTCCAGTTGAGAACAACAAACCCAAGAAGTCAAAACAGAATGATCATAAAGTTCAAATTGATTAGCTACAGACATATATTAAATAACACATAACATCATCACAGAGAAAAAATTGGGGAATATCTAGCACCTACAATTAACTTCCTCCAGACCCAACATGCAACAGTTTTTAAATTTATTTTCCTTTTTTTTTTTAGTTTTCTTTTTAGTGATCTCTACATACAACCCCACAATCAAGACCCACACGCTCCACAGACTGAGCCGCCAAACACCCCTTAAATTTGCTTTCTCAAGGCACTCTGTATTAGCGTCTAAACCAAGTACAGGCAGGCTAAGTGGAACTGCCCACAAATAACACTGAGAAACAAGGGAGTAAAATTATATCAAATACTTACAAATATCCTAATACATAAAGACACGTGCCTTTTCAGAGCTAATTTTAAAGGCTAGCTTTTAAGATGCTTGCAGACCACAAGATTTTGGTTATGCAAACTTTTATTAAATATCTGACTTCATGTTGGCTTAACTGCTAAGAACACTATTAACCTATCAAATTTGGCAGACAAAAATTTTAATTTAAAACCCTCACATTTCCATATTAAAATTTTTATCTTAAGTCTATAGACAGAGGTACTTGGTTCCTCAAACATGTCAGTATGTTCTATGTGCCAGGCACTGACTAGACACTAAGAAAACAATGACAAGTAGCAGGAAGAGGAGTCTTGAAAAGCTTCAAGGGAAAATGACAATGTGAGCAGGGTTGAAGTATGAGTGCACTTGTAAGACAGGACACGACAAGACACTGGAATGCCTGAAGGCAGGGGGAACATCCAGGGATAACGGTATGAGCAGCTTCAGGGGAACATTCAAACCTAGCCTGGTAGGATAGCCTTCAAAAGGAGTACTGGGCCAATGGCCAGGCAGGCAGGCCTGTAAGCATGGAGAAAAAGTTTAGGCTATTCTGCAGAAAGTGGAAAACAATCAAAAGGTGTCAGGTTGGGGTTTTTTTTTAAATATTTTATTTATTTATTTGATAGACATCACAAGTATGCCGAGAGGCAGACAGAGAGAGAGAGGAGGAAGCAGGCTCCCCGCTGAGCAGAGAGCCCAATTCAGGGCTTGATCCCAGGACACTGAGATCATGACCTGAGCCGAAGGCAGAGGCTTTAACCCACTGAGCCACCCAAGCGCCCCAACAATCAAAAGGTTTTATTTGGAGAATAATATAAGGGCACTCAAACGTGAAGGACCGGTTAGAAAGAAAGAAGACTGAAGGAAGGACACTCACTATTTATGGGAGCGATGAGGACTCACATAAGCCACTGACCAGACCACTACTTCGGAGGAAGGACTGATGCTCTTGACTAATGAACTAACTCTATGGTGTGGTGGAGAGGGAAACCGAGACCACCTGGACACTGGCCTAGGTGACCAGCGCTTGCTGGCACGAAGCATACTTTCTACCATTAATCCCTTTCTTTCTTGTGTTGTCACGTTAACTTGCAAATCATGCGATCAAAAAATAAACGCGTTATCTTTGAAAACCACACTCTATGCACACCCTTTTCTATATGTATTAGAATTCTGAAATTAGAGCATTTATAAATATTTCTGGAACCTACAACGGGGAAGGGTAACAGCAAACTGAACTGTTAAAAATAGCCCGGGAAAAGAGTCTGTTTAGAGACGAAGTGAATCTCAGTGTAAGGTTTAAATATGATGCAAGACAATTTTTCTCTCAGGAAGCCAACTTTAAAATTAACAGTCACTTCTGGATAGCTTTCCTCCTCCCACTAACTTTCTAAAGAAACGACGATGCCTAATACAAGATAATGGCCCCTATCTCCCAAACCACATCAGGCTTCATCCCAACATGTAGACGGTTGCCAAACAGGGAACAAGAGAAATGTCCTCTTGCCCTCACCCATCTCTCCTTTCCTGTGGTGTTGAAGCAGATAAGGTCATTCATTAAAGCTAAGAAAGCGGGACGCCTGGGTGGCTCAGTTGGTTAAGCAGCTGCCTTCGGCTCGGGTCAGGATCCCAGCGTCCTGGGTTCGAGTCCCACATCGGGCTCCTTGCTCGGTGGGGAGCCTGCTTCTCCCTCTGCCTCTGCCTGCCATTCTGTCTGCCTGTGCTCACTCTCTCTCTGATAAATAAATAAAATCTTAAAAAAAAAAAAAAAAAAAAAAAGCTAAGAAAGCCATGAAGGCCTGACAGAAGGCAGCACGGTGAGGCCGCAGTGAGACAGCCCAGGCCCCAGGCCTAGCTGCACTCCCCTGGCCTCCCTGCCAGGAGCCTCTGTGCAGCTCTTCAGAGCAGCAGCCGACTCAGAGCAAGGCAATAAAGAGGAGGAGTTGTGCAAAAAGATGATTTCTACGGCTACTCCCAGTTAAAAAGTCTTCACTATAAGAATACTACTATGAGAGGGGCGTCTAGGTGGCTGGGTGGGTTAAAGCCTCTACCTTCGGCTTGGGTCATGATCCCAGGGTCCTGGGATTGAGCCCCGCATCGGGCTCTCTGCTTGGCGGGGAGCCTCCTTCCCCCATCTCTCTGCCTGCCTCTCTGCCTACTTGTGATCTCTGTCTGTCAAATAAATAAAATCTTAAAAAAAAAAAAAAAAAGATTTCAAGTTCAGATGCTGTTCTATTCTTCACAGAACACAACACAAAACGGCGCACACACACACACACACACACACACTAAAGTGGAAAGAAGAGGTCTGAGAGAACTGCTTTGTTTTGTTGCTGGGCCCCAAGAAACGTTTACTACACTAATTAATGAAAACATAGATATACAAAAGTTGAACACAAATTAAACTCTCCATCAGATCTTGTTTAATAGTTTCCAGTCCTCACATCCTAGTCGATCACAAATTCACAAGAAATGACAAGGCTAATTAAGAAATTCAATCAATTAATAAATATTGCTAAATTCAATTTCTTTAAAAACTGACTCACACTAAGAAGTCAAAATTTTACTCTATATGATTCTTTTCCACTATTAGCTCTAATCCTTTTATCTCTGAGGTCCTAAACTGGCCATGAAACCCATCAGCCCACAAAAGGATTTTATTGCTCTAAAGAATATTTTTTTTAAAGATTTTATTTATTTATTTGTCACAGAGAGAGAGAGATCACAGGTAGGCAGAGCAGCAGGTGGGGTGGGGGGGGGGGGAGCAGGCTCCCCGGTGATGAGAAAGCCCGATGTAGGGCTTGATCCCAGGACCTTAAGATCATGACCTGAATCGAAGGCAGATGCTTAACCCACTGAGCCACCTAGGCCCCCAAGAGTACTTTTTTAAAAGCAGGAGATTCCCATAAAACACCACGCTCCTGGCTTTCCTGAAACAGGGAGCAGCTGTCAACCTTGGAACCTTCGGCCACATTCCTGCTTGACCAGAGTCACTGATCCTCCAGGAAAGTCACAAGGCTGTCCTCGTCACTTGCTTTATGTACAGTTCATTCTCACTGGATACATCTTCAAACAGATCTTCAAGTAGATTGCTCTGTCCATTCAATAAACTGGACTGGTTTTGAACCCAGGCAAAAATAACGTTAATTGCCCATATTTTTACCTGTCTTTGACAGGTAAAATATCCTATTATATCCTATTATATATCTGATGACTTTCAGTTACCTATCTATATACATACACGTATATCTGGTCTAAGATCATTCCCATAAATGTGTATGTAATAATTAATTGACAGTTGCCTTTCTTAAAGCCAATCTCCTTTGGGAACTGGGCTACTGTAAAGTTATAGGTTGCCTGTGTAAGACGTACTGATTCTGATGACTCCACTCACTACAAAGAAAACCAGTTAAAGCAACAATGTCAACCTCTACCTTATGACCATCTTTAGCTAAGAGGCCTATTCTCTCCCATAGTACTTAAAGCATATTCTTCTTTAGACTGGGAACTTCTAGAAGCCCAATGTTAAGGAGCTCTGTGGGAAAGTTTTCTTTATATTAAGATGAAATCCATTTCCCTTTAACTGCTAGTTCCTGGTCTGGATTCCAGCCAAAAACTAACTTGACATCACAAAATTTTTCACAGAATTGACGCCTGACTTTCCTAAATCGATGAGTACTTTTAATTACAAGTATAAAAGAAGAAATTTTCTTAAAGCAAAAAAGCAAAGTCTACCTAAAGGTCAATGGCCTCACATTTTATAACTAAAATTCAAACTACAGCCCAGCTATCAATTCTAAGCTAACAACGCAAGTCATTTCTACATCCGATGGACCCATCTCTCATAGGATGACATCAGTATTTGGCATCAAATTATCCTTTATAAAGTGAAAAACTACAGAATGGCTTGTTTTGTATTATGTGCTACAAACTTACTTGCCAATTTTGTATGACAGGAGAGAGATACAGCTGATAAAATCATATTCTCATTAAATAATACTTATGCAATATACTATATAAAATATTAATTTAAGATACACCTATCAATTTTTCTTCAATCTCTAAGGAAAAAAAAAATCAAGCTTTAAAGCTGAAGAACATTAAAAATTATGACAGAAAACAGGTCTTAATACAATTAACATTACCACAGAACATACTGATAACTAAAAAAGGCACAGCCAAGTGCTTTTACAGGCCTGTGCTGTAAGAAATGACATGAGCTTACCCGATTCTCATCATAAATAATTTGGACGATACTGCGGTGTTTCTGCTCCACAGGAGGAGGGGACACAGGCTTCTCAGGCTCAGGAGGTTTAGCTGCTTCTTCTTCCAGCTGTTGCTAAGAGACCCAGAAAGAAAGAATCAGGCATCTGATGCAGTCACCCCTCTCCGTAATTAATCGCCAGAGATAACACATGCTACTGAGCAATTCTATGGGATAATCTTCTAATCTGCTAGGTCTAAAGAACCCAAGGTTTCTAACAAATTCAATCAGATTTATTTTGACTAAGAACTAAATAACATAATTATTAGAGAAATCCTTTTGTATTTTAATTCGATCCATTTAAAAGCAAAATCATAAGAAAAGCTAAAACATACAAAAACTACCCCCATAGACCTCCATCACAATGACCTTTTTGTAGCACAGGAAAACACTTTTCTATGTTACAGATAAAGTGTATGCGCTAATGTCTGGTAGGAAGAGCCTCGTGGCATGATTACAGACTCATCCTTAACTCAGAACAGCACCATGTGTAGCACCCCCAGCCAACCTTTATATTTTGCAATCAAGAGGAACTGGCAAAACTACAACTTTGTGTACAGCTGCAAAACAAAAAGTGATCAGCATCGCTCTGCCTGGGGTTGAGCCTCAGGGTCACCCCTTTCAAGTGGTAGCATCCTGGGATCCTTTCTAAGTCTTACTACAATCCTGAACAAGTACATAAACCACTCACTCATATGTAAGGCAGGAATATGAATTAATCCTTTCTACCACAAAGATTTCTGAGAAGATTAAATAACTCGGTATGTATGAAGCACATTACAACTATAAAAGTTCAGCAAATATTACCTACAATTATTACTGAACCGAGAAGGGACTTTGCTTGGTTCACTGCTTTTTATTTTTCAGCACTTAAGCCAGGGCCTGATACCTAGTAAATGCTCAACACAGAGCCTTGTGAGTTTACTGCCTAAGATGACAGTAAAGACACTGGGTAAATATGTTACATCTACTAAAGCCTAGAGGAAAAAATATCTGTACTATTCAGCTGACAGTCAAGACTCCTAGTCACATAAGTTGGACCATAGCCAACCTAAAGATAAAATGCCTCCAAGAGACAAGCTTCAAGGACCACCTTGGAATTCAAAGTACTTTTGCAGGCTGCTATCTAAGGAAGCAAAAGACAGATATTTGGAGCTACGAAGTCATTTTTATGGAATTGAGTTCTTCAACCATTCACTTTCTTTCTTTGTTCAGAGGGCCTTCTTTTAAGATCCTTGTTAAACAGGTATGGAGAAAGGAATAAACAAGCTTCCAGAAATCACATTTTGTTCTTAGTCTGGACAAAACTACTGTAAAAGAAAGACTAAAAGCAAAAACAAAACAAAAAACAAACTCTCCTCACTTATTTGTCCTTTTACATGAACTTTAAAATAATTTTGCAAATTTAAAAATACTTAGAATTTTTACCAAAATTGTATAAAACATATACAATTATATAAATTAAGGATGTTCACATTCTTTCAATTATTAATACTGTGTTGCTCTGCATCTTTGGTATATTTGTTTACTCAAGTTGCCCTTTATATTCCTCAATAAAATTTGCAGCCCATAAATATACATATATATCATAAAGGTCATACAACGTATTTCGTTATTTTTAATTATTAGTGGTTTACACATTACTGAGCATTTACTATATGCACATATCATACAACCATCACATCATTTTGATATTATTAGCAGTATTACTACTATATCACAAGTGGAGAAACTAATGACCACCTCAGCAGAATCAGACCCACTGATACTTAAAAGAATTGTCAGGCATATTATTATAAACTTATTAACAAGACTCAAATAAGAGATGGCTGAACATTTTTTTTTAAAGCAAGGTAATAGTTTTTACATGATGAGATTTAAAAATTAGCCTAAGAGAAATTAAAGCAATAAAAACATAACTGAAATTGAAGACATATTTGACAGATTAGATGTAACTGAAAAGAGAAATGCAAACAGATAAACAGAAATGAAGAAATTGCCCATAATTAAGCCCCAAGAAGCAACAACTGGGAAAGAAAAAACAATGAAGAAACAGAAGACAAGAATGTAAGATGTTACACCTAACAGGAATTTCAGGAGATAACAATGAAACCATAGAAAAAGATTTCCTTGAGAAAAAAAAAAAAAAAAGATAAAACAGCTTAGAATTTCCAGAACTGATTAAAAACTCCCAACACATTCGAGAAGCCCGAAGTGTTGTAATGACACTGAGTATTAAGTAAGGCTAATCAATCACATACCTATATACCCCTGAAACAAATAATATATTATATGTTAATTAACGGAATTTAAATTTTAAAAAAAAGCAGCAGCTCAATGAGTCTTAAGCTGGACAGATTTAAAAACAAAAACCCATCCCTAATACATCAGACTATACACAAAACAATACAAATTAGAGTAAGGGTTGGTGTCTTAAGAGTGGAGGCCAGAAGACAGTGTGCTGGGACAAAAGTAACACCAAACGAATAAAAATATCTTTCACAAAACAGGCATAAATGAAAGACATTTAAGTCACAACAACCGAATACTTAATCTGCCAACAAACCGAATCTCACTAAAGAAAATTCTGAAGGATATTCTTCAAGCAAAAGCATATACCCCCAAACGGGAGATCTGTGTTGCGAGAAGGAACGATGAGCAAATATGAACGACAAACACATGGGTAAAGCTAAATGAGCACTGACTGTATAAAATAAAGTCTTTGGTGGTTGAAATAAAACAAGGAAGAACTAAATATATGACGAAAGTAGCACAAAAGCTAGGAGAAAAGAGAAAGAAATTGAGAAGTTCTATACCCTCAATACTTCTCAAGAAGAGAGTTAAGGTACTAATTAGCTTTAGGCTTCAAGTTAAACTGGCAGGGGTGGGGAGGAGCCACAATAAACCAAAAAAAAATACTGGATAAAATCCAAAGCAATGGGGTAGAAAAATATGTAGTGAAACAAATAATCAATCCAAGAGAAGGATTAGAAAAAACAAACAAGAATACCGAATTCAAGCATAGAAAAGGACAAATAGTATAAAATAGTTAAAAATAATTGAGGGTATTACCAATTGTCATAATCAGGTTAAAAGAACCAAATTATCTTGTGGAAAGATAGGTCGTCAAAACCAGGTAAAAAAACAAAATCCAGTTATTTACCTACATAAGAGATATACCTTAAATATAAAAGCACAGAAAATAAAAGGAAAAAGGGGGCCCAAGTGACTCAGCTGGTTAAGTATGACTCTTGATCTCAGGGTTATGAATTCAAGCCCCTCACTGGGCTCTGTGCTGGGTGTGGAGACTACTTCTAAAACAAAAAATTCCCAACATTTTGGGGTGCCAGGGTGGTTCAGTCAGTTAAGCGTCCAACTCTTGATTTCAGCTCAGGCCACAATCTCAGGTTCATGAGATCAAGCCCCATGTGGGAATCTGTGCTGCATGTGGAACCTACATGGGATTTTCTTCTCCCTCTGCTCCCCCATCCCTCGCAAAAAAAAAAAAAAAAAAAAAAAAAAAAGAAGAAGGAAAGGAAAAAGAAGAAAAAAGATAAACGAGTCAATAGCAACCAAAAGAATGCTGATCTCATTACATCAGTATCACGCAGAACAAATTTTACAGCAAAAAGCATTAGGAGAAATAGAATGTCATTACCTTATAATAGAAGGTTTCACTGACCAGAAAAATAACAACTGTAAACGTGTATACACCATCATGACCTGAGTTGAAGGCAGATGCTTAACCGACTAGGCGACTCAGGCATCCCACTATGAAGCTTTTAAAAGGACAATATAGCTCTCTCTCTGCCTGCCTCTCTGCCAACTTGTGATCTCTCTCTCTGTCAAATAAATAATTAAAAAATCTTAAAAAAAAAAAAAAAAAGGGTGCCTGGGTGGCCAAGTGGGTTAAGCCGCTGCCTTCAGCTCAGGTCATGATCTCAGGGTCCTGGGATCGAGTCCCGCATCCGGCTCTCTGCTCGGCAGGGGGCCTGCTTCATCCTCTCTCTCTCTCTCTGCCTGCCTCTCTGCCAACTTGTGATCTCTCTCTGTCAAATAAATAATTAAAAAATCTTTAAAAAAAAAAAAAAAAGGACAATATAGAGTTAACTGATCCCAGGGCAGTCTTATGTAAGATCTAAACAAATTCTACTCACCAAAAAACACAATTAGGCTCAAAGACCTAAATCTAAGAGCTAAAACAATAAAATTTACAGTTGAAAAAAATAAAATTTACAGAAAACACAGGAATCAATCCTTGCTGCTTTTAGATTACACAATGGTTTCCTGGATAGGAGACCAAAATCTCAAGTAATGAAAGAAAAAATAAACGGGGCTTCAACACAAGTAAAAACTTTCGGCCCTGGTGTGATTCGGTTCTACACGGCTGTTCCCTGTAACAGGAGTCTTTATTTCCAGCTGCCCTCTCTCCCATATAAGATTCCCACTCCAAAGAAGGTTCCGTGGACAAGGACATGAGCCCCTGTGTGGCCGCAGAAGTATCTTCTCAGTTGTGAGGCCAACAAGGGCCAAAGAGTATCATTTTAAAGTGGATATTGATGAAAATGAACATGAGTTACCTTTAAGAATGGTCGGTTTGGGGGCTAATGCAAAAGTTGAATTGCACACTGTTAAAGCAGAGGCAATGAATTATGAAGGCAGTCCAACTAAAGAACACTGGCAACTTTGAGAACATCTGTACAGCCAATGGTTTCCCCTGGGGGCTCTGAAATAACACCACCTGTGATCTAAATGTGGTCCAGGTCCTGTACGTGTGGACAGCACCTAGCAGCTGTGGAGGAAGACGAAGAGTCAGAAGATGAAGGTGTGAAACTCCACAGCATATCTGGAAAGTGATCTGCCCCTGTAACTGACAGCAAGTTTCCATAGAAAAAAAGTGAAACTGGCTGGTGAGAATGAGGAAGCTGAAGAAAAAGCTCCAGTGAAGAAATCTATACTTGATTCTCCAGTCAAAAAGGCATTAAAAAAAAAAAAAATCAAGCCAGAATGGAATGACTCAAAACCATTAACTCCAAGATCAAAAGGTCACAAATCCTTTATAAAAGGAGGAAGAAAAACGTCCTAAAACAGCAAAAGGATCTATTTCTGTAGAAGACATTAAAGCAAAAATGCAAGCAAGTCTAGAAAAAGCACGCTGAACGGTCCTGGTAAATTAAGCCCAAAGATGGGGAGAGGAAAAAGAGAGACAAATATAGTCCATACTGAAAATCAACAATCTAGACGAAAGTCTTCTATTTTAATTTCAATCCCCGTTCCTGGTTTGCCACCCACCCACACCCCCTTCCAGGCTGGAAGCAATCTCCCTCCTGACTTCCCAAAGCACTTTCATCTGACTGCTCTGATCCAAGGAACCTTATACTTCGTTCTCTGTTACTTGTGCATTTGACTCACCTCTTTGACCATGTTTTATCACCTTTGTATCTCCCTAGCTGCTCAATAAATACTTACATGAGTCAAGTAAGAGGGGGGAAAAACCCCTTTTGTACACCAATGGATACTATCAGGAAAGTGAAAAGACAACTCACAGAATGAGAGAAAATATCTGCAAATCACATGTCTGAGTGTCCAGAATATATAAAGAACTCTTACAACTCAACCATAAAAAGACAAATAACCCAACGAAAAAATGGGACCAGAATCTGGATAGTTCTCTAAAAAATATATACAAAAGGCCAACAAGCACATGAAAAGCCATTCATCCTTAATCATGAAGGAAATTAAAATCAAAACCACAATGAGATTCCACTTCACATTGAGTAGGATGGCTATCAAACAAACACACAAACATGTTGACAAAGAAGTAGAGAAAATGGAGCCGTCCCTCATACACAGTTGGTGGGAGCATGAAATGGTGCAGTCACTGTGGTAAACATTCTCATGGTTCCTCAAAAATTGAAACAGAGATTTACCATATGACCCAGCAATTTCACTCCTAGATATATATCCAAGAGAACTGAAAAAAATAATGGTCACACAAAAACTAGTACATGAATGTCACAGCAGCATGATTCATAACTACGAAAAACAGCCAAAAAGTGAACACAGGGGTGCCTGGGTGGCTCAGTGGGTTAAGCCTCTGCCTTCAGCTCAGGTCATGATCTCAGGGTCCTGGTATCGAGCCCCACATCGGCCTCTCCGCTTGGCAGGGAGCCTGCTTCCCCCCCCCCTCTCTGCCTGCCTCTCTGCCTACTTGTGATAAAATCTTAAAAAAAAAAATTTTTTAAAAAGTGAACACAACCCAAATGTCTATCACCTGATGAATGAAAGAACAACACATAGCATATCCATGAAGTAGGATTTTATTCAGCCATAAAAAGGAATGAAATACTGATACAAAATATAACATGGGTGAATCCTGAAAACATACTAAAAGAACGAACACACAAAAAGTCACATATTATATGATTCTATTGACCTGAAATGTCCAGATAAAATTCTATATAGACACAGAACAGATTAGTGGGTTGCCAGGGGCTGGGGGAGGGAGGGTAGAAGGTAACTGCTAACAGATATTCAGTTTCTCTTTCTTATTTTTTTGGTTTCTTTTTGAAGTGATAAAAATGTTCTAGAATTACATAGTGGTGATAGTAGCACAACTTTATGAATACATTAAAAGTCACTGAAATTGTATACTTTAAAAGGATTAACATTATGGTATTTGAATTTATTTCAATTAAAAAAAAAAAAACCTTACTCATCCCATCCCCAAAAAGCACAATGACAATCCACAAATGAGCTAGCTGCCATACACGTAAGTGACAAGAGACTTTAGGAAATAGTAAAATTAAGAAAATGACAAAATAACAATCCACGTAAGGAACACCAATAACTCATAAACAAACAACAATAAGCTCTCATTCCTAAAACGGAAATGTAACGTAAAATCTCAGTGAGAGCTATTTCACATCCAGCTGAAACAAATGACCAGGTGAAAACAAGCATATGCACAAATGAACTTGTAAGGTCGTGGTGGGAATGCAGAACCGAGCTGCCATTTTAGCAAGTTCGGTATCATCTAATACATGCAAAGATACACATACACTCCAGCCAAGCAATGCCATTCTTGTGCCAGTGCCCTAGAAAATTGGTTTAAACATGAACCAAAAACACAGCACCACAGTATCAAATAGCAGCAAACCACGAAAACCCCTCCAGTAAGATCAAAAACAGAACGGACAACAAGATTTGCTCTCTGTAATGAGAAAAAACAGCAGGGAAAATGAGTGAATACAACTAAGGAAACTAAGAGCAAAAAAAAAAAAAGTAAGCCACAATACACGAGACATGATTCCACGTACAAAAAGTTGAAAGCTATGTAAAACTCAACATTAGCTTCGTTAGAAAGACAAACATACATTCTTAGAACATCAATAAAAGACCAGTAAAATCAAACACTTACTTGTTTCTTTTTCAGTTTAAGGATCTGCTGTTCTACTTTTGCAATTTCTCGATCTACACGATCCATACTCTGTATTAACTCTTCCTTTGAAAGTTTTGAAGGTGAAGCATTTTGATCATCTCCACAGGGTTGCCCAGAGATTGGAGAGGATGGAGCTTCATGTTTGCCTCCAAATGCTGGATCCTTTAGAGGAGAAAATCAATAATTAATTCCTCGCTAATAGCCAGTATCAGTGTGAAGATTCACTTAACTGAGAAAGTCCATTTGAAAACACAGCAGAGCCGTGTATGCTAGCTAGTACATGGCTGGTGTCTGGAAGGAGCAATTTTCACACACGCACATGGGCAACACACCCTACTGACCTCTATACCACTTTCATAGATAGTGTAGACGTATCGTTCACTATTTTGAATATCTTAAAAGCTACACAGAATGAGGTGGCTAAGAGGCCAAACAGCCTTTAGTTAAGGCTTCAGTGAGATTATACAGAGTATCTGGGGAAATAATAATGCAATCGTAACAAAGGAAGATACCAATTTCTTAATCATTTCCTTACAATGGTTCTTCAAAAAGTCTGAACTTATAGGCTAGGAAAACTACAAACTCCATGTGAAATCTTGTACCCACCCAACTTAGAAGTTATGATATGCCCAACTGTTCCCAACAAAAAGTTTTCAGACTTTCCAGTGGCCAAGAATTAGATACAGAAATGACCTAGGAACTTCTGCTGCTACTAACACCTAGACCTACCCTTATATAGGGCAACCAAGCCTGCCCACACTACAGCACACATAAGATCTCTTAACCCAATATGTCAGCCGTTCTACCTCCAAATCAGAGAGAGAATTATAGCACAAGGAAAACCCCTCCACACAAAACCTACCACCCTGTCCACACACACACACACAAACACACACAGAGTTTATTAATTTCCAGTCTAAGGTGAAGATATAAGCAATACTGTAAAGCAGATGAATGTTAGATTAAGGTACTCGTTTTCTCCAAGCTATAAGAAGCCTAGGATGAGCATAGTTCAAAGGACTATGGAGCCCTAAATGTATTAAATAACAATTAAGTAACTGGGAAATCAGCAGTTCTAACCAAGAATGCACATAACTGTACCAGGATGGTTGCTCCAAAAGACCCTGGAACAGAGATTTCAGCTAAAATATGTGTATTCCTGAAAAATCTCATATTCTATAATAACATAAATCTAAGATTTCTGGGGAAAACGGGATTATGGCTATTATTTAAAACCCGTACAACTTTGTCAGCAGAGCACTAACAAAAACATGAATAATTCTGATAGAAGTAATAATACAAGTGAGCTCCAGAATCAGCTGCAATCAGCCTACAGTCAGTCTTTGCTAGCTTTACACCGAGTGGTCCGTGCTTCTGTTGTGAAGATGTAAATCCTTGAGGTCATTTGCTTCCAACAGAAAACAGTATGTTTCATCAAAATAAAAAATCCAATTCAGGGTATCTTTATCAACCTTTATCAACCTTTAAAAACAAAAAATACAGGAGATAATATCGTTATGGTTTCTTTTCAACACTTGAATCTGCACTAGGTTAGCTTAAAGTGAAACACAGAGCTGTTCTTGAATGCACTAATTTTCAAATCTTCTTAAGGTCTTCAGACATCATGAAGGCTACTTCTTGTAATTATGAAACAGCTTAATCCTGAGAGCTCTGAAACATTAACGTGCAGAAAAAAAAAAACATTCAGGAACCACCAAGGCTTCATGTTATATTAAAACATTCTCCTACCATATGCATATGAGTTCATTTGTGTTACAGAACACGTATATAGCAAAGCAGATTATATTTCAATTCTGCACATTTTTGAAATGTTCCTCAGGTGATCTGAGACATGCCCTAAGAACTATTACAAAGCAGTATTATCCACTGATTTTCATTCTAGTTAAATATCTAACCCAAAAAACAATTCCTTGAGTGCCTACTATATTATATGATAGGCACTAGGTAGAAAGGGGAACAAAACAGACACGAGGCTCGCCCTCATGGAGTTTATATCTTGTGCTGGAACATACTGCTAGCTATTTTGGGAAAGGAGTTAGATTCCTACCTCACATCTTGTATCACAACAAAAGCCAAATAGCAGCAAACATTTAACGAGATTTATTAGCAAATTTCAGGGAGCCCCAAACAAACAAAAAAGGGTATTCATTTTATCTTGGGTTTAGAAAAGCCAACAGCAAAAGATAAATAAAAAAAGAGAGACTGATGGATTAAATAAACACGATCTTCTATTTATCAAGATAGTAATAAGACATTTAAAAACCAAATGAGAAAAATCATTTCCAAAATGTGAACTCTACAGCTCAATATAAAATCAAAACAATACTGCCAGAAAAATGAACAGATATGAAAAAACTCATAAATCAGGAAAAATGAATAACCAATAAACAAATGAAAAACATGTTACTAAAAAGCAAATAAATACAGTTAAAAATTCATCAAATTAACAATGATTTTTTTTTTTTTTAAAGCAACAACTATGTGGCATCAACAAGGCTCCACAAGAATTGGGCACCATGGGGGCGCCTGAGTGGCTCTGTTGGTTAAGTCACTGCCTTCAGCTCAGGTCATGATCCTGGAGTCCCAGGATGGAGTCCCATATTGGGCTTCCCCTGCTTTGCAAGGAACCTGCTTCTCCTCTCCCTCTGCCTCTCCCCCTGCTTGTACACGCTCTCTCTCTCTTATCAAATAAATAAAATCTTAAAAAAAAGAAAAGAGCTGGGCACCCTATGCTCTGCTGTCAGGAATACAAATTGGCCCCATTCTCTGGCAGGGCAATCTAGAAATAACCATGAAAACCTGAAAAATATGTTGACTCTGATCTGAAATCGATCCTACTAATACGGATTTACCTTAAGGGAAGAAATAAGAATAAACACCAAAAAACTCAGCCTGAAGTACAAATATCATTGCTCTAATGAACAAACAGGTAACCTGCATTTATGACAAATTACTCTATATCCATATATGGAATACTAAGGAACCCTCAAAATATAGCTACAAACTTAACTGACACAAAAAGAAGCTCATGACATACTTAAGCAAAAATAAAATTATATACAATGTACAAAGTGAGCACATTAAGATACCAAAAGACAGAAGAAATAACCAGAAAGTTAACAACTACCTCTAACTGGTAAGCCTGTAAATAACTTTCTCCTTCAGGCTTATCTAATTCTTCTACAAGATATACCTGGGCAGGGTGCCTGGGTGGCTCAGTGGGTTGAAGCCTCTACTTTTGCCTCAGGTCATGATCCCAGGGTCCTGGGATCGAGCCCCGAATCGGGCTCTTTGCTTGGCAGGGAGCCTGCTTCCTCCTCTCTCTCTGCCTGCCTCTCTGCCTACTTGTGATCTCTGTCTGTCAAATAAATAAATAAATAGATAGATAGATAGATAGATAGATAGATATACCTGGGTTTAACAACATTGGAAAAAAAAAAAAACAACAAAAAACTAAACTAGCAAATGCTAATTCTTTCAAAACCCCTACTTCTTCTTGGGCGCCTGGGTGGCTCAGTGGGTTAAGCCGCTGCCTTTGGCTCATGATCTCAGGGTCCTGGGATCGAGTCCCGCATCGGGCTCTCTGCTCGGCGGGGAGTCTGCTTCCTCCTCTCTCTCTCTCTGCTTGCCTCTCTGACTACTTGTGATCTCTGTCAAATAAATAAATAAAATCTTTAAAAAAAAAAAAAGCCCTGCTTTTTTTTTTTCTTTATTTATTTGACAGACAGAGATCATAAGCAGGCAGAGAGGCAGGCAGAGAGAGAGGGGGAAACAGGCTCCCCGCCCAGCAGAGAGCCAGATGCGGAGCTCAATCCCAAGACCCCGAGATCATGACCCGCGCTGAAGGCAGAGGCTTTAACTCACTGAGCCTCCCAGGCGTCCCAAAACCCCTACTTCTTAATAAAATAAAAAGTCTAAATAAGTAGAATTTTTTTAAAAAGGGGGGGCGGTGCCTGGGTGGCTCAGTGGATTAAGCCTCTGCCTTTGGCTCAGGTTATGATCTCAGGGTCCTGGGACTGAGCCCCACATTGGGCTCTCTGCTTGGTGGGGAGCTTGCTTTCCCCTCCCTCTCTGCCTGCTTCTCTGCCTACTTGTGATCTCTCTCAAATAAATAAATAAAATCTTAAAAAATAAATAAATAAAATAAAAAGCCACAGTTTATAACTCAGTGAGGGGGACACAGGAACAGGAGGCAGGGGTCATGGGTTTTCAACTCAGGAGGCATCACCTATGGCACTTACTTTTTCTTAACATCTGTTTTCTCTACTATCAAATGGAACACAGAATATACTATGATCTAACATGTCACATTTTAATGAATGAGACTTTAAGATCCCTTTCTGCTAAAACATTCAACAGCTATAAATAACATCCATAGTAATTTATTCAGCCATGGAAGAAGACTTTTATTCACTGTATCTTTTTTTAATGCTATAAAACATTTCTTATAAACCCACAGACTATAATACATACATTTCACACGGTGACGCAAGCCTCAAAAATCCCAGAAGTTAAACTCATTTCTAGCTTATCACAAGAGCTTTTCCCCTACCTATTATTTTGCAAATTTCCAAATTTATATAAAACTTGAAAGAACAGTAGAATGAATAAGCATCTATCCTTTATCCTTCACTGGTTAACCTTTTGCTATTTTTGCATTCTCTCTATATGCACACACCTACCTTTTTTTTTTGGCAGAACTATTTGAAAATAAACTAAAGACATTATTCACTATCTTTTTTTAAATTTTTTTACGGTAGGCTCCATGTCCAGTGTAGAGCCCAACGTGAAGCATGAACTCCCACCCTGAGATCAAGACCCGAGCTAAGATTAAGAGTCCCACACTTAACTGACTAAGCCATCCAAGCACCCCCTTATTGACTGACTGATTGATTGATTGAGAGAGGGAGGGGGGCAGAGAAGGGAGAGAGAGAATCTTAAGCAGGCTCCACACTCAGAGTGGAGCCCAACTTGGGGCTGGATCTCACAACTCTGAGATCATGGCCTGAGCCAAAATCAGGAGCTGGATACTCGACTAACTGAGTCACTCAGGTGCCCCCATATTCACTATCTTTTAAATCACTTTTCACTGCATAAAAACTCAACAAAAATGTGTGGGTACTTATTTATCTGATCTCAAATTGAAAAGGGCCATTAGCCATGAAGGTAAATAAACATTATGGGAGAAAGATCTGCTAACAAAAAGGGGGGAAGGGAGGGCAGGGACAACAAAAGGGTGAACACTACACTGTTAAAAGAGTATCAAAGAAGTAGTTGATGACTTCTAAAACAAATACTTATTTAGTACCTACTACGTGCCAGGTACTTCCTAATCTGAAGACTTAATGATAAGCAAAATACACAGTGAAAAAAAAGATAAACTCAGCAACAAAATGAGGGCACAATGCACAAACATGCATTTCACAAAAGGCAAGTAACAATAAACACAAGAAAAGGTTTGATCTTAATCTTCTCATAAATTCACAATATATACTGTGTGAAATATCACAAAATATAGTTACATAATAAAAGTAGTTCTCTCCAACATTATAAAATTATAGGTCAAACTATGGAGAGAAACCAAATGTCCATCAACTGATGAATAAAGAAGTGGCACAGGGTGCCTCAGTGGCTTAGTCAGTTAAGCATCTGCATTCGGCTCAGGTCATGATCCTGGGGTCCTGGGATCAGGCCCTGAGTCAGGGTCCCTGCTCAGTGGGGAGTCTGCTTCCCCATTCCCTCTAACCCCCCCTACCTGCTTTGCTCTGATGCTCTCTCTAATGAATTTAAAAAAAAAAAAAAAAAAAACAAAACCACCAGGCGTGGCATGCATCTACAATGGATTATTACTCAACCATCAAAAACGAAATCTTGCCATTTTTGACCACGTGGATGAAGCTAGCTGGTATTATGCTGAATGAGTAAGTATGAAAAAGACAAATACCATTCATATATGGAATTTAAGAACAAAACCAGATGAACATATGGGAAGGGGGAAAGAAAAAAAGGAGAGAGGGAAACAAGCCATAAGTGACTCTTACGGACAGAGAACAAACTGAGAGTTGATGCAGGGACGTGGGTGGGGGATGGGCTAGGTGGATGAGGGGGTTAAGGAGGGCACTTGTGATAAGCACCAGGTATTATATGTAAGTGATGAATCAGTGAATTCTGAAGAAACCAATATTATACCTTATGTTAACTAAAATTTAAATTTAAAAAAAAAAGTGCAGGTAATGTTTTTCCTCTGTATTTTCAAGTTTTCCAATGAAACTATTTTTCACATAAATTAGGAAAAAAAATTATTTTCTTTACAAAAATTACAAGCATAGCAATTGCAACTGAATTTAAGGGGATTATTTTAAATTTAATTAAAATTTAACAAAACTGTGGTCATCTTGAGAACCACTGACCACATTTTACAGCCCAGCAAGCCAGTACAAAGTGCTTGAGATTCATTCAATAGCAATTTTTCTTTACAGCAGTCCACAGATTGTTTTCATTTACCAAAAGTCAAAAGTATTGATTTTAAAAGTCTGGAGCACTAAGTGTGTGGTTTTCAGTTTTGTTTAACAAAATTTTTACTTTCCCATAGCACTAAGCTTTAGAGACTGGCATAATCAGACTTTCTTCGGGCACTGCGCCTGGCTATGGCTAAATCAACATTACAGACCGACAACTCCACAGGGGAAGGGAACAAATATTTACCTTCTTAGCATCCGCAGAAGACCTCAACCCTTCTGGCAGCGTGTGCACTACAGGTAAGACCGCAGCGCTGACGCGCTGGAAATGGGGATCGGAAACCTGCTCCAGACGTGGTCGTTTGGATTCCAGTGAATCATGATCCACAGGGGATGGCCCCGGGTGAAACTGTTCATAGCCAGTTCTCCTTTCTTGAGGCCTAACACATAAAAATGAAAGAAATGCTTGAAAATTGTAAAATGATGCACAACTTCCTGATAACATTCCTGGCTGGACTTTGAAATAAATGAGAAAATTATGCTTACCTTTAAAGTGAACGCCTGCCCCCACTTCCCCTAACCCAGAAGAAGAATATACATAAAGTGCTATTAAACTTCTAACTCTAATAGAAAGAAGATTCTTCAGGGGAGATGGGACTGGCAGCAGGAAAGTGAAAGACCTAACAAAAGATTTCAATTTGCAGAAAATTTAGAGTTGCTGAGGAATAACCCTAAAATATTTTTTAAAACCTATGCCATAATAATTGAATTTAGTATGATCTTAACTAGAACAGCCACCATTTTGAACCAATGATAAAAACAAGCAGGAAAAAACAAATCTCCCAGCAACTGTACATGGAAACATAAATGACTTGAGTTGTGATACTAAGACTTAAAGATGAGTCTCTTGAGTGGAAATGTAACATTGCTTTGAAATTCTGACCCCCAAAATACATATTCTGTCTAGCTTCTGCAAGCATGTAAGTGTCTTGAAAGTCAGGAATCTGTCTCTGATCCTTTACATGAAGTACTGGATGTCCATTAATTTCACTTTCCCTTTCCTACCGAAGTATTTACAGAAGCAACATTTTATTTTGTGGCCAAGCTTTAAACAAATGTCTCACAAAACATTTCTAAATGAAGAGGATTATCACTGTGTTCCTTTTTATTTTTTTTAACTTCCTTTTTTTTTTTTTAAGATTTTATTTATTTATTTATTTGACAGACAGAGATCACAATTAGGCAGAGAGGCAGGCAGAGAAAGAAGAGGAAGGGAAGCAGACTCTCTACTAAGCAGAGAGGCTGATGCATCCCAGGACCCTGGGATCATGACCTGAGCCGAAGGCAGAGGCTTTGACCCACTGAGCCACCCAGGCGCCCCAACTTCTTTCTTTTTTTAAGAGAGGAGGTGGGGGCAGGCAGAGAGAGATGGAGAGAGAATCCCAAGCAGGCTCCACACCCAGCACAGAGTCCAACCAAAGACCATGACCTGGGAAGAAACCGATAGTCGGCTGCCCAACTGACTGAGCCACCCAACCACCCCAGCACTGGGTTTCCTTTTTAGAAGAGATGATGAAATAAATCCTGATGTCTTTAAAATTATATTTCAAAATCTGGGGGCACCAGTTTGGCTCAGTTGGTTGTGTCTGCCTTCAGCTCAGGTCATGATCTCAGGGTCCTGGAATTAAGTCCCACATCAGGCTCCCTGCTCAGCAGGGAGCTTCCCCTGTCTGCTTCTCCATCTCCCTCTGTCCCCTTCCCTGCTTGAGTGTGTGCTTGCGTGCGCTCTCTCGGTCTCTCAAAAAAGTATTTTTAAAAAATCTTAAATCTTGTTCAAGACATAAATCCCATTATCTTCTTAAAATCCACAATGATGTCGCAAAATATAGTGCAGTAGAAAGCCTCAAGAAGACAAGGATGGCTGCTTTTGCCATTTGTCTTCAATATAGTACTGGAAGTTCTTGTCAGAACATTTCAGCTAGAAAAAGAAATAAAAGGCCTCCAAATCTGAAAGGAAGACATAAAGTATTTCTATTCAGATGACATAATCTCATATGTAGAAAAATATCAAGAGTCCACCCAAAGTTAGAGCTCATAAATAAATAAAAGTAAAACTATAGAATACAAATTCAACATGCAAAAATTAGTTGTATTTCTGTATACCAGCAATGTACAATGTGAAAATGAAATTAAGAAAACAATTCCAGGGACGCCTGAGTGGCTCAATTAAATGTCTGCCTTCGGCTCAGGTCATGATCCCAGGGTCCTGGAACTGAGCCCCACATTGGGGTCCTTCCTTGCTCCATGAAGAGCCTGCTTCTCCCTCTGCCTGCCACTCCCCCTGCTTGTGCTCAAACCCCTTTCCCCCGCTCCATCAAATAAGTAAATAAATTTTTTAAAAAAAGATTTTATTTATTTATTTGAAGAGAGAGAGAGCACACACTAGCTGGGGGGAGGACCGAGGGAGAGGCAGACTCCCTGCTGAGCAGGGAGCCCACTCAACTTGTGGCTCGATCCCGGAATCCTGGAATCATGACGTGAGCTGAACGCAGACAGTTAACCAACTGAGCCACCCAGGCGCCCTGGAAAAGCTTTTAATATCCAGAATATACAGAAATCCTTCCCACAAATGAAGAATAAAAAAACATCCCCCTTCAAAAAAAAAAAAAAAAAGGAAACAAAGAAAAAAAAAAAGAGAGAGAGAGAGAGAAGAAAAACCAGCAAAGGATTTGACAGACATTTCTCCAATGATATACAAATTAACACATGAAAAGATGGTCAACATCATTCATCATTAAGGGAACACAAATCAAAACCACAATGAGGTACCATTTAATACCTAGTAGAGTGGCTTAACTTGTTTTTAAAAAGGGAGGGGGGATAACAAGTGTTTATGAAGATGTGGAAAAATTGGAACCTGGTGCAGTACCCCTGGGGATATAAAACTATATAGCCACTGTGGAAAAATTCTGCAGTTCTTCAAAAAACTGAACACAGAATTACCATATGACACAGCAATCCCACCTGATGTACAAGATATATATCCAAAAGGACTAAAAACAGGGACTCTGACACAACGGTACTAAAAATGGACTCAAACAGACACTTGTACACCAGAGTTCAGGCATCCTTCACAACAGCCAAAAGGAAACAACCCTTGTCCACTGACAGACAAACGGGTAAACAAAATGTGGTATATGCTTCATCCAGTGGCCTATTCTGCCACAAAAAGGAATAAAGGTCTGACACATGCCACAATATGGGTGAATCTTAAAACATTATGCTAAGTGAAACAAGCCAGACACAAAAGGACAATTATAAGACTCCACTGATATGGCAAATTCATTGAGAAAGAAAGTGGATTAGAGGTTACCAGGGACTGAGAGGAGAGGGGGAGGGGGAATTATTGCCTAATGGGAACAGAGTTTCTCTCTGGGGTAATGAAAATGTTCTGGAAATAGTGGTGATGGTTGCACAACGTGGATGTTTTTAATGCCACTAAACTGGAACATTTAAAAATGGTTAAAATGGTAAATTTATGTTACATACATTTTACCACAATAAAAAAGTTCACACACAAACTGATTCTTAGAATCATGATTAATAAAGACTCGCCTAAGAACTAAAGAGAGATCTGAAAGGCTACCACAAAAATTTTATATTAGAAGGTTGCTACTACTTGAATGGATGATTTACACTCTTTCACCAGTTAGTCTTTTCCATTCACTCAACTCAGTGGACTCGGACTTAATCCCCCATCGTTTCATCGTATTACAAGAAGCCACCCCTCACTAAAAGTCAGCAACGATCTCCTGATACTGAAAGCAAGGGAATATTTTTAGACACCTGCTGACCCGTCTGCTACAGCTTATCCTTTACTCACTCCCTCCTTCCGGAAACTCTTCCGCCTCTCGGTTTCCAGGACACTGTCTGCCCTGCTTGTCACGGTCTAACATAACAATCTTCTGCTGGCACACACAGCGGTTCTCCACGGGGAAGCACAGATCATTTTAAAACAGTCAATTTCCAGATATTCTGAGCTTCCTGATCCACTCTTCACCTGCACTGACCTGCTGCATAACAGACCTGAAGCTCTCCCCTCTCTGCTTCTCCCACAACTGCCCCTTCTCTCGTGTGGACACCCAAAAAGCTGAGAAAGCTCAGCTTTCTTGGACCTGTCACTGGAGCACTGACCCCCAAGTGTAAATACCACCAGGGCTGCAAAGAAACAAATCCTTTCTGCAAGCCAACGGTTCCCAAATGTGTGCTTTCAACAAACTTGATGAAGTTCAGTTGTTAACTAACATTTTCGCCTTAGATAAATATGTGATTTAGGGTATACCCTTCACGAGAAATTGTTTTTGTGAATAAGATTTCATGGTACCTTCATAAGAATAAAACATAAGAACAGAGTACATTCTGCCTTTATTCTATCAATAAGTAATATTTTGAAAACAACCCCCTCTATCTCATTAATGCATAGATGCATTTCCATGAAATTTTACTTATATTTGATAAATTTCTCATTTTCTTTTTCTTTAAGATCTTATTTATTTGTCAGAGAGAGAGACAGAGCGAGAGCGCACAAGCAGGGAGAGCAGGAGGCAGAGGGAGAAGCGGGCTCCCTGCTCAGCAGGACTCAATCCCAGGACCTGGAGATCAAGACCTGAGCCCAAGACAGTTGCTTAACTGACTGAGCCACCCAGGCATCCCACGTTTCTCATTTTCTTAAATGATTGCTATTCTGATCAATCTTGTAATAATAACTATATTTCAATCTAAAAATTTTTTATCTTCTTTTAGAAACAGATCCTTCTACATACTTGTTTTTGGTAAAGCAGGAGATAGGCTGATCAATAAATGACTCTCAACAATCAAAATGAATCACATTAGGATACATTTTGTGGGAAAAAAAAAAATCAACAAATGAGTTCCAAGGAAAAAAGGAACAAAATAAGAAGTTCTGCCAGGGACAAGTTTGTTCATATATAGTATCATTTTAAGCAGATGAGGCCATCAAATCACTATGGTAATTAGATTCCATCAGATAAGCTTAAAATGTATTGCAGCAGTTTTGCTTTAAAGCATCATTATACTTTCCAGATGACAAATTATATTCACCTTTTAAGACATATGAAAAACTGATGTCAACTTAAAATGTGTAATATATCTTTTGAGAAACACGAAAATAGCCAGTTTGAAGACCACTATTTCAAAATCATTTTCCTTTCTTTCTCCTTCAGAGGTTTCTGCTTCATGGTATCTTTAGATGTTGGGGACTCTCTGGGTTCATCTTTAAACTCTGGTTCTTCTCATTTTCCACCCTCCCTGGATCACACGTACCAATCTGGGTCCTCCCCTGAGCATGATGGATACATCTCCACCTGGAAGTTTTACTGGAACCTCAAACTTAACTCTTACCAAACTCAAGCTGTCTTTCCCTCGCTGCTCTTTCTTCAATCTCTAGCCCAGTGTCATGGCAATGAAACCAACAGCCGTCCCGCAAGCTGGAAACATAACATTCATCCAGGTCTCTTCTGTTGCCTTTGTCAACTGCCAGGACTTGGCGGCCTCACCTCCTGACTCCAGCCTGTCTTGTCTCAAACTCCATTTCACCACCATACCTTATGCCCGCACTCTTTCTCTTTCGGGTCCCTCATATATTCTCTCCACTTCTAGTCTATCCATCTTAAATTCATTCCCCACAGAGCAGCCAGAGGTCATCTATCAGAAACAAGGATCCAGCATTAGACTAAGGCCCCAGCCCAGCCCCTCAACAAAGCACTCAGAATGAGGACCACTGCTGCCCTGCAAGAAAACTGTGTGTGAAATGTCTATAAGCAAATGCAATCCTCTGGTACACAGGGCCTGGCCAACTGCCCAAGAGGGATTTCAGCCCTCAGTTGTCCCCTCAACCTATAAAAGTTAACTTCCAAGTATCACATTTCACCTCTAGTGAATCTACCCATGAGATTTACCCAAGCCAGAAGGTAGAATACACCCACTGCGGAAGAACATAAGGCTAAAAGAACACAGGACAATTAAGACAAACACTGAGTACAGAAAGTTCTCTTTCCATCAAGAAATCAGGCTAGGGACACCTGGGTGCTCAGTCAAGTGTACGTCTTCAGCTCAGGTTATGGTCTTGAGGTCCTGGGATCGAGCCCCAAGTTAGGCTCCCCACTCAGCAGGGAGTCTGCCTGTCCCTCTTGCTCTGCCCTATTCCTCACTAGTGCTCATTCTCTCTCTCTTTCTCTCTCTCTCAAATAAATAAAATCTTTAAAAAAGAAAACAGGCTATTTCCCATTTCAGCTTGCCTATCCTTTTTAGAAGAACAAAACTACTCATGGATAAATAAATGTATAATTTAACATTTAAAATCTCAAAAACAAATGTAATTTTATATTGGAATCCTGGGGGAGTTAAGAATGAAATCTGCATTTTATATGAACATACTGCCTTTTAAAAACTAACACCAGTGGAAAGGTACTGCCACTTTGGAAAAACAGTCTAGTCATTTCTCAAATGGCAAATAGAGAACTATCATATGATAAAGCAATTCTACTCCTAGGCATATTCCCAAGAGAAAGGAAAATCCATGGCCACATAAAAATGTGTGCTTGAATGTTCCTACCAGCATTATTCTTAACAGTCAAAAAATGAAAACTCAAATATCTGTCAACTGATCAATAGATAAATGAGGTATAGAAAAAAAACAAACATCAGATTTTCATACCAAAAAATTTCTGTAGACTTCAAACTTAAAAGTTTGACTTCCATGACCTCCTAACACCACCTTTAAATATGTTTAAAATGAATTAAAGTTATTAGTTGGGTTTTTTACTGTAATATACCTATACCTTATCATTTTAATTTTAAAGAAGAGATAACCCTCATTTAGGGGGAATATGTCATAAGCTATTCGAAAACAGTGGTCCACAAACATCATCTACAATTATATCAACCAGTTCTATTTATGCCTAGCTATGGAAGGCTATTTTCTGAAACTAAATTTAATTCACCTAAATTTTCAAATTTACAAGCATGATTTGACTCCTCTTGTTGCTCAAAGGAAAACCAACCATCTGAGTATTTCAGTGAGTTTTTTATAATATCTGAAATGACCTCAACTATTCTGCATCTTTTCTTTTTTGTTGTTGTTGTTTATTTGACACAGAGAGAGGCAGCAAAAGAGGGAACACAAGCAGGGGAAGTGGAAGAGGGAGAAGATGTGGGGCTCAATCCCAGGACCCTGGGATTATGACCCAAGCCAAAGGCAGACACCTAACAACTGATCCACCCATGTACCCCCCAAAAATAAATAAAATCTTAAAAAAAAAAAATGGGACTTTTTTAAATAACCTAACAATTCAAGTCACCCCTGAAGCAAAAAATACATTATGTGTTAATAAAATACAAAAATAAAGTAAAACAAAAGGCAAAAAAAAAAGGTAGTAGTATCAAGTCACTCCAGGCCGTACTCTTCAAGTGCCTATCTTTAAACAGTCTCCCAGTATCTGCATTACCTCTAGGTCCTGTAGTTTTATCATTTTTCACTATCAAGATTTGCTACTGTCGTTCAGTGTTGGAACCATAATTCATCTAGGTGCCTCACATAGACTTTTCACCTAAGGAGGTATGCAGCTTTACTAGTCCTTTCACCATGGCTTCCATTTATTGGCTGAATTCCATCCCCTAGAAATTCTTCAAGAACTTTTAAATGATCAGTGCTTTCATGTCTAAAACTGTGTGCCTGTTGCTTTTGTTCTTAAAATTAAGTGGCATATAATATTCTTAAGATCTCAATGTCTTTTTCTAGCTACTGCTCTACTATCTTCTATCCCTTTAGTAGCTTGAAGCCAGACTCTTTTTCCTCCCTGTCAAGGACTTTTTTTTTTCCTCCTGGATTCCTGATTCTTTCACTTACCCTTGAACTTTAAGAACTGAACCAGGATCTGTCTTAGTGTCAATAATTCTGTGTAAGTGATCCCTGGAGCAAGATAAGCCTCATCAGTCTGCAGAGCTCTTCCTTCACTTTGCCCCCACCCAAAAAAAAAAAAAAAAAAAAAAGCCTTCTTCTTAAATTATGAATATTATTTCCTTTCCTTTACAGGTTCTCCACCTCAGAAACACAAGGTCTTATGATATGTTGGATGATTTTAATTTATCCTCCATATTTACCAACTTCTCTCTAATGGTATTCATTTTTATGCTTCTGCACCACTCCGATTATCTCCAGACTTTCTTGCAAGACAAAAGTCTAAATTTTAGCCACACCTGTTCCATTCCTTTATCTTATTTTATATATTGAATTTATAGTGGTGAGCTTGGGCGCATTGGAATGTCCAATCTTTCATTTTATCTAATTGGGTTGCCTTGTACCTTTTAAAGACCTTATTATTAATTTTACTTCTCCTGTAGCACATAGCACTGAGGGGGGGAAAGTTCTTCAGTTTTCATCCTCTTACCCAATGGGGTCTTTATTTTTGACACTCTGTATTGCTTTCTTTAATTTTCCTTTCCAGGCCTGTCTTTGCCCCATTCCTGGCATCATTACTGTACTGCTCGGGTATACCATGTGCAGTCCTAATCAGATTTTCTCTTTGGTATAGTATGGGGGGTTTTCCTTTGTGGGGCATTTGTCTATAGATAGAGGACTGGGTTTGGCTTTCTGGATTTTTCTATAGCCTGAGGGAACAGGGAAATGGGGCAAAGGAGAGGGAAACTCGGCTGGGGCTATGATAGCCTTTGTTGAGGATCCTGGTTTCCTCTACAAGCTAGACACAGAACCAGTCATGAGGGCTCTGGCTCATCACTTTGGAAAAAAGCACACCATGCCTGCCCTTCCTGCAAGATGGCACAATGGGATTCCCAAGCAAACAACTCATCACCACTATACCCTCACCATGTATGTTTTTCTCAAATCCAAGAGTATTTATGAGAAACCCTAGGATTTTACTGACCCTCTTTCTTCCCTCAATACTACTTCTTTGAGAGCTGAATTAGAAACTAGGAGGCCACATCATGCAAGATTCTTCTAAGTCCTTTCCTGAGTGCCACTTTTCCGAGTTTATAGCAGTGTGGCTGTATGCCTTTCCTTCTCTATACAGGGTGATTTTGGGTCATTTTTTGAAGAGTTATTTTTGTATATTTGCTAGATATTATGGAGGAGAGTGACCTCAATTCTCTCCACAACATTCACCAAAAAAATGTATTTTATAATAATTTTAAACACAGCCAAATAATTTCAATCCTTTTATCATCTTCAACCCTGAACAGTAAACATATTTTTAAAATAGAAAATCAGATTCTTTATAAAAGTGCTAGAACAAGAAACCCAAAAAGGCCATTTAATAAAAGGAGCTATAATATTTCAAAATACTTTAGATTAAGAGCAAGGATGGGGTAAGAGAGAGCAGAGATGTAAGGACATTAGAGAAAATGAATGTCTACCATGAACAGGGCCAACAACTCCTCTCCTTTGAGGACACTGCCATTACTATTCTCAAAAGTACAAGTGAGAAAACTAAGGTTTGAGGGGTCTGAATCAGTAATTTGCAACCCTAGCTGCCAATGAGAATGACCTGGGAAACTCCAGACATATGCGGACACCTGGGCCCAATCCCAGGAACTGATTTAATTATTCTGAGATGGGGCTTGGGCATCAAGTTTAAAAACCAAGGTGGTTCTATCATGCAGCCTAAATTAAGAACACATTTATACACACGACCAAGATTACAAGCTGACCAGGATCGCAACCTAAGTCTACCTGACTTCCCACTACACAGCAGAACTACGAACTCTGGAAACAAGAGCTAAGAGTTTTTTTTTTTTTTTTTTTTTTTTTTAACTATTACGGTAACTACTCCAAAAGATCAACAAACATAAAAGAGCTCAAAATGTAAATGATAAATGACCCGTCGTGGCTTGGTTATACAATTATAAAAAATAAAAACCACGTTAAACCCAATGGCACACCTGTGAAGCAAACACACACTTGAGAAGAGAAACACAAAAGAGCGCCGTTACCTGTCAGAACCCGGGTGAAATTCTGAGAGCAGGGAGGGTCGTCTGCGAAGCTGCTGCTGCTGCTGCTGCTGCAGGAGCTGTGATGCCTGGCTGACTTCAAGATGAGAAGAACGATAATCAGGGACTGCAAATTCCTAGTATTAAAACAATCATAAATTACTTATTAGCCAAAAATTGAAAAGCATCATTAATTAAACCATGTATAAATGCACAGAGGCAGTTACGGGCACTAAGTATGGAAGGACACAGCAATGATGATTTCCACCTTTCACTGGTCTGATTTGTCCCCATCAACCTAAAACAATCAACATTTTAACTGAGTCTCGTTCAAAAGAATTCAAAATGAAATTCGGTATTCAGTGTGTAGGTGACTCATTCTCCTAAGAAACATACATTACAGTAACTTCCAATCTGTATTATTCAAGCAGTAAGATCTCAAACTCATGTGTTCAATATGAAATCCTAAAAAGCGCTCCTCCAACCTTAAATTCAAAATGGGTGAGCAGGAAGGGCCACATGAGTTAAATCCATGTATATCGGGGGCGCCTTGGGTGGCTCAGTGGGTTAAGCCTCTCTGCCTTCGGCTCAGGTCATGATCTCAGGGTCCTGGGATCAAGCCTCGAATCAGGCTCTCTGCTTGGCAGGGGGCCTGCTTCCTCCTCTCTCTGTGCCTGCCTCTCTGCCTACTTGTGATCTCTGTCTGTCAAACAAATAAACAAAATCTTAAAAACAAAACAAACAAACAAAAAAACACATGTATATCTACAAATGAAGAGAAAGAAATCCAGAGACTCAACCTGCTAGTTCAATGTAACAGTTTCTCCACCATTCCAGGTGGGCGTTTTGAATGTTCTCACACTTTTGACTTTCTGTTGAAAAGACAAAAGCTTCTTTTCAAAAGAAACCTATTAACATTAACAATCATAAACAGATACTTACACCTAGAACCCACAAATAACCCAGGAATTCTCATACGTGTACACACGACGTAATTAAAAGCATATGTTCGGGGGGAAAAAAAAAAAAGCATATGTTTGGGGCGCCTGGGTGGCTCAGTGGGTTAAGCCGCTGCCTTCGGCTCAGGTCATGATCTCAGGGTCCTGGGATTGAGTCCCGCATCAGGCTCTCTGCTCAGCAGGGAGCCTGTTTCCTCCTCTCTCTCTCTCTCTGCCTGCCTCTCTGCCTACTTGTGATCTCTGTCAAATAAATAAATAAAATCTTTAAAATAAATAAATAAAAGCATATGTTCACACACAAAACTTGGGATACAAATTTTCAAAGCAGTGTTATTCACAATAGTCAAAAAGCAGGAAGAATCCAAATGCCCAGTGACTCACAATGGATAAACAAAATGTGGTGCATCTATACACTGGGATGTTAGTCAATCCTAACAAGGAATGAAGTATGGTAGAACCCAGATGAACCTAGAAAACATAATGCTAACTAAATAGAGAAATAAGAGACCACATATCTTATGATTCCAGTTATACACCATGTCTATAAGAAACAAATCAACAGAGACAGAAAGTAGATTAGCCTTTGCCAGGGAATGGAGGGAAGACAAGAATTGGGATTAATTAGTATGAGGTATGGGTTTTATTTTGGATGACAGAAAAGTTCAGGAAGGGGTGCCTGAGTGGCTCAGTCAGTTAAATGTCTGCCTTCAGTTCAGGTCATAATCCCAGGGTCCTGGGACTGAGCCCCTGTGTCAGGCTCGCTGCTCAGCGGGGGAGTATACTTCCCCGCCTCCCTTTGCCCCTCCCTCTCCATATGCTCTCCTCTCACTCACTCACTCAATAAAATCCTTCAAAAAAAAAAGTTTTGGGGGCGCCTGGGTGGCTCAGTGGGTTAAGCCACTACCTTCGCCTCGGGTCATGATCTCAGGGTCCTGGGATCAAGCCCCGCATCGGGCTCTCTGCTCGGCAGGGAGTCCGCTTCCTCCTCTCTCTCTCTCTCTCTGCCCACCTCTCTGCCTACTTGTGATCTCTCTGTCAAATAAATAAATAAAATCTTTAAAAAAAAAAAAAAGTTTTGGAATTAGATAATGGTAATGGATGCCCAACACCGTGAATATACTAGAAGCTATTATATTATGTACTTTAAAATAGTGACTTTTTTTTTAAGATTTTATTTATTTATTTGACAGAGAGACAGACAGCAAGAAAAGAAACAGAAGCAGGGGGAATGAGAGAGGGGAAAAAGGCTTCCTGCCAAGCAGGGAGCCAGTTGTGGGGCTTAATCCCAGGACCCTGGGATCATGACCTAAACTGAAGGCAGATGCTTAATCAAATGAGCCACCCAGCCGCCCCAAAATGGTGAGTTTTATATGAATAGTATGTCAACAAAAAAATGTTTTAATCATAAACAGAATAAAACTGAGCAGTACAGACTGAAACAAGGAACAGATAAGAGGTAGAGAGCCCAGATAACAGTAAAACATAATTTTATGTAGTCTAAGAAAAAATATCAGATACAAAGTTGGAAACATAATCCAGAAACACTAAACACTAAAGAAAACTCAGAATCACTTTTTTTTTTAAATATTTTATTTATTTGAGAGGGAGAGCCTGAGCACCAGGAAGGGCAGAGGGATAAGTAGACTGCCCCCTAAGCAGGGAACCTGACAAGGGGCTCAATCCCAGGGCCCCAAGATGACGTGAGCTGAAGGCAGATGCTTAACGGACTGAGCGGCCCAGATGCCCCAAGTCAGAACCACTTTTTAAAAAGCAGCACAGGGGTGCCTGGGTGGCTCAGTGGGTTAAGCCTTGCCTTCAGCTCAGGTCATGATCTCAGGGCCTGGGATTGAGCCCCACATCAGGCTCTCTGCTCGCTAGGGAGCCTGCTTCCTCCTCTCTCTCTCTCTCTGCCTGCCTCTCTGCCTACTTGTGATCTCTGTCTGTCAAATAAATAAATAAAGATTTAAAAAAATAAAAATTAAAAAGCACCTTAACTCACTCAAAAAAGAATTCACATCCAAAGAAACAGATAAAAGACTAAGTTAAAAAGACACAAGTATAAATTATACCCCCCAAAAAGGGACCAAATAACATTCTAAGAAACAAAAAGTTGATCGATAAAATTAAGCAACAGTAGAACAGAACAGGTGAAGAGGAAGCGAAAACAAAGACAAAACAGGACTTCTCTTATAACACAGCGAAGCAAAGAGCAACAGAAATTAGATTAGGAACGACCTCCCATACCCACAGGTGAAGAGACAATATTCTAAGAAAGAACGGCATTTCTCAGAAGTCAGAAAAGACAAAGTCCTTGCATTTAAAAGGGCATAAGAGAAAAGCTGGGGATAGTTTAAAAATTAATTCATCACACTGGATGGACACAACAAAAATTTCAGACAAGCAAGGATAAAAAGAAAATTTGACTAGGTGTCATAAGAAATAGGAAACAAGTTTCCTACAAAGTAACAAGGATCATAATAAACAGTCTTCTCATCCACAACATTATACAGAAGGAAACAGACCGGAGAAAAACAACTTCAGAGAGAGACACAACTTTGAACCCACAAATTCAATAACCAAACCATCTCAAATTTTAGGACTACAAACTTTTCAGAATTCAAGGACTCCGAAAATGTACCAACCACAGACTCTTTGAAAGAATCTCTAAATGATGGACTATCCAGAATGACAGATTGAGAGTAAGCAGTGAAATGAAACAAACACCAGGGCATGCCGGTTCCAGCTGTGAATATGTAACTGTCCAGAACGACATTCCCACAGTAAACGACTAAAAAAGTGGACAAAATGTAGTTAACTATCTTCAGACCCTGGAAAACAGGCTGCCCAGGTCTCAGTCTCTGAGAAAAATCACAGAAAGAGGGGTGAGTCCTGCTACACTGCAAGCTTTCTGCCTGGAGGCAATATCCACGCTGCATCCCTGGGAAGGAAATCTGAACAGCGCCCTGTACTCTTATTCCCTCAAGAAGCAATCATAGTAGTTTGATAAAGCCACAAGGAGAGCATCTCTGGAGACCTTCTGAGCAGAGGGAATCGCATACAGAAAGATTTCCGGAAATGTGAACTTGGGCTCTCCTAGGTCATTGGCTGAATTCCAATCTGCAAGTGCACAGGAGAGCACAGCTCAGTCCTAAATTAAACATCTCTGGTTGTTCTTAGAAAGAACACTTTGGAGAAACTATAAAACAATTCCCAGAGCTTACACTAGGCCAGAACTCATTCAAATTTCCTCCAGCCAGCAGGAAGAAACCTCAGTGAATACAAGAAATAATCACTAAATACCCCAGAAGAGAAAAGTTTAGATGTGGAGGACAAATAAGACTTAGAATAAAGACTTCTCTAGACTCACCCTTAAAGTGTTTAAAACTAAACCTCAAGAGTTAACTGCTGGGGCCCCTGGGTGGCTCAGTGGGTTAAAGCCTCTGCCTTCGGCTCAGGTCATGATACCAGGGTCCTGGAATCAAGCCCCACATTGGGTTTTCTGCTCAGCAGGGAGCCTGCTTCCCCCGCCCCCACCTGCCTCTGCCTACTTGTGATCTCCGTCTGTCAAATTAAAAAAAAAAAAATCTTAAAAAAAAAAAAGGCACAACAAAGGCACATCATAATCAGATTGCTGAAAACAAGTGATAAAGAAAAAAATCTTAAAAGTAACCAAGAGGGGAAAAGATACTTACATATAAATAAAGACAAGAACGACCTAAAAGTACTGGTTAGAAACCATACACGCCAGAATACAACAAACGGCATCTTTTAAGGTGTTGAGCCATAACTTAGAATTCTGTATCAAGTAAAACTATTCTTTAAAAATCAAGCTGAAGGGACGCCTGGGTGGCTCAGTTGGTTAAGCAGCTGCCTTCGGCTCAGGTCATGATCCCAGCGTCCTGGGATCGAGTCCCACATCTGGCTCCTTGCTCAGCAGGGAGCCTGCTTCTCCCTCTGCCTCTGCCTGCCATTCTGTCTGCCTGTGCTCGCTCTCTCCCCCTCTCTCTCTGATAAATAAAATATTTAAAAAAAAAAAAAAATAAAAAAAAATAAAAATCAAGCTGAAGGGGCGCCTGGGTGGTTCAGTGGGTTAAAGCCTCTGCCTTCAGCTCAGGTCATGATCCCAGGGTCCTGGGATGGAGCCCCGCATCAGGCTCTCTGCTCAGCAGGGAGCCTGCTTCCCTCTCTCTCTCTGCCTACTTGTGATCTCTGTCAAAAAAAAAAAAAAATTCTCTCTCTCTCCCTCATCAACTGCCCCAACCCCCAATGCTCCTGCACACGTCTCTCTCTCTCTCTCAAAAAAAAAGGCGGGGGGGGGATCAAGCATAAATAAATAAATAAATAAATAAAATCAAGCTGAGGGTGTGTAAACCTGGCGATTCACAGACCTGTACCCCTGAGGATAATAATACATTATATGTTTATTAAAAATTTTAATTATTTAAAAAAACAAAAACAAAAACAAGCTGAGGGACCCCTGGGTGGCTGCTAGTTAAGCACCTGCCTTTGGCTCAGGTCATGATCCCTCGGTCCTGGGATCGACCCCCCACCATCAGGTCCCTTGCTCAGCAGGGAGTCGTATTCTCCCTCTGCCCGCCCCCTGCTTGTGTGCACTCTCTCTCTCAAAAAAATAAATAAAATCTTAGAAAAAAAAAATCAAGCTGAAAGGGCACCTGGATGGCTCAGTTGGTTAAGCCTCTGGCTCAGGTGGTGATCCTGGAGTCATTGGGTCCCTGCCCAGTGGTGAGTCTGCTTCTTCCTCTGGCCCTTCCACTTCTCATGCTCTCTCTCTCATTCCCTCTCAAATAGATAAATAATATCTTTAAGAAAAAAATCAAGCTGAAAACTATTTCAGGTAAATAAAACGTGACAGTACACGGCCAAAAGACATGCCCTAAGAGAAATGACGTTTTTCAGGCAAAAAGAAAGTAGTATCAAAAGGAAACTTGAATAGGGCGCCTGGGTGGCTCAATTTTTTAAGCCGCTACCTTCAGCTCAGGTCAAGATCTCAGGGTCCTGGGATCGAGTCCCGCATCGGGCTCTCTGTTCAGCAGGGAGCCTGCTTCCCTCTCTCTCTCTGCCTGTCTCTCTGCCTATTTGTGATCTCTGTCTGTCAAATAAATAAATAAAATCTTTTTAAAAAATAAATAAATAAATTTTAAAAATTTGAAAAAAAGGAAACTTGAATATACATAAAGCAGTGAAAGATTCCAGAAATGTTATATATGTAGGCACTTAGAGAAGAACAAATAATAAAGAGCAGAAATCAATAAAACAGAAAAGAAATGGTGAAAATGGATGAAACCAAAGTTATTCTCAGAACAGAATCAATTAAATTGATGAACCCCTAAGCTAGACTAATAAAAAAAGGAACGGAAAAACACTATCAACCTTAGGAATGATATTACAACAGATCTCAAAGACACAAGATAAAGGGAATAGTATGACAACTTACATAATTTAATATATTGAACAAAACTTCCCCAAACTGACTCAAGAAAAAAAAATCTGAATTATAGCTATTAAAGAAACTGAATTCATAATTTAAATTCTTCACACAAAGAAAATTCTAGGCCCTCATGACTTTACTGAAAAATTTTATCAAACTTCTAAGGAAGAAAAAATACTAATCCTACACAAACTCTTTAAGAAAATATAGGAGGAAGAAACACTTCCTAAGCTAACAACATTCTTTTTTATTTTACTGAAGCATAATCAGCATGCAATGTTATATTAGTTTCGAGTGTACAACATATTGATTTGACAATTCTAGACATTACTCAATGCTTCCCATGACAAGTGTAGTCATCGGCTGTTAACAACATTCCTAATGGTCAAAAACTGAATGCCTTCCTCTTAAGATGAGAAATAAGTCAAGAATGTCAACTCTCACCTCTTCAACACTTTTACAAGCAATGAAAGCCAGTACAATAAGGAAGAAAAGAGAAAGACATGCAGTTTGGAAAGGTACAAGCAAAACTCTTTATTCTCAGATTACAGGATCATCTACATAGAAAATCTTATGGAGGGACACCTGGGTGCCTCAATGGGTTAAGCCTCTGCCTTAACTTAACTTAAGCCTCTGATTTAACTGCTTCTGCTCAGGTCATGACCCCAAGGTCCTGGGATTGAGCCCCACCCACATCATGCTCTCTGCTAGGCAGAGAGCCTGCTTCCTGCTCCCCACTCTGCCAGCCTCTCTGCCTACTTGTGATCACTGTCAAATATATAAAATCTTTAAAAAAAAAAAAAAAAATCTCAGGGCACCTGGGTGGCTCAGTGGGTTAAGCCTCTGCCTTGGGCTCAGGTCATGATCCGGGGACCTAGGATCGAGCCCCGCATCGGGCTCTCTGCTCAGCGGGGCGCCTGCTTCCCCCCTCTCTCTCTGCCAGCTTCTCTGCCTACTTGTGGTCTCTTTCTCTCTGTCAAACAAATTAAAAATTAAAAAAAAAAAAAAATCTTATGAAATCTATAAAAAAGCAACTAAAAGTAACAAGTAAGGTTGCAGGACACAAGATGAATAGACATAGTAGCAATGAACTGAAAATTAAAATTCCAAAATCAATTCATTTATAATACATTTTTGCATCAAAAATATGAAATATTGGGACACCTGTGTGGTGGCTCAGTCAGTTAAGCATCTGCCTTCAGCTCAGGTCATGATCTTGGGGTCCTGGGATCAAGCCTGCTCAGGAGGAAGTCTGCTTCTCTTACTCCTTCTTCCTTTGCCCCTCCCCCATCTTGCTCTCAAAATCTTTTAAAAAAATATGAAACATTTACGAACAAATCCAACAAAAGATGTACACGACCTGCACACTAAAAACTACAAAAAATTATTGAGTCATTATTGAGTCCCACATCGGGCTCTCTGCTCAGCAGGGAGCCTGCTTCCTCCTCTCTCTCTGCCTGCCTCTCTGCCTACTTGTGATCTCTGTCAAATAAATAAATAAAATCTTTAAAAAAATAAAAAATAAAAAAATAAAGTGTAGAGAGAAATGTTAAGAACTTGAATATTCAAAACAACAATTCAGAAAAGAATCACACTACTCAAGTTCAATTTATTCTAAAGCTATAATAATCAAGAGAGTATGAAGTGCTTTATTAAAGGACTACATGTTTGTTTACATGGAAAATCACATCGATACACAAAATACATCAACAGTATAGAGGAAACTATATAAAGAAACAGACTTGCATATATATGGTCAACTGATTTTCAGTAAAAATCTGCAAAAAGGAATTCAGTGTGGAAAGAAGAATCTTTTTAAGGGCACCTGGGTGGCTCAGCTGATAAGCATCTGCCTTTGGCTCAGGTCATGATCCCATGGTCCTGGGATCGAGCCCCGAATTGGGGTCCCTGCTCAGCAGGAAGCCTGCTTTTCCCTCTCCCACTTCCCCTGCTTGTGTTCCCTGTCTTGACATGTCTCTCTCTGTGTCAAATAAATAAATAAAATTTTTTAAAAAAAGGAAGAAGAAAAATCTTTTTAACAAATAGTTTCTAGAACTATTGGAAAGCTGTATGCAAAACAATAACCTCAATTATCCCCTCACATCATAAACAAAATTTAATTCAAAATAGGCGATAGATGTAAATGTAAGACCCAGAATTATAAAACTTAGACAAGAAAACACAGGAGAAAGTCTTAGGGACCTGGAGTTTAGCAAAAACTTCTTAAATATGCACAAAAAGCAAGAAACATAAAAGACAAAAATTAATAAAGCAGACTTCATAAAAATTAAAAACGCATGCTCTCCAATAATACAATTAAGAAAATAAGGCAATACTTCTTTATATAATCAGATAAAACAGAGATCCATGTTAATTAAATAATTTTATCTATAATAGCTGAAAACTGGAATAGGGAACTAGTTAAGTTGTGATAAGTCCATATCCAGCAATAAAAATAAATTACTAAGATGCACCAGAACTTGAATAAATCTCAAAGATAGGGGAAGCAAAAGAAGCCACAAATAAAAAGTTCATATAAAACTCAAAACAAAGGGGATGCCTGGGTGGTTCAGTGGGTTAAAGCCTCTGCCTTCGGGTCAGGTCATGATCCCAGGGTCCTAGGATCAAGCCCCACATCAGGCTCTCTGCTCAGCGGAGAGGCTGCTTTCCCTCCTCTCTGCCCAGTTGCGATCTCTTGTCAGTTAAATAAATAAATAAAATCTTTAAAAAAAAAAAAAAAAAGAATAATCAAAACAAGAATAATCTGGTATGACAAAAAGCAGAGGAGTTGGTTTCCTGAGAGCTGAGGTTTGTGCAAAGTAGAGTAGGAGGACTGACCTAGATGGAGTACAAGGGATGGAGTGACAGAAATACTCTACATGTTCATTTTGGTGCTGGTTTTATGGTGTATGAACTGTCAAAATGTACACATAAAATAAAATTTTATTATACATAAACTAAAACAGTCCATTTTAAAAAGGCAAAAACGAGGAAGGAACAATGATCTAGGAAATTAGTATTCAGACAGAACATGGGTGGAGAGAGGACAACGCAACCAAAATCCAACACCCGATCATGATAAAAATTCTCAATCCAGCAATAGAAAGCAACTTCTTTAAGCAGAAAAGGGCAGCTACAAAAATACACAAACTAACATACTTAACATTGAAAAGTGAATTTTTCCCAAAATAGGAACAAGATAGCAATGTCCACTCTCACTCCATAATCATGACCACACTCATAGGAGTCTCTGAACAGTATTTTATTGGTAAATTAGCTTTCTTTTTCTGAGATAACCATTTTATCTTCCCCTTCCCTTTTTTCTTCAAACCTCTCACACTCCTGTCCCTAGCCCACTCTGAGCTAATAGTCTCACCTATTTTATTTTTCACAAGGTAAATCAGCATACAAACTCTTCCATCTTCCTGCCATCAACCTCTCAAGAAGGTATAGGCCCTATCCTGGCCATCACTCAAGAGACACCAAGTTATCTGGCTAATTCTCAACCAGAACTTGGAGCAATAAACATAGGTCTTAACCTGGAAACCCGAGACAACTGGTATTTTTCTATCAACAACTACTACAAACAAAAACAGACACGTTCACCCCCTGAAATCTGGCATAAAACCATACTAAGACAAAAGATAATCCCCACCCTTGGTCTCCCAATCTTTGAGAACAGTTCTTGACATTTAAAATACATAGATGTACCAATTATATTTGGTTTCTGACCAACAAATGTATTAAACAGAAAAAGTATAACACACACAAACACAACTTACGCAACTGCATAGTGTTTGATACTTACCTGCTGGTGACGCGTGCTGGGAAAGGTGTACTGAACAGAGTGGGGAGGATAACGACTTTGTTCTGTGCTGAATGCTCCTTGGTTGGGAGGATAACCTGAACTTGACATTATCAGTAAAGAAGTCCTCACCAGGCTGTGAGATCAAGTCCAACAAACAATCATGTTTCTAGGAAACCACCTAAACAGGATGGGAAAAAATAGAATTGATAAGAACTAAAGCACCAGGTGTACTTCTAATAAATTATAACTATAACTACATAAATAAAACCACAATTAGCAGTAAAAGCTTTCTCTCATGTATTTACTTAATACAAGTTACTGGAGTTCGAAAAACATTAATGGGTCTTTCCTGGTAGACTTATAAAACATTCCTTAATAGATCACAAACAATAATATCAGTAGCTATAGTAAGTAAAAAGGTGTATAGACAATCTCAGCATGGTACCTGGGACATACCAAATGCTCAACAAACTGTCCTTTTTGTGGATAAATGTCTGAGAATCAAATGTGATCTATTACAGAAAAAAAAATCTATGGTTTTAAGATTTGGGGTTGTAAAAAATCAACTGTTTAAAAGATTCAGGGGCGCCTGGGTGGCTCAATGGGTTAAGCCTCTGCCTTCGGCTTAGGTCATGATCTCGGGGTCTTGGGATCAAGCCCCACATCAGGCTCTCCGCTCTGCGGGGAGCCTGCTTCCCCCCTCTCTCTCTGCCTGCCTCTCTGTCTACTTGTGATCTGTCAAATAAATAAATAAAATCTTTAAAAAAAAAAAAAAGATTCAAGAGTGGGGTGCCTGGCTGGCTCAGCTGATAAAGTGTGTGACTCCTGAGTTTAGGGTCATGAGTTCAAGCCCCACACTGGGCATAAAGCCAACATTAAAATAAAAATTTAGGGAAAAAACAGATTCCAGAGTATCTATAAGGCAAGCATTTACACAGAGGAAATATTATCGTCATTAAATATTTCTGCCCCCAAAATAGCAGCCTAAGAAGACATTCAGGGTAAGAAAGTGTTCAAGGAAGAACAAAGTGAGTTTATCACTTCAAGGAAAACAACTGCCAGTATTCGTGAAAATCAGAATTTTGGAAACACTTATCTGCTTCCATGAGCTTGACAGCTTCCCCACATTTAAAAAACTTCTCTGGCAAGAGTAGTGGTGATACTAACAATTGTGAGTTTTTGATATTACATTATGAAATATGTCAACATTTGAAATATCTGTATAATTGAATGAATCAGTATTTTCCAAATGACCAATACAGAATGTTGTAAAATTATTCATGAATGTAATATTTACTTAAAGTTCAATACATTTTACTACAAATAAAGTACAATAAACTCAATAAATGTTTAATGTGATGGAATATGAAAAATTCATTGATACGGTTTCAGATCCTACACAACAATTAACCTTTAAAAAACTGCCACTTGTCCAGTTAGGAGGTGGTATCAAAGAGTATCTACAATTATCTAAAAAGGCTATTAAAATATCCCTCTCTTTTCCAAATACATATCTGTATGAGATGATCATTTCTTCATAAACTTCAATCAAACAATATACTGTAAAACTGAATGCAGGAACAGATTTGAGAATAAAGCTATCTTTTTTTAAGCCAGGTATCAAAGAGGTTTATAAAAATGTAAAACAATGCCACTCTTCTCAAGTTTTGTTTTAATCCAGAAAACAGCTACTTAACATAAAAAATGTTTTTATAGTAGCATATGGTACATTTATATTACTTTCACATGAATTAATAAGATCTTTAAAATCTCCACTGTAATATCTAATATGGTAAATATCAACATATAGAACCCACATAAGCAAACGTTCTTTGGAGTCCTAAATAATTTTAAGAGTATAAAGGATTCTTTCTTTTTTTTTTTTTTTTAAGATTTTATTTATTTATTTGACAGAGAGAGAGATAACGAGAGAGGGAACACAAGCTTGGGGAGTGGAAGAGGGAGAAGCAGGCCTCCTGCCAAGCGGGGAGCCCGATGTGGGGCTTGATCCCAGGACCCTGGGATCCCAGACACTTAACAACTGAGTCACCCAGGAGCCCCAAGAGTATAAAGGATTCTTGAGACCAAAAAGTTTGATGACCACTGGCCTAGAGAACTAAGTCATCTTCAGACTGACTAGCATTAGTGACCCAGAAAGGCAAGTCACACCAGGTCCATGCACACACTCCTTCTGGAGAATCTGCCCCTAGTTAAGGGGAAGCTTTGACACCACGTTTCTATCAAGTGAACTCTCCTAGTGTACAAGGGTTGTACCACTTAGGTCCCTCACCCAGAATGTGGAATTGAGAACCACAACTACAGGGAACAGAGTTGCAAAGTTAGCTAGAATAGGAGTCACAGTGAGGTTGCAGAGGGAGGGTTGCCAGAGAGGTTGAAGAGGGAGCAGAGAATGCCAGTCTAGACACAGACTAGAGCAGACATGCAGAGACAAAGGGAGCCAAGAGACCTTGCTGGCCCAGGAGACACAGAAGCAACTGCCTTGGCTCCTGAGTCTTTGCTCCAGGGTCAGTCCCATGAGAAGCTGCTGAACTCCTTTCCTTGACCTTGGATACCTGTTAAACTACCTCCACAGTCTTACAGTGAGTCCTCCTTCACCTAATAGAGATGGAGGCTTTTACTTCTTAGAATCGTCAGAGCTCAAGTTAAATCCTAAAATAACTACACAAACTTGGAAAAAAACCCAAACATCATGTAATAGATAAATAAAATCAGGTATATCCGCACAAGAGAATATTATCACACCAAAAAAGAATGAAGTACTGATACACACTGTAACTTGGACAAACCCTGAAAACATTACGCAAAACTACAAGAAGCCAATCATAAAAGTCCAAGCTTCGTGTGATTCCTTTCATCTGAAATTACAGGAGATGCAAATCTACACGACAGAAAGTAGCTTAATGGCTACTTAAGAACGACAGGAGGGGAATGGAGGAACAGCAACTACTTTGGTATAATATATATAAAATGTATCATTTTAGCCATTTTAAGTGTATAACTTTGTAGCACCAGTAGTACATTCACATTGTTGTACAACTACCACCACCATCCATGTTCAGAACTTGTTCACCTCCCCCAACAAAATTCTGTATCCACTGAACACTAACTCCCAGTCCCTCTCCCCTCAGTCCCTGCTAACCACCATTCTAGTTTCTGTCTCCATGAACCAGACTACTCTAAGGACCTCACAGCAGTGGAATCAAACGGTATGTTCTCTGATTGGATATCTGCACTTTGCACAGTATCTCCAAGGCTTATCCATGTGGTAGCATATATCAAACAAATTACCTACCCTTTTAGGGCTGAATAATATTCCACTGTATTGGAGCTTCTTTTTGAGGTGACAAAGAGGGTCTAAAATTGACTGTAGTGGGGCGCCTGGGTGACTCAGTCACTAAGCATCCTTGATCCCAGGGTCCTGGGACCAAGCCCTGTGTTGGGCTCTCTACTCAATGGGGAGTCTGCTTCTAACATTTACAGTACTTTCAAAAAGCCTAAAAGAAATACACATATAGGGGCACCTGGGTGACTCAGCCAGTTAAGCATCTGCCTTCCGCTCATGTCATGATCCCAGGGTCCTGAAAGTGAGCCTGCTTCCAGCTTCTTGTTCAGTGGGGAGCCTGCTTCTTCCTCTGCCGGCCACTCCCCCTGCTTGTTCCCTCTCTATCTTTCTGATGAATAAATAAATAAAATCCTTAAAAGGAAAATAAAGGAAATGCATATATAAACTAAGGAGAGGACATCCTAAGCACAACCCCAAAAACAGAAACAATAAGACTTATATTTTAATCTTATCAAATAAAGTATATATGTATTATATATATAATATGATATATATTGTTTCTGAACAGCAAAGATACCTCAAAACAGCAAACTACAAACTAGAAAAAGTAGGGGTGCCTGGGTGGCTAGTCAATACAGCATGTGGCTCTTGATCTCAGGGTCATGAGTTCAAGCCTCACACTGGATGCAGAGCTTAATAAAAAAAAAGAAAAAAGAAAAAGAAAAGAATATTTAAGAAAAAAAGAAAACTAGAAAAAAGTAAAACTAGTGAAATTTTGATGTAACAAACTATTTCTTACAAATGAATAAGGGAAAAAATGAGCATAACAGAAATATAAGACATGACAGAAATATGGGATTAGCAAAGGAAATAAAATTAATGACACCAATTTCATCAATAATCACAATAAATAAATAAATAATTTTTCCCAAATTGGCAAAACTTTAAAAATAATACCTAGTAATGGTGACAGTTTGGAGAAAAAAGCACTATTTCACAGAATACTGATGTATAGGTAAAATGGGTACTAATCACTCTCTAAAGAAGGATAGCAATATACACTGTGAGCCTTGAAAATACACATATCCTCTACAACAGCGATTCCACTTCTAGGAATTCATCTGATTATTCAATACAGAAATACCTAAAGATGAATGCCTGAGATGTTCCTCAAGGAACTATCCTAAACATCCAATACATCAGCTCAGAAAATCGTTCTTTATATTTTTTTAAGATTTTATTTAAATCTTTAAATAGAGAGAGAGGGAGAGCATCAAAGGAGTGAGAGAGGGAGAAGCAGACTCCTGTTGAGCAGAGAGCTCAACAGGGAACTTGATCCCAGGACCTGAGATCATGACCTGAGCCAAAGGCAGGTGCTTAACTGAGCCCCCCATGTGCCCCTAGGAATTGTTTTTTAAATGTTTAGGTAATGGGAAATTTCATAGAGAGTACGCCACAAAATGTCCACAAACATGAGAATATTTTGTTTTATAAAAGTATGATTTGTATATAACATTTCTATCTAATTTTTCAGTATGTCTATCATATCTTCACAAGGCTTTAAGACCAAAGGCAGAAATGTCACATACCCAACAAGTATCTATTGAAGAGTACACTACTATATACCAACCTGGTTCTAAACAATGGCACAGTATGGCGACTGCAACATGTCCTCTTATTGTGAAGTGACACAGACAATAATCAAGACATAACATGATGAACTGAGGGGCTATAAATAAAACAGGATGGAAGAGAAGGGATAAGGGAGACATTTCTGATGGGTGATCACTGAAAGCCAATCTCAGCTAGGCTGACCCTTTGCCCTGATTTCCTGAAACAGACCCAATTTATAGCTATTGTCCCAGTGCAGTTATTAATTATGCTCCATTTCCTTCTCAAAACTGTCCCAGTTTGGATAACAAATTATATTCTAAGATGACTTTTGAGCCAAAGCTTGCAAGATGAGAACAAGAGACAAGCGCAATCCTTGGAGAGGAACCACACAGGCCCTAAGGCAAAGCGAGGTGGCTTGAGGAGAACAAGGGGGTGGGAGGGGTAGAGGCCAGACAAGAGGCAGAGGGAAATCAGCCTGTGGTTTTGCTGGTACAGGTCTTGAAACCGAAATATCTCCCTCTGAATATTCTGAATATGAATCCCCTTTCTATCTTTATGTTACAAATATTTTCATCCAGAGTTCACGATTTCTTTCACCTGAAGACCTTTTCTACTCCAAAGTAAAAAAATATTCTCTACCTTCCCCTCTGTACTCCTTTAAGGTGTGTGTATGTATGTATATGCATGTGTGTATGTGTATACACACACATATACCTAGTCCATAATAACCAAATTTTTTTTCCAAAAAATGGTAAGGTAGGGATATAGCTGTATTTTCTTCACTAATTGACAGCTAAGTATCCCAACAAAACTCTTACTGAACACATCTGCCTTTCCACACTGATCTGAAATGCCATCCTTTTACAATCCAGCAATTTTGGTACACACGCTAAGGACACACACACACTGTACAAAAGGTCTTTACTGCAGCAGTGCAAGAACCGCACACTCAAACTACACAACACTCCTCCTGTGTACCTACATGTGCTCCAGGAGGAGGGGAAGAGCCAACACATGAGGTTCTTGGTGGGGTTGGCATTTGTTTTGTTTTTGGAAATAGGTATTATTGTGTGTATGATTTTAGAGTTTGTAAAAGTACCCACAGAAGGCAAAAAGGAAAATCTCACCCTGATCCCCCAGCTCTGTTGTCCTTCCAGAAGGCAACCGCAGGTACTAGTTTCTAAAGTATCCTTTAGAAATATCCTACACACACACACACACATCCCTCCCTACATATATGGCAGCACAGTAGATACATACTGTTCTACAGCCCTGCTTTAATCACTGAATGTATCTTTTTCAATATAGCAATCATTGTCATGAGGCTACAAAGAGCTTCTTCATTCTTTCTATTGCTATAGAGTATTTCACAATGTGAGTGTTCAGAAATATTTCATAAATGTTTTGCATGTAATTATGCTCTGCACCCCTAAGAAATGTCTCCCTGATCTGGGGCGCCTGGCTGGCTCAGTCAGTGGAGCTTGTGACCCATCTGATCTCAGGATTCTAAGTTTGAGCCCCACACTGGATGTGGAGATTACTTAAAAATAAAATCTTAAGGAAAAGAAAAAAAAGAAATGCTTACATGATCTATCTCTGAGCTCTCCTCCCAACACAGACATCTTAAGTAAATAAAGCTATAAATGGAATGGAGAGGCAAAAGGAAAGATCTTAGCTCAAGGTCATCCAAATTTTTTCCAACAGTGGTCTACATGATGACACACCCACATCATACTGGTGTTGTTTGTGTCTGTGTTCTTCTGATTTTCAGCAACGATGAATCCTGAGTTCAACACCTAATTCAGTGTCACTCAAGCACAATTTGTCCATGTTTCCCTTTTGTCAGGAATCCTCCATGATATCCTAGTTTTGTGATGTGATTTTAGTGAAGTTTAACTGGACTTTCTCAAAAATAAAACAGAGTTCAGGTACTATCAGCCCAACACAGCTGGCAAGAAAACATCAGCAAAATCAGAGATTAGCCCCTCTGGCACACATGGGTCAAAGCAAGCCCTACTCCTGGCCACAAGAGGGGCAGCCTGGAGACCACTATGTCTTCCCTCTCAAAACTTACCCATAAGACACAAAGCAATAGTTGAGAGCAATAGTTGTTTTGGGTTTTTTTTTTTCTTAAGATTTTATTTATTTGTCAGAGAGAGAGAGAGAAAGAGCGCTCACAAGCAGGCAGAGTGGCAGACAGAGGGACAGAGAGGCAGAGAGAGAAGCAGGCTCCCCGCTGAGCAAGGAGCCTGATGAGGAACTTGATCCCAGGACCCTCGGATCATGACCTGAGCCAAAGGCAGCCGCTTAACCGACTGAGCCACCCAGGCATCCCTTGTTTTTGTTTTTTAACCAGACTCTTTCTTTTTAAATATGTTACATGGAGCCAAATGTATAAAACCCATGGAAAAGAAATACTCCGATTCAATGAGAATGGGGACCTTTACAAGCTACCTCTTCGGTCCCCCCAAACAAGTCCTGCCTTCTGCCCTCACTCCAGTCAGGGCTCACCAAGATACCTCTTTTACAAGAATTCAGTTTAACGTTAAGGCTGAAGGGGAAAAGGAGACCTTAAATGGTAGTTTCAAAATTTCTAATTCAGTCCTTAGCACCAAAACTCATTACCTTGGGGTTAGTTACATTCCTGATTTGTGAATTTTTATGAAACCTAGTCAAAGTTTTATGCACAATCCCCTCATAACATTAACTATATAACAATATCATAGGATGAGAATATACTAAAAGTAGATGCATTATAAGTGAGAAGAGCACATTCCATTGGCATTTTTTTTAAAGGGGGGGAGGGGTGAGGGACAGTGAATCTTAAACAGGCTCCATGTTCAGCTCAGGGTCTGACACAGGGGGGCTCAATTCCACCACCCAGAGATCACGACCTGAGCCAAAATCAAGAGTCATATGCTTAACTAAGCCACGCAACCACCCCACATTTCATCTGAATTTTATGAATAAACCCCAAACTAGTCTCGTTTGTTTTGTAAACAGGCAATAAAACATAGTAAAATGAAACTGGTCTACTTAAATTCCTTTTTTAATCTTCCCCTATAAAAGTAAAAAAGACAGACATCAATTTACTCAACAGGAAACTTCTCTTGCATCAACAAAATTCCAAAAAAAATCCCTCCCCACCCCAAAAATAAAAGTCCAATTCCCTCTCACCAGGAACTCCTGGCTTTTGGCCTACAATCTTTGCATAACCAAAATGTACTTGGACAGGTTTTCAAGGTGGCCTAAGCTATCTTGGAAAAAATAGCTAAAAATATACTTCACTGTGGCGGGACTGCAAATGCCTCTCCAGATAAGCAAGAATGAATACACCAAGGGTCACAACAGAGGAGAAGCCCATGTTTTACCAAAGCAAAAAAAAAAAAAAAAAAAAGGACCCTACAAAATATACAATTCAATTTTCTTTTAAATGATCAAAGAATAAAACCTTTTGATACAAAAGTATGGGATAGAAGAATGGCTTCTGTGATACCGCAGGTGACAAAGTATTAGTTATTAACCTGAGACAAATCAGGTCACACTAATTCTCATAAAGCAGCCCAGCTCTAGTCCAAACCCAAAAGTATTTTAAGCAAGGAGAAGCTAAAGGCCACCCCCTGTGACAGCCCAGCTACCTAAGGCTCTCCAGACTGGTCATGACTTAAAGAAAGTGGGCCTCCTGGGGCGCCTGGGTGGCTCTGTCAGTTAAACATCTGCCTTCAGCTCAGGTCATGATCCCAGGCTCCTGGCTCAATCGGGGGGGCCTACTTCTCCCTCTCCCTTTGCACCCCAACCCCCCCACACTCATTCCCTTTCTCTTCCGCTCTCTCTCTCTCAAATAAAATCTTTTTGAAAAAGAAAGCAGACCTCCTGAGCCCATCTCAGAGGCCAGTCTTGAACAGAAATCCTAGTAATCAAGTGGATTCTGTAATTTGTATGAGGTTGGAGAGGTGTTTTATTCACAACTAAAATTTCTCCTGTAAAATAAACTGAGGCATTTGTCCCTCAAACAAACAAACAAACAAAGGAGCTACTCTGCGGGAAGGCCATTAACAAAGTATTTATTTTACTTGTAGGCTCTTCTGAACACCTCACTTAGAAGACAGATGAATGAGAGCTAAAGAAAAAAAGGCCTTTCAGGTTCAACTATCTGACCCCAATCAAGTAAGATGTTAAAAGAAACATTAGTAAGGGCATAATTATTTGATTACTCTAATATGGGCATTCAACAAATAACTCCTAAACTTGCGGGGGGGGGGGGGTGCTGCTTTCATCCTATATAAAGTGAGAAAAGAAAAATTTCCCAAGACAGCAGTAGTAGACAACAACGCAACTGAGAACTATGTGGTACAGCTGCACTATACTGAACCGATTCTCTAAGCAACATTCATTCCAGCAACTATAAGAAATGAATATACTGGGGCGCCTGCATGGCTCAGTCATTAAGCATCTGCCTTCAGCTCAGGTCATGATTCCAGGATCCTGGGATCGAGCTCCGCAAGAGGAAGCCTGCTTCTCCCTCTCCCATTCCCCATGCTTGTGTTCCCTCTCTCGCTGTGTCTCTGTCAAATAAATAAATAAAATCTTAAAAAAAAGGGGGGGGGGAGAAATGAATATACTGCAGAATTAATAGACAGGATGACAACTAAGAAGAATTTTTAAAGTTACCATTTACTGAGTCTTTATTACATACTAGGCAGTATATTAAGAGCTTGGCCTGCAAGCTCACCTAAAACTAATTCCATTATTATTCCTAATTACAGCTTTTGAGAGCCTGAGTAACTTCCCCAAGGTTGGTTTGTTTTTAACTCCAAAACAGATCTCTTAAAGATCCTATGATGCTGTCTCCCCCTTGACCCACTAACAGAGACTGCTACAGGTTATGAAGCAAAATCAAACAAGGCTACTCAACAGACTATTTCTAAGGCATACACCACAATAAGGTAGAAAAAAAGCAACTGACTTAAAATTTATTGAAGTTCTATACAAAAAACAAAGCCACCAGATGCATATGAGGGCAGGGACCAACTCTGTTTTGCTCACATGGCCTCCCCAGCACCTAACAGCACTTAGCTCTCAGTAACACCCATTCCAATAGTAAGTCCTGTTCTTCCTTCCACAGACCCACCCCAAGCCCCTCACACTTCTCCATCTCCACTACCCTCACCCTCACTTCTTACTACAAAAAAAAGAACCCTAACTGGACCTCCCACGTTAATACTTCTCTCCACTCAAAAAGCTGTATGATCTCTTTAAAACATAAATCAGAACATGTCACTCTTCTGCTTAAGACTCTCCAGGGGGCCACCACACTCCTTAAATAAAATCCCAACTTCTCACTCCGGCCCACAAGGCCCCACCTGATCTGGCCTGCTTCCTCTCCAGATTGCTCAGTAGGTCCCAGCAACATGAGCTTCCTTCCAGTCCCTTCATCCTGCGCCAGGACCTGACTTGCCTCAGGACTTTGTCCTTCTTTACTCTCTGCCTGGAATGCTCTTCCTGACTCATTCAAGTGGCTGACTCCTTTTTTTATCAAACTTAGCCTTTCAGTTCCAATGTCATCTCCGAAAGGCCTTTCCCAACCACTTATAAAGTGGGTTCCCATTAGGTATTCTCAACCACATAAGCCTTTTTTTTCTCCTTTATAAATGAATCTCAACCTGAAATGGATTTGTCTGTTTTATTTCATTATACTCTGTCCTCCCCCACCAGAATATAAACTGTTTGACTCCCTACCATATATTTTGAACAAAAGAAGTAAGAGCAGCATGCGGGTGGCTCAGCTGGCTAAGCATCTGCCTTCACCTTAGGTCATGATCCCAGGGTCTTGGGACTGACCCCACGTTAGGCTCCCTGCTCAATGGAAGGCCTATTTTTCCCTCTCCCTCTACTTATCCCCCTGCTTATGCATGCGCGCACTCGCGGGCTCGCGCGCTCTCTGTCTGTCTCTCTCTGTGTTAAATAAATAAATAAAATCTTTAAAAAGAAGAAGAAATGGATAGAACTTATTTGAAAAGTTTGAAAACCTACTGAAGAACATAAAAAAGTCTATTTGAACAAAAGAAGAGGAAGTACATAAAGTCAATCTTCCAAAATTAACCTATAAATTTTTGGTATTTCTAGTCAATATGCAGTATTCCCCATAAAAATCTCAGGAAGATGTCTTACTGAGCATCACAGAATAATTCAAAAGTTCATCTGGGAGAATACACGGACCAGAATTATCAAAGCTAAGGGAAAAAAAACAGAGTATTGAAGAGGGAACCTATCAGCTTTAAAATTATAAATCTGGGACACCTGAGTGGCATAGTCAGTTAAGCAACCAACTCTTGGTTCCACCTCAGGTCATTGTGAGATAAAGCCCCATGATAGGCTCCACGTTCAGTAGGTACTTGGCTTGAAGTTCTCTCTCCCTCTTCCTCTGCCTACTCCCCCACTCCCCAAATGCACCCTCCACACTCTCTCTCTCTTACTGAAATAACTTTTTAAAAAGTAAGTAAATAAATAATAAAATTATGAAACAGCAATTTAAAAGATATGAGATCAAGAACATAATAAATAGAAACAGTTCTGAACATATTTAGTAAACGACGAAGGTTACGAATCTAATCAGTGGACCAAAGGCTGAATGAACAGTGCTCACACAACTGGCTAACTACCTGGAGGAGAAAACATACACACGTATATTCCCCAAATCTCTCTACTTCATTTCCTACCCTAGAAAGAAATTCCAGATGAATCAAAAAAATAAGAAGTGAAAAAATAGGAAAGAAAAAAGAATGAAAGTTCCATTAAAATCTGGGGACTTCTTTGTCTAAAAAATACAAAAAGGCATACGGTCAAGTCTTCCTCTCTTCTTACATGCTTCAGTGACTCAGTTCTTACAACAACCAACATTACCAGTTTCTTGAGTTTCATTCAGAAATATCCTATAACATACAAGTAAATATGTATACATTATTTTTCCTCTTTAAAACAATCAGTAGCATACTGTGCAATAATATTCCTCACGTTACTTTTTTAGTTTGATAAGTGAATATTTTAAATTTTAGCATATCTAAGTAGAGCATGAAACCCAGAAGCCATACATGGACTACTAATGAAGACAGCTAACATTTATTATTTACTTACTATGTGTCAGCCTCTGTACTAAATGTTATCTTACATTATCTCCAGTCTAAAAATAAACAAACTAGAGCGCCTGGGTGGCTCAGTCAGTTAAGGGTCTACCTTCTGCACAGGTCATGATCCCAGGGTCCTGGGATCGAGCCCCGCATCAGGCTCTAGGCTCAGCAGAGCGCCTGCTTTCCTTCCTCTCTCTATTCCATCTGTCAAATAGATAAATAAAATCTTTAAAAAATAATAATAATAATAATATAATTTTAAAAATAAGGAAACTAAAGGGGGCGCCTGGGTGGCTCAGTGGGTTAAGCTGCTGCCTTCGGCTCAGGTCATGATCTCAGGGTCCTGGGATCGAGTCCCGCATCGGGCTCTCTGCTCAGCAGGGAGCCTGCTTCCTTCTCTCTCTCTCTGCCTGCCTCTCAGTGTACTTGTAATTTCTCTCTGTCAAATAAATAAATAAAATCTAAAAAAAATAAAAAATAAGGAAACTAAGGCTTAGAGAGGTTAGGTAATGTGCCCAAGGTCACACAGTCAGCACAGAGCAGGACTGGGTATATCAGACTACATAATAACACAAAAGGGAGGGGCACCTGGATGGCTCAGTCCGTTGAGTGTCCTAACTCTTGATTTTGGCTCGGGCATGAAGCCTGCTTCAGATTCTCTGTCCCTCTGCCCCTCCCCCTGCCTGTCTCTTTCCCTCTCTCTCAAAAACAAACACACAAAAGAATAGCTTGGGGGAGGGGGGGAGACTGTGCACATGTCTGAAAAAAGTGAATGCCTTAATATAGAGAGCTCTTCAAATCAGTCTGAAAAACTCTCCATCGAAAAATAACCAAAAGGAGGCAATTATAAAAGAAACACAATTCCCCTCATAAAAAAAAATTTCAACGTCAGTAGTAATTGATAAAAAGCCAATTATAATCACTCCCCCCACACACCCTTTAAATTTTCAAAATTTTTCATTTGTAACATCCACTACTGGCCAGGGTTTGGGGCACACCCATACACTTGTATCAGTATCTTTCCAAACCTGTACTATGGAGGTAACAGCAACTCTACTTCCAGAATCCACCCTACAAAGTTGCCTGCACCAGTACACAAAATAAATACACACAAATAATTCACCTCAGCTTTGTTTTTCTGAAAAACAAAACAGAACAAAACTAAACAACACCAGTAGCCATAAATAGATTAAACAAATCATGTATTATTTATGTATTTTCATAAACAATACTATGCAGCCATTAATGACAGAAGTAGCTCTAAATATTCCAACACTTAGCGGGAATACATGAAAGAACAATATATTATGATCCTGTAACATAGGAAATTACACACACACACACACAAAAAAAATCTGAAAGAATACGCAACACTTAAAAGATTGTATCTAGGAAGTGGTACTTTCAACTTCTCTATATACTTCTGTAAAACAACATATTACTTACAATAGATGAAACAAAGATTCTAAAATAACACAACCTCCTTCACTCAATTAAAATGGCTCTATGTGAATATACAGCAACTTTTCCTTCCACCCTTCCCCTCCTGCTCTGTTTCGTTCCCTCCTTCCCTCTCTTTCCCTCTTCCCCCAACACATATGCACCCACACACACAGAGTTAATGGACTATATACTCCCTACATCTGGTATATTTACACTGTGTATATTTTAGGCTGTAACTCCTAGAAAGCACAAGTTTTGGTTTCATTCCAAATACATAAACGTTATTGTAATTCAAAACTGAATTAAAAGGACCTAATCAAAAGTAATACAGTTCAAAGACATGATGGTTACAATTTAGAACAAATACTTCCAAGTTATACAAATCTGTACACTAGTGCCAATAGAAATGAACTGCCTAAAACAAATACTCTGACTTTGAATGGTCTGTGACAACAAAAATGTCAAGTAGAGTCTGTCAGTTAAATAGAAAGAGGCAAACTGTAACCAGAACGGTGACCCTCACAGCAAAACTAAGTGTCAAATTTTCCTAGAAAAATGTAACCTCAACTTATTCTGGTTTGATATCAGGTTATTCATATATAACCAAACAAAAACCAAAATGAAAACAAAAAGCCCAGCCCAAATTTTATTCCTCCAAGTAGACGGTGGGGTGAGTCAAAATAACTTGGTCATCTTGACTTTTCCTCTGCTCTTGACTAGTCTACTTAAAGATTTAAATTTTTTTTAAGATTTTATTTATTTATTTGGCAGACAGAGATCACAAGTAGGCAGAGGCAGACAGAGAGAGAGGAAGGAAAGCAGGCTCTGCTGAGCAGAGAGCACAATGTGGGGCTCGATCCCAGGACCCTGGGACCATGACCTGAGCCGAAGACAGAGGCTTAACCCACTGAGTCACCCAGGTGGCCTAAAGATTTAATTTTTGATATAAAACCAATCAGCACTATTCTTTCAAAGGGAACCCTTCAAAGGTATTCTTCAATAACGCTACTTCACTAATTCACAATTTTTTCCAACCACTGAAACTACTCCAAAATTCCCTGTGTGTGTGTGTATAGATATATATATCTATGCACACATATGCTTGTTCTACCATTATTTGCAAATACAGTCAGATGAACCAATCCCATCCTTTCTCTTTCTCCCCAAAATCCCAGTAAACTGACAAAAATATTTTTTAAATGATTTGATAATTCACAGATTATACTTTTTTTTTCTCTCGCTGATGCTGGTAAATTTCTATCTGTTTTTAAGTTTACATAAACTGGGAAGCCTGGGTGGCTCAGTTGATTAAGTGGCTGCCTTGGGCTCAGGTCATGATTCCAGGATCAAGTCTGGAATCAGGGAGCCTGCTTCTCCCTCTCACTCTGCCTGCTGTAAATTTTTTTTTTTAACTTTAAATTTACATAAACTATTCACCAAGTTCCCACATGTGTATCAGTCAGCTTCTTCAACAATCTAGAACTTAGGGGCGCCTGGATGGCTCAGTGGGTTAAAGCCTCTGCCTTCGTCTCAGGTCATGATCCCACGGTCCAGGGATGGAGCCCCGCATCCGGCTCTCTGCTCAGTGGGGAGCCTGCTTCCTCCTGTCTCTCTGCCTGCCTCTCTGCCTACTTGTGATCTCTGTCTGTCAAATAAATAAATAAAATCTTTTAAAAAAAAAATCTAGCACTTAGGTTTTTTATGCATTTAGCAAATTTCTATTACACACTTCCTGGGTACAATGTTATTCTGGAAGCTGGGCTAGACATGAGATACAGACATGCCCACAATGGGCTTATGGTCTAACAGGGACTAAATGGACATGTACCTAAATAACTATGATATTATAATAGAGGCATAAGTAAAGCACTAAGAACTTCCAAAACGAGAAATACACATCTTTGGAGAACAGGGAGTAGGAGGAAGACTTCCTGGCTAAAGTAATATGTGATTAAACCCTCAAAAAATAGGCAGAATTAAAAAAAAAAAAAAAAGGCAGAATTTAGATGTGGTAGATTTCAGAAGTAAAGCACATTAGGCTAAACAGGCATATTATCTAACAGCCCGAGTGGAATGACATGCTTCAGTACTCGTGTGAGAATATCAGTTGAAAAAGAACATACGCTTCTTTCTTTAAATTTAACAGCGTAAGTACCTATAGAAAACTAATACTACACGTGTTCTTTTTTTTTAATTAATTTATTTATTTTCAGAAAAACAGTATTCATTATTTTTTCACCACACCCAGTGCTCCATGCAATCCATGCCCTCTATAATACCCACCACCTGGTATCCCAACCTCCCACCCCCCTGCCACTTCAAACCCTTCAGATTGTTGTTCAGAGTCCATAGTCTCTCATGATTCACCTCCCCTTCCAACTTACCCCAACTCCCTTCTCCTCTCTAACACCCCTTGTCCTCCATGATATTTGTTATGCTCCACAAATAAGTGAAACCATATAACTGACTCTCTCTGCTTGACTTATTTCACTCAGCATAATCTCTTCCAGTCCCGTCCATGTTGCTACAAAAGTTGGGTATTCGTCCTTTCTGATGGAGGCATAATACTCCATAGTGTATATGGACCACATCTTCTTTATCCATTCGTCCGCTGAAGGGCGTCTTGATTCTTTCTATTACACATGTTCTTTTCAACACAGCATTAATAATACACTTCATGGGGTGCCTGGGTGGCTCAGTAGGTTAAGCCTCTGCCTTAGGCTCGGGTCATGATCTCAGGGTCCTGGGATCGAGTCCCACATCGGGCTCTCTGCTCAGCAGGGAGCCTGCTTCCTCCTCTCTCTCTCTCTCTGCCTGCCTCTCTGCCTACTTGTGATCTCTGTCAAATAAATAAATAAAATCTTAAAAAAAAAAAAAAAAAAAGTCCAGAAGTTTGAAAGTAAGTGAAGCAAGGGGGTGTCTAGGTGGCTCAATTAGTTAAGCATCTACCTTCAGCTCAGGTCATGATCTCTGGGTTCTGGGTTCCAGCCCCTGCATCGGGCTCCCAGCTGGGTGGGGAGCCTGCTTCTCCTTCTCCCTCTGCCCCTCCGCCCTCCTGCTTGTGCTCTCTTCTCTCTATCCCAAATAAAGAAAGAAAATATTAAAAAAAAAAAAAAGAAAGAAAGAAAGTAAAGGAAGCAATAGTTAATTTATAAAGCAATTTATAGCCTGTTTGGGTCTCAGAAGTTCCTAACCATCGACCTAATACAATTTCTATTACTGTAAAACTTAAATTCCATAAAATATCACTAGGTCCAGATAACCTCAGACATTTTTGTTTAGGAAGATACTCATCATAGATTAAAAACTAAGCAAACCAAATAATTCCCAGTGATCATATTACTGATGTAGATCAAAACTAATTTTTTTCAAACTATATTTTCACTGAGGAAATTTAAAGTTAAGATAAACTCAATACCTAACTGAGTAAGTTATCTCCCTTTCCCCATCCACTCAATTTTTGTTCTAATTATCAATCATAACACTGAATCATCCTATGCATGAGATGGTGGAATGGATGAGTCCTACACTGGATGTCAAAAGCCTGGATCCTACCACTGGCCAACTGCAACAATTTAGGGAAATCACCTCACTTCCATGATCTTCAGTTTATCCACAAGTAAAATAAGACTAGAGTATCTAGTCTATTATTATCTAGTCTTACTATGTATTGTCATCTAAATCCTATAATTTCTATAAATTATCAGCATTTAATTTTAACCAATGTAGATGGGGTTGGGGGCAGGGTCTTGTGGGTTTGGGGGGGTCTGCGATCACTTTTAAGTAAAAGGAACAGCACACACAGGAGTCCAACTGAAGAACTCCATAAGAACATTAACATGGCTTTGTATGGTCTCACTCTCAAATGCAAAGAGAACAAACGAACAAAAACAGAAAAAAAGAAGTATGTTGGATCTGAACACTACCCAACTAATATTTTGACCACACAAGCTTCTAGGGTAGAAAAAATGGTAGAAGAACAGTAAAAATGTTCAAGGGAAACCACCATCACAAGAATACCAAATAAAAAACAGATGCCCTACATACACTTATTGCTACATGACAGAAGCTTTTCATAGCTTTTCAATACTCCTAAGTCCCGACAGAAGAAAAAAAAGTGTTTTCTTAACCATCAATCTAAATGTACTTCTTGCATCCTCAAACCTGAAAAAGGCAAAATAACAGGCAATCCTAACTAACTTATTTGTGCACATAACTGATCTGCTCAACTTTATACCTTTACAGCATTTAGTAATGTACCCTGAACATAAAAGGCACGGCACACCAGTTGAACAAGTGAATGAACTACATATGAATCTCTAATCCACAAATGTGTCCATAGAAAATAAATCTGGTCAAGCTTTACTACTTCTTTGGAAGGTATTCTAGAAAAATGCAACATCTGAAGAAAAGAAACAGAAGTAACTAAATACGCCAGACTTCCAGTTCCCAGGCATCAGTAAGAATTTAAACTTGCAAATAAGACATCCGAAATACAATTAAAACTGAGTAACAAAACACACTCAAAAAAACAAAACCAAAACCTGAGTAACAAATAGCCTGAAATTTACCTACATCTATGCCTGCCCTATTCAAAAGCCTTTGCTTCCTACTGCAGTAATGGTAAGAAAATCTCTCCACTTCCCAAAGTTTAAAAAAAGCTTACAAAAACTTGACTACATTTACCTAGCGTTGGAACCAAATTTTACTCAGTTAAATTCAAAGAAACATAAGTTATTTTCAAGCAATTTCTTAAAAAAAAAAATTATGTGAACACACAGAATACTGTCTGATTATATCCAACAAGAAATTCAGTTTAAAATAGATCTTCCATGGGGCGCCTGGGTGGCTCAGTGAGTTAAAGCCACTGCCTTTGGCTCAGGTCATGATCCCAGGGTCTTGGGATCGACCACATCGGGTTCTCTGCTCAGCGGGGAGCCTGCTTCCTCCAGTCTCTCTGCCTACTTGTGATCTCTATCAAGTAAATAAAATCTTTAAAAAGTAAAAAAATAAAATAAAATAAAATAGATCTTCCTAAGAGGCCATGGAGGGAATCACAGCTATACAGATATTTCATAGTGGGTAACAGGCCTATTTAGGTTAAAGTGTAATGTGAACACATTTTTCTAATTAGAATACAATGTTTATTCATTCAACAAACATTTGCAGTGCCAATATCCTACAAATAAAATAAAATCCTACATAGTGCCTCAAACAAAGATAAAATCGGAGAAGGGCCTATTCTGATCTCAAGAAGAGATAAAACTAGTTCGGAAATACCTAAATACAAGGTAGAAAGTGTGTGTGAACGCCATGGGAGATGTGCAGATAAGCATTTCAGAGGAGTGCAAAGGAAGTTGTTACTACCTCACAGAAACATAACCCTTTCTGTTTAAAGCAATTTCATAACTATTAACTCTCTTAAGATCACAGCAGCCAGCCCTAGGAGAGTGGATGCCTTCCTACTATCATAGACCAAGAAATGGAAGCAAAGAAAGATTGATCATGTTCCAAAATGTCAAATAGTAAAAGGAAGAATCAGGACTCATGTCCTGATTGTATTTTCACTGGGGGAGTAGTTCAACATATGGCAAGGCTTTTGCAAAAGGAAAGAGTATTTTGGTATTGCAAGTAATCCCATCCTTATGTATGTATGTAAGCATATGCATATTATTTATATATATACGCGTGTTAACCTTGATTTCCACTGACAGGTGTGCTTAAAGCAAGGCAAGGCCACTGTGTATTATAAATGTTAAAATAAATAAATATAAGCTTCCACCGGATCTAACAGAATAAGCGAATACAAACAGTTTCTTCCTCCAACAACTTGTGTTTATTTCTTCGGTAATTTTTACCCATTTCTAAGTAAGACAATAAAATTGTTCTATCTGCTCCTGAGCCTAGGCCACTTGGTTCATCCAATAAGTGTCTTTATGAAAGGGCATGTTAAGACATTTTTTTTTAACTATTAAAAATTAAATAATGCCAACGGACCTTCAGTTATGGAAAAGGACAATTCCATGGGATCTACTGGCACGAGCTATGGATCAAGACATGATGAACGAAAGAGAATGAGTGTTTGTAGTCATTTTTAAATCCCGGGCCTGTTGCTCTTGGCTCAGGGTTCCGCCTCTCTTCGTTGCCTCACCAAAATGCACACAAGGAACGCAAATTTCCATGTTAATTAGGACATGCCCAGGGAAGCAAATCTGATACAGGTGAGTACACTAATCCCAAAGATTAGAACTACCTGTACCACTGCTCTCCAAGGTTAACTCTGCTGAAGTGGCGCCATAGCATGCACCATCAGTAAAAGAAAACTGACGCTTCCCAAGCAAACACTTTTCACAAAAATCACTTATTCGCACGTCCACCTCTAGTAACGACTACACCTAATCCAGTCCAATCGAAGAATTCAGTCCACTCTCCCAGAAGACCGGCTTCTCAATTACAGTTTCCCAAATCCCTCTTCCTCTATAAATGAGAATTCACCGACTTCACCCAGTAAAACAGCGATAATAAAAGGCAGAGGTTCCGATCTTTGCCATCTCCACCACAACCCACCCTTCGCCATTACACCCCGAAGGGGTTTGCTTAGAAGGTGAACTACTTTGCTCTCCACGCACTTGTCCATCGCTGTCACCCTCCTGAAGCCCTTCCACACTCCCGAGACTGCCACCAACTCCGCCTCGGAGCGAGCCCAGGCCCGCCACCTGTGCCGGCCCCACCTGGACTCCCCCGGCCCTCCCCGGCTCCCTCGGCCCGGCCCGCAGGACTCCGCACGCCCCCTCCCCACAGGACACCCGGCCGGCCGCAGCCCATTCTTCCTCCAAACTCCATAAGCCTCTTCCACTCGCCCAGCCCCAGCTCCCCGCCGCGCCCGACTCGCCCCGGGCAGCCGAGGGGAAGAGCCCGGGCGTCCGCGGCGGGACCCGACCTACCGGGCCCGCGACGCCCCTCGCTGGACCGAGAAGCCGCTCCGGCGGCCGGCGCCCTAGGAGCCCTCGGAAGCCCGGGAGCGAGCTGGGGGCCCGGAGGCCGGGGCTGCGGGCGCCGTGGCCTACTCACCAGGAGCTGGCGGAGCGTGGTAGCCGGCGCGCCCCCGGGCCTGAGGAGCAGGACGCGGCCCCGGCGCGGGTCCCTATCCCGGGACCTCGCTCGGCGCGGCGAGCTGGGAGCTCACTCCAGCCGCCGCCGCCGCCGCCGCTGCTGCTTCGCCACCTTGGCCGCCATCTTGACTCAACCCCTCTCCCTCCCCCCTGACTCCGGCGGCCGCCGCTAAGGCGGCTCCGGCGCCGGCTCCTCCTCCTTCCGGAGGGCTGGGAGACCGACTCCCTCCGCTGGCCGAGCGCGGCTCCTACCTCGGCCGAGCTTCCTGGGCCTCCCCGCGCCGGGTCCCCTCGGCTCTGCCCTCGGCCTGGCGGCGGCGGTCCCCTCGAGCGAAGACGGGGCCGGGGCCGCGGCCGCGCCCGGCCGGACCCAGCGCGCTGCCATCGCGCCCTCGGGCCGAGGCGCTCGCCGCGAGCCGGCCGGCTGCCGCGCGCTCAGGGCCTTCCCCGGGCCGTGGGAAAAGGAAGGATCCGAGGCCATGCCTCGGGCCCTGCGAGCCCTCCGCGGCGCGGCGGCCGCCGCCTCCTCGGCCCGGGCTGCGGGAAGGAAAGTCAGGTCCCCAGGGCTGGGAGCCGGAGGGCTGCACGGCGACCTACCCAAGGGTCTGCGGCTGTAATTCGCAGCGGGACTTCACAGCACGTCAGACGATGCTGATTTGTCCGTGATGTCGTTCCTTAATCTAAAGTCACCCGTCGGAGGAGCCCGTGGCTCTCGGCGACCGCGAAGTGCGCTCTCTCGGTCTTACTCTTCTAGGGAAACCACTGGACGGTTCCTCGTCACCGCGTGCGTTTCCCTCCGAGGAGCCACCGCTCCCCATGCCAAAATGGAGAAGGAAAAACCAAGTCGGTTCATTCGGAGAAGGGGCCGACCAGATAATTGGGGGGAAGTCTAGGGTTTTAATAAATGAGTCACAAAAGTGTGAATTGAAGAGAGGAGTGAATTCAAGAGAGGGAGGGCGGGTGTTTTCAAATAATTCTTTTTAAACCCAGAGCACTGTAAGGACAGGGCCGAAAGCTGGACAGCAAGGGGCTCGTCTCCGAAACCCAGAAGGCAAAAGGCGTCGTAGATGCTCCACAAAGTAGAGAGAACTAGATAAAGAATGGTTGGGAGGTGTCCTTGCAAAAGCCACAACAGGAGCCCAACGTTGAAAGCCGCTGGTCGGCAGAACAGTGAAACTCGGAACGCAATTTCCGCGGTTGCAGTTTTCCCGCCGGAGGCTGGGTGTGCTGCAGCCTTCCTCCCGCGCAGGCGCAGTGCCACCCAGAGAGGATGGAAGCCGTGGGTTTTCTGTGTTTGGTCGCTGCGGTCGTAGCGTGGGGCTTCCTCTGGGTTTGGGACTCCTGGGAAAGAATGAGAAGTCAGGAGCCGGCTGGCGTCCCGGGAGATGGAAGTAAAACCCTCCTGGTGATCGCGCACCCCGACGATGAAGCCATGTTCTTTGCTCCCACTTTGCTAGGCTTGGCCCGCCTGAGGCACCGGCTGTCTTTGCTCTGCTTCTCTGCAGGTAGGAGGCTGTAGGCGGGTCGCTGGGAGCGGGGGCTGTGATGCGTATTCAAGTGCCAACCTATTTCAGTGGGCTTCTCCCCGAAGGGAAGCTAAGTTGAGGGAGCTAAGGGAGGACAACGAAGGTCCCTTCTCTGGGCACTTCACGGAGGAGGGTGGCCCCAGCCTGTGGACTGCAGCGGCCAACGTCCCAGGTGGGTTGGGGGTCGTCCCCAGTTGAGGTACTTAGCTGCCAGCAGGATTGAGGAGCACAAGACAACTGCTCACATCTCTTGCATCTAATACCTACGTTTCCGCTGGCAACTGCGACTCTCTACTCGTTGTTCTGTGGAACCTCTTTATATGCTAAAGGACCAAGAATAATGATCTTCCTGTGGGACACCCAACAATCTAGGCTGTAGCGTGCCGGCTCGACCCTTGCCACTTTACTCCGAAAGGTAGCACAGGACCTTCCTGCGGCTTTTAAAATCCACTTTGTGCTAGAGCGTTGCATATGTCAAATTGAAGGGAGAGATTCAGATCATTAGACTAAAAAATAATTTTAGAGTTCATTTCCACCAACTTCGAGGGATGAGGCGTCTCCAAGAGTAAGTCCTGCTTTATCATACAGAAAAGAAGGACTGAGAAAACAAAACCTGACCATGATACTGGTGATATTTGCCCAACTGTATAAATGTCATTGAATTGTACATAGACAATGGGTATGTAAAATTAAACCTCAATAAAGTTATTTTTAACAAATACCCATAACCTCTTTTCCCACTTAGTTGTGTGTCATTACAGTTCTGTTTCGACACTGTTTTTTTACAGATACTCCATTTTATATAATTCTATATTTTTCACTGTACATTAGTTTTTGCTTCCTTACCAAATATTTATTTTTTTACTGTTTTTTAAGAGATTTTATTTATTTGAGAGAGAGCGAGAGCACAGTGGGGACGAACAGAGGGTGAGAGAGAAGCAGACTCCCCACTGAGTAGAGAGCCCTACTGGGGGCTGGATCTTAGGACCCCAAGATCATGACCCCAGCAGAAGGCAGCCTCTTACAAGATTGAGCCACCCAGGTGCCCCTACCAAATATTTATTAGAAATGTATGTGCATATGTTAATTAATTGGATTTAAATAAATAAAAAAGAAATTATAGGTTTAAAAGAGCCATTTTTAAAAGAAAAAAAAAATCTGTGCACTGTGCACTATTAGAAGGTCAGAGCCACAGCATTGACAATACCAAATGCGTAGGATGTGAAGAAAGAAGAACTCTTACTCATTGGTAGTGGGAATGCAAAATGCTTCACCCACTTTGGGAGACTTAGTTTGGCAGTTTCTTATAAAAACTAAACATGCTCTTACCAAACCTTCCAGCAGTCACCCTCCCTGGTGTTTATCCAAAGGAGTTGAAAATATGTCCATGCAAAAACGTGCCCACAGATGTTTATCGCAACTTGACTCATAATTGCCAAAACTTGAGTGCAACCAAAACACCCTTCGGTTAGGAAATAGACAAGTAAGTTGGGACATCCAGGCAATGGAGTATTATTCAATGCTAAAAAGAAATGAGCTATGAATCCCTGAAAAAACATGGAGGAACCTTAACAGCATATCACTAGGTGAAAGAAGCCACTCTGAAAAGGCTACATACTGTGTGATTCCAACCATATGACATTCTGGAGAAGGCAAAATGATAAAGACAGTAAAGCGATCAGTGATTGCCTGGTGTTGGGACGAAAGGAGGGTGAATTGGAGAAGCACAGAGGATTCTTCGGCAGTGAAAATACTGTGTGATATTATAAGGGATGCATGTCTTTGTACATTTTTGTCCAAACCCTCATCCTGTATACCACCAAGAGGGAACCCTAACTTAAACTATGGACTTTAGGTGATTATGATGTATCAGTGTAGGTTCACCCATTGTAACATATAGCACTGCCATGGGGGATGTTGATAATGAGGAAGGCTATGCATGTGTAGGTACGAGGATTAAAGTGAAATCTCCATACCTTCCCCTCAATTTTTCTGTGAACCTAGAGCTGCTCTAAAAAGCATAGTTTTAATTAAAAAAAAAAAACTTAGTACTTAAAAGAAATTATATACTAGTCCTTAGTTTAAACAGTGAAATTAAACAGTGAAAACAAGCTAGATTAGGGTCACATTCTTGTGAAACATAATTTAAGCATTTACCCATGTTAATAAGAACTAGATAATAATAGCCTTTGTTTCAAATTTTTATTTAGATTCTAGTTAATGAACATACAGTGTAACATTGGTTTCAGGATAATAGCCTTTTAAACAGTTTCATAGAGATAAACCTTAATATAGTCATCCCTTTATTATATGTATATTTAGAGGGATTTTTTTTTCCCAGTTTATCACTATTAACAGAAAACAGTGAACATCTTTATGTGTTTCTTATTATTTCATTAGGGCTGATTTCTAAATTTGTCTGTTTTTAAGGCTTTGCATGCAAATCAGATTCTCCAAAACATACCAATTTATATCCTCACTGACAGGTAGTGAGAGTATCTGCCTAAATACAGCACCCTCTCTAACACTGACTAGTATTTTGTAATATTACTTCTTGGCATAACACTTTTTCCCCTCAAATCTTTTGTTGCCAATGAGTTTAACCCATTTTTCATGTATTGTGAATATGGGTCTGAGCACTTTCCTACTCAGTTTGTGCTATTAAGGATATTAATTGTAAATAGATACAGGTAATAATACAGCAAACATTGTTTGCTTTTTTTTTTTTTAATTCAAAAGCTTTTTTTTTTTTTAAGATTTTATTTATTCAACAGACAGCGAGAGATCACAAGTAGGTATAGAGGCAGGCAGAGAGAGAGGGGAAAGCAGGCTCCCTGCTGAGAAGAGAGCCCCACATGGGGCTCGATCCCAGGACCCTGAGATCATGACCTGAGCTGAATTCAGGCAGAGGCTTAACTCATTGAGCCACCCAGGCGCCCCTCATTGTTTGCTTTTAATGGTATTTGTGTTTTATATTACAGCTGTGGGAGTCAAATTATAACATATTTGGTTCAAGATCTAGGAGAGAAACCTGGATATTATTTACCAAGTATTATAGGTACAGTGACTTCTTCAGTAAATTTCTCCTTGTTTTTCAGGAGGTTGAAACCGGAAATTAAAATTTTTTCAAATGAAAAAATATATAGCATTCCCTTAGTACATATTAAATACACAGTAGCTTTGTCTTGCAAGTGTTTCCTCTGACTTGAACTTGACATTTATTTTTTTTTTAAGATTTTATTTATTTATTTGACAGAGAGAAATCACAAGTACACTGAGAGGCAGGCAGAGAGAGAGAGAAGGAAGCAGGCTCCCTGCTGAGCAGAGAGCCCGATGCGGGACTCGATCCCAGGACCCTGAGATCATGACCTGAGCCGAAGGCAGCGGCTTAACTCACTGAGCCACCCAGGCACCCTGAACTTGACATTTAAATTGCTTTCTTTTGGGGCACCTGGGTGGCTCAGTCGTTAAGCATCTGACTTCGACTGGGGTCATGATCCCAGGGTTCTGGGATCAAGCCTGGAATTGGGCTCCCTGCTCAGCAGGAAGTCTGCTTCTCCCTCTCCCACTCCCCCTCTTGTATTCCCTCTCTTGATGTCTCTGTGTCTCTGTCAAATAAATAAATAAAATCTTTAAAATAAATAAATAGTTCTCTCTTGTAATGTTTTTGAAAGATTAATTTATTTATAAGAGAGAGCATGGGAGTAGGGGATACAGTGAGAGGAGAGAGAATCTTAAGCAGGCACCACACCCAGCATGGCAGAGCCCATGGCTCCGGGCTCCTTCTCAAGAGCCTGAGATCCTGGCCTGAGCCAAAATCAAGGATTGGATGTTCAACCAACCAAGCCACCCAGGCACCCCTCTTAGAAATTTTTAATTACTTCTATTTTTTTAATTGCTTTTAAAATCCCCAACTCACTCAAAAAGGTACAGATTAAACATTACCCACACTCCTAATTTATTTAAAAAAAAAAAAAAACTAAAATACAGTGATGAGGACAATACAAAACTAAGTTATCATCTGGAGTCTTAGGGTTAATCCCTGTGTTGGATACCGTGTAATGACTGTCTCCTTTCTGGGTGCAGACAGTTCACAAGTAGCACTAAGGTAACTCTGGCCAAAGAGGAAAGGTCTGGTGGGGCTGTTTTCCTCTGGGCTATTTGGCCAGTAAAGGAAGCCCCTCTTGGTTCAGTGCTTCCTGAGTGCCTGAAGTGTTCTGGACACCAGGATGACACAAAGTTGAATGAGACTGTGACATTTAAGGTCAGTGACATTTAGGAATTATTAATCTGATCATGGAGAAAAGTTCATATGTCTGAGCAGAATACTGGAAAATGGGAGACTTGCCAGGGAAAATGGGAGACTTCCCAGAGGGGATGTCATTTGGTCAGGATGATGAAAACAGATTGTCATTTAGGAAGAAATGAAATGGGGGGGGGGGGCAGGGAGTGTAAAGCTAAAGAAATTGAGGAAAGAGAAAATACTGCCTACTGAACTGGGTGGCTGTGTATTGTCTCTTGGAATTCTCAGGACAGCTGTAGGAGATGGTCATCTCCACTTCACAGGTGGAGACCCTGTGGCTCAGGAAAGTTAAGTAACTAACATACAGTACACATGCAATTATCTGCTGGAGAGTTGAATTAAGGGGTGCATTAGCTAGACAATTGCTTGTAAGTGCAGTTTAAGTGGTACTAAACCTTCACTGTATATTATTGTAAGGATACAGAGAAGCCGTACTTCGCAGAACGATTCATAGGAAACAATGTATGTGTTGGGAAAAGAAAGGATATATGAGCTATTTGGGGCACTGATGTGGTCAAGACCCCCCAGGGACACATTTTCCTGTAATACTCAGGAGTAAGAGCCTCTTCTTTAAATAAATATTCAGCAGATATTTAAGGACTATCAATTTAAAGGTTCCCAAATTAATAGAATGCCCAGGTACCTGACTTACTCTGGGCAGTTTGTGAAGAGACAGTTTTAAATCTGCTGAACTCCAAAGTCCGTGGTCTTGGCGATATGCAGTACTGCCTGTAGCATGCAGCTGAAATGCAGGCAGACCAACGGAGGAACAGACAGGTAGATCCAGTGATGGGGAAGGATTAAATGGTGATGATTCTAAAGACTGGGCTGCTGTCAGTCATCTCACAGGAGTGAATAGTATTTCCTTCAGCTTTTTATCGTAACCACAAATTTTTCAGGTGGCTTACGTCCCGTAGGGAACAAGATGAGATAAGAATGAATAAACTGATAGATTTCCACTATCAAAGAAATCTGCCACTGTATATTTGTTATCTTCAGGAAATTACTACAATCAAGGGGAGATGCGTAAGAAAGAACTTTTGCAGAGCTGTGATGTTTTGGGGATTCCACGTTCCAGTATAATGATTATTGACAACAGGTAATTTATCCTTCAAAAATGTAGAAACTCATTGGCCATAAATAGGCAGCGGTACGCTCAAAAGACACAAAAAAACTAATGTGGGTGGGTAAGAACATCTTATTTGAGAAGTCCACTTAAAATAGTTTCACATTTGTTTTTAAATGACAGTGTAATGCAAATAAATGTTTTCAACTTCTGTTCAGATCTGTCTCTAAAAATAGCTACTTTTTTAATCTTTAAAAAATACTGTTACAAAAATTTCAAAAATACACAGAAGGATAAAGAGCCATGTCATGAACCCCCATATGCCTATTACTGAAGCCCAGTAATTATCAAGCCTTTTCTATACTTGCTTCGTCTACCCCCATTTCACATCTGTTGTGTGTGCGAAGCCTTTCTAAAGAAAATCTAGCCATCAGGTTGTTTCGCCCTTGCGTTGTTAAATATACATCCCTTAAGAAGATAGCGAGATATACATCTTTTAAGAAGATAGACATTCTTTCAATGCCATTACCATCACATCCAGCAAAGTTAATAATTAATAATGTTGATGCCCTCCCAGCACCCAGTCCATACTGACATTTCTCCAAGTAGCTCAAAGTGTTTTCAGTTGGATTTGTTCAAGTCAGGGACTAAACAAGTCCACGCAGGATATAGTTGGTTGATAATCTGCCATTCATTGTCCTTTCCTCCCTCCCCCACCTTGTCTTTGTTGAAAAAACTTAGTTGTCATATAGAATGTCATGCCTTCTGGACTTGTCTGCCCGTCTTCTCATAGTGTTAAGTTGTTCTTCTATCATTCATATTTCTTGCAAACTAGAACTTAGCTATAACTTTCAGGAGCAAGAATACTGCTATAAACTACTGTGTACGTCACATTGAATCATTTCAGGAGACCACATGCTATCCGATCGTCTCGCTTATAATGATTCTACCACTAATCAGTGAATTCACGTGGCAACGGCTGCTCCTTTCATTTCAAAGACCCACACCCACCTTTCATGTAATGCTTTCATGATTGCCTGAATCATTGGTTAACTAGAAATAGCCAAATGCTGAGTGTCTGAATGTCCCCTGCATTCTAAATGTATTAGCTGTAATTCTTCGGCAAAGCAAAGCTTTATCAGCTGGGGCTATGTAGTTACCCTAGTATATAATTTGATCTGAAAAGACAGGGTAAAGCTTAATTCTTTTTCTTTTTAATTTTATTTATTTATTTGAGAGGGAGAGGGAGCAGGAGCAGGGAGAGTGGCAGAGGGAGAGGCAGACTCCCTGCTGCTGAGCAGGGAGCCCTGCTGAGGGCTCCATCCCAGGTGCCAGGATCATTACCTGAGCCAAAGATAGATGCTTAACTGACTGAGCCACCTTGGCGCCCCTAAATGCTTAATTCTTTAATTGCCATTTTCAGAATAAGGAGTCGATGCCCTGTGTACCTCCAGTGGTAACCCATTGTTTTGTGGCTTGGATGGGGAGGCCACTTTTTTATTTTGTCCGGTACCTATGTGTTTTTAATGTATTCAGGTTTTCTGTTTTGGTTGTGTTCTTTGTTTCTCCAGTTGTCTCATCTTTGACTCTTGAGCCTCTTAATGTTAGCTCCTGTGTCCTTTGTTATGGTCTCTTTAGTTTTGTAGGATTTGCTTGCTGTCAGGGACGATGAGATTTCCCATCACCTTCTTGTATGCGTTCCTGCCCCAGTCCTGGCATCAGCCCTCCCTCCAAGGAGCTTTGGTCTCTCTTGGGAGGGTGTGGTGTTTAGAGACCATAACCAAAGTTACTAGGAGTATTTACTGCTACAGTGTTACGGTGGACAGAGCTAGTAAATATGTATTTTTTTAAGGAAAAAGAAATCAGGAATACTAATGCTTACAACATAGAGTTAATATTTCAGGGGTTTTGTTTAATACCTTTGATTTTTACATCCAATCTCTTTTCTCTCACACTGTAAGTCTTGCTTTCTAACAACATGAACATAATTATTCTCTTTTTAAATCTTTAAGGATTTTATAAAACATGAATAAAAAAATACTTGAAAAGCAGATATTAAAAACCAAGGCTAAATATAATATAACTGACCACAATGTCTGCAATATACTTCAGAATAATTCAGAAAAAAAAATGCATACCTATATAGATTAAGCCAAAATAGTAAAATATTAACGGTTTCAACCCTGGTGAAAGATACACGAGAGTAGATTATACTAATCTTTTAACTTTTTTGTTTATTCATAAATTTTTATAATAGAAAAAATTCCGAGTACCATACCACGTACCTTTTCTCTGATTTTCTGGCATGTATTAATATACATTAATATACATATTATGTATACAATACAATACAATGTATACAATACATTGTTATCGACCTGCCTCTTCAATTAAAAAAATTCAGGGGCACCTGGGTGCCTCAGTCAGTTAAGCATCTGCCTTCAGCTCAGGTGATGATCTAGGATTCTGGAATCAAGCTCCTCATAGGAATCCCTGCTCAGCAGGGAGCCTGCTTCTCCCTCTTTTGATCCCCCAACTTATACTCTCTTGCTCTCTGTCAAATAAATAAATAAAAATTTAAAAAAAAAAAAAAAGACCACTTTGTTGAGAAAAATCTGATGGATTGCTAGGCTTTGATTGTCCCCATGCGTTGTCCATGAGCTGAGTCACTCTCCCTGGGTTTCCTTTTTCATTTCAGCACCTGCTTTAATTAGCTGCTTCCTCCCACAGTGGAAGAGGTTGGGGGTTGGGGATGGAGTTTAGATGAGTGGCAAATAAATTAGTCCTGGCAGACATGTATCTCTTACTATTTGAACCTTCATGATATCACAAAAGAAACAGAAACAATAGTGGAGACCGATGATTAGTTGTTTGCTTTAGAATGATCACTCTGGGGGTGCCTGGGTAGCTCCGTAGGTTGACCAAGGGACTCCTTTTTTTAAATATTTTATTTGTTTATTTGACAGAGTGAATGAGAGAGACAGAGAGCAAGCACGGGGAATGGCAGGCAGGGGAGAAGCAGGCTCCCTGCTGAGCAAGGAGCCTGATGTGGAGCTCCATTCCAGGACTCAGGGATCATGACCTGAGCCGAAGCCAGATGCTTAACAACTGAGCCTCCCAGGAGCCCCACCAAGGGACTCTTGATTTCAGCCCAGGTCATGATCCTCAGGGTCGTGAGCTCAAGCCCAAGTTGGGCTCCGCACTGAGCATGGAATCTGCTTAGGATTCACTCTCCCTTCCTCTGCTCCTCTACCCCCTCCCACTTGTGCTCTCTCTCTTAATTAATTAACTAATTAATTGAAGTTTTAGAATGATCACTCTGATGATAGAATGGATTGAAAAGCTTAGGACCACAGACTAATCAGTCTCATGCGTGAGTCCTGGCAAAAGGAGAAGGTGTCAATTTAGAGTCCAGCAGGTGAGATGGAGATGAGGGGATGATGTGAGTCTTACTGAAGATGGTGCAAGAACAGAAGAAATCTGGGATAATGGAAATTGCAGGCATAGAGAGCTAGATGGATAAAGGTCAGCTCTCATAGTTTAGGGCAAGAATTGGGTTATGGTAAAGAACAGATTAGACATCCTTAGCATAAGGAAGAATTAAAACCATTGGAGTGGCTGCAGTCACCCTTGCTTGGATCGGTGGGGCGATAAGAGAGTATGGAGATTAGTCAAGGCAAGAAGAGAAAACCACAAATGAGGAGGAGAATTATGCATTTGGTATCATGTAACCCAAGGAGTGGGCATGGGGATGGTTCAGGAAATTGTGAAGCAAATAAGAATTCCCTGCTCAGAGAAGAACCCCAATATCAAGCAAAATTAGCATCAGCTGCTATAAAAAATTCTTTTAGCATTTCCCCAAGTCACTAAATAGTCCTTGGAATGGTCTTAAAGATTTCATCACACGGATGTGTTACGACCTGTTTAGTGTTCTCCTACTATTGAATATTCAGATTTTCCCAATATTAAAGTATTTTAAAATCTGATAATCTTCGAAGTTCTGACCTTTTCCTTGGGTAGATTCCTAGATGATAAATTACTGAGACAAAGGACAGGACTAATAGTTTCTTTCATCTGGGTACCAAAAACATTCTTATTAAGGTTATCGTGGCTTATCTTACTTTTTGTTGTTGTTATGAAAAGACTTCTTCTGATACACCTTTTTTTTTAGACTTCACTGCTGGTATGGAGAATATTTACTGACTTTTATGTGTATTTCTTTTATATCCATCCACTTACAAAATGTCTTTAAAGAACCTAACAGCATTTCACTTGATTTTCTTAGCGTTATGGGTTATCCCTGCAAATAATGCTAATACAGTCTTTCATTTTCCTACTTACGTCTCTTACTTGTGTTCTACTTCTTACTATAACTTTGGGCGGAATTTCTTAAACTAGGTTTGACAGTTGTGGTAAGAACAGGTAACTTGATCTGTATTGATGAATTGACTAAGAACACATCTAGTGTTTTACCATTAACTGTGTTGGCTGCCGATTAAGAAGGATATTCTTAGGATGCCTGGGTGGCTCAGTCGGTTAAGCGCCAGGCTCTTGGTTTCAGCTCAGGTCATGATCTCAGGGTGAGATCAAGCCCTGCATAGAGTTCCTCACTCAGCACAGTCTGGTTGAGATTCTCACCCTCTCCCTTTCCTCCCTTTCTGCCCCTCCCCCATTCTTGCTCTTTCTCTCAAATAAGTATATAAAATCTTTTTTAAAAAGATATTCTTCATTGTGTTAGGCATTTTTGTTGGGAACTAACCTTCATTGTGTTGCATTTGAGGGCTCCTGTCATTTCAGTACCCTACAAAGAGATAAGAAAAAACTTTCAAGGGTGCCTGGCTGGCTCAGTCAGAAGAGCAAGTGACTCTTGATCTTGGGCTTGTGAGTTCAAGCCCGACATTGGGTGTAGAGATTACTGATGTAATAAATAAACATTAAAAAAAAAAAAAGAAAAAAGTTTAGGGTGCCTGGGTGGCTCAGTGGGTTAAGCCGCTGCCTTCGGCTCAGGTCATGATCTCAGGGTCCTGGGATCGAGGCCCGCATCAGGCTCTCTGCTCAGCGGGGAGCCTGCTTCCCTCTCTCTCTCTCTCTCTCTCTCTCTGTCTACTTGTGATCTCTCTCTGTCAAATAAATAAAATCTTTCAAAAAAAAAAAAAGTTTAATTTATTCTCCGTTTTCCTTGGCTCGGGGAAAATGGGGTCATCGTGGTGAATTTTTTCTTTATCTGTGCTAATAGGTTCTGTCATGCTTTCTAGAGCCAGACTTCCCCAACTGCCCCAGCTTTATCAAGTTATTAACTGTCACCTTATTAAGTTACTTAACCTCTGTTCCTAAACTTCCTCCTCTGTAAACCATGAAAGGTAATATGGTTTTGAGTGAATCTGTGAAAGAAATCTCTTGCTTGTTTGTTTTTCAAAGTGACATACTTCCCTTTTATTCTGTCAGGGTACTTGTGATTTCTTTTCTCACCATTAAGATCAGTAATAATACTAATGGGCTTGTGCCCCGGCACCCCGTTTGCACACACAGACATCCCCCTGTGTGGTGTCTGCTTTGTCCAGCAATGCAGGATGTTTAATTCAGAGCCAGATCTGTGTGAAAACTGCCCTTAAAACAGAGATCTTAGCTTGGTTATCAAGGTCATCATTCTCGCCATCTGTCTCAATTTACTAATTTTTGTATGTATTTTGAAGATCATGTAGCTTCAGGAACATCCCCTACTTGTGAAATGCGACAGTAGAGAGGTAGTCAACTTGTCCAAAGTAAACACTTCTAGAATCCAGTTTGAAGAAGTCAAAGAAGCCATGTGTCTTAGCTCAGGCTGCCATAACCAAATACCGCAGCCTGCATGGCTTAACCAACAGAAATTCATTATCTCTCAGTTTTGGAGGCGGGAAGTTTCTGGAGAGGGTGTGCATCTTGGCTTGCAGATGGCTGATTTCTTCTGTATGCTCACACAGAGAGGAGACAAAGAAATTTCTCATTCTGTACTTACAAGGCCGCCAGTCTTACGGGATTAGAGCTCCACAATTATGAACTCATTTAACCTTAATTACTTCCTAAAAACCCTATCTCCAAATACAGTCACACAGGAGGATAAGGCGTCGACACATGAATTTTGGGAGGATACAGTTCAGTCCCTAGCAACATTCCATCTTTATTCATTCTTTCAGCCTCACATTTCATAACCCAGAAAAAGCAGAGCTTTGGAATCTTACTTTAGGTTATTCAGAGGAGCCAAAGAAAAGAATTTGGGGGAAGAAGAGAAAAGGAAAGTTTTATGGAAGACTTAACACTCATAGTGATAATGGTAAATAAGTATTCAGCCATTACTGTCAGTGCCAAAAACCATATTAAAGACATGATCTCACTTACTCCTCAAAATAATCCAATAATTTTTCCCATGTCGTGGATAAGAAGCCGTGGTTTGGTGAGAGGTTGAATAATTCGCCTGAGGTCATCCAGCTAGTAAGTGCTAGAGCTGGCATTTGGTCCAGAGCCTCTGCCTCCACTACTCTGTCTCATATCTGCCCCACTCCCAGCACACGTTCTCAAAGGCCATCTTGTTTGAGTCTTTGACTGTACAGGTTAGGTTTTATCATCCTTTCTTTATTTCACACAAGGAAGCTGAAGCTCAGAGAGATTAAGAGAATTCTCCAAGGTCATTTAATAAATGGCAGTGGTAGGAACCAAAACGAGCAAGGAAGACAGAATTGATTCCTGCTTTTCTGCAGGAAAGTAGGTCACCCATTTGCGACCAGCGTGTATGGAGAATACATCTGGTTGGCGTTGTGTGTGGTCAGTTCTTTCTTCCATTGTTCTAAGCCTCCTTGCTTGATTTCAGAAAAACATGTAGCCCGAGGAGCTCACCCCAGTAAACCACTCACCTAATCACTTACAGAAGCAAGACTGTTCAGTTGTCAAGAAAAGAAGGCATAGTCTCCATCATTAGACAACTAAATGGATACTTTTGGTGACTTTACCTGGTTCTTAGTGCCTCCATAGGTATTCTGCTAATTTGAGTCATAGGATATTAAATTGTTGTTAACGGATACATATTAAATGTCTGGAATGGGCAGTGTACCATGCTAGATGTTGAAGAAAGAGAAGTTCAAGGTTTCGGAGCTAATTGTAGGTGCTGGCATTAACAGTTATTGCTGCTATATTTGTGCAAAGCTGTCTCACTGTGCATATGCTGAAGTTCAGGTCGTGCTGTCAGGGTCCTGAGATCCATGCCCTTCTAGCTCCCTTCTCAGCATGGAGGCTGATTGAGATTCTCTCTCTCTCCCTCTTCCCCTGCCTCTCATGCTCTCTCGCTCTCTCTCTAAAATAAATGAATAAATCCTTAAAATGAAAAAAAGATATGTGCCAGACTTGTTAATAGTACCTGCTACTTAATTGGGGCAGGGAAGAGGGATACTTTCACTTTTTAATTCTACAGAATTCTGTACAGTTTGAGGTTTTTTTAGAAAAAAAAATATATAATTTCTAAATTTTATATATATATATATTTTTAAAGATTTTATTTATTTATTTATTTGACAGAGAGAGATCATAAGTAGGCAGAGAGGCAGGCAGAGAGAAAGGAGGAAGCAGGCTCCCTGCTGAGCAGAGAGCCCAATGCGGGACTCGGTCCCAAGATCATGACCTGAGCCAAAGGCAGAGGCTTTAACCCAACTGAGCCACCCAGGTGCCCTATATATATTTTTTAAAAGACTATCCCATATATCTAATAAAATATTCTTCCCTCTCTACTCAGCTTCCATCCATACAAGTGAATGCTGAATTAAAAATAATTTTGTGTACATGTGATAAGATTTGATTTGATAAATTCAAAGCATTGAACAGAGTTCCTTGAAAATATAATGATGCTTTTAAGCCTTTTAGTCTTCTCATGGGCCTCATTCTGGAAGGTGAGTGGGAAGAAGGTCAGCTATGTGGCTCCAAAGTGCTCTGACTGGAAAAGGTGGGGATTCAAGAGAAGCCTGATCATGATGAGATAAAACAAAGCAGATCCCCCCCAATTATAACCCATGCCCATTAAAGTGCTTTGGGGCCCAAGGAACTCTTGTTCAACAAGACGTGCAAGGTCTCAAAGCTTTCCGTGGTCTGATCACTATCTCCCCACTCAGGCACATCGGCTGGCACCTGCTCATACCCATATCACATATATTCCCACGACAAAAGTAGGTAGGACTGCCCAGTACCCCCATCTAGGTCCAGTGCCATATTTAGGCAGGGCCTCAAATGTACCATGGCTTCTCATGCATCCACGCCTCTGCATGTGCCAGCCCCTCCTCTAGCAGGCTTCTCCCCTAACCCCTCACTGGTCCTATTCCTCCTTCAAACCTCAACTCAAGGGTTACCTTAGACACCATGGCACCATCCCTGATTTGCCTAGATTTTCCTAGGCACTTTTGTTACAGTTTCATTATATCCTAGAATACACCCCAATTTTTTACTCTATACCGAAAGCTCCTCTTGTTCCCGTATCCCCAATGTCTGTCATAATCTTCAATACATAGTAGTTGCTCAGTACCTGTTTGTCGAATAAATGAATGACTCCACTCACACCATAAGCTTTCTTCCTGTGGCCAGCATGTAAATGGGTGCTCTCAAAGAACCCAAGTGACCCCTGGGCATCCCGACCCCTTCTCTTCACTTTCTCTTCATTAACCCAGCACTGGCGACTCTGAGACTTCACTGAAACTGTTTTCACTTCCTTTAATTAAATAAAACAGTCTGGGTCCCTGACCTGTGTAGTTATTTTTAACCTTCTGGAAAGTTCTAAATGAGTCCTTTGCTTTGGGAGGGTTTTTCTACAGCTCCTGATTTTGCCATCCTGTAGATGTGGCTCCATAAAAATGTTGTGGCACAATAAAAATCCCATCTCTCCCAGTACTTGTCTTCACATCAGTTTGGCATTAACAAGCCCAAGAGTTTTACAGACTAATTTTAGCTGAGCAGGGAGATAGAATCCAGTACCTACTAGGAAGCATAAATGAGTCTGGCTTGCTAGCAGTTCCTGGAAGTCTTTGTGTTTTCCAATAAATCCATACAAATCGTACAGTGAAAGAGAAACCACAGAGCAAAGTCTGGGACTGTTGGGGTCATGTTGGTAATTAAACCCCCCCTCTCCTCTTGAGACCCAGTAAGAGCCTTTCCCCTACAAAAAACAAAAGCAAAAAAAGGCCGTATGCTTGTCTGCCAAAGTAGATGTGACCAAGCATCCTCTCCCTGTAAGAGATTAAAATAAAGCCTCCTACAGTCCTTTTCTCCAGATACACAAAGAAGTGACCGGGCTGAGGCTCAAGGGCACAGATCCAGGCCCAGTTGGCAAGAGCAAGCCAGGGTTCCCATTCTCCCAGAAGGCGCAAAGGACAACAGTGTTTCCTAGAAAAGAAACCAGGAATGGAGACTGAAGTAGGCCTAGCCGATATGGAGCTATTATTTTCGAGAACCGAAAGCTGTTTCAGTACTGCTTCAAAGGGATCTTATTCTAGGAACCGAAGGGAGGCTGAGTCTTCAAGTCATGGGACTAGGGGAAGCAGTACGGCAGAAATAAAGTGGGACCAAGGAGGGGTGGCCTTCACAAAGCCTGCATTTGTGTCTGGTACTGCTCCTTGGAAGATGTTACAAATATACCATAAAAGTAGGACTCAAGGGGCACCTGGGTGGCTCAGTTGATTAAGTATCTGTCTTTGGCTCAGGTTGTGATCCCAGGGTCCTTGGAGGGAGCCTTGCGTTGGGCTCCCTGCTCATCTGGGAGTCTGCTTCTCCCTCTCCCTCTGCCCGTACCCTCCCCGCCCCCACTCATTCTCATTCTCTCTCTCTCTCTCTAAGAAAAATAAATAAAATCTTTAAGAAAAATAGGATTCAAAGTGGGGTGCTAGGCCGGCTCAGTTGGAGGACCATGAGATCATGAGTTCAAGCCCCACGTTGGGTAGAGATTACTTAAGTAAATAAGTAAACATTTTAGAAAATAGGATTCAAGGTTAATCTGTATTGTGATTTTTTTTTTTAAGATTTTATTTATTTATTTGACAGAGATCACAAGTAGGCAGAGAGGCAGGCAGAGAGGGAAGGGGGAAGCAGGCTTCCTGCTGGGCAGAGAGCCCGATGCGGAGCTCGATCCCAGGACCCTGGCATCATGACCTGAGCTGAAGACAGAGGCTTTAACCCACTGAGCTACCCAGGTGCCCCGGTATTGTGATATTTATTTCAACAGTATTTATAATAGCAATAAATTGGTAGCAACTGGATTGCCTGGGTGGCTTAGTGTGTTAAGCATTTGCCTTTGGCTCAGGTCATGATCGCAGGGTCTTGGGATCGAGCCCACATCAGGCTCTCTGCTCAGAGGGTAGACTGCTTCTCCCTCTACCTGCCAGTCCCTCTGCTTGCTTGTGCACACGCTCTCGCTCTCTCTCTGACAGATACGTAAATTAAAAAAAAAAAAAAGCAGTGTGTACTTTGTTTACACTTTCCTGTATTTTTCCATCGTTTTGATAATGAGCATACATTAGTTATAAACCACAACTCTCATTAGATTTATTTCAAAATATATAATTTCCAAGTGTATCTTTTTCAGCCTCTATATTTTTTTAAAAAATTTTTTAAGATTTTATTTTCGTAGAACAGTGTTGGGCTCACAGCAGTACTGGGCAGAAGGTACAAAAATTTCCCACCTTCTCCCTGACCCCACACATACACGGCCTCCCTCATTATCAATGTAATCACTCACCAGAGCGATACATTTGTTACAATTGGGTGAACCTTCACTGACACAGTCCACAGTTTACACTAGGGTCCACTGGCAGTGTTTATGCTTCATATGTTTGGACAAATGTATGACGACATGTACCTATCATCATAATACGGAGTATTTTCACTGCCCTGAAAATCCTCTGTGTCCTACCTAGTCATCCTTACCACCCGACCTCTGACAACCACTGATCTTTTTACTGTCTCCGTAGTTTTATCGCCTTTTCCAAAGTGTTACGTAGTTGGAATCATACATACAGTATGTAACCTTTTCAGACTGGCTTCTTTAACTTAGTGATATGCATGTAAGGTTCTTCCCTATCTTTTCATGGCTTGATAGCTCATTTCTTTTTAGTGCTCAGCAATATTCTATTGTAATTGTAAATGTACCACAATTATCTATCCACCTCCTAAGGGACATCTTGGTTTCTTCCAAGTTTTGGCAATTATGAATGAAACTATCATAAACAGAGGCACCTGGCTGGCTCAGTTGGTAGAGCACATGACTCTTGATCTCAGGGTTTTGGGTTCAAGCCCCACCTTGGGCATAGAGATTGCTTAAAAAGAAAATCTTTAAGGGGCGCCAGGGTGGTACAGTCAGTTAAGCCTCCGACTTGGTTTCGGCTGAAGTCATGATCTCCAGGTTCTGGGGTTGAACCCCACAATGGGTTCCATGATCAGCATGGAGTCTGCCTCGTATTCTCTCTCCCTCTCCCTCTGCCCCTCCTTACTCTGCCCCTGCTTGCTTGTGTGCTCTCCCTCTCTCTCTTTCTAGGATAGATAAATAAGTCTCTAAAAAATGAAAATTAGGACCACCTGGGTGGCTCAGTCAGTTAAGCATCTGCTTTGGCTCAGGTCATGATCCCAGGGTCCTGGGGTGGAGGCCCACACTGAACTCCCTGCCCAGTAGGGAGCCTGCTTCTCCCTCTCCCTCTGTCCCTCCTCTGCGCCCCCCCCACACCCTGCTTATCCTCTCTCTGTCTCTCTCTCTCAGATAAATAAATAAAATCTTAAAATAAAATTTAAATTAAATATTTTCTAAAAGAGACATTGAACAAAGGAGTAAGATGGTCAGATCTGTGTCCATATGTATTTTTAATAAAGAACTTTTAATAATGCATACTTGTAAAAAAGATAAAAAGAAAATAAAAATCAACCAGATGCTCTTAACTTGGAAATAGCCATTGTCAATATACTCAGTGCTAGCCTTCTTTATGTGCATATTTCCAGACAGAAAGATAGATGAATACATATTATAATTTTAGAAAAATGGAAATAATTCCATGGATACCAAAAATTTGAATGTTACTTGAAATAAAATAGAAGTAAAATTGAGGAACTTTAACTCGAGGTGAACTTGAGATAAATATTTCATCTAATCCAATTACAATGGATTAATTCCGGGACTCCTGGGTGGCTCAGTTGGTAGGACGACTGCCTTGGGCTCAGGTCATCGGTCTCCCAGCTCCACGGGGAGTCTGCTTCTCTCTCTGACCTCCTCGCTCATGTTCTCTCTCACTGTCTCTCTCTCAAATAAATAAATAAAATCTTTTTAAAAAAATGGATTAATTCCTAAAAATATCTGTTCAAAATTAAGAAGAAAAGGTAGTGAAATATTGTGAAGTTTTATCAGTGGTGGTGGTGATGGTGGTGGTGTTTTTAACCCACATTTCAAAGTATCTACTTCTTCTACTAACCGCCTGGAAGAACTGAACATATTTTACTTTTCCCCAGAAACCCTTCTCCCCAAATTCCATTATATTATTACTTTCACCTTGTCAAGGTTTGTGACACATTCTTTTCAAAAACCACTATTCCCGTAGTTGTTTTGTCTTAATCCTGTGTCAGTCCAATCTATTTGGTTTACCATAGTTTATCTGACATGACAGGGACTCGTCCCCCCATATTTTTACAAGAGCACGGCATAGATCCTGTATTTCTGTTATGTTTAAGACCATCTGTTTGTTGTCTTTGTACATAAAGGACCCCTTGGGGGGCTACAGAATTATCAGGTTGTACTTCCTGTTGCTCTGTAGATACTGTTTCACTGTTTTGGGGCAGTGAGTATCTCGGAGATGTCTACTACCAACCTGATTTTTTTTTCCCCCGTAAACCATTTTCTTCTACCTGAATACCAAGGGATTTTCTTTATCCTTGGAGTTCTAGAACTTCACCATGTTATGTTTTCTTAATTTTTTTTAAAGATTTTATTTATTTGACAGACAGAGAGATCACAAGTAGGCAGGGAGGCAGGCAGAGAGAGAGAGGGGGATTGATCCCAGGACCCTGAGATCATGACCTGAGCTGAAGGCAGAGGAGGCTCAATACACTGAGCAACCCAGGCGCCCCATTTTCTTAATTTTTTTAAGATTTTTTAAAAATTTATTTCATTTAAAAGAGAGAGAGTGCAAGTGAGTGGGGGAAGGGGCAGAGAAAGAGAATCCCAAGACTCCATGCTAACCGTGGAACCCGAGGCAGGTCTCAATCCCATGACCCTGAGATCATGACCTGAGCCAAAACCAAGAGTCAGATGCTTAACCAACTGAGCTAGTCAGGTGCCCAACACCATATTATCGTTTGGTATTGATGGTTCTAAATTAAATTTTCCTAGGCTATGGCAGGACTTTCAATCTGCAGATTTCCATTTTATCCGTCTGTTCCATTTGCTTTATCTGTTTCTTCAGAAACACTAATTATGCATATGTTGGATCTTCTTTGTTCTCTATAACTATCATCTCTGTGATCTATATGCCAGTATCCCTTACAATTTTGAGATCTCAACATTTCCATCATATCTCTCACTTTATTTTGAATAGCTGTATATTTATTTTTTCCTTCTTTCCCAAGCTACACTAACTTCCATTTCTGTTATGTAGAAACCTCTTCTTGAAACCCTTAAATCTCGGGGTGCCTGGGTGGCTCAGTGGTTAAGCCGCTGCCTTCGGCTCAGGTCATGATCTCAGGGTCCTGGGATCGAGTCCCGCATCGGGCTCTCTGCTCTGCAGGGAGCCTGCTTCCTCCTCTCTCTCTCTCTGCCTGCCTCTCTGCCTACTTGTGATTTCTCTCTGTCAAATAAATAAATAAAATCTTTAAAAAAATTTAAAAAAAATTAAAAAAAAAAAAAAGAAAGAAACCCTTAAATCTCTTCTTTAAGCCTCTCTTCCTCCCCACCCCCCCTCACCAATATCATGCTGCTGGTGATTCTTTGAGACCCTGTAAGATATTTTGGAATTATATAGGCTTTTCAGCTGCTTTTTTGCTTACATTCTTTTCTCCTTCTTTCCTTCTATTTTTTTTTTAAGATTTTATTTATTTGTTTATTTCACAGAGAGAGATCACAAGTAGGCAGAGAGGCAGGCAGAGAGAAAAGGAAGCAGGCTCCCTGCTGAGCAGAGAGCCCGATGCGGGACTCGATCCCAGGACCCTGTGATCATGACCTGGGCCGAAGGCAGCGGGTTAACCCACTGAGCCACTCAGGCACCCCCTTCTATTGTTTTTAAAGTTGCCATGCACAAAAGATATCCCCCATTGGTTGTTCTGGGTTTTTTTTCCCGGGTTTGAACAAGGCCAATACCTACAGAATAGTTATGGAGAAGCAGAGCAGGATTCAGGCATCAAGGTGGGGCCATCTGAAGCTTCTGCTGCCTCTTATTGTCCACAGTAACTCTTCCAACCTTGTCTTTCTTTACTATGGAGGCACTTTGTTTTTTTTGGGGGGGGGGTCATTTATTTTTCATTGTTTTTTTTGTTTAATGTATTCTCTTATTTACCTCTTGGTATTCTTCTAGGGCAAACAGGTTCGATGTAAGCACTGGAAATAATTTACCAACATGATTCTCCTTCCAAGTCTGTTTCTCCATGACCATTACTGGTTCACAGATGCTGTCTTCTCACTGTGTCCTCTGATGACAGAAGGGGCAAAGGAGCTCTTTGGGGTCTCTTTTATAAGGACACCCATCCCATTCATGAGGGCTGTATCCTCATGACCTGACCACCTCCCAGAGGCCCCATCTCCAAACACCATCATATTGGGTGAATTGGTTTCAACAGAGATATTTGGGGGGAACCCAAATATTCAGTCTGTAGCCTCTATAAAACTGGTACTATGAGCCAAGAATTTTAAATATGAGGCAATTAATTCTCTAAGATGAAAGTCTTATAGACAAATAATGTTAATGAACAGAAAAAATGTTATTAGGTCAGACTTTCAGATTATTTCCTCATAGTACCAAGTTCCAAAAAATAATACTTAGTCATTTGTGGGATGTTCTGGAGAGCCCTAGGGAAAGGAAAATTTGCAGCTGCCTGTATCTGTTTCAATCTAAGATGATGTGTACTACATCTTCCAGTTTGGTAAAATTCATAGCTACTTAGACTTAGTTCATAAGGCTGAGATACAGATTAACTGACCATTTCTGTAGTTAAAGAATTTATGGACTTCACTCTTTTCAAATTCTCCTTTTTTCTTTCTTGCTTGCTTGCTTGCTTGCTTCCCAGGAGAGAGATAGAGAGCATGACCTAGGGTAGGGGGAAGGGGATAGAGGCCAAGGGAGAGGGAGAAACAGACTCCCCACTGAGCAGGAAGCCCTACATGGGGCTTGATCCCAGGACCCCAGGATCATGACCCAAGCCAAAGGCAGACACTGAACCCATTGAGCCATCCAGGCACCCCTCTTTCTTTCTTTATTAATAATATATGCTGCCTTCACATATACAGTCAATTGATTTTCAACAGTAGAGTCAAGACAATTAAACAGGGAAAGAATACTCTTTTTAACAAATGGTGCTGGGACAACTCGGCATCCACATGCTAAAAAACAAAGTTGGATTCCTTCCTCATAACTGCACAAAAATTATCTCAAAAAGACATAAGAGGGAGGGATGCCTGGTTGGCTGGGTCGGTTAAGCATCTGCCCTTGGCTCAGGTCATGATCCCAGGGTCCTGGGACGAAGCCCTGCATTGGGCTCCCTACTCAGTGGCAAGCCTGCTTCTCCCTCTGCCTGTCACTCCCCTTGCTTGTGCTCTCTTTCTGTGTCAAATAAATAAATAAATAAAATCTTTAAAATATGTATGTAAGAGTAAATCTTCATGAGCTTTGGTTAGGCACAGCTGTCTTTGATATGACACCGAAAGCACAAGCAGCAAAACAAAAAATAGACAAATTGGGCTCATCAAAATTAAAACCTTTTGTGCAATAGAGAACACTATCAAGGGGCACCTGGCTGGCTTTTTTGGAAGAACATGTGACTCTTGATCTCAGGATTTTGAGTTCAAGCACCATGTTGAGTATAGAAATTACTTATAAATAAATAAATAAGCAGATTGATATATAAATAAATAAATCACTATCAACAGAGTGAAAAGACAACTTACAGACTGGGAAAAAAAATTTGTAAATCCTACATCTGGTGGAATTAATATCCACATACAGATATGTAGATAGGTATAGATATATGATTTATGTCAGTACTATATAATGTATAACATTTATAAAATATATAATACATAATATGTATAGAACTCCTACAACTCAACAACAAAAAATGAACAGCCCAATTTAAAAATGGGCAAAAGAGGGGCCACCTCGTTTCAGTTGGAAGAGCATGTGACAATCTCAGGGTTGTGAGTTCAAGGCCCATGTTGGGCATGGAATCTACTTTAAAAAATAAATTAATTCAATTTAATTAAATTACAATGGGCTAAAGACTTACTAGCCAATTCTTTGAAGATATACAAATGGCCAACAAGCATAGGAAGAGATGCTCAACATCATTAGTCATTATGGGAATGGAGATCAAAACCACTTCATACCCACTGGATTGACCATAATTTTTTTTTTAATAAAGTAAAGTCGTTGACAAGGATGCGGAGAAATTGGAATCCTCATACATGGCTGGTGGGAAAGTGAAATGGCGTAACCACTGTCAAAAACAGTTTGGCAGTTCCTCAAAAAATTAAGCATAGAATTACCATTACTCAGCAATTCTACTCCTACAAAAATGCGTAAAAGAACTGAAAACATATTCAAGCAAAAACTTACCTATGGAGAAAAGTATACATGAATGTTCATAGCAGCACGATTCACAATAGCCCAAAGGTCGAAACAGCCCAATGTCCATCCACTGGTGAATGAATAAACAAAATGTGGTGAGCCATACAATGGAATATTATTCAGCCACAAAAAATGATGAGGTCTTTATTCATGCTACAGCCTAAATGAAACTAGAAAACAAGGGTGCCTGGTTGGCTTAGTGGGTTGAAGCCTCTGCCTTAAACTCAGGTCATGATCTCAGGGTCCTGGGATTGAGCCCTGCATCAGGCTCTCTGCTCAGCGGGGAGCCTGCTTCCTCCTCTCTCTCTGCCTGCCTCTCTGCCTACTTGTGATCGCTGTCTGTCAAATAAATAAATAAATAAAATAAAAGAGTTTTTAAAAAAGAAAGAAACTAGAAAACATGCTTAGTGGGGGAAAAGAGCCAGATAGAAAAAGCCACATAATTGTATGGTTCCATTTATTTTTAATGTCTAGAATTGGCAAGTCCACGGAGACAGAAGGCAGATCAGTGGTTGCCGGAGGGCCTGGAAAGAGAGGGACATGGGGAGCAACTCATAATGGGGTTTATTTTTGAGCTGATGAAAATATTCATTTCTGTAATGGCAGCACAACTCAGAATATACTTTATAAAAAAGGAGTTATATGCTTTAAATGAGTGAGTTATATAGTATGTGGCTTTTATTTTGATAAAGCTATAGTTTTGGAATTTTTCTTGAATTTTATTATTTTTTTTACAGAGAGAAAGTGAACGCAAGTGGGACTGGGGGGAGGGGAAGGGCAGAGGGGGAGAGAGAGAGTGGAATCTGAAGTGGGCTCCATGGCCTGGCACGGGACTCCATCTCACCAGCCTACGATCATGACCTGAGCTGAAGTCAAGAATAGGACCCTTAACAGACTGAGCCACCCAGGCACCCCTCAAGAAAGCCATTATTAAAATAATAGCAACACATGCCCAATATAAAAACAAACAGGACAAAAATATATCAGATGAAAAAAATGAATGTCGCTTTCCAGTCTCTCCCCATCCACTTCTCTCCTCAGAGAAAACTATGATTCACCATTTGCTGTGTAAATTTCCACACCTGCAATATTTCACGAATCTGTATTTACATACAGACACATAGTGGGTTTTTTAATTTTGCAAACTCTTCCATCCCGTTCCTGTATCATAATTCTTGAACTAGTGAAAATATTCCCCGGCCTTGCTAGAAGAATCATTAACGATAGTGAAATAAATCCCTACTTCCGCTCACTCTGGAGCAATACGTAGGGTCAGAAGCTATTAGTTCTATATTAGAGCCTACCCTGTGAGCTTCTGCTTCTTGGGGTGTTCCTTTGGGCTCCTCCTTAAAACCACTCTTCATTTTTCTGTCCATAGTGTCTTATTATAATATAATTATATTAATTAACTGCTTATCTGTTTGAGATGTCTCACCTGGGACACTTGCAAACGGAATTCCGTGTATGCCACCTGACCTCCATTTGAAGTCATACCTGTCATCCCAAACGTGCTTTCCAAAGCTGATGAAAATCTGGCTAGCTGTGATGGGAACAGACAAACTTAGTTTTATATTATTTCGGGTCATCAGATATAGTACTTCTGCGACAGTCCTTTGAGGAAGATAAAGGCCTTCCCGAGGAATCAGCCAACCCGATGCACAGTTGTGGTGTTTTTTTTTCTTTTTTTCCCCGTGCGAGAGTGGGGAAGGGACACTATCATTATGAGGTAGCAGAGGGGATTTGGAGGAGGATGCGCAGAATAAAGAGAACAGTGCTAACATAGGACTAACACTTAGGGAGTACTACTGTGCGGTAAGGTGGCTATGGGGGTGCTCCTTGGGTCATATTCATAAATGGGCTGAGTGATGCAAAAGAGCATGTATCGAACAAATCCTGATCCCGAGGTGGTTGGGACAGATGACCTAGGGCTGGATGTTCCCTCAGATGTCACCAAGATGACTTGCAGATGCTCTAGACTGCTACAGTGGTCGTCTGGTCCCTGTAAGCTAAATAAGATCAAAAATAAAGAAAGTAGGGGTGCTGGGTGGCTCAGCCAGTTAAGTATCTGCCTTCGGCTCAGGTCACGATCCCAGGGTCCTGGGATCGAGCCCTGCATTGGGCTCCCTGCTCTGTGGGGGGGGGCTTCTTCTCCCTCTCCCACTGGTCCTGCTTCTGTTCCCTTCTCTCGCTGTCTTTCTCTGTCAAATAAAGTAAAATCTTTAAAGAAAGAAAAAGAAAGAATCCGTTAATTCTTGGGGTGCCTGGCTGTCTTTGTCGGAGCAATGTGCAATTCTTGATTTTGTCATGAGCTCGAGCCCCACTTTGGGTATAGAAATTACTTAAATAAAAACTTTAAAAAAAAAAAAAAGGAAAGTATTCTTAGAAACAGCTGGGCTTAATAAACCCAGCAAGTAAAGATTTTCTGGGCTTGGGCCTCCAAGATTTTGCCCCATCTTGAAGAACATCACAGACCATATACTTCAGGAAGAGTAAAATTCCTGACTGTCCTGTTGGGGATCATCCCTACCCTGAACACCGTCTCCCTGGTACTCCCCCTGAGGTATAGGAATGGGATTCCCTTCATATCCTGAAGAAAAGGGATTAGGCATATGTGGAAAATACACCAAGATGAAGAGAGCCCAGATGGTTTAGTTAGAGTCTGGCTGAACATCTCTTTCTAGAAAAAGTCTCACTGCTGTCCTCAGTGACGCTCTTCATCTCCAGGATAAGACCCGAGATCTTCCATTACTTCATTTGTCCTGCCAGGTGCTATTGGACAACTGACAGAAATCATGGCTTTGTAGCTACAAATCGCGGTGGTACTCACCTCACTGGCCTCTTGTATTAGCGAAACTGGGAACCTGAAGGGCCTAGTGAGGAGACTGGCAAGTGGTTTTTATTTTGTCTTATTTGAGAGAGAGAGAGATTGAGAGAGAGCATAAGCAGGGGCAGCAGCAGAGGGCGAGGGAGAAGCAGGCTCCCTGCTCAGGGGCTCCCTGAGGGACTGGATCCCAGGACCCCAAGATCATGACCTGAGCAGAAGGCAGACACCTAACCAACTGAGCCACTCAGGTGCTCTTGGCAAGTTTTTAAGGGGATGGTAGAAACCAAGTTCATGAATCTTTTTGATCTTTGAATTATTTTTGGAACTAGTCCTATTACAGGAGTTCTTTGGCTTAGGTCTTGGGTCTTAGGAATGAAATTTGTGGTTTCCAGTTTGGCTGTTAGCCTTTCTTTGACCACCAAGTTCAGCGTCAATACCTTCACAAAGAGTCAGCCCCGGGGGTACAACTGGGGGCACTAGAAAGCTTGTGTAAGAGCAGCCATGATGAAGAGAATGTCCTGGTCTCTCCCGGTGGAGGCAGGTGCTTCTCGACACCAGGCCTGTGCAGAGAGCAGGGGCGAGCCTGGTGGGCACAACAGACTCAGCCCTTACATTCCCAGACTATCGAGGAGATGAGGACATAAATTTTCATCATGCCACAGTAAGAGCAGAGATAGAGCACGATGGGGGAGGGCACAGGAAGAGCTCAACAGAGACCTTTGGCCTCACCTGAGATTTGGGGCAAGTCTTCAGAAGGGTGATGGCCGTTCTCCATGATCTGAACCGAGTCATGAGTACAAGGCAGGCTGGTGATGAAGCAGCAGGAGAGCGTCACAGAAAACTCCAGAGTATCGGAGGCCTGGTGCTGCATGGCGTGATTGTCAGAGAGATGGTAGCCCAGGTACAGAGCAAGGCATTTCTTCTCTCTCGCCACTTCCTTTTCCCCTTTTAGTGAAACATTATCGGCAGCTGGAATAATGATAGCTGGCATATCCCCACTCAGTGTCCAACACTAGTCTGTGCTTTAAATTTATTCACCTCTTTAAACCTCACTCCTCTGAGGGAGGTGCTGTTATTACGCCCATTTTGCAGATGGAGAAACTGAGAGGTTAATTCACCTTCCCAAGGTATGCACCGGGCCACAGGATCTTTCCTTCTACTTCAGCCTACGCATGTGGCCACTCTCCACCCAAACAGACTACATAGAGTGGTATTTTGTAAAATATCAGGAGGGATCTGGCCAGGGGCAGCAGAAAGCAGAATTACCTGGGCATTTGTTAAAACACATGTATCGGGACTCACTGTAATCCTCTTAGATCTCATGCAGTAGGAGATCAAGAATCTGCATTTCTTTTTTCTTTTTCTTTTTTCTTTTTTTTTTTTTTTACAAACTCCCCAGGCAATGGATCCTAAGACACAATACTCTTTGAGAACCTCTGGGCCCATCTCTGAGTTGCAACTCCAAATTCCTGCATTACAGAACTGGAGTGAGCAAACTCGGGGGAAGTAGTCCGGAGAGTGGGATTATTTGGTCTTTTTGCTCAGGGGGCAGGCAAAGGAACAAGCTTTCTGATAAGAATGCGAGAGCAGGGGCACCTGTGTGGCTCAGTTGGTTAAGCCACTGCCTTCAGCTCAGGTCATGATCCTGGAGTCCTAGGATCAAGTCCCATATCAGGCTTCCCCTGCACCTGCTTCTCCCTCTCCCTTTGCCTGGCAACTCCCCCAGCTTGTGTACTCTCTCTCTCTAATTAATTAATTAATCATCAATCTTAATTAAAAAAAAAAAAAGAATGTGAGAGCGGAATGGACGGTGAGAGCAAGGAAGAGATTACTGGGGAGTAGGCATTCCTGGGGGGACACGTATGTGTGTAGCCCAAAGCATGCCATCCCTTTACCCAGGGAACAAGATCACAGACCCATAGCTCTGACCTCAGTTCTTCTTGGGAGACACAGGAGCACCCAACAGGTCATTCTCGGTCCTTGGGTGTGGCTTCTTGGATAAGGACCCTCACCGCATCTCGGCTTCCCTCTGCCCAACAGAGAATGCAGTTCCCATATTTCCACAAAGCACTACTGGGATTTACTCTCTGCCATCCCCTCCTCCTTCTCACCCTCCAGTCCCATGTCTTCCTTCGCTTTGGAAATACTCTTTTTCAGAGGAAAGACTTGCATCTACAAGTTAAGGCATAGCTCCTGGCTGAGCTTTTGTTGGTCCTGGTGCAAGGGTCCATGACAAAAGGACGAGACCAATACAAAGCGAAAGTTAAGCAGGGCTTTATTTCGCGCCAAACATCAAGAATCAAACTGACCAGCCAGGGCCGTCTCTTGCAAAGAGGTGACCCCTCCAAGTCTCACAGACTAACTTTTATAGAGTAAAGGCCATGTGGTTGAGCCTGGCCACACACAGGTGGCCAATTGAATTACAATTCACCCCATGATAGTCATTTAATTTAGCCTATGATCTTGGCTGGAATCGGTGCCTTCGTCTGGCACCTGATGGGCGGGGCTCACACTCCTTGGTGGGTAATACGTGCGCTTTCCCTTCATTGGACCTTTCCACCTGGCCCGATACGTCCTCGTATGTGGGCTCCGTTATCAGGGGCTGGTCAGTCATATTTTTCTGGTTTCCCAGACTTGTTTCCAAGTAAGCTTCGTGGGGGAGGGGCAGGGTCAATCTGTTTGCTGCATAAACAACAAAATGGCTCGCTCTGGCTAAGTAGGCCCTTACACTGGTTGAGCTGAAGAAGATTCAAAATGTCTCTCTCAACTCCTGTTAAACCCGCTTGAAGAAGCGTGTACTGTAGGGAGCACGAACGATGCAGGTGACAACGTGAGCATTTTTTTTTTTTTTTTGCAGATTTTACTTATTTATTTATTTAACAGAGAGAGACAGAGAGATCACAAGTAGGCAGAGAGGCAGGCGGCGGGGGGGGGGGGGGGGGGGGGGGGGGGGAGCAGCAGGCTCCCCGCTGAGCAGAGAGCCCGATGTGGGGCTCGATCCCAGGACCCTGAGATCATGACCTAAGCCGGAGGCAGAGGGTTTAACCCACTGAACTACCCAGGCGCCCTGACGTGGTTATTTTTAATCCCTCAGCCTCCAGGTGGGGCTGGAATGGCATTCCTAAGGAGCAAAAGCCAGGGCAGGGACTATTGGGTTCCAGCGCCAGAAACACTCACAGACCCAGAAACACACAGGAATCCAAGCTCCAGGTGCTCCAAGGAGTCAAGAAGGGATCAGAGGGGAGGAGCCAGGAGATAAGATCTCAGGAGTTGATTTCAGGTCACAGTGCAAGGGAGGGGGTGTTCTGAGTAGGGCCAAAGCTCTTAGTTTGCTCTTCCAGGCCCTCAAGCTATCTTGGTTAGACGGGGTCAAACAAGGATTTGTTTGGAAGCATGAGTCACTGCATCTCTCAAGGATTCAACCAAGATTATCTTCATAATCCTGCATTTCATCAGCCTTGACCAAATTACAGAGCTGAATTCATGTCCTAATAGAGTTGTCCTCAGTGCTAATCTGTACCCTTAAGATTATAATCTTATGTGTCAAGTATACCTCGTTTTTTAAAAAAATGCAAAAAATAAAGGAATAGAAGCATGTGGGGGAAAGGATTATGATCAGATACCAGCCCTGCCATCAGTCTCCATCCTCCCCTTCCAGCATTTTTTTTGTGGTTGGGTTTTTTTTTCACTTTTATTTTTTAAGTAGGCTCCATCCCAGCCTGGAGCCCAATGCCAGGCTTGAACTCTTGACCCTGAGATCAAGACCTGAGCTGAGATCAAGAGTCAGACGCTTGAACGACTGAAGCACCCAGACACTGCCCACCCGCCATGCAGCATATTGAATTCCTACACTAGTTGTCATCATCGTGCCCATGTTCTTATTTTGCACGCAGTTTCTTGGACTCATCTTCTGTAATCCCACAATTAGCTTCTAATTTAGCTAGATTAGCTAGAACCTGAGATGAATTTCTGTGGCATTTTTTGGCATTGGATGATTGTATCAGTCACCCACCTAGAAAACAAAGCTAGCTAGTACTCTTAAAAACTTAAATGGACATAACCTCTCCCTTGGACTCACGTCCAGTGTAAACTATTATTTCTCAACCTTTTTGTAATTGGGGTATGTTATTCGTCATTGCTCAGTGTAACAAGGCACCTTTCCCTTCAATAGCTCCTAAAGTCATAGAATAGATGTCATATTCCTTCTTTTAAATAAAGATTTTTTAAAAGATTTTTTTTTAATTTATTTATTTGACAGAGATCACAAGCAGGCAGAGAGGCAGGCAGACAGAGAGAAAGAGAGGAAAGCAGGCTCCCCACTGAGCAGAGAGCCCAATGCAGGGCTCGATCCCAGGACCATGAGATCATGACCTGAGCCAAAGGCAGGTCATGATCCACTGAGCCACCCAGGCGCCCCTAATAAAGTATATTAAAATTAATTGGACTATAAGGTACCATAGAGAATTTCATGATTTCTCCTGGAGCTAGACTCAGAAAGAGAATTGGGAATTTCTTTTCTGTGACAGCCCCAGGGGACCGTATGATGTGGCCCCCTGCTCTAACTCCTGACTAGCAAGGTGACAGCAGGCAAGAATATCCATGCTCTGATCCTTGTTCTTCTCTTAATAAAATACAGATGTTGGATTACATTATCTCTTCTTTCACAACCAACATTATGTGATTCAGTAAATAGAGTAATCGCCCTGCAAAAAGGTATGGGCCCTAAACAGGGTGCCGAACGTGGTACGGGAGGCCCAGTGAAATTTGAATTGTAGAAAAACTATAATGTTTTCATGTAGGCACATCCCACATATCACATGGGACATAATTACATTACAAGATCATTCTTTGTTTATCTGAAGTTCAAATCCGAGCCGGCGTCTGGTGTTGACCACCCAGCACCATTCCCTTCCATCCGTGTGTGAAGGCAGCCCTCCTGCCTGTCGGCTTGTCTCCTCCTGTCTCTAGTCTTTAGCCTGAAACAAATTCTGAGTATCAAACTGCTGTTTACTCCATTGCCTCACCTGTGAAATCAATTCCCAGAATTTGGAAAGGACAGTTACCAACGACCCATTTCCTAGATCTGGCTGCCAGGATCCTACGTGGGCATCTGCTATGTACCGTCCCATGACTGACATTTCACCAGTAATCCTGACCTCTGCCACATGGGTCCCTATACCCATAGCACGCTTTAGGGAAAATTTTCTTTTGCCTCTTACTTGTTCTTATTTCGTTGTCTTGGGTCAAGACTTCTCTAGAGCGTCATTCAAACAAACAAACCAAAACACCTCCACATAGCTCTCCGCCGTCCCATTACTACTGCCCTACTTCTCTCTCTTTCTTCATCATCCATATTATCTACACTCATCATCATCTCTTACTCATTTCCCAGTGCAGGACAATATGGTTCACCAACTCCCCTCCTCCCTCTGCCATCAAAACTGCTCTTGCTCTGGGGTCCCTGGTAACTGCCTAATTGGGACACTGATGGGATCCTTTTCAGTCCTAACCTAACTGGACCATCAGCTCCGGTCAGCGCTGCTGCCCTCCCCACGCCTGGAAACTGCTTCTGGCTTCTCTAACAGCACTGGTTCCTAACTGTCCTCCTACCTCCTTACTTCCTTGGCCACTTTGTATCGGTCACCCCCAGCCACTGTGTTTCACCTGCCCGGTCCCTAAATGCCGGAGGTTTCATATTTTCTGCGCTCTCCCGAAGCCTACATTCTCAGTGTTTGATACACATTCGACACTTGCGAGGAAGTTTCTGTACAGAACACCGGTGCCCCATGGAGCCAGCTTCACATGAAAGTCGGGATGGAACAGGTTTTGAGAGCTCATGAGACGCACCGGCTTTCAGTTTGCTTGTTTCTTGATCTTTGGAATGTGTTTATTTAACTGGTTTATTTAAGAATCCTTTTTATTGAGCATATGGTATCTCTGAAATGCTAGGTCTTAGGAATTCAAGAACCGCCAAGTCCTTGCCCTCGGGCAGTTTACAGGCGTCTGGAGAAGGCAGACAGACTTACTAATAACATGAGGGCAGCCTTGGACTCCAAGGCAGGAGTCAGGAAAGATGCGGTAGACCAGGGATGGGGCTGTGAGCCGCCTGGACTCCATACAGGGTGTGGTCTTCCCCGTAGCTGGCTTACACTGTGCCTGGGGGTGAGATGCAGATTGAAGGGACAGCTGGGCAGATGCAGATCACAGAGATCTCGGATTCTGTCAAGATTAAAGAATTTCAGGGAATTTTTCAAGGACCTTCGAAACATACTAAACTGGGCAATGACTTGATTTGATTTGCACTTGATTTTTTGGTAAAGGTTTTATTTATTTATTTAAGAGAAAAAGAGGTAGAGAGAGCATGAACGGTGTCAGGGGCAGAGGGAGAAAGAGAAGCAGACTCCCTGCTGAGTGGGGAGCCTGACGGGGCTCGATCTCAGGACCCCAGGACTCCAGGATCATGACCTGAGCCAAAGGCAGATGCTTAAACCAACCGAGCCACCCCAGGCAACCCTGATTTGCACTTTTTAAAAAAAATTTTTTTGAAAGATTTTATTTATTTATTTTTTAAGATTTTATCTATTTATTTGACAGAGAGAGACATAGCCAGAGAGGGAACACAAGCCAGGGGTGTGGGAGATGGAGAAGCAGGCTTCCCCGTGAGCAGGGAGCCCGATGGGGGGCTCCATCCCAGGACTGTGGGATCATGACCTGAGCCAAAGTCATTCACATAATGACTGAGCCATCCAGGCGCCCCTAAAGATTTTATTTTTAAGGAATCCCTACAGCAACTCAACGTGGGGCTCAAACCCACAACCCTGAGATCAAGAGTCATAACTCTACCAATGGAGCCACCCAGGCACCCCTGATTTGCATTTTAGAAAACTGGCGACATTTCAGAGATGGCTTGGGAGCGGGAGAGTCCAGACTTGTCACAGTGGGACCAGTTAGCATAATTGAGAAACATGAGTCAGAAATAAAGCATCAGCAGAGGAGACAGAGAGAAGATGGTTTCTCAGGCTGCTGTAGAGGTAGCATTTCTAGAACTTGGAAACCAGTTGGCTACAAAGAATAAGGAAGACAGGAGGCCGGGGTGCTCCCAGATGTGTGGACTTAGGTGACTGAGTACATGAATCACTTTTGCTAAATGACTCATCTTTCTACCAGTCCCATTAGACTGGACCCCAAAATGTCACTCTGCCTGAAAGGGGGGAAGGAATATTTTTTGAAGGCCTGAATTTTCCCTTTGTCCTGCCACCGAATGGAGCCATTGGAAACTCATGGGGGCAGGCGTGTCAGAGCCGTGACCAGGGCTCCTAGGTGAGTTGGGAACCAAGGTTCTTGCCAGAAAAACAGTGTCAGGTGTCGGGTCTGAAAGTAAGGACAAGGCCAGAAATAGGAAATCAGGAGCAATGCCAGAAGAGAGGAGGTTGGAACATCGTGTAAGAAATGGGTCAGAACAAGCAGTTCAGACGTGGGGCCAAGAAATGAGTAGGGTGAGAGTTCTCTTCCCTTGCAAGCCTCAGCTGGAGAACCTGACTGTGGGACAGCTGTTCATTGAAACCCATGTTTAGAAGCTACATTTTGGGGGCGCCTGGGTGGCTCAGTGGGTTAAAGCCTCTGCCTTCAGCTCGGGTCATGATCCCAGGGTCCTGGGATCGAGCCCCATGTCGGGCTCTCTGCTCAGCAGGGAGCCTGCTTCCTCCTCTCTCTGCCTGCCTCTCTGCCTACTTGTGATCGCTGTCTGTCAAATAAATAAATAAATAAATAACCTTTTAAAAAAAAAAAGCTACATTTTGTCACATTTTGCATGCCAGTTCTGCTGGTGTTTAGGACCCCTCTGTAAGACATCTGTAAGACATTGCTGGCATCAAAGGACTAGATTTATGCCTGTATGATAAAGAGATCTTTTGCCCAAGAGACCCATGAGACCCACTTAGGGAAGTCTCGGGCCCAGAATCCTTTAACACTTTCATATAGGTCCCTAAGCTTTAAATTTTCAATTGCAAATTCTGGTTTTTTTTTACTACGCTTCCCAATAAAGTATTTTCTATACATTTTATGAACTTATTCCTCTTCTGCCTAAATTCGGTCCCCATTCTACCTCTCTCTGCTGCAGATTGTCAGGTCAGACAGATCTGTCTACCACAGGTGTGGGCTTCAGTAGCACAGGCTAGTGGGCCAGTTATGAGATTGTAGTAGCTGGAGGTAGGGGGAATGCAGGCTTGAACCAGACTGGTGTCTATTTCCAAGGAGACCCAATCGAGTGGGTAAGACACCGCAGCAAGAGTTTCTAGCTAACAGGGATGCTCAAAGTCAGGCCAATGGTCTGGGGGTGATTCTGAATCGAACTTCTTATTTGGAGCTAGATCATAGACAACGTCTAGGACAGGAGGCTGGGGCAAGTCGCTAGGCTTTCGCATGTGCTCTCAGCAGACCCTCATAGGGTCGACTCCACTGTCAGTAGAGGAACATTCAGGCAAATCAAGGCAGAGCCCAGCACGTGGACCTCATTGAGGGAAAGACTGGCACTTGGTGTGCACACAGATGCTTAAGATTCACCTTGGATACTGAGTTTAAAATACGCCTTGGGGCGCCTGGGTGGCTAAGTGGGTTAAAGCCTCTGCCTTCTGCTCGGGTCGTGATCCCAGGGTCGGGCTCTCTGCTCAGCGGAGAGCCTGCTTCCCTTCTTCTCTCTCTGCCTGCCTCTCTGCCTACTTGTGATCTCTCTCTGTTAAATAAATAAATAAAATCTTTTAAAAAATAAATAAATAAAATAAAATATGCCTTGATGTCGGTGATTCTAGTGCCTACTTTCTCCTGGAATTGGTCCTACCGAGTGGTGCACCTGGGTCCTCTATTAATGCTGCACTTGAGAGGGACTGCGGGTCCTTTAAAGCTGGGGAGGGAGAGGGTTGGTTCAGATAGATTATCCATGATTACCCAGAGAACACGGGCTGGTTTTCAATCCCCAATACTTTGGAGCAGGGTTCATTAACCTTTGAGTGATGTATGGGTCTTTTTTGTTTTTTTAAGATTTTATTTATCTGTTTGACAGAGAGAGACACACCAAGAGAGGGAACACAAGCAGGGGGGTGGGAGAGCCACCCAGGCACCCCAAGATTTATTTATTTTAGAGAGAGAGAGCACACAAGCGGGAGGGGCAGAGGAAGAAGGAGAGAGAAACCCAAGCAGACCCCATGCCAAGTGCAGAGCCGGATGCAGGGCTCAGTCCCACAACCCCGAGATCACAGCTCGAGCTGAAACCAAGAGTCGGATGCCTAAGTGACTGAACCACCCAGGTGCCCCTTGAGTCCTCTTCAAAAGAAAAAAAAGCTTTAAGAATTCTCACAAGTGTAGGGGCACCTTGATGGCTCAGTGAGTTTAAAGCCTCTGCCTTTCGGCTCAGGTCATGATCTCAGGGTCCTGGGATCAAGCCTCACATCAGGCTCTCTGCCCAGCAGGGAGCCTGCTTCCTCCTCTCTTTCTGCCTGCCTGTCTACCTACTTGTGATCTCTGTGAAATAAATTAATAAAATCTTTAAGGGAAAAAAGAAAGAATTCTCACACGTGTAAATACATGTGCTAAAATCCCATGAACACCTCTGCTTTGTTGTCAATGGCATAAACACAAAAATTGTTCAGATTACTATCTAAGCAAAAATATACATTTTTCGTAAGAACCCATGGACCCCTGAGAATTTAGCCACAGACTCCCAGGGATTTATGGACCTCAGCTGGAAAACATGCGGTAGAACCACGGTTATTTTGAACTCATTTTACAAGCTAAATTTCGACATGTTGTAGGTGCTAATTCTAGGAGCATTCCACCTTACCCAAGAAATGTCAGTATTTTTTAATTGCTCTGAAAGCATATCAGCTGCATTTATGTTGCCGAGACTGGGTACCAGTGGTTATTAATAAATGATTGCCCTCCATCCCTGAGAATGTATATTTCTATCTACCAAGCAAATAGAACATTGGTAAGAAGACTATCCAAGTGTGTCCTTATATATACTTCCAAGTTACGACAGCAAATAGAATCAACCCAAATGGGAATAATCTTGAAGTGACTTGGATTCTTTCTTGCATGCTTTCCTTATAAATCCTCAGCCTAGTAGATGTGTATGTTTTCTATTGCAATGTTTAATGTTTAGTTCTCTGCCCAGTGGCTGAGAAATGCTAGCTCTAGAAGGATTTAGATGCTGATATTGCCGAATTTTTGTAAGATTGGCCAAAGGAGAAGGGAGAAGGAAAAGGGAATCCATGATAGAATTTTCAACGGCAAGAGGGAGATAAAGCCCAGGTCAAGTTCAGAAGAAACAGCTGGTGTTTGGGTACACCAATGGTGATGCCCATTGTTACATCTTCTGTTTGATAAGAAGTGAGCAAACCACAGGTGAACCAGAGCCATGAAAAGCTTTAGATACTCGTTCTCAGAAATGCTGACACTGACCAGAGACTGGGAAAAGGGAGGAACAGGTGTACACAGGAGCGCCCCTAAGATAGGGTTGACCAGTAGGCCAAGACTGTATGGAACTCACTATAAGGGTGGGCTGCCCTGATCTGGACACCACGGCTTTTACAGGAGAATTTGCCCTTGAGAAGCCCTCTGACCACTAGCCAATCGAGTCTTCCTGGGAAGTGGCACATACCTCCTGTTCCCCTAAGTCTTGCCTGCCAACAGTCCCCAGAAAAGCCTCCCTTGTTCTGGGTGTGAGGGCAACTTTAGCGGGTTCCTTGGCTTAGATTCCTCTGAGCCCCCAATCACCAGGCTCTCGAAGAGTGCAGAAAAGAGATAGAATCCATATTGTTGTTCTTTACGACTCTAGAAAAGCCCAAGTTTAGGAAGGAGTTGGCAGAGTAGAATGCTGAACTAGAGAAGATAATTGGCCTGGGTTTTGTTTCACTAGACAGCTGAAACTATTATGAACTATTCAGACAGCTGAAACTATGTAGCCTAAATACCCTGACCTAGACAGCTTGAAAACAGAACCATTTTACTTCCCAAACATACTGAGTTAGTGTTGGTTTCAAAGAAAGGCCCTAGACTGATTCCTTTTTTTTTTAATTATTTATTTATTTATTTTAAAGAGAGAGATTTGCACAAGCAGGAGAGGCAGAGGGAGAGAGAGAATCTCAAGCAGATTCCGCACTGAGCGTGGAGTCCGACTCAGGGTTCAATCTTACAACCCTGGGATCATGACCTAAGCCGAAACCAACTGAACCACCCAAGTGCCCCTAGACTGACTCCTAAGGCTCACAGGACCGCTCACGGGGCTGTGTCCCGAATTCTTGCGTTCTCTGGTTAATGGATCAACAATACCATTTGGAGGGAAGGTACTCGTCCTCAAATTACCACTCTTGCTAAGACCAATCTTAAGGAATCCAGAGTGCTCATTTAGTTGGTGAAAGGGTCAATGCAAATTGCAGCTTCTGATACCCTGATATTCGCCCTTAGCAGGAAGCTGAGGGAGTTGCCCACGCTGGTCCTGGGACCCAGCACCATGATGGACCCACCAACGACAAACAGTACAGAATGCCTACCTCAGAAACTATGTGTGAGGAGCATAATCTCTCATTTAAGACTTACCATTCTTAGAAGAGATACTACTACTCTATATTAAGCAATTGAACAAGGAGATTTCATAAAAATTATCAACCACGACTGATGCAAAAGATCATGGGGAACCATTACGAAGGCAGCGATTATTGTTAATACTGTTGAGTTAGAGTAGGAATCTATGTCCGTGCCGTCAGAACCCACTCACAAAGCTTCAAGCCTCACGTCATAGGTCACCTCCTAGGCTGTTGGGTCAGCCTCAGGACACCCCCTCAGGTCAGTCACAGCCGTGGAGTCCTTACTTCAGAGACCCTCCACAGTTCAGTTGCTCTCAGTCAGCCTTTTAACTCACCACAGGCTGTATACTGTGCTCCTCAAAACTGCTAGAATTCCCCACAAAGAGAGGAAAAACATCCTTTACGTGCCTCATCATGAGCCTGGTTGGCCACCAGGACATTCCTCATGAAAGGTGCTTTTATGAACTGTCAAGCCCTGTGCTCAGTTACCAGCACCTAGCCTCATCCTTGGTGTGCTGGTGGCACTTGGTTCATGTTGATGAACCATGCAGAGCAAGTCAGACAGGCAACCCCCGTTGCCTCCTTCTCTATCTCTTCTGCTGGCTCCTCCCCTTTCTGGATCCTTCTTTATGGATCTTCTTCAGAGTTCTCTCATCTGTGTTGCTGGCACCATCAGCCTGGAGAAGTCACCATGGTGGGTGCCTAGGGCCCTCTTAGCTGTCCTCCCTCCACCTTCTAGTCATGTAGGCCCCAACTCTGCCTCTCATCTCCTATTTCTCTCTGTCTTTTTATTCCCACCATCTTAGTTCAGGCCCTTGTCATCTCCTATCTGGACTTCTGTAGTCACTTTTCCCTCATTTAGCCTTACCCAGAGTATGCCTTCCTAAAACATAGTTTGAATCCCCCCAAAACCTTTAAAAGCCCCTGCTGTGTCTATCAAGAGCCTGACTACTTTAGCAGAGAATTCAAGACCCACTGTGGCCTGGCTCTGCTCTCCTTCATGTTCTGTGATCTAATTACACAGAGCTATCTTCTCTTGACAGACCCCTTCTTTGTGATGTCTCCTACCCCAGTGCTCATCTCGTTCCTCCACACTGAATTATCTTCTAGTCAAGAATCATCTCTGGCACTCCTAGCTGGCTCAGCTGGCAAAGCATGAAACTCTTAATCTTGGGGTTGGGGGTTCGAGCCCCCCACACTGGGTGCAGAGATTGCTAAAAATGAATAAACAAACTTAAAAAAAAATCAGCTGAATCACAAATACTCACTGAACACTTACCATGTACCAAAAGCTGTTCCAAATGGTTTTCAAATATTATCTCATTTAATCCTCACAAGCACCTGATAAGGTGTGAACAGCCCAACCCAGTTAAAACCAGTAACTTCGTCTCCCTGTTTGGTCCCTCCCTCTTCTGCGGTCATAAACGGCCCTGTTCTCTTACTCATACCTCCTTTCGTCCTTTCTCTGTCATTATGCCCTTCTACCAGCCCTGGTGATTTCTTTGCCTCCATCTTCAAATATCCTCGAGATCGTAAGACACCCTTCCCCAGACTGCCATTCCCCTAGGCTTCCTTTCCCTTGCTCACTGTCTTACCACTCTCAAATTTCATGAAAGAAGTTTCTGGTGCTACTTTCTCACCACCCTCTGTCCTCCCCTTGTAGTTTACCTTCTCCCTCCCTCCCCGGCGTCACTAGCTGTGCTTTCAAAGACTCACTAAGGAGTTCTCAAGGGATAAAATCCAATGGCCTCTTCTTCAGACTCACCTTCCTCCAGATCTTGGCAGCTTTGGTGCTGTTGGCTGCTCTGCTCCCATTCTCCCAACTTACCTTTACTGAACTGTCTTCCTTGTCTTCCACCATGTCCTTCCCAGCCCATCCCTCAGGAGTTTTTCAAGCAAGGCCCCTTGCAAATCCCAGGATAGCCCTGGCCACAACTTTTTATGAGAATTTTCTTTTTTAATGTGCTCTTCGAATTTTGATGATCTTAAAACAAACCAAACAAGTAAGCATCCCTTGGATGAATCGTTTATAACCAAGTCCCACCAATCTCAAACCCCCTCCTGGCACTTTGGATGGTTACACCAGGTGATCCCTAAATGAAGTGACAGCATTTGACTGTAATACAGTGTTCTGAAAACTGGAGTCCCTCATGTTTGAAACCAGAGTCATCTCTGACGTGACTTTCTTCCTCGTTCGTACCATCTAATTAGCTGCTAAATCTGGCGAAGTCTTCTTTGGTAAAAAGCCGTTCGCTTTTTGCTCTTTTTCATTCCCACTTCCTTTGGCCTAGACGGAGACTGTAGCCACTTCGCCATCCTCTGCTCCCCCAAGTCATTCCTCAGACTGAATTTCCTAATGCATACCAGATCTGGCCACTTGCTAAGGAAACTTTTCCATAACTCCTTGGTTTATGCCAGTCTTCTATAAAGTGACAGAAACCCGCTAAACGGAACTTCCTAGTCTCGAATCCCAGCCCTGCATTTACCCTACACACCTCAGCTCACATGCTTTTTCTCTATCTGGGATTTGGCTCCATCCCAGGACCCTGAGATCATGACCTGAGCTGAAACCAAGAGTCAGCCACTCAACGAACTGAGCCACCCAGGTGCCCCTTCGTGAAACTATTCCTTTTTTTTTCTTTTTTTCTTAAGATGTTATTTATTTATTTGATAGAGATTACGAGTAGGCAGAGAGACAGACAGAGAGAGAGGAAGGAAGCAGGCTCCCTGCTGAGCAGAGAGCCCGATGCGGGGCTTGATCCCAGGACCCTGGGACCATGACCTGAGCCGAAGGCAGAGGCTTTAACCCACTGAGCCACCCAGGCACGCCCGTGAAACTGCTTGATCCTTATCATAGAGCCTTTTATTTTCCCTCTCGGAGCCACCACAGCAATTTGTTTGACTTTTCTTATAGCGCTTTTTTGTCTTGGATTTCATTATTTGAATGCTTATCTGAGCCTTCTGTCTACTTGCCTCCCTTCTGTTATGCTGTGGGTACCGTGCCAGAGGGCTCAGGGTCACCTAAATGGTACTGTGCCATTTCTGCCCTCACAGCTTCCTCAGGGCTCCCCACTTGCCCTCTTTGGGATTCCAGTGGGTGCGAGCAAGGCCCTGGGCGGCCCAGAGGGGTTCAAGGCTCTGCCTTCTGGCTGTCTTGTCTTGTTTCCTGGCCTATGACAGTGTTCAAGAAGCTGGCCAAAATCATGTATGAACCCTTTCTCTGAGGTGACTCTAATTTTGATTCTTTGAAAAACAGCAGTGAGGCAGAAACTTCAGGCGCCAGAAGACTTAACAGGCCAGTAAAAGGTTATGCTACTTCCTCTTTCTTCTCTATTCAAAAACATACCACACAGCCTCTGTTTAGGGAGAGTCCTTTGCTCATATATCCAAGAATACTTAGAGACTCATCCCCACCACCACTCTCTTCTCTGTCGGGGGTTGGGAAAGAGGAAAGGAGGGGTTGGGATACTGGTATCTGCCTCTTAAACCACTTCTTTGGAGGCAGGAAGGGGCAAACTGACATCTGTGACCCCCTTGAAGTGAGTTCAGTGAACAGGTTCGTCTCGGGTTTTCCACAGCCACATTAGACAACAAATTGGCAATTTTTCGACAGAGATTTCTCCCATGAGCTTGGCAAGATTTGCGTACTTTATTTGTGGCGGTAATACGAGGGGCATGTGAGCCCAGGGGTAGTCTACCTGCCTTCAGTACAATACCTAATGGTCGTGGCCTGGGAATCACTCTAGTGTCCTCTGAGAAAGAAAAACCCCATGTTGTGGTTTGGATTGGGGCTTTAAGCCTATTGTGGCTTAGACAAAGGGCTTTGGGGACATTTGGTCTTTGTCTGGGCTCCAACCGCTTGAGGATGGGGCCCTTGTCAGCACACACTTAAGAAAAATGGACTGAGGGGCGCCTGGGTGGCTCAGTGGTTAAAGCCTCTGCCATCGGCTCAGGTAATGATCCCTGGGTCCTGGGATGGAGCCCCACATCGGGCTCTCTGCTCAGCAGGGAACCTGCTTCCTCTCTCTCTCTCTGCCTACTTGTGATCTCTCTCTGTCAAATAAATAAATAAAATCTTAAAAGAAAAAAAAAGAAAGAAAAGAAAAATGGACTGATTTTTTTTTTTAACCCCCTTTTCAGTCTCCTTTCTTTTTCTGAGACTTTTTTTACTTTCTCCTTGGTTTCATTTCCCCCAGCGTTTTTTTTCCTCTCTGTTTATCTCATTGGTGATCCCGAGACACCCCAGAAGCTGCCTGGCCCAGCTTTTAAAATGTCACCCCTCCAACCTCCCTTCTGCATAGATGCAATTCCTTTGCCCTCCCGCACGGCCTCTCCAGCCTCCAGCAGCCCCCCTCCAGCTTGACCTAATGACAGGAGACCTCCCCGCATGGCCCATTGGGGGCGGTGTTTGCAACCCGAGGCCTCCCGGGTCGGCGCGACGAGCCCCAGGTAAACTTCCAGGCTCTCCACCAGCCTCAGGGCGAGCACTGAACTTGAATGACCTTTGCTCGCTTTGCATGACAAAGGAAGTAATCGAGTTTAGAAAAGTGCCGGAGGTGGGGGGAGGGGAGGGCTGAACCTTCCAGCTCCCGGCCCGTACCAGCCACAAGACCAAATAAGGGCGTGTGAGGCACCTCCGTCCGCGTTCAAGTTCAGAGTGCAGTGTGCAAACGTGGAGCTCGGTTTTCAGAGAGATAAGCTATTACCCAACCCTGGTGGCGTTCCAGCCACAGGGCCTCTGGGTAGCCAGGCTGGGTCTGGGGGGAGGAGGGAAGACCTGGGCCGTCGGGTTTTCCCAGCCTGGAGGGAGGAGGGAAGGCGGAGGCTGTCCTTGCTAGAGCCTTTCTGCCTGCAGGAACTGACATTTCCACAGATTTTCAGAGCCTTTCCGTGACTCTCTTGACAGGGTGAGTCATTAGAATGTGTAGGAAAGGTCGGAGTTTGAGGCTATTCAGCCAGGAGGAAAACAAACATTATTTTTATGAACCCGCACTGGCCGAGAGGCCCGGCTTGTTTACCGAACACTGAGGTCTAGGGCAGCGCTAAGTTTGGGGCATTTTCCAGCAGTCATAATGCCTGTTTGCTAAACACGGAGAGCTGGCTTCGCTGTTGGCACTTCTCCGGGGCTATCTGAGCCCCACAAAGGGCCCTCATCTCCGTGTGATGCCTCGTGTGCCGCAGCAACCCCTGGCTGATGAGGGCCGGGGCCTGAGCAAGCTACTCCTGCCGCCTGCCTTCCCTCCTGCCTCGGCCCTTCCCTCGCCTTCCCCCTGCAAATCCCTTCTCATCCTGCAGCAGCAGCAGCACAAATCTACCCCTGCTAGGCTCAGCCCTGAAGTGCTGGAGAGTTAGCACCTTTGGAGAGAAATACTTCTGCCCTTTTTCCTGCTGGATGGACAGTGCAAGGTGTTTTCAGACGACTTTGCAGACAGCCCTGCGGGATCACATAGCCGAGGTCCAGCTGTAAGGCCATCCTTGCGTTGGCTGTGCCTCTGTCTCCCTCCCTCTGTCACTCGCTCCGACTACCCGGGCATCACACTCCCCAGCCAAGTCCCTACTTAGGCCTTCCTTGTAGGCTCTGCTTCCTGGGGACCTAGGCTGGATATCCAGAGGCCCGTACACTTTCAGAGAACACGTTCTACAGAGTTTCCCACTGAAATGTTGTCTTTTCAAAATTCAGTTCCTCTAAATACATTTCTATTCCTCTTTCATAGGAGTCTCATTCTTTGGCCAAAATCAAAGAAGCAAAATTAAAGTTTAATAACGTGACGGGTTTTCTTTTCCCCCGTTTTGCGCTAACATTCCCTTCCTTGGGTGTATCTACACTTTCTCTGCTTTTGCCTTGAACCTGCCCCAAAACTGGGTTATCTTTAGCATTTCTCCTGTGCTGTACTTCCGGTAGTTGGAGAAACTGCTCCCTGGCGGCGGAACCCCAGAACTGCAGGCTCTGTCCCCTGTAATTGCAGTGAAAGTGATCTTTTGGGCTTCTTTAATTATTTCCTTAGAAGAATCTCTAGAAAGATAAGGTCCAAGGGCAGAGGTAATAACGTGGGGCCAAATTGCCTTCTCGCTGAGATACAGCAACTGAAACTCTTGCCAACAGGGTCAAACAGGACAGAACCGCGTCCCAGTACAGTGTCTGTTCTCCCCCACCAGGACGGCCTGCTTTCATTTCACATTTCTTGGATTTTTTTTTTTCCAGAAAAAGCATTAAGAATATATGTTGGCAGCTTACATGTCTGGCTTTGTCAAGTGCCCGTTTTCTTCCACCAATCAGACCATTTTCCTGTTTTATGCAGTCCTCAGACTTCTCTATGAATGACCTTGGAAGTTCCATCTTTATTCCCACATCCCCGTGGCTGGCTTCTTAGTGGGGAAACACTGCCTGACTGGTGTGGGATGTAGATGGAAAGAGCTGTGCCTAAATTAGAAAGTCAGGGACAAGGTGTGACTTGCGGACCACTTCGGTGCCTCAGCTTTACCACTCCTGAGCTGAGAGAGGGCTTGACAGACTGCAGTTCTCCCAAAGAGTGGAGGAGAGAGGCACCCCAAAGAAGGGCAGTCCCTGGTTTTCCTCCTCCTCCGTTCTTCGGATTTGTCATCTCAGCTCTACTGGGGCGAACCCTGGCCAGAAACTTGGTTTCGGTTCACCGCATCCCTCTGTTTCTGCCTGAGTCACTCAGCTTCACATCTCTGGAGACTAACCCAAGAGGGCCAGCCTGTGAGAGATTTCCAGACTCATTAGGATCTCAGGAAAAACCCCAAAGGACTTTGCTGATAATTAAAGGACGTTCCTGGGAATTCTAAGCGCCATAGCTTTATTACCATTCCTGGTGGGCCTGAATAGGTCTGGATTTGGGGGGAAGGAAGAAGCAGCAGAGGAACTACTATTTGGAATAGTGTTTTGGGTACTTGGGTGGCTCCGTCGGTTAATTGTCTGCCTTTGGTTCAGGTCACGATCCCAGAGTCCTGTATCGAGCAGGGAGCCTGCTTCTCCCTCTGCCTGCTGCTTTCTTTCTCTCTCTTTAAAAAATAAAATAAAATAAAATATTTATTTTACAAGTAAATAAATAAAATCTTTGGGGAAAAAAAAGAGAGAGAGAGAATACCTGTGTTTTGCCGAAGCGAATCTATCACAGGTTCCCATTCGCAGCAGATGAGGAGAGCATTCCCCAGTGTTCTTTAAGGGTAAAGACTGACTCTTGTTGGAGGCTTGATTTCTTCTGTTTTCATATTGGCCTGGAATTACATAACAGGATTTCCAAGGAGACAGGTTGGTTAACACGATGAAACCGGAGTCTTGATACAGACGTATTCTGTGACATTCCCGGTCAGCCAGTCCCCTGAGCACCTGTGCGTCTGCCTGTGGAACTCGATGGTTCGCTCCTGACCAGCTCTTTCCAGATGTAAACGGAAGTAAATGAGCCCAAGTTTAGGGGGGCTCACAGGGATAAGAAAGTAGGTATAAAAGCACCTGAGAAAAAAGAGAAAGCACCCGAGAATTTTAGGAAGAACGGAGTTCTTGCTATGAGTTATAGGTATGAGTCTTTAACTTCTGCCTATAAAATGCACAAATCCCTCTGCTTTTTTTTAAAGATTTTATTTATTTATTTGACAGAGAGAGAGATTACAAATAGACAGAGAGGCAGGCAGAGAGAGAGGGAGAAGCAGTCCCGCCGAGCGGAGAGCCCGATGCGGGGCTTGATCCAGGACCCTGAGATCATGACCCAGGTGCCCCAATGTCTCTGCTTCTTTTTTTTTTTTAAGATTTTATTTATTTATTTGACAGAGAGAGGTCACAAATAGGCAGAGGCAGGCAGAGAGAGAGGGGGAAGCAGACTCCCCATTGAGCAGAGAGCCCGATGCGGGGCTCCATCCCAGGACCTTAAGACCATGACCTGAGCCGAAGGCAGAGGCTTAACCCACTGAGCCACCCAGGCGCCCAATCTCTCTGCTTTTTAAAAACACTCTCTTGGGGTCCCTGGCTGGCTCAGTCGGTGGAGCATGGGACTCTTGATTTCAGAGCTCAGTCCCCTGCTGGCTGTAGAGATTGCCTAAAAAAACAAAACAAAATACTCCCTTAATGCTGATTGCTTGTGAGTCAACACACTTTCCACACACTCTTCATAACAAGGTTCTTAAGAGATCTATACATGTTCTCTGTACCTTTGACTCGGTGATTAGATTTTTTTAAATATTTTATTTATTTATTTACTTACTTATTTGAGAGAGAGAGAGCACAAGTAAGCAGAGCAGCAGGCAGAGGGAGAGGGAGAAGCAGGCTGTCCGCCAAGCAGGGAGCCCCATGCGGGGCTCAATCCCAGGACCCTGGGATCATCATGACCTGAGCCAAAGGCAGAGGCTTACCTGACTGAGCCACCCAGGTGCCCCAGTAATTATATTTCTATAACTTTATTTGAAGGAAATATTGAGAGAAGCATACAAAAAATTATGTATAGGCACACCTGGCTGATTCAGTCGCTAGAGCGTGAGACTCTTGACCTCGGAGCAATGAGTTACAAGTCCCATGTTGGGTGTGGAGCCTACTTCAATTAAAAAAAAAAAAGGTTACCTATGAGGATTATTATCATAATAATAAAAATTGGAAACAACCTAAATAATCAGTAAAGTCCAGGCTTTACATATTTTGGTGTATTTGAATCAGGATTTGGTTACGTATATAGCAAATAACGGAAAGTCTACAATAACTGTAATCCAAGGATTTGTGCCATGTAGGGCTGGTGGGGTGCCTTTGTTCCAAAACTCCTCCGGGTCCGGGCTTCTCCTTTTTGGTTACTCTATTGTGTCTGGCTTTTATACCCAAGATTGCTTCATGGGCCAAGATGGCTACCAACTCCAGCCTGCGCAAAGATGGACAGAGAGAAATGGGGCAAAGGTCATTCACCAACTGTCTCTTCAAGGAAGGGCCCAATGGTTGACTGACTTCTGTTTACACTCAGCGAATTGTTCATCTGTCAGAGAAGAAAGGACTGCCAATGTTAGTACTTGAACTCAAGCCTTGAGTTGATGAGGGTTGAATTTGGGGCAAAGAACCACACCAGTCGTTGGTCTGAAAGAGTCATTTTTGTATTTGTTCGAAGGTTCCCAGAGTCAAATTTTCTGTGTCCCTACCTAGAGGGGAGATGATCCCACCAGGATGCCTCGTTCCCGTACACAGTTCATACTTTGTTGGTGCCTGGCCTGTTTTATAATGTTGCTGTCTTCTGAACGTCTTACTTGGGTGTTCCAACCCCAAAGGCTGGTATAGCTCCTTCAGCTCAGCCAGAGGCCACTTCTGTCAATCTGCTGGTGCTTATTAAGCCCCTAGATGCAGTTCCTTGCCTGTGGCCGAAGCTCATTTACTCATTGTTTATTTAAATAAATTGTTCTTTGACTTGGATTGTACCCAGTTCCACATGAGAAACAGAAGGGCGAGACACAGATCTGTTCTCATATTTTGGCATGAGGCTAGGGAGACACACAAAGCAATAGAAATTAAGATAAATGCTATAACTAATTAGATGCGAAGCGGGGTGGTCCAGGCCACAGCTGATAGAAATGTTCACTATGGGGGCACCTGGGTGGCTCAGTGGTTTAAAAGCCTCTGCCTTCGGCTCACGTCATGATTCTGGGGTGCTGGGATCGAGACCCACATCAGGCTCTCTGCTTAGCAGGGACCCTGCTTCCTCCTCTCTCTCTCTCTGCCTGCCTCTGCCTACTTGTGATCTCTGTCTGTCAAATAAATAAATAAAATCTTAAAAAAAAAAAAGAAAGAAAGAAATGTTTACTACAATTCCTAAATGTGAGAAAGGTTGATAGTAAAGAATTTGGCTTTGCCCAAAGAGAGATCTGGCCTTTGCCCTTGGCTTCTTCGAAGTAATCTGTGTCAAACCTAAGAGCAGTACTTTGGGGTTTTAGGGCCGGGGCTTTAGGGCCGCGCAGGGTCAGCCCACCTGGAGGCTGAGGTCGACCACATGGACCATCAATCGGTCATGCCCAAGTAACGGAACCCCAATAAAAACTCTGAACACCAAAGCTGCAGTGAGCTTCTCTGGCTGGCAGTCCTCCCTGTGTGTTGTCACACATCACTGCCAGCAGAATCACGCGTCCCCCAGGGAGAGGACAACATATTGTTCACATTCAGAGCCCTCTCAGATTCTACACCCTGTGTTCTCTTCCTTTGGCTGATTTAGTCTGCATCCTTTCCCTGTTAGTGGCTCAGTCGGTTAAGATCTGCCTTCGGCTCAACTCATGATCTCAGGGTCCTCAGATCGAATCCCACATGGGGGGGGCGGTTCCTGCTCAGAGGGGAGTCTGCTTCTCTGTCTGCCCCTCACCCTGCCTGTGCTCTCCCTCTCTCTGTCAAATAAAGAAATAAAATCTTTTAGAAAGGAAAGAGAGAGAGAGAGAGAGAGGTGGATATCTGTTAGTAGGACTATAAATAGGGGTGCCTGGCTGGCTCAGTGGGTTAAGCCTTTGCCTTCAGCTCAGGTCATGATCTCAGGGTCCTGGGATCGAGTCCTGCATCAGGCTCTCTGTTCAGCAGGGAGCCTGCTTCCTCCTCTCTCTCTCTGCCTGCCTGTCTGCGTACTTATGATCTCTGTCCGTCAAATAAATTAAAAATAAAAAAATTATTAAAAAATAATAATTCAAGGGGCGCCTGGGTGGCTCATTGGGTTAAAACCTCTGCCTTTGGCTCAGGTCATGATCCCAGAGTACTGGGATCGAGTCCCACGTCGGGCTCTTTGCTCAGCGGGGAGCCTGCTTCTCTCTCTCTCTCTCTCTCTCTCTCTGCCTGCCTCTCTGTCTACTTGTGATTTCTCTCTGTCAAATAAATAAATAAATAAATAAAATCTTAAAAAATAATAATAATAATAATTTAATTTTTTAAATGAACAAATAAAAAGACTACCCATTATATCCCCAAACTGAGGTCAAATTGAGACCTTGGCCTTGTGGTAGGTGATGCTATAGATTGATGCACAAAAAAGAGACAGAGGAGGAGATAGGCCTATGGCATGGCCGAATGGAAACTCACAGAAGGTGCGGACTTCTGCCCCGGAGAGCAGCCCCACTGTGGTGCAGCCCCATTGGACGGAGTATGCTGCTGGCTCCGTAGGGCTAGAATATCTCGGCTCTGCAGTCAGAAAGCCGAATCCGAATCCACCTCCAACAACCTTGCAAGCGGGCTCCCTAACTGCGTCGATAAAGGCTCCTTCTGTAGATGTTCATGAGGTTAAATGAAGAAACATAGCTTTGTACTTTTTCTTAAAGCACTGTTGCTTTTACTCTTGCAAAGATAGATATCATTCTGTGGTGTGGCCACATTTGTTCCTAACCCGTACGTTTCCCGAGCTTTAGATCAAAGCCTGATCTCTTCAGTGTCTGTCTCTTCCCCTCAGCAGCGAGCACAGGGCTCCAAAAGTGTGTTGTGTGGAGGTGTGCGCTGATCTCTAGTTGCATCATATTTCCAAATCTTACCTCTTTTGCTGAAATCTGGATCCTTAAGGGTGCCCCCCCCACCCCTGCCCCATACAGTTCCTATCACGGGGCTGGCACATGCGTACCAGAGCTTAGGGAGGAGTTCACACCTGATTAGAAAAGGTGTTTCTTCTTTCCAGGGACTTCCCAGATGACCCAGGTGTGCAGTGGGACACAGAGCGTGTGGCTGGCACCCTCCTCCAGCACGTGGAAGCAAACGGCATCAACCTGGTAAGCGGACATCCTCCCTGAATGAAAAGCCAGGGATCCCGGTCACACCTTTACCCGTGGCTGCCCTCCTCTAGAGCTCTCTTTTAAACCTGCAGAGGGGGGCGCCTGGGTGGCCCAGTTGGCTACGTGTCTGCTTTCAGCTCAGGTCACGATCCCAGGATCCTGGGTTCGAGTCCCACGTAGGGCTCCCTGCTCAGCAAGGAGTCTGCTTCTCTCTCTCCCCCTGCCCCTCCACTCCAGTCGTGCGTGTGCTCTCTCTCTCTCTCTCAAATAAATAAATAAAATATTTTAAAAAACAAAAACAAAAAAATAAACCTATGGAGGACCAAACACACCCTTTGTGCGACTGTGTAACTAAACTGCCACAGGTGGACACAGAGGTTTTTTCCAAGCTATGTCCTCTTTAACCGTCCCCAACCCCAGCCTCTGTCCTGCCTTCTAAAACTCAGGGCCCCAGGAGCCCAAGCTATGGCTCCTGTTTGTACAAAACTTCACCTTTTCCCGAGCATTTTCATGTTTAGGGGACCATTTAAACTTTAAAAGGTAAATGTTGGGTGCCTGCCTCTCTGCCTGCTTGTGATCTCTGTCTATCAAATGAATAAATAAAATATTAAAAAAATAAATAAATAAAATGGTTTCCTTAAGTAGGGAAATTAAATCAGTTAAGGATTGTCCCGATGATTAAGGGCCCTCACACACTGGAATGAACATGAGCACCTCAAACGACAGGAAAGAGCTCCAGGTAGACAGGTGGCAGTTAACCGTCTGGGCAGTCTGGGGACAAGCACGGTCTGGGCCTGTTCTCATTCTTGGGAATATAAAAATGTCATGGCGGTCCCTGCCTTCACGGACCCTCCAGTCTAGTTCATAAGACATGGTCTGTATGTCAAAGAATTAACAGCAACTTGCAGGATACATGCCAAATACTGTAGGATTCCCAAAGCGGGCTGAAGAAGTCACAGAAGGCTTCTTGGAGAAGGCAGTCTTGAGATGCGGCCTGGACCACAAATCACTTTTCTGGGACACAAACTTGGGAGACTCTTCTGAGAGCAAAAATGGCACGGAGAGCTGTCCGTGCCCCGAGACCCCTCCCCGGATGCTCAGAGCTGTGGTCAAATGCAACATGGTCTAAAACAGAAACCCGGCCCCCTGGCAAGGACTGATCCTGTTCACCAGTGTGCAGTGCGTAAGGACTGCCTAGGTGTTTAGGAATTTAAGTGGTAAATTTTAGGCATTAGCCCATGAGGAACTGTCATTGTCATTTTAGAGGTGGACAGTAAGCCTTCTCAGTGGCCACAACATTGACCACTGGCAAGGCCTGGTCCAGAGGACCCCGGCAGAGCTGAGATGGGGGCTCCTGCCCTTGTTGACCAGTAAATGCGAATCTGCACTGTTGCTCTACCTCTGACTAAAATGTTCTCTGGCAGTGCGCGTGAATGTACCCTTGTGCCTTCTGGAGTGAGAAATTGAGGCTTAAAATCCTAGCTTCATCCCTTGCTGACCTCGGGCAAGCTTCTCAGCTTCTGGAAGCCTGAGTTTCCTCAATGTCAAATGAAAACTATGGTAACATTTGCCTTTTATTTTATTTTTTAGAAGATTTTATTTATTTATTTGACAGAGAGAGAGATCACAAGTAGGCAGAGAGGCAGGAAGCAGGCTCCCCACTGAGCAGAGAGCCGGATGCGGGGCTCAGTTCCAGGACCCTGAGATCATGACCTAAGCCAAAGGCAGAAGCTTTAACCCACTGAGCCACCCAGATGCTCCAAGGCAACCATTTTAAAACAGCTCTTTAACTCACCTTGCTGTTAATAAGGAAACTCCCAAGCTGTCATGGTGCAGTAAGGAATAATTTTTCTGGCCTGCACTTCATACAACAGTAAGCGTGTAAGGCCACGCTAACACCATTGTCAGTGAGGACGTACGTGGCCATAATCGAGCTCAGCCCCCAGGAGGCACTGAAATATACTTTCCCACAGTCCCTGTAGGCCCTGGTGGGCTAGGGGCGAGGGCTTAGTAGCAGACAGGGGAGAAGTCACTCAGTGGCAGAATCAGGGACCCAGGGGCCCCCTCCAGACCAGAAGTATTGGCCACACAATGAGAAGATCAATGGGGAAGCAGCGACAGAAGCCAGGAGCACTGAGCTAAGACATGGGAAGACAGATTCCCACCTGGGCTGAGCTAGGATGATCCTAAAAGCTTTCCTCCGCTCCAGAGGAAAGCTGGCTCTGCAGGGGTTAACCCCAGGAGATGGAAGGAAACCAGGTGCCATCTGGTCCCAGCCCCACCATGTTTGCCGAGCTGCCAGGACATGGCTTTGAAAGCTTTATGATGCTGCCCTCTACAGAGAGCAGCCGAGGGGTTCAATAGTGTCTTTCCGTGGCAAGCAGGCTAGGTCCGGGGTCTGGCCCCTATGTGGACCTTTCATTCAACAAGTATTTATTGAGCACCTGGTCTGTGATATTCCCTACTTGCTGTATTCCGGCGATATAGACATGAAACCAAACACCCAGTCCCTCCTCCCTTAGGGATCCATGACATGTGGGCTCCCATCGTTGTTTGCTGTGGGGGACAATGCTTACCAGCATCTCGGGCTTTTCCCCACTGACCGCCCCCTCAGTCATCACAGCAAATCTATCTTCAGACATGGCCAGATGTGCCTGGGGCGACATAGCCCCCAGTTGAGAACCACCATCTTAGAGAAACCAGAGCAGCCCCTCTATTACCACTGGAGTCTGGGTAAGATTTCATTTGAACAAAGATTTCCACAGTTTTGGGGGGAGGGGTGGGTGAGGTGGATGGAGTTCTAGAAAGAGCTACAGGGTCACCGTTGTCACATTAAATATCTGCAAAAGTCCAGGGAGCTGGATACAATTCTGCTCAGCCCTCCTTGTGACAGAAAGAAAAAGGGAGACTATAGGAAGAAACAGAGACCTAGGAGAATTTCAGAAGTGATTGAGCCAAGCTCCAGCGGACCCCCAATCCCCCCTAACTAGGAAGTGCTCTCCAGCTCACCCAGGGTAATGACTAGCCCCACTGTCATGGTCTCCTCATAAGAGCAGGCTTGGAGTTGAGACTCTCTAGCCTGTCCTGTTGTACATACACATTCCTGAACATTTCCACATCGGGGTGTTGTGTCTTCACCTCAACCCCGCCAGGAAGGCAGAGCAGATATTACTTTTCTTATCTGGCAAATGAGACAACCAACAACACATTGAACCTTGAAATAACTTCCAGGGGTCAAGTTCTGTGACCTGCACAATGGCAGGGGTTAAGAAGGGTCCAAGATAAGAGTAGAATTGAGTCAACACTGTGTTGGATGGAACACTGGGATCAGAACAGGGTACTTGAGTTAGTTACATGGTTTTACATTTTGTTTTGTTTTGTTTTGTTTTAAGTAGGCTCCTTGCCCAATGTGGGGCTTGAACTCATGACCCTGAGATTAAGAGTCATATGCTCTACAGACCGAGCCCCAGCCAGGCGCCCCACGGTTTATGTGTTATAATAGACTGTATTCTTTAGAGCAGCTTTAGGTTCATAGTAAAGTCAAGCGGAAGGTACCCAAAAACTCCCCGTCTCCATGATTTTTTACAATCAGGAAACCAACACTGACATATTAACACCCCCCCAGTCCACAGTTTACATGAGGGCCCACTTTTGGTACTGTACATTCCATGGGCTTTGACAAATGTATAATGACATGTGTCCACAATTCACTTTTTTTTTTAAAAGATTTTATTTATTAATTTAACAGAGAGAAATTACAAGTAGATGGAGAGGCAGGCAGAGAGAGAGAGATAGGGAAGCAGGCTCCCTGCTGAGCAGAGAGCCCGACGCGGGACTCGATCCCAGGACCCTGAGATCATGACCTGAGCCGAAGGCAGCGACTTAACCCACTGAGCCACCCAGGCGCCCCACAATTCGCTTTTTATAAGCCTTTAACTCTTTTTTGTTTTTGTTTTTGTTTTTAATTTTCCAGAAGGGAGAATTTCAAGTCTGCAACTGTAGAGAGAAGTTTAATGAACTTCCATGTTCCTATCACTCGGTTCCTGTAATCATTAACTCACAGTCAATATTAGCTTCATTTAAACAGCTGTTCATTTTTTTTTTTTAAAGATTTTATTTATTTATTTGACAGAGAGAGAGATCACAAGCAAGCAGAGAGGCAGGCAGAGGAGGAGGGGGGAAGCAGGCTCCCTGCTGAGCAGAGAGCCTGATGCCGGACTCGATCCCAGGACTCTGGGACCAGGACCCGAGTGGAAGGCAGCAGCCCAACCCACTGAGCCACCCAGGCGCCCCCTGTATTATTTCAAAGCAAATCTTTGTCATCATATTTCATATTTAAATATTTTAGCATGCATTTCTAATTGTGAACAAGTCCTTTTTTTTTTTTCTTTAAAGATTTTATTTATTTACTTGACACAGAGAGAGATCACAAGTAGGCAGAGAGGCAGGCAGGAAGAGGAGGAAGCAGGCTCCCCGCTGAGCAGAGAGCCCTATGCGGGGCTCGATCCCAGGACCCTCAGATCATGACCTGAGCTGAAGGCAGAGGCTTAACCCACTGAGCCACTCAGGCGCCCCCGACAGCAAGTCCTTTATTAACCTAACTATAACACCATTGTCACCCCTAAACATTCACAATTCCTTGATACCAGTGTTTTGTATTTCCAATAGTCTCATGTCATAAATATGTTTTCATTTTGTGCTTATTTTTACGACTTGTTTGAATCAGGATACGTTAACAGGACTTTAAATTTTCTTTTCATCTGCAGTTCCCACCCCCCATCCTGTGCCCAGTAGAGGTTTGCTGCTCTCACTGTAACAGAGAGTTCTCTATACATGAAGTCAGCATTTTATGATTTAAAATAGAAACACCAGTAGCGAAGCCCTTCTCAGCCTATACCGATCCCCATCCTACTCCCTTTAGTCCACGTGGCATGCTGCGCACTTTCCTTGGGGACAGCTTACCTCTTTCCACTTCCCCTAACCAACTACTCCTGTTCCTTTTTCTGAGTCCCTGTTCTCTTTTTAAAATTTCTTTTATTATTCAAGGTAACATGATTATTATTCAGACTTACTTGGTCTTTTTCATAACCTATCTGTACAGAAGTGAAATGTTGGAACCCAGCCTAGCTTATCCTTAATAAGTAGAAGATACAGAGGCAGTCCGGGTGTGAATAGACTTCTGTGATCTTAACCCCGGGGCACGGTGGGTGCTGTCCCTCAAAGCCTTTGTGCCCTCAGTACAGCACAAGGAAAGGGGCCACATAAACATAAATCAGCCAGCATCTACAAGAACAAAGTTCACCCCGCAGCCAGCCATGAGAAGGAAGCATGCTAATAAATGGCCAGGCAGATAAGAAACTAAGATCCTCTAAACCTGGTTTGTATTGTGGCCGAATTCCCCTCTGCTTCACTGGCCCAGAACAAGAGTAAACAGTAAAACCCACACAGTCTCCACACAACTGGCCAACACAATGGGTTTACCCCACCGATCCGCTTGGAAGTGAGTTCAGCTGTACCCAGAATTGGGTACAGAATTCGTGTGCTCCTTTTCTGGCCCGGGGAACGGGAACAGCTGCCTTGAAACTGACGCAGAGAAAGTATTCAATCATGAGTGACCACCCTGGGGTGCCTAGGTGGCTCAGTGGGTTAAGCCTCTGCCTTCAGCTCGGGTCATGATCTTGGGGTCCTGGGATCGAGCCCCGCATCGGGTTCTCTGCTTGGCGGGGAGCCTGCTTCCCCCTCTCTCTCTGTCTGACTCTCTGCCTACTTGTGGTCTCTGCCAAATAAGAAAATAAAATCTTTAAAAAACAAAAAAATGAGTGACCACCCTGTTTCTCTACAGGTGGTGACGTTCGATGCAGGGGGAGTCAGTGGTCACCGAAATCATGTTGCTCTGTATGCAGCTGTGAGGTATGACTCTGCATGTTGCAGGTGGGAGGGGGCTCTGTTCATTTGGTCAGGGCAGATGTCTTCTAAAGGGCTTCCCCCCTCACTGTATGAGCCCCAGGGAACTGGCTGCTGAAGCACAGAGAGCCAGCGCTGGCCGCATTGCTCACCACAGCTCACCACGCCATGTGTTTGAGAAATCCCTCCAAAGTCATCTTATCATCGTTTTGCCTCCTCAACTCATGAGGGTTTTTTCCGCACGGAAAAATGGGGTGACATTTTATTTCTGTCTTTGCTTTGGCCACAGAGAGGTTTCGGGCCAAACTTGCAACCCCATGTAGCACATGTGGGAGATTTGAGGGAGTGAGTTCTATAAATCAGTGTGCCTCATGGCTTCATCTTCTTTTTCCTCCTTTTTTAAAAAAGATCTTACTTATTTCTTTGTCAGAGAGAGAAAGAGAGAGCGAGAGTGAGCACAAGCACGGGGAGAGGCAGGCTGAGGGAGAAGCAGGCTCCCCAGTGAGCAAGGAGCCCAATGTGGGACTTGATCCCAGGACCCTGGGATCATGACCTGAGCTGAAGGCAGATGCTTAACCAAGTGAGCCACCCAGGCATCCCTTTCCTCTTTTTATTCTAATTTCTTTTGTACGTTATTTTAAAAAGCTTCTATTTATTTATTTGGCAGACAGAGAGAGAGGGAACACAAGCAGAGGGAGTGGGAGACACTGAGCAGGGAGCCCGAAGCGGGGCTCGATCCCAGGACCCTGGCATCATGACCTGAGCTGAAGGCAGACGCTTAACGACTAAGCCACACAGGCACTCCTCTTTTGTACATTTTGTACACTGTATCAAATCTTTCTTTGGAGAAGGAAGATATACATATGTAATAGGAAAACTTTTGTTCTTCATAGCCACCCTATTGTACCGATAGGCATCTGTATTTTACTGGTAAAAAACAAACCAAAAAAAAATGCACCTCAGAGATATTGAGGGACTTATTCAAAGTCATATAAACATAAACTGTGTTTCCCAGCCTCTAGAGAAGTACTTCTCCCCGGCGCCATGAGTGGGGGAGTGGTGGACCTGGCCTAGGGGAAGGGAGGGGACAACCGGAAGTAAAGGACTTACTTCAGAACTTTCTTCTAAACATGCCCCACATTCTCAGACCAGACCAGTGAAATATGTAAAGTTGGAAATGGTTCCCCTATCATTAAGTCCAACCACCTCATTTAACTGAGGGAGTGAAGTGGTTTTCTCAGCACGGCCAGGCTGAACAATGGCAGTAGTAGTAGAACTGAAATCCATTTCATATGAGTATGTTGTCTGTGTGTTGGTGGTGGAGTTGCACCCCTTATCCCATCTGGCTCCATCTCTCCGCTTCCAAACAAAAGCAGGCAAGGGTTCTGGAGTTCATTGCTGTAGGATTACCCGCTGCTGTTGGGAGTGTAGAATGGCCTTCACTGTGAGAAGGTGGGAGCAGGGGAAGTTGAAAAGGAGAAAGAACTATTAGAGAAGAAATATCAATTAATATTTTATTTTTATTTTTTTTAAGATTTTATTTATTTATTTGACAGACAGAGATCACAAGTAGGCAGAGAGGCAGGCAGAGAGAGAGGAGGAAGCAGGCTCCCTGTGGAGCAGAGAGCCCGATGTGGGGCTCCATCCCAGGACCCTGAGATCATGACCTGAGCTGAAGGCAGAGGCTTAACCCACTGAGCCACCCAGGTGCCCCTCAATTAATATTTTAAAATAGCCTCCTGTCACACTCAAATTCAATTTCGAAAGAGAGAAACTTTGAAAAGTTCATCATAGTTACCCTCGTCTCATGGGCAAAGCTTGGACCAAGGCACTTCATAACTATTAGTCGGCCCCCAGATTGGCTAATCTTGGGGATAGTGCCCATACTTGTCCTATAGCCAGAGGTATGGAATCCCAGAAACCTACATGGTGATTGATGCAAAAACACTACCTAAAAACCTGTGGGGGGGGCACCTGGGTGGCTCAGTGGGTTAAGCCTCTGCCTTCAGCTCAGGTCATGATCTCAGGGTCCTGGGATCGAGCCCCGAATCAGGCTCTCTGCTCAACAGGGATCCTGCTTCCCCCTCTCTCTGCCTGCCTTTCTGCCTACTTGTGATCTCTGTCTGTCAAATAAATAAATAAAATCTTAAAAATTAAAAAAAAAAAACCTATGGGGGGATCATAGGGTGTGGCAGGCCTTACCACTGTTGGGGAGGAAGAAACTTTATTCTGTCCAAGATTCTTCTAGCTGGACTAAGAATTAAAGTTCCACGAGAAATTATTAACAGGAGAAAATCAAATTTAATTTTGTCCCACAAAATCCATACAAACATGAATCCAGACAAACATGAAATTCCAGAGACTGTCAGGCAACATGAGACTTATATGTCATCCTGAGCTGGGGAGCACAGTGGGAGTCTGGGGTACAAGGAGAGGAAGAACATTAGCAGGAAGGTGGAAGGTTGAAATGTTTGAAAAGCAAAGGTGGCCCTTTTATCCCAATAAGTTTCTTAGATAAAAAGGAATCTTTACGACTAGTTCTCTTCCTGGTACAGGCCCGTTTCCAATGTAAGTTCAGCTGGCTGGGGGGGCAGGTGCAAAGTGGTTTTCCTGAATTTGATGGGTTTTGATTGCTTTTAGCTCAAGGTAACTTACATGCCATTGTAGCCCATACTGGAGAGGCCTGCCCTTGACCCCTGTACTCTGAAGGCTCTTCCTGTTAACTGCAAAGCAATTCTTACTCCCTCTCACTCCTGACCTTTCCTCCTCCAGGACCCTCCACTCAGAAGGGAAGTTACCTAAAGGTGAGTGGTCTGTTTTGCCAAAGTCTGCTAATTACTATCCCTCTAAGAAACTTATTGGGTGAAATTTGTAAATATATGGAGAACTGCCCTAGGTCAAGCCAAGGGGCTGGGGAGGCTGGGTCACACTCCTCTTGACCTAGCTCACTGTGTCTGTCTATGTGGGTCCTCAGGCCTTAAAACCAGGTTGTCTCCATTGGGAAGTCCCCTGCCAGCCAGGCAGCCTCTGGGTGTGAGGGAAGGCCAGAGGTGTTAGGAACACAAAACCAATAGGAGATACATGTAGAAAAGAGACTTATTATAAAACTTGACTCATCCAAGTACAGAAGCTGAGAAGTCTCACAGTCTGCCTTCTGCAAACTGGGGCCCCAGGAAAGCTGATGGTGTCAGTCAGTCTGGGTCCAAAGGCCTGAGAAGTAGGAGAGCCAGTGGTGTAAATCCCGGTCCAAGGGCAGGAGATGACCAGTGTCTCAGCTCAAGAGTCAAGCAGAAAAGAACAAATTCTCCCTTCTACCTATTCTTCTATTCAGGCCCTCGGTGGATGGGACCATGCCCACCCTCACTGGGGGGAGGGCTATCTGCTTTCCTGAGTCCACTGATTTAAATGTTAGTCTCATCCACAAATACCCTTCCAGGCACACCCAGAAGTAATCAGCCAAATATCTGGGTAACCTGTGACCCAGTTGAGTTGACACATGAAATTAACCATGACCCCAGGCCTTGCCCGCTCATCTGTCTAGCTTTCTTCCCAGGTGGGTCTTTTCTCACCTCCAATGTCCTTTCAGTCTGTCCATCTAAACTCCCATCACTTAGCTAAGGTGCAAACAGCTGATGGGTGTTTGAGGGGTTCACCTACTTGAAAGGTGTTTGACCCCACTTGGCCATTTACTGTGTGACACTAAGGCTTAACCTCTCTAGGCCAGTTTCTGGTCTGTCGATGGGAATCGGAAACATCCCCCAGGAGCGACAAGAAGATGATGCAAGTGAGAACACAGTCGGGTGTGCTCTTTCTGAGTGGGCCGATACCAGCCCTGTGAGACAGGCTTCCACTTTGTCAACACCACTTTACAGATGAGAAAACTGAGTCTCGGAGAGCTGAAGGCACTTTCCCAAGTCTGTCAGGTCTCAAGCATCAGAGCAGGAGCTAGGTCTCTTGCCTCAATCCCGAAATTCTGGTCTTCATTGCCTTTCCCTTGGCCTTGAAGTAGCCAGTTTCCAACCTCGAGCAACCACCTTAATCTTGCTAGGGCTTGAGTAGAGAGCAGGTGGCCAGGTGTTCTGTGGTCCTTTCACTCTTCCTGTCTGTGAAAACGATGGGCAAAGAGCACCTTTGGTGCTACCGAGACATCTGGCTACTCCGTGGCCATGGTTTTGCCCTGCCCTGAGCCCCAAAGGAGGGGTAGGGTGCTCAGGGGAAATCTGCCTGGAAGCAACAAGACTCTTCACTTCTTCCCTCTCCACCTCCCCCAACCAGGGTGCTCGGTGCTCACGCTTCAGTCAGTGAATGTGTTGCGCAAGTACATCTCCCTTCTGGACCTGCCCTTTTCTCTGCTTCATACCCGGGATGTCCTCTTCGTGCTCACCAGCAAAGAAGTGGCACAGGCCAAGGTGAGGATTGTGAATTCCCCGACACCCTCCCTCCAGATCTCTGTCCCAGACCCCCTGGCCCCCCACGGCCCCTAAGCGAAGACCTTCCGTGGTGGCTTACCATCTGAGTGTCAGGACTATCCAGCTAGACCTTGGCAGTCATAGCTTATTAGGGGCTTTTGCCCTTTTTTCTGATCATAAACGTAATATGATTTTTAAAAGTAAAAATACAATGCTTGTTGTAGAACATCTAGAAATACTTTATATAAAAGCATCAAGAAGAAAATAAAGATAATCAAATAAAAATTACCCTCAGTGCTACCACTCAGAGAAAATCATTGCTAACATATATATTTTCTTAATGGGATTACACAGTGCCTACTATTTAAAACCTGTCCTAACAACATTATGACCATCTTCTTCTATGTCATTATACATTAGAATTGTAATGGGCGCCTGCATTTCACTGTAAGGATGTACAGAGAGGAACTCAGACCTGCCAGGAGCCTCTGTAAAGAGCCAATAGGATAGACCACCAGAGGCTTATTTACCTGCTGAGGAAAGGTCAGGCCCAGCAAAGGCCTCATGGTGAAAACTCTTAGCTGTCCAAGGGGCGGGTGATTCTGAAAACCATGGAGTTAGGGAGTTAAGGAGAATTGACCCAATCTGCCTCCAGGTGTGACTAGAGTGTGACTATATATTATATATATAATATATATATTTTTATATATATAGTATTATGTATTATATATAATATATAATTATATATTATATACATACAATTATATATATAATTTTTATAAATTTATATATTTCATATATAAATATAAATATGTTTATCTATAAATTTTATATATAAATATATAAAATATATTTATATATTTAAAATATATTTATATTTATATATTGTATGTATATTGTATATATGATTATATATACAATATATTAAATATATACATACAAAATATACATTTTATATGTATATGAAATTGTATATATACAATATATACATATAATACATTATATATATAATATAGTGTGACTATATATAATATATAATATTTGTATAATATATGTAATATAGTTAAAGTTTTATTATTATTATTATTATTATTATTTTGCTTAGCTTTATTTTCTGAACTGTCTGTGATACACATTTATACCTACTATGAGGCACTTTGCTAGATACTGAGAATGTAACACTGACCAGAAACATGAATTCTCCTTTGTTTTATTTGATAGTTCCTTACTTTCTGTTCTTTATTTGTGTCCTTCTACTTTATTCAGATTTTACACTGTTTTTTCTTTTTTTTAATATCTTGGACTGAAAAGGTTAGCTTTTTTCCCCATTTTCAATCTTTTTTTAAAAATACACTCTAATACTATTAATTTCCCTTGAAGTATTTCTTTAGCTGCACCCGACAAGTTTTGATACATACTTCTACCGTCACTCAGTTATAAGTAACTTACAGTTTCCATTGTGAGCTCCTCTTTAATACATGAGGCTTTTTTTTTTTATATACATGAGGCTTTTAAGGGTGTATTTTCAAGTTTACAAATGCGTGCATGTGTGTGCGTGTGTGTGTACCATCAATCCTCATTATCCACAGGTTCCATCTTGGCAAATGCGCCTACATGCTAAAATTTACTTGTAACCCCAAAATTAATATGGGGCTTTTGTGATCATTTGTGGACATGCATATCTGCAGGGCAGTGAAGTTTTAAGTTGCCACCAAAGCACACACCCAGGTTCCTCACTGAGGTTGAATAAGGTGACCCTCTGCCTTCTTGTTTCAGCTCTGCAAACAAGTATCCTCTCTTCAGTATATTTGGTGACACATTGTTCTCATTTTTGTGCTTTTTGTTGGTGATTTTACTGTTTTAAATGTCTTCTGAGTAAGCCATTCAAGTGCTGTCTAATGATTCTAAGGGCGGGAAAGCCGTGATACCTCTTCTAGAGAAAGGAGGTTAGTTAGATCAGCTTCATTCATGCATGAGTTACAGCCCTATTGACTGTGAATTTGATGAATGAATTGATAACATAATATTAAATAAGACATCTTTAAACAGAAACCCACATAAAACAAGGTTATGTACTGATCAGTTGATTAAAATGTTGAGACTAGAGGCTCTCAGGAACCAAAACTGTTATTTTCCCTAGGAACAATGATACTGTATTGACTAATTTAAGCGTTTGCAGTAACTTTATAGAAGGTAGCTACCAGAACACGAATTATCCTGTAGCCTTTTTATTGTTGATTTAGAATTGAATTGCTTCCTGGTCACTACATGTTGCTTGTGTAATACTGTTTTTTTAAAAACTTATTGAGAATTCCTTAGTGAATGACCTACTTTATGATCAGTTTTTGTAAATGTTAACGTGTTATCTAGAAAGAATGTGTGTGCTCTGTGGTTTTTGTTTCAGATTCTAGATATAACCACCAGAGCTTAGTACATATTTTAGTCACAACTTGTGTATTCTAACCGCTTTTTAACTTTTTTTAAACTATCTTTTTAAGATTTTATTTATTTAATAGAGAAAGAGACTGAGAGAGAGCATGAGCTGTGGGAGGGGCAGAGGGAGAAGCAGACTCCCCACTGAGCAGGGAGCCCGATGCAGGACTTGATCCCAGGACCCTGAGACGCTTAACTGACTGAGCCACCCAGGGGTCCCGTGTTCAGAAATTTATGAGCAAGAATGTTCATTAGTATAATTTATGATAGTCAAAAAGGGAACTAATATTCAGCAGATGAATTGATGGTAGTACCAGATAACCTGCAAAATCGTATCTTTGAAGGAAATGTAGTGGAAATGCTCCAAAAAGGAGGGGAGGTATAGAAAAAACTTTGATGTTTTGTACTCCCTTGGAAAAGTAACAGAAAAACAGTTTGTAAGAAAACAAATGGACGGTAAGTGCTAATTGTATTGAATGGGTACTGAAAAGCCGTTGAAAGGTTAGGGAACCCAAAAATTAGACCACTGGGGGCAGGATGATATGGGAGACACATGTGACTTGGTAGCTGCTAAAATCAGACAAGTCAAGTGTGTCTGGGCTACAAAGTTCATCCCTTCTCTCAATGTTTTTCTTTTCTTTCTTTCTTTTTTTTTTTTTTTAAGATTTTATTTATTTATTTGATACAGAGAGAGAGAGATCACAAGTAGGCAGAGAGGCAGGCAGAGAGAGAGGGGAAAGCAGGCTCCCTGCTGAGCAGAGAACCCGATGCGGGGCTTGATCCCAGGACCCTGAGACTATGACCTGAGCTGAAGGCGGAGGCTTAACCCACTGAGCCACCCAGGCACCCGTCTCTCAATGTTTTTCTAAAATAAACATTTTGGGGACGCCTGGGTGGTTCGGTTGGTTGGGCATTTGCCTTCGGCTTGGGTGGTGATCCTGGGGTCCTGGGATCAAGTCCCACTTCGGGCTCCCTGCTCAGTGGGGAGTCTGCTTCTCCCTCTCCCTCTGCCACTCCCCATGCTTGTGTTCTCTCTCTGACAAATAAATAAATAAAATCATAAAAAAAATAAAATAAAATGAGTTCTTTACATAAAGGTCTTCAATGATAATAGCTCAGAGAGGCAGTTGACTTTTGGTACTTAGAGAAAAGCAGGCAGGAAATATTTATATATGTTATATCTAGTTTAATATATATAAAAATATATATATATTTCATATATATTTATATATGTTATATCTAGTTTCATCAGTCGCTATGATCTGTGGTTTAAAACTGAACTACACTAGGTCTAAATAACAAGATAATACACATTTTGGCAAGGAGAACCCCACACCCATGTGTACCCTTTGGTGTGAATGTGTCTCTGTGCCTTCTAGTTTCTTCTCTTCCTCTTTCTCCCAGCTTCTGTAATTGAGAGGAGCGTTAGCACAATAATGTAGCTCGCTTCCCATAAAACCTCCTCATACATTTGATCTATACGATGTAGGGGAGCAAAGAAATTAAGAATGTGGGCTTCAGGGTCATTCACATGGCTCTGGCTTCAGACGCCAGCCGTGTTGTCTAAATCGAGGTGATGCATGGAGACCGCCAGCGCGCTGTGGCCACCATTACTATCCTGTGAGTTTATCACTGGGTTGTCGTTAGGAGAGGGGAGAGGGGAGGCAGTGATGGGAGGCCCATCCGGAGAGCTTCGCTTGTCCCAGGGAGAAGCCAGGATAGGCTACAGCATGAGCTGTGCTTGTGAGAAGCAGTTCAGGTGAGGAAAGAGGGAGTGAAACAGTTCCATGACCGGGCCTCTCTGCTTCTCCTAGAGAGCCATGTCCTGCCACCGCAGCCAGCTGCTCTGGTTCCGCCGCCTCTACTTACTCTTCTCCAGATACATGAGGATCAACTCCCTGCACTTCCTCTGAAGCCTGGAGGGGTCTTCTGGGCTAAGGAACACAGGGAGAAGCAAAGACCAGAATGCCTGGGCCCGGGCCTTGAGCTGGTGGATCAGCCTGAACTGAAGAGAGCCCCATGGGGGGTGCCTTCCAGAGCTCTGTGGGTCTGCGCTGAGAAGCTCTAACTAAAGGGGGGACCGTGCAGGCCAATGGGTGGTCCCAACGTCAGCTTCTTCCTTTGGGGGAAAGCCCCACGGCAGCCCAAACCAAACCAATCCCAGGATACCAATAGCTACCCTGACAGCTTTTCAAGTTCTTCCGGAAAACGCGCTATATAATGGCACCATGTCGGTCAGGCATCTAGGACAGAGCCTGCTGTGATGATAAATGCTCTGAAAGGTGCTCCCAGATCACTTCTCAGAGGCCATGAGGCAGAATTTTTATGTTGTTTCCAAAGCAGCCTCACCAAGCTCACACACACGAGTAGCCCCGATAGTGAGTGAGTTCAGCCATTATTACTTTGATTCACGTCGTGGCCTCTGTATCAAGTTTGAGTCCCGAGGAAGCTTCTCTACTTAACCTCATAGTCGTTAAACCGACTGGGGCTCCTGAAGGTCAAAGGCCGACCACGATGCCCAGCATTTCCTGCTGAGACTGTTACAAAGTGGGCCTGCCCGGAAGGAGCATCCAGTCAAAGATCTCAGCTCCCAGTCTTTTGAGGGAAGGAGGAAACAGGAAGACAAATCAGGAAGTCTTGTGTGTTGTTGTTTTTTTTTAAATCCTCAACCAAAACTAAACAAAACAAGAAAGCTGATGTCGTAAAATTGTGCTACAAACCAAAGCAGTCTGAGGGGTCTGGCTTGGAAACTACTCCCACGGCCCAGCCAACGGTCCAGGCAAGTGGCCCGAGGCTGGGAAGCTTAGGTGTCAAGGGCACAGGCTCCGCATACTGGTGGAAGACCAGATTTACCAACAGTGTAATCATGGACAAGGTGTTTAACCTTTGTCTGACTCAGTTGTCTCATGTGCAAAAGGAAGCGTGGTCACGGTACCAACCTCAGAGGAGACTAAGCCAGGTGGGCGCCCAGGAAAGGGTCTGGCGCGCAGTCAGGGCCCAGGAAAGGTGAGTCGCTGGTGTTCGGAGATGCATAAGCAGCCCTACCACAGAGGGACTCGCAGGAGTTGAAGTCCTGACACAAAAAGGACCTTGGTGCACATTGTCCAGGGGTATCCTTTCTGGCCCTTGGCAGAAGGCCTGCACTGCTGTCTCCATAGCAACAGGTTACAGACCTGCTCTCTTGATGCCTCCTACGGGCCACGTGGGACTGAGCCAGAGAACAGGCCCTAAAACAGGAGTCTAAAATGCAAATCTGGTTGTTATCTGTCTACTGAAAATCTGTCAGTGGCTCCTAATAGCCTCCTTAGAAACTGTGAGAAGAAATCAGCCACTGATGCTAGATGGTGGGGGGGCGGGGGCAGAGGACAAGCTGCCTCCTGTCTTGCTTCTGATAAGACAGGCCCTGAGCCAGCTTCTCCAGACTGCAAGTCTCAGTATGTATTAAGAGCTTATAAAGTACCCAAACCCTGGGGTGCCTGGTGTCTCAGTGGGTTAAGGCCTCTGCCTTCAGCTCAGGTCATGATCTCAGGGTCCTGGGATTGAGTCCCACATCAGGGAGCCTACTTCCCCCTCTCTCTCTGCCTGCCTCTTTGCCTACTTGTGATCTCTGTCTGTCAAATAAATAAATAAAATTTTTAAAAAATACCCAAACCCCGTGACCTAAGGAAATACTTACAAAATTTAATTTAAAAAATTAAAATTATACATACAGATATCATCACAGTATTATTTATAATACAATTTGAAAAATCCAATGATGATTGCATCAATGAGTGTTTATGATAAATTTTTGAAAGCAGGTTAGGAATGGTACAATCTCATATTAGTTAAACATACATGCACAAATATGTGTATATGTATACACCCACATAAAAGTATATATATATATATAGAGAGAGAGAGACAGAGATATATATGAAAAAGGTAATTACTGGGGTGCCTGGCTGGCTCGGTTGGTACAGCATGGGACTCTTGATCTTGGGTGTCTTGAGTTCAAGCCCCATGTTGGATGTAGAGCTTGCTTTTTTTTTTAAGAAAGGTAATTGCTAATTACTAAGGTCATCTTTCTAAAATGAACATTTATAATTTTAAAGGATTTTATTGTTGTTCATTAATCGTTTTGATGTGATTATATACTTTTGATATAATGTAAAGCTTAAAAAAAAAAAAAAAACCATGTATAGCCAAGGGCGTCAGGGTGGCTCAGTCAGTTAAACATCTGACTTCACCTCAGGTCATGATCTCACGGTCCTGGGATTGAGTCCCACATGGAGTCCCACATCAGGTTCCCCCTGCTCTGGGCTCCCTCTGCTCTGCAGGGAGCCTGCCTCTCCCTCTCCCTCTGCCACTCCCCCTGCTTATGCTCTCTCTGTCAAATAAATAAAATCTTAAAAAAAAAAAAAAAAAAAGGAAATGCAACCCTTTGTGGGGAAAAATACCTATATGTCTACACACCCAATTGAGTGTAAATAAATGGGATATTTCTGGTAACAGTGCTTCTCTGAAAAAGGAAATTGGGTGGGAGGAGGGGAAAGGAGACCTTTTTTGTTGTTGTTCCTTTTGAATTTTATACCATGCATGTATATTCTCTCTTCAAAAATACTCTCAAATATTAGAGGTTAGAAAGCTCTGTAGAATCTTCGACAGTCACTGCTTCTGAGTGGTAGGACTAGAGTTCTTTTCGGCTCTTGTTTTACTGCCCAGGCCGGGTATTTCTTTGTAAATAAATTGAGGAAAAGTTTAGGTGGAAATGAAAACAAACTAACATCTTTATTTCCTGGTGCCGGGGGCTTGATTCTGGTCCTCGTCGCTGGAGTGCAAGCTCCCCCTCCTTGGCTCCCTCCATCCTAACACCCTCCCCTTGGGGTTTCCAATGAGAACAGAGCTAGGTTCTCTGTGGTGCCTGGAGAGAGCACTGGACAGCTGCGCGGGAGGGAAGGATGCCCCTCAAAGCCACCCTGGAGTAGGATCTGCGCTCAAGTTAGGGGAAGGTGCTCTCCGTGGGCAGCGTAGCCCTGGGGACACCTGGTAAGTATGCCTCTGTGCCAGTTGTCAGAAAGCAGCCCTTCCCCCAGGCAAACATAGGCCCTCACTAGAGCACAACTCGGTGAGAGCAGCAGGGAGTACCAGCTCCGCCCTCTGAGCCCCATACTTGTATAGTTAACAACCTGCAAAACTGTACAACAGCCCTGAAGCCTAGAGCGAAGATCAGATGCGGTTTCTTCAAGGAGCCAGACAAGAAAAGAAGGAAGGAAGCAGAGGGAAGGGAGGGAGGCAGACGTGGAAGGAACGAAGTGGACACACACGCGTGCGCGCGCGCGGACACTCTTAACTAAAAATTCACCAGGAAGCGGGCTGTCTCTTCTTGCCCAGAGTCCCGGGAGGCGACTGTGGTTCAGAGAGGCCTGGTGGTTTGCCAGTTCTCAGCCTGGGGCCCAGAAGAGCAGAAATCGCCTGGCCTCCCACCGCTCCTTACTTTGCCATGGTTGGAGACCAAAGGTGAGTAGACCCAGTCCCAAAGGGCAACCCTCTTCCAAAGGGGCTCCCAGGGAAAGGAAGTCCCACCTGCCATGGGCAGCTCCCTCGGAAGAAACAGTTAATGGCAGACTTCATCAAAAACAACAATGAATGGCGCCTGGGAGGCTCAGTGGGTTAAGCCTGTGCCTTGGGCTCAGGTCATCATCTTAGGGTCCTGGGATTGAGCCCCGAATCAGGCTCTCAGCTTAGCAGGGAGCCTGCTTCCTCCTCTCTCTCTGCCTACTTCTGATCTCTGCCTGTCAATTTAATAAATAAAAAATCTTAAAAAAAAAAAAATGAACGCTCAGGTCCTGGTCCAGACGAAAAAGAATGTTTCTCAGGAGAGGCCAAATCAGAATCTGGACTACCGAGTAGAAGACGTATCTCAGAACCCAGAAGGCATTTCACTCAGGAATGGAAATTGTGATGGAAAAAGGACTTGAAAAATACATCAAAGGGGAACAAAAAAAGTCCAAGAGACCTAACATGTGAATAACTCGAGTTCTAGAAGCAGAAATAGTTACAGATGAGGGATAATACAGGGGAATTTACATCATCTGAAAGAGACTTGAGTCAGTGCATCAGAAGGGATTTTTTAAAAAAAGATACACACGAGGGTGCCTGGGTGGCTCAGTGTGTTGAACTCGGGGTCCTGGGCTGGATTCCCTGCCAGGCTCCCTGCTCAGTGGAGGTGGGGGGTGCGGGGGGGTGGGGGGGAGTCTGCTTCACCCTCTGCCCCTCCCCCACCCCCGCTGGTGCTCTCTCTTTCTGTCAAACAGAAAAATAATAATAAATAAAAATAATAAAATAAAAAGATGCACACGTGTGCTGCAAAATCCTAAATTTCAAGTGGGGAGAGGATAAAAATATTGCAGAGATCTCAGGGTCTAAGGGGATGCTCTGGAGGAGAAACATCTCGAAGACATAGACAAGTCTGGGGCTCCTGCGGGACAGCAAAGGTCACCACCTGCAGCCCTGAACAGTGCAGAATCCCAATTAAGGAAGGAGAAAAGAGGAAATGAGGAGAAACTTACAAGCCTGCAAACTTAAAAAAAAAGGGGGGGGGGAGACAGGAAACAAAGCATAAAATGTAACAAATGCAGTGAATCAAATCAGGTATCCAGTTACTTCGAAAAAAAATTTTTTTGAATGGGCTAATTTCCCTACCAAAACAGTTAGAAAACAAAATCTAGCAGCTAGAAGTGACAAAGAGGCTAAAAATAAAAGGTGAGTCACATACCAAATACCAGGCAAAGGCACACAAAAACAGTGACAACACACAGCCAAGCATCTAAAAGCGTTAAACCTTGAACAATAGGGGATATTTTAGACCCAGTACCAGATTCACTCCAGGAGAGGATAGGCAGTAAATATCACAGCAGGCAGATACTTGCAACAAACTCCCTCAAAAATCCAAGTTCTTTGCTTGATTTTTTTTTTCTTTGCTTGATTAAAAAAAAAAGATTTTATTTAGGGCACCTGGGTGGCTCAATCCATTAAGCATGGGCCTTCCACTCAGGTCATGATACCAGGGACCTGGGATGGAGCCCCGCCTCAGGCTCCCTGCTCAGTGGGGAGCCTGCTTCTCCCTCTGCCTGCTGTTCCCCCTGCTAGTGCTTGCTCTCTCTGTTAAATAAATAAAATCTTTTAAAAAACAAAAATATTGATTTTATTTATTTGAGAGAGAGAGAACACAAGTGGGGGGAGGGGAGAGCAGAGGGAGAGGAAGAAGCAGGCTCCTCACCCAGCAAGAAGCCAGGCATGGGACTCCATCCCAGGACCCTGCGATCATGACCTGAGCCAAAGGCAGGCGCTTAACGACTAAGCACCCAGGCACCCCCCCAGGCACCCCCCACCCCAAGTTCTTTATTTAAAAAACAAAACACAGCTTGCTCTCTCTGTCAAATCAATGAATTAAATCTTTAAAAAAACACAGAAATAGCTTTCAATAAGTTTATAAAATGACCGAAAAAACTCTACGTAGAAACCAAAAATCATCCTCCAAAATAATCTGCAGATCAAAGAGAAAATTACAAATTTTCTAGGAGGTAATAAAAATTACACTTTGTATGGGATATATGTACTCTTTTGTTTTTAAGAGATTGAAATTAGTGAACTATGGGATTCAATTTAAGGAAATCAACAAGGTAAACCAAGCAAAAAGTAGCAAGAGGAATTTAATGTGGATGAAAGAGAAAACAAATAAGCTAGTGGAAAGGTAAATAAGTTTTCTTTGAAAAGCCAAATAAGCCAACACCTGGAAAAGCCAATTCAGTTAAAAAAAAGGAAAATGCAAGGGCTATTATTAGGAACAGAATGGATACTGTAGCCACAAAAGTGGAAGAGACAGAAAAAAATTATAGGAGATGTTAATTCGGGTCCATGGCAACAAAACTGGAAAATCTGCAGGAAATGGATGACTTCCTGGTAAATTTTGGACTACCGCTGAACTCTACCATAATGTCATAAATAGGGTCCAAGCATATCAATTCCATAAAATGCAGAGTTGCCTCACTGCAAGATTAACGAAAAACAGTACTTTTTAGTCTTTCCAGGACTCGGGATCAGGCCACTTGGCACTACATCATCCAGGGTCCTAGGCGGAAGGGAAGAGCACCGGTTTAGCCCCGTAATTGCAAGGCGGGGTGGTAGGTGGGGAGATGAGCCAGGCTCTGTGCAGGGTTTGGACCCCAGGGCAGACTGATGGTGGCTCTTTCCTTCCACTGGAAAGTCTCACGCTGTCTCTCGCAGAGTAAAAAATGCCGTCCAGCTGAGCAAGTCCCTGAGGTGGTCACTTCCAAATCTCCTTCCACGCTCACACTGCGGTACACCTTGGTTGCCCCACAGCTGAGAATAGGGACTAGGCTGGGACACCAACTGGATCATATCGGGTGACAGGACCCCTTATTCATGGAATGGGATAGGACTAAAATGTACTTAAAAAGTAAAAAAGAACGGTGGAAGGCGCCTGGGTGGCTCAGTGGGTTAAAGCCTCTGCTTTCAGCTCGGATCGTGGTCCCAGGGTCCTGGGATCAAGCCCCGCATCGGGCTCTCTGCTGGGCGGGGAGCCTGCTTCCTCCTCCCTCTCTCTCTCTCTGCCTGCTTCTCTGCCTACTTGTGATATCTGTTTGTCAAATAAATAAATAAAATCTTAAAAAAAAAAAAAAAAGAACAGGGGCACCTGGATGGCTCAGTGGGTTAAAGCCTCTGCCTTCAGCTCAGGTCATGATCTCAGGGTCCTGGGATCAAGCCCCACATTGGGCTCCCTGCTCCGCAGGGAGCCTGCTTCCTCCTCTCTCTCCACCTGCCTCTCTGCCTGCTTATGATCTCTGTCAAATAAATAAATAAAATCTTTTTAAAAAGAGAGAGAGAGAGAGAGAACAGACCCAATAACCATAGAAAAATTAGAAAGGTAATTATAATAGATTTTTAGAAAAGACTTATTTAGGGGCACCTGGGTGGCTCAGTCGGTTAAGTGTCTGCCTTTGGCTCAGGTCATGGTCTCAAGGTCCTGGGATCAGGCCCCGCATTGAGCTCTCTGCTCAGCAGGGAGACTGCTTCCTCCTCTCTTTCTCCCTGCCTCTCTGCCTACTTGTGATCTCTCTCTGTGTCAAATAAATAATTAAAATATTTATAAATAAATAAATACATTTTTACTTGAGAGAGTTGGGGGAGGGGCGGAAGGAAAAAAATCTCAAGCGACTGGGTGAGGAGCATGAAGACCTCCACGAGGCTAGATTCCATGATCCTGAGCCGAAACCAAGAGTCAGACGCTTAACCAACTGAATCACCCTGGCAACATGATAATAGATTTTTTACAAGATTTCGTTACTGTGGTATTTATTATGATGATCTGGAATCAGTGATCTTTGATGTTACCACTGTAATTATTTGGGGACAACCACAAACCGGGCCTGTATAAAATGGTGAACTTAACTGGTCCATGTTGGGTATGTTCTGACTGCTTACTGCCTGGCCATTCCTCCATCTCTCACCCTCCCTTTGGCCCTTTCTAGTCCCTGACACACAGCAATATTATAATGAGGCCAATTAATAATCTTACCACAGCCCCTAACTGTTCAAGAGAAAGGAAGAGTCGCATGTCTCTCACTTGAAATCAAAAGGTATAAATGACTGAACATCTCAGAAGCTGAGACGGGCAGACGGGTAGGCCTCTTGCACCAGTGAGCCAAGCTGTGAACGCAAAAGGAAGGTTCTAGAAAGACATGAGACAGGCCTTACAGGGAAAGTGGGCTCTGATGTGATCTGGAGAGGCCTACCCAGCCCCAACACCCCCTTCAGCCCAAGCCTAACCCAGAGCAAGGCCCTGACTCCCTTCAGTTCGGGGAAGGCTGGGAGGTGAGGAAGCAGCGGGACAGGCTGAAGCTGGCGGAGGCTGGTTCATGAGGACTGAGGAACCGCGTCATCTGCATACCATAGACAGGCAGGCTGAAGCAGCACGCGCTGACGGAGAGGCTGCAGCAAGTTCTCCAGAAGATTCCAGACCCTCGTCAAGCTAATAGGCTACACTAATCAACCACGCTAAGTAACGGACTCTCAAAACAGACGAAACCGCTTTTTGTCGGTGGAGACGCCACCCAGGACTGTCACGGCTGGAGAGCAGCCAGCACCCGGCTTCAGAGCGTCAGAGGGGAGGGCGACTCTCCTGCCCGAGGCTGACGGGCTGGTGACTTCAAGTGAAGCCGACGCTGCGGGTCATTCCGAGCGCCCCGCGACCCTTAAGAGTTATGCAGAATCTACTCTGTCCGCATTCTAGAAAGGGAACAAAGCCTGGATGACAGCACGTCTGTTTACAACACGATTTATTGGATTTTTTATGTCCACTGTTGAGATCTGCTGCTCAGAAAAAAGATTCCTTTCAAAATATTACTGCTTCTTGGGTGCCTGGGTGGCTCAGTGGGTTAAGCAACTGCCTTCAGCTCAGGTCATGATCCTGGAGTCCCAGGATCAAGCCCCACATCGGGCTCTCTGTTCAGCAGGGAGTCCGCTTCTCCCTCTGACCTTCTCCCTTCTCATGCTCTTTCTCTCTTTCTCTCGCTCTCAAATAAATAAATAAAATCTTAAAAAAATATATTACTGCTGCTTGACAAGGCACAGGGTCACCCAAGAGCTCCGATGGCGACGGATGGTGAGACTTCCGCTGTGTTCAGGTCTGCTAACACAGCACCCGCTCTGCGGCCTGTGCAGCAAGGGCTCATTTCAACTTTCAAGTCTTTTTATTTAAGAAATAGACTTCAGGGGTGCCTGGGTGGCTCAGTGGGTTAAACCGCTGCTTTCGGCTCAGGTCATGATCTCAGGGTCCTGGGATCAAGGCCTGCATTGGGCTCTCTGCTCAGCAGGGAGCCTGCTTCCCTCTCTCTCTCTCTCTCTGCGTGCCTCTCTGCCTACTTGTGATCTCTCTCTGTCAAATAAATAAATAAAATCTTAAAAAAAAAAAAAAAAGAAATAGAATTCAGGGCACCTGGGTGGCTCAGTGGGTGAAAGCCTCTGCCTTTGGCTCAGGTCATGATCTCAGGGTCCTGGGATCGAGTCCGGCATCCGGCTCTCTGCTCCACGGGGAGCCTGGTCACCTCCCCGCCCCCACTCTCTGCCTACTTGTGATCTCTGTCAAATAAATAAATATCTTTTTTTTTTTAAGAATTTTTATTTATTTATTTGACAGACAGAGATCACAAGTAGGCAGAAAGGCAGGCAGAGAGAGAGGAAGGGAAGCAGGCTCCCTGCTGAGGGGAGAGCCCGCTGTGGGGCTCGATACCAGGACCCTGACATCATGACCTGAACCGAAGGCAGCGGCCCAACCCACTGAGCCACAGACGCCCCAAATAAATATCTTAAAAAAAAAAAAAAAAGACTCCAGAAGGCCCTAGCTGCCACAGACAGTGATTCCTCTGATGGATCTGTGCAAAGTAAATTGAAGACCTTCTGGAAAGGATTCATCATTCCAGATGCCATTAGGAATATTTGTGACTCATGGGAAGAGGGCAAAATAGCAACATGAAACGGAGTTTGGAAGAAGTGGTTTCCAACCCTACGGATGACTGTGAGGGGTTCGAGACTTCAGTGGGGGCAGTCACTGCAGATGTGGTGGCAACAGCGAGAGAAGCAGAGCCTGAAAATGGGCTGAGTGGCTGGGAGCTCAGAAAACTTTAACGCATCAGGGGCTGCTGCTTTTTTTTTTTTTTTTTTAAGATTTTATTTATTTATTTGACAGACAGAGATCACAAGTAGGCAGAGAGGCAGGTAGAGAGAGAGAGAGGCAGAAGCAGGCTGCCCGCCGAGCAGAGAGCCCGATGCGGGGCTTGACCCTAGGACCCTGAGACGATGACCTGAGCCGAAGACAGAGGTTTTAACCTACTGAGCCACCCTGGAGCCCCCAGGGGCTGCTTCTTATGGATGAGCCAAGATCATGGTTTCTTGATGGGATCTACTCCTGGTGAAGATGCTTTGAAGATGGTTAAAATGACAGTAAAGCATTTAGAAAATTCTATAAAGTGGGGCGCCCGGGTGGCTCCGTCAGCTAAGCCTCCTACTCTTGATTTCGTCTCATGTTGTAATCTCAGGGTCATGGAGTTGAACCCCGCGTCAGGGCGTGGAGCCCGCTTAAGGTTCTCTCTCCCTCCGTCCCTTGCCCCCTCTAAATAAAAGAGAGAGAGAGAGAGAGAGAGAGAAAAGAATATTTCATAAGTTGAGTTAATAAAGTGGCAGCAGAGTTTGAGAGGACCGATTCTGACTTTGAAAGAAATTCTACTGTGGGTAAAATGCTATCCAGCAGCATCGAATGCTACAGAGAAATTGTTCGTGAAAGGTAGAGTCAGGCAACTGATGCGGCAAATTTCACTGTTATTTTAAGAAATTGCCACGGCCACCCCAACCTCCAAAGCCACCAGCCTGATCAGTGGGCAGCCATCAACATCAAGTTAAGACCCTCCACCAACAAAAAGAAGACAACTCACTGAAAGCTCAGATGATGGTTAGCACTTTTTAGCAATAAAGAGTTTTTTGAAAGATTTTATTTATTTATTTCAGACAAAACATATGAGAGGGGGGAGGGACAGAGGGAGAAGCAGACACCCCGCTGAGCAGGGAGCCCGGGGCGGGACTCGATCCTGGGACTTCCCGATCGTGACCTGAACCGAAGGCAGATACCATCCAACTGAGCCACCCAAGCTCCTGCAATACAATATTTTTAATTAAGGTGTGTGCTTCTTTTCAGACATAATGTTAATATACATAATATAGTGTAAACATAATTTTATACACACTAGGAAACCAAAAAATTCATTTGACTCATTTTATTGTAGTATTCACTTTATTGTGGCTGTCTGGAAACCAACCACCAGTATCTCTGGGGTATGCAAAAATGTAAAAGAAAATACTGGCCAATTGAATCCAGCAGGACATCAAAAGGAATATTGTTCCATAACGGAGCAGGATATTATTCTAAAATGTCACAATGGTCTCACTTGGGGAAATGCATCAACATAATTCATTACAGCAACAAATTAAGAAGAAAAGCCATATTCTATTCTTTTATTTATAGGTGCTGTGAGATTAATAAAATTCAGTCACTGTTTCTGTAACAGCTTTTAAGAAAAACAGGAGAAAAGAATACAACTTAAATAAAGACTATGTACCAAGACCCAGCAGTCCGAAACTCAGTGGACTTCGGGGGAATGAGGCTATCATCATCATCATCACCTAAGTTGTTTTTCATTTTTGTTTTGTTTTTAAAGATTTTATTTCTTAACCCACTGGGCCATCCAGGCACCCCTCTTTTATTTTTTTCTTAAGATTTTGTTTATTTATTTATTTGAGAGAGAGAGAGAGAATGAGCAGCAGGGAGAGGGAAAGAGAATCTGAAGCAGATTCCAGGCTGAGTGCAGAGCCCCACGTGGGGCCGGATATCACAACCACAAGATCAGCACCCCAGCAGAAACCAAGAGGCGGACACTTAACTAGCTGAACTACCCAGACACCCTGACCACAGTTTCTTAAATATGACAGCAAATGTACAAGCAGAAGAAAAAATAGAAAACTTGTGCTTCAAAGGACACCATCAAGAAAATGAAATGGAAGGTGCCTGGGTGGTGTAGTCAGTTAAGCCCTGCGGGTCATGATCCAAGGGTTCTGGGATCGAGCCCTGCATTGGGCTCCTTGCTCAGTTGGGAGCCTGCTTCTCCCTCTCCATCAGCCTGCCACTCCCTCCGCTTGTTCTCTCTCTCTCTCTCTGTCAAATAAATAAATAATATCTTAAAAAAAATGAAATGGGAGAAAGTATTTGCAAATCGTTTATTTGATAAGGATCTAGTATCCAAAATATATAAAGAACCATTACAACTCAACAAAAAAAAATAGGCAAAAGACATGGATATACAATTCTTCCAGAAGATATACAAATAGCCAACAATCACTAGTCTTGAACAAAATACCAATAACAACACAATGAGAGGGGTGCCTGGGTGGCTCAGTCGTTAGGCGTCTGCCTTCAGCTCAGGTCATGGTCCCAGGGTCCTGGGATCGAGCCCCCACATTGGGCTCTCTGTTCGGTGGGAAGCCTGCTTCCCTCTCTCCCATTCCCCCTGCTTATGTTCCCTCTCTCACTGCCTCTCTATATGTCAAATAAATAAATAAAATATTAAACACACACACACTATAAGATACTACTTGGCACCCACTAGGATGGCTATGATTAAAACAAACAGACTAACAAACACTGAATAACAAGACTCGGTGAGCATATGGAGTGATGAGAGCCCTCATGTATTTCTGGTGGGAATGTAAAATGGTGTAGCTACTGTGGAAGACAATTTCACAGTTCCTTAGTAACTTCAAGATTTCCTATAGGACCTAGCAATTGCACTTCTAAGTCTATGAAAAATATGTTCATACAGAGACTTGTAAACGAGTGTTCAGAGCAGCCTCATTCATAAAACCCAAATGTCCATCCACTGATGAAAAATAAACAAAAATATGGCATTTTGTTTATTACTCCGCCATAAAAAGAAATGAAGTCCCAACACACGCTACAATGAGGATGAACTTTGGAAACATGATGCTGAATGAACACCAGACACAAAGGCCACATATGGTAGATTCCACTTATATGAAATGTCCAGAATAGGCAAATCTGTAGAGACAGAAAGAGATCAGTGGTTTCCAGGGCTTGGGGATTGAGGAAAGGAGTGCCTGCCAATGAACACAGGGAGATGAAAATGTGCTGAAGGTTGGACACGCTTGTGAATAGACTAAAACCCAGACCTCTGAAAAGGGTGAATTATGGTATGTGAATTATATCTCAGTTCAAGAAATAGTGTGAACATAAGATTACATTAAAATGTTCTAGTTCCCTCTACGATACACTTGGCATCACTCTCGGAAACTGGTGATACTCGTCTGACGTGCTAGCTTTGTAAATGCGAAGTAAACACGACAGACTACGAATCTTGTTTGTATTTTATTTCATTTATTTATTTATTTTTAAAGATTTTATTTATTTATGTGACAGAGAGAGAGACACAGTGAGAGAGGGAACACAAGCAGGGGGAGTGGGAGAGGGAAAGCAGGCTTCCCGCCAAGCAGGGAGGCTGATGTGGGGCTTGATCCCAGAATCCTGGGATCATGACCTGAGCGGGAGGCAGAGGCTTAACCTACTGAGCCACCCAGGCGCCCCTCAAAACAGTTATTTATTTATTTATTTATATAAAGATTCTAGGGGCACCTGAGTGGCTCAGTGGGTTAAAGCCTCTGTCTTCCGCTCAGATCATGATCTCAGAGTCCTGGGATTGAGCCCCGCATCGGGCTCTCTGCTCTGCAGGGAGCCTGCTTCCTCCTCTCTCTCTGCCTGCCTCTCTGCCTACTTGTGATCTCTGTCTATCAAATAAATAAATAAAATCTTTAAAAAAAAAAAGATTCTACTTATTTATTTATTTGAGAGAGCATGAGAGCTGAGAAGGTCAGAGGGAGAAGCAGACTCCCCATAGAGCTGGGAGCCCGATGCGGGACTCGATCCCAGGCCTCTCAGATCATGACCTGAGCTGAAAACAGTCACTTAACCAACTGAGCCACCCAGGCGCCCAAAAACAGTTATTTAAAATGAAAAAAAAAAAAAAAAGATATAAATACTGGAGTAAACCCATGTTGAACAGAAGAGAAGATCTGGACACAAATCCAAATTATCAAAAAACTACTCTATGATAAAGGTGATACTTTATTTTTTTATTTTGTTTGTTTTGTTTTGAAAGTGGGTCCCAGCATGGGACCCAGCACGGGACCCAGCACGGGGCTTGAACTCACAACTCTGAGATCAAGACTTGAGATGAGGTCAAGAATCAGATGCTTGGGGCACCTGGGTGGCACAGTCGGTTACGCACCCCACTCTTGGTTTATGCTCGGGTCGTGATGTCAGGGTTGTGGAACTGAGTCCTGCCTCGGGCTCTGTGTCCAGGCGGAGTCCTCTTGAGTTTCTCTGTCCGTCCCTCCCATGCTCGCTCTCTCTCTAAAACAAACAAACAAACAAATAAATAAATAAATAAATCTAAAAAATCAAAGAAGGATCAGGTGCTTAACTGACTGAGCCAACCAGGCACCCCAATAAAGGTGGCATTTTAATTCAGTGAGAAAGCATTTTGTTGTTGTTGTTGTTTGTCAGTTTATTTTATTTTTATTTTCCTTTTTTTCCCTTTTTTATTATGTTCAATTAGTAAGAAAGTATTTAATGAAAGTGTGTGGTTGGTCAGGCATTTGGAAGAAAAAACTCCCTACCTTATACCAAATACAAAAATACCTCCTAGAAGAATTACAGATTTTCATGTAGAAATCAAAATATTAAAATAATACTTAGGAAATTTGGGGGACTAAATGCATATGTACCTTGAAGTGGGGCAGACCTTCCCAGCTAGGCTGGAAGCCTATAAGATGTAAAGTAAAGGACAGGTATTTCACAACAAAAAATTTTAAAATGTTACAACACTCAAATCCAAATGCCCAACAACGATAAACGTGAAAAACTCTTCAGCCTAAGTAGTAGCCAGAGCTAGCAAAGGAAAGCAAAAATGAAAATCCATTTTTCAGGGGCTCCTGACTGTCTCAGTCAGTAGAGCACGTGACTCTGAATATCGGGGCTGTGGGTTTGGGCCCCATGCAGGGTGTAGAATTACTTAAAAATAAAAATTAAAAAAGAAAGAAAGAAAATCCATTTTTCACTGAAGGTGGCGATTGGACTAGGGTGGGAGAGGTTTCTAGTAAGGAAATTGAAGACTGCAGAAGACATGAATAGGTATTTCTCTCTCACACACACACACATACACACCGTAAATGGGGAAAAAATAAATCACACTACCAACAAAAGAAACACAAAAGAAAATGCCACTTTTCACTTTTCTATTGTGTAAAGATTTCTATAAATAATAATCCCCAGTGTTCTGTGGGTGAGGGTATGGACACATGTATGCTGCTGGAGAAAACACAAGATGGTAGAACCTTCTGGAAATCAGTATGTCAAAAAACATTCAAGATGTATGTATTCCTTGACTGGGTAATTCCATGTGCATGCATTTATTCTCAATAAATAGAAACTAGGGGGTGCCTGGGTGGCTCAGTTGGTTAAGTGTCTGCTTTTGGCTCAGGTCATGATCCTGAGGTCCTGGGATTGAATCCTGCATCAGGCTCCCTGCTCAGTGGGGAGTCTGCTTCACCTCATGACCCTCCCCCGCCCCCCTTGGTGCTCTGTTCTCTCTCCCAAAAATAAATAGTCTTTTAAAAAAAGGAATAAAAGACACCCCCCCAAAAAACCCAACATATATGTTTTAAGTGCTACTACACACATTTCAAAGCATACACAGAAAAGAAATTTTAAAAGGATAAATTAAAATTTCAACATTTTCTTCACATAGATCAGGGGAGGGTTTCCTGGAGGGATACATCCCTGACCCTGGAGACCACCCATCTCATCTGTGAGTGGTAAAAAGCATCGAGGTTAGCTGGTGCATAAAAGAATGTGTAAAGCTGACGAATTCTGTGAAAAGTGACCCTTATGTCAGCCTTTATGGAGAGACACACAGAGCGGGATGGAATAGCCCCTGGGGTTACAGAACGTTTATGTTCTTGGGACCACAAGAGGTTGGGGAACAAATATATAGCTCTAGTTCTCAGGGGTCCTGGTCTTGGTCTTGGTCTTGGTCAAGGTGGAGTCCTACTTGTCCCCACTGTGCGGTTCTCACCCGTCAGTGGGGCTCCCGTCCCTTTTCTAACACTATAAAGAAAACCCACATGGAAAGTGGAGTCGGCAGTAATTAAAAGCTGATTAACATGTGGTCTAATTTTTTTTTGTTTTTTTTTTTAATTTATTGAACAGAGACAGAGATCACAAGAAGGCACGGTGGCAGGCAGAGAGAGAGGGGGAAGCAGGCTCCCCGCTGAGCAGAGAGCCCGATGTGGGGCTCGATCTCAAGACCCTGAGATCATGACCTGAGCTGAAGCCAGAGGCCTAACCCACTGAGCCACCCAGGTGCTCCCCTTTTATTTTTACTTTGAATAGTGATTTTTTTTAAGGGAGTCATTTATTTATTTATTTATCTAAGAAGGGCCCACACCCAAGATGGGGTCCTACCCAGGACCCTGAGATCAAGAGTCGTATGCTCTGGGGCCTGAGTCAACCAGGCTCCCCTAACATGTGGTGTAAGTAAGTGCACTGAGGAGAGGTCTCAGCAGTCTGGAATAGGCTAGGTGTACAGGAAAGAACTCTCGTTCATCAGAGCCCGTGAGCTCCGAATGCTCAAGTGTGACTTCCCCCCCAGACCCAGGTCAGATAGCCACAGCATTGCTGCTGGAAGGAAACGCCAGGCAATAGCCAAAGCGTGCTCCCTCGGAACCCATAGGTCCGCCTGGAACCGGAGCAACCATAGAGGCTCATAGACAAGGCTGCCCTAACTCCCCTGGGAGGGGGGATAGAGGAACCAGCCTGGAGCTTCTTCTCATCGGTCACAAAAGCAAGCACTGGCCCTTGGGCCTCCCACTTTTAAAGGGAAGGTTGAGGGCGCCTGGGTGACTCAGTGGGCCTCTGCCTTTGGCTCAGGTCATGATCCCGGGGTCCTGGGATTGGGCCCCGCATCCGGCTCTCTGCTCAGTCCCTCCTCTCTCTTCGCCTGCCTCTCTGCCTACTTGTGATCTCTCTGTCAAATAAATAAATACAATTTAAAAATAAATAAATAAATAAATAAATAAATAAATAAGGGAAAATTGATTTCAGGAAAGAAAAGAAGAATCTGAAAGATTTCCCATCACTTGCATATCCACTAACTCAGCCAGTGGAGGCTGACTTGGGGAAATTCTCGGGAATGTTTAGAACCATTTCCTTCCTCTAGTGAATGCAGAAGACATACAACAATGATCCCCAAAGATCCAAGTATAAAAAGAGGCATAGGAGAGGATGTTCGCCGTCAATATTCACTAGAAAGGAGAAACTGGAAACTCAATTTTCCATGACAAAAAAAAAAAAAAACCATGAACAAAACAACCAGTTCAATAAACTATATCCAGGGGCACATGGGTGGCCCCGTGGGTTAAAGCCTCAGCCTCGGGCTCGGGTCATGATCCCGGGGTCCTGGGATCGAGCCCCGCATCGGGCTTTCTGCGTGGTGGGGAGCCTGCTTCCCCCACTCTCTCTGCCTGCCTCTCTGCCTACTGTCAAATAAATAAATAAAATCTTAAAAAAAAAAAAAGAAAATACTATATCCATATCATGCAATTCTGAGTAACCGTCCATAATGAGGACATATGTATTGACAGGAAAAGATCAAGAGGTCATTAAAAAGGCAGGCTGCAGAAAAGGCCCAGGATGATGTCACTGAGGTTTCTGAAAGGTCCACAAAAGTATGTGTTTTCATGCAATCTTGCAATAGGAAATGTAGATCAGGTACTCGTGTTTTCCCGGTGTAATTTCCAACCAGCTCATCATAGCCTTAAAGTGTCATCGGCCGACTTGGAAGACATGGTGACCACACAGAACCCCAGTCCCTCTGTTCTTTCCTCTCCCTGTTCCGTCTCTTTGGCTAGTCTACTTTGCAAAGTCGATGCATGATTCATCAGTGTCCCTAAACAAAGAGTGAGTGTTTTTTAAGCACGTGCTATTATATACACACTCAGTGTTTGGGAGCGAAAGGAATGCTCTGGGAAAGTTGACTTAATTATAATAAACAGCAATGGGGAGCAAGGTTTTGGGGGGGTGGCACAGGGGAACCATTCAAAATGGGCCAGGTGTTCCTCATCCTGTTCAAAGCTATTTGGAGCCTCCCCAAAACCTGTAAAGTTCAAATTCCTGAGCTTAATATCCAAGACTGTCCACAGTCCAGCTTCCAGCACATTTTTTTAATCTCTTCCACTGCTTCCTCCCATCGGAAGGCTGCTGTCCAGTCTGGCCTTACTCTGGGCCCTGACCTCTGTTCACACAGTTACTTTTCCATTCGACCTTCCCAAATCTTGCTTCATGTGAAAACAGAGAATCCAGGTTGTTGTTTAATGGGTGTAGAGATTTAGTTCTGGAAGACAGAGAGTTCTGGAAGTTGGCTGCACGAGTGCGAATGAAGTCAACACCGTTCAACTGGACAGTTACAGGTGGTTACGGTGGGGGGTGCCTGGGCAGCTTGGTCCATTGGGCGTCTGCCTTCAGCTCAGGTCCCGGGATCGAGACCCTCATCAGGCTCCCTGCTCAGCAGGGAGTCTTCTCCCTTCGGCCCTCCCCCAGTTTGTGTTCATTCAATCCGTCAAAAAATAAGTAAAAAATCTTAAAAAAAAAAAAGACAGTTAAGATGGTCAATTTCATGTTATAGGTATTTGACCCCAATTAAAAAAAAAAAAATCAGAAGCCGATTTACCTTAAAAAAAAAAAAAAGGCAAAAAGAAAAGGGGCACCTGGGGGCCTCAGTCATTAAGTATCTGCCTTCGGCTCAGGTCATGATCTCAGGGTCCTGGGATCGAGCCCCACATCAGGCTCCCTGCTGAGCAGGGAGCCTGCTTCTCCCTCTCCCACTCCCTCTGTTTGTGTTTCCTCTCTCGCTGTATCCGTCAAATAAATAAATAAAATCATAAAGAAGAAGAAAAAAAAACTCGTTAGTAGGTCCCCTGCTCTTCTTTATCCAGCCTTCTCTCTCCTCTGAACTCCTAGAGCTCTCATCTTTACAACTCACGTGGCTTTCGACCATGCACAACCTTACAGGTGTTTCGTAAATATTCGTCTTCTCATCTCTCCCCACCAGTTTGGTCGCACACATTTTTTTTAAGGACTTTTAAAAGAAATTTATTTATTTGACAGACAGAGAACACAAGGAGGCAGAGAGACAGGCAGAGAGAGGAGGAAGCAGGCTCCCTGCTGAGCAGAGGTTCCTGATCAGGGGCTCGATCCCAAGACCCTGGGATCATGACCTGAGCCGAAGGCAGAGGCTTTAACCCACTGAGCCACACAGGTAACCCTGGTCACATACATTGTAACAGCGGTGGATAAACATCCGAGACGAAATTGCCTGGCCTCAGGACGAAAATCAAAGCAGCAGAGAAAATGACAAACCACAGTGACTGCTTTCATGTTAAAAATATTTATTTTTCTAAAAGATCACACAAAAGTTGAGAAGAGAAAGGATGACTAGCCTACGTCAAAATTTGGGCTGGAAGGACGAAGAGCTGCCTAAAGAAGCTGGTGGCTGAGCAAACTGCGGAGATCAGGGTGGCCGCGGGCCGTCAGGACCAGTGGCCTGCGTCAGCCACACTCACGGGCACCACCAGCGCACGGCGGCTGGCTCCCACAGTTCCTCCTTTTCGGGACGGGAGAAGCAGGAGCTCACTCCTTAGACATGTTCTTGATGGTCTTGTGCTCCTTCATGGCCTTTTCCCAATCGGTCCCGTTGAACTCCTCGATGACCACACTCCGCACAGTGCCCTCATCCAGGCAATGGGGAGCGATTCCTGGCGGAGGGGACACAGAGAAAGGTCCCGGGTGTGAATGAGAGCGGCTCGCAGACAAACCCACACCTTCGAGCACCAGCTGCAATCACTGTTAAAGCTTAGAACCCTGCAACGGCAGCCTCCCGGCTCCCTTTCCTTCCTAGCTCTCAGGGGTCAGACTCCCCAAGCCGGGGATGCCAGGCTGGAGAGCACTCAGTACCACGCTGAGAGCCCACAGTACCAAAATCCAAGCCTAGAGCAACCTCAGACTGGCAGTGTGAAGAATTCACCGGCCCCGTCCAGGGTTTTGGTAAAACTTTCTAAGTATTAAACACTTGCCCGGCTTTATAGGATTTTCTACTTTCCAAAAGCCTTTCTTGAGTCTTAAGACAGGCAGGAAGGCCTCCCCACGTGGCGGATGAGGAACCCAGAGGAGCTGCTAAAGAAATAGGGTGGGATGGGGACGCTTGGCTGGCTCAGTCCACGGAGCACGCAACTCTTGATCCCAGGGTGGTGTGTTCAAGTCCCACATTGGTCGTAGAGATTGCTTTAAAAAAATTTTTGGGGGGACACCTGGGTGGTTCAGTTGGTTACACATCTGCCTTCAGCTCAGGTCTTGATCCCGGGGTCCTGGGATCGAGACCTGCATCAGGCTCCCTATTCAGCGGGGAATCTGCTTCTCCCTCTGCCTGCGGCTCCCCCTACTTGCACTCGATTGTGCTCTCTCTCTGACAATAAATAAATAAAATCTTTAAAAAAAAAAAAGAAAGCAAAATTTCTTGACTGTCACTTTTTACACCGCAACTGGTGTCATTCTGAACAACCATCTGAGGGCTGTTTACTGGACTCAGATCCAAGTCGGACCTGACGAGGAGAGGCTTGGGGATTCTCACTGTTTACATTTTAAACAAACTGAAAAAAAAGTTTTTTTAAAATGCAATCATTTTTAACACCATTATCAGTACTCCTCACTCTCTGAACCATCCTCGGGGTGAAAATCCGCTCCCCTACCACCCCGTCCCTCCCCTCCAACCGGGCCCCTCCCCTGTCCTCCGGGTCTACCCCTCCACAGTCAGCACCCAGCGACCAGCAAATGAAGGCAGGATCTGGATGGGTGACCAGAGCCGATCTTCTAACCCATCCCTGGAAAAGAGCGTTGCTGAAGAGCCATGTGCTTCTGAGACCCCCAGTCCACAGCCCGGCCTAGCAAGAGGCAAGCGGGATAGGCCAGCGCCCAGCCTAGCAATTGGCCAATGAACCCAGGGCGGCCGCAGGTGTCCCCATGTCCCCTACGGCATGGGCAGCCAGCTTCCTTCACTCACCAAAGCCTCCAGGGTTGGAGCGCGGAGTGTAGAAACTCTGGACGCCGCACCTCTTACAGAAGGTGTGCTGAGCTTTGTGCGTGTTGAACGTGTAAGTGGTTATGTTCTCGGCTCCCTGCAGAGGAACGGGCGAAAGAGATGTTCCCTTTTGCAAAGAGATTCTTTCTCTTTTCTTTTCTATTTTTTCTTTTTTTTTTTTTTAAAGATTTATATTTATTTATTTGACAGAGATCACAAGTAGGCAGAAAGGCAGAGAGAGAGAGGAGGAAGCTGGCTCCCCGCTGAGCAGAGAGCCCGATGTGGGACTCGATCCCAGGACCCTGAGCCGAAGGCAGCGGCTTAACCCACTGAGCCACCCAGGTGCCCCTCTTTTCTTTTTTTTTTTTTGGTCATAAAAAAATCCACTCTTTTAAAAGGCTCCATGGGTAGGGGACGCCCTTCTATAGGGCTCTCCGGGTTTTGAGGACATGTCCAGTCTCCCACAGAGACAGAGGCATCGCAAGGACAGGGACCCGCCCACGCTGCCCAGAGCCACCTCAGGCCGGAGCACAGAGGCTCGTGGTTTCTCTTAGTCAAGTGCACACAGGACGACTTAGCCTCCAGCTGTCCCAGCTCCTCAGCAAGGTAGCGCGACCTGTCCACGCCAGGGGGTGAAAACTGAAAATGCCTGCCTCCTAGGCCACAAAGGGGAGACAGGTGACCCTAGTGATGGGCTCTTCATGTCCCCCAACAGCTCTGCCCAGGATCTGAAGACAACTATTGACTATACTTGAATCCACGTATAAAGGACAAACAAGGAAAAGAGTATTCACCAGAGGGGCGCCTGGGTGGCTCAGGTCATGATCCCAGGGCCCTGGGATCGGGCCCTGCATCAGGCTCCCTGCTCAGCGGGAGACCTGCTTCTCCCTCTCCCACTTCCCCTGCTTCTGTTCCCTCTCCCGCTCTCTCTGTCAAATAAATAAATAAAATCTTAAAAAAAAAAAAAAAAAAGAAGAATATTTGCCAGACATCATGGTCACAAGGATCATTTCCTTAATGGAGAAGATAAATGGGAAACTGGGCAAAATGACAGAGCAGAAGGAAAACAAATCACTCTTTCACCTACGAAATGATAGGCACACTCAGAAACGGCAATGAGGTTTTTTTTTTCACTGTCAGGAGGACACAATAAAAAACAGTTGGACAAACAGTACATTCTCCAATACTGTAGGAATATAAACTGGTAGAATTCGGCAACATCTACCAACATTTGAAAATGTACACATCCTTTAACACAGCAATTCCACTTCTAGGAGTTAATCCTACAATCAAACCTCATACGTGTCCAGTGACATGTATACAGACATTCCAGCACTGTTTAGAACAAGCCTAAAGACTGGGAAAAACTGGAAACAGCTGTCAATAGAAGACTGGTCAAAGCAATGATGGGCACTCACGAAACTGGGATACTCGGAAACTTGAAACCTTTAAAAAGATTGAGACAGTTCGGGGCACCTGGTGGCTCAGTCCGTTGAGCGCCCAACTCTTGGTTTCGGCTCAGGTCATGACTCAGGGTTGTGAGATCAAGCCCCATGTCGGGCTCCACGCTCAGCGCGGAGTCTGCTTGACATTCTTTCTCGCTCTCCTCCCCCACCCAACTTGCTCTCTCTAAAAATAAATAAATAAATAAATGAAATCTTTTCTGTTTCTCGAGGTCCCCCTCCCAGACCTAAAGAATCCGGAGCGGGGCCCCTAACACGCCGTCCACATAATCATGCACTCACTGAAGGTCTAGAGCCACTTCTCTAACATAAATCTCAAGTATCTATTTTCTTTCCACCTCCATGTCCACCACCCAAGCCCACGTTCCCATCGCCTGTTGCCTGGCCACCCCAGCAACCTCCTAACCACCCACCTGTCTCCGTAGCTACCTCCCCACACTGCAGCCAAGCCAGCTTTTAAATTTTTTTTTTTAATTTTTTTTTTAATTTTATTTATTTATTTGACAGAGAGAGATGACAAGCAGGCAGAGAGAGAGAGGAGGAAGCAGGCTCCTTGCTGAGCAGAGAGCCCAATGCGGGACTCGATCCCAGGACCCTGAGATCATGACCTGAGCCGAAGGCAGTGGCTTAACCCACTGAGCCACCCAGGCGCCCCAAGCCAGCTTTTAAAACGCTAAAGCAGGGTCACCTGGGTTGCTCAATGGGTTAAAGCCTCTACCTTCTGCTCAGGTCATGATCTCAGGGTCCTGGGATCAAGCCCAAATTGGGCTCTCTGCTCAGCAAGGAGCCTGCTTCCCTTCCTCTCTCTCTGCCTGCCTCTCTGCCTACTTGTGATCTGTCTGTCAAATAAATAAATAAAATCTTAAAAAATAAAACGCTGAAGCAGGCCTTGTCACCACCCTGCTCAAAACCCTCCATGGGCTTCGAGAATAAAAGAATAAAAAGCTGTATCGGGGCTCCTGGGTGGCTCAGTCAGTTAAGCCTCCAGCTCGGGTCATATCCCTGGGTTGTGGGATCGAGTCCCGCATTGGGATCCCTGCTCAGTGGGGCATCAGAGGGACCCTGCTTCTCCCTCTCCCCCTGCCCTTCCCCCTATGCTCTCTTTTTCACTCTGCTTTCCCTCTAATAAATAAACAAAAATTTTTTTTAAAAAAGCTAAAAAAATAAAAACACATAAACACACCCCTTCAACAGGTTGGGGCCACGGGCGGTGCCGTAGAGCACCAGGAAAATGCACTGACGAGCAGGCCCAAGGAGGGAAAAATGGGAAAAAAGTACCAATTCCGAGACCCAAGAGCTTAAGGCTGTTACGTGGTGGCACCTTCAGGAACTATCGGTCTCCGGCGCTTGGGGCGAAGCTGAACTGGGCCACAGCCTCTTGCACGCTTCTGAGCAGAACACACTCTGGCTTTATGGGGAATATGGGGACCAGTGTGTGGCCCAAGGGCCCCCCTTGTCCGCCAGGCACCCACACAAAGGATCAACGGGCAAACAAAGAAAAGGAGACAAGGTGGCCCCAAGTGTCTAGGATTAAATCTCACTCACTAGGAGAGACCAGGACTCACACATTCCTTCACTCAGTTAGGGGCTGATCTATTCAATGCCAAGCCTGCGAGGCCAGGGGCTGGTCAGATGCGACAGAAGATGGCACTCCGAGACCCCATAGTACATCTGTCTCCTCTATGAAACACACCATTACAGCAAGGGCACAGCAAAGCGTGTTGTGCCACAATCGAGGCAAGGGGAACCCAGGATAGAGTGAAAGCCCCATATTAGTCCCATATTAGCGACAGAGTACCAAAAGCCTTTTCTTTTTCTTATTTTATTCATTTGTCAGAGACAGCGAGAGTACAAGCAGGGGGAGCAGCAGAGGGAGAAGCAGGCTCCCTGCCGAATAAGGACCTAGATGTGAGGCTGGATCCCAGGACCCCAGGATCACAATTCAAGCCAAAGGAAGATGCTTCACCGACTGAGCCACCCAGGCACCCCAAAAGCTTGTATTCTTTGACCAGCGACCCGAACGAAATAACTTCAAAATTATCAGAGACTTACGCATAGGGAGGTTCACCACAGTGTTGTTTATAATTGGGGAAAAAATGGCACCCGACCTAGAAGTTCAAACATAGCAAACTGTTCCTGGACACTCACATAAGGAAATATGCTTTTTTAAAAAAAAAATGCTGCAAGTACAGGAATAAGAGCATAAATAAATTAGGAAATGATTGCGGGGTGGGGCGGGGAGGAAGAGATCTGGGGACTGAGGGAGAATGGAGGGAAGATTTGCTTTTGTACCTTTCAAAATCTGTACCAAGCATAAGAAAACTCCTTGGAATAATAAAGTTACCATTTTTTAAATCAGCAAGACCCATCAGTATGCTGCCTACGAGACTCACTTCAGACCTAAAGACAGATGCAGATGGAAAGTAAAGGGATGGAAAAACACTGACCATGCAAATGGAGGCAAAAGGAAAGCAGGGAGAGCAATGCTGACATCAGACCAAACAGACCTGAAAACAAATACCATTAAGGAGAGACGAAGGACGCCATGTAATGACAAAGGGAACAATCCGACAAGAGGATGTAACGGGGTTGCCTGGGTGGCTCAGTGGGTTAAGCATCTGCCTTCAGCTCAGGTCATTGATCTCAGGGTCCAGGGATCGAGCCCCACATCAGGCTCTCCACTCAGCAGGGAGCCTGCTTCCCCCCTCTCTCTGCCTGCTGCTCTGGTTACTTGTGCTCTCTCTGTGTCAAATAAATAAATAAAATCTTAAAAAAAAAAAAAAAAGAGGATGTGACAGTTGTAAATAATATACCTAACATGGGGGCACCTAGATTCATCAGGAAACCATTAAGAAAATTAAAGAAACAGACAATAATACAGTAATACCAGGGGGCTTTAACCCCTACTTCCATCAATGGGTAGATCACCCAGACAGAAAATCAACAAGGAAACAGGAGGTTTGAAACATAATTTGAGCTAACTGCAGTGAGTCTACCACTGCACCTCGATTCTCTTCTACGGATCCACATCTCTTTCTGACCACTCCCTTGATGACCATGTCCACGGAAGAAGCTTCCATACCGAGTACAGTTAGTTTCTCTCACTTCACTGTTCTCTGTGGACATTAATTTAGCTATTTTGGGGCCTGTGTATTTCCAAGTGAATTTTACAGTAATCTTGGGGCACCTGGCTAGCTCAGTCGGTTAAGCAACTGGCTCTTGGTTTCAGCTCAGGTCATGATCTCAGGGTCGTGTGATCGAGCCCCACCTCAGGCTCCACACTCAGCGGGGAACCTGCTTGAGATTCTCTCCCTCTCTGCCCCCATTCCCTGCTCATGCTCTCTCTCTTTCTCTCAAATAAATAAATAAATAAATAAAGTCTTTAAAAAAAATGGATAGTAATCTTGTATATGTCTGCAAAAGCCTTCCTGGGATTTTGGTAGAAATTGTATTAAACCCATAAACAGTTTGGGGAGAACAAACATCAATACTGCGTTGGATTCCCAGTCTATAGACACATGGTATCTACCCACTCATTAAGTTCTTCTTCAGGAACTTTCTTGGCTTCCTGTAATACTCAGTACAGAGATCAAGGACATGTTTTGTTAGCTGAACACCTAACTATTTAATTTTCTTTGCATTACTTGAAATGGTATGATGGTAGGATGCCTGGGTGGCTGTCATTAACCGTCTGCCTTCAGCTCAGGTCATGATCCCAGAGTCCTGGGATCGAGTCCCACATCTAGGTCCCTGCTTGGCAGGAAGCCTGCTTCTCCCTTTCCCACTCCCCCTGCTTGTGTTTCTTCTCTTGCTGTCTCTCTATCAAATAAATAAATAAAATCTTTAAAAAAAAAAAAAGAAAGAAATAAAGAAATGGCACCTCGGTTTTAATCTCAGTTTCCTAGTATTCATTATTGGTATTAGACATGCACTTGATTTTTTAAATTGGGATATAATTCACATGCCATCAAATTCACCATTTTAATGCCAGACCGGTGGGGAGGGGGGCAAAATGGGTGAAGGAGATCAAAAGGTAAAAAGTTTCAGTTATAAAATGGCATGGAGGGGTGCCTGGGTGGCTCAGTCAATTAAGTGTCTGCCTTAGGCTCAGGTCATGATCCTAGGGTCCTGGGAGCCAGTCCCACATCAGAATCCTTACTCAGCAGGGAGCCTGCTTCTCCCTCTCCCTCTGTCCCTGCCCCCACTTGTGTGCTCTCTTTTGCTCGTTCTTTCTCTCAAATAAATAAAGTCTTTAAAAATAAAATGGGGGGGGGGTGCCTGGGTGGCTTAGTGGGTTAGGCCGCTGCCTTCGGCTCGGGTCATGATCTCAGGGTGCTGGGATTGAGCCCTGCATCGGGCTCTCTGCTCAGCAGGGAGCCTGCTTCCTCCTCTCTCTCTCTGCCTGCCTCTCTGCCTACTTGTGATCTCTCTCTGTCAAATAAATAAATAAAATCTTAAAGAAAAAAAAGTCCTTGGGACGCCTGGGTGGCTCAGTTGGTTGGACGACTGCCTTCGGCTCAGGTCATGATCCTGGAGTCCCGGGATCGAGTCCCGCATCGGGCTCCCAGCTCCATGGGGAGTCTGCTTCTCTCTCTGACCTTCTCCTCATTCATGCTCTCTCTCACTGTCTCTCTCTCAAGTAAATAAATAAAATCTTTAAAAAAAAAAAAAGTCCTCATTGCAAGAAAAAAAAATGATTTTGTAATTAATTACATTTGGTGTCAAATGTTAACTAGACTTAATTGTGCTGAACATTTTGCAATATATACAAATATTGAATCATTCTGATGTACCCCTAAGAGTAATAATGTTACACGTCAGCTGTACCTCAAGAAAATTTTGAATTCACCATTAAAAAAATTTTGTTTAAGTCATATATTCTTCAGTGGAAAATAATAAAAGTCGGTCATAGAGCAGACCGAAAGACAAAATCCTACTTCGATAATGGCATATACAATATCATCATTATTATTTAGCTCCATTTACCAGGTAGAAAATAATGAACAAGGATATATACCCAAATGAATCAGCGGTTACTTTTGGTTGATAGGATTTGAGTGATCATATTATTTTTTGATTGTCTTTTAATGTTTCCACAGTACTATCAAATGTGCATCCAAAATATAAAGGGGGGGAAATAACATGACCTTGCAGAAATACGCATGAAACCCGGGATGACAAGGAAAATCGAGGAAGAGATCCTGCTCTGCTTCCTGCCACCTGCCCGCACCCCCCACCCCCGGGCACCTGCCAGAAGCCAGGGGCTCCTCACGCCTGCTCTCAGCACTAACCTTCAGGAGCTTGAAGCGAGAAGCCGGGACAATGAAGTGTCTATTCTGTTTCTTCTTGCAAATGCTGCAGCTACAAAAAGACAGAGGAATTCCAAGGCTGTGAACAGCACCAAAAGCTCCAATGGGGCCCCATCCAGCCTGTCCGGCCCCGTCCGACTCCGAGGGGAAGCCCCTTTTGGCACTGGGAAAACCAGGCCCATAGCAACCACATCCCTGCCAAACCCCCCCCCCCCCAGTTTATTACAGTGAAGGGAACTGTTAAATTCTAGAGATGCTTACAAAACAAGTATCAGGCATAGCTACAGTCTGAGGCCTCTGGGATACCCACACCAAAATGCACAAGGAAGGTTCCGTTTCCCGCTTCCCATCTCTGTAATCACAGAAAGCCTAGCTCCGAGTCACATGGGCCCTCCAAATTATCACCTTTGGGATGAAATCTAAACCCTCTTCTCAGTCCGCCTTGACAAAAATTCCTGATTTCATACAGAGTTCTCTAACAACAGGACTGGATCCCGGCAAACCATGAGTCATATGCTAACTATTGGTTCAGGAGTCACTGTCCTTGTTCTATCACAACGCCTAGGAAGGCGCTCAAAGGAAACCCTCCACAGATCCTGGCAGAACCATCTGCCTCATGGAGAACAGAGCCAGAGGGCCTGGAACATGGTAAGCTCCCCGGGATGCACATCCTCCGCTCATTTCCCCTTCACCTGAGCCCAACTCTGGACCCCTAGGAAGACTGTGCCCACCCAAGGCTTCCCATTCAGTACCAAGACTGACCTAAGTCCAGCGACCACCACTCCCCGTCAACCCACCGACGGTATGGTCTGGGGTGACGCTGAGTGGCAGAAGCTGGGGGACCTTACTCTGTATCCCTGGGGGGCTCTCCTGTAGAAATGCTCTCTTTCACACACACACACACACACACACCACCCCACACACCACACACACAAACAGCGGGCCAAGTTATTTTTAGGCCCCCCCCATGTTTTAAAAAATCTTATTACTGAAAACAACTAGCACATACAAAAGGAGAAAAATAAAAAAGAACAATGAACCCTTATGTCCCTGTCACCTGACGCCAACAACGATCAGCTCCCTGATGCTGTTTCATGGGTACCCTGACTCCCCAGATACTGCTTGAGGTGACCCTGTTTTAACTAAGAAGTCCTTTCCAGAAACTTGGGGAGAGAAACACTCACTTGCAGTCGAAGATGTGCAAGTCGGCCGAGGCCCAAACTTCGAAGCGAATAGCTCCACAGTGGCAACCTCCCGTATGCTTCACCAGGCCCTGGTACTCACTAAATTAAACCCCAGAAAAAAAAAAAAAATCAGAAAGATAAGGATTTCTGAAGAACAACAACAAAAAAAATCAGAAAGATAGGGACCTCGGCGACCGGCACCTGCTGCTTCTCTCCTTCCTTGTTAGAAGAAGGAAGCAAGATAGGACAAAAGTCTTCTCTACACGACGGCCCCTTCCACGTATTTCTGCTTTTGAGGCTGGACTGGCAATTAAATAAATAATAGAAATAAATAAAAGAAAGGATTCAGAGTCTTTTCTCTGACCTCTCTTTTTTCTTTCTCATATTCCATTAAGTGGTGAGAAAGAAAACATTCCAGATACATGGTACATGGGAGTTGGGTGAAGGACCTAATCCTACCACTTAAACATTGTTGTTTGCATGTCAAAAACCTACTAAGAGTTTTTCGGAGCAAGGCACCTGAGAGAGAGAGAAGTAAACAAGGTACAGCAGACCTGGTTTCTGGTCTTACCAACATCATGCAGTCATCAAACAAATTACCCAAGCAATCTTTAAGGGACTGTGATAAAGGCAGCACAGGCTGTTATGAAAAAGTAAGACAAAGCGCCCTGAGTCTGGTGGTTTGGAAAAGCCTTCTGAGAAAGGCTCTTGGAATTTTGCTATATTCCCCTCCAGGATTTTGCATAAACAGGGCTCTTTACAGAGCTATACATACACATTACACACTATTTTAATCCTCTTAAAACATACATAAAACCAGACCCTTAGTGGAACATTATTAAGTCTGAAAAATGTCAAACTGACCTCCAAAAGGGCTGAACCCTTCTCAATAATGAGAGAACATTTCACTGCACCTGCTCAAGCAATGATTACCAGAAAAATAGCTTGCAGCAGTTTTAATTTGCATTTTTTTTATTATGAAGACTGAATGTCCCCCTCCCCTTTCCTTCCAAGTTGAATCGGTTTCCTTGATGTATTTAAAATCTTTTCTGCATACACAAATAATGCTCGTTGTAAAAAAAAAAAAAATTAGAACATTACAATATTTGATGATGTTAAAAAGGAAAGGGATCCACAGTTAACTACTAGCTATGTAATCCTCCAGACTTCTTTCTATACAATAATAACAACAAAAACAGTGCAGAGTTATACATTCTTTTTTGCATATAAGCTGAGTGAGCAAGCTCTGGTTCGTTATTTAAATAAATGTATGCACTCACACCTATCTGATAGGTTAAAAAAAAATCTTGTCTTTTATCATGTAAAAATCTTTTTTCTTGACCATTTATCAAGTTTGTTTTAAAGTAAAAATTTACTTCAAATTTGAGTTTTACATTTCTGAGAATCTTTATACCACCTACATTTATCAACTGGTGGCTCACCACAGGGGCTCAAACATATTTAATGATGAATATTAAAAAATGTTCAGCCCCTAACCCAAGATAAATCAGAAAGTGAAGCACACAGGAAACCAAGTATTTTATCTCCGAGAAGACTCATCCTAACTAAGAGAACTTCTTCCGGATTAAGGACAAAGGAACGTTTTTGTTCAAGAAGAGGAGTTACCCTCAGATTGTTATGCAAGTGTGGGTTATCCTTGTTTTTTGTTTTTCTTTCTTTCTCCTGTGGTTTTGATCGCTCCTTGGAACTCACAAAAAAAATGGGCGCATAGATAGATTATTGGGGCACTAAAATATTTTTCTGTAGCACAACTGTTCTACAGGGCAGGGATCTAGATGCTATCACATTTGGAGAAAAGAGGGCGGCCTTTGCCAGAGTTAATAGCTCATTTCGAACATCCCAGACACTCTGAAATCCTCCCCTGGCGATCTAAGGACCTGGATGGAGGTTCTTCTCCCGCAGGAGCAAAGCTGGGAGCGAAGGAAAGCGGGCTACCCGGGAGCATCACTCGGCGGAGAACCAAGGCCTCCCCCTCCCCCTGGGTACCGCGCTGCTGCTCAGAATACCGAGCATCTCTTTGCGCGCGCTTCTACCCGGGATCAATGCCCCCTCCCCCGCACTCCCGCTCCCTCCGAGGGAGCGCCGGGAACAATAACGGGATCTCGCCTCCCGGTGGGTTCAAAACTATTCAAGCTTTTCTCCCCCTCTCGCCCACTCTCCAAAAAAACACGTGCGCAAATATAAAAAGGGAGTCAGGTAGGCGCAAAGTCGTGGGGTTTATCTTCCTTTCACTGGGAAAGGCCCCCGCGCCTTCCGCGCTCCAAGAGGAGAGATGACTGTCCCCGGGACAGACCCTTTGTGTCCCAGGACGCGGCGCGGCTCTCCACACGCTCCGGGGGCGCAGCGCCCTGTCCGGTCCAGGGCCGCACGGCCGCACCAAGGCACGCGGCCGTGCGAATGAGGGACGCGCCCGGGGCTAACGCTGGGCCACGCGTCGGTCCCGGTGCGGGAAAGAAGCAGACTGGAAAAGCTGGCCCGGCCCGCGCGACAGCCGCTCCCGCACTGAGGGGGCCCGCGTGGCGCCGGCTCCCGTGCCCGGCCGCACTCACAAGGTGTCCAGCAGCAGCTTGGCGGCGCCCTCGAAGGTGAGCCTCTGTCGCTTCTGGAACGTCTCCCAGCGCTCCCGCTGGTCGCCCAGGTCAGGCAGAGTGGCAGCCGGGGTGGAGGGGGTCGGCGGCGGCGGCGGCGGCGGCAGCGGCGGCAGCTCCGGTGGCGGCTGCCCGGGGCCCGCCTCCTGGGCCCGCGGCGACGACTGCCTCGGCCGCCGCTTCGCCGACGGCTGCCTCGCCACCGCCCGGCTGTCGCCCCCGGCCTGACCCGCGGAGCGACGGGCGCGGCTGGCGCTGGGGGCCGAGGGGGCGGCCGCGGGAGCCCCGGAGGTACCGGAGGCCCTGGGCCGCTTCTGCCCGCGTGGCTTAGCGGCCGCGCTGCTCCTCGCCCGCCGCATGGCTCCCGCAGCCGGGCGCGCAGGCCTCAGCGCCCGCGCGTCCCCGCCGCCCCGCGCGCGCCCCCGAGCCGCCCCGCGCGCGCCCCCGCCCGCCAGCCAACCGGCCCGCCCAGGGGGCGCTGCACCCGCGCCCGCCACCCAGCCGGCTGCACCTGGCTGTCGCCTGGCTGCAAATTACAGACCCAGCTCGCCCCCGCGCACGCGCGCGTCTCGGGGCCTGCACCTGCCCGCTCCATCCCGCAGGCCTAACGGGACCGCGCCTCAGGCCTCCGCTCCCGACACCCAGAGCCCATGGGCACCTGCGGAGGCGCCTCCGTCGCCTCTGAATCCAGAGCGCTTCTTCCTACCTTCCTGGTCTGCGGAGTCCAGGGTCAGCCCTGATTTCACAGCCGCAACCCGAGCGGCCAAGCTGGGTTAACTTCGTCTCCAAGATGAGGGCAATACCTACCTTATGGGAGCCGTCGTGCCCCTGAAGTGTTCTAAGGTACGTACATGGCCAGGCACCTGCTCTCTGCTACGCACAAAACAGCTGAAATCTGCTGCACCTCTTGGTCTCTCTTACCAGATCATAAAACTATGGCTTGAGGATTTCGATGTCCAACAGATTCTTTAACATGTAATAAATGAATGAACCTCACCAAGTTCCATTGCTATGGGAACGCAGCACCGAAGTTTCGAGACAAAAATCACAAGAACCGCTGATGGACCCCAGGTATTTTCAAAACCTGTTCGTTGCTCTATGTTATTCGTCCCTTCAAAGAAATAACATTTTCTTTTACTTACTTTCCTACTGTTTCATTTTATACTTCCTTACTTTCAACTTTCCTCTATTTAAACGCTATTTTTGCTTATCTTATTGGTTTAGTAGTTTATTGGATTAAATACACTTTCTTTACTTTTACTATTTTTTGGTAATCACAGGATTAATGAGTATAGATGTCCCTCTGAGAATGGCTAAAGCTGTGTCCATTAGTGTTTCATATGAAGTGTTTTTTCTTAAAAATTTCCAGACGATCTGTAGTTTGTTTTTCCCGTTTTCTTTATTGAAGGTGTAGATAGTTCACATAAAAGCAAAATGCACGTTTTTAAAAAGATTTTATTTATTTGACACAGAGAGACACAGTGAGAGAGGGAACACAAGCAGAGGGAGTGGAAGAGGGAGAAGCAGGGTTCCCGCTGAGCAGGGAGCCAGATGTGGGGCTTGATCTCAGGGTCCTGGGATCAGGACCTGAGCTGAAGGCAGACACTTAACAACGGAGCAACCCAGGTGCCCCAAAATGCACATTTTAAAAAATTTATTTGAGAGCCAGTGAGAAAGAGTGTAGGAGCAGGGTGGGAGGGGCAGCAGGAGAAGCAGACTCCCTGCTGAGCAGAGAGCCCAACTCAGGGCTCTATCCCAGACCCAGAGATCAGGACCGGAGCCCCCCAAACGTCCCAAAACGCGTGTGTTTTGAAATCAAAGCCTATGTAACCACCACCAGTTCAAACCTAGAACGTTTCCAGGGCTCCAGAGAAAACAGGGGATCGCTATCCTGACTTCTATCCTACAGGTTAATTTTACCTATTTTTGAATGTCATTTTTTTTTAAGATTTTATTTATTTGACAGACAGAGATCACAATTAGGCAGAGAGGCAGGCAGAGAGAGAGGAAGGGAAGCAGGCTCCTTGCGGAGCAGAGAGCCTGATGTGGGGCTCGATCCCAGGACCCTGGGATCATGACCTGAGCCGAAGGCAGAGGCTTTACCCACTGAGCCACCCAGGCGCCCCTGAACGTCATTTAAAAACAGCTTGTTGGGTGCCTTCGTGGCTCTCTGCTCAGCGCATCTTGCTCTCTGCTCAGCATCTTGCTCTCTGCTCAGCGGGGAGCCTGCTAACCCCCTCTCTCTCTGCCTGCCTCTCTGCCTACTTGTGATCTCTGTCAAATAAATAAATAAAATCTTTTGAAAAATAAAAATAAAAACAGCTTGTTAGGCTGTGCCTGGGTGGCTCAGTTAAGTGTCTGCCTTTGGCTCAGGTCATGATCCCAGGGTTTGGGGATCTCTCCTGACTCTCTGGACTTTCTGCTTGGGGGTGGGGAGTCTGCTTCTCTCTCTGCCTCTGTCCCTCATGAATAAATAAAAATAAAATCCTTAAAAAAAAAAAAAGCTCATTTCCCGTCTTTCGCTCAATATAATGTTCTTCAAACATCCCTGTTGTTCTGTGTGCCGATTGTTTCTTGGTCACTATGTAATATTTGATTTATAAATACAAACAGTTTATCCTCCTGTTGATGGACATTTGGGTTGTTTCCAACTTGGGGACCACTATGAATAAAGCTGCTGTTTACTTTCGTGTGAAAGTCTTTTTGTGAACTCATTTCAGTATACATGCGGGAGTGGAGCTGCTGGGTCACGGATTATATTTGTATAAGGATCACCAAACAGTTTTGCACAGTGCCTGTACCATTTTATACGCCACTAGCAATGGGTGTGTGAGTGGCGGTTGCTCCACACCCTCGCAACACTAGGCATCCTCAGTCTTTTTAAGATGTTATTTATTTGTGGGAGAGCGAGCAGAAGCAGGAGGAGCGGCAGGCAGAGGGAGAAGCAGGCTCTTTCCCACTGAGCAGGGATCCTGATGTGAGACTCTATCCCAGGATCATGACCTAAGCCAAAGGCAGACACTTAACCAACTGAGCCACCTGTGCACCCCTTGTCAGTTTTTTTAAGTGTAGCCTTTCTGCTATGTGCCTAGTGATATCTCCTTGCGGTATTCTTTGCGTGTCCTTGACCTGTAGAGAAGTGATGCTCCTTATCATGTTCTTTTTGACCATTGGGATAGCTTCTTTTGTAAAGTGCCTGTTGACAGACACTCCCCTGAGAATTAGCCCATTTTATAACCTGGGTTGTTTGATATATAGGAATTCTTCATGTCTGGATAAGAGTTCTTTGCCATATGTATATATTTAGAACATACACTCCCAGTTGTGGCTTTCCTTTTCCCTCTAATATCTTTTGATGAGTGGAGATGTTTTTATTTTTTGGTTAGTGTTTTTCGTGTCTCCTTAAAAGAAAAAATCTCCTACCCCAAAGGTCATGAAGAATTTCTCTTATCTTTTCTTCTAAAAGCTTTTGTACTTAAGTGTATGATCTATCTCAAATTAATTTTTGTATATAGTGTGAGACAGAGGCCAGATTCATCTTATTTTCATATAGATATCCAGTAGATACCTACTTACCTTTTCTTACACTGACCACTCTGTCTTATTTAGCTCGCTTTGTCTTGAAATCCCAGTAAGCCCTCCAGACTTGTTGTTCTTTGAGATTGTCTTAGACTTTCTAAGTCCTGTGCATTTCCTTTTTTTTTTTGTAAACAAACCTTAAGCTTTTTTTTTTTTTTTTTTTTTTTTTTTTTATTTCATTTATTTGTTTGTCAGAGAGAGAGCGAAAGAGCACAAGCAGGGAGAGCAGCAGGGAGAGACAAAGGGAGAAACAGACTCCCTGCTAAGGAGGGAGCCCAATGCAGAATTGATCCCAAAATCGTGGGATCCTGACCTGAGCCCAAGGCAGATGCTTAACCAACTGAGCCACTCAGGCACTCACCATAGTCCACTCCTGTGCATTTCCATATAAAGTACAGAACCAGCTGTGAGGGGTGCCTGGGTGGCTCAGCTGAAGGCAGTTGAGCATCACCCTTCAGCTCAGGTCATGATCTCTCAGGGTCCTGGGATGGAGTCCCGCATCGGCTCTCTGCTCAGTAGGGAGTCTGCTTCTCCTCTGCCACTCACCCAGTCTCATGCTCTCTCTCTCTCAAATAAATAAATAAAATCTTTTTAAAAAAAAGAATCAACTGTTAATTTCTAGCAAAAAGATCTGCTTGATACTCTGCTATCAATGATACTCCTATGAAAATCACTCAATTCTTTAAATATTCCTAACTTAGTTCCTTTAACTTTTATTCTCTTACTAGTACCCATCTGGAGGGAGACCAACTACCTTTCCTATTATTTTAATCATTCCTTGACTGAATCAAGTCAGCTTCATTCCTAGAGTCAGACTGTTCCAGGCACATAAAAAAAAAAAAAGATTTTATTTACTTATTTTAGAGAGAACAAGCAGGAGGAGGGCCAAAGGGAGAGGGAGAGAAGCACACTGAGCAGGCAGCCTGACGCTGGGCTCAATCCCAGGACTCTAAGACCACCACCTGAGCCTAAACCAAGAGTCTGATGCTCAACCAACTGAGTCACCCAGGCACCCCCAGGCATACACCTGCTTATTTTTTTTTAAAGGATTTTATTTATTTATTTAAGAGAGAGAACATGAGGTGGATGGCGCAGAGGGAGAGAGAGAAGCAGACTCCCCACTAAGCAGAGAGTCGTGGAGCTCTATCCCAGGATCCGGAGATCATGACCTGAGCCGAAGGCAGAGGCTTTAACCCACTGAGCCACCCACGCGAGCCTATATATTTTAATATCCAAAAAAGAAAAGGGGGTCACCTGGGTGGAGATTAAGACAGTTAAGTGTCTGCCTTTTACTCAGGTCATGATCCCAGGGTCCTGGGATCTAACCCTCAGTCGGGCGCCATGCTTATAAGGGAGTCTGCTTCTTCCTCTCCGTCTCCCTCTGCCTGCCACTTCCCTTGCTTGTGCTCTCTCTCTGTCAAAGGGATAAGTAAGGGCACCTGGGTGGCTCAGTTGGTTAAGCATCTGCCTTGGACTCAGGTCATGATCCTGGGATCAAGCCCTGCATCAGGCTCCCTGCTCAGCAAGGAGTCGGCTTCTCCCTCTCCCTCTGTCCCTCCTCTCACTCTCTCAAAAAAATAGAAATCTTTAAAAAAAAAAAAAAAAGAGATAAATAGGGGCACCTGGGTGGCTCAGTGGGTTAAGCCTCTGCCTTTGGCTCAGGTCATGATCTCGGGGTACCTGGGATAGAGTCCCGAATCAGACTCTCTACTCAGCAGGGAGCCTGCTTCCTTCTCTCTCTCTCTCTCTCTCTCTCTCTCTGCGCCTGCCTCTCTGCTTACTTGTGATCTCTCTCTGTCAAATAAAATCTTTTTAAAAAAGAGAGATAGGGCGCCTGGGTGGCTCAGTGGGTTAAGCCGCTGCCTTCGGCTCAGGTCATGATCTCAGGGTCCTGGGATCGAGTCCCGCATCGGGCTCTCTGCTCAGCAGGGAGCCTGCTTCCCTCTCTCTCTGCCTGCTTCTCTATCTACTTGTGATTTCTCTCTGTCAAATAAATAAATAAAATCTTTAAAAAAAAGAGAGAGAGAGATAAGTAAAATAAAATAAAATCTTGAAAAAGTAAGGAAAAAGCCTGCTAGGATTCAGGATTGAAATTGCATTGAATCTACAGACTAACATGGAAAGAACTGACTTCTTAACAACACTGTCTTCCAATCCATAAGTATATGTCTCCATTTATGAGAGTAAAGATACTTATTTAATTTCTGTCAACAATGTTTTGTAGTAAATTTAATACATCTCTTGCTAAATGTGTTCATAAATATTTTGATACTATTATAAATGGTCTTTGAAAATTTCATTCTCCAATAGTTTGTTGCTAGTATATAGAAAACAGTTGGGTTTTGTTATACTGACCTTATATCCACTGACTTTGCTAAGTTCACATATTTGTCCTAATACTTTTGATTATCTCTTAGATCTGAGAAATTGTTTAATTCCCAAGCAAAATTTTAGAAAACCATTCTGTGGTTAATTTCTATTTATATTGGGCTATAATTAAAGTTTCTGAATTACAGAATCTCCTGGGATTTAAATATTTGTCATCATATTCTTTTTTTTTTTTTAAGATTTTATTTATTTACTTGACAGAGAAATCACAAGTCAGCAGAGAGGCAGGCAGAGAGAGAGGGGGAAGCAGGCTTCCTGCTGAGCAGAGAGCCCGATGCGGGGCATCTATCATAGGACCCTGAGATCGTGACCTGAGCCAACGGCAGAGGCTTAACCCATTGAGCCTCCCAGGCGCCCCTAAAATTTGTCATCATATTCTTTATGGCCAGGTACATAATTGATTTCTATGGACATAAAGAGTGTATATTCTCTGTAGATTAGAAAGTGTTCTTGCTGTTAAATCAAGCTTACGAACTGTATTATACAGTTCCTCTATCATTTGCTTTTTTGCCAAATTAAATGAAATTCAGTTAAATTGTGAAAATGAATATTATTTATTCATTTACCCGTGTTTGGTTCATAAACATCTATGACTCAGGTTTTCTTTACAGATTATGGATCATTATTAATTTTACTTACAAATATGGAAAATATATTATGTTACGTTATACATACATGTACAGTATTATGTGTTCTTATTAAATGATAGCATTTTTGATGTTTTTAATGTATCTGGCCTTAATTTTAATTTTATCTGATGACAATATCTCATTCCTGCTTTCCTTTTGTTTGTATTTTTTTTAAAGCTTTTATTTATTTGTTTGAGAGAAAGAGCACAGAGGGACAAGCAGACTCCCCACTGAGTACAGAGAGCCTGAGGCAGGGCTCCATCCCAGGACCCGGAGATCAGGACCGGAGCTAAAGTCAGATGCATAACCAACTGAGCCACCCAGGTACCTCTTCTTACTTGTATTTTTATGATCTGTATCTGTCCATGACTTTGTTTTCAAAGAGAAAGAGAACAAGCAGGGGAAGCAGCAGAGGGAGAGAGAGAGAGAAGCAGGCTCTCCCAACCCCCAAGCAGGAAGCCCCTGCAGGGCTCAATCATGGGACCCTGGGATCATGATCTGAGCCCAAGGCAGCTGCTTAATTGACTGAGCCATCCAGGCTTCCCGTTTTTTAACACTTTAAATGCAAATCATTAACAGGTGGGTTTGTAACAACTCAATCTGTTGTCTTTGGTTTTCTAAATAGGAGAATTAGGTTTATTTGCACTTACTAACCTGGAATCTGTTGTGCTTTAGTCTATCCATTAATTTCCATTCGTTTTAAACCTTAGCTTTAAACCTTGCATTTGCCTTAAACCTTCAGATCCTGTGGTTCCATGCTCAGCAGGGAGCCTCCTTTTTCTCTGCCTGACTTTCCCCTTGCTTGTGCTTGTGCTCTCTCAATCTAACAACAACCCAAAAAACCTTTAAAAAAATGAATTATTCACAAGTACTGTATTCTTCACCTGCCCAATATTGAGATCTCTTTTCTAATATAATTATCAGTTGGCTAGAGAACTTTTGAGTATTTTCTTTAGCTAGCATCTCCGGGCAATATATTGAGCCCTTGAGTATCTACAATTGTCTTTCTTGAGTCCCAAAAGATGAATGACATTTTGTCCAGGAATAGGACTTTGGGCTCTGAGTTGCAGTTTCCTTTCTGTTTGTAGATATTACTTTCCATTTCCAGTGCAGCAAATGAGACTTCTCAGGCTAATTTTATTTGCTTTCCTTTTTTTTTTTTTGACAGAGAGTGGAGTGGGGGAGGGGCAGAGGGAGAGGGAGAAGCAGACTCCCAGCTGAGTGGGGAGCCCAATGCGGGGATCCCAGGCTCCAGGACCCTGGGATCATGACCTGAGCTGAAGTCAGGCAGACACTCAACTGATTGAACCAACCAGGCATCCTGGGAGACAGGGAATCCCAAGCAGGCCCCACACCCAGCTTGAAGCCCCACCTGAAACTCTATCTCAGGACCCTGAGATCATAATCTGAGCTCAAATCAAGAGTCTGGTGCTCACCAAACTGAGCCACCCAGGCAACCCTGCTTTCCTATTTAAAAATAGCCTCTTCCTTCCGTGTGAAAATTTGTATACTGCTCCTGTCACCCACGAAGTTCAGGAATTTTGCCAGGATGTGTGAACATGTGTTTCTTTATTATTTTTACTACTGTCGGGGGGTGTCAGCAACATAAACACAATCAAGGTTTATCAAGCCTGATATAGGGAAAAAAAAAGAAACAAAGTACAACATTGTACATTAAAAATGAAGTACAACTACAGAATCGATTAGCTCAAAGACTTATCACAGGATCTCATATGCTCTCTTAAGTGCTTTCTTTCTTTTTTTTTTTTTTTAAAGATTTTATTTATTTATCTGACAGAGATCACAGTAGACAGAAAGGCAGGCAGAGAGAGAGGAGGAAGCAGGCTCCCCGCGGAGCAGAGAGCCCAATGTGGGGCTTGATCCCAGGACCCCAGGATCATGACCCCAGCCAAAAGCAGAGGCTTTAACCCACTGAGCCACCCAAGAGCCCCATCTTTCTTTCTTTTTTAAAGTAAGTTCAAGGCCCAATGCAGGGTTTGAACTCATGACCTGGAAATCAAGTCCCATGGTCTACCCACTGAGCCAGCCAGGTACCCATCTTAGGCTCTTAATTGGAAAGTATTTTCATCATCACTGGGAACTGAACCCTTCAGTAGCATCCATCAGGTTGTAGAGGCTTGTTAAGATTTGTTAAATTAAGAAAAAAAAAAGATTTGCTAAATCATAACTTTATTTAATATTGGTCATCTCCTGAACTAAAGTGTCACATGTGGACAGTGGGAACCCTATCCACTCCTATAGCCAATCTAACATGAGCAACTTTCCCTACCGGAAATGACACTGGGGAGCCTGGCTGGCTCAGTTGGTAGAGCACGTGACTCTTGATCTCATGGTCATGAGTTCAAGTCCCACGTTGGGCGTAGAGCTTACTTAAAGTAAGAATAGAGCAGAAATGACCTTAAACTTCTTCCTGGATTCAAGTTCATAGGAACAGAAAGTAGAATAGAGGTTACCAGGAGCTGGTGGGTATTGGGGTAGAAGATGGAGACTTACTGTTTAATGGAAACAGAATGTCACACTGTAGATGATGGAAAACTTCTGGTAATGGATAGTGGACACAGTTGTGTACTTCTGCCACTGAATTAGGCAAAGAGTTAAATTGCAGACACCTGGGTGCCTCAGTCCGTTAAGCGTCTGCCTTCGGCTCAGTCCAAATCCAGGGGTCCTGGAATCAAGCTCGCATCTGGCTCCCTGCTCAGCAGGGAGACCGCTTCTCTCTCTGTCCCTCCAGCCCCAAGCCTCATTCACGCTCTCTTTCTTGTAAAAGTAAATAAATAAAATATATTTTTTTAAGTTAAATTGGGGGGGCGCCTGGGTGGCTCGGTGGGTTAAGCCTCTGCCTTCAGCTTGGGTCATGATCCCAGTCCTGGGCTGGAGCCCCGCATCGGTCTCTCTGCTCAGCAGGGAGCCTGCTTCCCTCTCTCTCTGCCTGCTGCTCTGCCTACTTGTGATCTCTCTCCCTCTGTCAAATAAAGAAATAAAATCTTTTTTAAAAAGTTATGGTAAATCTTATGTATATTTTATCGCAATTAAAAAAAATCCTTCCTAGATTTTTAAAACACAAGCAAAAAATATAAAGTGAAGAACTCGGAATTTTCCCATGGCGGATATATAATATGACAGCAGATTCACAATACAAAAGCACATCTGCGAAACTCAGAAGTGGGCATTTTTGTGTCCAGAGTAGCCCAATTTGTAGAGTCAGAAAGCAGAATGGTGGTTGCTAGGAAATGAGGAGTTTAGTGAGGACAGAGTTTCTTTCATTTTTTAAAGATGTTATTTATTTATTTATTTTAGAGAGAGACAATGAGAGAGAGCATGTGAGGGGAGAAGGTCAGAGGGAAAAGCAGACTCCCCATGGAGCAGGGAGCCCGATGCAGGGCTCGACCCCTGGACTCTCGGCATCATGACCTGAGCCAAAGGCAGTTGCTCAACCAACCGAGCCGCCCAGGTGCCCAAGGACAGCATTCCGAAGGGGAAAATGGAAGGCGTCCCAGAGGCGGATGACAGTGATGGTGTCACAACAGCATCAATGTACCTAATGCCACTGAACACTGACAGTCAAAAATGGTGACAATGGGGACACCTGGGTGGCTCAATGGGTTAAGCCTCTGCCTTCGGCTCAGGTCATTATCCCGGGGTCCTGGGATTGAGCCCCTCATTGGGCTCTCTGCTCCAAGGGGAGCCTGCCTCCCCTCTCTCTCTCTGCCTGCCTCTCTGCCTACTTGTGATCCTGTCTGTCAAATAAATAAAATCTTTTTTTAAAATGGTGACAATGACAAAAATTTATGTTCTGTACATTTTACCATAACCTTTAAAAGTTGTGTTAAGTGGGCATTTGGGGTTCTAGCTTTGGCCCTCTAAAACAAACACTATGAAGTCTCTGGTGACTCAGGATGTGGAGAAAGAGATGCGGTTCGTTTATGTGCTCGCGGAAGGGGGACACACACAACACTCAGCTCCAAGGGGAAAACACAAATAACCAGGGCAAATTTGTATAGAATTAAAAAAAAAAAAAAATCTGGAGGGGCGCCTGGGTGGCTCAGTCAGTTAAGCATCTGCCTTCAGCTCAGGTCATGATCCCGGGGTCCTGGGAGCGAGCCCTGTGTCAGGCTCCCTGCTCAGTGGCGAGTCTGCTTCTACCTCTCCCTCTGCCCCTACCTCCTGCTAATAAATAAATATCTATAAAAAATAAAAATAAATACATGAATGGAATCTGAAAATGGTATTGTGTGTTTGATTTCCTTTTTTTCTGAAGGGAAAGTTCCCATGATTTGGGACAGAATTGCTAGAAGTCTATGGAAGCAGAAGAGAGTAAATAATGGTGCCCTCATATGCAAATGTACTTTTCAGGTATGATCTGTCTGTGACCAGTCCCTGGCCCTGCTCCCCAGCCCAGGGAATTAGGGAACCTTTAGCTCCTGGGAGTGTGCAGAATCCCCTGTCGCCACCAGGGAGCAGGAGACCCCGTGTGGTAGCGATCAGGTAGGTGCTGCCGCAGGGAGTGAATGCTCTTGGGGGCATAATTTTGTACCCTCAGTCTTCCGGGGCCCGCAGACTCTCCAGCTCCCCTCAAGCAGGAAAAGTAGTTGCCAGAAATTCGGGTGTACTGCCCATTCTGTCCTCTCTCTCAACCCCCAGGAGGAGCATCCAAATTTCTCAGCTCCTGTGACAGACCTGATTTCTTTCCCTGGTGATTTTTATCTCAGTACCGAGATCCCTCCTGCTTAGGTGCCCGTGGTAAATTGTTTCCTGAGCATTTTCAGGGGGGACCGCTAGCTTTTGTGCCAGCTAGAAAAAGAAGTCTGTTCTGGGCAGACAGGGCTGGCAGGCAAAGCATTTGGCGAGCTGACTGATGGTTCTCAGTAGGTTAGAAAAAGATGCTCTTGGGGCGCCTGGGTGGCTCAATGATTAAGCCTCTGCCTTCAGCTCAGGTCTTGATCCCAGGGTCCCAGGATCAAGCCGCATATGGGCTTCTGCTCAGCTGGGAGCTGGCATCTCTTTCTCCCACTGCTGCTTCCCCTGCTTGGGTTCTCTGGATATCTCTCTGTCAAATAAATAAATAAAATCTTTAAAAAAGAAAGAAAGAAAGAAAAAGATCCGCCCTTCCTGAACAGCCCTCGGTGAGCGTCCTGAGTGCTTACTGAGTACCAGACCCTGTGCGTATGGAGGGTTTCAGCTGCCTCCATTTTAACCTCAGATTTGCTGGTTGGGTGCTCCTCTCCAGCTTGGCTCTTGGCTCAGGTGGAAGACCCCCAGGGCAAATCATCCCCCCATTCCACCTCCCCACCACGGGAACCGAAAACTACCCCCTCCAGCAATAAGGACTTTCCTGAGCCAGCAAGACCCCGGCCACAACTGACCCCAAGACAGTGATCCAGGATTTGACTTTCACCGCCTACCCGCACCCCCCATTTTCCTATATGAACCCAGAGGTATTTTCACCACTTTGCAGAGACTGTCTTCGAGGGGGCTAGTCTGCTGCCTTTGTGGTGTTGACCTCCCTGAAGTAAATCCTTCTCTTGATTCACCACCACTGGACTCTCTGCCTTTGGATTTTGTCAGCCGCAAGGGATGGAGCCTGGTCTATTTGGAACCCCCGGGTCTTTGCACGTACATCTTGTCTAGTCTTGTGTGACCACAAGGCAGCCACTACTACTGTCCACGTTTTTCTGATAAGAACCTGGGTGTGAGTGCAAGCAGCACACGGCCAGCAGGTAGAGCTCACACCAAAGGGAGGAGCAATGACCTTGGTTGCCCTAAACTTCCCCCGCCCATTGCACTAGGGGGAGTCCCAGCTGTTGCAAAAGCCTTTCACAGGAGCTCTCCGCGTCCCCCTCCTCCCCGTCTACCCCCACTATAGTAAGAGTGATTTTTTAAAACTCTTTATTGTCATGCTAATGAATGTAATAATGGATTTGTAGTGTTTGGGTTATAATAAAAATAAGGTCCAACTAGGCTAAGGAATGAAGCTTTATCAATTTCTCCCACTGTTCCCTCACATCACCTTCCTGGCCCCCTAAGAGGTAACTACCATCCTGACTTTTGCGCTAATCTTTTTTTTTTTTTTTTTTTTTAAATCTCTACACCCAATGTGGGGCTCAAACACACTAATCTTTTTTTTTTTTTTTAAAGATTTTATTTATTTATTTGACAGACAGAGATCACAAGTAGGCAGAGAGACAGGCAGAGAGAGAGAGGAGGAAGCAGGCTCCTTGCTAAGCAGAGAGCCCGATGTGGGGCTCGATCCCAGGACCCTGGGATCATGACCTGAGCCGAAGGCAGAGGCTTTAACCCACTGAGCCACCCAGGCGCCCCTCAAACACACTAATCTTTATCACACATACGTGTATATCTAGATAATAAGATATTTAGTCTTGGGGCGCCTGGGTGGCTCAGTTAAGTGTTGGGCTCTTGATTTTGGCTCAGGTCATGATCTCAGGGTGGTGAGATCAAGCCCCGTGTCAGGTCAACGGGGACCCTGCTTGATCCCCTCTCCCTCTGCCCCTCTCCTTGTTCACATCCCTTCTCTCTCTAAAAAAAAAAAATTAAAACTTAAAAATATATATATTTAGTCTTGTCTAGTTTTGAACTCTATAGAAATGAAAGGACACGGTATGCATTCTTCTGAGACTATCTTTTCGTGATTTGTCCCCGCTGATGTGTACAGTTAGAATTGATGTGTTCATTGTTGCATAGTATTCCATTATATGAACATTCCACAATGTCCTTTTTTTTTTTAAGATTTTATTTATTAATTTATTTGAGAGACAGAGAGAGAGCATGAGCGCGCGAGGCAGAAGGAGAGGGACAAGCACTCTCCCGGCTGAGCAAGGAGCCCGATACGGGACTTGATCCCAGTACTCTGGGATCATGACTTGAGCTGAAGGCCAAGGCTGAACCACCCAGGTCCATTTCATTTTTGGTAGATATATATGTTTAGTTTTGGATACCGTAAATGTTTATATAAACATTCTTGTTCCTAGCTCCTTACAGATGTGCACAAAGGCTTCCCTAGGATACAAAGCGTTTACAAATCTCTTTGGACCATTAAATTATGAGCAGGCACCAAGGTTTTATTATAGTCTTACTGTAACAAGAATGGCTTCTGACAGAGCAGGTCAAAGATTTCTCTCTTGGTAGAAACACCTAAAGGGAGAAAAATGACTAGGTAATTTAAAGGAAAAAATACTTTTCTGTATTTCTCTGTTACTCTCAATACTTGAGTACTTCTGACACCAGGTGGGGAGGGAGGATCCCATACCAAGTAATTCTCTGACACCAGCTGGGGGGTCCTACCATTTAACTCAATTCTGATGCCATCTACCTGAGGTTACCCCACAAGTTAAGATCTCAGCCTGCAATGCAGAACCCGGGTGGCTCAGTCGTTAAGCATCTGCCTGTGGCCCAGGTCATGATCCCGGGGCCCTGGGATGGAACCCTGCAGTGGGCTTCCTGCTCCATGGGGGGCGGAGGGCCAACTTCTCCCTCTCCCTCTGTCTGCCGCTGCCCCTGCTTGTGTTCTCTGCCAAATAAATAAAATCTTAAAAAAAAAAAAGAGCTCAGCCCACAAGATAGTCCCCTCTCCACCCCCATGTCAGATACCAACAGCAAGTCTCAACTGTCACCTGTACTGATCTGCTGGCTATAATCAGAAGTTCCCACTAGCCCCTCCTGGTGTTCAATGAGCTTCTTAGATAGGCTCTTAGAATTCACAAAAACAGTAGACTTCAAACAAATAAAAGAAACGTATACTTACTAGATTACCAGTTTATTACAAAGGACCTAGGTCAGGAACAGCCAAATGGAAGAGGCGCATTGGGCAAGGCAGGTGAAGGCATAGAGCTTCCATGCTCCCTCTGGGCACACCACTCTCCCACCTCCGTCTGTCCACCAACCAGAAGGTCTGCAAACCCATGACTTTTGGGATTTTTTTTTTTTTTTTTTTTTAGATTTTATTTATTCGATAGATCACAAGTAGGCAGAGAGGCAGGCAGAGAGAGAGGGGGAGGCAGGCTCCCTGCTGAGCAGAGAACCCGATGTGGGACTCAATCCCAAGACCCTGAGATCATGACCTGAGCCACAGGCAGAGGCTTAACCCACTGAGCCACCCAGGCGCCCTATTTTTTATTTTTTACTTTCTTTTTTTTTTTTTTTCTGTAGTCTACTTTAACATATAAAACTTCCTTTAGAAATTTCCTTTACCTCTAAACCCTCCCTTGAAGATACGTGTTGGCAATCATCCCCCGAGCATATGGTCCACCGATATACGAAGGGTCTCATGACGAGGTTTTATTAGACAGTAATAAATGACCTTTTCCCAACAATAGCTAGCCCTCTCAAAGTCCTGGAAACCTTGCTTCCAAAATTCCTTAGAGACATTCGCTATCCCTAATCTTCTCCAGACTGGAAAGTATATAATGGGCCACTCCTCATGACCCTGGTATCTATGGGTCCTGTCCCTGTGCTTTAATAAAACGACCTTTTTGCACCAGAGGCGTCTGAAGAATTCTTTCTTGGCCATAGGTTTCAAACCCTAACATTCTTTCCCACAACGACCTCACTAACATAAACTCTGGGGTTGGTTGAAAGAAGCTTGTTATGAATAACAAAAGACATCTTTACCACACTGACCACTTAGGAAATTCCAAGGGTTTTAGGAGCTCTGTGATAGGAACTGGGACTAAGACCATTTTTTTTTTCTTTTTTAAGATTTTATTTATTTATTTGACAGAGATCACAAGTTGGCAGAGAGGCAGGCAGAGAGAGAGGAAGGGAAGCAGGCTCCCTGCTAAGCAGAGAGCCTGATGTGGGGCTTGATCCCAGGACCCAGGGATCATGACCTGAGCCGAAGGCAGAGGCTTTAACCTACTGAGCCACCCGGGTATCCCCTAAGACGAATTTCTTATGATAAATTACATCTAGTAATCATGATTAGATTGTATACAAAAGAAATGTCTCATTAAAGATCTTTTGACTTTTGGGGGTGCCTGGCTGTCTCAGGCATAGAACATGTGACTCTTGATCTCAGGGTTGTGAGTTCAAGTCCCATGTTGGGCATGGAGCCTACTTTTAAATCAATCAGTCAATAATCTTCAGACTCTTGACTGATAGCTGGCAGTAAACGTTAGCAGATGGGTATTTAGTTTCTCAGAAGAAATTTTAATTTCATTATAATCCTCCATAAAATTGCTTAAATATTTTATCAGCAATGCTACTGGCTTCCCAGAGGGGGCTGTGAATTAGCATCCCCCCCCCGCCATGTTTAAGACAGTTTTTCTTCTCTAATAATTTAAGTGTTAAATAACAAAAATTCGACCCTGTAGATTTGAAAGATCTAATCGGCTTTATTAATCGGTTCATGAATCCGGCAGCATCCCATCTAATAAGTGGAGAACTCCCAGGGGCTGTACGAAATGGAAGGCCAAAGAAAAGAAAGAATTATTTCATATGCCTTGCCTTAGGCAGAAAGACAGGGGTCTTATTAGGTGGGTTACCTTCATCTTCCTTTGTTGGGGTGGGTGGAAAGATTGACATATGACAAGATTTCCTCATTGGTGCTGACTGGAAAATTCCTGACTTCTAGTTAAGACTACATTTCTAAGGGCGCCTCAGTGGCTCGGTCGTTAGGTGTCTACCTCACGCTCAGGTCATGATTCCAGGACCCTGGGATCGAGCCCCGCACCAAGCTCCCTGCTCGGCGGGAAGCCTGCTTCTCCCTCTCCCATGCCCCCTGCTTATGTTCCCTCTCTTGCTGTGTCTCATCCAATAAATAAATAAAATCTTTTTTTTTAAGATTTTATTTATTTACTTGACAGAGAGATCACAAGTGGGCATAGAGACAGGCAGAAAGAGAGGGAGAAAGCAGGCTCCCTGCTGAACAGAGAGCCCGATGTGGGCCTTGATCCCAAAACCCTGGGATCATGACCTGAGCTGAAGGCAGAGGCTTAACCCACTGAGCCACCCAGGCGCCCCATAAAATCTTTTTTTTCCTTTTTAAAGATATTTTTAATTTTTATTTTCATTTATTTTTTTAAAGATTTTATTTATTTATTTATTTGTTTGTTTATTTTTAAAGATTTTATTTATTTATTTGACAGACAGAGATCACAAGTAGGCAGAGAGGCAGGCAGAGAGAGAGAGGGAAGCAGGCTTCCTGCGGAGCAGGGAGCCCGATGCGGGGCTCGATCCCAGGACCCTGAGATCATGACCCGAGCCGAAGGCAACAGCCCAAACCACTGAGCCACCCAGGCGCCCCTAAGATTTTATTTATTTATCAGAGAGAGAGAGGGGGAGAGAGTGAGCACAGGCAGACAGAATGGCAGGCAGAGGCAGAGGGAGAAGCAGGCTCCCTGCCGAGCAAGGAGTCCTATGTGGGACTCAATCCCAGGATGGTGGGGTTATGACCTGAGCCGAAGGCAGCTGCTTAACCAACTGAGCCATCCAGGCATCCCTAAAGATTTTATTTATTTGACAGAGATCACAGGTACACAGGCAGAGAGAGAGAGAGGAGGAAACCGGCTCCCTGCCAAGCAGAGAGCCCAGTGCGGGGCTTGATCCCAGGACCTTGAGATCATGACCTGAGCTGAAGGCAGAGGCTTTAACCCACTGAGCCACCCAGGCGCCCCAGCGCCCCATAAAATCTTAAAAAAAAAAAAAAGACTATATTTCTGGAGGAGGTTGAGACTGTATTTGGGTTGGGTATTAAGACTAAAGTTTGGTAACATGGCCTAGCATTAGTCAGCCCATTTGGGATCTTGGTTTTCTTTTTAACAGAGCAGAGTTGCTAGATCTAGGAAATACATGTGTTCAATTTTATGTTCCAAAGGGGTTGTGTCAGTTTATACCCTAACCACTGTGGGTGAGAGTTCCTATTGCCCCACATCTTATCCCACAATGGATATTATCTGACTTTTTAATTTCTGCACATTTGGAGGCTTTCAAGTGATAGCTCCTTGCGTTTTTGGGTTTTTTTTTAGGATTTTATTTTATTTATTGGACACAGAGAGAGAGATCACAAGGAGGCAGAGCAGCAGGCTGAGAGAGAGGAGGAAGCAGGCTCCCTGCTGAGCAGAGAGCCCGATGTGGGGCTCGATCCCAGGACCCCAGGACCATGACCTGAGCTGAAGGCAGAGGCCCCAACACACTGAGCCACCCAGGCACCCCTCATCACGGTTTTAATTTGTGTATTCCAGATTACCAATCTGATTGAGCGACTGGTGTTTATTCCGCCCTATTTCTTCTTTTTTGTCCTTTAAAACTAGATCTGGGCTATCCATTATGGAAGCTGCTAGTCACGGTGTTACAGGATTTCTTTTCCCTTAGCGTGTGTGGTTCTTGCTCACGCCTCTTTGAAGAACGTAGAGCTAGTCCAAAGAGTGGTGGCCAACAAAGCAAAGTTGATTCAGTGATAGTACAAAGTTCCTGAAGAGGGAGGGGCCCCAAGAGGGTTGCCGCAGGAGTTTCTGGATCTGTGGGTTTTTATCAGATCGGTGGGTGGTTTTAAAATGATTAATACTGGGGCACCTGGGTGGCTCAGTGGGTTAAAGCCTCTGCCTTCACTCAGGTCATGATCCTGGAGACCTGGGATCGAGCTCATCATCGGGCTCCCTGCTCAGCGGGGAGCCTGCTTCCTCCTCTCTCTGCCTGCCTGTCTACTTGTGATCTCTGTCAAATAAATAGATAAAATCTTTTTAAAAAAATGATTAATACTCCTTGTGCCTGTCATCCAATCAGGTTGTCATGTGGGAAAGGGAGGAGGGCTCCTTCCTAGGTGGTGTAAAATCCTTTTAAGGGTGGTTTCCCCTTAGGGCGGGGGACAGCTTTGTCCCTGCCTGCCTTTCTTCCAACTATCCTTCACCAATATGTGATTATAATTAAAACTAAATAGGGGCGCCCAGGAGGCTCAGTAGGTTAACTGTCTGCCTTTGGCTCAGGTCCTGATCGCGGGGTCCTGGGATGGAGCCCCAAGTCTGGCTCCCTGCTCAGTGGATTCCACTTCTCCCTCTCCCTCTGTCTGTCCCCTGCTCATGCTCTCTCTCGAGCTCTCTTTCTGACAAGTAAATAGATGAAAAATCTTTTAAAAACATCTTTAAGGGCGCCTGGGTGGCTCTGTGGGTTAAGCCGCTGCCTTCAGCTCAGGTCATGATCTCAGGATCCTGGGATCGAGTCCCGCATCGGGCTCTCTGCTCAGCGGGGAGCCTGTTTCCCTCTCTCTCTCTCTGCCTGCCTCTCTGTCTACTGTGAACTCTCTCTGTCAAATAAATAAATAAAATCTTTAAAAAAAAAAAAAAACATCTTTAAGACATGATTAAAAATAAATGAGTAGGGCGCCTGAGTGGCTCAGGTCATGATCCTGGAGCCCCAGGGTGGAGTCCCACATTGGGTTCTCTGCTTGGTGGGCAGCTTCTCCTGCTGACCTCTCCCCTCTCATGCTCTCTCTCTCTCTCAAATAAATAAATACATTCTTTTCTTTTTTAATAAATAAATTCATAAAAATAAAAATGAAGGGGGGTCCTGGGTGGCTCAGTGGGTTAAAGCCTCTGCCTTCAGCTCAAGTCATGATCTGAGGGTCCTGGGATCGAGCCCCATATGGGCTCCCTGCTTGGTGTCTGCTTCTCCCTCTCCAGCTTCCCCTGCTGTGTTCCTTGTCTTGCTGTCTCTGTCATAAGTAAATAAAATCTTTAAAATTTTTTCATTAAATTAAGATGATGGGCCCCTGAGTGGCTCAGTTGGGTAAGTGTCTGGTCTCAGGGTTCTCAGATCAAGCTCTGTGTAGGGCTCTGAGTTTAGAGCAAAGTCTGCTTAAGATTCTCTCTTTCCCTCTGCCTCCTCCCCCACCAATCCCCCCCAACACACATTCTTTAAATAAATATATAAGATCCATTTTTAAAAATCTTTATAAAGAAAAAAGAAAGAAAACAGGGGCACCTGGGTGACTCAGTCTGTTAAGCGTCTGCCTTCAGCTCAGCTCATGACCTGCTTTTAGCCCAGGTCATGATCTCAAGGTCCTAGGATCGAGCCCTGTGTCGGGCAACCAGCTCAGCAGGGTTTGCTTCTCCTCCTGCCTCTGCCCCATTTGTGCTCCCTCTCAAAATCTTTTTTTTTTTTTAAGATTTTGTTTATTTATTTGACAGAGAAAGATGTCAAGAGAGGGAACACAAGCAGAGGAAGTGGGAGAGGGAGAAGCAGGCTTCCTGCTGAGCAGGGCTGGGCTTGATCCCAGAACCCTAGGATCATGACCGAAGCCAAAGGCAGAAACCCAACGACTGAGCGACCCAGGCACGCCTCAAATAAATAAAAACTTAAAACAAAACAAAACAAAAAACAGATGAATAAGTGTTAGAAATATTTCGCTTGTGCTTACCCATTTTAGTAAAAACTCTATCCAAGCTCTACCAATCCCTAAAGATTTCCCAAAACTATTTAAGCACCGAAAGACTTTTTTTTTTCTCTTTTTAAAAAAAATTATTTTACTTTATTTATTTGAGAGAGCATGAGTTGGGGGTGGCAGAGGGAGAAGGAGAAGCAGACTCCTTGCTGAGCCAGGAGCCTGATGTGGGGCTCTATCCCAGGACCTTGATAGCATGACCTGACCTAAAAGCAGCTGGTTAGCCAAATGAGGCGCTCAGGTGCCACACCCAATGGTTTTAGAGTCTCATTTGCAAATATATCACCCATATTTGGATGGGCAGGTTGACTTGATTCTGATTCATCAATATCTCATGGATTACATTTGTGGTGTCATAAGAAATTTACCTAACCCAGGTCACAAAAGCTTTTTACTTTCTTCCAGAAGGGGGCGCCTGGGTGGCTCAGTGGGTTAAGCCGCTGCCTTCGGCTCAGGTCATGATCTCAGGGTCCTGGAATGGAGCCCCGAGTTGGGCTCTCTGCTCAGCAAGGAGCCCGCTTCCTCCTCTCTCTCCACCTGCCTCTCTGCCTGCTTGTCATCTCTGTCAAATAAATAAATAAAATCTGTAAAAAAAAAACAACCAAAAAAAAAACCTACTTTCTTCCAGAAGATTTCAAGTTCTCATTACATTTAGGTCTACGATCCGTCTTGAGTTATTTCCGGTGCGAGAGCAAGGTCTCTTTGCTTATGGATATCCAGTTGCTCCAAAATATTCCTATTCCTTCAAAAAATATTCCTATTCCTTCAAAATAATCCTTTCTTAAAAAAAAAAAAAAGATTTATGGGATGCCTGGGTGGCTCAGTCACTTAAGTGTCTGCCTTTGGCTCAGGTAATGATCTCAGGGTTCTGGGATTGAGCCCCACATCTGGCTCCTTGCTCAGCGGGGAGCCTGCCTCTCCCTCTGCCTGCGGCTCCCCCTGCTTGTGCTCTCTCTCTGTCTCTCTAATAAATAAATAAATAAAATCTATAAAATAAGTAAAGGACATTTATTTATCTGAGACAGAGCATGAGCTAGGGGAAGGGCAGAGGGACAAGCCAATTCCCTACCGAGTGGGGAGCCCGATATGGGGCTCCACACAGGGTTCAACCTGAACCGAAGTCAGAGGCTTAACCCCCTGAGGCACCAAGGGAGCCCAACAATCCTTTCTGTAAAGGCTGCTTTTAGGCAACAGTCTTGAGCAATGGGAAACGAGGTAGAAGGGCCCACAGGGACTGCCAAGCTGAATGCAAACAGGTTAATTGAGTCATAGGCCCTAACCGACCCATGGGCTACTTACGACCAGGCCCAATTACCAATAAAGGAAAAATTCCAGATGATTCCATATTCCCTCACTCTGCCCTATCACTGGGGCCCCTCATGACTGCCTCGTGGCAGACGGTTTCTCCTTTGCTGTCCCGTCGTCCAGTGCAGATTATTCAATAAACTTCTATGTCCTTTGTTTGACCTGAGTGAACTATTTCAGGGCCTGTACCACCAATCTTTGCCAGATCAGGATGCCTCACACTTTCTCCATTAAATTTCCTCGGAGCCTTTGGTGAAAATCAGTTGCTAATAAATGCAAAGATCTGGGGTGCCTAGCTGGCTCAGGACGAAGAGCTTACAACTCTTGATCTTGTGGTTGTGAGTTCCAGCCCCATCTGGAAGGATTATTGAAAAAAAGTACTAAACTATTTTTTTTAATGGAAAGATCTATCTCTGGACTTCATTCTGTTACATTAATCTATTATTCCCATCCTTATGCCAACAACACAGTCTTGATTAACTGAGTGTTTATAGTAAGCGTCCAGTCAGGTAAGGACTCCAACTCTGTTCATTTTTGGCTATTCTAGGTCCTTTCAGTTTCCATATAAACTTTATGATCAGCTCACCAATTCCTAACTTTTAAAAGCCTGCTGGGGTCAGGGCCCCTGGGTGGCTCATTCGGTTAAGCATTTGCCCTCAGCTCGGGTCATGATCTCGGAGTCCTGGGATTGTGCCCTCATTGGGCTCCCTGCTGAGCAGGAAGTCTGCTTCTCCCTCTTGCTCCTGCTTGTGCTCCCTTCTCTCTCTCAAATAAATAAATAAATAAAATCTTTAAAAAATAAAAAAAGGGGGGGCACCTGGGTGGCTCAGTGGGTTAAAGCCTCTGCCTTCAGCTCAGGTCATGATCCCAGAGTCCTGGGATCGAGCCCCGCATCCAGCCCCACATCTGGCTCTCTGCTCAGCAGGGAGCCTGCTTCCTCCTCTCTCTCTGCCTGCCTCTCTGCCTGCTTGTGATCTCTGTCTGTCAAATAAATAAATAAAATCTTTAAAAAAAAAAAAGCTTGCTGGGATTGCATTGGACCTATAGATAAATTTGGGGAGAATTGTCATCTTAATGTTGAACACTTCAATTTGTAAACGTTTGAGCAAATTAATAGATTTTTCTTTCCTTATTCTTATTCCAGCTTGTTTAGGGGCTGATGAGTATGGTTTACTGGGCTATAACCATCCCTGTTTTCAGTCCTCACTTCAATAGAGGCCTAAAATTGAAGTTTGGTTTTATTATTTAAGGAAAAAAAAAAAAAAGGTCAGTTTCCTTTTCCTCTGGATCACTTTCTTGTTTTTTAGTCCTGTGGTTTCTTGGGAGCATTATGGGGCCTGAACCCCCACTGGTCCCCTTAATAACTGGCCTTTTTTTATATTTCTTGAGGCTTCCCTCAGAGTCCTATGTACTCCATATTAATTCATTCAACCAGGAACCAAGGAATTTTATGTCTGCAGTACTGTGGACGAATGCTGTGGGCCAAAGGCAGGCCACTCCCAAGATGAGCCACAATGACCTGTCCATTATTTTCATTTGAAAACAATCAAGGTCCAAAAGACTCAGGAAGAAACTTTGACCTACACCCCCCCCCCCCCGCACCCACGAACAAATGCCTAAAAAGAATTTAGATAAAGGGCCTGTATTAAACAGATTTTTTTTTTAATTTAAATTTATTTTTCAGAGAGAGAGCACAAACAGGGGAAGTGGCAGGCAGAGGGAGAAGCAGGCTCCCAGCTGAGCAAGGAGCCTGACGTGGAACTTGATCCCAGGACCCCAGGACCACGACCTGAGCTGAAGGCAGACACCCAACCGACTGAGCCACCCAGGAGCCCCTGAACTGATCTAAGAGACTTATCTGCTTCAGGCAAACCTCCTTTTCCAAGCTTTTCCTTTCACCTTCCTGCTAATGCCTTCTTCTCCTTTGCACTCCCAGACTCCCGCCTCCATCCTGAGCTCAGGATGATGGATGGAAATGCCTCATTTTGCCTGACGGTCTTGGGAATTTCATGTCGGCGTGGATTCCCCGTGAGCATAACTAAATTTTATTTTCTCCTGTTAATCTGTTTCGGTTAAATTTATTTATTTTTATTTTTTGGACGGTCACCCATCTGCCTTTATTGGAAGCAGCGGGTGGGACACTTCCAGTAACAGTAAAAAAATTAATTTATAAAAGCGGGAGTTCAGTGAAGTCGTCTGGTTGGAACCCTTGGGAGCTCATACGTAGATGCCAACCCAGAGCAGCAGGAAGAGGACTCCAAAGCCCATGAAGATCGAGGCCACCAAGGAGATGAGGACTTGTGTACTTGGTGGAGGTGACCACATAAAGGAAGAACCAGGAGGTAAAGAACATGCCAGTTGCCAACAGCACCGCAGTCAGATGGGGGAAGACAGCAGGGTTCACTGGACCTGGTGTGTCTGCTCATGACCTCAAGCTCCATTTTTGCCAGACACTGGTTCATCCACCACTCCGCCACCGGAATTTGGGTAAATTTAATTCTTAGTCCAGCTGGAGCCTTGGATAGTGGAAAAATGTCTTCCTCCCCAAGGAGGTGAGAAAAAGGGAAGGAATAGCACACACCCCGCAATGAGCATGAACTTGGCTGGTCCGCCAGATGGAAGGAAGGTTGTCAGGGCAGGATTAACGGGACTGAAGGGGATGTGGAGGCGGTTGAAGTGGAGAGAGAGGTATGTATGAATTGACCGTGCTGGGCTTATAGGCCATGGTAAGGAATCTGGAGTTTACTGTAGGTGTAATAGGAAGCAGAGGAGTGACCGGCCGTGAGTGATATAATTCGAATTCCTAGATTCTTCAACCAAGGACCGTGCCCACTCTGATTTTACTGTCCTTGACTTGGGGCTGGGAGGCTTGAATGCAGAAGAGGCATCAGAAAAACCATCTCCAATATGGCTAGGGAGTCCAACAACGGTGAGATCGTAGACGCCTCCCAATAAACAATGAGACCTCAAAGCCTGTGGTTACCTACATGGGTATCAGCCCACACTGGGGCTGTGTGTCTGAGCTAGGAGGTTTGAACTTCACCTTGACATCCTGGTGAATCCAACTCAAGGGTCTTCCCAAGGAAAACTTTCCCACTCCTACCAGCTATGGCTGGTATGTCCAGCAATATGGGGGTATGTCACCCCCATTTCTTATAAGCTCCTCTACTACAGTGTTTCTCATATGGTGTTGGAGTCATTTACAGCTACTTGAGGAAAGACACCAAGTTGTTTAACTGTGCTGTATGCTGGGGTCACAGATGACTGGTTGGGTGAATATCTATGGGATTATGATTAAAGACAACCTTAAGTATGAGGAAATTTGGGGGTGCCTGGGTGGCTCAGTGGTTTAAAGCCTCTGCCTTCGGCTCGGGTCATGATCCCGGGGTTCTGGGATCGAGCCCCGCATCGGGCTCTCTGCTCAGCGGGGAGCCTGCTTCCTCCTCTCTCTCTGTCTGCCTCTCTGCCTACTTGTGATCTCTGTCTGTCAAATAAATAAATAAAATATTTTAAAAAAAAAAAAAAAGTATGAGGAAATTTGGATTGTTTCTGGAGCAATTATTTGCAGTCCCATTCTTACAAAGACTGCTTTTGACAAAGCATTGACAGTGCATATATGGCCCAGCTCCATCCAAATATAATGTTTTCTTTGTTCCAAGCCACACCATCCGAGATCTTGGATCAGCTGGGTTGGACCCTCCCAGATCAGCGAGACTCGAGTCTCTCCATCAAGGACCAGCACAGGTAATCACTGTAGTAAAATTCTCTTTTTCTTTCCAGCTGTGATATAATCGACAAATAATATCGCGTGAGTTTAAGACATACAATGTGATGACTTACGATGATCAAGATGATTTCAGATTTACTCTCAGCAACTTTTAAGTGTACAATAGAGTATCGTTAACTTTAGTCAACATGTTCCACATTAGACAGAACCCCAGAACTTCTCTGTCTTAGGGCAGCAGAATTCTGGATTCTCTCCCCTGGAGGGATGTAAGAGAGAGCATTATCCATTTGCCACAGATTACACCTATATTAGACATTTGTCTAAGAACAAGTTCTGTTTCTCTTGAACAAATCAGTCTGTCTGGATTTTAGGGACAGTGTGACATATGCCTAATCATGTTTTTCTCTTTGCTTTGGCCACTTAGGAAGCTTAGAACCTGATCTGTAGCCTTTATCTAGTAACCATTAAAGGACCCCTGGAGACCATCAGCACAGAGATTCAGAGGGCTCTAGACTTTGGCAAACCTGGGTTGAAATCTCACTTCTGCCACTCCTAGCCATGTGACTAGAGGCCACTTACCTGTTTTTTTCCCCAGGAGTATGTAAAAACAGACACAATCACAGTATTTACTTTGGGAAGTTATTTTGTTGGTAAGATTAGGGCATACAGTGATAAACATAGGGCCTGGCACAACTATCAACAAAATCGTAATCCTTTCACTCGAAGTTAACCAGTTGTGTGTGCTCTAAGGTGAAGCAACACACATACGTTTCCCACCTCAGAAATGTGTAAATTACTTTGATTCGCCATTTTAAAAAATCTGCTATCTATACCCTTTTCTAGAGGTATAATTAAGAGGCTCCAGAAAACACCGTAGTGATCATTAAATCTGCATATGGACGGTTCTTCCTCTCAAGACACACACGGCATAGCAAGGGAGCGTATCTTACATGTCTCACAGGATTAAGAAAACATGGAAAGGAGCACGTCCTGATCAGGCATTCGTTACTTAGGGTGACCCTTGGTCACTGGTCATCATACCCTTGTTACTATTCACGTCTTCTGATATGTCCTCTGACAACAGACCTGTTTGGATTCAAAGGGAAGTTCTTAATTCCACAGTAATTAAGGAACCTGTTCTTTACCTTCCTTCTGGGGTCAAATAAATTCAAAGAGAGAAGATCTATTAGGGTGACACTAATGTCTGAAACATTAACATAATAAGTCTCAAACCGGGTAAATACATCTTTGTATTTTATAAAAGGAGACTGTAACATTTTTTTTTTCTTTTTTAAAAAGATTTATTTGACAGAGACAGACACAGTGAGAGAAGGAACACAGCAGTGGGAGTGGGAGAGGGAGGAGCAGACTTCCCACCCAGCAGGGAGCCAAACACGGGCTCCATCCCAGAACCCTGGGATTAGCACCTGAGCCAAAGGCAGATGCTTACGACTGAGCCACTGGCGCCCCTGTAACATTTATCTTTTAAGAACCATTTTTAATCTTTTTTTAATTGCTGGAATCAGTCTCCTTTCACTTCCTGAGACATCTTTGTGCTCTTTAAGGATTTACCTGAGCTATCTCACGGATTTGCTCTGCCAGATGTTTGCTTAATTTAACTTTATTATAGCTTTACTGAGGAATAAATGATGCACGATAAATTGTACTAAATTATTTAAACTCTATAAATCGGTAAGTTTGGATATGAGACAAGCACCAAAATCAAGATAGTAAACATTTCCCTCGCCCTCCCAGAGTTTTTCCTGCCTTTCTTTTTTATTTTTAAGATTTTATTTATTTGACAGAGAGAGACACAGAGGGAGGGAACACAAGCAGTGGGGAGTGGGAGAGGGATAAGCAGGCTTCCCACCTAGCAGGGAGCCCGATGCGGGCCTCGATCCCAGAACCCCGGGATCATGACCTGATCGGAAGACAGCCGCTTAAGGACGGAGCCACCCAGGTGCCCTCTCCTGCCTTTCATAACCCATCCCACCTCACTCCTTCTTCCTGCCTCCATCCCAAATTGATCATTGATCTGCTTTTCCTCTTGATAGATTAGTTTGCATTTTCCAGAATTATCTTGAGATTCGTCCATGTTCTTATGTGTCTACATGGTTCATTTCTTTTTATTTCTGAGTAGTAGTCCATTGTATGGCTATACTACAGTTTTTCTCATCAAATGAATTTACGTAATTGTCTCTCTCCATACAATATGGGGGGGGGACTGTCTGGAAAAACAACGAAAGCAAAACACTAAACCTGTGGCCCACCTCTAGCAAAAGGACAGACTTTAATGCCAGCATGTTCTATACTCATCTCATTAATTTATTTATTAATTAATTTATTTTTTTAAAAGATTTTATTTATGTGACAGAGATGACAAGTAGGCAGAGAGGCAGGCAGAGAGAGAGGAAGGGAAGCAGGCCGCTGAGCAGAGAGCCCGACGCGGGGCTCGATCCCAGGACCCTGAGATCATGACCGGAGCCGAAGGCAGAGGCTTTAACCTACTGAGCCACCCGAGCGCCCCTCATCTCACTAATTTAATTTTCTCTTCTTTCTTCTTTTGTTGTAAGTTCCCACATTCTCTTATCTTTTAATTTTGTCACGTACATTTAAGTCAGTCATCTCGGTTCTTTTCTGAAGTAAGGATCAAGTACAACTAAATAATGTCCAGTTTTTTATTTGATTTTACCACTTCTTCCTGTTTTCTTTAGGGATGCTGGATTTTGTTGACTTGATCTACTTACTTACAGATGTTCATCATTTCCTGCATAGACAGCTGCCACCATCTCCGGAGTCCTGGTCTCTGAGCTCATCTCCCTTCTGTTCACCTGCTATGATGTCACCAGACTATCATTCTACAGAAGAAATCTGATCATGTCATTCCCACACAAAACACCTACCCAAGGAATCTAAAGTCCTTGGCATGATAAGGCAACTCATTAGTCACTCATTCTTTCAACAAATATTTACTGGGCACTGATTATGTATCAGGCTCTATGCTGGCTGGCTCCGTTTGGAGACATGGTGATAAATTGGAGAGATGTGGCCTGTACCATCATGGAATTTATATTCTAGCATGGAGACAAACAGATTTTTTTAAAATGTGCGCAATATGATGATAAACCGAGTAAACATGAAATTGTTATTAAGTAACCAGGGTGCTGTGACTGAGTTCTGAGAGCAAGGGTGGATGGCAGAGGTGGCCCCTTTGAGGGGGTGACATTTATTTTTTTATTTAAAGATTTTTATTTATTTTTTGACAGACAGAGATCACAAGTAGGCAGAGAGGTAGACAGAGAGAGAGGGAGGAGGAAGCAGGCTCCCCGCTGAACAGAGAGCCTGATGCGGGGCTCTATCCCAGGACCCAGGAATCACGACCTGAGCCAAAGGCAGAGGCTTTAACCCACTGAGCCATCCAGGTGCTCCGAGGAGGTGATATTTATAGTGCTTGAATTATGACAAAGAAATGGCCATGGGAAAGGCTCTTGGCCAGGGAAACAGTGCAAAGGTCCAGAAGTGGGAGAAAGCTTGGATGGCCAGCATGGCGGAAGGGACAGAAGTTGCTGGACAGTTGAGTTCTGCCTGCTTCTCCAGCCTCATTTCCCAAACCATGGACCTACATGTAGGCACCCTAAATCCCAGACATGCACAGCTACCCCACTCTTTCTTCAACGTGCCATGCCTTCTCATTTTGCACCTGCTCCCTCCTGATGAACCTACTCCTGGTGACTGGGTTTCTAAATAATACCTCCAACAAAACCTTTGGCTTCCTCTCCTACCCTCCTCCAGGCACCAGACTGTTCCTTCCTCCTCTGGGCCTTCCTAGAAGTCTGTATGTACTTCCAGTTTTTTTATATAGCTAGCATTTCCTGAGTGCTTTCTATACGGCAGGCACTATTCCAAGCACTTTACCTGTATACTCCACTTTATGAGGCAGGTCCGTTTATAATCCTCAAAACATCAATGAGCAAGAAATTATTACTGACTCTACGATACAGATGAAGAAACAGAGGCCCAGAGAAGTGACATCATTCATCCCCAGTTACACAATGAGGAAACAGCAGTCAGGATTCCAACCCAGACAGTACAGCTTATATTTTAACCACAAAGGCCTTTTGCCTTTCAAGATTGAGAACAGTGGCTAACACTCATGAAGCTCTCCCTATGTGCCAGGCTTCCCAACTCTTGTCGTGCATGAACTTACTGCACCCTACAACTCTCTGAGGTAGACACTAAGTCCTCACCAACCCCCTCACTGGCACTGAGACCAGAACTTTCTTGGGTGGAGCCCAGGTCCTGTCCCAGTCAATAATCCCAATGTTTCCTACACCCAGAAATTGCTGAACAAATGTCTGTTCATGGATGAATGAACTAGCAGACCCAGTGTTTTTTTTTTTCTTGACTCACAAATCAAGAGCATACAGTGCCCAGAAACAGTTGCTTGGAGAAAATTATTATAATGGAATATAAATATGTTGTAGTAAATATATACCTATGAGAACTGACTAATATAAGGGCTAACTTCACATGCATATTTGCTGCATTTTCAAATGTGAGGTAGGGTAATTCCTTTATATTTCAGAGATTGTATTATATATCAGAAGATGTACTAACCGACCAAAATGGGGCAAAGAGCTGCTTCCAAGACAGCTCCCACAATAAATCTGATGTGTGTTGAAGTGTTCTCACAGCTCACAAAAACAACACATCAACTTATAAAACCATCTCCATCTTTTGTCTAGCTATTATTCTTTGACTTGACAGCAAATAAGTTTCACTTATTAGACACAATGAAGAAAAGTTTAAAATGTCATTGAGGAGGGTGGCTCAGTGGGTTAAAGCCTCTGCCTTCGGCTCAAGTCATGATCCCAGGGTCCAGGGACCGAGCCACGAATCGGGCTTTCTGCTCCGCGGAGAGCCTGTTTCCTCCTCTTTCTCTGCCTACATCTCTGCCTACTTGTGATCTCTGTCTGTCAAATAAATAAATAAAATCTTTAAAAAAATAAAATAAAATAAATAAAATGTCATTGAGGGGCACCTGGGTGGCTCAGTTGTTAAGCATCTGCCTTCAGCTCAGGTCATGATCTTGGGGTCCTGGGATTGAGCCCCATGTTGACTCCCTGCTCAGAGGGGCATCTGCTTCTCTTCTCCCTCCAACCCTCCCCAACTCTTGTGCACTCACTCTCTCAAATAAATATTTTAAAAATAAAAATAATAAATCAGTAGGGAAATGCAAATCAAAACCACAGTAAGATATCACCTCACACCCATTAGTAACAAATATTGGTAGGATGTGGAGAAATTGGAACCCTTGTACATGGCTTGTGGTTATGTAAAATGGTGCAACCATTATGGAAAACTTAAAAACAGAATTACTATAAAAACTTAAAACAGAATTACCATATAATCCAGCAATCCTGCTTCTGAGTATATATCCAAAAGAATTAAAAGCAGGATCTTTCAGAGAGATATTTGCACAGCCATATTCATTGCAACATTTTTCACAATAGCCAAGAGGTGGAAGAGACCCAAATATCCACAGACAGATAAGTAGATACACACAATGTGGTATATACATACAATGGACTATTAGCCTTAAAAAACAAATTTGTCACATGTATGGATGAACCCTGAAGGCATTATACTAAATGAAATAAGCCAGTTGCCAAGTGAAAACAAATACTATACGAATCCACTTTTATAAGGTATCTAAAGTGGTCAAAATCATAGAAACAGAAGGTAGAACAGTGGTTACCAGGGCCTGGGGGCAGGGAGAAATGGGGAGTAGTTGTTAAGTGGATACAGGGTTTCAGCTTTGAGAGATGACTCTATGGGCCCCCCCACCCCCCACCCCCCGGGGTGGCTCAGTCAGTTGAGCGTCTGCTTTTTGCTCAGGTCCTGATCCCAGTGATCATGCCTCGCATTGGGTTCCCTGCTTAATAGAAGAGCCTGCTTCTCCCTCTGCTGCTTCCCCTCCCTGCTTGTGCTCTCTGTCAATGAATAAAATTTTTTTTAAAAGTTGAAAAAATTCTAGAAATCTACAAGTCACAGTAATGTGAAATATAATTAATACTACTTAACTGTACACTTAAAACTGGAAAGAGGATAAGTTTTATAGTATGCTGGTTTTTTTTTGCCGGGGGTGGGGGAGCTAAAGCAAGTAACAAAATGTTTGGATTTAATAAAGTTGGGTGTTGGCTATGTGGTTGGTTATATTTATTATCTCCAACTTTCATTTATGTAATATTCCATAGTAAACATTTTTTTAAAATATATTTATTTATTTATTATTTGACAGAGATCACAAGTAGCAGAGAGGCAGAGAAAGAGAGAGGAGGAAGCAGGTGGGGCTCAATCCCAGGACTCTGAGCCCATGACCTGAGCCGAAGGCAGAGGCTTTAACCCATTGAGCCACCCAGGCGCCCCATAGTAAACATTTTAAAGTAGCTATGTTTTATTAGACAGATTTCATAATTTTAAGGCCCAAATGTAAAGACAATACAGACTTTCTCCCTGTGTTCATGTGGACATTCAATAACAGTTTCTAACTTGCTGGTAATGAATCAGGAGTTTCATAATTCTATTGAAATAAATAGCCAAACGAGGAAATGACAAACCACTTATTAACTCTGTATTTTAAATATCAGATGATAATGTCAAGAAAACAACTGTGAATTTATCATTGGAAGCACAGTTTTCGCACAGATTTTTATTAAAAGACATCTAGCCAAGTGAAATTACTTAGAATCTTTGTTTTTTTTCCAAAGGAACTGCCTACGCAAAAAAACATTTTCTCTGTGGAAAATTAACTCTGGTTTTTAGCTTTGTATTTTGGTGCCTGAGGCTGTCACTAAATTGGGGTGCCCCCCCCCTGTTGAACAAAGGTAAAACTGCATAACATTCACTGAACATGTATTGAACACAATGCCAGGTATTGTGCTAAAATATCAAATTCCTGGTCTTTGGGATTTTGTCATTCTATTCTCTAATTTGTTTACAAATCATCTTTTACAATTCACTGCCGGAAATTACATTATGACTAAAATGTTCACTTATAAACAGACCATAAAAAATTCACCTTGTTTTACAAGGACACCACTTGTTTTCCTTCTGAAAACATTTTGCTCTGTTGAGGTTACCAAATGCCCCACTTTGGGAAAACATTAAACCAGAAAGCTGTATGACTAACTTGGTTCTGGCAATTGCTAGAACCCCCCAAATGATGTCATCCTATCCGTCAGGAGCTCTCCGTTCTAGATTATTCTACCACCCAAACTCAATGACTCAGGAGAAGCTGCCAGTTCGTGACACAAACTCAGACTCATTCTAAGTTCAACAAAAAACAAATAAAAAAATTTAAAAATGTTCATCATCGACCTCCAAATCCAAAATTAATTTAAAGAAACATTTTTATCTGTTATTCTAGTAAACAGACCTTACCCAGTTTTAGTTCATTTAACTTAAGCTGTTGTCAAACTCGTCATTTACCTGTCTATACTGTTAACTCACGGACACCGTTTTGGAAAAGGACGCTTAGAAACGCTGTATTTTAATGACTGACGACCTTTTCTGAGGGGTATTGTCGTTGATTTGCATTAACGTGCTCATCTGCAGACTACCCTCACTTAGGGAGGTTGGTTATTGCGCCACAAACAACCCTCTGCTTGTTTATTTCCACCCCCAGCTCCATGACTCAGACTCGGGGCCACGTGTCACCCAGACCCAACGCCCCTGCCTTAGTGGCGTTCCTCGGGTTATCTCCTTGCGGGACATGGGGCCACACCCACGGCGTAGGGAAACCAGCTAGAGGGGTCGTAGCTGGGAAATGCCACCTTACAGGGTCGCACGTATAGAGGAAAAACACTACTTTCTTGTACACGAATTCCTCGTCTCCCAAAGCGGGTTTTCGGCTTCCCGATCCGCAGCTCTCTTTTTCCCCCCAAACCAGAGTTCGGGGAAACAGCAAGGAGGTGAAAGAGACTGCAGGTTTCTGCCCACCGTCGTGGTCACCGGGGGCCCGAGCAGAGTCCCTCTGGGCCTCCTTGGAGGGGGGCGGGGTGGGGGACGGAAGGAGGCCGGCCCCCCACCCCACATGTCCCGACCCTAGAGTCTAGCGTACGGATTCTCCTCGGGGACTGAAAAAGACAAAAGCATTCTGACTCTAAAAAAAAGTCGCATTAAAGCTCCTTCATTCTGCTATAACCAACGGCGAAAAATGAAACCAGCCCGTACGGGCTCGCGTTAAGATGGGGGTGGGAAGGTGTGCTTCCGCTGCAGACACTGATAAAACACAGCGGCGTGCCGCGCCGCTCCTGAGCGCCTCCGAACCCGAACCGGGGTGCCCCCGCCCCCGGGAAAGTCGCTGCGGAAGACCCTTTTCCCCACCTAACGCGGGAAAAACCCAAGACTTAGAGGGGTTTGGGATTTCGGAGGCGGGAGCAAACTACCCCTCCTCCCCAACCGGCCGGAAGTACCCCTCTCTCTCAATGGCGCGCCTCTGTGGCGCACGCGCACTGAGTTACTTAGCAACGTCGTCGCCAACCCACCCAGTTTGGAGCCCAGCAACAACCGAGCCGCCGCGTATCCCACCAATCAGCGCCGGCCTCGCCTTCACCCGCTTCACCAATCAGTGCCGGCGCTGCAAGGAAGTTTCGAGAGCTTTCGAGGAAGGTCCCCTAACTCAAATCCATCCGCCAGATAATTTTCCTACTTTTTTCCCAAGGGAGGATAAGGGTCGCCTGGAAGAGAGGGGAGCTGACTTTTCAGGGTTTTTTCTTCGGCTCTGAGGAACTTGGGGCTCAGTGGAAGGGCCTAATCGGGCCGCGGGAGGTGGGGCCGCGCGAACTACTTTCAGCCGCGTACGGACACGGCGGCTACGTAGGTAGTGATGAGTCACGCAACAGACGCTGCATAAATTTCAGCCCCGCGGAGCCGCCAGCGTTCAGGAGCGGCTGGCATTGTCGGGTGTGGGTGTCTTGGCGTTTGAGTGAGTCGACGTGATTGCATTCAGTGTCCTTCACTCGCTAACAGGTACTGGCCGGCATCTTTCGAGACCTAGGAGGAGTGGAGAGGGGCTCCAAGCGAGACCAGGCTGACGGATTGGGAGGTGGTGGGGGGCCGCCTCAGGGAAAGGGGTTGGGGGAGGGGAGGGCGAGGTGACGCGGCGCTGCTGCGCCGGGCCTTTCCGGAAGAGTGGGCCTTGTTTACGTGGAGGGAGCGGGGGCGGTTGGCGCGCGCGCCCGCCCACAGAGACCAACCGACACTTAACCAATGGAGATTCCATCGTGTCTGCTTCAGGGGGGGAAGGAGGAAAAGAGGTAGTTTAGTGTGCTTTCCAGAACTGTCTTGAGTTTTGAATCCCCGCGCGGCGAAAGGGTCCCACCTCACTTTTTTCTTAAGACGGTAATTTTTATTTACCGAGATTCGGGTTTGTTGTTTTTTTTTTTTTTTTTTTAAATTCTACGTATCTTCAGGTTTTGGGGAAATTCAAAGGGTGCGGGGGAAGACTAGAAGACTGTAGAGTAATTAAGGTTCTGGATATAAACCTTTGGGGTTTTTTTGTTGTTGTTGTTTCTTGTATTTTTCGTTTAAGTTGAAGCCTTGATTAAATTTTTCATTCAGCGGCTGATTCAGGAATACTACGGGGGGGGGTTGTGAGCGATGTTAACGTGGTTCAAGCACTTGGAAGATGAAGTTAATTGTTCGCTTTGGAGAATGGGTTATAGGTGTGGGTAATAGAAAGAATTTTAAGATTTATTTACTTCAGAGGCGGGTGGGGAGAAGGGGGGAGAATCCCAAGCAGGCTCCATGTTTAGCACAGATCCTGACTCTGCGGGGGCTCTCTCCCACGACTCTGATGATCTAAGTGGGTGTCCTGAGTGAAGACACTTAACCCACTGAGTCACCCAGGCACCCCTCTAATACAAAGATCTTGAGATGTTACGTTTTTTTTTTTCTTTTTTTTTCTCTTAAAATCTAGGTCAAAATGCAGATTTTCGTGAAGACCCTGACCGGCAAGACCATCACCCTGGAGGTGGAGCCCAGTGACACCATCGAGAATGTGAAGGCCAAGATCCAAGACAAAGAGGGCATCCCCCCCGACCAGCAGAGGCTTATCTTTGCTGGCAAGCAGCTGGAAGATGGCCGCACTCTTTCTGATTACAACATCCAGAAAGAGTCCACTCTGCACCTGGTCCTGCGCCTGAGGGGTGGCATGCAGATCTTCGTGAAGACCCTGACTGGCAAGACCATCACTCTGGAGGTGGAGCCTAGTGACACCATCGAAAATGTGAAAGCCAAGATCCAAGATAAGGAGGGCATCCCCCCTGACCAGCAGAGGCTTATCTTTGCTGGGAAGCAGCTGGAAGATGGCCGTACTCTTTCTGATTACAACATCCAGAAAGAATCCACTCTGCATCTGGTCCTTCGGCTGAGAGGTGGCATGCAGATCTTCGTGAAGACCCTGACTGGCAAGACCATCACTCTGGAGGTGGAGCCCAGTGACACCATTGAAAATGTAAAGGCCAAGATCCAAGACAAAGAAGGCATCCCCCCTGACCAGCAGAGGCTTATCTTTGCTGGCAAGCAGTTGGAAGATGGCCGCACTCTTTCTGATTACAACATCCAGAAAGAGTCCACCCTGCACCTGGTCCTGCGCCTGAGGGGTGGCATGCAGATCTTTGTGAAGACCCTGACCGGCAAGACCATCACTCTGGAGGTGGAGCCCAGTGACACCATTGAAAATGTAAAGGCCAAGATCCAAGATAAGGAGGGCATCCCCCCTGACCAGCAGAGGCTTATCTTTGCTGGCAAGCAGCTGGAAGATGGCCGTACTCTTTCTGATTACAACATCCAGAAAGAGTCAACTCTCCACCTGGTTCTCCGTCTGAGGGGTGGCTGTTAATTCTTCAGTTTTGAATTCATAGTGCCCAATGATGGCATTGCTCTGCACTATAGCCATTTTGCCCCAATTTAAGTTTAGAAATTACCAGTTTCAGTAATAACTGAGTTACTGGTTTTCTCAATAGCTGTTCAAAATGTTAATAAAAGTTTCGTTGCATGGTAGCATATCTGGTGTCTGTCGTGAAATTATGTAGTGGTGTGGGGACTATTACCTGATTAAAACCATGTTCAAAGAAGGGACTTAGCGTTCAAAAAGTCAGTTTCATCAGCACTAAGTCATTTTGGTTGAGAAAAGGGTGTGTTATGGGGAATTTTTTCTTTATTCAAGGTCTGTCTTAGTGATCTTGATGTATGGGGGAACCATTTCATAAGTATTGCACAATTAAAAGATGCTAAATATGGAGGCTTGCTGAGGGGAAGCAAATTTAATTACTATCTTTCTTTTAAATAGTGGTAAACAAAGCTAATGAAGCATTACGGAGAGGAGATTTTGGTTGAGGCTGCTAAGGTGTGTCATCAAGTATTTTGATTACTGGTTGACTGCTCTTGTTGGCTGTCAAGTGCCTTCCATTCAGGTTCTGACCATAGATTACGAAACCCTAATTTCTCTGCAGTGCATGAGCTTCAAACCAAGTGGAGTCCTCATCAACAGATTTGGAAGAATTCAGGTTTGAGGAATGACCTGATCAAGGCAACTTGTTGACTTTGGTCTTAGGCAACAAATGAAGGGGATTCCTAAAAGTTAGCTCTGCCTAAACATGGGGTTTGAACTCTTCAAAGCTGTTGAGATCAAATGGCATGCTCTGCCAACTGCTAGGTGCCTCATTGGTCCTTAATAACTTCACATTTTTTTAAGGAGAACCAGTAAAATAACAGCAAATGAGCTGAGACTTGACAAAAACCTTCACTAGAGAGCCAGCCAGATGCAAGTAGTTCTTCCACATCCATACTAATAAAACTTTCCAATAAAATGGAATAAGAACCTTACCTGGATGAGAGGGTACCCTTCATTGTTAACGATAACTTAAGTTCTTTCTCCTGCATTCACAATACCCTGTAGGGGAACTTAAGAATGAAAGCGGTTTCCAACTTGGGACAAAATTGGGAGTTGAAGGGAGTGCAATGTAAGGGGGAGAAGTTGGAAGCCCTCTTGGGTTTTCCCAAATTGACACTAGTAGGAAAATAACTTCTGGTGCAAAATCGTGATTTCAAGTGTGCTGTTAGGAGTAAGAACAAGAACTTAGAACAGCAGAGCAGGGAAAGAAGCAGAATGAGAAGTAGGCTTCCTGCTGAGGAGTCCTGTCCTGGGGCTCAATCCCAGCGCTGACATGACCCAAGCCAAAGACACACGGGACTGAACCAGCCAGGTACCCACGGGAGTAGGAACATCTTAAATCATCCAGAGGCATGTGATGACAAAGCTATACATTATGCCTAGAAACAGGCCTCAGTCTGTAGGTATACCTGACTGGCTGGCTTGCTGCATAATTCTGGGAACTCCGTTTTAGCTGTAGTTTATTAATTTCTGCCCTAGAAATTTACTTAAATTTGAGTATGAAATACTAAGTTGGAGCACTGAACCAAGGTTTTCGTTCTAAACTGGACTGTGGAAATAATATTTAGTGGGCTGTTTTCAGTATTTCAACACCCTAGAATGGTAATGCTTGAGCTAGAAAGGGCAAAACAGCTATGTTAAACTTACGGAGTTTTGGAATTTGGAAAATTCACTTTAGATTTAAGGAAACAACATTCACTTTGAGATGGGAAGGATCTTGATACTAGAAGGTGATACCCTCTCCAGTCACAACATTTTTTTTTTTTTTTTTTTTTTTTTTTTGACAGCCAGAGGGAATACAAGCAGGGGAAGTGGGAGAAGGAGAAGCAGGCTTCCCGCAGAGCAGGGAGCCTGATGTGGGGCTCAATTACACGACCCTGGGATCATGACCTGAGCCGAAGGCAGACGTTAAACGGCTGAGCCACCCAGGTGCCCCCAGTCCCAACATTTTATGGTTGACTTGCTCAATGCCTATTTTTTAGTTCAAGCCAAGAACTCAAATCCAAGTGTCCTGTCAACTAGGAGTTAGATACCTCAAAACTGACACTGTTTTTGTCCTCAAACTAGTGTTTTTAAGGTGGCGTTTTGCTGAATATTCAGAGTTAGAAAATGCCTTTTTCTAGTGAAGCTAGGTTTCGAAGATAAGTCTTGATTCTTTCCTGGACTTTCCTTTACACTTAAAACCCTTGATTAGAAAACCTGGAGAATAAAAGTATTTCACTGAATAAAAACCTAGTGGTGGTTTGGGCATTAGGACTTGAACAGTGTATTATTTCTCCCAAATCTTCACTGTCTTGACAGTTGGCTGCTTTACATAGTCTTGTGGATCTCAAGAATAAAAGATAAAGCTTACGCTGTTTAATTTTCTCAGGGTCTCTTCTGTAGGGGTTCCCTATGAATTCATGGTTTAGCAAATCCTCTCTGCACACCACTTGAAATGTGACCGAGAGAAATGCTCTCTGTGTTGGTCTTCAACAACCTGTGCTCTCAGTTGAGTTTGGGAAATGAGTTCATCACTTGTGGCCTCAAACCTTGCTCTACATTGAACAAAATTGAGGCCAGTTGTACTGTGTGGTTCCTGTTCGTTTCTCTTGACCACTGGTAAGGCACCGGCAATGCTAGGGGGGAAATGTGACTGGGAGTGGTGTTTTGCTTTGGGGATGTTCTAGAAAGGGATGGGAGGGGTGATAAAGATGTATTCATGTATCTGAATCCAAGATAACTCATTTTTTTTTAAGATTTTATTTATTGGGGCACCTGAGTGGCTCAGTGGGTTAAGCCGCTGCCTTCGGCTCAGGTCATGATCTCAGGGTCCTGGGATCGAGTCCCACATTGGGCTCTCTGCTCAGCAGGGGACCTGCTTCCCTCTCTCTCTGCCTGCCTCTCTGCCTACTTGTGATCTATCTCTATCAAATGAATAAATAAAATCTTAAAAAAAAGATTTTATTTATTTATTTGACAGAGATCACAAGTGGGCAGATCACAAGTAGGCAGAGAGGCAGGCAGAGAGAGAGAGGAAGGGAAGCAGCAGGCTCCCTGCTGAGCAGAGAGCCCGATGCGGGGCTCAATCCCAGGACCCTGGGACCATGACCTGAGCCGAAGGCAGAGGCTTTAACCCACTGAGCCACCCAGGCACCCCTCCAAGATAACTCATGTTTATCACCTAGTCAACGTAATGTTCTTTGTCCTCCTAGAGTTAGTCCCTCATGTAGCTGCAAGAGATACAGTTCTCAATTGCGCTGTTAGTCTAGATGCCTAAGAGCCCATGGGAATAGAGAGACCTGTGTTCTGCCACGGCCTATGGTGAAAGTACCACACCGGCCCCTTAAGAAAATGTTTGCCCTCTACTTCGAATCCAGTAAAAGCAGGGTTTCTTTTAATACATTTCTTCCGAAACAGTGCTCATACCTGTGTGCAAAGATGTGCTAAAAGAGGGACCCCTGGCTCGTTCAGTCAGTAGAGCATGCAATTCTTCATCTTGGGAGTTGGGAGGTCGAGCCTTATGTTGGGGGTAGAGATTAGTTAAAAGATTAAAAAAAAAATATGGGGCGCTTGGGTGGCTCAGTGGGTTAAAGCCTCTGCCTTCAGCTCAGGTCATGATCTCAGGGTCCTGGGATCAAGCCCTGCATCAGGCTCTCTGCTCAGCGGGGAGCCTGTCCCCCCGTCTCTCTGCCTGCCTCTCTGCCTACTTGTGATCTCTGTCTGTCAGAAAAATAAATAAAACCTTTAGAAATAAATAAATAATAAAAAAATTTTTTAAAGGGCTGAGTACTTCCTTGGTTTACTGAAGGCAGTTGGTCCCAGGTCCTAGTCTATGCTGATTCCACTCCAAGATAGTCTTTGTTAGTTCTTGGTGAAATGAAAAAACAACAGCACAGTAAATTTTACATAATTTTAAAAGATTATATGCCCTTGGTGTGTAAAACTGTTGCAGTGGGTTGATTCAGAGTATGGCTCTGGAGACAAGGCTACTTGAGTTCAAATCGCTCTACCACCTACTGTAACCTTGGGCAACTAATTTATCCTGTCAGTACATCATCTGTACTATCCTGTCAGTACATATCCAGTCAGTTCCTCATCTATAAAAATAGTATTACTTAGGGTGCCTGGGTGGCTCAGTGGGTTAAAGCCTCTGCCTTCGGCTCAGGTCATGATCTCAGGGTCCTGGGATTGAGCCCCGCATCGGGCTCTCTGCTCAGCGGGGAGCCTGCTTCCTCCTCTCTCTCTGCCTGCCTCTCTGCTTACTTGCAATCTCTGTCCAAAAAAAAAAAAAAAAAAAAAAAAATCTTAGAAAAAAAGGTATCTCTACATACAATGTGGGGTTTGAACTCATAGCCCTGAGATCAAGAGTCCCAAGAGTTCCACCGAGACCGAGCCCACCAGGTACTCCAGGAAGTTTTGAATTTGAAAAAGAATCTGCCTGTACCCCTGGGGATAAAAATATATGTTTATAAAAATAAAAAATTAAAAAAAAAAAATGAAAAAAAAAATGAAAAAAAAAAAAAAAAAAAAAAAAAAAAAGAATCTGGTGGGACCCCTGGGTGATTCAGTTGGTTGAGCAAGCCACTGGTGATTTTGGGTCAGATCATGATCTCATGGTCATGGGACGCAGCTCTCCTGCTCAGTGGGGGTGGGGGGGTGGGGGTGTGTCTGCTCCAGATTCTCTTCCTTTGCCCCTCCCCACTGTGTTCTCTGTCTCTAAAATAATAAAGAAATCTTTAAAAAAAGAAAAAGAAAAAGAAAACAAATTGGGCAATCTTTTTCTTTATGGCTTCTGGGCCAAAAAAATAACTGAATATGTAAGGCTTTTAATAACTATTTATAACTCACATTTTTTTAAAAAGGAGATTACATAATGCTTCTCACCATTATGGGACAGGAGTGTTTCAGGAAGAGGAAACTACCAAACTCAGGATTTCCAGATCATAATAACATTTTGGCCCCCAAGGATCAACAAATGAGTGACAGACTCTTTGGAGCCATTAAGTATCTACTGATTAATAACTCCAATGTCAACAGTGACTTTGACATACACTTTATTTTTTTATTTTTATTTTTTAAGATTTTATTTATTTATTTGATAGAGAGTGAGAGACCCCAAGAAGGCAGGCAGAGAAAGAGGCAAAAGCAGGCTCCCCACTGAGCAAAGAGCCCGAGGCAGGACTCGATTCCAGGACCCTGAGATCATGACCTGAGCTGAAGGCAGAGAGGCTTAACCCTCTGACCCACCCAGGTGCCCCAACATACACTTTCTTTTTTTTAAGATCTTATTTATGTAAGTATGTATTTATTCAAGAGCGAGAGCAGAGGGAGGAGCAGAAGGTGAAAGATGGTAGACTCCACACTGAGCACAGAGCCCAGCACCGGGCTCAATCCCACAATCCTGAGATCATGATCTGAGCCGAAATCAGGAGTCAGTGGTTTAACCCACTGAGCTACCCAGGCATTCCTGACATGTGCTTTTTATATTACATAACTATACCTTGCCAAGCGTACTGAACACTATTGAAATTGTTACTTATCGCTCCTGTGATAGCCCCATGCTTCTTTATAAGTTAAAATAAGTATGTTTCAAAAAAGCACAACTTTGGGGTGCCTGGGTGGTTCAATCGGTTAAGCGTCTGCTTTCAGCTCAAGTCATGATCCCGGGATCCTGGGATCGAGTCTCACATGGGGCTCCCTGCCCAGTAGGGAGTCTGTTCCTCCTTATCCCTATGCCCCTCCTTCCTCCTGTGTTCTCTCTCTCAAGTAAATACATAAAATCTTTTTTTAAAATGGCATGTCTTTGCTATCTTGTCCTTACTGATGTTTTGGGCTTGAGTTTTTACTTCTTATTTTTTTAAATTGAAACAGCCTGATTCATATTTGTTATCTTCTCAAGGGGACAACACAACACATATTCATAATTTTTAAAAAATTAGAGGGTGCCTGGGTGGCTCAGTGGGTTAAGCTGCTGCCTTCAGTTCAGGTCATGATGTCAGAGCCCTCGGATCAAGCCCCGCATCGGGCTCTCTGCTCAGCGGGGAGCCTGCTTCCTCCTCTCTCTCTGCCTGCCTCTCAGACTACTTGTGATCTCTGTCAAATAAATAAACAAAATATTTAAAATAAAAATAAAAATAAAAACATTAGATAATCTAGAATGGCAAAAAGAAGAAAACAAAAATATTTGATTTACCTGAATTCCCACCAACTAGAAGTAGCTATTCATAAGAGATTTTTAAAAATTTTTTATTTTTATTTTTTTTAAATATTTTATTTCTTTATTTATTTGACAGACAGAGATCACAAGTAGGCAGAGAGGCAGGCAGAGAGAGAGGAGGAAGCAGGCTCCCCGCTGAGCAGAGGGCCCAATGCGGGGTTTGATCCCAGGACCCTGGGATCATGACCTGAGTGGAAGGCGGAGGCTTTAACCCACTGAGCCACTCAGGCACCCCCATAACACAGTTTTTTAGAGAGTCATTGAGCTCCAGCAGTGTGGGGAGGGGCAGAGACAGAGGGAGAGAAAGGATCTCAAGGGGTCTCCAGCTGAGGGTGGAGCCCAAGGCGGGGCTTAGTCTCACCACGCTGAGATCATGACCTGAGCCCAGAAATCAAGAGTCCCATGCTTAACTGACTGAGCCACCCAAGGATTTCTAGCTATGAACATTTTAAAAGCACATAATGCTTTATATGCAATTCTACTTCTAGGGATCTGATACTATTACAAATGTAGACAAAGAAACATGAACACAGATGGTCCCTGCTGTATTGGTAATAATAGCAATAAAAACAAACTAATAATAGCACTAAAAACAAACTACATGTGAATAGAAGTGAGTAAATGTGTTCCCACTTACCTGAACAAGAGGATATTTATACTTTAATGATTTTGCATACACATAATATAATTCTAGAAGGATACATAAGAAATTGCTGATGGTGGTTGGTTCCAAGAAGGGAAATGGGAAGGGATACATCCTTTACATTATGTAATATCTTTTAAACTGCTTACATTTTCACCATGGGTAGATATTATCTATTCAAGTAAATAAATACTTAAAAATTCATATTTATTTGATGAGTGAGATTTAGCACCCTTTGTTTTTCCTTCCGTGAACCCTCTGTTCATATCCTCAATTTTTAAAAAAGATATATTTATTTATTCTAGAGAAAGAGAGAGCTGGTAGGGGGTAGGTGGGGTGGGGAAGGGTCAATGGGAGAGGGAGAGAGAGAATCTCTGGCAGACTTCCAGGTAATTGAGGAGCCTGATGCAGGGATTGATCCCACGACCCCAAGATTGCGACCTGAGCCGGAATCAAGAGTCAGATGCTCAACTCACTGAGCCCACCCAGGTGCCCCTCATAGACTCAATTTTTAAAAATTTTGTTCTGCTGTCTTATTGGTTTGTAAGAGCTCATTGTAGGTTAAGGATATTTACTCTTGGGGGCCTGGGTGGCTCAGTTGGTTGAGTGACTGCCTTCCGCTCGGGTCATGATCCTGGAGTCCAGGATGGAGTCCCTTATCGGGCTCCCAGCTCAGCGGGGAGTCTGCTTCAACCTCTGACTCTCCCCCCTCTCCCGCAATCCGTCTCATTCTCTCTCTCAAATAAATAAATAAAATCTTGAAATATATATATTTACTCTTTGCTGCAAGTATTGCAATTTTGTTTACTGGTTGCATTTTAGACTTTCAGGAGTTTCCCCATAATTATGAGGCATTTTTTTTAAAAGATTTTATTTATTTATTTGACAGAGAGATCACAAGTAGGCAGAGAGGCAGGCAGAGAGAAAGGGAAGCAGGCTCCCTGCCGAGCAGAGAGCCCGATGCGGGGCTCGATCCCAGGACCCTGAGATCATGACCTGAGCTGAAGGCAGAGGTTTAACCCTCTGAGCCACCCAGGCATCCCAATTATGAGGCATTTAAGGCCGTTTGCCAGGATCCTAAAGACACAATGTCACCTTTTCCCGTGATTTTCCATCCACACCAATGGGTATTTGTATTATTAGGTGTTATTTACCAGCTTCTTGAGTGGTCCCAGAGCTGCAGTCTTCCCTCACTGCTCCTGGTACTGGAGCAAGGGTCTAGGCTTCATGTCAACAGGTGGCATCCAAAGGATCCTGAAAAAAGGCAAGCTTGGCAGAGCCAGGCATCCTTCAGCACTGTAGGGATGGATGTGAACTTCCTGCTGGAAGATGGTGAGTGCAGGCTAGCACTGGGACTAAGCGGCTGTGCTGGGAACGGCAGGCAGAGCACAAGAGACCCACCCTTTAGACCCCTCCAATACATGGCCCAGACCTTCTTGCTCTTTCCCCGGAATCCGAGTGGAAGAAACTGGAGCATTCAGCGAAGAGAATGTGCAAATCCCTGGGGAAGAGAAGGGCCTTTCAGTCTTATCTGAGGAAGTCTTTATGGCCACGGGAGAACACTGTCTTCCCATCATACCTAGCAGACCAAGGTCACCACCTCTCAATTCGCAGATCGGCTGGCAGCCTCCAACACCCCCTGGTTCCCCTTGACCTCCTGGGAAGCAGCCCCTCAGCCCTTCCCACGCCTGTGAAAGTGGTTCTTCCCAGCATCAGACCTGAACATAATTTCTTCTAAAAGCTGAGGCAGCCTGTTCTCTTTAGCAGCCAAAGCTTTGATTCAGAAGCTCTCTCCTGGCCTTTTAGGTAAACTTACCCCCTCTCCCTCCTCCCCTGAGCTTTTCCTGGAAGCAGCTTGGCAAGGTTTACTGGAACAATATGGCTCCAGTCCCCGCACCAATCATGACCTTGAGAAGGGAGGGGGCACGGAGCCATCCCAGGGCATGACTAGAGGAGCTGGGGAAAAACAGAGACCTCCAGAGATAAGAAGACAGAGAGATTAGAGACACTGCACTGCACATGGTATGCTGGGCCCGGGTTTTCCTGGAGCTGCTGACACATCTACTGTCTACTCTTTTCTGCAAGAACATGAACTTGAGGCTGCTCTGGCTTCCGGTAATGTGCTGGTGATTTCCTCTAAGTGGCCACTGGCCTGCAGACTGACTGCGGCTGCCGAAAATGACTCACTCGCTTTGCTTCCAACTCTGTCCTCCCAAACTTGTATTTCAGGCCTAAGCAGCCCAGTGAGACTCCAAGTTCCATCCTGGTTCAGATGAGCATGGCCTCTAACACAGAAATTTCTTTTTTAACATAGAAAATTTTAATGAAATTAAGGGCTTGTGCCTAAAAAACATACCACAAAGTAAATTGGACATCTGGCTGGGCTCTCTTAGGTGACCCAAACCACAGAATGTAAGAAGAGGAGGTAGAGACACAAACTTTCTGTGGGGCATGGTTTGGGTATGCCCGGAAGCAGATAAATATCATGCCTTGCGTTCTAAAAAGGTGGGGCCAAAGCTCTGTGTGAATCTGGGCCCAAAAACATCTGAGGAAATGAGACTGTTGTTCTAAGACTTACTCTATAGCCTCATATTTATAGAAATGGGGACCCCCTGGGTGGCTCAGTCGGTTAAGCCACGGCCTTCAGCTCAGGTCATGATCTCGGGGTCCTGGGTTCGAGTCACACATCAGGCTCCTTGCTAGGTGGGGAGTCGGCTTCTTCCTTTCCTTCTCCCTCTTTCTCTCTGTGTTTCAAATAAATAAATACAGTCTTAAAAAAGAAAGACAGAAAGAAAGAAAATTGGTCTTCCTTACCAAAGTGCTAAGGCTCCCCAGACAAACCTGCTGTCAGTCAGTGAGTGGAAACAGGCAAGTAAACAGAAACTTATAACTGGGGATGTCGCATATGGTGTGGGTCAGGGTCACACTCAGCTGTTGGCTCCTCCCCAGGAGAGGGGAGGGAAAAGTATGAAAAATCTCTTGGGGTCCTGGAGAGGGATGAGGTGTTCCGGGATGGTAACCCACAGGAAAGGGTGGAGTTTCGCTCTTGTTCCTTCCCCACCATGGCCTTGGGACCCACAGTCCTTGCCTCCACCTCTTCTGTGACTCAGATCTCTGCTCCAAGTGTGGCCGGAGTCAAATCAGGGCAGCCTAGACCTCAGTGTTTTGGAGACTCCAAGAAAACAGGTGCTGGCTGACTGACTTCCGGTGGTTGCCTACTCATCCCCCCACTTTAACCATTCAGGGAATGACATTTTAGGGGTGAGTCCTTTCCAACGGGTCACCTCTGGTGGCTCTCTCCTCCTTTTGTTTATCTTCTGATATCAGTCCGCCGTTCCCACTCCGCTTTACCTGCCCACTGGTGTCTTCTGCCCCTGTAGAGATCCAGACGTGTATAATTCTGATCTCAGGCTGATTTCATGGGTGAATGGAGTTCTTTGGTAGGTAATCAGCTCACTTCCGGGTACCGGCTGAAAAGGCGCCTCCTCCTACTCCCCCACCATCTTGTCCCCCTTAGGGGTGAGTCCTAAAGCTGCTTCTCCCCGGAGAGCAAAGTGTGGAAACGTGTCCTGAAAGTTGTTTCGTAGGTCGAGAAGCAGCGGGCTGTACTTTTCTGGTGACTTCTTCTAGGGATTATCTACTAATACAGAGTATTCCCTGTATAGAAGTGGGGGTGGGGACCTCCTCTACTCTCAGTCTTTCACTCCTGTTGCTTCTAATATGCAGGTTTTTCTATTCGCACCCCCCAATTCAGAAACACCAGTCTGGTGTCCTACAATTTAAGTCAACTCTGATGCTATCTGACTGGAGTTAGCATCAGGTCTCACAGGGGAAGGGCATCACCACTTTGAGGAGGAAAAACTAGAAACTGTATTCTCTTCAGAATAAGAATCTTAGACCAGGCACGCCTGGGTGGCTCAGTCGTTAGGCGTCTGCCTTCAGCTCAGGTCATGATCTCAGGGTCCAGGGATCGAGTTCCGCATCGGGCTCCCTGCTCATCGGGGAGCCTGCCTCTCCCTCTGCCCTTGCCCCTGCTTGTGTACCTTCTCTCTGTCTCTCTCAAATAAATAAATAAATAAATAAATAAAATCTTAAAAAAAAAAAAGAATCTTGGACCAATAAACGTTGCAAAGGTATAAGGAAAATATTGAACTGTAACACAAGAACACAAAAACATCAAAAAGAACCAATCAGAAATACTAGATTGAACATATAGTCGTTGACTAAAGAACAGTATTCAAATATTCTGTTGAATAAACAGCAGAATGAGGACAGGTGGGGCGCCTGGGTGGCTCACTTGGATAAGTGTCTGCCTTCAGCTCAGGTCATGATCTTGGGGTCCTGGGATCAAACTCCTATCAGACTCTCTGCTCGGGAGGATCCTGCTTCTCCCTCTGCCTCTGCCCCTCCCCCTGCTTGTGCTCTCTTGCTCTCTTGCTCAAATAAATAAAATCTTTAAAAAGAAAATAGCTAAGATCAAAGAAAAAGAGGAAATATATCATAAAACCAGTAATTGAAGTCAGAATTAAAGTAACTTTCATGTGGGTTCAGAGCTGAGTAGATACCAAGGAAGGGCCTTTGCACATCTATAGGTTAGTGGTACAGAAATGAGTTAAAAAAATAAAAATAAAATAAATATCCATCTAAAAAAAATGAATTCTAGGGGCGCCGGGGTGGCTCAGTGGGTTAAGCCGCTGCCTTCGGCTCAGGTCATGATCTCAGGGTCCTGGGATCGAGTCCCACATCGGGCTCTCTGCTCAGCAGGGAGCCTGCTTCCCTCTCTCTCTCTCTCTGCCTGCCTCTCCATCTACTTGTGATTTCTCTCTGTCAAGTAAATACATAAAATCTTTAAAAAAAAAATGAATTCTGAGCCCCAGCACACCCCTACTCGCGCCTTCCCTGGTAGAAGACCATCTCTAACCTGACAAGTTCAGGACGCCTGGGTGGCTCAGTCAGTTAAGCATCTGCCTTTGGCTCAGATCATGATGTGGGGTCCTGGGATCAAGCCCTGCACCAGGCTCCTTGTTCAGCTTGTTCCTCTCTCTGCCTGCCTCTCTGCCTGCTTGTGCTCTCTCCCTCTGCCTTTGCCTGTAGCTCCCCCTGCTTGTGATCTCTCTCTCACACAAATAAATAAATAAAATCTTCAAAAAATAATAACGCTCTGGCAAGATCAACTCTTTCAGTTCAAGGTAAATGACCTCCACTCCAGCCTTTGGAAATCACCTTTTATCTTTTCCCTTCTCTGAGATTTTTCTGCATTTCTCAGGCTTAGGGAGTTCTGTGCACCAGCCGTCAAGTGGTACATGGGACGGATTGGGGGTTAAAGTAGAGGTTGGGAACCGCACTAACCTTGGGGTATAACAGGACCCTGGGAACTGCTGATCATCCCTCGCATCTGAAATGGTACCTCTGTGTGGGCAGGGAAGAGATGGTCTGAATCCTCAGTACAATCCCTCCCTGGGAAATAAACTTCTTCCTCTTTCCTGGTCACCTAGCGCAAACCCCAGCATGGGTGAGTCCCACACTGCCTTCTCCCTGCCTGGACTCAACTGAGAGTGTAAAACACACACACACACACACACACACACACACACACACAACAAAGCTGACCAGTTTCATTTTAAATTCATAATCATGAAACCCAAAAACATAAAGCACTGCCCTACAGTTCTATTCCATTTCTCTGAGAGGTGATTGACTCTTTTTTCTTTACACAAAGCCTGCCCCCACCTTGACCCCACATCTCCCTATTAGTGTCCCACCTTTCTGCTTCCCTAAATAATGAACCGCCTCCAAAGGGTGGTCTGCACTTTGGCTCAACTTCAACTTTTTCACTCTTCGGCGGTAGGAGAGGAAGATTCCAGAACGTCTTTAAAAAAGAAATAAAATGTCCCAGCTATGGTTGGGCTTCCAGTTTAAAAATGCTTTCCTCCACAAACCCCTCTAAAAGGGTCACAAAGGGGACGCCTGGGTGGCTCAGTCAGTTGGGCGGCTGCCTTCAGCTCAGGTCATGATCCCAGGGTCCTGGAATAGAGTCCTGCATCGGGCTCCTCGCTTAGCAGGGAGCCTGCTTGCCTTCCTCTCTCTGCCTGCCTCTCTGCCTGCTTGTGCTCTCTCGTTCTCTGACAAATAAATAAATAAAGTCTCTTTTAAAAAATAAAATAATATAAAAGGATCACAAAGAAATCAAAATGGTGTGAGCCCACAAGGACAAAGAGGGTGAGAGGAGACCGGGCAGAGACACCATGAACCACCGATACTGACTCAGAACTCCGCAGAGAAGCCAAGACCTTGGTGCCCTGGGGACCCATGCACAGATGAGAGCCTGCCTCCCAGGAGGAATGAAGAGGACATCGGCATAGGACACTGGGGGAACCACAACCTCACCCTTGGGGGAAGCTCGGTGAACCCCCAGCCATGCATCTGGCTTTTTGGTAGCTCACATTTGAGGAGAGCTTCTACTGTGAAAGGCAGAAACCTACAAAAACAGAGACAGGGGCGCCTGGGTGGCTCAGTGGGTTAAAGCCTCTGCCTTTGGGTCAGGTCATGATCCCAGGGTCCTGGGATCGAACCCCTCATCGGGCTCTCTGCTCAGCAGGGCGCCTGCTTCCCTTCCTTCTCTCTCTGCCTACTTGTGATCTCTTTCTGTCAAATAAAGAAATAAAATATTTAAAAAAAAACAGGGACAAAAGGAGACAATACAAAGAAAACAAAGGAAACTCTGAAGAGTGTTTACCCATTCGCTAACTCTCTGGACCCCAAGTGCTAGTATCTGGCAATGTGTGTCCTGGACACCCAGATCTGGACAACTTTTCTCCTCACCTAGGCTTTCATAGGGGCACCTGCATGGCTCAGGAGGTTAAGCATCAGACTCTTGATTTCGGCTCTGGTCATGATCTCGGCATTGTGAGCTTGAGCCCCTCGTTGGGCTCTATGCTGGGCATGGAAGCTGCTTGGGATTCTCTTTCTCCCCTTCTCCCCACTCTAAAAGAAAAAAAAAAAAAAGGAGATTGGCTTTTGCAGCAAGGGGCAGCCCTTGAGGTCTCTAGGGCTCTGAGGGAGGGTCTAACACTCAAATCATAACCTCTCGTTCTGAACTCTTGCCCTTGATTCTTTAGTCAACCTCTTATTCCCTTTGCTATGATCAGAATGTTTGTGTCCCCCCCAACCCCGCAAAATTCCTAATGCCCAATGTGATGGGATCAGGAGGCCGGGTCTTCAGAAGGTGCTTAGATCACGAGGGTGGAGTCCTCATGAGTGACCTTGGTGCCCTTTTTTATAAAAGAGACTCAAAGCAATCCCCTGCCTCTTCAATCAGGTGAGGACACAGGGAGAAGGTGCTGGATATGAAGCAGGACAAGGGCCCTGAGTAGGAGGCAACCATGCCAGGGCCTTGACCTGGACTTTCCAGATCCTACAACTTGGATAAATAAATTCCTGTTGTTAATAAGTCAGCCGGTCTGTGATATTTTGTTACAACAGCCGGAAGGCACTAATACACCTTCGAAAGCCCATTCTGCCTTTTCTAGGCCTGCACCAGCCCCAGGAAGCAGCGCCAAACTTCCCTCAAAGTCTAGGGCTCTGAGAGGGGGCCGGTCATTGCCAAGGGGCACCAAAGCAGGAACAGGAAGCCAGGAGATATATGGTACAATTACATTCACCTCACATTCTGGAAATGCCAGAGCTACAGGAATAAAAAAAATCAAATCAGAGCATGGCGGTGGGGGAAGGAAGGAGAAAAGGGGGACCAGAACTCATTTTGCAGTGATCAAAATGCTCTTGATGTCTTGATACCCGTGGTTATCATAAGATTACACACTTCTGTCAACATTCTTTAAGCTGTCCGCTTAAAAAGAATGTAAATTTTTTTAAATTATGAAGTAAATTAAAAAAATTTTTTAAAAGATTTTATTTATTTATTTGACAGAGAGAGATCACAAGTAGGCAGAGAGAGAGAGAGAGGAGGAAGCAGGCTCCCTGCTGAGCAGAGAGCCCTATTTGGGACTCGATCCCAGGACCCTGAGATCATGACCTGAGCCGAAGGGAGCGGCTTAACCCACTGAGCCACCCAGGCGCCCCAAAGTAAATTAAAAATTTAAAGCGTGTAAATAATACCACAATAAATCTGATTTTAAAAAAAAGATTTAATTTATTTACTTGTCAGAGAGAGAAACACCGAGACAGGGAGCACGAGCAGGGGGAGTGGGAGAGGGAGAAGCAAGTTTCCAGCGGAGCAAGGAGCCTGATGTGGGTCTCGATCCCCAAAACGCCCGGATCATGACCTGAGCCGAAGGCAGAGGCTTAACCCAGTTAGCCACCCAGGCGTTCCAAGATGACTTTTTAAAAGAAAAAAAAAAAAAAGAGAGAGAGAGAGAGAGAGAGAAAGAGAGAGATGGGAAGGCAAAGAGCGATCAGACGGTGTGGGTTCAAATCCCACCCGTCACTTGCAAACTGTGCCGGTCTTGAGCAAACGAGTTACTTCATCTCTGACTCTGTTTCCCCGTCTCTCAAACGGAACTATCAACAGATCTGTCTTCCAGGGGGGAGCGATAAGGATTATGAAAGAAGATGCCCAGGGGCGCCTGGCTGGCTCAGTCTGTGGACTGTGGGACTCTTGACCTCGGGCTGGTGAGTTCCAGCCCCATACTGGGTGTAGATTACTTAAAAATAAAATCTTGGGAAAGGAAAAAACAAAAACAAAAAACCCTTAAAGCGCCTGGTTCACGGCGCAAGCGCAGCCTTCCAGCTTTGAGGCAGCGCCCTCCAAGCTTACTCGCGTTCCCATCTCTAAGGTGCATCCCTTTAGGACCAGCCCGCTTCCTCACGGAGGCTGACGCCCCAGGCCCTGACCCCTCACTGTCCTACTCTGTCCCTTGCGGAAAGGAGTGGGGCAGAAGGCGCGCGCCGCCTGCAAACAAGGGGAAGCTCCGCAGCGCCCCCACGTGGTCATGGGAGACTTAGCTCCGACTGCGGGACCGCGGCTCCGCGGGGGGGGCGTGGCCGGGGCGGGGGGCGCGTGCTCGCTTAGGGAAAGGGGGCGGGGCTGCACCTGGGGCTGTCCCCGGAACTGTCGCGGGGACGAGGCTGAGGCCGGGTGGGGGAGGAGGCCCGGGGTGGTGGCGGGGCGGTGCGGGGGTGGAGTCTCCCCTCTGGTTCCAGGCTCGGTGTTCTGACCCGCATCCACCCTTCCGCCACCGGCAGCCGAGTTCTAGACTCTGCCTCCCACGCAGCGCGGGTCATCCTTGATCTCAGTCAGCCTCTCTGATGCATTCTCGGTTCTCGGCCCGGACCGACCCTGCCTGCGTCTGCCCTTTCGCCTCGTCCTTGTCGCGGGTTCTGGCCTGTCCTGCCTCAGGCTGTGGCTCTCTTCTCTGTCCTGTCTCTAAGACCCGCGCTTCCTCTCTCTGCCGCATCTTTATCGTGACTCGGGCTCCACACCCTTATCCCCCCCCCCCTTTCTCAGTTCTGGCCTGTCAGATGACTTCCCTTTCTCCTAATCTTTTCATTAATAAAATCAAAACTCCATTAGCCAGTAGCAGGGCCTTTTGAGAACGCGGCCCAGCTCCAGCCCAAGGTTGGGGAAATTCCCTAGAGCTGACCGGACCTGGGACTGGGCTCCCAGATTTAGCCCGGGGCCTGGATGTGGCTGTTCTGGATCCTGGGGGGAAAGATCCCACATAGGGGTCTGGCCAAGCAGTGGCCTCTGGGGTTCAGAGGCAGTGTGGGAAGAGGCAGCCCACTTTCCATGAGAGGGAGAACTCTCCCAGGCCAGCAGGCTGTACCACACTGGCAGGACTTTAGTCCCCTTCTCCTGGAGGAACTCTTGGCCTTGGTGGCCCTCTAAGGGTCCCTGTCTCCCTGATGACCAGGGTCACCTCACCTAGCATTTTTTTTTCTCCCACTGTGAACTTGCTAAACTCCAGTCTCTGTCTGTGTTGTACCAGGAAGATTGTCCAGGTTCCTGAACAGGCATATGTCTATGCCTTTTCTGTCAGTTCCAGATACAGAGATGTTCAGGGAAGCTGAATTTATCTGGCCAGTAAACATCGCCCAGACCAGGCTCTGGACTAAATTTTGGGGTTGGCACAAGGAGAAGCAAAAGCTTTAGTCATGGCTCCTGGCTTGTCCATCTGGCTCTCCCCAAGTCCTACCCTTCCTTCCCTCTAAGGCTAGAACAATTCCCACCTTCCAGACTCTGAACCCCTCTCACCCACCTCTCTTTAGAATTTACATTAATTATGCACAGAGTTTGGCCATATCTTGCATATGTGAGTTGGATTGCTTTAACTCAACAAGAGATTCCATATTTTTTTAAAAGTCAATGGAAAAAAATAAAATAGTATAAAGGATACACATTGAAAAGGAAGTTGCTTTCCCATTCTTGATCCCCCTCCCCTTTTTTTTTTTTTTTGGTAAGCTTTACCCCCAAACTGGGGCTTGAACTCAGGATCCTGAGTTTACTGACTGAGCCAGCCAGGTGTCCCCCATCCTTGATTCTTAACTCGCTCCTCCCAAAGATACCTTTGTTACACATTTTTGTGACCCTTTTCTTGTTTTTGTTAAAATTGATTATGAAAATAAATTCAAATGAAAGAAACATGCCTTTATAAAAAGTAGCTAAGTGTGAAATGAAACACAGAGGTGTGAAGGAGATTTTTTACTTACTTAGAGGAGATTTTCCTTACATGGAGACTAGAATGGGCAAGTTTCTTGAAATAGAAGTCCAGTAACCTTGGAATTGAGGAAGACTTGCTTCTCTGCCTGATTCATTTTCTGCTAAAAACACAGGCATTCTTTCCTGCTCAGAGGACTTTTTGTTTGTTTTTTTTTTTTTTGTAAGGTAGAATGTGTGTACAGTTCACCAATTTAAAGTGTACAATTCAATGGTCTTTGGTATATTTACAGGTGTGCCACTGTCATCACAGTCAAGTTGAGGACATTTTTATTTCCTCCAAAAGAAGCCCTGTACATTTTATTTCTATTTTTTAAAGATTTTATTTATTTGTTTGACAGAGAGAGACACAGCCAGAGAGGGAACACAAGCAGGGGGAGTGCAAGAGGGAGAAGCAGGCTTCCCACTGAGCAGGGATCCTAACTTGGGGCTCGTGGCCTGAGCCGAAGGCAGATGCTTAATCACTGAACCACCCAGGAGCCCCGGCCCTGTACATTTCAGCTCCCCATATTCCCCAAGCCCTGTTGCCCTCATCAACCACTAATCTATCTCCTGTCTCCATAGATTTCCCTGTTCTAGACGTTTCACATAAACGGAATCAAGCAATATGAGATTTTTTTGTGACTGGCATCTTTCACTTAGCCTAATTTTTTCAAGGTGTATCCACGTTGTAGCATGTGAAACTTCTTCATTCCTTTTCATGGCTGAATAATATTCTATTGTATGCACAGACCACATGTTATTTACCTATTCATCAGTTGGTGGATGTTTGGGTTGTTTCCACTTGGCCATTATGAATAACACTGCTGTAAACATTTGTGTACAAGTATCTGTGTGGACATATATTTACATTCCTCTGGAAATGAGTGGAATAGCTGGGTCGTTTGGTAACTAGAAGTTTATTTCTTTATTCATAATCTCTACACCTAACATGGGGCTCGAACTCAGGACCCAGAGATCAAGAGTCACATGCTCTTCTAACCGAGCCATCCAGGTGCTCCGTGTGTTTAATTTTTCACGTTAAAGCTAGGCTCTTCTCCAAAATGGCTACACCATTTTATGGTTCATCAACAGTGTGTGAGCATTCCAATTTCTCCACATGCTTACCAACACTTGTTATAATCTGTTTTTTGGTGATAGCCATCCCAGTGGGTGTGAAGTGGTATCTATCTCATTGTGGTGGTTTTTTTTTTAAGATTTTATTTATTTATTTGACAGAGAGAGAGATCACAAGTAGGCGGAGAGGCAGGCAGAGAGAGAGAGAAGGAAGCAGGCTCCCCGCTGAGCAGAGAGCCCGATACGGGGCTGGATCCCAGGACCCTGGGATCATGACCTGAGCTGAAGGCAGAGGCTTTAACCCATGGAACCACCCAGGCACCCCTCATTGTGGTTTTTATTTGTCTTTCCCTGATGGCTGATGATCTGATAACTTTTTTTTTTGATCTGAGAACTTTTTATAAACCGTATTTGCAACTGGGGTTTTCAGCCCAGTTGTCAGGGTCACCTGATGTGGTGATGCCTCTGAAGGATGTGAGTGTATCCACTCACTCCTCAGTTTTTCCCCAACACAGTAATTTCCTCTGCATTGTGATTAGCCACTCAAACATTCAAAGCCTTCTTGGGGCGGGGGGCTTCTTGAGCACAAGCAGGCTGCTGGGTCCTGAGGATATGGAGAAAAGAGAGAGAAGAAAAAAAAAAGCAAAACTTTGTCCGTTGTAGAGCTTGGTGTATAAGCATGTGGCCCTGGATTTCAAACCTTGCTTTGTCTCATCCCAGCCCTCTGGCTTTGGTTGGACAAGGTTCCTAACCCTGCCCAGCCTCACTTTGCCAGTCTGTGAAATAAGGTTGCTCTGGGAGTTGCATGTAAAGCACTAGGCACAGTGTCTGGCCCGTGCTGAGCGCTTAGTAGGCATCTGTTATCGTTAAAGGTGAAGCCAGACAGATGTTAACAATAATGGATAGTGAATTATGATCAGAGAAGTACTAAATGTCATCAGAGCACATAATGGGGCCCCCCAACCTGGTCCAGGGTCTAGGAAAGGCTACCCAGAGGAACCGATGTTTAAATGGAGAGACAACAGATGAGTAGGAGTTGGCTAGAACAAGGGCAGTGTTTGGGGGGGGGATGGGCAGCGAGGGTTGTTCCTGGCAGGTGCACCAACTTGTGCAAGGGTTGGAGGCAACAGAAAGGGGCATGGCATACTGGAGAGACTGAAATGCGTTCCAATGTCTAGAGCCACGTGTCCACTGGAATTCTCTGCAATGATGGAGAAGTTCTATATCTGTGCGGTCCAATATGGTAGCCAGTAACCACATGTGACTATTGAGCAATCAAAATGTGCCTGCCATGACTGGAGAACTAAATGTTTAATTTTGTTTCATTATAATTGATTTACATTTAAATAGCCCCTATGGTTAGTGACTACCCAATTGGACAGCGCAGGTCTAGCGTGTAACCTGCAAGACAGGGTTGCGATGAGAGATGAAGGTGGAGAAAAACATCTAGACTGCACAGGGTTATGGTGTAGAGTTTGCATTTTATTTGAAGCCCAAGGGAAGCGATGGGTTGGGGGTGGGAGGTGGGATTAAGCAGGGGAGTGGGGGGTGATCAGCTTTTCCAAAGATCCAAAGATCCTTCCTGTAGGAGGGTAGGGTTGGTGTGAAGCAGAGAGACCAGTTGGGGGATGGCTGCAGTCTCCCCGGGGAGAGATAATAGTTGTTTCGGGCAGACGGAGAAAGAGACAATTTGGTAGGTTTGGGGAGGGGACTGGATTTTAGGGAGCTGGGAAGAGGAAGGTGTCCTAGGTCTCCTTGGAGGGTGACTGAGTTCCTAAACCCTAGTGTGGAATTCCTCCCTACCAGGGCGTGGCCCGGAGTTAGGATTTCGGCGTTACCTGGGGGCTTCCCTGTCGCCCCCTGCTGGTTGGTGCTGGAAGCGCCTGTCACGAAAGGAAGTGTGCCACTGACAGGCCCCCACCCCCCACCCCGGCTGAGGGGCTGGGGGAAAGCCCCGGCAGGTGGGAAAATCCCCGCAAACTGCAAGTTGGTTGGGTGGCGTGCATTCCCAGGGTCGTGTGCTGGGCTGCGTCTCTCCTGTCCCCGGGGCCCGTCCGCATTCGTTCTATCCGCCCAGTGATGGGTTCCACCAGTTCCCAGTCTGAGCCACATGGCCTCTGGAAGCCCTGTGGTAGGTCGCGGAAGGAGGTAGATGTCAGCACCGTGGGGCAAGAACCCCCCACTCCATGCCGGATCCCACCGGAGGCAAGGCCCCAGCACCCAAGGGTTGCCTCTGGTTGCCCCACCCCCACCGGGGCCCTCCTTGGCTAGACAGTGGGGGTGGGGAGGCGGGGCGTGTCTCCCGAGAGCAGGGTGTGGCCAGTGGTCCAAATGGTCACTCACTGATGGCCCTCCTATCCCGACCCGGGAGAGATCCTCCTACCCCACACCATGCCGGCGGGCCGGGTGCGCTGAGGTTGCGGAGACCCCGAGACCCTGAGACCGCAGCCCGCTGGCGGAGCTCAGAGCAGACTTGGGGAGGTGCTGCGGCTCCGGGCTGTCAGCGCCCGCCGCCCTCCCGGCTTCACTTCCTCCAGCAGCCCCTGCAGCCCCGGAGGCCCGGGATCCCAGCGGTCCGTGGCCCCGGACGCCGCGCCCTAGCCTCGGCCGCCCTGCCGGGTAAGTCGGTGGGCAATCCCGGCACACCTGGGGAGGGGGCGGCCTTGACCCGACAGTGACTGATCAGGGCAGCGAAGCCCGAGGGCTGGGGCTCCCTGCTTCTTCAGCCCCAAGCCAGGGTCTTCGAGGGGCTCCAGCTTCCACCTGGACTGCCGGACCCCTTCCTCCCGACCGGTGAGGGTCAGGCCCCCAGGATGGGGGCGGGGGCTGAACAGGTAGTTGTTGCTGCTGACGCTTGGCAATGGTGAGCTGGGGGGCCTCCGGGGAGGCAGACTGGGGGACGGGGGAGATGGTTAGGAACACACCGCGGCTAAACGGTGTGTGGCTTGGGGAGGATGCCCCAGATTGGACAGAAAGATGGTGGCTCACGTTGAAGTAAAAAACCAAAACCAAGCTAATTAACAACAACAAAAAAACCCTGCATGTGGAGGCAGTCAGCCAGATCCCAGCCTCCCCAGCTTCTGTGGGAAAATGCCTCCCCCACCCCCACCTCCAGGTCCCTGAGGGCTGTGGGAGCCTGAAGCTGGACGGGACACAGCCCAAGCCCTGCCACCATCCACCCTCTCTACTTCTGGCCTTTCTTTTCCTTTCCCATGCTCTTCTCTGCTCCCTGCCCCCTTCTGCCACCCAGCTGTCCCCCCACTCACCGCTTGCTCTTATTCCTTCTTCCTGTTCCTACCCACCGGTGGGCACATAGTTTTCCCCCTAACCGCACCCCCCACTGGGGCCCCATGCCTTGCCATGCGCGGGGCGGGGGGGGGGGGGGGGGGGGGGGGCTATGGTTTCCATTCTCCTGTGAAGAGATGCCAAAGCCCCGAGCCCCATCTAGGACCTGAGGTGGGCTTGTCTGTCAGGGGGAGCTTGGGTCTCCAGCGAGGGGTCTCCCTCCCCACTCTGAAGCCCCCACAGACCCAAAAGCACAGATAGAGGTGGCATCTGACACCTTCAGAGATGAATCAGACTGAAAACAGGGATGGGCCCCGAGAGATACTGAGAACTGAAGAAGTCATGGTAGCGAGCTGTCTGTGGTTTTGGACCAGGGTCTGCCAACAGCTGACCACCTTGAGGAAGTCAATTCCCCTTTCTGGGCCTTAGTTGTCCTGGTAACAAAATAAGAGGTTTAGTAGACTGGTTTTCCAACCGTTTCTGTGGCAAGAGGTTAAATGACCCGCCTCTAGCCTACAACGGCACTCTTATCTGCTGTGAGTATCGGCCCCTAGACAAGATGTGATGTAGAGAAAGGTTCATGCTGTGAACTTGAGAGTTTGTTTTCCTGGATCAGCAGCTGTGGTCTCTCAGATCCCAGGAAGTCCCGGAGGGACAGTCAGGGACAATCTCAACCCTTCCTGTGGGACTGTGTCAACAGGTAGACCTGTTGGGTCCCTGTACTTCCCATGTTCCAAGCTCACACCAGGGACCTCCTTCTCTCTCCTCACCCTCTGCCTGCCTCCCTCACGGCTCATTCCCTGTCCCTTTGGGCTGACTCGGTGGGTGGGTCTACTTGGACTCAGCTTCTAAACTTCTCTTTTTGCAGGCCTCAGCTGGACCTACCCCTACCCAGGCTGGGAAGAAGAAGGAGCTTCTGACAGCTCTGTCGCCAAGGTTTGAGCCAGACAGAGCAGCCTCCTCGCCCTAGGATGGCCTCGCCCTCCAGCCCTCCGGCTTTCAGGCTCCAGACATGGGATGGAGACCAAGAAGATGGTGGTGAGGCGGACAGAGAAAAGCCTGGCCATGGGGATGGGCCACCCCCCATGGAGTCGCCATTCCAGGGGGAGGACCGGAAGTCCTCCCCTCAGATCAAAGTGAACCTCAAGTACCGCAAACCAGCAGGTGTCAGGTGAGGCATCAAACGGGGGTGGGACTCAGAGCGGGGGGGGGGGGTGCTCACCTCCAGTGGAAGACCCTGAGTCAGATTTGGTGGCCTGGCCCAGCCCCAGTGCCCTTCGGGTATGTGTGTGGTTTGCCCAGTCTCCCCCCTCGGTGTGAAGTCCGATGCATGAGGCTGACAAGGCAGGACCCCGTTAGGAAAGCCCCTTCCTCCATCCTTGTGCCTGAAATGGGGCACCAGCCCTTGGCTGCCCAGCCCGGAGACCACCACTGCCCTCCCCCCCGTATCACTGGTGTTGGAAGGCCATGGTCAGATTCAGACCAGTCCAGGAGAGGATGTGCATGAGGCTTCTGGGAGCCGGGGAGCCTCCTTGACAGGCAGAATAGGCCCTGCACTGCCCAGTCTGTGCTCTCGCTGGGCTGCCCTACTCCAAGACGGTGATGCCACCCTGTGACAGGAAGTGTTTTGTCCAAATGGCCAATTCCCCCAGCCGGACTGCCCATAGGGCTCCCTAGTCACCCGCACAGCCCTCTCAGTCATGGTGTAGCCACGTGGCCTGCTGGGGAGATGAGGGTGTGTCTGGCCAGGCCAGGCGGACACCCAACTTCCTGCCGTGGAGGAGACAGGGCCTGGCTCTCTCAGTCGCACAGCTGTAGCTTTAACACATGACTGAGCCCAACAATCCCCCATTCATCAGAGTCACCAAAACCTTCCTTGGTGAAGCCAGAACCTGAGACTCTCCAGGGAATCAGAGAGTCCCCCACCTTTGTTTGTCCCTTCATATCTGCTGACCATGGTTCCAGGAGCCCCCAGTATGGGGGGCATCCCCAGGAGGGGTCCCCTGCTCCTTCCCCTTCCCTGTCACCAGAAACTTCTAAATGCTAAAGAGTTATAGCATTTCCCCAAAATGTGGCTTCTCAGTCAAACTCTGGCGAGCATCTGATAGGTTTCAGCGCTGGGCCCCCATGTCTCTGAGAAACCTCTGTCTGCCTAGCCTAGACTCTGCCTGGAGGTTAGCAGTCAGGGTCTGGAGTTAGTTAGACACCCCTCCCCCTCCATGTGAGCCCCAGTTCTGCACATGTGGTCCCATCCCGACCCGGATTCCAGGTCAAGGGCATGACACGTTCCTGTGCTGAAATCCTCCCTCTGGGATCAGGAGCCTGTTGTGAAACCATCAAGTCAACCAGCAAATGATAAGCACCTGATACTGAGACCGACTCCATTTGCTCTGCCTGGAGTCATGGGGGTGCTGGGGGTTAGTGCCCCGGACAGACGGACAGGCCCGTCTCCCTTTCTCGGGCCTCTCAGTGAGTCCTCGGTCTGCCCTGGGAGGAAGAGCTCCTCAGAAAGGCTCCCCCGGGCTCATGAGCCTGCAAGGTGCACACAGGACTCCATGAAAGGGCTCCCCGGAATGGGGGCTTCCCGAGGGGGCCATGGTTCTTCCATAGCACCAGACACAAGTCATATCCCCACAGCCAGCCGGACCCAAACCGCTTTGACCGTGATCGGCTCTTCAGCGCGGTTGCCCGGGGTGTCCCCAAGGATCTGGCTGGGTTACCAGAGTACCTGTCCCGGACCAGCAAGTACCTCACCGACACAGAGTACACAGGTAGGTCTGCCCTGCAGGCCAGAACCCCTGTGCCCTGACCGCTGTGCTGAGACTTGGCAGATGGGTTGGCCTTGGCCTTGATCAAGAGCCAAGGGGCAGTTCTCAGCAACCCTCCAGCCTGAAAGCCTCGTTTTGGTCATGGCTGTGCCTCCCATGTCCACCCACCCCACAGGCTCCTGGTCTACCTCTGCAGTCCTCAGCCCATTTCATTGGCCAAATGGATACTCACAGGCTTCCGCGGTACATTGTTTTCTTTTTCTTTTCTTTTTGTATAACAGCGTTGTTGAGGTGTAATACTCATACCATACACTTGACCCATCTCAGAACATTTTTTGCCCCAGATCAAAGTATCTTGATCATTTGGTCTGGTTAGAAAAACAAGATTTGTGTATTCTAGAAGATTCAGGTAGTAATGGCATGTATAAGGCTGAGGGTAAAAGAGAAGGATATCCCGCATCCACGTTAATGATTTGACGTCTATCTTTTCAAAGTGTTTAAATATATTAGGTACATACTTATGTGATGGATCGTGCCATATGCTACATCTCCTAATTTCCACTTCAGTACACAGACCTCTAAGTCAGTCACTTTTTCAACCACAGAGGTTTCCATTGTGTACATTTACCACAGTTTAGTTAATGAATTCCTTAATGATGGCCATTTAAGGTTGTGTGTCGTTTTTGGCCTCTACATACTCTGTGCCAGGCCCTCTGGGTGCTAAAAATTCTATATATAAGGTTGGGCCCTTAGAACAACCCTGGAATAGTCCCATTTTACAGCCAGGAAAACTGAGGTTAAGAAAGGCCGTGTGACCTGCCCAAGGAGACAGAGCCATTAAGGGGTAGAGCCACCTAACGTTGCTCTGAATGGTCTTGTGTAGACTGTGTTGCACGTACAACAAATTATGTCTTAGAAACTTATCTTTGAGACAGAAATTAAGTCATATCTGTCGGTATTTTATTTATTTATTTATTTTAAAAGATTTTCTTTATTTATTTGACAGACAGAGAAAGACAGTTAGAGAGGGAGCACAAGCAGGGGGAGTGAGAGAGGGAGAAGCAGGTTTCCTGTTGAGCAGGGAGCCTGATGCAGGGCTTGATCCCACCACCCTGGCTGGGATTCGGCAGCCGCTTAACGACTGAGCCACCCAGGCGCCCCCTGTTGGATACCTGTTGGCTCAAGACTTACTAACCCTGCAGCATGACTCTGGTTCCACCAGCCCTGTGTGGCAATCTTTTTTTATCCCCCTGCGTGGGCTCGCTGTGCAGGCTCGTGGGCAGCCCAGTGACTCTCCACCTGAGCACTCTGGTGCCCCTTCCCCTCTCCTTCTCCCACAGAGGGCTCCACGGGCAAGACGTGCCTGATGAAGGCCGTGTTGAACCTTCGGGATGGAGCCAACGCCTGCATCCTGCCCTTGCTCCAGATCGACCGGGACTCTGGCAATCCCCAGCCCCTGGTCAACGCCCAATGCACAGATGAGTACTACCGAGGCCACAGTGCCCTGCACATTGCCATCGAGAAGAGGAGCCTGCAGTGTGTGCAGCTCTTGGTGGAGAATGGGGCCAATGTACATGCCCGGGCCTGTGGCCACTTCTTCCAGAAAAAGAGCCAGGGGACTTGCTTCTACTTTGGTGAGGAGACTTTCTTGGATAAATTGAGGGGCAGAGGTGATTAAGGCTATGTCCAAGGTCACCTGGGTAATGTGTGTCAGAGCTGGCCCTTCAACCCAGATCCGTCTGATCCCAAGGACTCATGCTTCTAATCACTGGACTGCCTGCAAAAGCAGTTTGTCTTAGGAGATGTTTTAGCAAGGAAGCTCCCCACACATCCACACCCAGACCAGGGGGAGGGGAAGGGGCTGGCAGAACTGGTGTGTGGGAAACCTGACCAGACAGGGTTATTTTATTTTATTTTTAAAGATTTTATTTATTTTTATTTGAGAGAGACAGTGAGAGAGAGCATGAGAGGGTAGAAGGTCAGAGGGAGAAGCAGACTCCCCATGGAGCTGGGAGCCTAATGCAGGACTCGATCCCAGGACTCCAGGATCATGACCTGAGCGGAAGGCAGCCACCCAACAGCTAAGCCACCCAGGTGTCCTGTATTTTAATTTTTTAAAGATTTATTCATTTTAGAGAGAGTGAGCAAATGAGCATGGCGGGGGAGCGGCAAAAAGAGAGAGAGAGAGAGAGAGAGAGTCTTTAGCACACTCTGCAGTGAATGTGGAGCCCGGCCCCAGGCTCGATCTCATGACCCTGAGATCACCACCTGAGCCAAAAGCTCAGCCGACTGCACCACCTAGGCGCTCCATGTTCTGCTCCTTTAGATGGTAAAGAGTTATGGTCGCCACTCCCTTGGGTCAAGAGCTGGACAGGGCCACCTTCACCAGTGGAAAAGGCACAGCTGCCCTCCACGGTGCCTGGGACCGTCTTCCCTCATAGTACAGACCTGGGAGGGCCTGGGATCCTAAGGCAGCGTTCCCTCCTCTCCTGTGGGTGGCTGTCTCTCCTGAAGGAGGTCTGGCCTTCTGTCCTAGGAGCATGAGGAGTAGACAGGTGGAAGCTGGGAGGCCTGAGGCTCAAGCTGCCCCCCCTTGGCCCCCAGGCGAGCTGCCACTCTCCCTGGCCGCGTGCACCAACCAGTGGGAGGTGGTGACCTACCTGCTAAAAAACGAGCATCAGCCCGCCAGCCTGCAGGCGGCCGACTCCCTCGGCAACACGGTGCTGCACGCCTTGGTGATGATCGCAGACAACTCAACCGAGAACAGCGCCCTGGTGATCGACATGTATGACAGGCTTCTCCGTGAGGGGGCCCACCTCTGCCCCACAGTGCAGCTCGAGGACATCCCCAATCTGCAGGGACTCACACCCCTGAAGCTGGCCGCCAAGGAGGGCAAAATCGAGGTGAGTACCTAGCTAGCCCCCATTCCTTCCACACCTTTCCAGGAAGCAACAGGACTTATTCTGAATTTTCTGCAGAAAGAGCCAGGAGTGGTCTTCTACATAGATCACTGGTCTCCCCACTTTTTTTTTTTAATTTGATTGATTTATTTGAAAGAGGGAGACAATGCACACAAGAGGAAGAGGGAGAAGCCTACTCCCTGCTAAGCAGGGAACCCCACACGGGGCTCAATCCCGGAACCCTGAGATCATGACCTGAACCGAAGGCAGACATTTAACTGACTGAACCATCCAGGCACCCCAGGGTCCCCACTTTTTGATTTAACTCTCCTGGTATTAAGAACATGTTCAACACATACCTCTAATATATGTGTGTTTAATGATGAATTATATATGAACTACTGAACTGATAAATTACATTATAAAACACTGGGATTTTTAAGTCATTTGGGTTTCTCGATGAGGAGACAGTCTTTTGATATTCTTTGCCTCTTGTGTGATTAGATTTGCTATTAGGTTTTCTTCATATTGATTGGTAAGTGTCCTTTATAATGAATGCATTAGTATTTTGTTTTCTATAACAGCTGTAAATGTTTCTCCTGGTTTGTTAGTAAAAGCATTTCTTTTTTTCTTTTTTAAAGATTTATTTACTTAAAAAAAAGAGAGCAGTGGGGAGGGGCAGAGGGAGAGGGAGAGAGAGAATCTCAAGCAGATTCCTTGCTGCTGCTGAACACAGAGCCAGAAGCAGGGCTTGATCCCAGGACCCTGAGATCATGACCAGAGCCGAAACCAAAAGCTGGCCACTTAACCAGTGGAGACACCCAAGCACCCCATAAAAGCATTTCTTTTCTTTCTTTTTTTTTTTTTAAAGATTTTATTTATTTATTTGTCAGAGAGATAGAGAGAGTCCAGGGAGGCAGAGAGGCAGGCAGAGGGAGAAGCAGGCTCCCCATGGAGCAAGAAGCCCGATGTGGGACTCTGGGACGCTGGGATCATGACCTGAGCCGAAGGCAGCCGCTCAACCGACTGAGCCACCCAGGTGCCCCATAAAAGCATTTCTTTTTTTTTTTAAGATTTTATTTATTTATTTGACAGACAGATCACAAGTAGGCAGAGAGGCAGACAGAGAGAGAGGAGGAAGCAGGCTCCCCACTAAGCAGAGAGCCCAATGCGGGGCTCGATCCCAGGACCCTGAGATCATGACCTGAACCGAAGGCAGAGGCTTTAACCCACTGAGCCACCCAGGCACCCCCATAAAAGCATTTCTTTTGAGATTTTTGCCCTGCAGAATTTTTACATTTTCCTATATATACACAATTCTAATTATCTTCTCCTTTAAAATTCCTTGGTTTTGGTACTGTTTAATACCTTCTATAAGGCTGTGTGTGTGTGTGTGTGTGTATACACACATATATACATGTATATATATCAAAGCTTGTGTGTGTCCGTATACATATATATTCTGTATCCATATTTTCCTCCAGACTTTGCAGTTTTATTTTTAATGCCTAAAACTGATTTGTCTGGAAGTTATTTTGGTACAAAAAGGAAGCATGACTCCGCTCTACTTTTTTTTCAAATGACAACCAGTAGGTTGTCTGAGCCTAATTATCAGCGGGGCTTCACGGTGGGCAACCTGTTCCTTTTACACAGGGCCCCATGCTTCGAACACAGGCCTTTTTAAGGGTTAAGATTAAAAAAACATAAATGGAAGTTTTACTATTTTATTCCCCAAGATTCCTGGGGAACCTGGGTTCCAAAGGGAACCTCCCTTTGTTGTCCAGAGGCATGGCTGGGTGGCCTTTCCTTTCCCCATTCCTCATTTGTAAAATCAAGTTGCTTTTCTATCTCTCTTTTTTTAAAAGATTTTTATTTATTTGAGAAAGAGAAAATGAGCAAGGGGGAGGGGCAGAGGGAAAGGGAGAAGCAGACTCCTCGTTGAACAGGGAGCCTGATGCGGGACTCAATCCCAGGACCCTGAGATCATCACTTGAGCCAAACTCAGACGTCCAGCCGACTGAGCCATCGAGGTGCCTGGCTTCTTCTTTTTTAAGTGATCGCTACACCCAGCATGGGGCTCGAACTCATGACCCTGAGATCAAAGGCCACATGCTTCACCAACTGACTCAGCCAGGCACGCCAAAACCAAATTGCTTCTTAACCTGTTCGACTTAGGGATGCTTTCTAGTATGTTGGAAGCTCTGAGCTCTGATCACAGAAGTGTACACATCTGTGTAGCTCAGATCTCAGGGGGCCTCCAGGAGCCCTGGGCTGGGGGTCCCTCTGCCAGTAGGGAGTCCAGGAAAGAGGCCTCGGGACAGGAGTGGGGAAGGAAGAGCCAGGTTCCCTGAGACCTGGACATATGTGAGTGGACGGGAGTGTTTATATCATGGCTGAGCATGTGGGATGTGTGAGCAATCATACGCACAAGGACCCGTGTGTCCGGGTGTGTGCGTGTGTCTGCGTGCAGCTCTGCAGGTGGGGGGCAGCTCTGCGGGTTGCTGAGTGTTTCCCAGCCACCCCTTCTCCCTACCCAAGGTCAGTGCTAGGAGGTAGCCATGCAGGCCAAGCTCATGTGCCCCCACCCCCACTGCAGATTTTCAGGCACATCTTGCAGCGGGAGTTCCCAGAGCCGTGCCAGTCACTTTCCCGCAAGTTTACGGAGTGGTGCTACGGGCCAGTCCGGGTGTCATTGTATGACCTGGCCTCTGTGGACAGCTGGGAGGAGAACTCAGTGCTGGAGATCATCGCCTTTCATTGCAGAAGCCCGGTGAGCCCAGGGGGGCAGAGGTGTGCCTAAGGGGACCTGGCCCAGCTCCCTGCAAAGTCCACACGTCAGCGCTGCCTGGGGGACCAAAGCTGCCCTGGGACTGTGCCACTGGGGATGTGCCCCCCCCCCCCCGCAAATGCTCCTTCCACACCCTAGTCCCACCTGACCTGCGGAGCAGGCTGGGGGCCTGGGGGCAACCACAGGCGGCCTGTTAACTGGCCCCTGCTTGGGGCTGGAGGATGAGGCGCTCGGTCAACCCACAGCCATGTGGGTGGGGTGGAGGTCGGTGGGGAGGGCTCATTTGCCCCCCAACCTCTCCTCCATTTCCCTCAGCCCTTACATTGAGCCTGACCTGAGCCTGACCCTTGCTCTTGCATTCCCATTCCCAGGACCGGCACCGAATGGTGATTTTAGAGCCACTGAACAAGCTGTTGCAGGCGAAGTGGGATCTGCTAATCCCCAAATTCTTCTTCAACTTCCTGTGTTACTTGATCTACACGGTCCTCTTCACCTTAGTTGCCTACCACCAGCCGGCCCTGGAGAAGGCAAGGCCCAGGAGGGGCACATTCTGGGGGAGGCCTCCTGGGAGCGACCCTGGAGGATGATGGTGGAGGGTGGGGTGGCTAGATCCGTCTGCAGATCCTCCCACCGAGGCTGTGACGGCTTGAGTGACAAGCCTGAGCTCGGCCTCAGCGGGTAACGGACGGAAGCCCGCACCGTGAGGAAAACAAGGATACTGGCCCAGGGCTCGCCATATGCGAGTGGGTATTCTAAGGAAGTGACTTGCGTTAACTGACTTAATCATTGCTCACAACAACCCTCAGAGGTGGCAGCTGTTACCATCTCCAGTTTATAGTTGAGGGAAGGGACGCACAGAGAGGTGAGGTAACTTACCCAGGGTCACACAGGCTGTTAAGTGCGGGGCGTGGGATTTGAACCTGGGCAGTCTGGCGCCAGACCCCACCCTCAAAACCAACCATGTCAGTGTGTCTCTGTGACAGGCTAGAATCCGGGGTGGGGGAGGGGGTCCTGCCGCTGAACCTGTGCTCCTTGTGCTGCTCTGCGTGGTCTCTCCACAGCTTGTGCTCAGATCCGGCCCTCAGCTGAGAGTCTCCCTGTTGGCAGGGGACTCCAGGCCCCAGGTCCTACCAGACTGTCTCCTCTGCAGGCCTTCTTCCCCGGGGAAGTGACTGCTGGAGACTCCCTGTTGCTGCTTGGCCACATCCTGATTCTGCTTGGGGGCATCTACATCCTCGCAGGCCAGGTGAGGGCTCTTCCCATTCACCGCCCCCCCCAACCCGAGCCCCCACCCCATGACTCTGCAACTCTATGAGCTCCCGGACCACCCAGAAGCAAATGTAGAATCCCACTAGGAGGGGCCTTCCAGGGAGTTAACCACAATCCCTTCATTCCCTGAAAACCACAGAAACCGAATCCTCTACCCAGTCCGGGCCCCCACCAGCCTCAGGGCAGCTGAGGGCCTCAGGTTCTGGGGCTGGCAGCTCCCTGCTGCGCTTTCTGCACATGGCCTCTGTGATTCCTCAGGCCCTGCCAACTCTGCTCCCCAAAGAACGGAGCTGGAAGCCCCCGCCCCTAGGTCCCTTAGCTGGGCCGTTCCTTCCTCACGTGGGAACCACAGACAGGATGGGGCAGGCAGGCTCAGGTCGACTCCCCCAGCAAGGCCTTTTGAGGAGAAACTGAGCCTCAGAGTGGGCAGAACTTGGGGACCAGATCCAGGTGGGCTGGCATCCAGGAGGGTCCCTGAGAGACCGGGGAGGGGAGGAGAGGGAGCTGTTCCCCTCACCAGGAGTAGTGAGCAAGTTCTTCATCAGGATCCATGGGGAGCTCAGAGGCCCCTGGCATTGTCTGGGAGTCTGGGCGGGGGGCGGGGGGAGGGCACACGTTCTGGAAACAGGCTTCAAAGCTCTCTCAGCTATCAGCAGGACTCATGAGTACCACAACCCCCAGAGTCCAAGAGGCTGCTTGAGCCCCTGAGGTGGCAGAACCAGGCTCGCAGGCTGGGGGCACAGTGGGGAGCCTGGGCTAAGGCCCCCCCCAGTGAGGCAGCAGGGCTGCTCGGTGCTCAGTGGCCTGGGGAGCAAACTTCACACCCCCTGTGCCCCTTTTCCCACAGCTGTGGTATTTCTGGAGGCGCCGTCTCTTCATCTGGATCTCCTTCGTGGACAGCTACTTTGAGCTGCTGTTGTACGTGGGCCCTCCCTCCCCTCCCCTGTCTCAGGCCTGGAGAGGCTGGTGTGGCAGAAGGGCTCCAGGCTGGCTTGAGAGGAGGGGACCCGGCATCAGGGAGTGCCAGGGGCCCAGGACCAAAGCGCAGGCTGTCTGGCCTGGGGCTCCAGTGCCCTCCTGCTCCCATCCCTGAGAGTTCCCCATACTGAGCGCTTGCTCTGCACCTGATGGGGTCCGGTCCCAGACAGACAGAGGCCTTCCCATCCATCAGGAGGTGGCGGGAGAAGCAGCGGTGGTCAGCGCTGGCCAGTGGGGGTCAGGGGGAGCCTAGCCAGGGGTCAGCCTGCAAACTGACCCAGATTCTGTCCCTGCACAGCCTGGTCCAGGCCCTGCTCACGGTGCTGTCCCAGGTGCTGTGCTTCCTGGCCGTGGAGTGGTACCTGCCCCTGCTTGTGTCCTCGCTGGTGCTGGGCTGGCTCAACCTGCTTTACTATACACGTGGCTTGCAACACACGGGCATCTACAGTGTCATGATCCAGAAGGTGAGAGACGGGGGTGGCCCTGGAGTAGCCTGAGCAGACAAAGCTGGGCACCCCTCCAGCAGGGCTCCTCTGGGCTTCAGTGGACAGGTGCCCTCCTCCACGGCTCACCTGGCCAGGCGCTCTCGGAGTGCAAGCCGGAGCATGAGTGTGCAGGCACCTGCCCTCAGGGGTCAGAGCTCTGCATGGGTAAGTAGACATGTGACCCCCAGGGAGGACGTGCATCTTTGCACAGCCCAGGGGCAGACGCGGTGCACAGGAGCTCGTCTGCATGCCTGTGTCCTGGAACATCTGGGCCCGTGGACTTTTCTGCATCCATTTACGTAATCAGCAAAAGTTTGGGAAGTGTGTCCTGTGGGCCAGGCCCTGTTCTAAAGCATTGGAATATGCTCCTTTGGTCGCTAACAAAATGGGCAACTCATCAGTCCTGCTGCAGGGCACATTGTGGTAGGGGAAGTGAAAACACTCAGAGAGACAGATGAGATTACACATTGCTCTATGGTTTTGGGAGGTTTTTTGAGAGGGACACTGAGTGGGAGGGGGCAGAGGGAGAGAGAGAATCTTAAGCAGACTGGGGGCTCGATCTCATGACCCTGAGATGAAATCCAGAGTTGGACACCTAACTGACTGAGCCGTCCAGGCACCCCTGATTAGATTTCTTTCTTTCTTTTCTTTCTTTTTTTTTTTTTTTTTAAAGATTATGTATTTATTTATTTGACACAGAGAGAGAGAGCACAAGTAGGCAGAGAGGCAAGCTTAGAGACAGGGAGAAGCAGGCTCCCTGCTGAGCAGAAAGCCCGATTTGGGGCTCGATCCCAGGACCCTGAGATCATGGACCAGAGCCAAAGGCAGAGGCTTAACTCACTGAGCCACCCAGGCGCCCCCCGATTAGGTTTCTTTAAAGACTGGTCTACTCCATGTGGCTCCTTGAGGCCTCGTGTATGCACACCTTTGTGTGTGTGGGTGGTGTGGGCTGAGGCAGGGGTCAGGGGTCGGGCCCGACGGCCCACACACCCCTCCCCCGGCTCCTGGATGCACTTGTATGTTCTAGGTCATCCTGCGGGACCTGCTCCGCTTCCTGCTCGTCTATTTAGTCTTCCTTTTTGGCTTCGCTGTAGGTAAAGGCGCCCCTCTAGCCCCTGCCCAGCCCTTGCCCGGTCCGTATGCCCTGGAGGCTGCCCCCGGCCTCCCCAGGCTGAGGATCCCTCCTTCCTCCCTCCTGCAGCCCTGGTGAGCCTGAGCCGGGAAGCCCAGGACCCCAGGGGCCCCAGGGGCCCCAATGTTACGGAGGCAGCAGCACAGCCTGGGGCAGGAGGGACAGAGGAGGAGGGCAGCTCCACCCCATACGGCGGCATCCTGGACGCTTCCTTGGAGCTGTTCAAGTTCACGATTGGCATGGGTGAGCTGGCCTTCCAGGACCAGCTGCGCTTCCGCGGGGTCGTGCTCCTGCTGCTGCTGGCCTATGTGCTGCTGACCTACATCCTGCTGCTCAACATGCTTATCGCCCTCATGAGCGAGACCGTCAACAGTGTTGCCTCTGACAGCTGGAGCATCTGGAAGCTGCAGGTGCTGAGGGCGGCTCCCCTCCCCCACGATCTGCAGTCTGGGCCCCCCTCACCTACGCTTTCCTTCCGGGGGCTCTTGTGAGGATCGAGAAAGCTCACAGATCTAGAGCCCTTGGGATGGTGCCTGGCACCTAGTGGGGGCTCCGCATGTTTTTTGTTTTTTTTTTAAAGATTTTATTTTTATTTGTCAGAGAGAGAGACAGAGAGCGAGCATAGGCAGACAGAGTGGTAGGCAGAGACAGAGGGAGAAGCAGGCTCCCTGCCGAGCAAGGAGCCCGATGTGGGACTCGATCCCAGGACGCTGGGATCATGACCTGAGCCGAAGGCAGCTGCTTAACCAACTGAGCCACCCAGGTGCCCCGGGGCTCCGTATGTTAATCAGGATCGTGATCTTGATCATGATCAAGAACTTCCGGAGAGCTTACCGTGAGGCTCGGCTCAGTTCTAGGTGCGAACCACACGGCAGAGAACGAGATCGAATCCTTGCCCTCATGTAGCTCACCTTCTGTGTTTCTCATACGGTTGGTGGGGTCGCCTTGGTGGGTGAGGCAGGACGTGCAGTCCTGGGACCGGCCAGTCTGCGGGAGTCGGGGCGCAGAGGTCCCTGTAGCTGGGGCTGGTGTGACACCCACCTACCTTGAAAGCAGTAGCTGCTTCTTCTCCAGAGAAGGGTGGGGGTGGGGGTGGGCAGTTGGTGCTCCGAGAGCCTTGCTGGGAAGCTGGACTCTCACCGATTCACCGTCAACCTTGGGCAAGCCCCTTACTTCTCTGAGCCAGTGACCTCATGCACAAGTTCCATGCCCCACCTAATTCCCTCCCATGCCAGGGGGCAGACTCCGTGTGGGCAGAGCAGACAGGTCCTTGCACCTCGTGGTGTGGAATTCTGGAATCTGTAACTCTCCAAGTCATTGTTGAGCACACATTATGGGCTGACTTATCGACACCTGTCCACCTGCAGGTGGGGAAACTGAGATTGGGGGAGGGGAGTCCTGAGGGGGCTTCCATCCCTCAGGTAATCAAATGTTGGAGCTAGACTATATCCACCTGTGTAGCAGACCCTGGGTTATACTGTCAAGTGCTGTGAGGTATCCTCCTGGCTACTGTCTCATGTGTCCTTTGTCCGCAGAAAGCCATCTCCGTTCTGGAGATGGAGAATGGCTACTGGTGGTGCAGGAGGAAGAAGCAGCGGGCTGGTGTGAAGCTGACTGTTGGCACCAGGCCGGATGGCAGCCCCGATGAGCGCTGGTGCTTCAGGTGAGGGAGGGAGGCTGCTGTGGGGCAGGCCAGCCTTACTCTTTATTTATTTATTTATTTTAATTTGACAGACAGAGGTCACAAGTAGGCAGAGAGGCAGGCAGAGAGAGAGAGGGAAGCAGGCCCCCTGCCGAGCAGAGAGCCTAATGTGGGGCTCGATCACAAGACCCTGAGATCAGGACCTGAGCCAAAGGCAGAGGCTTAACCCACTGAGTCACCCAGGTGCCCCCAGCCTTACTCTTCTTAAAAATTTTTTATTTAGTAATCTCTGTACCCAATGTGGGGCTCGAACTCATGACTGGGAGATCAAGAGTCACATGCTCTCCTGACTGGCACCCCCAGCCTTACTCTCTCTTTTATTTTTCTTCAGCCGTACCCTCTTAAAAGCCAGGGGACAGCTGCCAGGAGTCAGGCCTGGTGGGAAAGGCAGGGCCTAGGAGCACCAGACACTCTGCCCCAGGCAGGCGAGGTCAGGGATGCTGGATCTCATAGGCCTAGGCCTGCCACTTACCGGCTGTCCCCTCTCTGGCTGTTCCTGACCTACTCCGTGGCCTGAAATGGGGAACAGTTAGGAGGCCAGGAAGCCAGAGGGACCCTCAGGTTACAGCACACTAGCCTTGGCCCGGCTGGTCTGCTCTGTCACAGAGGCAACAACCCTCCCACGGAAAACAAAGTCTTCCACGGGAGAGAGAGCCTGGTGGCAAATGCACAGTGGGATGGTGGGTGGCTCAGTGTCTGGGGAGAAGGGGTGGCCACAGCCCATCTTCCTCCCAGTCCCTGTGTCTACCCTGTGTCTCCATGCGCCCCTCTCCTGGGGCGGAGCATGTGGCACAGGTGGCTTCCCGGAGCCTCAAAGCTGCTCTGTGGCCCTCAGGGTGGAGGAGGTGAACTGGGCCTCGTGGGAACAGACACTGCCATCCCTTTGTGAGGAGCCGTCAGGGCCAGCCGTCCCTGGTGAGTAGCGGCGGTGGCCGGAGTCCTGCCCTGGAGAGAGAGAGACAGAGAGAGTCTGCTTGGCCACACAGCCATGGAGAGCCTAGGCCAGGACCTCCCCCGTGTCCAAGGCTTGCCGCACTAAGAAGCACTTCCAACCTTTCTTCTCTACTTCCACCTCCTTACTGGCCTGTTTCAGGCAGTCACCTGGGAGAAAATTGGTGCTTCCCCCCTCCAGCCCTAATCCTGCCCGCACCACCGGCCTCTGGGCCTATTCAGCGGGCCCTCCAGCGCCAGCCCTGGGCTGAGCCTGGGGACCCAGCTGAAGAGCAGGTTAGAGAGGGCCCCCTACCTATTCCGCAGCTTCAGGGTCATCTCCCTGAGCCCCCACTGATAGGCCAGTCCTGTTGATCCCCAGCTTTCTCGGGCTACAGGAGCTCCCAGTCCCCACAGCCCTGAGAAATCACTTCTGATGCTTTTCCTCACTGTCGTGGACTGCGTCCTGTCCATTCTAGTGTGGGGACAGCCCCTCCTGTCTCTACCCTGAAGCCTGTTCCGAGGCTTAACTTTCTCCACAGTATGTCCTTTCTGGAATCATCAGTAGCTCCCACTTCAAACCCTCCCCACGACAGCACCTGCATCACCTCTGACCCCTGTGTAGGGGGGACTCCTCCAGACTCTGGCTCCAAAGCCTGCTGGTCTCCCAGGCTCCTGGGTCCCTGGTGACCAGGTGACGATGGCCCTCACAAACCCACAGGTTTTCTGCCTGCCCTCTTTTTGTCTCCCTTCCCCTGAGTCCTGCCACTCTGTCACTTTAATGCTGAGACTCTGAAAGTCACCTCGCCCGTCATCTTGCCCCAAGAATTCCACACCCCAATCCCATACCATCGCCAGCTGGGGCTTCCGACTGGAAATTCCTGATAGGAACGGCCATAGGGTTATCCTACCAGGTAGTGTGTATACAATCCCACACCTCCTCACTCAGGCAGGAGGCCTTGAAGATCTCTGTTCAATGTCCCCCTCCCAGGCAGCCACTCACCCCTCTGCCCCGACCCCTCATTTCTCTCCCTTCTGCACCACTGCTGGGCTCAGGGCTGCACCCTCTCCTTTAGACCAGTCTTTCTGCTCTGGGCTTCTCTCTCTGAGGCAGACAGAAACTACACAAGGCCCACCCTCCTCGCCTCCCACTGCCAGGAAGGACTCACTCCTCATTGCGGAGGTGAAGATCCAATGCTATAATCCCGCCCATTTCCAACACCTCCCTCCATGCAACAGCCGGTCCCTCCACGGTGCTCCCTGTTCTTTGCTTTCCCTGGCTCTCTGTGGAAGTGTCATTCCCGCTCCTCTGGGTGTCCAAACCTGCTGCCTTCCTTACAGCTTGGGTTCCCTCAGAGCTCCCTGAACACTACTTCTCACTTCCCTCCAGTTCTTCAGCAAGTCTCAGGTGTCCTGGTTTCTACCACAAGGAACGTTGAACTTCTGGGAGGAGTTCAGGAAATGCTTATGGAAGGGGGAGGTAGAGAGAGGGATTGTTGGGAGACTTGGGGATTACCCGCTGTACACAGAGCATGTGCTTTCATGGCTGTGGCCGCCTCCTGTTTGTCCTCCTGGGGACACAGCCCAAGGGCCAAGCCACAGTGCTCTCCATCCTATTTACAGGCACCTTGAAGAATCCGGCCCCAGCCTCCCAAGTAGAGGAGGACACTGCCTCAGAGGAAGATCAGCTACCCCTCCAGCTTTTAAAGTCCCAGTAATGGCCCAGATTCAGGACAGAGTCAGGGGACCTTCCCAGCGCTACCTGGTGGCTCTGGACCTCCAGGGAACTTCGGTGGCAAATGTAAATAAATATTTTCTTATCACTAACTCTCCTGGAAACATTATTTAAGTGAAGTTCATGGGCTCCTGGGCTAGTTGACAATCTGCACTTCTCGGTGAGCATTTCTCTGTCTGGGGCTGGGCCACTCTCAGCCTCACTCAGGCACAGGGGACTCCCAGCCCCAGGGTGGTCCTGTTCCTGGGTGCTGTGCCCACTGTCATGACACAGGAAACAGAGTCACCGCTCCTTCCTCTCCCATAGCTTCCGGACATCCCTTAAAGCCACCTCTAAGATCTCTTTCAAAGCTTTGGAGCTCCATAGCTTCCTTCAGGCCCTGGATTACTAGCTTCTTTCTCTTCTGGGCTGCCTGCTCAGTTCCTACCCCTTCAAGCTGTTCTGCAGGGCAGGCAGAGGGGTCTTCCTAAGATGGAGGAGGATAAGAAACATCTTAGGGTGTTTCTGTGCCCTGAAGGCTTAAGAGGCTCCTTCAATGCCCACAGGACGCCCTAGCTGGCCTCCCCAAGTCCTCCACGGTTTTGACCCCGAATTTCCAGACACCTCTTCCCCGATACCCTTGCTGCCCCCCCCCCATGCTCTCCTTAGGACCTTTATCAAATTCTTCGGGCAGACCGAGGAACTCGTTTATTTAACCCCCTGACTTGGCTTTTGCTGAAAGCCCCCGCCCCACCACTAAAATCCTTAAAATTCTAAGACCAGAAAGTTGTCTCGCGATAGCTTTTCCAGTTTTCTCGTCCAGACGAACTGCTCTCCCTCAGAGTAATGAGCGTTTATAAAATGCGATTGCACTGAATGGCTTTTAAGTGGCAGAGGCCGGAGCATGTGCAAAGGCTGAAAGGAGAGCATTCATGGAGTGGGAGAGGTTTCCATTGCTGGTGGGTTGGGGAACGGATGCAGGAGTCCTAAGGAATCAGGAGAGAAGGAGCGGAGGGGATGGAAGCGGTTTCAGCTAAGGCACGTCTGCTCGCTCCTTAGAGGTCATTCTCAAGGGGAGTGATGCGAGCTGCCGGCGCGCAGGCGTTCTGCAAGGCTCCGCGGATATTCGGCAATGGCCGTGGGGAAAGAGAGACAGGCAGCCCGAAGAATGAAAAGCAGCTACTATTTTATGAATGCTTGCTGCCTGCCAAGGCTCTGCAGGGTTTCAAGCATGGTGTGTCATGTGATCCTCAAAACAGCCTCTGTGGTGCCGACAGCTTCATTTACAACGCGAGCCATCGGAAGCTCACAAAAGCTGAGAAACCTCCTCTAAACCACGGAGCTAAAGTGGTACGCTCCAGCCCCCGCGCATGCGCCCTGAACACCCCGGGCGCCGCGGGACCCAGAATTCCTGGGGACGTGGAAGAGACCATAGGCTCTGACGGAGGGGGGTGTCCCCGGGTGGTGAGGCGGAGTCTGCGTCGTGAAAAGGGCTGGAGGTTCCCGTGAGTCTCTGCCAGTATTACCCTCCCTTCTGTGAAGAATGGAATATTCCGACTCCTTAAAGGCCCAGGCCGCGAAAGAGATGATCTTTTCCGTACCGTGAAAATGGAGGTGAGTGGGGTGTGTGACTGGGCCTAGTAGCTGGCGGCGAGGGCGAAGGAGTGAAAGGTTTCTTAATTTCTGAGAAGTTGTTTTCGGGGAGCTTTGTGGGGGGCGCAAGGAGGCTCCCTATGGCGCGTCTCCGGGTTTCGGGGCGGGCGCGGCGGTTGGGGAGAGTGAGGCAGGGCTGCCGGGGACTGAGGCTCAAGGCCCGCGCGCGTGTCTCCAGCAGGGCCGCTGCTGCCGTCGACTCCGGAGCCCGAGCTCCCCGAAGGCCGCTTCCCTGCTCCCCGGACGCGGCGTGGGAGGTGCGCCAACCCGGGAGGACTGGGTAAGCGCGGCCCGGGGGAGCGTGGGGCATGGGACGTCGAGGAGGGCTTGCCCGACGGTTCTGATGATCATGGGGTTAGGAAGTGCCGTCAGAAGCGATAACTGACGACTCTGATGCCTGTCTGACCGCGGTCGCGGAAGCCTCAACGGTCGGGTTGAACATCACTGCCACTACGTGCCCTTAACGCTTGCCGCCCTCCCGTGTTCCAGGTGGTACATCCCTTGCAGCGCCTTCAGGCCAGGAGCGGTCTCCCATCCGGAGGTAGGACTACAGCCAACCCCTTCGCTTTTCCGTGTTCGTTAGTCTTCAGTGCAGCGGCATTGGCTGCCCCTTCACGGTTGATGCATTGAGCAGTAATTGTGCCCCGTTGCACTGCACACGTAACCTGGTGCTTCGAGTGGCAATGGCAGGGGGCGGCTGCTGACCCTGAGCTGTTCTACCGCGGCTGTCACCAGAGGTGAACTCCGTTAAAATGCTTGGTTTAAAGCGGCCAGTGCCCACAGTGGTTCCTCAAGCAATCAGGGCTAAGTTCCAGGTCCCGTTCGGGTTTCCGGAGCGGTGCTGGGGAGCAGGGAGGTGTTGACTGCTCTGATGAAATCATCTATAGGAAGTGCCGTCAGAAGCGATAACTGACGATAACATTCCTGGCTGACTGCGGTCAACAAGTCCTGCCCGGCTGCTGCTGCCCTGGAGTAGGTTGGTCTGGTTTGGACAGTGACCTTTTCTCGTCTGTTCACCCAGGTTGCACATGAGTGCTGCGGGGTCACCTGTGTGTGATCAGATCGAGACCAGCTGCTGAGTAGTGGAGGGAGGAGCACCGGCCTGCCCTTAAGGTTAAGGTAAGCTTCGGTCTGTGGAACAGTTTGCATGGCCAGCGGTTAGATAATGTGACCTTCCAATTAGGTCAGGTAGTGGCTCTTCTTTCTGGCTCACCTAATAACCTTGTATTACTGTAGCCCTTGACCTTAATTGAGCATATCCTGGAGATACGGTTCATGGTGGCAGTGGGGCAGAGGAAACCTGGGAGTTCTGTTAGCTCACTGCTCTAAAATCTGTCCCAGTTGCCTGTCTGCTGAGATGTAGCTTTCCTCGTCCTTGGAGATGACCGCTTAGGTGTGCGGGGTTAAAATGATGGGATGAAATGAGGTTGCAACACCCAGAAAAGCCAGTTAGGACTTACAGACTTCACCTGGCTTCATGTACCAAAAAACACCTCCAGTAGGTTCTTAAGGGCTCTGTTAGGATGGGCTGGAATTTGTAGTTGAGGCTCTCATTAGCAAAACTCTTTTCTCTGCCTTTGTTACCTGCTGCCTGTCTAGGGATGCCTCAGTTCATTCCCCTCTGGGCTTTGTGTGCTGAAGAATGGTGATTGGCGGTGTGGAGTTTGAAAGCTCGTGGCTGCAGCTTACCCCAAGGAGAGGTAAGCTTCCATGGACAAGGACCCCTCCCCCGTGGTAGAATGAATAAACGGCTAGTGTTGTTAAAATAGATTCTCAGAAAAAGGCTATCAAATGATGAAATCACCCAAAATAGCTGGAATTACCGGCAGATTGTGTAGTGGTGAATGTATGGTTTCTGAAGATACCTTTTTTACACTGTGAATAACTGTTGGTTGGAGCAGGAAGTGAGACTGATACTTAGTTTCTTTGCAGGCTGTCTTTGCAGAGAATGGTCAGCCATGCTGCAGCAGGTTCAGAGTCCTGTGGTCACCATCAGTTCGGACTGAAAACCCAGGCTTCAACAGTTGGTGTGGAAACGGTGCTTACCTTGTGCTGAGATGTGGAGTCTGTTCTTTTAATTAGCAATAATCGCGCCTCGGATAAACCTCATTGGCTACGATACTGCCACTGCGCAAAGCTGAGTCTGTTCTTTTAAAAGCGAACCAACTCTTGTTGGCTCTTAATCTTAAAGAGCCAACAAGTGTGTTTGGCAAACTGTAGGGTAGGCACTGTTGGTGTCATTGAATTCTTGAGTTTCCTAGTAATGTAGTATAAATACTGTATTTTTATCTCTCCTATCCAGAAAGCTTCTATACTTTTAAATATTGTATGAATTTGTTCTGTTGGGTGAGGGTCTGAGTTCTTTAAGATGCAAACATATTTCTTCCTGAAACTGATACTTCTGTGCAATTACCACAAACTGCAATAAAGGATGGTCTTTAGTACTGGTTTTTAAAAACGTGTATTTGAAGAAAAAAAATTGTGGTCACTGCTGTCACATTAGCAGTCAAGGTATTAGCACTTGTCACCTTCTCCAAGGTCAGCCTAAGCTGTTTACCCTCAAACAACTTCAGACTTGAGGGTAACAGTTGCAAAGCACTTTGGGCTGTGTCCTTTTGCATAGCTGCCTACCTTCTGAAGCTCTGCACTGTGCTTCACCCAAACACCCAGGCAGTGGCAGGCAGGGTCCCCATAGTGTGGCTTTATACATAACCTGTCTTGGTGCCTTCCTGAGTTGGGATCTCACCTACCTGTCACTGGCTAGAGGCCTGACAGGCCATGCTTCTCAACTGTCTGCCGTTTGCCTGTGTTCTGGTCACCACTGTGGACATCTGTAAATTTTCTCAGGTTAAAAAAGGTTGGTCTCCAGTCTCCCTGGACTTCAAGACTTTTCCTTGGTTTTAGGGCTTAATGTGCCTAGAAGGGATTTTTAGCTGGTAGTATTAAGGGGGAGCTGGGAGAACCATTCAAGGAACCCCCAGTTCATCCCCATCTCCTGGCTGTCTTGCTAGATCTGCCACGAGTTAAGTCTGACCTCATTTTCATGGTCTTGGGTGTTTTTATTAGAAGGTTTTTGGGAGTGAGCCTAGTATCCCTGATGACTTTCTGGGGGACTCCATAAGCAACAGGAAAAGGTTTTTAAAATTCTTTTCAGGGGCCTTAGTGAAGGTCTGGTAGTCTGGGTTGGGGGATTTTTTGGGTGTATGCCATGTATGTAGGCATCCTGGGATGGTCTGTTGAAGGGTACACAGGGGCTGGGACCCCAGGGGGAGGTGTGGGCTTAAGTGGAGGCTGAGAAGTAGTTCCTCAGGGCTTCACAGGGAGGAGATAGACCACCACCTCAGATGGGGACTAGGTTCTTGGAGTCTCTGGGGCCCCTACTCCAGACTGCTGGCCAGGTGTTAGGGCAGAGAAGAAAGGTTCCGTCAGGAAATACTGGGTTAGATGTAGGGCCGAAATTACTTCCTACCTGGGGTTAACTTCTGACCCACAGTAGCTCAAGCATTCATCTCCAAACAAGACCACCCACAAATCTGGGGACTTGAGGGCTGCTCACCCTCAAGCCGTACAGGACTTTGCAGGAGCCAAAAAGGCAGAGGACGTGGACAAGAGGGGTAAGGGAGAGGACTGGAGCAGTATTGCACAGCCCCCTTCCCAGATGCTACAGTCTGGCTCGGGTGTGTGGGGTTGCCCAGGCCAGTTTTGGGTGATAACCTGAAGCTGCTGGTGGGGGGCCCCTTAGCCTGCCTCAGTCCTCCTACCCCACCGGGACTCCCTGGTGAGGACCCCCACTTCTGTGTCATGTCTGAACGGTACCTACAGTCTCCCAGCCCTCTTTGGCAGGATCCAGAGGGCCTCCCCCAGGGTCCTCCTGGTCTACTGTCCCATCCCGGGCCTCCTCCCCACTGCAGGGGCCCTCGCCCAGCTCCAGGATGGTGGGGAGGTGGCCCTGCTTCGGGGAGCGCTTGCGCAGGCTGAGCAGGAAGGGCTGGGGCAATGAAAAGATGTCCACGTTGTTGCCCAGGTCGATCCACGTGACGTTGGGGAACTTGCTGGGGTCCTTGAGGGTGTCGGTGAGGTCACGCAGCAGGGCCCGGGTTAGCCGGTTGCCGTTGAGCGCCAGCGTGGTGAGGCGGGGCAGCGCGCTGAGCGCGGGCAGCAGCTGCAAGACCATGTCGTCAGTGAGGCCCGTGAAGCCCAGCTCCACGCTGTCCACCTGCTCCCCACAGCGCTGCAGGTAGCTGGTCACCCGCTCCAGGTCCCGGGAGGTCAGCGGGATGCCGGACAGGTCCACGGTGTTGTCTGGAGGGCTCCCAGCCAGGACAGCCTTGAGGCTGCAGGGGAGAAGGGACAAGCCAGGTTCAACCAAGTGGGGCCGGCCTTCTCCCGGAGGCAGCAGTGGCCACCCTGCGGCTCCAGGGACGGGAGATACCAAAGACCTCTGGTGCTTTGGCGATACCTCGCATCTCAGCCTGGCTGGGCCCAGCTGCCAAGAGCTTGAGGGACCCCAGGGGAAAGGCCCAGAGGCTTCTGCAGTGACTACGGGTACATTCTGGGGCCATAGTGCCTGGGTTTACATCTTTTTTTTTTTTTTTTTAAGATTTTATTTATTTATTTGACAGAGTGAGAGATCACAAGTAGGCAGAGAGAGGGGGAAGCAGGCTCCCTGTTGAGCAGAGAGCCCAGTGCAGGGCTTGATCCAAGGACCCTGAGATCATGACCTGAGCTGAAGGCAGAGGATTAACCCACTGAGCCACCCAGGCGCCCCAAGGAAACAATTTAAAAAAGAGCTCTTTAACTCATCCGGGTTTGCATCTTAACTCTTCTTCCTGCTGGTGTGAGCTCTGGTCCCTTAACTTCTCTGTGCCTCAGTCACTTACCTGAACAATGGAGCTAAGTACCACAGAATTATTAAGTGAAATAAGGTAACTGATGCCGAGCATTTAGAACAGTGCTTGTGTACCAGAGAGAGGAGTGAATATTTGCTGTGGCCATTATGAATCACTTAGACTGAGCTTCCTGCTTCCCCAAGAGCAGCGCTTTTGAAGACCCGTCTCGCCCACCTGATGGGGAATCCTTAGGGAGAGCCCTGTAGGGCAGCAGGGAGGGGAGGGCGCAGGGTCTCTGAGCCAGGGGGTGGGGGTGGTGCTGACTCCTGGAGGCTCAGGGATCTGTACACGCTTTCACTCCCTGCCGTCTGCTACTCCTTGCTCTTCTGTCTTCCTGGACCTTGCTCTGCGGCCAGAGCTCCCCCATTTCCAGGTACCCCAGGCAAGCCCTGGAACCCCAACAGTGGGAAAGAGAGGAAGGTGCGGGGGGGGGGGGGGGACTCACAGCTTGTTTCAAGAGCATATGTCAGGGGCGCCTGGGTGGCTCAGTGGGTTAGGCCTCTGCCTCTGGCTCAGGTCAGGATTTCAGGGTCCTGGGATGGAGCCCCACATCGGGCTCTCCGCTCAGCGGGGAGCCTGCTTCCCCCCCACATCTCTGCCTGCCTTTGCCTACTTGTAATCTCTCTCTATGTCAAATAAAATCTTTAAAAAGAAAAAAAAAAAGCATATGTCAATATGAGCAGCCCGAGGATCACGGCTTGGACTTCTTGGCAAAACATGTATCCTTGAGATCTGAAGCTGGAAGGCGGCTTCCAGTCTCATCTTGCCTCTCAGGGTGTGACCTCTAAATGCTTGAAACATTGCCTGCCCTTTGTTCAGGGTAAAATAAAGCACAGACCCATTACACCTGAGAGATAGGGAGCATGTGGTTAACAACCTGGGCCTGGGGTTTGAAACCAGTCCTGCCACTCAGCAGCTTGATGATGGTGGCCAAATGTCAACAGTAATATCCCCCACCCCATTCAATCCTTCAGCAAGTGTTTTTAAACTCCCATTATGTGCCAGGCACTGTCCTAGGCACTGAGGTCCTAGTCGTGGACAAGACAGACATGATCCCTGTTTTTACTCTACCAGGGATGGGGGAGACCAAACAGACCACAAATGAGATGGAAGTGAGAGGAGCTTGGTTGGACATGGCCACTCAGGGAAGGCTTCTCTGAGGACGTAATTCGAGCTGACATTGGAAGAAAAAGTGGGCCCTCAGAAGAGTCTGGTAAAAGTTCCAGCAGAGGGAGGCAGGGGCAGAGGCCCTGAGGCATCTGAGCCAGCAGGAAGGCCAGCATGGTTGCAGCGAGGGGAAATGGGAGGCGAGAGACCAGAGAGGGGCCGAGCACCGATCACAGAGGACCCCGTTTGGATCTCATTCAAGTGTGATGTGGGGAGTGAGGCTTTTGAAATGAAGAAAGGACAAAGCAAGCGGCTGTGTTGGGGAGACAGAAGAGGAGGCTCCTGGATTCCAGGTCACATTTCGAGGTTTTCAATTCTTTTTTTTTTTTTTTTTTAAAGATTTTTTATTTATTAATTTGTCAGAGGGAGAGCGAGCGAGAGTGAGCACAGGCAGACAGAGTGGAAGGCAGAGTCAGAGGGAGAAGCAAGCTCCCTGCGGAGCAAGGAGCCCGATGTGGGACTCGATCCCAGGACACTGGGATTATGACCTGAGCCAAACACAGAGGCTTAACCCACTGAGCCACCCAGGCGTCCCTCGAGGTTTTCAATTCTAAAGAACTAGGTCACAGACTCCTCATGGCTTCCAGGTCCCACGGGTGCTCCTGCTCTGCTCTGTCCCCATGCACAGCCTCTGACTTCAGCCCAGCTGGAACCCCATCCATGACTCTCTCTTCCTCCACCTGGGAAGGAATCGGCTTTGGAGTGGAAGAGTCCAGAAGAGAAAGAGGAACCAGACCTCTTGTCAGTGAGTGAGGGCAGTCCTGGCCCTGCCCAGTCTAGGGGAAGCACACAAGCCACTCTACCCCATGGTCATTTGCAAGAAAGGCAGGGGTGCTCCCTCCAGAAAACCTAACTTCCCGGCTCTCCTTTACTCGCTTCCAGTGGTGCTAGCTATCTCGCCCACGAGTTCTGTGCCCATGTGCCCCCAGCCCCCAGTCTTCAGGGGGCCATAAAACCCTTAGGGCTTCTCACTGCTGCATGGCCCAGGGCCATGGCTAGAGCCTGGGTCCCCCCTAGGAGACATCCAGAAGTGGGGGATGCAGTGGGAGTGCCCACGTTCGGCACAGCAGGAATTAGAAACTCCTCATGTCTTCCTTTCCATCCACCCCTTCTGAATGGTGATGTGCCAGCTCCCATCCCACAGAGCAAGGAGGGCCCCACCGGCAGCTCCCCTCATATCTCATGCCCACCTGGAGTGCCCTCTGGCCACTCTCCCCACCCAAGCCTGACTTCTCCTTCAGGCGCCTTCCAGAGCAACCCCTCTGATTCCAGCCCCCCACCCCATCCCGCCCAAGGAGTACTGTGGAGCCCAGCCTGGCGTGGGTTCGCTCTGGGCTGCCCTTGTGGAAGGAGGCCTGGGCGGGGGCGGGGGCAGGCGGGCAGGTCTGCCCCAGGGGACTGAGACTCACCAGGCCTGCGGCTTCCTCTTCACCAGCCCCCGGTGCCGCCTCCACTGGGAGTGGGGGCTCAGGTGGTAGGTCAGCTGCCGGCATAGCTTCTCCATGGCGCCCAGCGCATCGCCTTCCTGCAGAGACAACCACAGGCAGGAGGCCCTGAGTCGTAGGCACAGGCCCAAAAGGCCAGGCCCTCCCCTCCGGCTTCCCCTCTCCAAGGGATGAACTGGGGGAGGCTTCCTCCTTCTGGGCCTCCAAGCAGAAAGCAGTTGGTTGCAAACTGACCTGCCCATGGCTGTGAATTAGTTGCTATCATGGCAAAATGGAAATTTGCATAAAACTCTACATTCACAATCTGATAGTTGACCAGAGCTGAGTGCTTAGCCAGTATTCATCATGGTCCCTGCCTCTTCCCAGTGGCCAGGGCCGTTCTGCTCACTCATTTGCTCAACAAAGGTTTACTGAGCACCTCCTAGGTGCCAGACAATTGTTCTAGGCAAAAAGAAGAAAGGGAAATATTTTTATGATGGTGCATGTGGGAAAATGTCAAAAGTAGGAAAAGAAACAAGAAAGGAGTATCCAAGTCCTTTCCAGCCCAATTCATTTGTCTACTGTAATCCTAGTCTGGCCCTTCAGCACTTTTTTTTTAAAGACTAAGTTCTACACCCAATGTGGGGCTTGAACCCAAAAACAAGAGTCCCATGCTCTACTGACTGATTGAGATGCAGCAGGCCCATCAGCATTTGAGTTTGAAATCCTGGGTATTAATTTTTAAAAAAGATTTTATTTATTTATTTGACAGAGATCACAAGTAGGCAGAGAGGCAGGCAGAGAGAGAGGAAGGGAAGCAGGCTCCCCACTGAGCAGAGAGCCTGATGTGGGGCTCAATCCCAGGACCCTGAGACCATGACCTGAGCCAAAGGCAGAGGCTTTAACCTACTGAGCCACCCAGGCGCCCCCAGAAACCCTGGGTATTATGTCCTAAATGGTCTCCCACCAAAGTTCTTAAATTTAAGTCCTAAACCCAGGTATCTCAGACTACAACTGTATGTAGAAATAGGGCCTCACAGAGCAATTCAGTTAAAATGAGGTCATCTGGGGTGGGCCCTAATCCAATGTGACTGGTGTCCTCATGAAAAGGGATTAGGTCATAGACACACACAGAGGAAAGACCACATGAAGACTCTGGAGAAGCCGGTCATCTTCAAGCCAAGAAGAGGAATCAGAAGAAACCAAACCTGCGAACATCTTGATCTTAGACTTGCAGCCTTCACAGCTATGAGGAAATGAATTTCTGTTGTTTAAATGGTATTTTGTTATGGCGGCCCTGACAAACTTACATTGGGTTTAGAGAGATGCTAGAGAGACTCCACCTCTGTCCCAAGGGAAGACAGCTCAATAGACAGTCACCAAGCCCTGGGGGAGGGGGGCCAAGAGTGAGTGAGGTTCAACCTTGAGCCCATGTCCAGTGCCTGGCACACAGCGGGCACTCAATAAAGGCCAGTGGATGGTTGTTACCATCAACATTCTGCTAGTGGAGATGCAGCATATTACGTTCGTATATGTGCTGCCGAAGCGAGCACGCATATTAAGTTCGTAAGAGCACGGACTCAGAGCCAAACTGTGTGGGTGTGAACCCTTGCTTTGCCACCTCCTCTGTGACCTTGGGCAAGTCACTTGACCTTCAGTCCTCCTCTGTGAAGGGATAATAATGTCCCAATGCACGGTACATTTTGTGAGGATGAAATGAGTCCCCATTTGCACAGGGCTGTGACTATAGCTCAGGACACAGCTAGCTCTCCAGTTATGCTCACTGTGTCAATCATGTCCCGAACGAGAAGAGCAACGTAGACAGGCAAAACTCTGGCAGGGTAGAGGAAGATGAATCCTCCCTAGGCTCAGATGTGCATTGGGGCTTTCAGGACGGATGGATTCATGATTTTTGCATGGAGAGAGGAAGCGAGGCATCCCTGGGTGAGGAGGAATTGTGTGCAACGGTTTGAGGTTGGGGATGTTATAGGCAGGGGAGCAGGTGACAGTCTGGGGTCACATCTCACCACCTCCACAGTTACCACGTTGGTCCAAGCCACTATCATCTGTCAGCTGGTTTGTTGCACACAGACCTTATGCTAGGACTTCATGGAATTCCCACGACACCCCAGAGCGGAACTGCTCTCATTAGCCCCATTTTACAGAGGAGGAAACTGAGGCACAGAGAGCAGCGCTGGAGCTGTTGGAAAGGCAAGAAAAGAAGACCCTGAAGGCAAAAGACGAGAGAGGAGGCAGGAAAGGGGAATGTTGACTATCCAAAGAGGTAAAGCATCTGAGCAGGGATCCAGGAGACAGAGGCTCAAGATGGAAGAAAATCAGTGTAGACAGCACCTCCGGTCTCTGGTTCTCCAAGAACCTCACTTCCTTCTGCCCCAGCCTGCCTGTCTGACAAACGTCACCTGTCGCTTCACGCGATTACACTCTCAACGTTTGGGTTGCCGTGTTCTGATTCCAGACTTTGTTTCTTGCTAAGCCTCCTCATTCGGTTGTGTGTGATGTGATGGGCAGCCGGAGCCACAGGCAGCGGCTCGATCGGGGGAGAACAGCAGGATCGTGTTTGCATTTTGGGACTGTCCCTCTGACAGACAGGGTCTGGGGCCAGGTCCATCTGCTTTGTGCAGTTTGGGGCCTCTGTGCTGGGCCTGCGGAAAGCCCTGAAAGTGATGGAAACTGAACAGTGCCCAGGATGGAGAGGGTGTGGGCAGGGCGGGGATGAGGAAGGATCCAGGTTTTGGGCTTAGGTCCTGGGTAGAAGGCAAGGGGCTCCAGGAGAGAAGGGGATGAGAAAGCAAGATGGGGGGAATGAGCGCTCACTCGGTACCACGTGGAGTCTGAGGGTATCTGTGAGTCCCTCCTGGGAGATGTAACTGGATTTATGTGGCTGTGGCTCAAGACACACTCATCAGCCTCTGATTTACCCTCCAGCTGTGGAATGAGGTGAGGTGGAAAGCAAGGAGCAGGGGGAGGACACATCAGACTGGAAGGGATGGAGAAGGCACAGTGTAGCCATGGGCACCATGGCTTCTCCTCCAATAAGGAGGCCTTGGCCAGAAGAGGCGCACGGAGGGGAGGTCATGGTGGGGGCCCTGGTGAAGGCCAACTCTGGAGGCCAAACGGAGGATGGGAGGCGACAGCAGAGACGGCGCCTTGAGAGCTGTGGTTCTTCCCTTGGGGTCCTTACATCCTGGAATTACCAAGGGGCTTTAAAAAACCCTGCCTGGGCCACCCCCAGCAGGAGTGGGCAGCTTGCATGCAGAGATTTTTTTTTTTTTTTAAAAGCTCCATATATGATTCCTGTGTCGCCAAGGTGGAAAAGGACCGGGGCAAACTTTCAGAGGGGCAGGGCTGGGGATGGATTGGGTGGTCGGTCTGGCATCACTCCTGGGACCACCCCAAAGGCAGAACATTGCCACTCTCCCGCGGCACCTGCTCCACAGATGAGCACCGAGCTCCAAAGCTTCGGCTGCTCCTTCAAACACTTCCGTGGGGGGTGGGGGGGTGGGTGTCAGCCTCTGGGCCTGAGCCTCTGGGCCTGAGCCACTGGGCAGAGAAAGGAAGAAACAAAGAGGAAAAGGCGGCAAAGCAGCCGCCGCAGTGCGCCGGCGCTGCCACAAGGGGGCAGCTGTGTGCAAGGCGCCGCAATGGGCTGATCGCGCGTCGCGGTTCCCCGCCCGGGAGACTGAGCAAGCCGGTTTCCTCACCAACAAGGACAACAGATACGGTCACCTCACAGGCGATTTGAGACTCAGCGTGGGCTGGTGTCCTCATAGAAGGGAGAGCTCGCTTCCGTCTGCCTGGGCTACATAAACAGCAGCTAACATTAACCGCGCGTCTACTAGGTTAGGCGTCGCCTCTGCGCACTGCGCGCACGAGCTCACGACGGTCCTGTAACTCACAAGGATCCTATGAAACGGGGGCTACTATCAACCCCACTTTACAAAGGAGGGAATTGAGGCATAAATAAGCTGACTAGACAGGCAAGCCCCACAACGTGTAAAATGGAATGAGGACGCAAAGCCCGGCTCCGGGGTTGGCATCCTTCCCAACCTGCCCTCCCGCCCTGCGCTGCCCTCCTGGGGATAAATCATTTGCTTAGGTGGGTTCAAGGTGTTTCATTTGTACCCGCAAAAGTCTTAAGCAAGCCCATCTAGTCCCCCCACCCCCAACTCCAGGTCTCCCTCCCGCGGAGAAGAGGACAAAGCAGGACAGACTCAAAACTGGAGGAGAGGGTGGGGAAGGCAGGGGCTGGAAGGGGAGGGAGGAGGCAGAGGAGGAGAAAGTGTCGTTCCCGCGTGGTTTCCAGCAAGAGCAGCCACGCGCCCCTTGTGCAACGTTGGCCGAGGAGTGTGACCACCGGCCCCACAAGTTACCCGGTCCGTGCGCCCCGCACCCAGCGCTCCGCGGGCTGCAGGCCCCTCTCTGCTCCTCAAAGTGGTGAGGCCCCGCAGCCCCTTTGTGCAACCAGACCCCATCCCACGCTGCAGTTGATTGGTCCAGAAGCGGGCACTGGCGGAGCGCAGCCAATCAGCTCTTTCCTGGCGACGAGACACACCCCCCGCTGCTCCCAGGGCTGGACACCGACCAGTAGACTCGCAGCCCCCGGGAATGGAGAGTGAGGCCCGGGGAGCCCAGAGGAGGGGTGGAGAGATGTCTGCACAGCGTCTGTCTTTGGGCCCCACGAAAGCCCTCGGTATCAGGACAAATTATTTTCCTAGCTTGAGGCTCCAAAAAGCCCTCGTCACCCACACCTGGGGCTCAAAGGCAGTTTGTGGAATTAATTCTGCAGCTCTTCCTGCCACCCAAGGAAGGAAGGAGAGGGGCAAGATGCAGGTCTTAGGTAGCTGGGCATTGCAGGGTGGAGCGAGGGTCCCGAAGCACTGGGGCCTCCTATTGCCTCTGACCGGGGCCAGGGGGCTGGAGAGGACCCTGAGGGACTCTGGCTGACTTGTCAGGAAGAATGCTCAAGGCAGACCGCAGTCCCCTCCAGGAGGGGCCACAGCACCCGATGCTGCTCCACCTGTCGCCTGTCCGATGGGGGCTCCTATCCGCCATCTTGGCTTCCCCAGTCCCCCAAACAAGCACAGCCCTCCACTAGCTCTGGCCAACGGCTTCCCTCACTCATTCATTTTTTTTTTTTTTTTAAGATTTTATTTATTTGACAGATCACAAGTAGGCAGAGAGAGAGAGAGGGGGAAGCAGGCTCCCCGCTGAGCAGAGAGCGGGATGCGGGGCTCGATCCCAGGACCCCGGGATCATGACCTGAGCCGAAGGCAGAGGCTTAACCCACTGAGCCACCCAGGCACCCCCCTCACTCATTCATAAACTCATTCTTCAGCTATTGACCGTCCTTCCTCCCACAAGCTGGATCCTGCTCTGGATATGGGGAGACTTGAGCGCTATAGACAGCATGGCGGGGCCTCCTGCCCCAACTTCCAGTTGGGTTCAGCTAATGAGAGTGATTGGAGTGAGACCAGAGAGCAGGAGGAAGGATCCTTCCTACTCTCATTCCCTCCCAGCTTCAGCATGTGAGGCAGCCAGACCCCAAGAGCGCCCCACAGACCCTGGCCTCCTGTCACCGCCCCCTCCTGTCCTCTCCTGCTCTGCATCAGGGTTGATCTGGGTGATGCATAGAATGTGGCAAGGTCATAAGAGATACTGTGGTGTCTGCCTTGTTCTTTTCTCGGATCACCTGCTCTGGACTAAGCCAGCTGCCCTTGAGAGAAAACTCAAGTGGTTCTATGGAAAGACCCATGTGGCAAGAAACTGAAGCCTCCTGCCACCAGCCAAAGAGTGGGCCAGCTCGGAAGGGGGCCTGCCTGTGGATCCTTGGAGCCCTGGCCACTGTCTGGAGGGACCCCAAGCTAGAATTACCTAGTCACACAGTAGAGACTGCCCAGGGATAAAGGCCGACCGTTTAAAGCGTGGAGTTCTGGGGTCATCTGACACACCGCAATAGAAGAGACAGCACCGTCCTGGGAAGGGAGCTCTCATGGCTCTGGTCACAGCTTGTACTAAGCCCTGCCTGATGCAAGATGTCACTGCGAACAAGACAGATGCCATCTCCTCCCCCTTCGGCAATACCACTGTTCTCACGGGGGCTGGCCAACCATGTGTCAGGCGACAAAGAGATAAGCCAGATAACTTGGGAGACCAGTGAGAGAAATGAAGCCCTCAACAGGACACAGGGTGACCGGGGGAGCCGTGTCAATGACAAGGCTGGTCACAGAAGGTTCTGGAGAGGCTGAGTCTGAATGGAGGAGCTGGGGAGCCCAGGCAGAGGTGGAGGCAGCAAGGTCCTTGGGGCAGGAGAGATCTGATTGCTCCAGGAACTGAGAGGAAGCCCAGGTGGCCCAAGCCGCTGAGTGAGCGGAGTGGAGAGAATGATACAGGAGATTTGGGTGGGGGCCACGGATGGGGTTTGGGTTTTAGTGAAAGTAGGACACCAGCTCACGTGGGAGGTTTCTCAGCAAGGTTCTTGGGGGGTCCACATTGATTTTGACCTTGCACATTGCTCCCTGGCTGCTCCCAGAGCACAGAGGGCTGGGAGGCATGACGGGATGTGGAGGGCTGGCACTGGGGCCCAGGGGAGGAAAGAGTGTCTAAACTTGCCTGCGACATGATCTGTGCTGGTGGTGTGATGGTTTGGGTGCGGGAGGGGTGGTGACTCATGGACACCCAGGCAGAAATGTCCAAGAGGTGGGTGACTTTTGAGCTGGAAGCTGGGCTGTGGATGAATCAACACATAGTCATGGGCGAGATGGGGTTTTGCTTGTCCCCTCCTTCTCGGGGCACACACAGACCCACCCCCATCTAGGGCCTAGGCCCATGTCCAGGTGGGACACCAGAGGGGGCTTTGGGTAGGCTGGGACTCATTCAAGGGGGGTCGTCTTAGTTGTAGGGTTAGTGGTCTGGTGGTTCCTCACCGAGACCGGACAAGGAAGGGCTATTTCCTTTGTCCCACATCACTGTTGAGGGAGGCGGCCCCTTGAGGTTGATGGTTTTGACATCTCTGATCTGAAGTTCTCAGATGAAAGATCTAAGAACAGAAGTCCTGACCAGCCCCGAGCCAGCTCACGTTTTGGGGTGAGTGCACTCAGAGGCTGCCCTTATCACCAGCTTTGGGGCCCCAGAGCCAGGACCTTCAGCTCTGGCCTCAACCACAACCAGGAGAGCCCTTCCAAAGGGCCTCTCCGGCCACATGGCCTTGGGTATGGCTAGGGGAACAGCTAGGACCTGGGGCCTCTGACCGGGCTGACACCCCTGACTTGCTCTGGAAATCAGGAAATCCCAGGCCGTCCCCTTGTTCTCCAAAACTCTGAGCCCAATCCCTGCCTCGGTGTCCCACCACAGACCTGTTGGGTCTGAGCACCCTGCTTGGCTTGTGATTGGTGCTCACTGACTAGGGACAGCTTAGCTTTTGGGTAGAGGGTGCTCAGTCCTGCTAAGCACACTCTGGAGAGAATCAGTTCACTGAACCCCGCCCCCCAGCTATGGCTCTACAGGGGACGGTATTGTTATGCACCTTTGGAGTTGAGGAAAACACAGGTCAGCTAAAGAAGTGGCCTGAGAAAGCTACCCCGAGATGGGGGAAGGTGGGAGGGGTGGGAGATGGGGAGTGGAGGGGGTTGGGGGGTGGGCGGCAATGTTTGTGTCCCCCCCCCCCCAACTCGTAGGTTGAACCCCATACCCGGATGATGGTGTCTGGAGGTAGGACCTTTAGGAGGGGAAGTAGGATTAGATGAGGTCATGAGGGTTGGAAGAAGAAAACAGCCAGCTGGCTTGCTTTCTGCCAACATGAAGCCACAATGAGAAGGTGGCCATCCGCAAACCGGGAAGAGGGCTCTCGCCAGAACCGGGCCTTGCCGGCACCCTGATCTTGGACTTCTGGCTTCCAGAACTGTGAGCAATACCATTCTGTTGATTCTAAGCCACCCAGTCAGGGGCAATGTGTTGTAGAGGCCTGAGCTCAGAGCCCCCCAGGTACAGCCCTTGTACTCCCCACCAGACGGAGGGGACAGGTCTCAGCCCAGAACCCCTTGGGGCACCTCCCGTGTCCTGTGGTTTGCATGGGCAGTTACCCACCTGCAAACCCTCCTCCTCCGGCCCAGATGCAGCCACACAAGTCCACCCCCCGCCCCCCCCCCCCCCAGCACTGGGAACATAGGGGTCGGGTGCCTGAGCACCAGCCTGCAACCAACCCAGAACTGGGTCCAATCACACCTGCGTCTCTTTTAGCAGACTGCTTCATTACCTGACTTTGGTCTTCCTCAACTCCAAAATGGGCATAAAAATAACATCCCTCCTATTGAGCTGTTCCAAGTGCCCTGTGATCGGTCACCCTGTCACCTGGGGGCATCTGAATTTACGTTCCAGAAAAGGCAGAGAGAGGTCTGGCACCTGCGAGGCCTCGGACAGACCCTGCTCACAGCTTCCCCAGGCTGAGCCAGGTAGCATGGGAATGAGAAGAGAAGGTGATTCTAGGCCCAGCGGGTTCCCCTGCGGCTCCTGGCGCCAGCCCCTCTCCCTCAGGCCCCGAGGTTCCCAGCCTGCCAAGCCTCCTTACCCGCTTTTTCTTACGTCCCCTATTTGAGCCCCGTATCCTTGCCTTCTGCTGCATCCTACCACCAGCCCCAACACCCCTCCTCCCCCAATGGCTGCCCCCACCCTTCAGAGCTAGCTCCTCCCCTCAGAACCTTGGCCCCAGACAGCCCCAGGAGCCAGAGAGAAGGCCGCAAACAGAGGCCCGGATGGAGGCCCAGCTCCAGAACAATATTGCCCGCGCTCAAGTCTGCGCTTGCTTAGGTCAAGGGAGGGTGGGTTTGACCAGCACGCCCTCCCTCTTCTCCTCAATCCTACTCTGGAAGCAAAAGCTACCCTCAGGCACTCCTGGGTCCTGCTCTAGGCTTCCTGGCCCTGTCACAGAGGAAAGCCTTCTTTTGGAAGCTGCTGGAAAATGAGGGATGGGAGAGAAGAGCTCCAGAGTGGAGCTGCCCCCACACTGGCCCTCCCCTTCCCTGCTGGGGTCATGCTGGGTAAGCTGGCCCGGCACCCCGTGAGGAGGGGGGCAGACGCTCCCATCTGGAAGTTGGCTAAGCATCACCCGCCCTCGGAGCGCTCCCTTCTCAGCTCTGGAAGCCAGGCAGACGTGGGCTTGAGCAAAGTGGGGGGATGTGTAAAATGACATTCAGCCTTCGAGAGGAAGGCCGTTGGAAGTGCTGAGGACTGAGGCCCCGGAAAGCACCAAGTGGGGTCACTGCTAGATTTACATGGCGCCTTTGTGCAAATAGGAAGAGGTCCACCACTAGACGGACACAGGCTTGAGCCAGTGCCTGTGAGTTGGTGGCAGAGAGAGGGCTGGAACTGAACTGTCTCCTGCTACCTTGGCGTGTGCCTGTCTTTGTGCAAGGTACAACGCACACAACTGTCCATGGCAGTCCTCACCCATATCACAGGGGTGGCTACTCAGCTCCAGTCCCATAAAATGAGGGCTCCCTGCTGCAAGAGCATCCCATTATTCAAGGGCAGCTGAACAGGGAGAAATGTGTGAAATGGTCTGAGTTCTAAATGTTGGCGATGAGTCCAGATTTAATATCCCCATGGGTCAAACAAAACCTGGGCTCATGGATGCTGGGCCTTAGGACAGGGTGGGCACCCCAGGCCCCGCTGGTTTGTCCTCCTTGGGCCCCGGGCAGTAGCGACCAGCCCTCCCTGGACTCTTAGCCACTCTGGCCAGAAAGCCGCCTGCCTCCACCCCCCCGAGGTGGCTGGCTCAGACCACGGCTGCCCTACCGGCTTGGGGCAGTGGATGTAGCGGGCCAGGCTGATGATGAGGTCATGTGTGATCGGGTCCACCAGGTTCCTGAAGCTGGCATAGCGGTACAGAACGTCGTCTAGAGAGGTCGACTCCATGCCCAGGTCCTGCAAGAGGAAAGGATGCCCAGAGGTCAGGGGTGGCCCAGTCTTACCCTTGAGTCCCACCCAACACACCCAAAACAGCCTCCTGGAGGTGGCTTAGCGCCTACCCCCCACCACACCCTGGCCAGGGAAGAGACCCACTCCCCACCTTCAAGAAGCTTTCCTAGTTGCAAGGAAGCATCTTAGAACCTCCCCCAGAGGGCCAGGAAAACTCGTGGAGAGATGGTCTTCCCAGTGCATGCACGTCTCCCAAGCCCTCCAACATCGGACGAAGAGCACTCCTCCAGCCCACCCAACCCAGGAGGAAGCCAAAGGCGGGCTGGCCATTGTATGAGAGGCTGCTTTTCTACATAGGGCAAACCTTGGAAACGGCATGTGTTGCAAATCCCCCTGCTCTGTGATAGGGTCCCTTGTACTGATAATGATTTTTTTTTTCATTTTCTGTGGTCATCTTTACTGCTCCTTCTGCAGATGACCCAACCTCAGTGCTCCTTTGCCTTGGGGTTGGGGTGGGGCAAATTTCTGGATTACGGGATTGCAAGGAAAAACTGCCGGGGACCCAGAAGAAAACCCCATATCAAGTGGGAGGGAGGAGAGGGAGCATGGGGGAAAGGGGCCCTGAGAGGGCTGGGGGCAGAGGTTTTTCAGAGGGACAAGGGTTTGGGGGGCACCACACTCTGAGAGCCCCAGCTGGGAGCCCCTGGAGATACCCCTGCCCACCTGCCCCCATGGACTTGGCCACAAACAGTCGCTAGTGTGGAGTAGGACCCAGGACCCCCCCTCCAGGTGTTCTGGCCCAAGACCCCCAAGATTCCTGCCCCACCCCAGGGAAAAAGCAGGCTCCCCAAACACGACTAATGCTTGAATTCCCCACCAGTCAAGTTGAAAGAGCCTTAATTGCTTTAGAGAAGCAGAGAAACATGGTTTTCTACCCTAGAGGGCTAGAATAAACTTTATGCCCTGTACGTGCGAAGGGACATGGGTAAACACCGTGACTTTCTCAACACCTGTCCCTGGTTTCTGTTGTCATTGGGATTGTGGGATTGTGATTTCTGTCCTCAGCTTGGTGCCTTGCCCAGATCAGGCCATGACAGGAATGATGACATTCCTGCCCACAGCCCACCGTGAGGACCAAGGAGGCCACCGAGGGTGGGCAGGGAAAGCAAGGATGAGCCATTTGTGCTGCCTTCACCCTCTGGGCCCCTAGGCACCCCCCACCAAGCCACTCACGGAGCTGCCCCAGCACAGCCCGGAGGAGGAAGGCTCCAGAGCTGGTTGGCCAGGATCCCGCACCCTGGAGACATGAAATGTCACCTGATGGGTGAGTCCCAGCAGAGGTTTGCTCCCTGTCATGTCACTGGGGGATCCTGAACTTTTCCAAACACCTTCCCCATGTGATTCTTAGAAATCCCAGTAAGGCAAGTAGGTTGGGCATCATGATTCCCAATTTACAGATGGAGAAACTAAGGCCCAGGGTTTCAGGAACGGGATGAATGACATTACGGTTCTAGTTAGCTCTGAAGTGCAGATTTGAAATATGCAAACAGCGTACACATCCTAAAAGTTCTCGTCGGAAAGAAAAAACACGTTTTTTTCTCCCGCTTCCCCAAAATGACACGAGGTGAGGATGTGAACTTACTGTGGTCCTCATTTCAGCGTATGTAAGTCAATCATCATTCTGTGCACTTTAAACTTACAAAAGGCTTTAACGCAGTTATATCCCAATAACAATGAGAGGGGAAAAAAATCGCATATAGTAAACATGCTTTTGTTTTATTTTTTATTTTTATATTTTTTAAGACTTTATGTATTCATTTGACAGAAAGAGAACACAGAAGTGGGGGGACCGAGTGGCAGAGGGGAGGGGGAAGCAGGCTCCTCACTGAGCAGGGAGCCCGATGTGGGACTCGATCCCAAGACCCCGGGCTCCCGACCTGAGCCAAAGGCAGATGCAGGTGCCCCAATAAAGATTTTTTTAAACAATAATTTCAGGAATGGTGGGGGTGACTGACATTTCTAAGGGCAAAGAAAGAAAGGGTCTTTGCGGGGGCATCTGGAGGGGCCTGGGCACCATGCCCTCCGCCCTGCTGGGGAAACTTGCTGAACCCGCCCTCTGGCTGGGTCTTACCTGCCACTGAAGGGACACTTTGATCCCTTCCCCTTGTAAGAAAGGAATGGACACCAAGGGCCAGTCTTGGGGCTCTTGTCTTCCATTCAGCAGGACTGACTCTCGGAGGCTAGAAGCCCTCCGTCAGGTTCTCTGGCTGCCGAAATAATTTCCTGGGGACCTAGATGCGGGGCTCAAGGGCTGGTGCGGAAGCTGGCAAAGGGAGGCTTTGCCCAGTCCCAGAGCTGAAGGCCTTCATGGAATTAAATAAAACACTATCTTAGGCCTCTGTCCCTACCCTGGCTTGTTCCATCCCTCGGCCAGGGCTCTGTCCTGGGCAAGCTACCTCATGTCACTGAGTCTCAGTTTCCTCATCTGTAAAATGGAGCCAGTGACCATCCCCGTCACAGGTAGGTGAGAGGAATAAAACCAGGTTAACATGTAAAGCAGGGAAGAATATCACCAACACAGCTCTCCCCACCCGACAATCCTTCCCTCCACCCCCGCCCCTGCAAGACCCCTCCTCTTCTCACACAGTGATTCGTGACCTCTTTTTGGACCACAGACCCTTCTGAGAAGGTGACAGAAGTCACGACCTCTCTCTCCAAAAAAATGGTAGCAGGGCCCGGACCCTTGGGGTTGTGGAACACAAACTCCTTCTTAGGAATGCGCACAAGTGCAGCCCACCCTCCCTGCGACAGGAGGAGGCTGGGAATGTAGGAAATTGTGTGTGGGGGGGGCGTCGTCAAAGGGTCTCTGTTCTAGGGTCTTGGAAGGCCCCTGTGTCATAGGGCCAAGGCTTCCCTCTCCTGGGGCAGGGACCCATGGGTGGAAACAGGGGTGGTGACTGTCACAGTCAGAGGCTGGATTTGTGGCCACAGGAGGACAGAAGATAGATTTACCTTTCCTTTCCTGTCTGTCCTGCAGGCTGGGCTGCCCCTCTGTGAGTTGTTGCCTGAACATAACCTCTGCCTCCCCTATCTTGCCCCCGTGTACCCCTCTGCTCAGCGTGCACCCCATCTCATGCTGGTCTCCACTCCCTGTCCCTGAGGGCCCCTGCAGAAAGCACCACATCCAGGTCTACCCAGTCCTGACCCACTGACGGTCGGCCAGAGACGCCTTCCCTCTTGGGCTCTGTTGGCCCATCTGTGAAATGGGCTGATGAACCCCACTCTTCGTTACCAAACCGTATTATCAAGATCTTGGGGCTGACTGATGGCAAACACGAGAGAGGCCAGAAGAGTCCTCAAGGCTTGGGACCCGTTTCTCGACAGAGCAGCTCTGTTGGCCTCCCTTTGGTTAAACAAAACAAAACAAAACAACCCAACAAAACAAAACAACCCCCCAAAGCAGTTTTGTGACCAAAGCGAAGTTTGAAAACTTCACAGTTGGCCTGGCTGAGTGCTTGGGCTCTTGCCCTCCTACCAGCCCTGCCCCGTCTCCCCCTTCCCCTCCTCTCCAGGCCAGTAGAGGCCTTCCATCTGGGGAGGACCAAGAAAAGCCTCCTTGTGAAGCCTGGAGGCTGGGGCAGGTCTGGGCAGAATGTTCGTCCCAGAGCCCCCATTCCGTGTCCTCCTGCCCTCGTGGTCATTCCGGGCTCCTGGCCCGCTGACAGTGGTCCCAGCTCCCTGGGCTGCTGCTGATGTCGGGGTTGATTCAGCTGTTGCGTGGGGGCTGGGGGTAGGCAGGGAGCAGGCAGGAAGGGGGTGGGGAGGAGTGTCTGGGTCTCTGCAGGAGGCGACTTTGCTTGGAGAGTGTCACCTGCAGGGGACCAAGGGGCCAGCTCATGCCACCTCACCTAAGTGGGGTCCCCATGTCACTTGAGTGAGAAGAATCAGGCTTAAGGACTTGTTCCAGTGGAAAGAGAGATGCTGGGAGTGAGGTTAAGGATATTGGCCTTCCAGTGAGTAGAGTGAGACCCATATAGATCACCATTAGATCAGCATTTCTCGAAGTGTGGTCTCTAGTCCCTTTCAGGGGCCCTGTGATGTCCTCTTCTCCAATGACCTATCAGCGCAACCTAGATTTTCTTTGCAGACTTCCACCAAAACAACACACCGCCAGAGACCCAGTGCAGAAGAGGCGGGTGTGAGCGTTCAGCTGTTTTCTTTAAAGCCACACATTAAAGAGATCCACAAAAGTGTGAAACAGTGTCACACTCCTCAGTAAAAGGCTTTTCTTATGGGGGAAAGAAAAGATTTTCTTTTGGAAAATATAGTTATTTTTGTAAAAGTTTATTTCACATGCGAGATTATTAATTTAATTTTATTTTTTTTAAAGGTTTATTTATTTATTTATTTGACAGAGAGATCACAAGTAGACAGAGAGGCAGGCAGAGAGAGAGAGAGAAGCAGGCTCCCTGCTGAGCAGAGAGCCCTATGCGGGACTCGATCCCAGGACCCTGAGATCATGACCTGAGCCAAAGGCAGCGGCTTAACCCACTGAGCCACCCAGGCGCCCGAGATTATTAATTTTAAAAAAAATTAATAAATAAATCTTTTTTTTTTTTAAAGTAAGCTCCATGCCCAATGTGGGGCTTGAACTCATGACCCCGAGATCAAGACTCGCATGCTCTACCAACTGAGCCAGCCAGGCACCCCCAGAATGAATACAGACACCTGTAAAATACCTTTGTTTCAATTTCTAATATAGTACCTGGCATCCATCCACTAGATTTAACCCACATAAAGAAAATCTCTCTTTGAGGTCCTCCGTGATTTTCAAAGGCACAAAGTTTCCTCCAAACACTAAAAATTAAATAAATAAATAAAATAAAAACACTAAAAATAGAACTACCATGCAATCCAGCAATCCCACTTCTGGGTATGTATCTAAAGGAAATGAAAACAGTCCACTGGAGAGCCACATGCACGGCCATGTTCACTGCAGCATTATTCCTAATATCCAAGAGACGGAAGCAACCTAAGTGTCTATCCATGGCGGAAGGGACAAGGAAGCTGTGGTATATAAATATATACAGACGACAGAATACTATTCCGTTGTGAGAAAAAAGGAAGTCCTGCCATTTGCGACAACATGGATGGACCTTGACGGCAAGATGATAAGTGAGATCAGTCAGACAGAGAAAGATAAATACTGGATGACCTCACTTACTTTTTTTTTTAAAGATTTTATTTGTTATTTATTTGATAGACAGAGGACACAAGTAGACAGAGAGGCAGGCAGAGAGAGAGAGGGAGAAGCAGGCTCCTGCTGAGCAGAGAGCCCGATGCGGGACTCGATCCCAGGACCCTGGGATCATGACCTGAGCTGAAGGCAGAGGCTTTAACCCACTGAGCCACCTAGGCACCCCCCTCACTTACTTTTTTTTTTATTTTTTTTTTTTTAAGATTTTATTTATTTATTTGACAGAGAGAGATCACAAGTAGGCAGAGAGGCAGGCAGAGAGAGAGAGGAGGAAGCAGGCTCCCCGCTGAGGGACTCGATCCCAGGACCCTGAGATCATGACCTGAGCTGAAGGCAGTGGCATAACCCACTGAGCCACCCAGGCGCCCCTCACTTACTTTTTTAAAAAAGGTTTTATTTACTTATTTTGAGAGCGAGAGAACGAGCGAGAACACAAACAGGGAGGAGGGGGCAGACGGAGAAGGAGAAGCAGACTCCTTGCGGAGCAGGGAACCCCACAAGGGGCTTCAAGGAGATCATGACCTGAGCTGAAAGCAGATGCTTAATTGACTGAGCCACCCAGGTGTCCGAATGACTTCACTTAGATGTGGAATCTAGAAAGGACCAAACTTGGAAACACAGGGTAGGATGGTGGTGAGCAGAGGCTGGGGGTGGATTTAAGGGTACATAGTAGCAACTAGTAGCTAAATAATTCTTGGGGATCTAATACACAGTACCCTGACTGTAGACAAGAAAACTATGACAAACATTAACCTCCCAAAGAGACTAGATCTTAACTGTTCCCACCACTAGAAGAAATGACAACTATGTGATCCCCAGATGCGTTCGCTAACCCAATGGCATACGGCAACATCGGTGTATCAAAGCAAAGCTGTACATCTGAAACATACAATTATTACATAATATTTTTTAAATGACATCTCAATTTCATATACTGTATGTCAATGATAAACATAGTAATTATATATTAAGTATTACAATATCAATTATATCTCAGCTTTTTTTTTTTTTTAAGGTTTATTTAATCTCTGCACCCAACATGGGGCTCAAACTCATGACCTGGAGGTCATGAGTTGCTTGCTTTTCTGACTGAGACAACCGGGCACCCCTCAGTTTTAAAGAGATTAAACAGGGCACCTGGGTGGCTCAGTGGGTTAAGCCGCTGCCTTCGGCTCAGGTCATGATCTCAGGGTCCTGGGATCGAGTCTCACATCGGGCTCTCTGCTCAGCAGGGGGCCTGCTTCCCTCCCTCTCTCTCTCTCTGCCTCTCTGCCTACTTGTGATCTCTCTCTGTCAAATAAATAAATAAAATCTTTTTTTTTTTAAAGATTATTTATTTATTTATTTGACAGAGAGAGATCACAAGTAGACGGAGAGGCAGGCAGAGAGAGAGAGAGAGGGAAGCAGGCCTTCCCTTTGGGTCCCGCGGAAAACTCCTACTCTATACATAGCAAGCTTTCTTTCTTTCTTGAGTTACCCTGACCCCTTGAGGGCTGATCTGAGGGTTCCAGGAGAGGGAAGTTCCCCACACACCCATGGATGGTGTCTGGGAGAAGGAGCAACATCCGTCCAAGAGACTGACTCCAGACTTCCAACTTAGTGATGAATGGCTCTGGAGAACTGGCACCTGGGGACCAAGTCCACAGGACCTGGACAGGGGCTGGGAGGGAGGGTCACTGGGAATTTCCTTGCTTTATCAGTGTATCAGCTCCATCCCCTGCTTGGTCATTGGGGCTACCACTGAAGAGCCCATTTCTGTTCCTACTTTTTTTTTTTTTTTTAAGATTTTATTTATTTATTTGATAGCGATTGCAACTAGTCAGAGAGGCAGGCAGGGAGAGAGAGGAGGAGGCAGGCTCCCTGCTGAGCAGAGAGCCTGATGCGGGGCTCAATCCCAGGATCCTGGGATCATGACCTGAGCTGAAGGCAGAAGCTTAATCAACTGAGCCACCCAGGTGTCCCCAAAACTATTTTGGAATGAAATCACACCTGCAGATGATCTGGCTAGATAATGCCTCAGTCGCTACTCATCCCTTGGCTGCCCTTGGCATGGCCGCCCCAGATGACTCTGAGGCCAGCTGATGCTTGGCTTTAGCTTCTTTTTTCTGCCCCAGGTCCACAGGATGGTTTTGTCACCAACCTCTAGCTGCCTCTCCTGGACAGCCCCAGCACACTGTCCCTTTCCTGGAAACACCAGTTCCGCAAATAGGGGGACCTAAAAACCCATTTCTGTCTTTATAACAATCTTTCAAAGTCACCAAAGGGGCATCCCTACATGATATCCCTCAAAACTCCAAAAGTCCCTTCCCAGAATCTCTCCCCGACCCCCAAATGCCCTTCAGCGTCACCTCTCCATGCTGCCAACCCTCTCAGCACCCAGCCTTTCCCTTCCTGATACAAACCAACTTCACATCTCTGGCTGATCCGGATCTTAGATCAACCCCCTCCCCACCTGGAAAATATCAAGTGTTAGTAAAGACGGGAGGAAATTGGACCGCTCCCGCTTGCTGATGAGAATGTAAAAGGATGCAGTCACTGCGGAAAACAGTCTGGCACTTCCTCAAAAAATTAAAAACAGAATTACCATATACTCCCCCAGAGAACCGAGAGCAGGGACTCAAGCCAGTATCTGCACACCTGTTCATAGCTGCACTATTCACAGCAGCTGAAAGGTGGAAAGAACCCAGCCGCAGACTGGGTTGACACGTACAATGTGTGGTTGACACATACAATAGAATCTTAATGGGTCGCAAAAGGGAATTGAAATCCCACATAAGCCACACCCTGGATGAACCTTGAGACATCGTGCTAAGTAAAATAAGTCCCTCGCAATAAGTGGGACTTATATGAAGTTCCAAGAGCCATCAAATTCACAGAGGCGGAAAGTAGGACGTTGGCTCCCAGGGGCTCAGGGGATAAGGAATGGGGAGTTTGTGTTGACCGGGTATGGAGTTTCAGCTTTGCAACATGACAAAAGCTCTGGAGGCGGATCATAGAATAATGTGAACACACCCAACATTGACCTGTAAAAATGGTTAAGATGGTACAGTTTATGGTTTGCGTATTTTGTAACAATTTAAGAAAAGACCCAGGGGGGCGCCTGGGTGGCTCAGTGGGTTAAGCCACTGCCTTCGGCTCAGGTCATGATCTCAGGGTCCTGGGATCGAGTCCCGCATCGGGCTCTCTGCTCAGCAGGGAGCCTGCTTCCCTCTCTCTCTCTCTCTGCCTGCCTCTCCATCTACTTGTGATTTCTCTCTGTCAAATAAATAAATAAAATATTTAAAAAAAAAAAAAAAGAAAAGACCCAGGAAGGCAAACCTAGACACCGTCTGGAGGTAAGAGGCAGCATCGGGAGAAGGGGGCCTGTGCATCTGGCTAATTTTTTTTTTATCACACTTGGTTATTAAAAGTTTTTGCCACCATTTCCCATCTTCAAACGTGAAACCTTTTCACAGTCTGTCTTTTATCAGGAAAATCAACATTGGCTCCCGGAGTCTTCTGATTTTATCATTTATTCTTTTAATTTATTTATTTATTTTAGATTTTATTTATTTATTTGACACAGATCACAAGTAGTCAGAGAGGCAGGCAGAGAGAGAGGAAGGCATAGCAGGCTCCTCGCTGGCAGAGAGCCCGATGCGGGGCTCGATCCCAGGACCCTGAGATCATGACCTGAGCCGAAGGCAGCGGCTTAACCCACTGAGCCACCCAGGCGCCCCAAGGACTCTGTTTCTAAGTAATCTCCACACCCAGCGTGGGGCTTGAACCCACAACCCTGAGATCGAGAGTCACACGCTTTCCTTCCTTGTCCCTGGCCTTGAGCTCCTGTTCCACAGCACGAGGCTCGGCTCGCACTGCCTCCCCCTACACCCAGAGCCCCCCCCCACACACACACCACTTGCTCACCCTTGAAGGAGGCACAATCTAGCAAGATCCACGTCTATCATCTGCCTTGTGGGAGACACTGTGACTTATAATAAGAAATACATATTTGTCCTTTGTCCCCATTTCTGGCACAGAGCTCTTAAAACCTCTGAAATTTCATAAGTGATGAAAGTGACAGACGTGTCCTGTCATGTTAACGAGGTGGCTTTTGGAAACCCCCTGGATCACCTAGTGAAGGGGGCTGGAACTGCCAGTGCCCCCCCACCATCCCCTGCCCTATGAGTCCCTTCCATGTAGCCGTTCTGAGTTATATCCTTTGTAGTACATGGTCATCTAGTAAATACACTGTCTCCCCGAGTTTATGAGCGGCGCTAGCAAGTTAATCGAACCCCAGGAGAGGGTTGGAGAACCTACAGCTTGTGGGTCAGAAGCAAAGGCGACAATCTGGACTTTCAATTGGCATCTGAAGTGGGGGTGGGGGGCTGTCTTGTAGGACCCGAGCCCTCACCGTGTTGGATCTGGGGATTCTCTCTCCAGGCAGACAGTGTCAGAATGGGGCTGAGTGGCAGGGCACCTGGCTAAGGCCGGGTGCTGGTGCCTGTTGGTGGTAAACCGCGCCCATGCATTGGAATCGGGAACAGGAATTGGGAACCTTGTCCCAGGGCTGCTTCCTGGGTAAGAGTCCACTCCACCTCTTCAGGCTCTGGCTTGCTGAGAAAGCCAGCTCAGAGCCCAGCCTTGGACACTGAGCCAACGTGACTGTGACCTTGGTTAGGGATACTCCCCACGCCCACCTCCACCTCCCCGCCCCCGCCTCCTCCCTGCTCCCTGGTGGCTCCTGGAGGCAGGGGAGGGCTGTGCCAAGGGAAGGCTGTAAGCACCACTCTTTCTACCCCCAAATCACCACTTGAGTAGCAAAGGGACACTTTGCCTGACTTCCTGATTAATGAAGTCTTCAGACGGAGGTAGAAAGGGGTTTCCCTCCTTCCTTCAGGAGGCTTCAGATCCATCACAAGAAGCCGGGGCCGCTCTGTCTGTCTGAGACTGAAAGGAAGTTCCTTCCAGCCTGTCCACCTGTCTCTGTTTTCAGCATTTTTCATCTCTCTCTCTTTTTCTTTGGCAGGTCTTCTTAGGTATTTTAGGGGGAGGCTGGGGGAAGCCGCACAGGAGGCTGCCAGGCGCTCGCTATTTTAAACCACGGCCACCCCCTTCCCTTTTAAATTGAGGTTCTAAACCCATTCCCAGAAGGAAGGCCCCACGGGAAATTAGCTCGCCTCGGTCTCTCCCTCCAGGCATGATTCCACAGCGTCTGCAGCAACAGAGCCGGCAAGCAGGAAGGTCGCAAGCTCTGAATATTAACCAGCTAAGGTAGACAGCTTCAATATGGAAACCACCAGAGTCCGCATGTGCAAAGCTGCTTAATGAGGTTGTAATCAAACACAGTCCACCAGAGGGAGATTAATAAGCGTCCAGAGGGCAAGCAGGAAGCAGAACTGGCTCCTCTTCCCACCACCCCCGACCTGGGCTCCCTAGAACATCAGAGGCAGGTTCTCCTGAGGGAGGGGATGGGCACGGTCGTGGGAATACTGGCCTTACGGGCTGAACCGAACTTTTGTCCCCACCCCATGACATTCTGGCTGGCCTTCCAGGGGATTCCCAGGGGAGGGAAGGGAACTATCAGGTGCCCTCCCGGAAATGCAGCCCCAGGAAGCCTCCAGGGAAAGGAGCCAGAACGTCTCTGGAGCCAGAGCTGGAGGGAGGGATGGGGCCCTGGTGCAGACTCCAGGTACCTGCTGGCTCAGGGAAGACAAGAATTGAGGAGGAAGCAGGAAGGGGTCTTAAAAGCACCCCATTTTAAGGGGGGGTGCCTGGGTGGCTCAGTGGGTTAAAGCCTCTGCCTTCAGCTCGGGTCATGATCTCGGGGTCCTGGGATCGAGCCCCACAGCGGCGGGCTCTCTGCTCAGCAGGGAACCCGCTTCCTCCTTTCTCTCTGCCTGCCTCTCTGCCACCTTTTGATCTCTGTCAAATAAATAATAATAAGAAGAAAATTTTAAAAAAGCGCCCCCAGGAGATGGAGGGGGCCCCTGGGGTGGGTGTCCACACCGAGTGTGAGAAAGAGATGGCGGATGGACAGGGCCAACGGTGGGTCCCTGAAGACACATCCACATTCCTGGGCCCTGCTGCCTGTGAATGCTAGCTTGGTTGTAAAAAGGGCTTTTGCCGACCAGGTTAAGTCGCGGGTCTCAAGATAGGATCAGCCTGGGTTATCCAGGGTGGCCCTAAATCCAACGACAGGTGTCCTTCTAAGAGTCACAGAGAAGAAGGTGACAGGAAGGCAGAGGCAGAGACTGGAGCGAAGCATTCCTAACCGCTAGGGGTTGGAAGAGGGAAACCATGAAATCACGTCTACAGCCTCTGGGGGGAGCCCGGCCCTGCCAACGCCTTGACCAACGCTGGACTTCTGCCCTTCAGAACTGTGAGAGAATCAGTCTCTGTTGTTCTAAGCCACCAAGTTGGTGATCCTTTGTTACAGCAGCCCCGGGAAACTAATACACGCCCAATGAAAACAGAGGAGGCATTTTTTCCCCAGTAGATGCACCAAGGAGGGCAAGTGGGCTGGGACCCCTCCCCTCATCCAGCCCTGCAGCTGTGCACAACCCAGGACCACTGACTGTCCTCAGAAATCTACTTCCTGTTTCTTACCAGGCCTGGGTCCTCTCTGGGCGCATGTATCCCCGACACACTCTCCTTAGCCATCTGCTCCCCAAGGTGGGCCTGGCTGGTCAGAGATGCTCCCTGTAGGACCACCTAGAGAGGGATGATGCCTCGCTCCATGTGAGAAAGATCTTTTAAAAATAGTGATTTTTAATTTTTTTTGAAAGGTTTTATTTATTTATTTGACAGATGGAGATCACAGGCAGGCAGAGAGAGAGGATAAAGCAGGCTCCCCGTCGAGCAGAGAGCCCGATGTGGGGCTCGATCCCAGCACCCTGGGATCATGACCCAAGCTGAAGGCAGAGGCTTTAACCCACTGAGCCACCCAGGCGCCCCAAAATAGTGATTTTTTTAAAAAGACTTTATTCTAAGTCACTTCTACATCCAACATGGGGCTCAAACCCACCACGACAAGGCCAAGAGTTGTATGTTCCAGCGACTGAGCCAGCCAGGCACCCTGAAAATGGTGAATTTTATGTTATGTATACTTTACCATAATAATTTTTTAAAAACACAAATGTGAGCTCACAGTCACTGGAGGTATGTAAGCAGCAGAGAGATAATCACTCAGCGCTGCTGTAGCAGGATTTCCATGCTAGTCGGGAAGGTAGCCACGAAACAATCTTCCCTCTGGCCCCCTGTGATTCCCATCATTAGCGTGACCTGTCCTGGACGTGAGATCCAGGAGTCAGGGAGCCTAGGGTGTGACAGTGTGTCCCATTCCAGAAGACACCCAGAAGAGCTGCAAGAGGTAGGGCCCCGAGGACAGGAAGAATGGGGGAAAAACTTGGAATCCGAAGCAACAGATAGAATCTACAAAGACAGAATACGTGAAACAACAGGTCAAATCCAAGAGAGAGGAGGAGGAGGAGTTTGGGGCTGGGCAGGGCTAGGACGCTGGAGCGAGAGGGGAAGGAGGGAAGGGTCAGACCACCCCCTGCAGGTGGCACTTGAGGTGTCTCAGCCCCAGCAACCAGACCCTGGGCTCCTGGGCTCCCAAGAGTAAAACTGTTCTGCAGCAACAAAGTGTCCTTAACCCAGGAAGGGTTGAATGAATCCGGGAGCTAAGGAAGCAAGTGCAGATAAACTCAGGCACATACACATCTGGTATCGGATACATTTGTAATGTTTAGAAGGCTTAGATACATTACAGTCCCTAACAGATGAGCCTGGCAATTCCCATTTAGGATGGGTTACTGAGTCATGGACTCTAGGCTTACGATTTCAGAGAGGACCTGGAGGAGTTTGGGACAGTTTCAAAATGTTTATGGATGCCTCACTGCCTCAGTCAGGAGAGCATGTTACTCTTGATCTCAGGGTTCCAAGAGTACCGAGTTCAAGATCCACTTTGGATACACAGCCTACTCAAAAACAAAAACCCAAACACAAAAAACTCCATCTATGGGGCACCTGGCTGCTCAGTCGGTGGAGTTTGTGACTCTTGATCTCAGGGTTGTGAGTTCGAGCCCCACATTGGGCGAGGAGCCTACTTAAAACAGAATGTTCAAGAGAATTTAATATTCACTCTCTTCATAGGCTTAATCTGTTAAATTTGAAGAACTGTTTAGGAACTTGGGGAAGGTCCTGCTTTTTAGGAAGGCTGATCATAAATTTAAGAAAGCTGGATGTGTTAAATCAGTAACATCATTAAGATAGATCTACATAGATTTAGTTATTGAAGTCCTAAGCCCCCACCCTTAAATGCAGTGGTTTAAATCTACTAGATTGATCAGCAGAATAATGGTGTTTATTTGTTTTTTATTTTCTAAAAGATTTTATTTATTTGACAGAGATCACAAGTAGGCAGAGAGCCAGGCAGAGAGAGAGGGAGGAAAGCAGGCTCCCTGCTGAGCAGAGGGCCTGATGCGGGGCTCGATCCGAGGACCCTGGGACCATGACCTGAGCCGAAGACAGAGGCTTTAACCCACTGAGCCACCCAGGTGCCCCAGAATAATGGTATTTGTAAGTTAACATAAAATCGTAGTGAAATGGTAGGCTTTAAGATTACCACGTCAAAATATTATGTAGTAGGGGTGCCTAAGTGGCTCAGTGGGTTAAAGCCTCTGCCTTCAGCCCTGGTCATGATCCCAGAGTCCTGGGATTGAGCCCCACATTGGGCTCTCTGCTCGGCAGGGAGCCTGCTTCCCCCACCCCTCTCTCTCTGCCTGCCTTTCTGCCTACTTGTGATATCTGTCAAATAAATAAAATCATATATATATATATAGAGAGAGAGAGAGAGAGAGAGAGAGAGTAATTGAGAAACCCAAGCACCCACAAGTAGTCTGTGTGTATGTTTGTATATATGCATATGAGTGTAGATGTACATGCATGTAGAATGTGTGTATACATTTACAGATTTATGTGTGTCTGTGTGTGCTTATATGTGTGTGGTATGTACGTGGTGTGTGTGTGTGTGTATGTGTGAGCATGTACCCTCCATGCCCAATGTGCCTGCCTGGCTGAGGGATGAGGGGCCAGGAGTGGGGTTCTCTGGTCTCTCCAGGGGTGGCTGGTGACTTTCCTATTCCTCCTGGGCAGGCCACTTGGTCCCTGCAGGGTTTTGAAGTCCTGAATCCTGGCCAGCTAGCCCTCCTCAACCTTGACCCGTGCCCTCCCCACCAGGGTGCATGGGCTGGGCGGTCCCTTTGCCTGGCAAGGGCCTTTGCGGATGTGTGTTGTTTGCGTTTGAACTTTGAAGTCTTTCAAAATGACACTCTTAGCATGAAACAGACCCTGGAAACAGATGCCCGGCTGTGACCAAGTGTAATTTAATTAAAATCCAAGCAACAGCAGTAGCAACACATAAATATCAAAAGGATACTTTTTCTGGGGGCTCCTGGGGGGCTCAGTGGGTTAAGCATCTGACTCTTGGTTTCAGCTCAGGTCATGATCTTGGGGTCGTGAGATCAAACTCAGTGCTCAGCGGGGGGTCGGCTTCCCTCTCTCTCTGTCCGTCTGTCCCCCAGCTCACATACACTCTCTCTAAATAAATATGATCCCCCCCCCCACAAAGAAAAGGTAATTTTTCTTTAGAAAAATATAGTCAGATGGGAGGTGTAGCAGGCCTGAGGAGGGTTTGGTCTGCCCCCCGTCTGGTCAAATCGCCATCTAGATTCTTCTCAGGGTGGGAAAGGAGACACCCCAGATCCCTGTCCTGGGTTAGACCCTAAGTCACTATGGTTCCGGGCAAGTCATCCCCTCGCCCAGGAAGCAAGCTCACCTACAAATGAGGATTGCACCAGCTCATTCTTCTTGAAAAGTGAGCAGAAAATAGGAGAGAGCGGAAGGGGGCCTTGGCCCCCAGAGGTTTGGAACACCAGGAATTCAACAAATAACCATTTCCTTTCTCCTGTGCGAGGACGTGTGTGCTACTGTGCTTTATGACTCTCTGAAAGGGGGGCGGTATTTGCACTAATTCCCAAACTTCGTTTCTGAGCCCCTCCCCACTTCCCCACATCTTGTGGGACTGGGATTCTGCAGGAAGCCTGGGGCCAGAGGGTCCCCGAGGGCCCCTGGCTTTTCTACATTCCAGAATTCTCAGCACTTTCTCATCAGTCCCAGCGGCCTCCTGATCTCTCTGCTTGGGAAACAGTCTGTGTGAGTTGTTTATGCTTTCTGGTGAATGCTTTTGTCCCTCTCTGTGATAAATTTTGTCTGTTTTTTAGATGAAGGTTCTGGTCCATTGTCAAAGGAACTGTAGGTAATGACAAAGAGGTGGATGGAGGAACGACTCAGACCCTCTTTCTGGCTCCTACCATCCTGCTTTCCAAGTAGGACATACTTCACAGAAACAGCCCATTTCTCAGAGTGAGAAGCTGAGGACTGGAGGGTTTTCTCATATAGTGAGCGAGTAGCAGGGACGGGAGGGCCCTAGAGTCCCCCGAGGTTTCTAACTCCTTCTCTTTAGCCACCAACCCGTAGAGAACAAGGGTATTAGTCAGGATTTTCCCGAGAAATAGAACCAGTAGGGTGTGTGTGTGTACATGTGTAAGAGAGAGATAAGGAGAAAGAGATAAGGAATTGCTTCCTGTGATTGTGGGATCTGGCAAATCTGAAGTCTATAGGGTAGGCTGGCCCACTGAGGACCCAGGAAACAGCTGGTGTCGCTGTCTTGAGTCTGAAGGCAATCTGGAGGCAGAATTCCTTCCCACCTTGTCTTTCAAGGTCTTCAACTGATTGGACAAGGCCCACCCACATTGCGGAGGGCCACCTGCCTTACTCAAAGTCTACTGATCTCGGGCGCCTGGGTGGCTCAGTGGGTTAAGCCGCTGCCTTCGGCTCAGGTCATGATCTCAGGGTCCTGGGATCGAGTCCCGCATTGGGCTCTCTGCTCAGCAGGGAGCCTGCTTCCCTTCCTCTCTCTCTACCTGCCTCTCCATCTACTTGTGATTTCTCTCTGTCAAATAAAAAAAAAAAAAAAAGTCTACTGATCTCAATGTTAATCTCATCTAAAAATCCATTAGCAGTGACATCTAGACTGGTGTTTCACCAACGCTGGGTACCATGGCCCAGCCACGCTGACAGAAAAGGAACCATCACAACCAACTGATGGTCTTTACCACTTTAAATCTCTAGGTCAGAGCCAAGGCCCAGGCAAAGCCTCCAAGAATCAGGGGGAGCAGAGATGAGTCACGCTGGAGAAGGGATCCAGCCTGAATCCAGCTCATTCCCAGCTCTGAGCAGGAAGTGGTGTAGAAAGGGGAGGAGGAGGAGATCCCCCAGGGTCCAGGGTCCAGTGTGAGGCCTCATCTGCACCTACACGATCAGCCAGTTCCCCCGAGAACCTTCCATGCAGAATCAGTGACTTCGATGACCTGAAACTAAGGAGCCTCATGTCATTCTCCTGGCAGAGAGGGCAGATGCTGGCCTGGGGAGGGAGTCCAGCTGTGCTCTCTGAGGGTCCCCAGCCTGCTAGAATCTTCCCCATCCTCAGGCCCTGCACCTCAGGGCCTCGTTCTCCCTGTGGACGCAAGGAACAGGGCCACAACCAGCCGCAGCAAGAAGGAATCCGTCTGAGGGACTCAGAGGCTGCAAAGGAAAGGGGGCCTTGGCCTGGTTTCTGGGAGGCCATTGAGTCTGTCCACAGCTTCCTGGGACCATGAGAGGCAGGGGTGTGGGTAGGGGTGGGAGGGCCAGAGCCGCAGGCCCAGCGAAGGCTTGGAGCTCTCCAGCAAGGAGGGACCGGGCCTCTCTTTCCATCCTGGCATCCCTGCATTCGGCCCACAGGAATTCCCTTGGTGGCCCTCCTGCCTCCAGAGCATGGCCCGTGCAGGGCTCCTGGGAGGATTGTGCCCAACCCACCGCCCTTGCTCCTCTCGGCTTCCTAGCTGGCCTCTTATTTTTTATTTTATTTCACTTTTTAAAAGATTTTATTTATTTGAGAGAGAGAAAGAGCATGAGCAGGGAAGAGAGGGAGAAGCAGACTCCCCGCTAAGCAGGGAGCTCCTGCGGAATCAATCCCAGGACCCTGGGATCACAACCTGAGCTGAAGGCAGACGCTTAACTGACTGAGCCACCCAGGCAACCGCCGCCAGCACTTGTTAGTTTCTGGAACAGTTTCTCATTTCCATCCCAACACCCCTCCCCTTTATGGGCATGGCCCTCTCCTCCTCCCCTCCAGAGTGCCTGCTTCTGGGTCCTTGCTCATGCACCAGCCTCTCTTTGAGATGCGTCATATACGAGAAACATGTCTGTTCTACTCGCTCAGCGTGATGGATTCTCTACCAGCAGGTGAATTCCGGAGAGATGGGAATTCTTGGAATAGGAATCTTGGAACCATTTTTTTAAAAAAGATTTTATTTATGGGGCGCCTGGGTGGCTCAGTGGGTTGGGCTGCTGCCTTCGGCTCAGGTCATGATCTCAGGGTCCTGGAATCCAGTCCCGCGTCGGGCTCTCTGCTCAGCGGGAAGCCTGCTTCCCCCCGCCCCCTGCCTGACTCTCTGCCTACTTGTGATTTCTGACAAATAAATAAATAAAATATATATATTTTTTAAGATTTTATTTATTTATTTGTCAGAGAGAGCATGAGCAGGGGGAGGGGCAGAGGGAAGCAGGGACCCTGATGCGGGTGATCCCAAGATCTGAGGATCCCAGGACAGTGACCTGAGCCCAAGGCAGACGCTTAACTGACTGAGCCACTCAGGTGTCCCATAACCTCTTTTGTGTCCAGTTTCTATATCCAAGAACTGTAGCCCTCCACACTCCTGAGGGTCTCTGGGCCACCAGCAGTCTGGAAAACCCCAAGGCAAGGATCTTGCCTCAAAGTGTTTCCACCACAAAACTCCACAACTCCAGAAGGAAGTGGAAAATACAAGTCTGCAGCTGAGAATAATAAAAAGTTCCAAACACCAGCACATCTAGGAAAACTACATCGGATGGAATTATTTCATGGGGAGATGTGGAGGGTATTTACAGGGGATAGGAAGCATCCAGACCTTATTTCCCCTAGAACTAGTGGAGGCGGGAATGGAAACAGTCTGGGAAACTGGAGGGGAATTCCTGGATTCCGGGGACACAGGAGGGGCCGCAGCCCATGGGAGCCCAGCCAGGAAGGACACCACGTTTCTCCTGCTTCTCTGTTGGTGCTCCTGACTGGGTCTGGCTCCAGACCTGCTCGGGATGCTTTTGATTTTGTCTGACCCCCTTTGAGAGGCAGGAGTGCTGAGCCAGAACCTTACAGAAGATGCCCAGCTGCTCTAACTCTCCAATTTAGGAAGAAGAGACCGAGCATCTGGCTCAGAGTCAGAAATCACGTGGTGGCTGACACATTACCACTCCTTGCCTTAGGTGATTTGGGAAGGCGGTTTTGAGGAGATGAGTGGGCAAGGGAGGAGGCTCCTGACTGGCCTCAGCTGATAAAGTCTGAAATTTTGTTCCCTTTTGCCAAGGCTGCCAAGTACAACTGTGCAGGGCGTGTACTGCACAAAGGCGTCTGTGTGGAACTGAACTCACCAAAATCTGACTCTGGCTCTGTCGACCAGGGGGTGTCCTCTGTCTCTTACAAAGGAACTGTATGGGCAAGGAGACGCCCTACATCTCACTGAAAGACGCCAAGATGATGAGGCATCCTTGGGTCACCTGGATTCACTGAATGGCCTCCACACCAAAGTCCTTGGTTTCCCAAGGCTGCCAGGGAACAGAGGAACCACAGGAACCCCCTTCTCTCTGTCCAATTCCTCTGCGGAGGAACCAAGGGACAGATCCAAGTCCTTTGGTTCTCTAAGGACATTCAAACCCCAGCCCTTCCTGTTCTCTAGTGGCTGGGACCCAGGATCACAGCCAGGAGTGAGCCAATGGGACCACAATAGGCAAGATGGTCAATTTGGCCCATCAGAAGGCCAGGGTGAAGCACCCGGTGCCGCTCCCTCACTTCTTTCCCTGGAGCTTCTGCTTTCTCTCACTCTCTTACCTACCCGGGAAGAAAGTGACAGTCCCACAGGAAGCCCATCAGGAGCCCTAAGTAAGAGATTATAAACCAATCTCGGTAAATACACCAGAGTCCTGCTGCGTTTACTCTAGGGTCCTGGAGTTTCAATCTTCAACACCTGGGTCCTGGCAGGTGCAAAGAAGGACAGCTCTCAGGGTGGCAGGCCTGAGCGGGGTCTGAGGGTGAGGAGGGAGCAGAGTTAGGCGGTTAGTGGCTGGTGACACTGTCAGAAAGGACAGGACCGGGCTGGGCAGGGCAGGGCAAGGCAGTCTGGTGTTCAGCAGAGGGATGCGGGCCCTGGCCCTGTACCTGAGCTATGTGCGCAGGCCTCCAGGACAGCGGGGTGGACAGTTCCAGGCTGACCATTTACCAGGAGCGAAAATCACAAAGACACGTTCTTTCTCTGGGGCCACCTAGCTGACCACAGACCACCCTCCCCATGGTGGGCACGGCGGAGGAGGGAGTGGCCCTGCCAGGCGTGCTGGGCCCGGCTGGCTGCGGTATGGTGTGTGCCCGGCCAGACATCCAGGGTGATGCCCAGGGTGGGGTCTCCCTGTATGTCGGTCCCCAGTGCCGTGGGAGGGAATCCTGCCCGGCTCCTACCTCTCTGCGGGGCCTGAGCCGGCCTCGCCAGGAAGCGGTGACAGCATGGACGGAACTAGGAGCAGCAGGGCGATGGAGGCAGGGGGAGGGGGTTGCTCACAGACAGCTGTTTTCCCAGGCTCTGCATCCGGGCTCCCTGCAGCTGGGTGGTACGCCTGCGTGGGGAGGCCTTCCCTGGGGGTCCTAGCCCTTGCCTGGTGGCCCTCAGTGGGACGGCGGTGTCCTGCAAGCCTCCCTGGACGGCCCTTCCTGGGGAGGTGGGGTGTCTGGAGGGGTGCAGAGAGACCCAGAGGCCCGGGAGACCTGGAGCTCCCCGGTGTGCTCTTGGGGAACCTAGGCTGAGGGCACGGGGTGTGTGTGTGGGGGGGGACAGACCTAAGCATCAGGGCTGCTGGGAGGGTTCGCTCAGGGCAGGTGAAGCAAAGCCCCAACTGGGAAATGGGCAGATGGGGAGGGTGGGCTCTCTGCTGCTTCCAGGCTCGGTGCTGGCGTCCACTTAGGAGCCCCGTGGGAGCAACGGCTTTGCACAGCGGCCATTGCGTGCTGTGTGCCTACCCCTCTGGGTATCCCCACTGCCATTCCCTGCAGCCACTCCTTGGCTCTCTGCCCAGCCCAGCCTCCCTCCATCTGTGGCCAGAGTCAGCGGCAGAGTGAGCCTCTGACTGGCTATAGCCGGCTCTACTCTCACTTGCCACCATCCCCGGGACCAAGGCTCCTCTGATTCCTCTAAAAAACGAGCACCGTGGCTGACCCAACTTTTCCCACTTCGTCCGGGGACCATGCACCCCGTCGATGCTCAGAAGGGAGGGTCTGCTGGGTGAGACCAACTAGTGCGCCCAGGTTGCAGAAGGTGCTGGGCAGGGGTCCTGCCCCGAGGACAAGGCCCCCCAGCTCTGCCTGGGCTGGGAGTCTGGGTCTCTGGGGGCGGCAGAGAGGCACCAAGGAAGGGGCCTACTGGAGGGAGGGAGGAGAGGCCAATGTGAGGGGGGCCCAAGCAGTCTCCTGGGGCAGAGGAGGTGGCGGGGGGAGGGGAAGCCTGAATGAGTCCCACAGGCAGCAGGTCCCAGCAGGGCGTGGCCAGGCCTGGGGACTGGCCTTGCTCTCCTTTGTGACACCCTGGGCTTACAGCACAACACTGGACAACATAGGCCCCTGTCAAACTGGTCTTCACTCACAGACTGCTGCCCGGCTACGTGAAGGTCTGCAGGTCCCCCCTTCTGGCCTCTGCCCCCCATGCTGTGTGACTACTCTCCTCTGTCAAAGGTGGGCTGGGTCAGCTCGGACTGTTGCATGCATGACAGGCTGGCCTCTGCGGTGGCCAGCGTGGCAGGGCAGGGGTGGGGGGTGGGGGTGTCAGGTTGACCCCAAAGCCCCAGGGGTCTGTTTCCCTCTAGAAGCCCCTCCCTGTGTCCCGGGTTGGAGACAAGGGAGTGACCTCAGGGCGTGAATGTTCACCTGGCTCTGGGCCTGGAAGAAATAAAGTGACCACAGACGGGAATGAGTGGGTCCTTCGGACACCGCGGGAACCTGGCAGAACCTGAGTGGTGGCAGACAGACCTCCCCAAACACCTCTTCCTTCTGTGGGTGGGGGTGTTCAGTCCAAAGAAAGGAAGGAGCTGGGCAGGTAAGGTCTGAGCTGGGACCAGAAAGGAGGGCTCCTGGTTGCAAGTGAAGGTGCCCCCCCCACCCCCCACAGACCCCTTCCTCTGGGCCACGCTAAAGTGACTGCCCTAGGTTCTGCCTCTTGGGTCTTCTTCATTGGTCCTCATTACCCCTCCAAGTGCTATGGGGAAACATCATGCCTGCGGTTTGGTTGTCTGCTGCTTCTCCTGTGCAGGGTCTGGAGGCACAGGCATGCGATTGTAGAAGAGATGAATTAATTCCCGCGGTCTTCTTTTTTGCTCATCTGCCTTTTCATCTTTTGCTACAATGATTATTCAGTGCTTTCATAATATTAAAAAAAAAAAAAGGCTTTTTTTTTCTTTACTGTAAGCAATATCCTTCCAACCTGCCAAGACTATTCAAGGAGCAAAATAAACATGGGGAAAATGCTTTATGGACTAGAAAGCAACATGCACATAGGAGGGGCGTCTCCAACTGCCTGACCTCTGGCTCAAGGGACCGGAGCACCCAGTGGATGACTGAAATGAGCAGGTCCCCTATCCCGACCTGACCTCCACCAGCCCCTTCCGGCCTCTGGCCGTGGAGGCTGGGGGTGTGCTGCAGAAGGAAGTTGACCAGGGCAGGCGTACGAACAAGAGGCAAAGAGCCTGCTTCTTCGCCCTGAGGACACGGAGAGAAATGCATGAGCACAAAGAGAAACCGAAGTGAGGGATGGATGCAGAGGTCTGAGCAGGGGCAGGGGACAGCCTGGAGGTGGGCACTGACCCCAGACCCCAAGTGAGGCCACCTCTGCAGGCTCTGTGCTCTGACACACCTCCTTACCCTCCCAGCGGGACTCTGGCGTCTATGCTGCTTAAGATAAAGTTAGAAACATCAAAATGCCACATTGCTTTGAGCAGCAGCCGTCAGCAGAACTCCATATGGCTACAGCAGCCAGGAGTTGGAACTAATAAAAGTTAAAAAAAAAAAAAAAAAAAGCTGGGAAATGCTCCCGGAGAGCCACGTGGGCACTGCTCAGGGCTGGTGGGCGGGGTGAGGAGTAGAACAGGCATGGTAAGGAGCCCCCCCCCCCCGTTCCCTGTGCCAAGGTCACCGTTCTCATCAAGACAGCCAGCTCTTCTAGTGACAGTGAGCCCAAGACACCGTGACTGTCTATTTTGGACAGCTGGGCTCCTCTCCCACCCCTTCAGTTTCTCCTAATGAATGAGGCTCTGGTACAGCCAGCCAGGGCGGGGGCATGCAGCACATGGCAGTGTGTGTCATTTTTCTCACGGGTCCCCCACAGCGCTGCTCTTGGAGGGAAAGAGGGGGCAGATGGCTGGCGGAGATCCCCACTTGAAGGAGGGGATCTCCTCAGTCGATGACCCCACCTCTTGCGTATCCTGGTGGGGAAGCCAGAGAAAGACCCTCATCACCCTGGTGACTCTTTTGCAAGGTGGCCCTCAGATACAGGAGGAGTGCGGGGTGGGGACAGAGGAGCTGCTGGCAGCTTGGGAATAGGAGGGGGGGCAGTGGCACGGTCAGCTCTGTGGGCTGCTGGAAGGATAACCTGGCCCCATGCTTGGAGTGGAAACACTCCAGAAGTCTGAGCCAGACCACGCTGGCTCCTGAGAGAGTTCCAGGGGCAGCGGCCTGCAGGGGAGTGTGCCTGAAAAGAAGTTTAAAATCCATTCCATGAGGATTTCTTGAAACCCCACCATGCCCAGTAAGGGATCTATGGGATCTGCCCCAGGAAACAGTGCAGGGAGATGAAACGGCATCGGGGAAGCGAGGGTGGGGCACCGTGCCCCAAGGAGGGGAGTCCGTGGACGGACCCCAGGGTATTTTGGGAGCCCTGAAGACAAAGAGCAAAGCAGAGGCTGGTTATCTCTGAGGAGACAAGCACTTGTTCCAGAAAGGAGGAGCTTTCTTGCCCAGCTCCTCGCCGGGCCGTGGTGGCTGGCCAGACCGAGGCTGCCGCGTCTCCGGGCTGGTAAACCAGCAGAGCCCGTCCAGGATTCCTTCTGCATCTTTATAAACTGGAAATGCCCACGCCCGGCCCAGTCGGAGAGCAGTGGATTTTAAAAAGGAAGGTTTCTCTTTTGTGGACAAACGGAACATGATTCAGCACAAGCAGCTGATCAGGAACAGGGAGGCCGGGCTCTCCCTGCCGGCTCGGCTCCCCTCCCACAAAACCTCAGCAGAGGCTCCGGACTGCACCTGTGGATGGGATCCCTGTGGCGCCCACGGAGGCCTGGGCACCGGGCCGCTCCTCTCTCCAAGAACACCACCACCTGGCAGGCTGTCAGGAACAGCCAGGCCCCGAGGACACGACACCGCTCCCGGACATCCAGCCACACGGAAGGCAAACGTGTGGGATCTCGTGACCATACGGATGCGCCTAGTGGATAAGCCTGCAGATGTCCAGCTGTGGCTGGGGATTCAAGAGATTTTCCAGAACACACGGTGATGGGGGGAGGGGGTGGCGATGCATAGCTTCACGCTGCACAGACTGATGAAAGAATGTCACAGGCCTGCTCAATACCATGCCAGGGACAACGGTGATGGTGGGGTCTCCACACTCGGGAAGCATGTAACTTGGTCTGACCAACAAAATCTATGTCAGGTGAAAAACTCTATGCAGAAGATTAACTGCTCCCCAGTGCCGTGGGACCTAAAGGGCAAGTGACTCTCAGAGCCAAGGGCTGACACGGAAGCTGCCTCGGAGAGGCAAGGGGCATTCACTGGAAACGGGGAAAGGCGTTGCAGGTCAGGGAAGAATCAGGTCAAGGCCAAGGGTGCGAGGGCCCTCCCTGTTTGGTGTCTGGTGGCCTTCCAAGCGGCTCACTGAAAGAGATTTTCTTAGGTGGGGTGTCAGAGGAAAAAGGCGACCTTCAAGGCCATTCTGTTCATCTTTCTGACTTTAAGAAAGAAACACCCATCCAATGTCCAGGTCCCTCCGGAGCTTCTAAGTGCTTGTCCACTATTCAGTACCCCTGGGAAGCAAGTCATCCTAGGCCCTGGTGGGGGTTCTTTTTTTTTTTTTTTTTTTGCAGTAGCTGATATGGCTCATTCCCTCAGGTAGAGAGTGAAACCAGCAGACTGAACCAGGGTTCCAGGCCCAAGCCATGTCACTGGGTGGGACTGGACAGACCAACCCTGGAAGAGCTCTGCCCAGCAAGGCTGTGCCATACTGAATGGCAGTAAACTGACATAATCAGACCCTCCTTCTGGGAAGCAGGGAGGCAGGTGCACAAGAGGTGGTGGGTCATTTCAGCCTGGTATATCCTGGGGAGACTGACCTCTTATTCTAGCGTCCCACGAAGCTAGCCAACAACCTAGTCTGCTATCTGTGTGCCTCAGAAAGGCTGCTGGGCTGAAGAGGGGGCAGCCCATCCCCCACACAGCCTGGCATTTGCCCTGTCTCCATGCCTGAAGGCACTTCTTTCCCAGGGCTCCTTAAAGCTGGCAGGCCTGAGCCCAAGGCTTAGGGAGAAGCATCTGGGGGAAGGGTCAGGCCCACAGGAATGAAGCCCAGGGATGGGGAAAGAAATGGCTCCCTCTACCCACAGCTGGCTCCTTTGGCCCCCATGCGTTCCCTGAGACAGACTATTTCTGAATGTGCCCTGAACTTTTGATCCAGATGGAGCCCCAGCCAGGTCGACTAGATCCAGAAACTCCCTGGCCCTGGCCTGAGAGAGGATGCCAAGACCCTGCCTGTAGCCTGGCCGGCCCCAAAGAGGGGCGGGGTCTCTTGTTTCTTATCATGGCCATGAGAATGTATCTGTATTTGTAGAGCTAACTCCACTGCACATTCTTGGTACCATCTGCTCTGCTCAGTCCCCCAGCATTCTTTGGGAAATCAGGAAACAGAACTCAGGAGGTTATCTGCTGGGTCCAAGGTCATAGCTGACTAAGGACTGGAAGGCAAGCTGCCTTGGGCCCCAACTCTTCTCACAATTACACAGCTCCTGCAGAAGGAGGGATCGCTTCCTGGCATTCTGCCTGAACCCCTGGCCACAGCTCAGTTAGCACTAGGTAAAGCCTCCTGATACCTTTCCAGCAAGTGATGAGCACAGACTAATCCGAGAGTCTCCAATCAGGGAAACCACCCTCCAGACCTCAGAGGCGAAGGTTGGGGGCACTCGGAAGCGAGTGACAACAGCAGCCGCCACAAACTGCCACACAAGGTCCCGAGGTCCCTGCTTCCATTCCCAAGCCTGTAGCAAGTCACACAGAGGGAGAATCGTGGTACCAGACCAGAGCACATCTTGAACTTGGGGTCTGTGAGCCCTTTGCAATTCTTGTAAGATTGTACACACATGCTGGTGCATGGTCTGAATGTCCATAGCTCATTTAGGGCTCCAAATGGACTTAAAGGACTTTAAAGGACTTAAAGCTGAGAAGCACGGGGATCTAAGATCCCAAATCTCCTCTAGCCCTAGAGCTATGGCCTTCCCAAGCCCAGCAGCCAAACACACGCTTTCAAACACAAGAGAAAGCACTGTGCAGAAAAGCAACGCAGGGCTATGACCGACCTGGCTGCTGTTGGGTCCCTACCTGTTCCCGTTCATCTACACTTGCCATGAGGGGCTGAGCCAATCCCTGGTGAGGCCCGGGATGTCTTCCTGTCTCTCAGTGGCTGCTCATTCCCTTTCTGAACATCACATCACCACCTCCAGACTAGAGGAGCAAACTGGAAAGGAAACAATTTGGGAGAAAAAGCCACTTCTTGCACAGATCCAGTGTGACATTCCTCTGAAGAGCCTCAGGGTCCTAGAACATGGCCTGTGTGTGTCTCTCATAGCCATTTGGACCCCGGGGGCTCCCCTCTCACACTGCTCAGGGGCCATGACCATCTCTGGGAAGAGCTCTGATCTGTATGTTCTTGGCAATAGGGTAGCTCTCCATGCCCCTGGGGGAGGCCCATCACTGATTCCGGACAGACCCCAGACCTCAGCCACAAGCCAGAGGCTAAGGGAGCCTGACATAGGAGCAGGAAGGCAAGTTATCCTGCTCCTTTCACAGAAAAGGGGCAAGTCTGATTAACCCCATCTTGCCCCCCATCAGCCCTCCCAGTCCTGCCACTAAGAAGGGTGTCAGGCCACAGACAAGACTAACAATTCCCAGGAAATGTTCCCTGTCTCAAGGACCCCGTAAGGCCACAGGAACTCACCTACTCTCCAAAAACCAGGGAGTGGTTCAGCCTCTGGATGTGGAATCACTCTCAGTTTCAGAGGGACTGGAGGAGCCCAATGCCTGTGGGCCCTATGCAAATGGCCCTGTAGAGCGCTGGCTCGACTTTGTTCTTTTACCCTTGAAGTGGGGTTTGTCTTGACCCCTACCTGTCAGCCCTCTCTGCTCCTCTGTACCCCCTGAAGCACCCACCCCAGTGCTGGGGGAAAAGCACATGATCAGTAGTAGAACCTTCTGACTGTCTGTACTCCATGGGACAGGATGGTCTGGAAAATCCATCATTCTGTCTGAAAGCAACAGAGTTTCCGGAGAAGCCATCCGCTGGTTTCCCATTTTCAAAAGACAGAGAAATACACGCCTGCTGAAGTTATGTCCTGCATAATGTCATCTTTCTTTAATGATTCAATTCAGAGAAGAAACCTAGTGATCCAGAGGCATCTCAGGCACCATGCTGGATGTTGTTTGGAAAAGCGAAGGCAAGAGGAGTAGCCCCGTGTCTTCCCAAGTCCCCAAGCCCCTGCTTCCTTCTCCCTACACAGCACACACCTTGGGAACACACTCCACGGTAACAGTGCACCAGATACAGAAGGTGTGTGTCTGTGGAGGGGGTAAGAGGGAAGGGTGCTACAAAACCCCGGAGGGATGTGTGTCTGATTAGATTTTGGAAGCCCCTACAAGGAAGGCAGCGCTCCTACAGCCTCTTTCATTAGTGATAGAGAAACTTCAGAAAGGTCACCTGAGGTCCCCCCTCCCGGGTCTGCAGTGGACTCCACCATTGCTGGGGTGAATCGAGGAGGAATATGGGGGCTGGACTCAGTCACCCCCCCCAAAAGCTGGGCCACTTGTTTGGTGATGCAGGAGATGCACCCTCCTGCCTCTCAACAAAATCCATGGACCAGGGGCCCCCCTCCCTCAAAGGAAAGTGAAGGAGGAAAACAAGCCAGGGATGGGGATGACAGCATCTGCCCAGGGCAGCCCCGTAGCAAAGGGTACTGCCCAGATCGGCAGTCAGTCCCTAGCCAACGGAACAGGGACAGGAACAGGCTGAAGGCGGAGTGCCTCAGGTTCCTGCAGCCCGGTACTCACAAAGGAAACCAAGCCAGCTCCCCCCTCCCTTCTCTCCACTGTTCAACAGAGGCTTCTGGCTGAGCACCTGTCGAAGTAAGCCAGGGGAGATAAAAGCTGTCTCCCATCTCGACGGCTACGCAGTATGCCTCCCCAGTTGGGCAAATGACCTCGGGACTGGCACTTCACCAGTTCCAGGGCTGTGCCCTTGGACTCTCCCTGGGGAAACTGACGACTGCGCATTCCTTAAGGACCCTTGGTGACAGTCAGCGCGGATAGAGAGGAAGAAAAGCGCCCTGGCATCCAGACTAGGCATCCCTCCCCGCATCTGCTCCCTCCGACCATCCCTGGGACTTGCCTCCCTCTCTGCCCGTGGACGAGAGAAAGGGGGACATTATTCCAACAGGTCCCCTTCAACCGGGCCTCACCAGGCCAGCCTTTCTCTGCCCCGCCCCGAGGCCTCAAATTCAGCGGGAGCGCCGAGGCACCTGCTCCAGACCCGCGGCATCCCCGCGAGAGGGGGCCCTGGGCGGTGCCCTCGGCGCTCCCGGCCTGCTCGGCAAGGGGCGGGGCGCTCCCGGTGCCGGCGCGCCCCCCGCCCCCCTCCCCGCGCTCACCTGGCGCAGGTGCTGCAGCAGCGTCCCCGCCTCCTCCCGCCGGCCCTGGCGCACCATCCGCAGCAGCTCCTGGACCATGCCGACGCGCCGGTGGTAAGGGGGCAGCCCCGCGCCGGCGCCCGCGCGCCCCGCCTTGTCCCCGGCGCGCAGCAGCAGCGACGCCCAGAAGTCGGGACGTTCGCGGCGGGGTCCGGGCGCCGCGCCGGGGCTGGCTCTCTCGGCCAGGCTGCCCTTGGTCTGCCGGGTGCCCATGCCGCCGCGGCCCGCCGGCCCTGCCCGCACCCGGCCGCGACGCCGCGTCCCCCACCCGCTGCCCGCCCCTCGGCCGCCCGGGCGCGCCCGCCTCCCGCGCGGCAACTTTGGGGGAACTGTTGCGCGCGGGCGGCGCGGGGGCGGGGGCGAGCGGCTGCCCGCGCTCCCCTCGCTCCTCCCTTCGCGCTCCCCGGGCGCGCTCCCCGGGCGCTCGCCGCCCGCCCGCTCGCCCGCCGGCCGGCCCCGCCCCGGCCCGCCCCGCCCCCGGCTCAGGCTCCAGCTCCCGCCCCCGCCCCTGCGCCGGCGCCCGCGCCCGGCTCCGCGCCGCCGCGCGCCGCCCTCCTCCGTCCCCCTCCCCTGCACTCCCGCCCTTCTCCCTCCCAACGCTCAGCTCCGGGCTGGGGCCTCCGGGGCCCCTCCGGCGTCGTCCGCGGCGCCGCGCCCCCTGCCGGCCGCCGCGCTGCGCCTCCCGGGGGCAGTGGTGGGCTGGCGACTGGAGCGAGCAGGCCCCGGGGGCCCTCGCTCTGGGTCCCCGCCAGGTTTCCCCGATGCTTCCACTACCGCGCGCGAGGGTGAGGCCGGCGGGAGGGGAAGGGAGAGGAGGCGGCCGGTGCGCCCGACGAGATGGGGAAACTTTGCAGCTTGGGGGTTGGGTCTCAGCCCCATAGTCGGTTTTCTCAAAGTGGGTTCCGCTGCGCACTGGCGCGCAAGTCATCTGAGGTGCTGGTTCAAAACGTAGGCTTCTGGGTCTGGCCCCAGACCCCCTACATGAGAATCTCCGAGGCAGGGCCTGGGAATCTGCATTTTTAGCCAGCCTCTGGGCTGATTCTGCTTTTCGCTCCTTTGATACCTCACCTGCCCCGGAGGTCAGGAGGAGGGCTGGGTGCTGGCGGCTGTGGTTGGAGGTGTTCAAAGCCAGAAACTACATGCAAGGTTGTGTGTTGCGTGCGTGCTCTTTCATGGAGAGAGTCCGTCTGGTGCTTCCAGCAGTCTCTTAAAGGGTCTGGACCATCAGGATGTCAGGAACTGCTCTCTCTTGTTCTTCCTCTCACACCTCTGCAGAAAGTTCTTCGTGGTCATCCTCTGCATAAAAGGAGAGGCGTGCCCGGAGGGAGGCCCCACTGCAGAGTTCTGCTGGCCCCCTGCTTGTGCCAGGCCTGACCCAGAAGGGATCAGACCCCCTGAGGTCTGATGGTGCTTGAGAAGCCAGCCAGCGCCCTGCCAGAGAGAAAGCTAAGGCACTTGGGGACGCTCCCTGGCACAGGGCACAGAGCATGCTGGGAGGCGGTGGTCACTGCCCTGGTGTCATCTGGGGGGGTGCAGGAGACTGGTGCGCGCTTGGCCCTGACCCAGGCACTGGTGGCTGCTTTCATGGAGAGGGCGGTGTGAGCCACAGGGACGGAAGTCATAGGTAGCTGGAGCCCACACACACTGAGAGCAGAGCATCGCACAAGCCCTCAGCTCCTTCCTCTGCCCTGTCGAGGTGAGAAGGCTGTATCAAGAATTGGGAGAGTCCAGTGAGGGGGTGCAGAAACTCCAAAGAGAGTGCAGGTGTGCCGCAAAAGACAGTTTCTTTCCCTCTGTGAGCATCCCTGGGGCTTCCTGGGACCTGGAGGATGAGTCACCCGATCTCTAAGAGCAGGCTTCACTTTCCTCTGATGCCTCGCTCCCAAATGCCCATCCTGCTGGCCCAGAGCAATCAGTTTTCCCAGAAGCCGGCATCGCAAGCCTGGGGGCAACACCTTCCTAACTTGCCTGGACGCTTTGTGTGTAGAAGACACATCTCCAGGGGAGATGTTCCTGGGGTTCCAGCAGTTCCTGGGGGCATTTCCAAAGAGCCCAGGCTGGGAAACACGTGCATGCATGCTGGAGTGCCAGGCAAGGGGGACACCAGAGACACTTGATGACCAGGCCCCTTCCTAGGGACCCTGGACAGTCCATGGACAGTCCACTCACCTGGAGGCAGACCACCGCCTGAGTGGTGGTTGGCCTGCTTGAGGGTGTGTGGTTGAGGCAAATGCCATGTCAGCGGAGGAGGGTCTTGGCCAGTCCCTCACCTGGGGTCTGGAAGTCACCCTCTTCCTCTTCTTCCGAGACCTGGTTCCATCTTTCTTCTCCTTGCTATTAATTAAAAAAAACTGAAAGGATTTTATTTATTTGAGAGAGAGAGCACGAGCAGGGGAAAGGTGTAGAGGGAGAGGGAGAAGCAGACTCCCCGCTGAGCAGGGAATCTGAATGTGGGGCTCTATCCCAGGACCCTGGGATCATGACCTGAGCTGAAGGCAGATGCTTAATGGGCTGAGCCACCGAGGTGCCCCTTGCTCTTAATTTTTTACTCAATTTTTCGCTTTTTCCTGGTTTGTTCTCTTTAGTGTATAGTCTGCTCAAATCTCTTCCATCTGTTTACAGAGAAAACTTTCGTTTCCCCTCCCCCAGCCCCTCCGGTCACCAATGCCCCACCTTTCTCTTTCCTTTTCAGCTAAGTTTTTCGGATACATATTTATTTAAGATGTTTACCTAATTTACTCTTCGCCCACTCTAGCCACAGTATGTCATGAAATCTTTCTGCCAGTGACCTTGTTGCTAAGTTCAGTGGGCACTTTTTTTTGAGAGAGAGAGATGTGCCACAGGGGGAAGGGCAAAGGGAGAGAGAAAATCTTTTTTTTTTTTTTTAAAGATTTCATTTATTTATTTGACAGTAGATGGAGAGGCAGGCAGAGAGAGAGAGAGGGAAGCAGGCTCCCTGCTGAGCAGAGAGACCGATGTGGGACTCGATCCCAGGACCCTGAGCAGAAGACAGCGGCTTAACCCACTGAGCCACCCAGGCACCCCGAGCAAATCTTTTTTTTAATTACGTTTCTTTATTTGAGAGAGAGAGAGAGAGGATGAGTGGGGGAAGGGGGAGAGGGAGGGAGAGAATCTTTTTTTGGGGGGGGTAAGATTCTATTTCTTTCTTTGAGAGCGAGAAGGAGAACAGGTTGGGGGGAGGGGCAGAGGAAGTGGTAGAAGCGGACTCCCTACTGAGCAGGGAGACCTACTGGGAATCATGACCCAAGCTGAAGGCAGGTGCCCAACCAACTGAGCCACCCAGGCAGCCGGAGGAGAGAATCTTTTTTTTTTTTTTTTTTTTGGATTTCTTTTTATTTATTTATTTATTTATTTATTTATTTTTTAAAGATTTATTTATTTATTTGACAGAGAGAGATCACAAGCAGGCAGAGAGGCAGGCAGAGAGAGAGAGGAGGAAGCAGGCTCCCCGCCGAGCAGAGAGCCCGATGCGGGACTCGATCCCAGGACCCTGAGATCATGACCTGAGCCGAAGGCAGCGGCTTAACCCACTGAGCCACCCAGGCGCCCCGGAGGAGAGAATCTTAAAACAGACTCCTTGCCTAGTTTGGAGCCCATCGCAGGGCTTGATCCCATGACCCCAAGATCATGACCTGAGCCAACAGTAAGAGTCAGACACTTAACCAGCTGAGCCACCCTGGAGCCCCCAGTCTTCCTCTTATTTGACTTTTAAGCAGCATCTCTTCCTGTTGCCTACTTTGAAACTACACTCCCTTGGCTTATAAGGCATTACTCCCCTCTAAGTTTCTTTCTGAAGGTCCTCTGGGAGTTCCTTTTCTTACCCTCATCCTTTCCCTTTTGGTGTCGCCTAGTGTGAGACCCTGACCCCTCCCCAGGTGATGTTGTTTCTGCTCACGGCTTTACCTGCCATGCACACACCGAAGGCTCCAAGTTTCTCTTTCCAGCTCAGAAGCTAGTAAGCTCACCTGTCACAGATTCTCTGATGCTGGCGGAAGACAGGAAACTCTGGGATCAGAGACACAGGACCTTATTACTCAGGCACACACAGCACACGACATGAGCTGTGGCATATTTCCAATGATCCCCTTTGCCTCTGAGTCCCATGGTGGCAGCATGATGGGCTTAGATGGATGCTCTACAAGTACTGCGTTCGCATCACAGGGGGACACCAAGCCTGGGAACCCATCGCTCCCATAGGGAGGAGTAAGCAAGCCTAGAGGGAGACACCATCTCATCTCTCAAGGGTGCTTGCTACAAAGACAACACTGAGAAGTGGCCGGGGTCCAAAGTGGTCAGAATCCTGCTGCCTTGGCGCACACAGCAAGATGTGGATTATGAAAGACCGCTGGAGGACTAGGTCTTTCAACTATGGGCACTTCATACTCAACAAACTAGGGTATCCTCTCCCAGGCCTTCTTCCCCACCTGCCTACTCCACTCTCTGCTGTCCTATTAGTGTGGCCAGCCAGAGACACTGGAGTCACTGTGGTCTCTGGTCTTTCTCAGGATCTGCATCAGGTCAACCATGTCCAGTTAATGATGCCAAGGACGGTGGCTCTCATTTATGCACATTCAGTGGGTGCTTGTGTCTATCATATTATGTCTCCCTTTCGACAATGGCGAGGTCTGTTTTATTGTCATCCTGATTTCCCAGGGGAGGCAACAGAATCTCAGAAAGCTGTGACTTGCTCACAGATAGTGACTGGGATCCACACTTAGGTCTGTCTGACTTGGAAGCCTGTGTTGTTAATGTTGCTTTATATTCTTTTTTTTTTTAAAGATTTTATTTATTTATTTGACAGAGAGAGATCACAAGTAGGCAGAGAGGCAGGCAGAGAGAGAGAGGGGGAAGCAGGCTCCCTGCTGAGCAGAGAGCCCGATGTGGGGCTCGATCCCAGGACCCCGGGATCATGACCTGAGCCGAAAGCAGAGGCTTTAACCCACTGAGCCACCCAGGCGCCCCATTTGTTGCTTTATATTCTTGATCTAGCTGTTTAACTGACTTGTTGAGGAACTGTCATTTGTCACCCCAGTCGGTGGATCGCAATAGTCTTCTTTCTAACTTGTCTCCCCACCTCTAGTGTTGCTCTTTCTAACGTGTCTTCCATGCGGCAGTTGGAGCCGTCACTATAAAAGGCAACTAACTCTGTCTCTCGCTCATCCTCCCTCTCTCCCCTCCTCCGTAGTTCCTATCACTTTCAGTCCAAACTGCTAACCATGACATTCATGTCCCCCAGGTGCTACACTGTCCTCATGCTCTACGCTTCATGAAGCCATCATTCCGTATTACTCACCCCTCTCCCAGCATGGCATATGTTTTGCACCTTGCTCATACAGCACAGTCTTCCTGGGACGTTTTCACCTCCTTAACAGATGCCTAGTCATCCAGTTTGAATGTGTCTCGTGTCCCCGTCTGTATGGGTCTAATTCCTTGAGAATACCATAGCCTATCTTGTACCATGTTTCTACTGTTCATTGGTCTGTGCTGTTCTGCCTGGAGCATCCTTCTTCATCCCCTTGTTGGTCTTTCCTTTAGACTAAACTTAGGTGTCACTTCCTCAGGGATAGCTTCTGAGTTTCTCTTGCCTCCCACCACCTAAAGTTAGGTGTCCATCTTGCATGTTCTTCAAGTCCCACTGCTTGAGCCCGATGTTGCTGTAATGACCTAAAAGCACCCTAAGGGGGGGGGGCGCTGGATGGCTCAGTGGGTTAAAGCCTCTGCTTTCGGCTTGGGTCATGATCCCAGGGTTCTGGGATCGAGCCCTGCATCGGGCTCTCTGCTCAGCAGGGAGCCTGCTTTCCTTCCTCTTTCTCTGCCGCCTCTCTGTCTACCTGTGATCTCTGTCTGTCAAATAAATTAAAAAAAAAAAACTAAAAAATTAAAAAAAAAAAAAAAGCACCCTAAGGGGAGGTTGTTCCCTGGACTACAGAGCTCAGTGCCTGGCACATTAGAGGAGCTCAGAAAATACTTGTCAAATGAAAAAAAATCACACGTGGCCGCCTCCAGTGTGTTAGCCTGGCATCAGGAAGTCTGTACATGACAGATAAGCAAGAAAATGATTGAATGAACCACAAAGTGCACTAAAATGCAGGTGGGATTTGTTGACACGGAAGCTACTGATGAGCCTCAGGAAATCAGTTTGCAGGGAATTGAGGAGCTTGTTCTTTCAAGAAACTTGTGAATGGCACTGTTATTTGTTGTTGTTTCTTTGAAGGGAGATAGATCACTTTATTAGGAGAAGATCATGGAATTTATCTTTTTGGTCATTCACTTTTATTTTATTTTTAAAAGATTGTATTTATTTATTTATTTATTTGAGCTAGGCAGAGCACAAGCAGAGGGAGCTGCAGGCAGAGGGAGAAGCAGCAGACTCCACTGAGCAAGGAGTCCGACGTGGGACTCGATCCCAGGACCCCAGGATCATGACCAGAGCCAAACGCAGACTCATAACCAACTGAGCCACCTAGGCACCCCTTGGTCATTCTCTTTTAAGCCAGTACTTTTTGTTTCTTATTTTTATGTATGTATATATTTATTTTTAGAGAGAGAGAGAGTGAGCACATGCATATGGGGACGGGTGTGTGTGTGTGGTAGGGAGCCCACAGGGAGAGCATCTGAACCAGGCTTCATGTCCAGCCTGGAACCTAATTCGGGGCTGGATGTCAGGACCCTGAAATCATGACCTGAGTGGAAATCAAGAGTCAGACCTTTAACCCACTGAGCCACCCAGATGCCCAATGAGCAAGTAATTTTTGTAACAAGGGAAGCACTGGCCTTTTCTCATCTTCAGACCTGGAATTAAGGAATTCACATCATGATTTCCCTTTGAACATTCATTTCAGTTTCTGCTCATGTTGTAAGAACTTGAAGTAGAAGATGCCTGTGGAATTTGAAAATCACTTGGGTTATATAAATGTTGAAATCAAAATATCTAACACATCGACCGAACAGTAAATACTTTTTTTAAAAGATTTTATTTATTTATTTGACACACAGAGAGAGTTCACAAGTAGGTAGAGAGGCAGGCAGAGAGAGAGAGGGGGAAGCAGGCTCCCCGCTGAGCAGAGAGCCCGGTGCGGGCTTGATCCCAGGACCCTGAGACCATGACCCAAGCTGAAGGCAGAGGCTTAACCCACTGAGCCACTCAGGCACCCCAGTACTTTTTTTTTTTTTTTTAAAGATTGTATTTATTTATTTGACAGAGAAAGATCACAGTAGACAGAGAGGCAGGCAGAGAGAGAGAGAGGGAAGCAGGCTCCCCGCTGAGCAGGGAACCTGATGCTGGACTCGATCCCAGGACCCTGAGATCATGACCTGAGCCGAAGGCAGTGGCTTAACCCACTGAGCCATCCAGGCGCCCTGATTTGCTTTTTAAAAAAAAAAAAAAAATTTAAATTAACATATAATGGGGACGCCTGGGTGGCTCAGTTGGTTAAGCAGCTGCCTTCAGCTCAGGTCATGATCCCAGCGTCCTGGGATCGAGTCCCACATCGGGCTCCTTGCTCAGCAGGGAGCCTGCTTCTCCCTCTGCCTCTGCCTGCCATTCTGTCTGCCTGTGCTTGATCTCTCCCCCTCTCTCTCTGATAAATAAATAAAATCTTAAAAAAAAATTAACATATAATGTATTATTAGCCCCAGGGGTACAGGTCTGTGAATCATCAGGCTTACACATTTCACAGCACTCACCATAGCACATACCTTCCCCAATGTCCATAACCCAACCACCCTCTCCTTACCCCCTCCCCCTGGCAACCCTGTTTGTTTTGTGAGATTGAGTCTCTTATAGTTTGTCTCCCATCTTGTTTCATTTTTTCCTTCCCTACCCCCCAAACCCTCCACTTTGCTTCTCAAATTCTTCATATCAGGGAGATTATATGGTAATTGTCTTTCTCTGATTGACTTATTTGGTCAGCATAATACCCTCCAGTTCCATCCACATCGTTGCAAATGGCAAGGTTTCATTTCTTTTGATGGCTGCACAGTATTCCATTGTGTGTGTGTGTGTGTGTGTGTGTGTGTGTATCCCATCTTCTTTATTCATTCATCTGTTTTCTTTTTTTAAAGATTTTGTTTATTTGACAGAGATCACAAGTAGGCAGAGAGGCAGGCAGAGAGAGAGGGGGAAGCAGGGTCCCTGCTGAGCAGAGAGCCTGATGTGGGGCTCGATCCCAGGACTCTGGGATCATGACCTGAACCTGGGATCATGACCATAACCCACTGAGCCACCCAGGTGCCCCTATCCATTCATCTGTTGATGGACACCTAGGTTCTTTCCATAGTCTGGCTATTGTGGACATTGCTGCTGTCAACATTCAGGTGCACGTGCCCCTTCGGACCACTACATTTGTATCTTTAGGGTAAATACCCAGTAGTGCAATTGCTGGGTCGTAGGGTAGCTCTATTTTCAACTTTTTGAGGAACTTCCATGCTGTTTTCCAGAGCGGCTGCACCAGCTTGCATTCCCACCAACAGTGTAGGAGGGTTCCCCTTTCTCCCCATCCTCGCCAGCATCTGTCAAGTTTCCTAACTTGTTAATTTTAGCCATTCTCACTGGCGTTAGGTGGCGTGATACCCCTTTTTAAAGAGAAGGTGAAGTTTAGGAAAAATTAAGAATTTGGCGAGCCCGTCCTTGATAGTAACTGAAGATCCAGAATTCAAGCAGATGATGCCAGGAGTCTAGGGATGGGATAAATCAACCGTTGATTCTCAACCTTGAGGCTCCATGGGAGAGTCCTGGGGGGCTTGTTAAAACACAGATCCCCGAGCGCCGCCCCCAGAGTCTCTGATTCAGTAAATTGGAGCCAGTGGCATTTTAAATGAATTCCCAGGGATACGGAAGCTGCCCGTCAGTTGTGTGTCTGGGGACCACACTTTGAGAAGAGCTGCAAGAGCTGGAGCATGGGCAGGAAGGAAGTCCATTTTTCTCTCCTGAGGTCTCATTAAGGTTGCAAAGGGGACCTAACCATTTCTGGACTCTGAGGAATTCAGGGCATCCCCTGAAAGAACCCCGGCTGTGTGAACCCGGAAGCGTGCGTGCAAGGACGCATGCGCACACTCACGCACGCATGCACGCACATGCGCGGGAACACGCATGCGTGAAGGAGATCGGTCTCTCCGTTCACTTTCTTTCGAAGGAAGACCCTCCTTCGTGGTGGGGTGCTTCTCTCTCAGCAGCTCTCCAGACACCTGGTGCCTTTTTTCGGTGATCAGCTAACTGCGTTAGGGTCCCCGATGAGGACACGGGCCGGGGAGGAATGTGAACCCTTACGTGTTAGTCTGACATTCCGCCGGTACAAGCAAAGCGCTTCTGTGAGACCCCAGACATCCCACCAGCTCTTCTCAGGAGCCTCGAAGCCCTGGGACACCTTGCCCAGGCCTTTTACAGAAAGGATGCTCTGGGCTGGTCAGGAATGCAGGTGAAAGAAATGGCCTCTGACGAGGAGGAGGAGGCAAGGGGCCCAGTCTCCGTGAGTTCCAGGTGCGTTTGTGCCAACAGGACACCAGAGGGACGCATCCACCAAGTGCGGCTGGGCACTGTGTGCAAAGCTGACCTCATGTGTTTCCCCTTCTACTTCTTTAATTTTTTCTCCCTTGCTGCATGCACGGTTTGCTTTAATTTAGCTTTTTAGTTAGTTACGTAATCAGTGCCTGGGAACCCAAAACAGAGTGAAGCCAAGCCAACCATTCCGTCCTTGGGTTCGCTTCCAGCCCTTGGTCCCAACTCCTGATACCCCGTTCATCATTCCCTGCTTTCCTCTTTATATTAGTTTAAACTTTCTTTGTATAATGGGCCATGTCAGACATAGAAAAACGCGGGAGACTAGTGTCATGAACTCAGATATCTCTATTGTCCGGATTCCCACTTTTTCAGCTCATACCCAACCTTGTTTTGCGCATGCCTTCTATTCCCACATCCTGTGGGGAGTCCTGCTGCATTCACAGGTGTTCCTAGAGAGCTGTCTGTTTCTCATTTCTCTTTAATGTTCTCAAACGGGATGTTGCCCTGTGTAATTTTTTTCAGAGCTACTGTTTTCACTTAATATTACATTGGTAAGTGTCACCCCTGTTGTGGCCCATCACTGTCTGTCATCCGTTTTGATGGTGTCGGTTCATGAGCACCCCTTGATTATTTCTCCACTGTGCTACCCTTCTCTTGTCATACACCTTGTGTAAGTCTGTGAGTGCAACTGCTTAGCTTTAGGATTAATGCTGGATTGTTTCCCACCAAAGTGCTGCCCTGCCCCAGGCACCATAGGAACGATCCCTTCCCTGATCGGTATCTTCTCTCCCACACTGGTTATTGATAGGCATATTCATTTTTTTGCAATTACCTTGGCAATTAAAACGGAATCTCTCTGGGGCCTTAATTTGCATCTCCTTAGTAACTTGGTGTCCTAGTCTGCTTAGGCTGACATCACAAAATACTATAGACTAGGTTTTGGACTTGCTTAGGACCTGTCACCCTATCCCTTTTTCCTCTTTCCCCTTTTTGGAATGGGAATGTCTGTTCTGAGCCACCCAGCCCATGGCAACTTGTTATGGAAGCGCGAGGCAGGACATGTTGTTGACTATCTCTTCCTTGGTTTGCCGGCCCATGCCTTTCCTTTTCTGTTAAATGCCTGTTCGTGTGTTTTGTCCATTTTCTGTTGGGTTGTATTCTTTTCCTGTTGTTGCTATAACAAATTACCTCAAACTTGGTGGCCTAAAAGAACATGATTTTACTAAGTTCCATTTCTGGAGGTCAGACGTCAGATGTGGATCTTCCTGGGTAAAAATCAAGGTGTTGGCAGAGCAACAGAGAGAGAGAGGAGGAAGCAGGCTCCCTGCTGAGCAGAGAGCCTGATGCGGGGCTCTATCCTAGGACCCTGGGATCATGACCTGGGCGGAAGGCAGAGGCTTTAACCCATTGAGCCACCCAGGCACCCCTCAAGATCCTTATCTTAATCCTATCTGCAGGGTCTCCTGTCCTAAAAGGTAACATTCAGCCGTTCTGGGAAACAGGGTGTGGATGTCTTTGGGAGACCGTGGTTCTGCCTGTGCTCGCTCTTTGTTTTTTAGATGTTTCCTTGCCCTCTCCGTGGGGCACCTGTGGGTGTTTGAGGAGACACAACAGAAGCAAGACCTCCACCACCCCAGACCCTCTGTGAGCCACAAGCGTGGAGCCAGTCCCAAGTTCTGAGGTGCTGGGAGATACAGGCATGCTCTGTGCACCAGTCTTAAAAATCCAAACAGCACTTCACTTCTTTCTGATATATGTTATGATTTTCCAAAGCACTTCCCCATCCATAAAGTGCCTTGACTCTCAGTGATGTCAGAGGCCAAGGGCAGTGGCACGGCTGCTCTGGAAACTCCCCAGCCAGTTGGAGACTAGCAGATCCTAGGCTATTAACCCCCAACCTGGAATTCTTTCCAGCAGCTTGGGCTGTGGGGAGAGACCCCTGTGACTTGTCATGGAGCCCTGTCCCAGCCTGCCAGAGTGGTGCAGATGGTGAGGGCTTCAGGGTTACGAGCCGGGGCTTGAATCAAGCTGACCTGGTTGTAGCTTCCTGCTCAACCACTTACCAGCTGTGTGACCTCCAGTAGGTGGTTTAACCTCTCGGGGCTTTGGTACCTGCCTGACAAGTCCCCAGGTGATGCTGATGCTGTTGGTCTTCGAACCACTTTGAGAATTACGCTCCGTGTAAGTCATGGGCCCTCTCTGAGTCTTTTTCTTCATCTGTAAAATTGCCCTTCTCTCCTGGTTGATGGGATCCTCAGATGAGATCGCGTATGGGAGAGCCCTTTGTAAAAATTTAAAAAGACACAGAGGGAATTCTTTTTTTTTTTTAATTTTTTAAAAGATTTTATTTATTTATTTGACAGAGAGAGATTACAAGTAGGCAGAGAGGCAGGCAGAGAGAGAGAGGAGGAAGCAGGCTCCCTGCTGAGCAGAGAGCCCAATGTGGGACTTGATCCCAGGAACCTGAGATCATGACCTGAACCGAAGGCAGTGGCTTAACCCACTGAGCCACCCAGGCGCCCCACAGAGGGAATTCTTGACTTCATGATGTTTAATAATCGCAGCCTAGATGTGTGTTTCCTTCACAATTTACAAAGAAGATCAATATAACGCTGGTGGCTGACTGCTTAGGAGTCAGGGCGATTTAATTTCATTGACCCCAGGTCCGTCTGACTCTGACCACGTGAGTGTTTGATAACCACTTGCGCTGGAAGGATGGGTACTGCTTTGCCCTGCCTGAGAGAGACCTTGAGATCGGCCCTGTTGTTCATCCCACAGACAGAGGCTTGATGATGCTTCAAGTGTTTGTGGTTATTTTTGTCAACCGTCATCTCCTCCCACTCCTCCCCAAGAAAGCTCTCCAGTGAGTCATCCGGGAGGCCCAGGAGGCAGTTGACGTTGCTGGGTTGGTGTCTGGCCATTGAGGGAAGGAGAAGTGATGTCTGCTTGTGCTCGCTTTGCAGAAAAATTCCATGGGTTCGTAGCCTCCTGGAAAGTCGATATCTAGAATTTGTGTGTATGATATACAATTTTTGTGTATATTTTTATTTGTATTCACTCAGAGATTCAACAAATGTCTGTTGAATAACTTATGTAGCAGGCATTGTTTTAGGCTCTGAAGATCCAGCAGTGTACCAGACAACAAGGTGCCCCTTTCACGGAGCTCGTGTGTGTATAATATTCTTGGGACATATATTGAGAGCCTACTATGTGTCATGGAATTTATTTTATTTTTTTAAGATTTTATTTTATTTATTTGAGAGAGCGAGCATGAACAGGGGAGAGGCAGAGAGAGAAATAAATTCCCCACTGAGCAGGGAGCCTGAGGTGGGGTTCAATCCCCAAGATCATGACCAGAGCGGAAGGCAGCCTTTTAACTGACTAAGCCACCCACGCACCCCTGTGTCGTGGAATTTATAGTCTGGCAGGGTGGACAGACTTGTGATTACATACATGAAATAAACTGTTGTAGGGCCTCTGATGGAGGTAAACACAGGGTGGGGTGCAGTGAGTCACAAATCAGGAAGAGGGGCCTGAAGGTGTGTTCCAATGAACTGGTTTTTACTTATTTCTAAGTAAATTTAATAATTTATTTTTATTTATTTATTTGTTTATTTATTTATTAAAGATGTTTTTATTTACTTGACAGAGATCACAAGTAGGCAGAGCGGCAGGCAGTGGGGGTGGGGGGAAGCAGGCTCCCCACTGAGCAGAGAGCCGGATGCGGGTCTCGATCCCAAGACCCTGAGATCATGACCTGAGCCGAAGGCAGAGGCCACCCAGGCACCCCAATTTAATTTAATTTTTTAGAAGATATTATTTGAGAGAGAGAAGAGAAGCAGCACAGGGGAGGGTAAGGAGGGTAAGGGAGAAGCAAACTCCTTGCTGAGCAGGGAGCCCAAAGTGGGGTTTGATCCCAGGACCCAGAGATCATGACCTGGACTGAAGGCAGATACTTAACCAACTGAGCCACCCACCCCCACCTGTCTCTCTGCCTGCTTGTGAGCTCTCTCTCTCTGTTAAATAAATTAAAAATCTTAAAAAAAAAAAGATTTGGGGCACCTGGGTGGCTCAGTGGGTTGAAGCCTCTGCCTTCGGCTCAGGTCGTGATCCCCAGGTTCTGGGATCGAGACCCGCATCGGGCTCTCTGCTCAGCAGTGAGTCTGCTTTCCCCCTCTCTCTTTCTGTCTGCCTCTCTGCCTACTTGTGATCTCTGTCTGTCAAATAAATAAATAAAATCTTAAAAAAAAAAAGATTTTATTTACTCATTTGACAGACAGAGATCACAAGTAGGCAGAGAGGCCAGCAGAGAGAGAGGGAAGCAGGCTCCCCGCTGAGCAGAGAGCCCAATTCGGGGCTCGATCCCAGGACCCTGGGATCATGACCTAGGCCGAAGGCAGAGGTTTAACCCACTGAGCCACCCAGGTGCCCCTGAACTGCTTTTTAAAGATGGATAAGAGGCACCTGGCTGGCTCAGTCAGTGGAGCATGCAACTCTTCATCTCCGGGTTGTGAGTTCAAGCCCCATGTTGGGGTTAGAGATGACTTAAAAAGTAAAACTTTAGAGATGGGTGGAATTTTCCAGGTTGGCTAAGGGGAGGCCGAGCTAAGCAACCATGACAAAAAGACCCCAAGATACGTATTGGGTCAAACATAAGAATCGTTTATTTCTCACTCATATAACAAACTGCAGCATGTGCTCTAGTTGATGGGTGGGCCTCTCCCGTGTGGCGGTTCAGGGACCCAGGATCCAGTATGTGGTTCTAACATAGCCTAGTGCTCGTCTGTGCTTTGCCAACAGCAGGGGAAAGACAATTCTTGGGAAACTTTAGCTTGCTGTCTCCGCAGGTCACATTCTATTGTTGAGAACTAGTCACATGGTCAAACAACTACAAAGGAGGCTGGGAAGTGTAGTCTAACCTTGCACTTTGTTATACCCCCCCCCCCCCACCGTGACTACAAAAAGAGAGAAGGATTTTGGTGGGCAGAAAAGTTTGACATTCTGGGAGGACTAAATGCTAGGCACTCCAGTGTTCGATTTCTAATTCTGGACCAAAATTTCCTAATTTTGACACTTTTGACCTTTTATTTTTATTTTTTATTTTTTATTTTTTTTACTTTTGACCTTTTAGACTGGATAGGTCTTTGGGGGTGGGAGGGAGGCTGCCCTGTGCATTGTAGGATGATTAGCAGCATCTCTGGCCTCTCCCCATCTGATGCCATAGCACCTCTTCCCTCACTCCTCCCAGCCCTGTCATGATATCAGAAACGTCTCCAGACATTGCCAAATGCCTCTGGGGGACAAAATCACCCCCAGTTGAGAACCATTCTAGACAACGAGAACAAGTGTCAGAATCTTCTGTCCAGGGACGCAATGCAATGAAATAACCTGCCCACACTTTGTCACTTGGAAAACTCATAGAATTGCTGCTAGTTTTTGCTCACAAAATTGACAGACAGCTTTACTGAGGTGCTGACTTGAAGTTGCGGGAAAAGTGGGAGATACAAATCCCAGCCCTCAGACTCTCCAGGCCCCGGATGTGAATCCAGTAGGTGCTTGTCACAGCAGAGCAGCACATACATTAAGTCTTTTCACTTAGTACAAATCTCCAAAACCATACCAGCTTGCTTGCAAGAACATGCTTTCTGGGTTATTTGGTGCAAATTTTCTGAAATCTCTGTGAGCAAAAAGGATTGTTTATGTTTTTGTTTTTGTTTTGATATCTTGCCTAATATGAGACAATGTGTGTAAGCATCTGGCATGTTTTGATATCTTGCCTAATATGAGACAATGTGTGTAAGCATTTGGCAAGTTCTTCCTCTGCACGGACGTGGAAACAAGAAGGAGATGCCTAAGAAGGATATTTGTTTTTAGGAAATGGATTGTCCCGGAAAAACTGGTGAGAATTCCTTGTAACCTGGTAAAAACAGGAAGTACTACCATCCAGCAAAGGATTAAGGATGCCAATAGTTTGCTTTATCTTCTAGAAACCCAACAGTGATGTTCCGACTTCTTGGGAAACAGCTTTTCTCGCTACAGCAGATGGGTATTCCTTCTCATTCCCTAGGGATCTTTGGGAAGAGCTTCAGGGTTTGGGCAGTAGTGCTGGACAATGAACTGTAGGTTTGTGTGTAGCTGGGAATATGAAGTATTCATTTCCTGATTCACTGGCAGCGTGCAAGTTGCTTGAACCCAAAGCAAAGATGGTTACATCTTTTTAATTTTAAAGCTACTTAATTAAGATGAGATTAAAGTGGGGGCACCTGGGGCACCTGGGTGGCTCAGTGGGTTAAAGTCTCTGCCTTTGGCTCGGGTCACGGTCCCAGAGTCATGGGATCGAGCCCCGCATCGGGCTCTCTGCTCGGGGGGAGCCTGCTTCCTCCTCTCTCTCTGCCTGCCTCTCTGCCTACTTGTGATCTCTGTCTGTCAAATAAATAAAGAAAATCTTAAAAAAAAAAAACAGATGGGATACAAGGTCATAATCAATAATCAATCAATCAGGGACGCCTGGGTGGCTCAGTTGGTTAAGCGGCTGCCTTCGGCTCAGGTCATGATCCCAGAGTCCTGGAATCGAGTCCCATATCGGGCTCCTTGCTCAGCAGGGAGCCTGCTTCTCCCTCTGCCTCTGCCTGCCCCTCTGTCTGCCTGTGCTCACTCTCTCTCCCTCTCTCTCTGATAAATAAATAAAATCTTAAAAAAAATCAATCAATCATAATCAATAAATAGTAAATCAATCATAATCAATAAACCTCAATTTGAAACATGGCGAGAAAAAGGAATAGAGAAATGTTCTATGATGCTGGAGGGGCACAGAGTAACAGGTTTCGTGAAACAGATTTGTGTGCAAATAGCTAAGTACTCCTTCTGATTATGAGCAGTTTGGGTCTGAATTAGCATTTGAAGATTCACAGACCCATGTGTATCCTTCTTTCTGGGCAGGTCTGAAAACACTAGACTTTTGACTATTTACCAGTTGCTAGGTAGTCTGGAAATGACAGTGAACCAATAGCATCACTGATCTCCTGTTGCCCCGTGATTGTGTTTATTCCAGCGTGATGGAGTCAGTCCCCTGCTCAGCACCTCTCAGTCACTTCCCATGGCCTGCAAGTGAGTGTCCAAACACCTCCCCAGGCCCAGAAGCCCTCTGTGGCTCCTTTCTGAGCCCTCTCTGGCTGCTGGTGCAGACCTCGTCCACCACCTAGAACCAGCAGAGCCCAGTGCAAGGCCATGAATGCAACAGGACATGTCAGGCCCCTAGCATTACTCAGATGTCTCGCTCCCGAACCCCCAAAGCTTGATGGCTGTTTTTTCGGGGTTTCAGGATTCAGGTCTCATGTTACACTTTCTAGAAAGCCTTCCTGACTTTTACTGTGGCCACCCAAGAAGAACTGGCCACTCCCTCCCCTGTGCCCCTCACGTCACCGATAGGCCTTTGTCACTCAGAATCTGTTTGCACATTATGTCACACGTTATTTAGATGTCTGACTCTCCCCTCCTCTGAGGGGAGGGCCAGTGTCTAACTAGCTGTTTGGGGGAGCCATAGTGCCTAACGAAGGATGTGGAGACTGTTTGTTCAATACAAATTTATTGAACAGAGAAAAAAACAGCAATTTCTGGGGCACCTGGGTGGCTCAGTGGGTTGGGCCAACAGAGAAAAAAACAAATTTCTGGGGCACCTGGGTGGCTCAGTGGGTTGGGCCTCTGCCTTCAGCTCAGGTCATGGTCTCAGGGTCCTGGGATCGAGACTCGCATCGGGCTCTCTGCTCAGCAGGGAGTCTGCTTCCTCCTCTCTCTCTGCCTAGCTCTCTGCTTACTTGTGTTCTCTCTCTCTCTGTGCCAAATTAAAAAAAAAAATCTTAACAGAAATTTCTGTCATGTGGCTTTTCTTTTTTTCTTTTTTTTTAAATTGTGGTAAAATACACATAATGTAAAATTCACCATCTTCGTCACCAACCACCTCCAGGACTCTTGTTGTCTTGTAAAACCCAAGCTCCCTCCCCATTCCTCTCCCCTCTCAGCTTCTGACAATCACCTTTCTGCTGCTTGTCTCTCTGAATCTGACAGATCCGTGTTCTAGGTATCTCATGTAAGTGGTCCTACTGTCTCCTTGTGCATGGCTTCTTTCACTGAGCATAATGTCGCCAAGGCTCATCTGTGTTGTAGTGTGTGTAAGAATTTCCTTCCTTTTGAATGAAGGCTAAATGATACTGCAGTGTGTGTGTATACCACATTTTGTCTATCCATTCAGACATTGAGGGACACCTGGATTGCTTCCAGCTTTTGGCTATTACGAACATAAGTGTACAAATACCATTCAAGTCTCTGCTTTTGGTTTTTTTGGGGGTGGACCTAGATGTGGAGTTGCTGGATCATACGGTAAATCTGTTATTAATATATTGCCCGCAGGCTTTCACTGGATGCTCATGGTAATTCGAGGAGGGAGAATAGTTACTATTCCTTTATCAGGAAATGAGAAAAATGAAAGCAATTGCCCTGTTTCATAAAGCCAATCACTGGCCGAGTTGGGATTGTGACTCAGACACTTAGATCCCCAAACCCATGCTTCTGAGTCCTGTCCCCTGTCTGCTTTTCTCCAGGAGGGCAGTCGGCTCCCTCGCTCTGGTGGTTGAAGGCCTTGACTTGGGTTGGTGGAAAAGGAACTTCCTAAAGAAGAGACATCCCATTTGTAGGTAGTCATCAAGGCTAGCGATGTGTGACTGGCTTTACCCCAGTCCTTCAGAGGCCTGGATTTTCTGCAGTGAGGCTGTCATGTGTCTCGGTGTTCTGTGCCCTAGGACAGGATGACCTAATAAACTCATAATCGAGTTTGGTGACTACAAGATCACTCAAAAACAACTTGGTTGCCATGCATTCCTCTGAAGTAAGGACTTAATATGGGAGATCATTTATATCTAGTTGAGATGGGGTGCCTGAGTGGCTCAGTGGGTTAAGCCTCTGCCATGATCTCAGGGCCCTGGGATTGAGCCCTGTGTCAGGCTTTCTGCTCGGCAGGGAGTCTGTTCCCCCCACCCCCGCCTGCCTTTCTGCCTACTTGTGATCTCTCTGTGTCAAATAAACAAATAAAATCTTTAAAAATAAATAAATAAAAGTCTGGTTGAGATTGTTCCGATTGTGTTATCTGAGATCTCTTGGTGGTTCCAGGCATGAAAGAGAGAGTCGGTTCATAATCTAATCAGTCATTCAGAAATAATCTACCTGTGAGAAGCCTTACCTGTCTATCTCGTCAAAGATCTGGCAGCTCATTAAACCACCTGATAATTGGTGGGTTATCAGCTCACACCTGGACATATCACTGCATCCACAGGACCCAGAGGAGGAGCCAAAACCACCCCTCCCTGCGCAGTCACCACTAGATGTGAAAACCCAGAGCAGAGAAGAAAGGCAGGGGAGAAGACAGAGACCTGTGCTTTGAGGCACTTTCTCTGCTCCAAACATACAGCAGTGTCACATAAACGGTTGAAACAGAAAACCCCAAATACCCAGATAAACTCAAAGACACGCTGAATGCTTGAAGATGGAAAAGATCAAGCCGGAGAGAGACGAACTACTCCAAGAGCAGAAATGTAAAGCTGAGCGCAAAAAGCAGCCCTGGTTTGTTGTGTTCCGGTCGGAAGTCAGTGGGGATGACTGGGGGTTTGAATCCTGTGGGATGAAGAGAACTAAAAGTGTTCCACACTGGGCTCACGGTTGGAAGTAAGGGACAGAGTAGGTCATGATAGGAAGTTGGGAAGAAAGAACTAGGCTGACGGCCACCCGGGGAGGTGGCATTTCCTAAGCTGTGAGACCGGGGATGTAGGACGTGGGAGACAAGCTTCCCAGCCAAGTCGCCCGTTGGCACGTTCCTGGATTCTGCACGACTCTTAAGACCGTGATGTCATGGTAAGATGATGGCTTGGCCAGGGGGCAGATGGAAGCTTCTGCAAGACCACTGGGTGCATGGAGACGGGAGCGCAGAATGAGAGAGAGAGAATGAGAGAGATAAATAAAAACAAAAACTTCCCAAGAAAATAAAAAATTGGAATGTGAATCCACTCCAAATCACATTCTGGAACAGACTGATAAATACTTCCAAACAAATATATGTGGCATGCTCAGAGAGATACAAAGAGGAATAACTTCTGTTTTGAAAAAGAGCCGGAAATTATTTAAAAAGTGATCGGGGGTGCCTGGCTGGCTCAGTCAGTGGAGCATGTGACTCTTGATCTTGGAGTTGTGGATTCAAGCCCCCAGGTTGGATGTAGAGATTACTTAGAAGTAATCTAAGTAAGTAGAGATTACTTAAAAAAAAGTAATCAGAAAGGAAGTAGGAGCAGGTGATGGTAAAAAGAAATACGCTGGAGTCTTCAAATCGTGGAAAGAAAAATAGTCATTGAAATTTTAGAAATTTACGTATGGGGTAAACTTGACACTTGGCAGACAAAGAAGAGTGGTGAATTTGGGATAATGCTCCCATTATCTGGATGTTTACAATCCCTGTCGAGGACTCCCTCTTCCGATCACTATTTATCCGTTGGTTGGGCCATTGCAAGTTCAGGGTGAGCAGCCTTGCTCATTTCTTCGTGGGAGTTTCTCAGGGCTTAAGACTCTCTCAGAGCTTAGGACCACCAGCCTTTCTACAGAACAGTTTCCCCCAGATTCGTGCCAGTTTCCTGGACAAACCAAGACCTGCAGAAGACCTCACGAAACGCAGATACACGATGAATGCACTTGGGAGATTTCTGACATCTTTGATCAGATTCATCTCTCTCTCTTTTTTAAAAGATCTTATTTATTTAGGGACACCAGGGTGGCTCAGTTGGTTAAGCCGCTGCCTTTGGCTCAGGTCATGATGCCAGGGTCCTGGGATCGAGTCCTGCATCGGGCTCCTTGCTCAGCAGGGAGCCTGCTTCTCTCTCTGCCTCTGCCTGCTGCTCTGCCTACTTGTGTTCTCTCTCTCTGACAAATAAATAAATAAAATATTTAAAAAAAAAAGATTTTATTTATTTGACAGACGGCGCAGTGGGTTAAGCCGCTGCCTTTGGCTCAGGTCATGATCTCAGGGTCCTGGGATCGAGTCCCGCATCGGGCTCTCTGCTTGGCAGGAAGCCTGCTTTCTCCTCTCTCTCTCTGCCTGCCTCTCTGCCTGCTTGTGATCTCTGTCTGTCAAATAAATCAAATCTTTAAAAAAAAAAAAAAGACTTATTTATTTATTTTAAGAGTGTGAGCAGGGGGAGGGGCAGAGAGAGACGGGAAGAGAGAATCTCAAGCAGACTCCATGCCCAGTGAGGAGCCTGACTGCAAGGCTCGATCTCACAACCCCGAGATCATGACCTGAGCCGAAACCAAGAATCAGATGCTTAACCAACAAGCCACCCAGGCGCCTCCATCAGATTCATCTGTGTGGGTCTGAACACACTGCTTAACCGCCACTTTTTTATCCCCTTTTTAAAACATCTACACATTATCAAGCTCTGTTGGTCTTTCCCTAAACTTGTTCTTCAGCAGTATATCTAGAGTAACCTACGAAATTTCTAAAATTCATCTCAGTGAGAGAAAACCCTCCAAATATATGTGTGGAAAAATAAGCTTAACTTCCAGGTCCTTCCTGTTTGGGGGCTCTCCCTCCTGTATCAGGAGACCCGGAGGAAGGAGCATTGTGTATGTTCTAGATTCCTCCTGAGAGGCAAAGGCTAGAAGCAGGTGTGAGTGCATGAATGTATCATGTAATAGAACCTAAATATAATACATATTGAAAACAACTCAGAAGTTATTTTTACTAACAGAAATGTCTGCTCAAAGAAGTCATAAGACCACTTCTCTAAACATTGGACTCGTGCTGGCAGTGCATTTGCTGGCCGCGTATGAACATTGCATTCAGTTGGAAGATGCCCTCTTATCCTGGTCTTCTTTGGTTTCTCTTCCTCTAGCGCAGTGTGCAGTGCAAGACTCCGGACAATGAATTCTATTTCCGGGAACAAGTGGAAGCTGCAGGGGGCGTGGGACAGTCAGGAGCTACACTTTCAGGTCGTTTGTTCTCCTGTGATGGGCATGTGCGAATCCTATTGTGAAAATACATCTCTAAGACAGAGTAAAACCTTTAGCTTTATGATGTCATAGAAGTTTAATTCTATTCACTTTTTTTAAAAAAAGGTTTTATTTATTTATTTGACAGAGAGAGAGAGAACACAAGCAGAGCAGCAGGCAGAGGGAGAGAGAGAGAGAGAAGCAGGCTCTCTGCTGAGCAGGGAGTCTGATGCGGGGTTGGATCAGGACCCGAGCCGAAGGCAGCCGCTTAACCAACTGAGCCGCTCAGGCGCCCCTCTGTTCACGTGTTTGTCTGCATTCCAACCTCACAAAAGGTTGAATCCAGAGGACTAAGTTTCTTTAAAATTCCACACGCTTTATTAGCGCCATCTGTAACAAGAGTTTTGCTGTAACATTGACGTGAGTTCCCAAAACATCGCACGCGCTGGGGTGGGTTGGGAGACTGCACTCTGAAACTTGGTTGGTGACATATAGAAAGATGGCTCGGAATCCAATAACAACAATAGTGGCACCGCGTTACATGTGTTTGATGATTAGGAAACACGTAAATATTACAATAAATGGTGCTCTTTACCTTACAGAAGTTTGCTTGTGGAAGTGGGCATCCAAGGTGCACGCAGCTTTTGATTTTTGGTGAAGTAGTGGAAAGAGGGTGATCTGAACGTGGACGGACAGTTGTCCCATCACGCATGGATGAGCAGGCAGTGTTCGAGACGTGTGCATGTGCTTTGGTGTTTCCCCAACAGGGCTTGCTTGTGTGGGGTGAGGTTTTCTGCATTCATTCCTTTTTTTATGGATGAAATCACACACAATCAAAGTTTGTCCTTTGTTCAAATTGTTTCTCTTTATAGCAACCGTGGTGGAACAAATCTGTGCTTTCAAAACAAGCATTATAGAAGAACTGACTGTATTTAAAATATCGAAATGTTACCCAATTCCAGAATTTTCCACTAATTTCCCCACCCCTTCCTCTTCCTCCTTCTCTCTTTTTTTTTTCTTACAAGGATGTCCTACAACCTGCTTTTCTTTTTTTTTATTTATTTATTTATTTATTTTTTTATTTTTTTTTAAAGATTTTATTTATTATTTATTTGACAGAGAGAGAAATCACAAGTAGGCGGAGAGTCAGGCAGAGAGAGAGAGAGAAGCAGGCTCCTGCTGAGCAAAGAGCCCGATGCGGGGCTCGATCCCAGGACACTGAGATCATGACCTGAGCCGAAGGCAGCGGCTTAATCCACTGAGCCACCCAGGCGCCCCCAACCTGCTTTTCTTTTAAGATTTTATTTACGTCTTTATTTGTCAGAGAGAGAGAGAGCACACAAGCAGGCAGAGTGGCAGGCAGAGGCAGAGAGAGAAGCAGGCTCCCCCCCCCCCCCCCCGCCCCGAGCAAGGAGCCTGACATGGGACTCAATTCCAGGACCCTGGGATCATGACGGGAGTCAAAGGCAGTGGCTCAACTGACTGATCCACCCAGGTGTCCCTCCTCCTCCTCCTTTTTAAGTTTTTTTTTTTTTTTTTTTCTTTTTAAAGGCTAGTCAAGGGAAGCAGCAAGAGTGGACAGGAACTAAGAAATCTGTAACTGGTTTTAATTGATTGATTGTAAATTAATCTCTCGCTTAATGTTTTCGTTGAATACACCCTAAAAGATGGTTTCATGAATAATGTATATGATATAATTTGGAGTTTCAGACACTAGAATAAAAAAGTGATTATAGACTTTTTTTTAAAGATTAAAAAAAAATTATTTATTTGAGAGACGGAGATCACAAGTAGGCAGAGAGGCAGACAGAGAGAGAGAGGAGGAAGCAGGCTCACTGCAGAGAAGAGAGCCCGATATGGGGCTTGATCCCAGGACCCTGGGATCATGACCTGAGCCGAAGGCAGAGGCTTTAACCCACTGAGCCACCCAGGTGTCCCATAGACTTTTAATGGATACCAAGAAAAGAAGTTCTGCATGGGGATCTAGGAATTCTTTATAAACTTGACCCATATTGGGCATAGAGATTACTTAAAAAAAATTATGATTAGCTTGATATTGGAGGCAAAGAGGAAATCGATAAGAATTTAGACTACCATATTTTGGGCCAAACACAACTAATTTACCATGAAATTAAAAGATATTTCTTTTTCTTTCCTTTTTTTAAGGTTTTATTTATTTATTTGACAGAGAGCACAAGCAGGGGGAGTGAGTAGAAGGCAGAGGGAGAGGGAGAAGCGGGCTCCCTGCCGGGCTCAATCCCAGGACCCTGATATCATGACCTGAGCCACCCAAGCTCCCCTGTGTATACACTTCTTTGCACTAAAAGTTATTGTTAAGTCTAAGGTCATTAAGCAATATTATAAGTTTAGTTTTAGCAAATACATTTCCTTTTTTTTTTTTTTTAAAGATTTTTTATTTGTTTATTTGACAGAGATCACAAGCAGGCAGAGAGGCAGGCAGAGAGAGAGAGAGGAGGAAGCAGGCTCCCCTCTGAGCAGAGAGCCCCATGCGGGCCTGGATCCCAGGACCCTGGGATTATGACCCGAGCCGAATGCAGAGGCTTTAATCCACTGAGCCACCCAGGCACCCGCAAATACGTTTCTGATTTTATAGAAAGTTTGGATTTTCATGATAGTGTGTTATAAAACAGAGGAGGAAAACCTTGGAGTTTCTCACATTTGATGCCATTTTATTTATTTATTTATTTATTTATTTATTTATTTTTAAAAGATTTATTTATTTATTTGAGTGAGTGTGAGCTGGGGAAGGAGCGGAGAGAAAGAATCTCAAGCTGACTCCCCACTGAGTGTGAAGCCCTACTCTGGGCTCAATCCCTCAACCCTGAGATCTTGACCTGAGCAGAAATCAGGAGTTGGATGCTTAACCATTTAACCGACTGAACCCCTAGGCACCCCTAAAGATTTTATTTTTAGGAAATCTCTACACCTGGGTGGCTCAGCCAGTTGAGCATCTGTCTTTGGCTCAGGTCGTGATCTTACGGTCCTGGGATCGAGCCCCAAGTAGGGCTCCCTGCTCAGCGGGAAGCCTGCTTCTCCCTCTGACTGCAGCTCCCCCTGCTTATGCTCTCTCTCTGTCAAATAAATAAATAAAATCTTTTAAAAAATAAAACTAAAAATGAAAGTAATCTCTACACTCAATGTGGGGCTCAAAATCACAGTCCTGAGATCAAGTGTTGCATGGTCCACTGAGTAAGCCAGCCAGGTCCCCTCAATGCTATTGTAAAAGTTCCTTCCACCATATATTATATGATGGTAAACAATGGATATCAGTCTTCAGATATGCGGTGATATATGAATCTTGGCTGGAGGCTTTTTTTTTTTCCCTAAAGATTTTTATTTGTTTATTTGACAGAGAGAGAGCACAAGTAGGGGGAGTGGCAGAGCGAGAGGAGGAAGCAGGCTCCACGCTGAGGAAGCAGCCAGACTGGGGACTCCATCTGAGGATCCTGAGATCATGAATAGAGCCGAAAGCAGACCCTTAGCTGACTGAGCCACCCAGGTGCCCCGGAGATTTATTTTCTTTCTCTATCTGAGAAATTGCTCTGTCTTACCACAAGCGGAATTTCCAAATTATTATTTTACCTCTCTTCACCTTCAGTTTCTTATCAATTAACTAAAAGCAAAAATCCTTGAAATCATATGAGTAGGTTAGAAAAGGAAAAGTAGGGGGGGGAAATTTCCTAAAAATAAATCCTCCTCCTCATGGACTTGGAAGCATAAATACCTCTTGTGAATGGAAACGCTGAAACCAAACAATTTTCTCCACAGCATTTCAAGTCTCTGGAAGGTTCCACGATCAGCAAGAGCACAATTTTATTCCAAGATAAGTTGTAGCCCATTTATTTGATGAAATAATTGGCAGTAACATGAAAATCACATATTCCGGTTCTTTTCTTCAAAAGATTGTGTTTACTTGAGTGTTTGTTGAGTTGGCAGTTACAAGATGCCTGGTGTCTCTGAGTTAGAAACAGACCAGCTGCTTAGGAGGACAGCTTTTCCTGGCTTGAGCTTACCAGAAATGTCTCTCTGGGGAGTCCTAAAGAAGACACCCGTAAACAACACACAGAAAAACATCGTTTCAGTAAAAAACGAAAGTCATTTCCAACGTAGGCGGCTTCTTGCCTGCCTGGATGCTTACAGAGGGGATGATGCCAAATGCAGTTCAGGGAAAGCGACCCCACAAGGGGTCAGAGCAATCTGGTCCTAGCACGTCAGTGTCAGATACACGGTCAAATATTAGTAAAAATCGGAGAAATGGATGGAATGCCTCTTTTTTTGGCACTGCTCTCCAAATATTATTTCTGGAGACAAAAATCTATGGTAAGCGTAGGGGCAGCTGAGAAGGACGAGGGAGGCAGCTATCAACAGAGTGGAGTGGGTGGGTGGAGCTCACGGCTGGTGTGTGGTCCTGGCGGTGGGTTCCACTGTCGTTTGCTGGAGGTGCTGGAGAGGGTGGCAGCTGGGAGTTGGGGGGGTGGGGGAAACCCGAAAGATTTTTCTTTACTATGCATTTCTGATTGTTTAGGAAGGTGTGTGCTTTGGTCAAAAGATTTCCTGCGGGGAGCGCCTGAGTGGCTCAGTGGGTTAAAGCCTCTGCCTTGAGCTCAGGTCATGATCTCAGGGTCCTGGGATCGAGACCCGCATCCGGCTCTCTGGTCAGCGGGGAGCCTGCTTCCTCCTCTCTCTCTGCCTGTTTCTCTGCCTACTTGTGATCTCTCACCCTCTGTCAAATAAATAAATAAAATCTTAAAAAAAAAAAGATTTCCTGCCAGTTTTGACGTTGGTGAGATCTTTTTCTAGTGTGATTCTTTGATGGAATGTTATGTTAGTTTCAGGTGTACAACGCAGTGATTGGACAGTTGCCGCCGGTCCTATTACAACACTAAGTCCGCTCCCTATGCTGTGTTTTTCATCCCCAAGACTTACTCTTTTTTTTTTTTTTAAAGATTTTATTTATTTGTTTGACAGAGAAAGCACAAGCAGGGGGAGCAGCAGACAGAGAGGGAGAAGCAGGCTCCTCGCTGAGCAGGGAGCCCTACGTGGGGCTCGATTCCAGCACGCTAAGATCATTACCTGAACCAAAGGCAAACGCTTTAGCCTGAACCACCCAAGTGTCCCCACTCCTCTGCTTTTTAGACAGATTTTATCCTTTCTTTGTTTGAGAGAGAGAGACCACATGTTTGCAAGTAGGGGCAGGGTGGGGGAGGGGCAGAGGGAGGGAGAGAGAAGAGCAAGCAGGCTCCCTGCTGACCAAGGGCTGGATCCCTGAGATCACCACCTGAGCTGAACTCGGGAATCAGACACTGAGCCAGCTGAGCCACCCAGGAGCTGTACCCACTCCACCATGGGTGGACACTCAGAGGCTTCCCTATCTTGGCTGTTGTAAATAATGCCACAAGACACGTAGGGGTGTGTTTAGCTCTTTAGTATTTTCATTTTCTTTCATAAACCCCCAGAAGTGCAATTACTGGGTCATACGGTCTTCCTATTTTTAATTTCTGGTGGGCTCCATACTGTTTCTGCAGTGGCTGGACCCTCTCCCATCTGGTCTTTAATGAGATGTCAGCCTTGACAACTGTCCTACATTCAGGACGTCTGCAGGCTTGTCCTCCCGTAACAGGACTCCTTTGATGGCAGTAAGGGAAGAGCTATGATTAGGGCTTTTCACAGTTACGACATTTATAAGGTGTCTCTCCCGCGTGAGCATGCGAACATAGAATAAATTCAGTGCTCTACGTGAAGGTGGTTTCCCATGTGATGCTTTCAGAAGGTTTTCCCCCCGGTAAATTCCCTAATGTTCAAATGGGATTTTGTAAACATGGAGGGATGTCCTACATTCATGGTATTCAGGGCTTTCCCCTGGTTTGTGAAGGAGCAGGAGGCTGGCTGAGGACAAAGCAAAAGCTGGCGCCTTGCACCCCCCCTTAACCCGCTCCCCTCCATATGTGTAGCATTCCTCAGGCACCCCTGACTGCCATAAAATGATAAATAGTTAACTTGCAGAGATCACAGTCCTGCAAGGTAGGAGTCTCCCTTGGTTTGCAAATGTCCTTGAGATTTACAACAAAGAAGTTACCTTACCAATAGCCCTAATGTCACCCTCCCCTCCATGAAAAACCGAAGGAGGCGGAGGTAGAAGGAAAAGTAAATAAAGTTAAATTTCTTCTAAACCTAAATCTCATTAACAAGGATGCTTGATAGCAGGAATGTAACATTCCACCAGGAGACTCCCAATTGTCTTTACTTGATAGTAACCAGGCCTTCAATATCCTGATAGTGCTTTTTTCGCATGCGTGGGCTAACCGGCCAGTTCTGCTTCTGTAAGATTGCTTTGTCTGCTTTCGCGCGGGGTCCCCTGACCCAATTCACTGACGCCAAGTATGCCTGTTCAAACTGTCAACCAATCAGCTCAGCCCCACCCGAAACTTGTTTGTACCTGTCTATAAAAACCCTGCACCAACCCAGCTCTGGACCTCTCCGCGTTATGGGCAACGAGCGGCGCAGAGGTCCAGGTTCGAACCTGCAATAAACGACCCTTGCTGATTGGCTTTGACTCACGTCTCTGGTGGTCTTTTAAGGCGGGGGTAATACTCGATTGGCATTTCAGTTTGGATTCTCTGATGGAAAGTAAGAGATTATCTTTTTTTTTCTTTTAAATTAACATATAAGGCATTATTTGTTTCAGGGGTACCGGTCTGTGATTCGTCAGTCTTACAGAATTCAGAGTGCTCACCACAGCACATACCCTCCCTGATGTCCGTCACTCGGTGACCTCATCCCTCCCTCCCCCCAACCCCTCCAGCAACCCTCAGTTTGTTTCCTGAGATTAAGAGTCTCTTACGGTTTGTCTCCCTCTCTGGTTTCGTCTTGTTTCATTTTTATCCCTTCCTTCCCCTAGGATCCTCTGTGTTGTTTCTCGAATTCCTCATATGAGTGAGGTCATATGATAATTGTCTTTCTCTGATTGACTTATTTTGCTTAGCAAATATACCCTCTAGTTCCATCCACGTCGTTCCAAGATTTTTTGAAGGCTGCATAATAGTCCATTGTAGATATACACACCACACTTTCTTTGTCCATTCAAGAGATGATCTTGTAGAACTCCCTCATATTTAGCACTAAGATAGCCTCTCTCCATATAAATTCTCTGTGTAAGGGACAACTTAGGGCTAGGGCTGAGGCATTCCCTCATTTCTTTCTTTCTTTCTTTTTTTCTTTAAAAGATTTTATTCATTTGCGAGAGAGCAGGGGGAGGGCCAGAGGGAGAAGGAGAGAGAGAATCCCAAGCAGATTCCCCACTGAGCACCGAGCCTGACCGAGAGATCACAGCCTGAGCCGACATCAAGAGTCAACTGAACTGACCGAGCCAGCCAGGTACCCCCATTCCCACAATTCTTACACTTGTTTTAGGATCATACATCCCAGTAAGATTTGTCTGATAACGCATGAGAAATGAACTTTGGCTGAAAGCATTTTCTTATCCTTTATATTCAGAAGGATCCTTGCTTGTTTGAATCTTGTGACGTTGAATAAGGTGTGTATTTTGCTTGAAAGATTTATGCATATTTTGCACTGAAAAGATTTTTCTGCAGAGCAGATTTTCTGATGTTGAATAAAATACGAAGACAAGTATTTTCCACATTCATTACAATCGTAGGATTTGGTAATTTGCTAGAACAGCTCACGGAAACTCAGGGAAACCTTTCCTGATGTTTACTGGTTTATTTTATTTTATTTTTTATTTTTTAAGATTTTATTTATTCGACAGGCAGCGATCACAAGTAGGTAGAGAGGCAGGCAGAGAGAGAGGGGAAAGCAGGTTCCCCGCCAAGCAGAGAACCCGATGCGTGCTTGATCCCAGGACCCTGAGGTCATGACCTGAGCCAAAGGCAGAGGCTTTAACCCAATGAGCCACCCAGGTGCCCCCATTTACTGGTTTATTATGACGAACGCAACTCAGGAGCAACCAAATGGAAGACATCGATGCATGGGGCAACATATGGAGATAGGGCGCAGAGCTTCCGTGCCCTCTCTGGGCATGCCGTCCTCCCAGCAACTCAGTGTTGGAGATCTCTGAACCCCTGTTGTGCAGGGTTTTTACGGAGGCCTCACGGACTGACTGAGTCATCAGCCATTGGTGATTAAGTCAACTCCCTGTGCCCGGTGCCCTTCTCCTCGCCAGAAGTCTGGGGGTAAAGCTGAACATTCTAACCCTCTCATCACATGATTGGTTCTTCAGGCCACCAGCAGCCTCCTTAGGGGCTTTCCAAAAATCACCTCATTAACATAAACCCTGGGGTTATTATGAATAATGAAAGACCCTCTTTTCACCTTTATAACTCATAGAGTGCAAATATTGTAACAGAGGATGTGACTATGGCTCTTAACTCTTAGGAAATTACAAGGATTTTAGGAGCTCTGGCCAGGAGCTGGGAATGAAGCCCAGATATTTCTAATTATCTCCCAATATATCACAGACACCATTTGTATTCAACTTCATATTGTTGCCTCTGGCCAAGAGGCCAGCCAGAGCAATGACACTGTGGACAGACCTGTCACCAGGGCGCTGAGGACAGGAGAGGGAACGCCACCATAAGAAGTGTACAGATGCTCCATTCTGGGGCCGGACCTGTCCAGGGGAAGTGGTAGGCACAAACGTTGGAAATGAGGCTAAATCCAGTTTCCAGATCAACAATCGAATTAACCGTATTCCCTGTTCTCTTTTACAATTTGCCAGCAGCCGTCCTTTGAGCCGTCAACTCTCACCCCCTCGGTGTCAGAGACTTGAACATAGCCACTCCTTTTCAACGCTGCTGGTTTTTATGGCTTTGACTTTTTTTTTTTTTAAGATTTTATTTATTTATTTGACAGAGAGCACTAGTAGGCAGAGAGGCAGGCAGAGAGAGAGGAGGAAGCAGACTCCCCACTGAGCAGAGAGCCCGATACGGGGCTTGATCCCAGGACCCTGGGATCAAGCCCGATACGGGGCTTGATCCCAGGACCCTGGGATCGTGACCTGAGCTGAAGGCAGAGGCTTTAACCCACTGAGCCACCCATGTGCCCTGGCTTTGACTTTTTAAAGTTATCAGAGACATTTTCCCAGAATGTCCTATACTTGGTAAAGAAATTTTACAGACTTACAGCTATGCTTTCTTAGGTGAGGAATGATTGGTTAAAAGTGTTTCCAGACTGGGGTGCTTGGGTAGCTCGGTAGGTTAAGTGTCAGACTCTTGGTTTGAGCTCAGGTCATAATTTCAGGATCATAAGATCGAGCCCCACATAGGGCTCCACGCTCTAAAAAAAAAAAAAAAAAAAAAAAAAAAAAAAAAAAAGGCAACATTTTAAAATGTTGGGGAGGAGTGCCTGGGTGGATTAGTTGGTTAAAGGTCAGACTCTTGGTTTCGGCTCAGGTCATGATGTCAGGGACCTGATGATGAAGTTCTAGAACCTAGGTGAGGTTCGGTGGGCTGAGGTCCGGAGCCGATGACCAAGAAAGAATTCTTGAGACATCTTTGGTGCAAAATGGCGGTTTATTAAAGCACGGGGACAGGAACCATGGGCAGGAAGAGCTGCTGCCCGGGGTTGTGAGAGATGGCAGGTTATGTACACCCTACAGGAGGCCTTGGGGCTTGATCAATGTAGTCTTTTGGCAAGCCATTCACATTTCTGCTATCAAGCGTCTTTGTTAGTGAGATTTGGGTTTAGAAGAAATTTAACTTTATTTAGGGCTTGAGGAACTGAGTTATTTGCCTCTGGAAATTGTGCTATTGATAAGGTAACTTCTTTGTAGATCTCTAGGACATTTGTAAACCAAGGGAGACTGTCTTGCAGGATTGTGATCTCTGCAAGTTAACTATTTGTTTCTGGTTTATGGCAGTCAGGGGTGCCTAAGGAATGTCACACACATTACCTAGGGGAGCCGGTGGAGAGGGGGTGCAAGGCGCCAGCTTTTGCTTTGTCTTCAGCCAGCCTCCTGCTCCCTCATCACTGAGACTGAGCTCTGCCTGGGGTTCTCAGTGGAGAGAATCTGCGTGAGATTCTTTCCCTCTCCCTCTCCCTTCCTCTCTGCTCCTCCACCTGCTTTTTAAGGGCACGCTCTCTCATAAATAAATAAATAAAATCTTAAAAATGCTGGGGGGTGAGGCACCTGGCTGGTGACTAGAGCCTGTGACTCTTAGGGTTCAAGCCCCATGTTGGGTGTAGAGATGACTTAAAGATTTTTTTTTTTTTTTAATATTGTGGGGAAGAAGAGGGTAGGTTTTCTCCCTCAGAGGAGAACAGTGAAAGCTGTGGGAGCTGAACGGGAGTGAGAAGTTGTGAGATGGGGGAGGATACTGAATTCTTGTTTCACTGAAAGGAGCTTTAAAAGTTAATGATTTGGGGGGCGCCTGTGTGGCTCAGTTGTTAAGTGTCTGCCTTAGGCTTGGGTCATGATCCCAGGGCTCTGGGATCAAGTCCCGCTTCAGGCTCTCTGCTCGGTGGGGAGCCTGCTTCCTCCTCACTCTCTGCCTACTTGTGATCTCTCTATGTCAAATAAATAAGTGGGATCTTTAAAAAAAAGTTAATGATTCTGTACTTTTTAAAAGAAGGTTGTATTTATTTGACAGATCACAGATAGGCAGAAAGGTAGGCAGAGAAAGGAAGAAGCAGGCTCCCCACTGAGCAGAGGACGCCCCCAGCCATGCGGAACTCGATCCCAGGACCCTGAGATCATGACCTGAGCCAAAGGCAGAGGCTTTAACCCACTGAGCCACCCAGGAACCCCTGATTTTGTACTTTTAAAGCTTTTTCCGGCGAGATAAACACAACACCAGGCAAAGTGGGTGCAAGGCAAGATTTATTAAAAACGCTCTCCGGGGACGCCTGGGTGGCTCAGTTGGTTAAGCGGCTGCCTTCGGCTCAGGTCATGATCCCAGCGTCCTGGGATCGAGTCCCACATCGGGCTCCTTGCTCGGCAGGGAGCCTGCTTCTCCCTCTGCCTCTGCCTGCCATTCTGTCTGCCTGTGTTCACGCGCGCTCTCTCTCTCTGACAAATAAATTAAAAAAGAAAATCTTAAAAAAAAATAAAAATAATAAATAAAAAATAAAAACGCTCTCCGGTGAAGTTTCAGGGCTCAGGAGAAGGGGAGCCAGGAAAGTTGCTCCGGGAGGAGGTGAGTACCCTCGGGCAAGGTTCTGTGACTCTGGAAAGCAGAGTGGCGGAAGTTGCGCGGAAGGCATCTTTTGGCAAGTTTCCCTTATTTGGATATTTCGCCTGCTGGTCGGGGTCCCATTGGTCCACTGGAGCCCAGGGCAGGGGTCTCAAGATTCCTGCTTGTCAGGGTCCCATTGGTCCACGGGAGCCCAGGGCGGGAGGGTCTCAGATTCCTGCTTGGGCCTTTGTTCTCCTGTCTGAGCTCAGGTCTTGTGGCGGGAACTTTGGCCATCTTAAGTAGCCCTTTCTGCCAGCCCAACACTTTTGATAACAGAATAATTTATATGTGTTTGTTCAAAGTTTTTGTTTTTATAAAAGAAATACATTTCTATGGAAAAATCGAACAGCTTACAAGTATTTAAATGAAACTGCAAATTATGCAATTGTAGGAGTAATATAATCATATTCTTAAATTGCCTATATTATTAGTGATTTTTTTATCTGCTTATTTTACTAGCTCCTTAGAGGCATATGTTATGACACATTATGATTGAGAATTTGTTTCTCTTTTGAGTTTTAAGTTTTTGCTTTATGTATCTTGAGGTTATGTTAACCTCATTTCAAATTCCAAATTTTTGTATCTTTCTGGTAAATTAACCCTTATATCAGTAAGAAGTGTCACTCATCATTCCTAGTAGTACTTCCTGCCTTAAAATCTTTTTTGTCTGATATTAATACAGTGACATCAACTTTCTTTTGATTAGTGTTTGCATGGTATATCTTTTTCTGTACTTTTATTTTCTACTTTTTTGTGTCTGTATTTTTAATTTTATTTAATTCATTTTTTATGAAGTGAACTCTGCCCAGTGTGGGGCTCGAACTCAAGACCCCCTCACCCCGCAAGATCAAGAGTTTCATGCTCTACCAACTGAGCCAGCTAGGCACCCCTGTGTCCTTATTTTAGAAGTGTTCTCTTGAAAATGGAATAATTAAAAAAAAATTCCAACCTGATAATCTTTGACTTTGACTTGAAGTATTTATTCTGTTTATACATATATATATATATATATATATATATATTTTTAAAGATTTTATTTATTTATTTATTTGACAGACAGAGATCACAAGCAGGCAGAGAGGCAGGCAGAGAGAGAGAGAGGAAGGGAAGCAGGCTCCCCGCTGAGCAGAGAGCCCGATGAAGGGCTCCATCCCAGAACCCTGGGATCACGACCTGAGCCGAAGGCAGAGGCTGTAACCCACTGAGCCACCCAGGCGCCCCATTCCATTTATATATTGATGTAATTATATATACGTATGGGTTTCAATCTACCTTCTTGCTATTTGTTTTCTACTTATCTCACCAGATTTGTTTCTTTTTCTCTCACTGCTTGCCCCCTTTTAGAAACAAACCAAATGTCTATCATTAAATGACTAGTTAAATGCATTATAGTACCTCCAAACGATGGAGTATATGGAAATGTAGAAAGAAGGAAGAACTACCTCTCTGATCACGAGGAGATCTTTGTCTGTGTATCTGTCTCAGTTGGACACTTAACCGAATGAGGCACCCAGGTGCCCCAGGATATATTTTTATGTGGAAGAAGTGGTAAGACATGTATATATAGTATGTTACAGTTTGTTGGGAAAAGGGTGGGGGGAATATAAATATATATGCACACATTTCCTTATATTAAAAAATGGAAGAGTAAATAAAAAACTTTTTAAATGGTTGGCTTTTTGGGAGGAGCTGACACTCCCTAGTACCCAGATTGTGCTCTCTAAATACCAGCTCCCACTAAAAGGAAGCAGGGCTTCTTGAAAAATGGTTAAATCCAGGTTTGGAACAGGAAGTGTGCAAGATGAACCTGGTATAATTTCAGAAAACAAACAAGTATCAAAGGTAACCAGTTATGTTAAAGTGTTCAGGAATCCAGCTATAAAGACTTTATGGGGACAGCCTATAAAGGTCCAAGGTGGGACAATTTGAACATCAATGACCACACTCACTGTAATAAATTTGAAACACATTAAATAGTTTAAATGCATGAACTCAGTGACACTTAGCAAGCAAACAACTAAATAATCAAAAACCTCATTGGTCTCTTTGGGGGTATCCTAGGGAATGAACCATCCCCCAAAGCAGCCCAATAGTTGATGGAAAGTTTCCTTTTATAGGGATAATCCAATGTATACATGAAGAAATGACAGATTATGGAATATTACTGTTGTGCAACTCCTAATGAATTAATGGATCTGGGTAATGATGACTGATGAAGTCCCAGAACCTAAGTCAGGTTCGGTGGGGTGAGGTTCGGAGCTGACGACTAAAGAAAGAATTCTTAAGACATCTTTGGTGCAAAATGGTGGTTTATTAAAGCACGGGGACAGGACCCATGGGCAGGAAGAGCTGCTGCCCCGGGTTGTGAGGAGTGGCTGGTTATATACACAGGAGTTGGGTAGGTGAGGACAAAGGGGTGTCCAGAAGGGCTATCGGGGCAAAGAATACTATCAGGATATTGAAGGCCTGGTTACTATCAAGTAAAGACAATTGGGAGTCTCCTGGTGGAATGTTACATTCCTGCTATCAAGCATCCTTGTTAATGAGATTTAGGTTTAGAAGAAATTTAACTTTATTTACTTTTCCTTCTACCTCCGCCTCCTTCGTTTTTTTCATGGAGGGGAGGGTGACATTAGGGCTTGAGGAACTGAGTTCTGTGTCTTTGGAAATTGGGCTATTGAGAAGGTAACTTCTTTGTTTGTAAATCTCAAGGACATTTGCAAACCAAGGGGGACTCCTGCCTTGCTGGACTGTGATCTCTGCAAGTTAACTATTTATCTTTTATGGCAGTCAGGGGTGCCTGAGGAATGCCACACATATGGAGGGGAGCGGGTGAAGGGGGGGTGCAAGGCGCCAGCTTTTGCTTTGTCCTCAGCCAGCCTCCTGCTCCCTCATCAATGACCAATGGGTGCTTACATCAGAAGAAGAAAAATCCAGACATCTGTGCTTTCTGACAGAACACAAATCCTCTGTGAAGTATTTTTGTGGAAAAAAAAAATTGAACTTGAATGGTATCAAGCCTCCTGTTAGCATTTTTTTTTTTTTTTGGAAATACATGAAAGCAGAACATTAAAATATCTACCCAGTTAACAAGCAAAATCAGGATTGTAGGCAACTTTACAGGACAAAAGAGCCGGTTTCTCGGAGAAATATATTGAAAGAAATAGAAGAGAAACGTCAGGGGGATTTATAGATTGAAAAAGCGACTTAACCGACATACCAATTAAGTTCAAAGTGTCGAACTTACTTGGGTCCTGACTCAAACTGTGAAAAACCAAAGGAATTTACATCAGAGGGGAAAATCTCAACAATTCACTTGATAATATTAGGACTTCCTATTTATTCATAGTAGGCTCTAGGACCAAGGTGGGGCTTGGACTTAGGGCCAGATCAAGAGTCCTATTCTCTACCTGTGAGCCCCAGGACTTACTTTTTTTTTTTTTTCTTTAAAGATTTTGATGAAGTCCCAGAACCTAACTCACGTTCGGTGGGGTGAGGAGGTTCAGAGCCGACAACTAAAGAAAGAATTCTTAAGACGTCGTTGGTGCAAAATGGTGGTTTATTAAAGTACGGGGACAGGACCCGTGGGCAGGAAGAGCTGCTGCCCCGGGTTGTGGGGGTAGGCATGTTATATACTGAAAGACCCCTCCCCTAGGAGATAGATAGGATAACTAACCACTTGTTTGCTTTTCTGTGAACCGCTGGCTTTTAGGCGTAAATTAGGTTATTAATTGCTTATTAATTGCTCTTTTGCCCTTCTGTAACTGCTTGGCTTATAGAAATAATAGAAGACGCCATGATGGCATTCCTACCTTCCCCCTTCTTGTTCCCCCTCCCTGCCTCTCTCCTCCCGCGTGCGGGCCCTCAGAACCAATCAGCTTGTTCCCCCTTCCCGCCTCTCTCTTCACGCGCGCGGGTCCCCAAAGCCAATCAGCAAACTCCACATATGCCTTTTTCAAAAGTTCTAACTGTCAACCAATCAGTTGCGCCCCACCCAAAACTTGTTTGTACCTGTCTATAAAAACCCGGCACCACCCCAGCCGGGTGTGCTCAGCTAGCAGGAGCTGCTGACCACCCGCAGGCGCGCGCTGACCACCCGCAGGCGCCTGCGTAACAATAAAGAACCTCTTGCTGATTGCATCCAGTGGCAGTGTTGGATTCTTGGGTAAGGGGATCCGCTGGTCTTTCAATACCCCATGGTTGGGGGGAGGTGGTGAAGGGATGGGAGATTTCAACAGAGTTCTCACATGTTAGGGAGGGCCTACAAGGTGCTGGGGGGGGGGGGGAGTCCTTGCCCTTATGGCTTGATCAATGTCGTCTTTAGGTCAGGCACTAACATCAAGATAGTTGGGAGATTCTTGGTGGGGCATTATGATCTGGCTACCATTTACATTCCCTTCTACCTCAGCCTCCTCCAGTTTATGGTGGGAGGGAGACATTAGGGCTTCAGGAACCAAGAGTTATTTGCCTCTGGAAATTTGTGCTATTGATAAGGTAACCTCCCTGTTTAGGTCTCTAGGACATCTGTAGAGCAAGGGAGATTCCTGTTCTTCAGGATTGTGATCCCTGCAAGTTAACTATTTATCGTTTTATGGCAGTGAGGGGTGCCTGAGGAATGCTACACATATGGAGGGGAGCAGGTGAAGAGGGGGTGCAAGGCGTCAGCTTTTGCTTTGTCTTCAGCCAGCCTCCTGCTCCCTCATCAATTTTATTTATTTGAAAGAGATCACAAGTAGGCAGAGAGAGAGAGAGAGAGAGGAGGAAGCAGGCTCCCCACCAAGCGGAGAGCCTTTAGTGGGATTCGATCCCAGGACCCTGAGATCATGACCTGAGCCGAAGGCAGAGGCTTAACCCACTGAGCCACCCAGGCGCCCAGGACTTATTTCTTTTTTAAGGCAATACAGATCCGTCGCTGTGTTTAAAAAAGAGCCCTCTTTAGAAATGCAAAGTGAAGTGTTCATAGATCGATAATATGATGCTGAAATGTGCTTCCGCGAGACGGGGGTGACTGTGTCGGCGGTGGACTTGTGCAGCCTATAGATCGGAAGGGATAGGGTGACAGTGGAAGCTGGTGGACAAGAACGAGGGTTCACGGGGAGACCAGTGAGAGGGCAGCGGCATTCTTGCAGGGAGATGATGGTAGCTGCTATAACGGCAGCCAACGCAGATACTTGAAAAAACCGCGCCAACAAGTCCCTCTGTCCCTGAAAGCTCAGCTTCCTAAAGCAGCTCACTTGGAGGCGGTCTGGTGGTCTGGTGTGCCCTTGAAGGGGCTGGCGGATACCTTCCCAGCACGCAGCTCGCAACCTCGGCTCCCGCTGCCGCTTCTCCTCTCCAGGAGAGGGCGCTCAGGTGCGCTCAGATAGGCAGGAGCGGAGCCACTATGACGGGGAGGTGCGCATGCGCCGCGGAGGCTGCGGACCACACTTCCCAGGAACGCTGGCGTGTCTAGCCCCGCCCAGTGCCCCAGAGTCCCTTTGAAGCCGGGCTGCGGGCTTGTTCTTGGATCCTCTCTGGGCTCCCGAGGCTTAGCTCAGGGAAGAGCATCGCTTGCGCCGAAGGCCGTTTGGAACGAGTTTTAGGTCTGACCCCCTCCCGGAAGAGGGGAGCTTGGTCCTTTGACAATCACTTCTCCCTCGGACGGCGGGCCGTCCCCGGGGGCGGGCGAGGAGGACCCACCCAGCCGCACCGGGTGGACTTGCAGCCCCTTGAGGCCCGTTGAGGAAGCTGGACGCCGGGGAGGAATACGGAGTTTCAAAGAGGACTCACTTCCGAGAAGCGACGCTCCCCGCGGTCTTGTTTGAGTGCTCGAGCGCGGTTCGAGGAGAGGAATGCCCGAGTTCCGCGGTGGTTGGGAACCAAGCGCGAGCTTGAACCCACGTTCCCGTAAACAAGACTGGAGAAGGGGTACACGAATACTGGCGACTCCGGAAAGGGAAGACCCCCCACCCCGTCTTGGACCCGCATAGGTTACCCTCTGCGGGGTGCCTGCACGGATTTAGGACGGCGGGGCACAGGCGCAGCGGCGCGGCGTGGCCGGCAGAGGGCACCATTGCTCGCCCAGCGCTCTCCGCTGGCCGCTTGCTTCTTCCCAGCTCAGGTGCTGCCCTAGTTCCTAACCCGGACTCCTGGCGTTGTGCCTCCGTTGCCCTCTCCTTTCACGCTTCGGAGCGCTAACTGACCGTTGCTTCCCGACACTCACTCCCCTCCCACACGCCCAGTGAGCGCTGCTCCTTTTATTACTTTGCCTGGTGTTGGGCTTAGCCAGTGGACCGAACCCCCTGCCCCACTGTGTAGGTACATCTTTGGCTAGCTCCTTCTCTAAAGGGGCGGTAAATATTTTAGGCTTTGCGGTGTCTGTAACTTTGCGGTTGTAGAAAGCAAGCCGCCAAAGGGAGTACTTAAGTGAATATGGTTGTGTTCTAATAAAACATTAACGCTGAAATTTGAATTTCGTGTATTAGAAAATATTATTTTCCCCAGCCATTTAAATATATTGTACTCCAATGAGTGAGAATAGTGTCCCAGGTGTAGTTTTTTTGTTTTTTTAGATTTGTCAGAGATGGAGAGAGAGCGAGCGAGCGAGCACAGGCAGACAGAGAGGCAGGCAGAGGCAGAGGGAGAAGCAGGCTCCCTGCCGAGCAAGGATCATGACCCGCTGGGATCATGACCCGAGCCGAAGGCAGCCGCTTAACCAACTGAGCCACCTAGGCGTCCCCCAGGTGTAGTTTTTAATCCGTGTGAGTGAGATGATTAGTTTTAAACTCTGGGTATAGACCTGATTTGGAATGACCCAAGATTTTTTGTTTTCAGGGAAAGATCTCTGTAAGCCTGGGACAGGCAACTTCATTTGGGTTTTCTGTCTTCTCTACATAGAAGCCGTAAAAGCCCCCATATTCTTGGGAGATTTCCAGTCTGCTACACTGGAAAGGACAATATTGGGAGAAGCGGTAGGCCAGGGGCTCTGAGCATCCCTACATATTCCTGCTGGGTACGCAGAGACTGCGAGGTCTTAGTTGTTATTTACTGGGCCATTTCTTAGCCCAAACATGTAAGGTGGCGGGTGGTGGGGCGAGACAAAGAGTGCGTTTGCTTACAATTAACCAGAAAAGTAGAGATTCCCCCAGGCTCAGTGTTGGTGCTGGAATTCATCAAGGCCCACCTGGGGTCACCCTCTTGCAACTTGGGGTGGCGGTGCGAGTCGAGTGAAGTCTGGCCGCTTCTGCCATGAGTGACGATGCTGTCTGTAACCGGGGACTCTCCTATCTTCCCCATCTATAACATGACGAGAGCGTAGCTTTTCATCTTGTAAAAACCCCAGACCCTTGACAGCTCTGGACAAGCAAAACATGTTTTTCTTTCTGAGAACAGAATCTTGATTATGGTGCAAAAGTTCCTGCAGGGTTGCCCTAATCAAACTGTGTGCCAGGTGCTGTGTTTGGTAGAGGAGATACACAAGTGAGTACAATATAGTGTCTCCCTTCTTAGGAGCATGTTCTTTAGTAGGAAAGATGGTCACTCTTCTGAAAGTCTTTAATGTTTATTTATTTTTTTAAAGCAACCTCTTTCCCCAACGTGGGGTTCAAACTCAACTCTGCGATCGAGAGCTGCCTGCTCTACCAGCTGAGCCAGCCTTGTGCCCCTGTTCGTCCAAATCCAGATCCTTAGCGAGTCCTAGAGACTCACCTTCAAAATAGATCGTGTTGGGTCACTTCTCACCACCTCTGCTGCCACAACCACCGTTTGTCCTCTGAATCTCTGTGATAGCTTCCCGCTTCCGCCCTTGCTGCACTTGGGAACGCTGGAGTCACCTGGGGCACTGAAACACTGACGGCCAGTCTCCATCCCACGTAAAGAAATCGGTATCCCTTGAGGTGGTAATTTTAAAAGCTCCCAGCTCATTCCAGTTGCAGCTAAGAGTGAGACCCACTGCTGGTTGACAGTGAGAGGATACTGTAGGGTTTCAAGCAAATGGCGACAATCAAACGCTCTACTTTACCTGTAGTGCCGTGTGGTGGCCTTAAATGTTTTCACGTGACGTCAAGAAGTGTGGAAGATGCATTGAGAGGGGTGAGATTGGGGCAGGGTGAACACGTACCTGGTTATGAAATAATCTGAGTAAGAGCGGATTAAAGGCCTGAAATGAGGTCGGGGCGGTGCGGATCTAGAAGAGATGGAACATTTCTAGAATACATGAAAAGTAAAACCAGTTGGACTGTAACTACAGGTGAAGACCAGAGTGGCCTCCAGCCTCCCTGCCAAAGTCACTGTGAGTTGAAAAAAGGGCTTGGGGGTCAAAGTTCTGTTTTACATTAAAGCCCTGAAGGTACTTTTGAGATAGATGATAGCATTGAGTATATGGCTCTGAAAACTGGGAAAGATATGGGTGGGAGACCACAGCTGAAATGGGGGTAGACGCAGGTGCATTCTTTGTTGGGCTGTTCTCATCTCAAAATTTGAATGTAATAAGCTATATAGGAAGGGAGACAAAACAAATTTTCAGTGCTCTAATCTCATCAAAATACGTAATTTTATAAAGTCATAAAGTACATACTGTTTTGTGCTCTGAATTTCCATTAGCGTTGATCTTACAGGAAGAATTCCACTAAGTGCTGGAGCCATGGTTCCAACCCTTACTCTGTCGCTGGAGGACTCCAGGACCTCAGGCAAGACACATTGACCTCATGGGCATCACTTCCCCGTCCACACAGAGGGCTGGGGACTCAGTGCTGCTTGCAAGCTCACACACACGTTTATACGTATCACTAGAGTGCACATGCTTGCCATTTTTAATGCCTCTAGTGCTTTAAGGGCCTAATAATTGTAGTGAAATATAGCCATGGAGAGAACAGAAATAAAGGACTAAGTACATCTGCAGGCACATGCAGGTGAATTGATACTAGAAGATACGGTTGAAGGATGAAACCTAACACACTTCAAGCTCTGAAGACCAAGTTTTGCAAGAAAAACTAGCACTTAGGTTTGCCTGAAACAGACCCTCAGGATTCAAATTTACATCAGAAACCTGCTTTGAAGAGTGTGATGGGAAAGATGGGATTAGCTTATAAATATGTAAATTACCAAGGCATGAAAGAGTTACAACATATTAGGTATCCTGTATTAAGTTGCTGTCCTAACTGCTCTCTGATGAACCCACCCGCCAGATGAACTGAAAAGCTCCCTTACAATCTGCCGGCTTTGGCACAGGACCTCCTGTAGTTACACCTGCCTTCTGGTATACATTAACACTTCCGTCCTCCCCAGTTTAGCTCTATGCTTACCAAGGCTTAAGATGTGCTCCCCAGTTTGTCCCAGTATGTAATTACATCTCCCACAGAACGGTGTAACGGATGAAGCAAGTGCAAAAGGCTGCCTTTATGAGAACTTCAGTTGAGTGGTTAGAGACTCAAAGGCTACTCACGAGCGACACCTCAGCAGCAACGGGCAGGCTTTGTGCCCGGATCTTGGTTTCTAAACAGTTGCCTCTTTAACAAAGATTCCTGGAGAAATGGCTCATTCCAGAGCTGGGGGGCACTAACCCTGAGATATGGCAGAAGGAAATAAAGTCCTGAAAGACTAGACAAGAAGGACTGTCAAAGGATGTAAGAGCTACTTGAAGGGTTCCAAGTGGCCAAGTTTGGGACCACGTGAGCAACAGAAACAATGGCCATAACTGATTTTTAATACATGGATCACCTGTCATCACTGCCAATCACTTACTCTGAAAATTCTTAAGTAAAGGAAAAGAATTTATGACTTTGCCTCTAGTGCATTCCCAGTTGACGACAGAAGGCTCTGCCTTTTTGCAGATCTTAATGAAACAGCTGATTCAGGATCACTGGATACTAAACCTATCAGGTGAAAGGCTGTTGGCAAACAGGTCTTCACACTGGGAAGACAGGATGGTTACCAAGACAACCGAGCCGTCAGGTTTTACCTCACCAGTAGTCAACCAAATGTTATTAAAATTTTGGATGTGAGGTGACACAAAATACATCTGTTAAACATGTTGAACCTGAAGCCAATCAGGGCTTTGGCCCTAAATGCTAGTTTGCAGAAACCACAGGGGACACAAGAACAAGAGAAACCACATACAAATCAATAGTTAAATCCTGAACTTGAGACATTCTACAGCTATATTGGGGGGGAAAAAAAGGTCCTGGAGAAAGTCTGAGGTGGGAGAGAGCTTGATGGATGAAACAGATTAACAAGTAAACATAATGCGTGAAACCTGACAGCATCAACAGGGAGAATTTAAACATGGATGAAGCATTAGATATTTGAAAATTACTATTCTTTTTTTCAGGGTATGTAATGGTATGTGGTTATGTGAAAAGTTGTCATTTTTATGAGAGGCATGCTGAAATATTTACGGTGAAATGTCATGTCTAACTTTATAGCTGTTCAGTAAAAGGTTAAATTTTTAAAGCTAGGCAGTAGGTAAAGACGCTTTATTAACTTTTCTGTATATTTCAACACCTTTGTAAAAAAAAAAGTTGTGGAAAATAAGTCTATTAAATCCAACTGGCTCAGACAACTGTAGAAGTGGGAAAAATACACAAAGATTGATGATTCGCTTCTATTCTGTTTTTTTTATATATATATATATATATATATATATATAAGGGCATCGGTTGCCTCAGTGTATCAATGGAAGACTTTAGGAATGCATTATTTACATAAAACTCACAAAGGCAGGAAATACAAATTAAAGCAAAGAAAGGAGCTAGGGACTGTGATACTCCACATGTCCATGCCAGGAGGGGAGAAAAGTGTTGTGTAAGGTGTGAAGTGGCATCATAAATAAAAATTGCATCTTAAATACAGTGGTTATTGTCTAACACAAAAGTAACTATGGCATAAGCGTAACTTGACTATGCAACCCGAAGACAGTCTATGCTTCGTGAAGGATTCCGTGACATCGGGGTTAACTGATGCGAGGACAAGGAAAAGCCGTAACTTCTTAAGAAAAACACTCAATAAGAAAGCCTGGAAGATGCTAGAACCCCTGGTCTTGGCTTCGGCACCTGTTTGCAGGATGTTTCAGTCAACAGTAACATCCAAATAGAACCGTGTGCTCTGTATACTGATATTTATGGCACCAGAATGCTGACTTTTCATCCAGCTCAGGAAAACTTCCTGTGCAAAGATGTCCCGTGATTTAAGAATATTCCCCACAAAAAAAAAAAAAAAAAAAAAAATTCCCCACATTAAGGTGTGGAATTCTGACTCTTCAATTTTAAAGTAGTTCCTAGTACCCAATAAATAACCACTCTTTGTTAGTGGTTTTGTACATTTTGGACATGTACAAAAAATAATTTTAAACTCAACTTCACTCTGAGTCTGTTAATTCTACCTTATTACCTCTAACTTACCTACATATTAATTCAACATATACTGACCGCTTCCCACACGCAAGGCACTGAAGAAACGAATTAAGAGCAGGACGAAACCTCAGCTCTCAGAATGTGGTCTTACATTCTGACAGCGGAATGCTGTGGAGATTGAATGTAACAGTAATTGTACCTACTTCTGTTTGCATTTCTGCCAGTTTTCCTTTTAGGTTTAGGACCCCACAAACTTAGTTATTACTGTTCAATGATGACTGCCATCAATGATAGTTTCTGCATCAATGCGTTTTCCAATGTTTCCTGACATTTTAAGAGTAATCCCCATTTTTACTTATGAGAAAGTATCAATTCCAATTATTACTCTAAAATCAGTCACTTCATTTTTAGTTCCTTATCAACAGGCTAAAATTTTGTCTCATCCAATTAGTCACTCTTACTTAGGCAAACCAAGTCTAACAGACTATGTGCTAACTCACCTGTGTACCCTTTCTTCACGGCTAAGTCTTCACCCTTGATTTCTGCCCTGACCCACTTTCTATAGTGAACTTTACGTCTATTTTCTATCACTGATCTTTTCCTCACACTCTGTACATAGCTGTTTTCACTCCTTGTTTGTCTTGGAATGTGTGTGGGGGGCACATCTGGCAACCCAGCTTAGTAGGCTTCTTATGCTCATTCCGTGACATGTCCTTTGTCGTCTTTCACTACTTTAGGAAGCTTTCTGTTGCTTAAATTAGCTGTAGTTTTTAGCACAAGAAGCCCTGAAAGGATCCAATTAGGAAGTCTGGGCCCTGAGCAGTGTCTCAACAGAAATGGGCTTTCTGTGGTGAACAGCCATAGGGAACCTTAAGTTATGAATTTAGGAATCAGGTGACTTTTATTTTTTCCTTCAGGCGGACAGATGTCAAAACCTAGTGAAACTAAGGCTGATGTTTTAAAGATGAATTTAAGGTTGGGTGTTTAACTTTTGCCTGTTTAAATAAATTTGTACAAATGCCTAAGGGCTATATATACATTAGTTTATCCTAACAGGTCAGCTTTCCATAAGCTCTCTTCCTTGAATATTTCCATACGTAAAGGAAAATGTAATTAAACAGTTGTCACATAAAAATTAAGATGCTTTCCACTATATATATTTTGCAAACCTACTGGCTCCACATGGCAGTTATGGCATAACAGGAAAAGGGAAGGGAACCCTTTACATATTTAAGGCTTCAAAGCTGGGAAGCAATAAAGGCCTGAAAGCAGCTTTTTCAGTTATCCCGACATGACTCACTAGTGTGAGATCCCGACTTGATGGGAGCTTTCCCCAGTTACATTCATAAAGTCTCATTAAGAAGTACTTGAAATACACGAAGAGTCGATGAGTTACAGGCTTTTGAGTACTCTTACTTTTGCAGGGTTTCTTTCTGGCATGAACTAAACTGATTTCAAGTAAAGGTGAAGAAGTGAATAGAGTTTTCTTTTTAAATTTCACATTCAATTTAAATAGCTTATATCCACATTACTAATTCTGATACTTCTGCTGAGCCACACCTAACACATATTGCACTTCTTTTGGGTTTCTTTTGAATAATGTTTTAACAAAGTACAAAATAAAATTTGAATGAACTGTAAGACCTAATCGAAGTCTCCTGTATCCATTAATTATGGTGTTTGGCACCTGTATGCACACGCTGGTGCTGAATGAGATTTGTACTCTGTGTGAAGGTTTTACCACATATACGGCATGCATAGGGCTTCTCTCCTGTGTGAATTCTCTGGTGTTGAATAAGGCATGTTCTCTGGCTAAAATCCTTATCACATTCATTGCATTTATAGGGCCTTTCTCCAGTATGAGTTCTCTGATGTTGATTAAGTGAGGAGGAGTAAATAAAGGCTTTCCCACATTCATTACACTTATACGGCTTCTCTCCGGTGTGAATCCTTTGATGCTGAGTGAGATTGGCACCCTGCCTGTATGCTTTCCCGCATATATTGCATTTGAAGGGTTTCTCTCCATTGTGGATCCTTTGATGCTGAGTAAGGTGGACGCTCTGGCTGAACGCTTTCCCACACACACTGCATTTGTACGGTTTCTCCCCGGTATGAGTCCTGTGGTGTTGAGTAAGGTTTGCGCTCTGGCTGAAGGCTTTTCCACATATTTTACATATATAGGATTTCTCTCCCGTGTGAGTGGTCTGATGTTGAATAAGAGTTGAGGAATGAGCAAAGGCTTTTCCACATTCGTTACATTTGTAACACTTCTCTCCGGAATGAATTCTCTGATGTCGAATGAGGTAAGTACTTTGACTAAACACTTTCCAACACTCATTGCATTTATATGGTTTCTTTCCAGTATGTATTTTTTGATGTTGAAGAAGGTGTGTACTCTGACTGAAAGTCTTCCCACATTCGTTGCATATGTAAGGTTTCTCACCAGTATGAACTCTCTGGTGATTAATCAGCGATGAACTGTGGCTGAAAGTTTTACCACATTCCAAGCATCGATATGGTTTCTCTCCAGTATGTGTCCTTTGATGTATAGTGAGGTGTGCGCGCTGACTGAAGTCTTTGCCACAGTCATCACACTTATAGGGTTTCTCTCCAGTGTGAATTCTCTGGTGTATAGTAAGGTGGGCACGCTGGCTGAAGGCTTTACCACACTGGTGGCATTCGTATGGTTTTTCTCCAGTATGCATTCTCTGATGTGCAATAAGGGACGAGATGTGCCTAAACTCTTTCCCACATTCTTCACATTCATGAGATTTTTCTTTGGTATGGGTGCTTTGGTGTTTCACAAAGGATGGGTTTTTCCTAAACTTTTTCCCACACACATTACATTTATAAGGCTTCTCTCCAGGATATATCTTTCTGTGTACAATACCATATGAAACATGATTGAAGGTTGCCCTGCCTTCATCATACATAGTTCTATTATCTGACTGGGTACCAAACTGAATAATTAGGTTTGAATGCTTTTCAAAAGTATTTCGATAGATATCATATTTACTGAGACACTCTTCCATAGGGTCATCTTCTTTTGAGAGGACTGACTTCAAAGTAAAATTTCTTTCATTCATGGGAATTCTCCTATAGGTATCTGATGCGTGCCTCTCAAATCTCTCATCGTAGTCATATGGTTCTTCCAATTTGACAGTCTGAGTTCCAGTCTTTACGAGTGTAGAAGTATTTGTAACTGGAGTACACTCTTGGGCTTCTGTTTTCCATTCTGGGACAAAAAGAATATAGAACATAAAAAGTTTTCCTGTATTTGGAGAAGGAAACTGCCAAAACAGAAACAAAATACTGAACATGAATAAAATGCCTTAAAAGACTATGACTCTGACAACCTTTGGACATGGTCCTTAAAGTTTGGGAAAAGCAGGGCTCCTGGGTGGCTCAGTCGGTTAAGCGTCTGGCTTTCAGCTTGGGTCACGATCCCAGGGTCCTAGGATCAAGTCCCACATTGGCCTCCCTGCTCAGCAGGGAATCTGCTTTTCCTTCTCCCTCTACCCTTCCCTCTCTAATCAAGCTCTATCTCTCTCTCTCTCAAATAAATAAAATCTTTACCAAAAACAAACAAACAAAAAAAACCACACACACAAAAAAACAAGCAAGCTTGGGAAAAGAGAATATAGGGGCAGAAAACCAGAAGACTTAACTGCTGAAAAAGGACAGGCTCCTCACTACTCAACATGCACATAGATTAATAAAACAGGTTAAGTCAGGTGACTGGACTAAGAGATGTGAAAACAAGACTGTGGGATAATGTGGGATGACTTCATGGGTTGATTTGTATCAAGCAGACACTAACTCTCATTGACTCCTTCCAACCTACTCTGCACAATCAACATAATACTCCAAAAGCAATTTCAAGGAGTGCTCTCCATGCTTAAATATCTCTAGTAAATCTCTCATAATAATAGTTCTTAAAGTATTGTCCCCAAATGAGTGACATAAACATCACTATCACCTGGGAATGTGTTAAATTATTGGCCCTCATCCAGACAAGCTGAATCAGGAACTTTGCAGGCTATGGAACCAGAAAAGATCCCAAATAGTCAAAGCATGTTGAAAAAGAAAACCAAAGCTGGTGGCATCACGATTCTGGATTTAAGCTCTATAATAAAGCCATAATCACCAAGATAGTATGGTAATGGCACAAAAAACAGACACACAGTTCAGTGGAACAGAACAGAGAACCCAGATACGGACCCTCAACCATAGTTGACTCTATGGTCAACTAATCTTTGACAAAGCAGGAAGAATATCCAATGGGAAAAAACCAGTCTTTTCAACAAATGATGCTGGGAAAATTGTTGGACAGCCACATCCAGAATGAAACTGGACCATTTTCTTGTACCACACTTGTACTAAGTCGAAATGGATAAAAGACCTAAGCACGAGGCAGGAATCCATCAAAATCCTCTGTGACCTCAGCCACAGCAACTTCTTGCTAGACATGTCTCCAAAGGCAAGGGAAACACAAACAAAAATGAACTATTAGGACATAATCAAGATAAAAAGCTTTTGTACAGCAAAGGAAACAGTTGACAAAAATCAAGACAACCTGCAGAATAGGAAAAGATATTTGCAAATGTCTCATCAGATAAAGGGCTAGTCTTCAAGATCTATAGAAAACATATCAAACTCAACTCCCACAAAACAAATAAACCAATCAAGAAGTGAGCATAAGCCATGAAAAGATATTTCTCCAAAGACATATAAATGCCCAAAAGACACATGAAAAAATGCTTAACATCACTCGGCATCAGGAGTCAAACCACAAATCAAAACCACAGTGAGATACCACCTCACACCAGTCAGAAGGGGCTAAAATTAACCAGTCAGGAAAAAAGACAGGTGTTGGTGAAGATGCGGAGAAAGGGGAACCCTCCTACACTGTCGGTGGGAATGCAAACTGGTGTAGCCACTCTGGGAAACAGTATGGAAGTTCCTCAGAAAGTTAAGAACAGAACTACCCTACCCCCAGTAAATTGCACTACTGGGTATTCTGGGTATTTTCCCAAAGGATACAAATGTAGTGATCTGAAAGGGAGACAGCACCCCAATGTTGATAGCAGCAATGTCCACAATAGCCAAACTAAGATGGAAAAAACCCAGATGTCCATTGGCAGATGAATGGATAAAGAAGATATGTATATTTATAAAGAAGATATATATAGATATATATATATATATATATATACACGCAAACACACACACACACAAATGGAGTATTACTTAGCCATCAAAAAAAATATTACCACTTGCAATGATGTGCAAGGAACTAGAGGGTATTATGTTAAGCAAAATGAGTCAACCAAAGACAATTACATGGTTTCACTCATATGTGGAATTTAAGAAACAAAACAGAGAATCATAGGGGAAGGGAGGGAAAAATAAAGTAAGGTGAAATAAGAGAGGGAGACAAACCATAAGAGACTCTTAGCTATAGGAAACAAACTGAGGGTTACTGGGATGGGGTAATTGGCTGATGGCCATTAAGGAGGGCACATGATGGAATGAGCACTCTCCCTCTGTTCCCCTATCCCCTGCTCATGCTTGTGCTGTCTCTTAAACAAATAAAATCTTAAAAAAAAAAAAAAGGAAACTTTGGAAATAGGGCTAAAGCAATCTGTTTTACAAAGCCCTCTAAGTGGTTTTGATGTTCACTGAAGTTTGAGCCCCAATGGCTTAAAGGAGAAAAGTTTAAAAAGTTCAAAATACCTCCACTTGACATATTCAGTACCCAAATAATTCAGCTTTTCCTATTCTACTATATCTTCTGCCAAACTTCATATTCAGCTTAAAAATGTAAAGTCACCCATATAACTACAAGCTACTTCCTCATAGCCTCCTATAGGTGCCATACAAATTCCAGCCTTAGGCATTCTCTCTTTTGAAAGAGTGAGCATGAGCAGGGAGTCAGAGAAGCACACTCCCTGCTGAGCTTGGAGGCAGACCTGGGGTTCCATCCCAGGTCACTGAGCCAAAACCAAGAGTTGAATGCTCGACTGACTGAGCCATGCAGGCACCCCAGATTTAGGCATTCTCTTAAGATAACTTCTCTATCTATTGAAAAGAAGTGTATGGCCCAGCTCCTATTTTTCTCTCTTTCTTAGACTCCTCAAGTACAGATTAGGTTGAATTACATGACCTTGGCTTTGTGTAGTCAATATGGCTGAAATTTCAGCAGTCTCATGTGATTCAACCTAATGTAAAGTTGGGGCCAGGACAGTACTTGGCCTTAATATTATTACTTCACAACTTTGTGTGTTTCTTGTATTTTCAACTTAGATGCAAACTCTGAGAAGAGCCTGTGCCTCTTTTACATTTCCTTCAGAAAATGGCCCCAAGACTCTGGATATGGTGGCCACTCAACTGAACTGGTAAAATAAATGACAATAATTTGTTGTTAAAAGGTGAGCCAAATGAAAGCACACACATACACATAAAAGCAAAGCAAACAATAAAAAGTCCCTGACCTCAAATATGGCTGCAAAGCAATCAAATATGTATTTATTCATGCCTATTATATTTCCAGTATGATGGTTTAAAACAAATTTAAATTAGAATATCTTTCTCTCTTAAAATCTGGTTGAAAACACAGGACTTTCAAATATTATGAATTATGTAATGAAATATCAAATATAGAGTTCATAATATAGCAAAAATGGTACCGCATAGTTCAGAAATTTTTTAAGATGCAGATCCAAATAAAAATCTTTTTTTTTTTTTTTAAGATTTTATTTATTTATCAGAGAGAGAGAGTGGGGGAGAGAGCGCGCACAGGCAGACAGAAAGGCAGGCAGAGGCAGAGGGAGAAGCAGGCTCCCTGCCAAGCAAGGAGGCCGATGTGGGACTCGATCCCAGGATGCTGGGATCATGACCTGAGCCGAAGGCAGCTGCTTAACCAAATGAGCCACCAAGGCGTCCCGATTGTGGGTCATTTTAATAAAACCTGGCTTGGATCCTTCAGAAAATGTCAGAAGGGAAGTGGAAGGGAACAGAAGGGAAGGGGAAAGGAAAAAACAAAGTGTGTCTGTGTGTGCGTGTGTGTGGCTGTGCGTGCGTGTGTAAGTAGATAAGCAAAGGGGCGACTGGGTGGCTCAACTGGCTATGCATCTGACTCCTGATGTCAGCTCTGGCCATCATCTCAGGATTGAGCCCCACATCAGGCTCCGCCCTCACCGGGGAATCTGCTTCAGATTCTCCCTCTCCCTCTGCCTCTGCCCCCACCCCCTCCTAAAAAGATATAAAGCAAAAGTGGCTAAATGATGGTAGCTTGTGGTTTCAGATGAAAATTACACAGGTGTTCAATGTACTGATTCTGCAACTTTTTTATAGGTTTGAAGTTCTTATGGAGGAAGGAAGAAAGGAAAGGGAACAACCAAAAAGCCCATCAATAAGGAACAGGTTCAATAAATTATGAGACACACAATAAAATGTGATGCAGATATTAAAAAAAGAGAACAAGGAAGCTCTTTATATCCTCATTTGAGACACTTCTCAAGATACACTTTTACATAAACAAAAGCAAAGGAGAAAATAATATGTATCGTTTGCTACCGTTTCTGTTAGAAAACGGAGGAAAAGGGGCACCTGGCTGGCTCAAGTCAGTAGAGCGTGTGACTCTTGATCTCCGGGTTAGGAGTTCGAGCCCTACAGTGTGGGTAGAGTTTACTTAAAAATATATATATATATTTTTTAAAGATTTTATTTATTTATTTGAGAGAGAGACAGTGAGAGAGAGCATGAGAGGCGAGAAGGTCAGAGGGAGAAGCAGACTCCCCATGGAGCTGGGAGCCCGATGCGGGACTCGATCCTGGGACTCCGGGACTGTGACCTGAGCCGAAAGCAGTTGCTTAACCAACTGAGCCACCCAGGCGCTCTACTTAAAAATATTAATAGAAAGTTTGCTAAAAAGGAGAGGAAAACATTTTTTCCCGGAAGTGATAGAAAGAAAGCATCCCTAATATAGGATTTTTTTTTTAAAGAAAAGAACATTTGTATATATATATGTTAAAGATTTCATTTACTTATTTGAGAGAGAGTAAGAGAGATCATGAACAAGGGGGAGGAGCAGAGGGAGAAGCAGACTCCCCGCCGAGCAGGAAGCCTGACATAGGACCCTGGGATCATGACCTGAGCCAAAGGCAGACACCTAACTGATGAGTCACCCAGGTGCTCCCCAAACTTTTTTTTTTTTTTTTTTTAAAGATTTCATTTATTTATTTGAGAGAGATAGAATGACAGAGAGAAAGCATGAGAGGAAAGACTTCAGTGGGAGCAGAATCCCTGGTGAGTAGGGAGCCTGATTTGGCACTCGATCCTGGGACGCCAGGATCATGGCCTGAGCCAAAGGCAGTTGCTTAGCCAACTGAGCCACCCAGGCGCCCTCCCCCAAACATTTTTTTTTTTAAGATTTTGACAGAAAGAGAGAGAGCATGAGAGGGGAGAAGGTCAGAGGGAGAAGCAGACTCCTTGCTGAGCAGGGAGCCCAGTGCAGAACTTGATCCCAGGACTCTGGGATCATGACCTGAGCCAAAGGCAGTCGATTAACCAACTGAGCCACCCAGGCGCCTTCCCCAAACATTTTTATATTGACTTTATATGCAAACAAAATACCTGAACAGAAACAACTAGGGGGCACCTGGGTGGCTCAGTGGGTTAAGCCTCTGCCTTTGGCTCAGGTCATGGTCTCGGGGTCCTGGAATCAAGCCCTGCATCGGGCTCTCTGCTCAGCGGGCAGCCTGCTTCTTCCTCTCTCCCTGCCTGCCTCTCGGACTACTTGTAATCTCTGTCTGTCAAATAAATAAAATCTGTAAAAAAAAAAAAAAAAAGAAAGAAAGAAAGAAACAACTAAAAACAAGCACCAGTGGTTGGGCTGAGAGATGCAGGAACCGGGTGAATGAACTATACAATAAGAGAACATCTTTGAGTGTTTTGAAGATATTTTTTCAAAATTAGGAAAGAAAATGAGTTAGAGAAGTGGAGGTTGGAGGCTACAGGGATTTGTTGGTAACAGAATAAAAGAAACTTACTAAGAGGAAGGTCTGAAACTTAAAATTTTAGGGACATTCACTCATGCTTATAAAAGAGGGAGGAGACAACAGCACAGTGAAAGCGCCAGACAAAGCTGGGAATGGGATCCAGGGGTCACATGGAAGGATAAAAGGAGACACCGGGGAAAGGTGGAACAATGATGTTTGGAACTGTGTTCCTGAAGGTGGCCTCTGTGAGGAGGCAACGCCAAACAGCTCAGTGTTCCTGACAGGCCGGGATGTCTGTGGAGCGTGACCTGGCCATATTTAAATAAATATATCTCACTGCACTTACACTCTTCAATGCAAACAATCTCATGACAGTTCTTCTCTCACCTGGACTAGGGCCTTCTAAGATCTCTTTTATCACCATCCATGGTTCTTCCAGTAAGGGAATCACAGTCGGTCGGTACACCGTAAGTCCTGTTTCAGAGGAATATAAGGAGTTTTATCCTGGAGATAAACAGTTGTTTGAATTTTACTGCCTAACTTCTTATCTGTGAGGACAGATGTCCACAGGAAAACAATGGTTTCATGTACATGATCTAGTGGGAGAATTAGGTCACTGTGCTTTTCAGTGCTACAACAGAAATGTCCTGCTGCTCAGGAGGGTATGTGCACAGAGCTCACGGTGGGAGGGGATCACAGGAAAAGCAGGGAGCGGGCAAGGGGCAGGTCATGTGGAAGCCCTGGGAAGCCACGTGTCATAGCTCTCAATGCTCCTTCACTTAGAAACTTTTTATTTGCCAAAAGGGAGAACACAGCGGTATCTATGCCCAAATGGAATGAGGAAACTCACCCCTAAGCCCCATTCTCAGCACTGTACTGAGGAAAGAAAGATGGTGGATATGTTGGCAGCAGTGGGCACAGCGGAGGCTTACCCAGAGAAACCATGTTCCAGTAGTTCTGTAATGTTACAGTCTTGTACAATTCCTTCTGTACGGGACGCATTATCTCCCAGTCCTCCTGGGTGATATCCACAGCCACATCTTTGAATGTCATTGATTCCTGAAACATCAAATATAACTTGGCTCAAGAACTGGCAGGAGCGGCGCCTGGGTGGCTCAGCTGGTTAAGCAACTGCCTTCGGCTCAGGTCATGGTCCCGGAGTCTCGGGATTGAGTCCCGCATCAGGCTCCCAGCTCCACGGGAAATCTGCTTCTCCCTCTGACCTTCTCACCTCTCATGCTCTCTTTCTCTCTCTCTCAAATAAATAAATAAAATCTTAAAAAAAAAAAAAAAAAAAGTACTGGCAGGGGGATAGTGGTAACACCAGGGACATGTGTGGTGGGGGTATCAGAGAATGTTGACCTTTAGTAAGAGCCTACAGGTCATCTAGTTAAGTTACGGATGAGCATACGTGAATGGTCATACAGGGAAGTCTGAAAACAGAATTATAATTACGTTTTCAGCTGGCACAAGTGTATGTATAGATGGCTCCGTATTAAAAGAGGGTTTACACAGACAGCTGAATGGCTATGCTTTTCAAGCTCTGCCTTAAGAAATCAGAGTGTTGGGGCGCCTGGGTGGCTCAGTCGTTAAATGTCTGCTTTCAGCTCAGGTCATGATCCCAGGGTCCTGGAATCGAGCGCCACATTGGGCTCCCTGCTCAGCAGAGAGACTGCTTCTCCCATTCCCTCTCCTTACCACTGCCTACTTGTACTCTCTCTCTGTCAAAAAATAAATCTTAAAAAAAAAAAAAGAGAGAATTCAGAGTGTCATAATTTGAAATTCTATGATATATTTGTGTGCTTTACGATGAAATGCAGAGCCACTCCTTCCTTTTTAAAATAAAACTGGTGGGGCGCTTGGGTGGCTCAGTGGGTTAAGCCTCTACCTTCGGCTCCTGTCATGATCCCAGGGTCCTGGGATCGAGCCCCGCATCAGGCCCTCTGCTCAGCAGGGAGCCTGCTTCCCTATCTCTCTCTCTCTGCCTGCCTCTCTGCCTGCTTGTGATCTGTCTGTCAAATAAATAAATAAAAGTCTTTAAAAAAATAAAAAATAAATAAAATAAAATTGGGACTGAAACCCATACTGTTGAACTGTTACACTTTTAATATATCTGACAATCTGGTAAGGTTAAGTATCCCTCTTTGCTCTTTTTCTTCCTTTTGTTAAAAAAAGTTGATTCCTTTTCCATGTTTTTCAAATAAACTTCTAAGTTCCTTATAAAAATTGTATTGACAATGACAATACTTATAATTTAGGGGGAACAGGCAATTTTACAACACTCAAAGCTGCTTTCATGTCTTATAGTATGACATAGGATATGGATGTACTACAAAATTTATACTACGTTTAGTCCTAGATATTTTAAATTTGGGGGGTGGGGAAAACTGTGCAGGGAACCTTTTATTTCATTTCATCATCTGTCTGGTTTTAGTGTGTATGCAAGAAAGTTACTAATTTTCTATTTTTTAAAGTAAGCTCTATGTCCCACATGAGGTTCAACTCACGACCCTGAGATCGAGAGCCGCAAGCTCTACCAAGTGAGCCAGCCACCCCTAAAAGTGATTAATTTTCATATGCCATTTTCTGTAGTAATCACCTTACTCAAATTTTTCTCCTATTGTTTTCCAGTTCTTCCCTTCACTTTCCTAGGGTTTTCAGGTAAATAATCGTACTATCTATGAATAATAATTTTACTCTACCTATTGCAGATGTATATTTTTACAGCAAAATTTTCTCTTAAGGTGGCCTGACAGAACAGAGACTCATGATCAACATAACACCAGAGAATACATGGCCTTTAATTACTTGTTAATGAGAAAAATAATTTTAGCAACTATTGCTTACTGATAGTTTACTGTAATCCAGGCTAACTACAAGTCTTATAATGTTTAATCCTCACAATTTAAGAGGTAAGTTCTATTTATTAGAGTTTAATAACTCAGGCTAAGTGTGGTCAAGTATCTTGCCCCAAATCATATGTTCTGATTCATTCGGCTGTGGAGGTCAATCCCTTAACCTCTATGTAATGTTGCTGCCTTAAAATCAAAACAGTGAGGAAAGGGGTAACAGGGGAAGGCAACAGGGGCTTATTCCTTATAAAGAGAGTCACTTAACAGGCCAAGCTGGATTGAAAGAGAGGAACAGATGCTTAAGTCCTAGACTGGGCTTTCGTGGGGGGACAGAAGTTAGAGGGCCAGGACAAAACGTCCTCACACAAACACCTCCAAGAAGCCATTTAAAAATCACAGAAAAAACTAACACTTACTTTGGTCACCAAGTCATTTAACCACCCTGCCTGGAAAGCAGGTCTTCCTTTGGAGTCTTCCTCTGGGGTCTCTTGGGGAAGGGCAGAGTTCTGAGGAACAGCTGGGGAAGGGAGACCATGATGGAGATTAGTCCTGTTTGAACAGTCTAGGAAACTTAACCAAATAGATGCCTATACTTCCCTAAAGTGAGAAATGAGAAAGAAACAAAAAATAGCACCCCTACTTTAAAGAGTCAGAGGGAAGGACCAGTGAGACTTGTCCTAAGACATCAATGCAGGTTTCAAAAACAAGTCTGTTCTGGGACTGCTAAGGATATGCACCAAATTCCCAATTTTCTACTACATCTTCATGCGATGTAAATCATGTGTGCTGTCTCTTAATAAGGAAGTATGCTCTGGACCCTTTCCTACTTTTTTGGAAGCATGTTATTGTAAAATCCAATTCACAAAGCAAATGGCTTACTGACAGAATGGTTCAAACCTCTGCAGGTAAAATTCCTGACGGCTCACACTGGGGTAACTGAGTTGCATTTGGTCACTGTTTTAGGACACGAGGTAACATGTGTTTGGTCCCAAGCAGTCTGGAAGGGACACACCATGCAGGATGGGGTTCCATGTTAAAGCCCGTTCTCGACTCACTGCCTTTTGCTCTCCCCAGTTTCTTTAAAGGGCTGCTCTGTGATATGCTGGTTGACTTCTCTAACCCTAACCGCCCAGGATTCCTCCCCTTTCTGCCTTGTGATTCTCACCTTCCTCTTCTAGAATCTGAGTCAAATCCTCTACCAGCGTCACCACTTCCTCACTGCTCTCTGGGTACTGGGACTTCACCCAAGTCCTAACCTCCCCAGGCAAGATGGTCAGGAACTGCTCCAGCACCAGCAGCTCCAAGATTTGTTCCTTTGAGTGAATCTCAGGTCTCAGCCATTTAAGGCAGAGCTCTCGGAGCTGATTCAATGCCTTTCGAGGACCAGCTAGGTCTGGATATGGAAAATTCCTAAAATTCTGTCGACAGGTCTCAGTGTCACGCAAGATTCTTGAAGCAAGGGTTTCCTTTGCAATGTTGTGGGGTCCACTCTGAGCCTTGTCTGGCTTCCACATGAGAAGGACTTGGGCGCGTGAAGAACTGGTCATCCTCTTGCACGAGGCCAACATCGCTACAGGTGGGAGAGTCAATCTGGCAATATTCTTTATATCTCCAGTAGTGAGCCAAATGCTTGAAGTCTCATGCTAGAACCACAAAGACATTATATCAAGGGCTGCTGCAGCCAAGGGCAGAACAGGGTCAAGGTAGAGTTAGCAGCCTTAGTTACAAATTCTGAGCCCAGAATTTGCAGGGATGGTTAAGAGACTCTGAAACACAAGAACAGACCATAATGTCAAGAATTCTGGTGCTCTCTGCTATCCACATCCGCGAACAGAAACAACCTGCTCAAGTGTTCACAGGTAAACACACATAGACTTTACCTGGGTCTTCCTTCCCTACCTCCTCAGACTTGTGAGATAAATGCAATCTGCTGGGGACAGGGGTCGGGACAGCTATCAAAAAGGGTCACAGAAGCAAAGCCCCGAAGCTTGAGCAAAACAACGGATCAAACTTCTAGCTTGTTGAAACAGAAATTAAACTTTTCCGGGGGTCGTGGGGGTGGGGGGAGTTTCAGTATTCTTGCGATGTCACAGAAGCTGTAAAGGACCGCACTGGCTCTCAACAACAGAGCATACCTGTAGGTACTTGGAACAACCTGGGAGGAGAATCCTTCCCAGGTTCCCAAGGAAACGGTCAAGGAAAAAAGGGCGGACATGCACTTGCTTTAGATGTTAATGCCAGCACATTCTAGCTTCTGACTACCAGAGGGCTGGAGAGACAAGCCGGCTGGGCTGGGAAAAAGTAGGAGGCTGATGTGCCTTGAAGCCCTTTGAAACGCTTCTACAGGAGACAATTCCTCACGAGTAAATTTGAAACCAGGATTCCCGAAGAAAACCTCGGAACAGGCCTGACCCGGCGACCTGACACCACCTGTCCTCGGGCTCCAGCTCTGAGCCCTCCTCAGGCTCAGTCGTGTAACCGAAGCCAACTGTTTACAGGCGCTGCAGAGGATATGCGCCAGCCCCGCCCGCCGCGTCTCCCCAACTCCCCTTCAGCCGGACGGTCGCGGGCAGCGGCGGAGCGGGGACCCGGCCCGCCACCGCAGCCAACACCCGTGCTCGCCTTTTCCGCAGGCCGCGAGCGCGGACGCCGCGCGGCAACCGGCTGGGGCTCCGGCCTGACCGCGCGGACACTCGCCCCCGGCGGCGCCCTCGACATCATTACCTGTCGCGGGGGCCGGGCGGACGCGCAGCCCGAGCGGCCGGAGAGGCCCGGGGCAACAATGGCGGCGGGGGAGCGGGCGCCTGCGTGGCGAGCTCAGCCCCGCGCTGCAGAGGGGTCTCTGGCTCCGCCACTTCCCTAACCGGGAAAGCACGACGTGTCTCGGCCAGGAGCCGCACCTTCCAGCCCGGTCGTGAGGAGCCTGGCCCTGCACGAACCGCGCCTCAGCTCCACCTCGACCTCGCCTCAGCCCCACTGCGCATGTGCGCAAGGGGAACGCTGCGCGCCCGCTGAGCCAATCGGAAGGCGCGTCCCGGCCCTCCCTCCCGCCCGAGCCTCATTCCTTGGACCTGTCTCCATGGTAACCTCCTCCACCCATCACTGCGACTTGCTTGTTAGTCCGCAAGGTTCTAAGGGAACTTTAAAGTTTCCCTGGCCAGAAGCAGGTCTGGAAGATGACTGGGAGGTCGGGGAGCTACTAGCATCTGGGCGAAGAGGATGCGGATGGGCGGCGGTTAAAGCTCCACCCTAATTAACCAGAGAAAACCTGGTGCCATGGGGCGCCTGGGGGGCTCAGTCGATAAGCGTCTGCTTAAGCGTCTGCCTTCGGCTCAGGTCATGATCCCAGGATGCTGGGATGGAGCTCCACATCTGGCTTCCGAGAAGCCTGCTTCTCCCTCTCCCACTCCCCCTGCTTGTGTTACTTCTCTTGCTGTGTCTGTCAAATAAAAATATAAAAATCTTTAAAAAAAAATAGAAAAGAAAAGCTGGTGCTAGAGTTCTAGAGGAAGGAGGGGCATGGAAGATGTGGGTCCAAAGGCAGAACAACCCAAAGTGCATTTTTGAGCCTTACTGTGCATACACATTCACTATGAAAGGTTCTGAGTCCCTCCTAGGAATTGGATTCTGACTTGGAAAAGGGATAACAACCAACAGCATGCTGTTTACATAGACACAGCAAACCCACATAAAATGCTTGAAAATAAAAGGATGGGAATATATTCCAGGTGTCCCTGTTATTTACTGCCGTGTTGGCAAACCACCCAAGACTTAATGGTCTTAAAAAACAACTACTGTCTTATGCTCATGGATTTTGCGGGTCAGGAATTTGGAAGGAGAACGGTGGGCATGGCTCCTCCCAGCTCCACTGTGCCTAGGGGGCCCAGCTGAGATGATTTAATGGCAGGGAGGGTCCATTTCCAAGATGGCTCCTCACTCATACGTCTTAATGGGTGAGCTCAGATGGCTTAAGGATGAGCTCAGCTTGTATCTGTTCAGAGTGACCTTTTCCACGTGAAGGATTCAGGCTGGCTGAACTTCTTACATGGCATCTCTGGGCTCAAGAGCAGATATTCTAGTGAATAAGAAAGAAGCTTCATGGCTGATGACGACATAGTTCTGGAAGTCATATAGCATCACAGCGTCACACGTGATCAAAGAAGTCACAAATCTGTTCAGTATCAAGTAGAGGGAAAAGTAGACTCCATCGCTTGATGGGAGGAGTGTCAGAGGGATTTACTAAATTTGAGCAAAAAGAAGTTGGGCAGCATGATGGTTTTTGATGTGACACTTTGCATGGCTACAGTGTCCTGCCATTCAGTGAAACACAAATTTAGGTGTTTTCTAGATATTATTAACGTGCACAAACTCAGGGGCATCTGGGTGGCTCAGTGGGTTAAGCCTCTGCCTTTGGCTCAGGTCATGATCTCAGGGTTCTGGGATCAAGCCCCACATCGGGCTCTCTGCTCAGTGGGAGGCTGCTTCCCCCCTTCTCTCTCTCTCTGCCTGCCTCTCTGCCTAGTTGTGATCTTTGTCTGTCAAATAAATAAATAAAATCTTAAAAAAAAAAAGAAAGGACAGATTATTTTATCTCACACTCTGATCTCTTAAGAGGGAAACAAAATACCTATAGGACTTTCAGGCATCTGAAAGCAGACTGTCCCACTGTCCCCACTGGGCAAGCTGTTCCAACCCATCTAATACATGGAACAGAAGGCTGTCAGCTCTGAGTGGAACACGGGGCAGGGAAAAGACTCAGCGGCAGCCACTGGGACCATGTGACCCGCTAGACTTGACAGCATTGGGAGTGGCTGGTCTGGATGCCACCATTCACAGTGAAGAGAAATCAGGCAATAATATCTTTACTATGACGGTGGCAAAATGCTGGTTTTTCCAACTCCAGTGCTGGGGGGGGGGGTCTGGTAAGCAACATATTTATTTTTCACAGTTCTGGAAGCTGGAATTCCAAGATCAAGGCACCCGCAGATACAGTGCCCATTGAGGAAGAACCTGCTTCCTGGTTCTCAGATGGCTGTTCTGTTTGTGCGTTTCCCCACAGTTACAGGGAGGCAAACAGTGATTACGTATCCTAGAAATCGATCAAATCTTGATGGGTTGATCAAAATCGACATCCAGTGGGGGATGGACGGCTCGTCTGTGCCTCCAAATATGAAACCCTGAACAGGGTATGATTATCTGGGATTTCAGCTGAGAGAGAATAACTTGAATCTATGGGTGAGAAAATGATAGGATTACTGCGGAATGTTCTTTTACATAATAAGGAGTGTGGGGAATTCTAGCAAAATGCCAGTTTCAAAAACCACAGAGAAAGGCACAAAAACGTACCAGATTAAAGGAATGTAAAGGTGGGGCGCCTGGGTGGCTCAGTGGGTTAAAGCCTCTGTCTACTGTTCAGGTCATGATCTCAGGGTCCTGGGATCGAGCCCCGAGTGAGCCCCGAGTTGGGCTCTCTGCTCAGCTTCCCCCCTCTCTCTCTGCCTACTTGTGATCTCTGTCAAATAAATAAATAAAATCTTAAAAAAAACAAAAGGAACGTAAAAGTCACTTTGTAATTACTGGCATTACTGACTACAGACTAAATCCTATAACTGAGAGGCAAAAAGGACTTTCAAGTCATTTGACAAATTACGCAAGAGGCAGTAGAACAGATGAAACTAGTCTATGAGACTAAAGTTAAAGTTAAACAAAGTTAAAGGTAACCTCAAATAATTCAAGGGATAATATTGTGAGTGTGTCTGTATCTACATCCTGAAGGAGAAATTAAACAGATACAAATAACAAAGAAACTGGAAAGAAATAGGGGCACCTGAGTGGCTCAGTCAGTTGTGTCCAACTCTTGATCTGGGCTCAGGTCTTGATCTCAGGTCGTGAGTTCAAGCCCTGCATTGGGCTCTGCTTGGTGTGAAGCCTACATTTTTTTTTTTTTAAAAGGACAAAAATATTACGAATGAATGGATCTGGGTAGAGCTTATATTAGTATTCCTTGTACTATCCTTATTCTTGCAAACTTTACACTGCATAATATCTTGCTAATGCATTCCCAGATACTTAGGGTTGTTTTTTTTTTTTCTCATTCGCTTTTCCTAGGAAAGAATTTCAAACCTTATATCCAAAGATAAAGTTAAAAAATGAAAACAAAAATAGGAACCTAGGAACACATGAATAAAACACTGTTTGGGCAAACACTTGACCTAGAAAATTGGTGAAGGATTTTAAAAAGCATTAAAGATTATTTAAAGGAGCCTGGGTGGCTTCATCGGTGAAGTGTCTGCCTTCAGCTCAGGTCATGATCCCAGGGTTCTGGGATGGAGCCTCGCATCCGGCTCCCTCCCTCTGCCTCCCACCTCGTTTTTTCTCTTGCTCTCTCTCTCTCTCTCAAGTAAATAAAATCTTTTTTTAACGGGATTATTTAAATAATGGAGAACAAAGCTTATATGGCATTTAATTATTTTTTAAAAAGATTTTATTTATTTATTCGACCGACAGATCACAAATAGGCAGGGAGGCAGGCAGAGAGAGAGAGAGAGAGAGAGGGAGGAGGAGGAGGAAGCAGACTCCCTGCTGAGCAGAGAGCCTGATGGGGGGCTTAATCCCAAGACCCTGGGATCATGACCTGAGCCAAAAGCAGAGGCTTAACCCACTGAGCCACCCAGGGGCCCCTTGCATGGCATTTTAATGAGCCATTTGGTTCATCAGCATAAGACAGAAAAATTATAACCCAAACCTTCCCACAAACGCTATGAACAGGAAGGTTTTAGGGTAGCCTTACCGGACTCCCATTCCTGTGACCAACGACATAAACGAGGCTGACCCCCCAAAAACCAAAGGCACAGGTAAGACCTTAACGAGGTTAAGCTCAAAGTTACCCCCTGCGTAAACCTAAGGGTCTGCTTTTATCGAGAAAGTTCCTGGTCAGGTAACCTCGAGGGGTCCAATATGCTAATAAGGGAAAGGGGGCGGGGAATGCCTCATCCTGATTGGCTGGAAGGGCCTCGTTCTGATTGGTCAGAAGGGCCTCGCCCTGATTGGGTGAGATTGCCAGGCCGCTCAGGCAGTTCATTGGTGGATTTTGGAGCCGGGTCCTGAGTTTTAGGGTTGGCTGGTGCTGGGGGCTTGCCTACAAGCTGCTTCTGTTCTGGAAGGTGCGGCTTAGCTGGAGCAGCTCCCGGGGAGCGCCCCGGGTCCCTGATGTTTGCCGCTTAGGGCTCGTTCCCCTGAATCCTAACTGTCTCATAGGACAGCAGTGTTTCCCCAATAGGAAGTCTAAAGCCCCTCTGCTCTAGTGTTTGTCTTCAGGGATTATGTGCACGCGCGTCAGCGGAGACTTCCTAGGATGTGATTGCACGGAGGTCGGGTAGGAATGGGACGCAGCCTTAGCCCATCTCCCAGGAGCCCCAGGGCCCAAGGCCACCTCCTAGAGGAGAACGAGAGACCAGGGAAGTGAGGCTACACGGACACCAACCGTCTTCCCTCCTCTGCGGAGGTGTGAGGTCTGCACAGTAAGGAGACTGATTCAGTCCATGCATTTTCTTCCAAGTGGTAGGCTGAGGGCATTGTCCCATTTTTCAGATGAGGAAAGGGACACTCAGAGAGATAAGGTGACTTAACCAAGGCCTCCTAGTAGGGTAGGGGCAGAGCCCAGCCTTGAACCCTGCAGTACTACCTCCGACCATAGCCCTGTTCTGTTTTTGCTTACTTACACTATACAAACGGGGTGGGCTTGAAATCTTCACACCTGGTCATCAGGTCTTCAGTTGGAAGGGGAGGTAAATTACTTGCACTGATTAAAAGAAGGGGCAGAGAGCACCTGGGTGGTTCAGTTGGTTAAGCAGCTGCTTTTGGCTCAGGTCATGATCCTAGAGTCCTGGACTCAAGTCCCACATCAGGATCCCTGCTCCGTAAGGAGGATGCTTCACTCTCTACCCCTCCCCCTCTCATGCTCTCTCTAACTCTTTCTCTCTCTTCAAGTAAATAAATAAAGTATTTTTTATTTTTAAATAAAGATTTTTCCTTATTTATTTGACAGACAGAGATCACAAGTAGGCAGAGAGGCAGGCAGAGAGAGAGAGGGGGGGAAGCAGACTCCCTGATGTGCAGAGAGCTGGATGCGGGACTCAATTCTAGGACCCTGAGGTCATGACCCAAGGCAGAGCCACTGGGTCACCCAGGCGCCCAAATAAATAAAGTCTTTTTTAAAAAATAAACAAAAGAAGGGTCAGAGGAGTTGCCAAAATACTTAGCAAATTTTTAAAAACACAGGGGGCTCTGGAAAATTCCCAACTGTAATGATGGAAAGTGGAAACATTCCAACCCTGAAAGTGGGTGAACCAGTGAGGCTTCTCCAGCCCTGCTCCTCTCCTAGGACTCCCAGGCTTGGCCTCCTGCCCTCCACTGCAGGAGAGATCCCTTATTTATAGCTTCAGTTTCTCTGCCTCTGTCAATGGAAACTGAGAAACAAAACTGTGTTTTAATATACTGGGTTATCAGCATCAACCTGGGCGTAGTGCAGAGACTTTAACTAGGCTCGATTAGGTGGTAGAATTTGTGCCTCTGCCAAATCCTCACTCATTTTTTTTTCTTTCCTATTCTGACATCAACACTGCAATGTAGGTGGAATGACCCCCATTTTACACAGGAGGCCCAGAGAGGTTGAGAACTTTCCCATGGCCACACAGCAGCAGTGGCAAGGCCAGCATCCGCGCTGGGGTGTTGGACCCATCATCCCTCTCCAGTTGGGTACAGCAATGGGGAGTGGGGTATGTGTTCCTGGATAATCAGGATCCAGGGCCTAACAGACTCGGCTTGAAACAGGAAAGGGAAAGAATGAAGATATCCTTAGTGTTCACAGCCCCTGTCTGTGCAGTGACCCCAGCAGTCATGGTGTTGAAATTTGTTTTTCTAGGAAAGACTGCATTATGCTGCTTTACAAACACTGAGTTCTAAGGTCAGCTCAAATAGCAACACTCCGTTTCAGAAAATCCCTCCAAGTGCCCACAACTGTGGGAAAGGAAGTGACTGTGGGAAGTTCAGGGCACCCTGGGGGGGGCTCAGCAAGTTCCCCCACTACTTAGGGGAGGGTACCCAGGGGTTGTGATATTATTAAATATTAAATTAAAAAACTATAAATTTTTTCCTCTTTCTTCATCTTGTTTTTTGTTTGAGAACAATTATTTGACTTATCCTTTATGTAAGCATCTTTGTAGTCCCTTTCTGTCTCCATGACTCCCCATTCTCCCAATGCAACCACTCATCTTCCATCACTCTTACTTAATTTTCATTTACTAGAATTTTAAAAGTAACTCTATATCGCTTCTTGGCCTTTTTGTTAAGATCAAGTGTAAAAAAGTAGATATAACCGTACAGTATGTACTATTTTCTGTTCAGCCTCTTTCATGCAACATAACATTTTGAGATGTATCTGTTTGTTCCAATGTCAATGATTTGGTCTAGATGGCATTACATGCTACCCTTTGTTCACGCATTCATCTCCTGACACACGTCTGAGTTGTTCCCAGTTGTGTGTTTGAAATAAAATTGCTATGGACATGCCTGGAAAAGTCACTGTGTGGGCACACACTTTCATTTCTCTTCGTTAATACCTAGGTCTGGAATGCCAGATCATAGACTGAGTATATGTTCAACTCTTTAAGACATTGTCAAACAATTTCCCGAAGGGGTTGTATTATTTTGCATTCTCACCAACAGCATGGGAGATATCCAGCTCCCCCTGCCAAGGGTTCTTAATTCCTGGTTTGTCTTTTCAACATTTTCTTCTTCTTCTACTACTTCTTTCTTTCTTTCTTTTGCAAAATCACAACGAGTAAAGGCTGTTTGCCTTAGTAAAACTAATTAAATGTGGTGATAATTTAAATTTAAAAAAGTATGTATTTGAGAGAGAGAGACAGAGAGAGCACAGGCAGGGGCAGAGGCATGGGGAGAGGGAGAAGCAGGCTCCCTGGGAGCCCAACGTGGGGCTCCATCTCAGGACCCTAGTGTCATGACCTGAGCTGAAGGCAGACACTTAGCCAACTGAGCCACCCAGGTGCCCCTAAATTTGGTGATAATTTAAAAAGTGAAATAAAGCGGCTCCTGGCTGGCTCAGTCCATAGAGCAAGTGACTCTTGATCTGTGGGTTGTGAGTTCGAGTGCCACATAGAGCTTACTTCCAAAAAAATTGAAATAAAAAGTAGAAATCACCAATAGTCATGCCATTCTAATTATATTTATGTATTTTCCTTTAGAATTTTTCAGGTGTATGCACAAGCAAAGACACCTTACTGAGGAGGTAAATAAGCATAACTACCTAAGTAAGCAATGACCTTACTGCTAGACATTTGTGTTGTTTCTATTTGTGTTCTTTTATGTCACACCCAGTTGTAAAAAAAAAAAAAAATCCTGTGCATCTTTTTTTTTTCTTTAAAGATTTTACTTATTTATTTGACAGAGAGATCACAAGTAGGCAGAGAGAGAGAGGGAAGCAGGCTCCCCGCTGAGCAGAGAGCCTGATTCAGGGCTCAATCCCAGGACCCTGGGATCATGACCTGAGCCGACAGCAGAGGCTTAACCCACTGAGCCACCCAGCCAGGCACCCCACATCTTTTTATTTTTTTAAAGAAATTAACATTTTAGAGAGCAGGAGAGGGAGAAGCAGATTTCCACTGAGAAGGAAACCATGCAGGATTCCATCCCAGGACCCTGGGATCTTGACCTAAACCAAAGGCATTTGCTTAACCAACTGAGCCACCCAGGTGCCTTCAAGTCAACGTTTACATGTTAAGGAATTTACATGTTAAGGAATTAGAAAAATAACAAACCCAGAGTTAGAAGAAAGAAGGAGATAATAAAGATTAAAGAGGATATCAGTGAAATAGAGACTAGGAAAACAGTAGATAAAATCCACAAAATCAAACGTTTGAAAAGATCAACAAAATGGACAAATTCTACCTCAACAGATCAAAGAAAAAAGAGGGAAGACACAAAGGAGTAAATTCTGAATTGAAAGTGGAAACATTGCTACCTGCTTTACAAAAAGAAAAGGGATTATAAGAGAATAGTGGGAGCGGGGGCGCCTGGGTGGCTCAGTGGGTTAAAGCCTCTGCCTTCCAGGTCATGATCCCCAGAGTCCTGGGATCGTGCCCCCCATGGGGCTTTCTGCTCGGCGGGGAGCCTGCTCCCCCCCCCCCCCGCCCCCGGCCTGCCTCTCTGCCTACTTGTGATCTGTCAAATAAATAAATAAAATCTTTAAAAAAAAAAAAAAAAGAGAATAGTGCGAGCAAAGCACACCTGCAAATGAGGTAATTCAGGGGAAATGCAAAATTCGGTTCCAGTGATTCAGCAGACGGCCAGCAGGGGACACACGCCAACGCTGCAAAACTCTGTGCACTGCGCCTAATGACCACAAGAGGGCGCGCGAACCTGCCTTTTCTGATCCACGTAGGGTCTGCATGTTGTGTCTGGGCTGGGGCTTGAACCCCCGGTGGCTGGGCTTGAACCCCCGGTGGCTGGGCTTGAACCCCCGGTGGCTGGGCTTGAACCCCCGGTGGCGGGGCTTGAACCCCCGGTGGCGGGGAGGAAAGCGTTGGGTGTCCCCAGGCCACGCGGCCCAGCAGGGGGTTTTGTCCGCAGCGTCTCCAGGCACCTTTCTCTTAAATAGCGAATGCAGGAGCTTTTATTGTCTGGAGTGTCCCCATGTGTCCTATAATTTACTTCCCACATAATTTTAAGTTCAGCATATACCAAAAGAAAGTGGATTATGAATGGGCCCTCCTGGCTTTAATGGAAGCACACTCATCAATTCATAACTTTCAAAACAGGCTTCTTACCTGATCTCGTTCTCACCTGAGATGATGGACATGTTTGACGATGGCTCATGACCCGGTGGCCGTCTTCGATGCTTGGTCAGTTCATTTCGGCTTTCTCTCTGGCCCCATGGAGACAGGTGGTGGGTAGAAATTACATTATTAAGTCCGCTTCCTAATGGGAAAAAGAAGTTGGCAACACTTGTCAACTGGTGTTTGGAGTTTGAAACATTACCTTTTATTTTTTTTAATTTAATTTTATTTTTTAATAAATATTTTATTTATTTGACACAGAGAGAGATCACAAATAGGCAGAGAGAGAGGAGGAAGCAGGCAGAGAGCCCAATGCAGGGCTCAATCCCAGGACCCGGAGATCATAACCTGAGCCAAAGGCAGAGGCTTTAACCCACTGAGCCACCCAGGCACCCAAGAACATTATCTTTTAGATTTCAATACCAACTCTGGCATTGTTTGAGGACTTGACATTTACACCAGGGAGGAAGCTTATGGGTATAGGGTGTAGAGAGAACACCAGGGCAGCCTTCTATCTGTGTAGCTGGAGAGGTCGCTCAAGGATTAATTTAGTGGACATCTTGTGCAGCTATTACATGAGATTGGAACCAAGAGGAAAAGTCACTTTTATTTGCTGAGAAAGTTTGAGGGTTTCGGTTTGAGATACATTTCCTTTTAACTTCCTGTAGCGCTTGCAAGTCGAGATAATACTGCAGGAATGAAATAGGGATGTGAGTTTGTAGACACTGTCCCCGCAGAACTCACAATGGAAGACTCAAGCCACTGAAGAAATAAATGCTCAAGTCAGAGGAGAGCACAGGGCTGGGGCAATGTTTGAAGGGTTTGACTGGTCCTTTTGAGGGAGATCTTGCAGAAGACACTGGCAAGAAGTGTTTAGGGTAGCCTGGAGACAGGAACCTGAGATGTCCGAGGACCCCAGGAAATAGAACGATCTCAAAAGGAGATCAGGGAGGGATGCCTGGGGGGCTTGGTCTGTTAAGCATCCGTTATCCGCTTAGGCTGAGGTCTTAATCCCAGCGTCTTCAGATCGAGCCCCGCCTCAGGCTCCCTGTTCGAGGAGAGCCTGTTTCTCCCTCTCCCTCTGCTGCACCCCCTGCTTGTTCTCTCTCTCCCTCTCTCTGTCATTTATAAGTAAATGAAACCTTAAAAAAAAATAAGGAGGAGAAGTGGGGGGCTCCTTCGTGAGCAGCGGATTCAATGCCCTGGGAGTTCCCACATGGTCAGAGAACCTGTGATTGTGAGAATAAGCTAGAAGGAGGTTATGGAAAGAGGGAGGGATCTCAGATGATGGAGAAGTGAAAACCCAGCATAACCTGGGTCAGTTGTACACCGTGAAGACGCATGTGTTTAGGAATTTGAGCTCCAGAAAAAGGCAGAGAGCTCCTAATTCTAGCCACCTCATAATTTAGCCACGTAGATCTGTTACTAAACTCTCTGAACTATGTCCACCTCATTTGGAAATGGGCAGCTAATCTCCAAGTAGCCTCACTTTGAGAATTAAATAAGCAAATGCGTATAAAATCTCCATGAACATAGTCTCTATCAATATAATTGTTAGGGCTTTTTTTTCCCTCCTCTTTGGTGCTCCTCAGCTTCAAAGGGCTGACTTAATTCTGCTTCTTACTGCGGTACACGGTCATCAGTTCACCAGTTCACCCGTGTGGTTTCTGTAAGCCTTTTTTTTTTTTTTTTAAAGATTTCATTTATTTATTTTTGAGAGATTGAGAGAGAGAGCATGAGCAGGGGGGAGGGGCAGAGGGAGAAGCAGACTCCCCAGGGAGCAGGGACTCAAACTCGGGCTTCTCCCAAAACCCTGAGATCATGACCTGAGCCCAAGGCAGATGCTTAACCATTGAACCCACTGAGCCAGCAAGACGCCCCGGGTTTATGTAATTCTTAATATATTAGGGAGGTACTATAGTTTACAAAGACCTCACATATACAAACGATGAAATGCAGGGTGTTCCTGCCGATGGGGCAGGATTTCACCTGTTACTTTACTAAGGTATCGGGGGTACCAACTTAATGCCCCCCAGAACCCCTTCTTCACCCCGTGTTTTATGAACTTGCTGCCCTTTGGGAACTGTGGGAACACCACAGTGGCACTATGACTTGGGTCCACTGGCTGACTTCCTGTGCTAGGGATCCTAGACCTGGGCTTGCACCGTGGGAGTCCCTAAATCCCGAGACTCTGATGAGTCTTAAAAGGAATCCCACAGCGACTTGGGCAGAAATCTGAATCCTTGGGGGTGGAGCTGGGGGTTAGGACTGAGACACTGACATTGTCTGATTCCTTCATGGGGGGCAGCCAGGATGACTGGGGTCCACTGATCTCAGAAGGCTGGAGTGACACATGGTGGGGGGGTAGTGGAGGGGGGGATTCCCGAGCATCTCTAAAGACATTAGACAGGGTGCCTGGGTGGCTCAGTGGGTTAATGCCACTGCTTTCGGCTCAGGTCATGATCCCAGGGAACTGGGATCTAGCCCCTCATTGGGCTCTCTGCTCAGTGGGGAGCCCGCCCCCCCCCCACCTACTTGCGATCTCTCTGTGTCAAATAAATAAATAAAATCTTAAAAAGGGGGGGCGCCTGTGTGGCTCGGCGGGTTGAAGCCTCTGCCTTCCGCTTAGGTCCCGATCCCAGGCTTTTAGGATAGAGCCCCACATCGGGCTCTCTGTTCTGCAGGGAGCCTGCTTCCTCCTCTCTCTCTGCCTGCCTCTCTGCCTACTTGTGATCTCTGTCTGTCAAATAAATAAATAAATATAAAACAAAAAACAAACAAACAAAAAAAGAAAGACATTAGAGAACCAGCGTTCATACGCCAAACCAGGAACAGTTCAATCTGAGAAATTTGAGAATGGTCTCTTGGTCCGTAGGGATCTAAAATGCGAGGTGTGTCAGGGTCTCCTAGAATTTGGGGTCAAGGAGGGAATTGAATAATACCTCTGACAACAGAGAACCTGAAAGCAGGAAATTATTTTCATTTTCTTTTCTGTAAAATGGGGATATTAATGTGTCCTTTATGAGCAGCCAAAGCCTTCTGAATTGTGACCCTAAGGAGGGCAGTGTTCCCTCAGATGAGGCTTTGGGGGTTCCTGGTTGGCATGTCTGGGAGCTATGCCACTTAGTGCTCAAACTGGCCCTGAGATCGAGAAAGGCAGGCGTGGGCTGAGTTTCTGACCGTGAGTCCCCAGGTGAGGAGAGGGACTTTTTCTTTCTCCTACAATGACATCTCTGCTGGGGACCACGAGCACGCTGCTCTTGGCCTTCAGAGTGGCCCCTGGAGGTGCTCAAGCATTTGAGGTCCAGTCGGTTCCCCCAGGGCTCTGGGCTATGTACTGGGTCATACATTGATCAAAACCTAGTCTCCTTTCCAAAATGACTCTGCCTTGTTCCAAGGCTGTCTTGAACTCAGAGTGTTGCCTTTTTGCCCCCAAGACCAGGTTTGGAGAGGGAAAGCTTCCTTAAGTAACTGTGATGGTGGGTGTAATTGACTAAGGGCGTGGTGTTCCCCGGGGACAGGAGAGGGAAGAGAGTGTCCCAGTCTAATGGGGAAGGCGATCTTTCAGAAGTGTCCATCAACCCAGCGTCAGGTGCTAGCGTGAGTCCTCTGTAGGGAAAGAGCATGAGGGGAGCACAAGGGAGGGCAGCGGTGAGACCTCAGGGTGGGACCCTGGCGTGAATTCGTGTTCAGAGACTATAGACTATTAACACAGGATGGATGCCGTAATCACTGTAATCACAGTGACCCCACAGGTCATGGGAACTGTCCCTCCCTCTCTCCCCTTTAGCTCCCTCTATGAGAAGGAGAACTCAAAAAAAATAGGTATTTTAAGGAAGGATAAGAAGCAAAGACACAGATGCCTGGGTGGCTCAGTGGGTTAAGCTTCTGCCTTTGGCGCAGGTCATGATCCCAGGGTCCTGGAATCGAGCCCCTCACTGCATTCTCTGCTCAGCAGGGAGCCTGCTTCCCCCTCTCTCTGCCTGTCTCTCTGCCTACTTGTGATCTCTGTCTGTCAAATAAATAAATAAAAATCTTAAAAAACAAAAACCAAAAAAAGCAAAGTCATTTGCGATTTCATCTCACATTTGTACTGGCTTAGAATGCCCTCCAAAGCAAACAGTGGGCTCCATTTGTTTCCAATCAAATCTTTGGAGATAAAAAGCAGTTGGCTCAGGTTCTGTCCAGAGAACATCTCTCCAGCTAGGGAAGCAGCTCCTGTGGCCCCAATTGGCTGGAGCTAAGGAAAGCACCTTCACTGGGAGAGAAAATGGGGGGGGGGTGACAAAATGTATCAAATGCAGTGTGCAAGGCTCTGCCATCTTTAATGCTTCCTTTCCTTTTCTCTTCATTTCTTTTTAAAGGTTTTATTAATTCATTTGACAGGAGAGACTGAGCACAAGCAAGGGGAGCAACAGAGGGAGAGGGAGAAGCAGGGAGCTCAATGCTGGGCTCAATCCTATGACCCTGAGACCACAACCAGAGCCAAAGGCAGATACTTAACCAATTGAGCCACCCAGGCACCCCACAAATAGACGTTTTAAAATCTGGTTTATAAATAAACAAAAAGAAAACATTTTAAATTCACATAAGAAACTTGAAGGACGTTACTAAAATTTTATAACTAATAAAAGTTTGCCCAGAACCAATTCTCAGGCTGTCTTACGTACACAATGGATTCTTTGAATGTCGGACTCTTGAAAGGTGGAAAAATGGAAGGGATCTCCAAGTGTTTGTTTGGGATCACATCAAAATGTTAATTATAGGAGTTTTAAGTGCATAGAAAAGGTGTTTTCTGTCCTAGCGGTGGAGGTAAGATCCATTTCAGAAGTTCAAATTGAAACTCACACTGAAATGTGGGATCGCTAGCGATTAGTACCTGGGTTCATGGTTGTTCTATGGTTCACAACAACAAGGGAACCACATGGGAAAGGGGGAGAAAAACATCACTGCTTCTAAACTCTGGAAATGGGGTTGAGAGCTATGCCCCCATGCGGTCCTCCAGCTAATCAGTCTGAGAAAGGATTTGTCCACCAGTGACTCGAGAGCAGGACCAAGCTGACTCACTGAGTCTAATTTCAGATGAGGAAGAGGTAAAATCAAGTTTCCTTTGCTTTCGATTTTGTTTTGTTTTAAATTCTGCAGAGCCAGGAAAAGAATCACTCCCGGCAGAACAAAAACATGCCACTGAAAATGATCAAAGGGTTCAGATTCCCCACCCCCCACCCCCCGCCGGAAAATAATAGGAGGAATTCTGCAAGATATGGTCTCTTTGAAGTGTGGAAAGCTTTATGGAGCAAGTAGCTGAATTTAAAAGAGAGGAGAATACAACAGGAACTCAAAATGACAGTGATGGCATAATGACGCCCTCTACTTAAAGAATTTTATTTACTTATTTGAGAGAGAGAATGAGCACGAAGGCACAGGCAGGGCGAACAGCAGAGGGAGAAGCTGACTCCCCTGCGCAGCGGAGAGCCTGATGCAGGGCTCGATTCCAGGACTCTGGTATCATGACGTTAGCCAAAGGCAGATGTTTAATCCACTGAGCCACCCAGGCACCCTACAATGCCCTCTATTTAAAGAGCAGGACTGAAGTTGTAGAAAATGGAATCCCAGTTGATGGGCAAAGATATCCCTAAATGCAGGGAAAATAGGAAAACACAAGAAACAATTGGAGAGATTATAGATGCAGAATACAGAGAAGCCCAATTATCCATCCACTTGGTGGTAATTACCACCATATGGAAGGGTAAAAAAAAAGAACGGAAAAGCAAGACTCAAAAAATACACCAGAAAACTTTTCTAAAATGGGCGAATGAAAAACATTCTTTTAAAAACTATAGGTTTCAAAACAATTTACGTTTTATTTTCTGTACCTGTTTTCTATTGTGTGGTTGGTCTTTTAAAAGAAAATTGCTCAAAAAAAAAAAATTGCTCTTCTGGTGCTGAGTTTTGTGATGGGCGAGGGGCGGGGGGTGGTTGCGGAGGGCGAGAGGTAGGGGGGAGGTGGGCAGGGTCTCTTGTCGGGGGAGTCCAGTCCCCCCAGGTGCTGCCCACATCAGCGCCGCGGACTGGGAAAAGGTCACCGCCGGGCCCCCCGATGCTCAGATCTCTGGTTTCTTTACTGCAAGAGAGTTAGCAGCAGAAACTCCCTTGGCGTCTCTGCAGGGACGAAATTACAAAACACCTAACCCTTCCATTTCCTTGCGTGGGAGAGAAAACAGGTGGCCGTGACCCCGACGTGACTTGAACACGCAACCTTCTGATCTGGAGTCAGACGCGCTACCATTGCGCCACAAGGTCACCGGGCAAAAGTGACTTTTGATCTTTTAAGACTCTTCCAGCCTACACCTCCCCTCCCCCCTCCGTCGCGTCCCTACGTAGCTCCTGCGCTTTGCGAGGGAGCCGCAGGGCGGACGGAGCCGAGGCGCGGGTGCAGGGCTGCACCCCATGAAGGCGGGGCCCCCTGCCGCCACCTGCCCGTCCGGCCGCTCGGCCCCCGCGGGGGACAGTCGGGCTCCAGGCCGGGCGCGACGGCCCCCGGGGCCCCCGGAGCCAACGGGGCTGCTGTCTCCGGGTGCAACCAGCACTGGGGACCCGGCGGGGACCTGGCCCCCTGGACTCCGGCGGCCGGGAGGAAGCGGTCAGCACCGGGAAGTGAGGGTTGGGAGGACGCTCGACCCCACCGAGGGTTAAAGGGGGAAACAAAAACCCAACCCAAGTGACTTTGGAACTTAGCCTAAAAATGGAATGATCATAAGCCCCCCCCCCCGCCCTGCTCCCACCCCCAGGTATAAAACTAAAAACTCATTTTTGAAAATGTGGATGTTACAGAAGAGTGTAATACAACTGGAAATCAGTGATTTCTTGGATTGCATTTTTATGTATTTCCGCATTTGCTTCTACCCAGGTAGTCACAAGTGTCCTGCTAGAGCTTGGGGACTGTGAGGAACAGCACGGGTTCAGAAAACCGCACGAAACAAAGGTATTGCTTGATGAGTCATCACCGAGGGAACACCCTGGTCCCCGCCCCCCGGGTGGAGAAACAGGACTTGAACACGGGACTTTGAGATCATGCCCTGAGCTGAGATCAAGAGTGGCTCGCTCAGCGCTCAGCGGACCGAGCGTCCCAGACGCCCCCAACTGCTTTCCTTCATAGTTTTATCACTCAAGCGTGTGTCCCTAAACCCTATAGTTCCCTTTTGTAAAACTCACTTTTCACGTGCTGGTGGTTCCCTCTCCCTCCCTTTCTCCTTCACAGAGTCGCTCCCCATCCCAACGAAATGATGCTGTGACCTTTCCAGTCCCGCACGCTGGGGGGTTCCTGCTGTCAGCGCGTCTTAGGGCCAGTGATGCTCACTTAGACCACTTAGTTAACACGGTTTCTGCTCTTTCTCCACTGTAATGCTGTTTCCTGCTTTGCAAACGTTTTTATTTTATTTTTAACAAATATTTGGGGGTAAATGCTTTGAAGCTATGCAAATACCCTGTTTCCTCCTCAGACTTGCCCCTACTAATCTTAGCATCCTTTTTTTAAAAAAATATTTTATTTATTTGACAGACAGAGATCACAAGTAAGCAGAGAGGCAGGCAGAGAGAGAGGAGGAAGCAGGCTCCTTGCTGAGCAGAGAGCCCCATGCAGGGCTCGATCCTAGGACCCTGAGATCATGACCTGGGCCAAAGGCAGAGGCTTAACCCACTGAACCACCCAGGCACCCTTAGCATCCATTTTGCCTGCAACAATGATTACACCAGGGTTGGTGTTTGCCTCTTGGTGATTTTTTTTATTCCTTTTTCCTTCTACATTTGTCATCAGAGTCCTTCTGTAAGAACGAGCTGCCTCTTCCTTCCCATTTATTTGTATATTACATATTCAGTTATTTGCATCAATGCAGACTCAGGTATTTTTAAATTGTATGGATTTAATCCATAGAATATAATTTCTTTCTTTTTTTTTTTAAAAGATTATTTATTTTAGAGAGAGAGTGCAAGCATGGGGAGGGGTAGAGAGAGAGGAAGAGAGAGAGTCTCAAGCAGGTGCCATGCTGAGCTCAGATCCTATTGCCTGACTGAATCCCACCACCCCTGAGATCATGACCTGAGCTGAAATCAAGAGATTAACCGACTGAGCCACCCAGGCACCCCTCTCCTGGGTATTTTTTAATTCCGTGCATTTAATCCATAGAATATCTTTTCTTATATTGTTTCCAAAATTGTTCCAGCTTTGGCCATTATGAGCTCTTTCAGGTTGGCACGTTGAATTTTTCAACATGCAACCATCCTCTTTTGAGCACTTCCTTAGTTTCTGGCACAAGATGCCTTGTGTTGTTCCCATGTGGGTCCTGGAATCAAACATTTCTCCAAGGAGCCCTAGTTCCTGTTGTTGGAGTGGTGTTTGAAACCAAGATCTGGGTGTTAGGTGTGTGTACTGCAATGCGGTGTCATTTCCCTTTTCCTTATCTGTGACTTCTCTCCGACACCAAAACACCCAGTTCTCAATAGTTTTAATATATGCACTTGCTATAAATATGTATGTACATGTTTGCATGTGTGTATATACATGTGTGTTTCAGAATGACTAATCTATATATCTGTAAGAAAAGATTTATTAAGATGATTACAAGATATGTATTCATTTCTTTTTGCCTTGGCTTTATAGCCAGAATATTGTTTTGCAAAAATAATTTAGGTTAGACGTCTCCTTCGAGCCCTTCTTTCTTGTTTATGTTATTTATTTATAATACAGTTAGGCTGTGACTTTTTTTTAAAGATTTTATTTATTTTATTTGACAGACAGAGATTACAAGTAGACAGAGAGGCAGGCAGAGAGAGAGAGAGAGAGAGGAGGAAGCAGGCTCCCTGCTGAGCAGAGAGCCCGATGCAGGACTCGATCCCAGGACCCTGAGATCATGACCTGAGCCAAAGACAGCAGCCTAACCCACTGAGCCACCCAGGTGCCCCTAGGCTGTGACTCTTGTACTCCATTTCTGGTTCACACATGCACACACACCTCCATTGTTTTTCATTATTTAAAAAATTTTTTTGCATATTAAAATATTGCCATACTTCTAAGTGTCAGAGCTATATAAGAGGCTATATTGGGGCGCTTCATGGCTCAGATGGTTAAGCATTTGCCTTTGGCTCAGGTCATGATCACAGGGTTCCTGGATCGAGCCCCGAGTCAGGTTCCCTGCTCACCAAGGAGTCTGCTTCTTCCTTTCTCTCTGCCCTCCCCCTGGCTCATGCTCTCTCTCTCTGTCAAATAAATAAATAAATAAATAAACAAAAATATTTTATTTGCTTATTTGTCAGAGAGAGAGCAAGCACAAGCAGGGGAGTGTCAGAGGCAGAGGGAGCAGCAGGCTCCCCACTGACCAGGAAGCCCGATATGGGACTCAGTCCCAGGACCCTGGGATCATGACCTGAGCTGAAGGCAGAGGCTTTAACCTACTGAGCCACCCAGGCACTCCAGATGCCTATTTTCTTATATCTCCTTATATAAAGGATGGCACGCTATAATTATTTTGCAGTTTGTGTTGCTTTTTTTTAACTCACTAGTTTTTTTTTCTTTTTTAAAACTCACTAGTTTATCCTGGAAATCACTCCGTATCAGTCTTTCGAGAGCTTCCTTAATTCTTTTCCCACACCTATATAGTACTTTGTGCTGGGGATGTAAGCCTACATCCCTGCAGTTTTTACGTAATATTTTCAAGGTCCATATATGTCACAGTCTGTATCAATTCTTCATTCCCTTTTGTTGCCAAATACTATTCCACTGTATAGATAAACCATGTTTTGTTTTTTTAATTGATTTGGTACAATTAACCTCTACCCAAAAGTCAGAGTTTTTTTCAAATCAAGTGGAAACCAGATTCTCCCCCTTGACAGGGTTTGTTGTGGTTTTTTTTTTTTTTTTAATTGTTTTTTTTTTTATTTTTTATTTATTTATTTATTTATTTTTTTTTTAAAAGATTTTATTTATTTATTTGTAAGAGAGAGAGAGTGAGAGCGAGCACAGGCAGACAGAGTGGAAGGCAGAGTCAGAGGGAGAAGCAGGCTCCCTGCGGAGCAAGGAGCCCGATGTGGGACTCGATCCCAGGACGCTGGGATCATGACCTGAGCCGAAGGCAGCTGCTTAACCAACTGAGCCACCCAGGCGTCCCTTTTTTTTTAATTGTTAAAGGTTGTAGTAGTTGATTTGTTTAGTGACTCTTCCAAATTATTTTTGGCAAAGGCTGTATTCCTTGTTGTGTGTGCTCACTGAAGTGTCTGCCCTCTGGCTTGTACTTAACAACTGTTTTGACAGAGATTTCCTTGAATTCCAGGTGCTTTATTTAAAAACAGCAATAGCAAGGGTGTTTGGGTGGCTCAGTCAGTTGAGTCTCTGCCTTTGGCTCAGTTCATGATCCCAGGATCTTGGGATCGAGCCCCGTGTGAGGTTCTTTGCTTCTCCCTCTCTTTCTGCCTACTTGTGCTTCTCATCAGCTCACTGTCAAAAAATAAAATGTTAAAAATCTAAAAAAAAAGACATTATTCATTTCTCTTCTACCTTCCTTAGTTCCTAGTTGATAATATAAAGTGTCTTTCTACTTTTTTTTAAAAAAGATTTTATTTGTTTATTTGACAGAGAGAGATCACAAGTTGGCAGAGAGGCAGAGAGGGAAGCAGGTACCCTGCTGAGCAGGGAGCCTGATGCGGGACCCGATCCCAGGACCTGAAGACCATGACCCGAGCCAAAGGCAGAGGCTTAACCCAGGCGCCCATGTCTTTCTACATTTTATTTGCAGCAGACCGTGATGAATCAACTATATTGATCTTTATATTTAACCATTTGGGGGAGTGGCATTCAACCATTTGTTGAATTTGTGGGTTATCTTTGAACAAAGTTGATTTTTTTGCTTTTTCCATTCTTATTCTTCTCTGTTATTCAGTTTGGGCATTTTCTACTTACTTGTGTGTATGCTTTTTAAGACTTACTTCGTTATTGTAGAGAGCACAAGTGTATGCACATGTGTGTCTGAGCAGGGGAGGGACAGAGGGAGAGAAGTCATAGACTCCCTGCTGAGCACAGAGTCCAACGGGATCCTGAGATCATGACCTGAGCCAAAATCAAGAGTCAGATGCTTAGCTGTGCCTCACCTCCTTACCTGTTTTCACATTTAGTATGTACTGTTTTCTGCTATGCTAACTCTGGGGCTCATCTTATCCAATAAATTTCAAATATTGTACTTGATTCCACTTGACTTTTGGTGGACTTTGTTTTGAGATACTCTGTCCCACATTTTAAATAAATAGTCCTCGTTTTCTTCTATTTTTATTTTATTTATTTATTTATTTTAAAAGATTTTATTTATTTATTTGTCAGAGAGAGAGGAGCGAGAGTGAGCACAGGCAGACAGAGTGGCAGGCAGAGGCAGAGGGAGAAGCAGGCTCCCTGCCAAGCAAGGAGCCCGATGTGGGACTCAATCTCAGGACGCTGGGATCATGACCCGAGCTGAAGGCAGTTGCTTAACCAACTGAGCCACCCAGGCATCCCTATTTTATTTTTTTAAAAGATTTCATTTATTTATTTGACAGACAGAGATTACAAGCAGGCAGAGAGGCAGGCAGAGAGAGAGGAGGAAGCAGGCTCCCCTCTGAGCAGAGAGCCCAATGTGGGGCTCCATCCCAGGACTCTGGGATCATGACCTGAGCCAAAGGCAGAGACTTTAACCCACTGAGTCACCCAGGTGCCCCTCTTCTATTTTTAAAAAACATAAGAATCGTAACAATTTTGAGACTCTTGAGTGCGAACTCCACTATGTGGATCATTTCTGGATTTAATGTTACTCTCTTTCTTTATTATCACTCACCTATTTTTTCTCTTTTGTGCACTTTGCTTAATTATTTCTCTGGGTGATGTGGGTGATAAAGACAAATTGTAGAGGTTTTAAGTGTTATCTTCCTCTAATGACTTTCATTCTGGCAGACAATTCAGTTACCAGCGGAACCTCAAATCTGGCCAAATTTCGGTTTTCATTTTTATTAAGCTGTGTCTGTTTTAGCTGTGTCTTTATTGCCTGGGCATGGCCCTTATTTGAATAGTGTGATCCTTACTCATCGGTTGTGGACTTTCTGGGGTCTCAATGCCCAGGGTGTTCAGCAAAGTCTGTTCATTTTGGTTGGGCCCAAATTGCATCACGTGGCCTCATGTGTGTCCTCCAGAATCACCCCCCATTTCTCAGGCTTCCCAGCAATTACTCTCCACCAGGCCTCTGGGAGCCCAGTCTCTTACAGATGCAGTGCAAAGGATGCTGTGGCCTCGAGGGCGATTTCCATGCATATTTCTAACGTGGCCTTTCTCGAGTCCTTCCTTGTCTGACACTGGGCCTCTTAAATCCAAATCACAATTCCTAAACTTTGGTCTTTGCTTTTCCTCTCCAGGGAGATGCTGATCTCTTTGGGGCTTCAACTTTCTCCACGGGTTCACGAAATGTTACCAGGGTGAAAGCCGGGAAGGATGTGGGTTCAATTCCTATGCTTTTCTTTTTCCAAGGCTCAGAGCCCAAAGTGGTTGTGGGGGGGGGTGGATGGGGGAGGAACTAGAAAGAGGGTAAAAGGATACAAACTTTCAGTTCTAAGATGGATAAGATTGAGGAACTAATATATAACATGGTGACTATAATTGATAACACTGTACTGTATAATGGAAATTTGCTAAGAGGCTAGATCTTAAACGTTCTCACCAAAAAAAAAAAAAAAAAAAGGAAAGAGAAAAAAGTTAAATATGTGAAGTGATGGATGTATTCATTAACTTGAGGATCTTTTCACGATGTGCACTGTACACTTTAAATATCTTACAATTTTAAGGGTGCCTGGGTGGCTCAGTTGCTCAAGCCTCCAACTCTTGATTTCAGCTCAGGTCATGATCTAAGGATCGTGAAACCGAGCACTGCATTGGGCTCTGTGCTGAGCGTGGAGCCTGTTTAGGATTCTCTCTCTCCTTCTGCCTCTGCCCCTTCCCCCTGCTTATGCATGCTCTCTCTAAAATATAAATGAATACATAAATAATCTTACAATTTTATTTGTCAAGTATACCTCAATAAAGGAAAAAAAAATCATAGCCCTGAATTAATTGTTGGCTGGTGTCTTATTATATTCTATATATAATATAGAATATAACATATATAATAATATATATATATATTATATGGGTGTAGTTGATACCAGTTACTCCACTGTTGCTAAGACAAAAACCCATAGCTATCCTTTTCTAACATCTCATTAGGAAAAATTTCCAACCGACATCCAAGTTGAAATATTTGCAGTAGACTCTTACATATGCAGCTAAATTCTACTATTAACATTTTGCAGTTTACTTACGTTATCACATATTTATTCATTTATCCATCCATCGGTCCATCTTAGTTTTTGATGGACTTCAGTGTAAATTGCAGACATCAGCATACTTGCTGTTAAATATTTCAGGATATACACTGTGAAAATTAATAAATGGAAACCTCATTTAGAATGAAATGGAACGGTTGCGGGCAGGGTGGAGAGAGCAGGAGGAAGGAAGATTTCTCCCTGCTTCACCTCTTGGCAACAGTCCAGCCAATGAGAGACAGCCACAGATCAGCCAATGAGAAGTCCCTATACTTTGAATTCCCAGTTTACTCCAATGGATTTTTAATTTATAACAGACCTTCCCAGCTCCCCCATTTCCTCTGTAAAAAGGGGTCCTGGGTTGCAATTCTTATCTATTCCTAAATAAACCCATCTCTTGCTGGTAAAATAACTGGCAGTTTTATTTGTAAGGTTAGCAATAGGTTACCTAGGGTTTAACATTTTAAACTTTTCCCCCCTTTTAGGTTAAGTTTATAACATAAAATTCACAAATCTGAAGTGTATATTGGTTGAGTTTTACCAAGTGTGTGTTCTTGAGCAACCCAAACCCTATCAAGCTATAGAGCATTGACATTACTCTAGAAAGTTCCATCACGGTTCTTTCCAGTCAATTCCCAAACCCAACTCCTAGGTAGAATGACCATTCTTATTTTTCCCCAGCACACATTTTTAAAAAAAGAATTATTTTAGAGAGAGAGCATGCACGTGTATGCCAGCAGGGGAGGGGCAGAGGGAGAGAGAAAGAAGCAGACTCCCTGCAGTCTCATGACTGGCTGAAATCAAGAGTTGGATGCTTAAGACTGAGCTATCCAGGCAACTCCCCCCACCATAAATTATTTTTGCCTGTTCTAGAATTTCAAACAAATGAAATCATACATTCATTATGTGTTTTTTTTTTTTTTTTGTGCTCACTTCGGCAGCACATATACATTATGTATCCTTTTTTTCTTTTTTTCTTTTGTAAGGTTTCTTTTACACAGTATGTTTTCATCCACATTAGTAGTTTCTTGTTCCTTTTTATTGCTGAGTGATGTTTTATGGTACAAATATACTACAGGTATACTACTACCATTTCTTTTATTGTTGGAAACTTTGTAGACTCCAAAAAATCAATACTGTCATAAGGATTGACAAATAGATCAATGGAACAGAATATGCCCATGGAACAGTAACACACCCCACTGATACAGTTATTTAGTTTTCTTTTCTTAAAGTATTTTAGGGGCACCTGGGTGACTCAGTCGTTCAGTGTCTGCCTTCGGCTCAGGTCATGATCCCAGGGTCCTGGGATTGAGTCCCACATCAGGCTCCCAGCTCAATGGGAGCTTCCCCCTCTGCCTGTGGCTCCCCGTGCTTGTGCTCACTCTTTCTCTGTCTCTCTGAAAATAAAGAAATAAAATATTAAAAAAAAAAAAAACAAACTGTCTGAAATCCTACCATTAGATTAGAATCCTTTGATTCATGAAGGGGTCTTTCTTCTCCAAAGAGCTTCTGTGGCTATGAAAGTGGTGATCTCACTGTCACCCTCCATTTCAGAGACAGAGCTCTGGCACAGTGGGAATTCCAGGAATGTTCTGGGAGGATCCCCAGGAGCATGCTCCTATCAACTTGGACAGAGTGGTTAGAGATGTACCATTTTCTCATTGCTTAACTGGCTTAGCGGGTCACCTACACTCACTGGAGAGAGAGCTCCCAGAGAATAAGGGATAAAGGACCACAAGTCTGTGGTCTGGATTCACTCTAACTTCCTGCCCTTCAACCTTGTAAAGCCATGAGCCTTGACCTTGCAGAAAAACCACTTTGGGGGAGATGACTTTTCCCTCAGAAAACATGAGTCCAGGGTCCAGTTTCCCACCTGAGGAAAGGAAGAGTGGTATTGTCACACCAATTCTATTCTTAAATTTCTAGGTATATATGGGTTTTCCTGAGATACCTACTGCCTGGGGATATGGGATATCAGGATTTTCTCTGGCAATAATATCACTTAAAATGACAGTGTGGAGTTCTGCTTATATGAACAGAGTAGGAGAAACTCCTGGTGCAGATGGGATGGCAGGAGTTGAAAGGTCCCTCTCAAGAATTTGAAACCTGTGGGGTGCCTGGGTGGCTCAGTGGGTTAAAGCCTCTGCCTTCGGCTTGGGTCATGATCTCGGGGTCCTGGGATCGAGCCCCACATCGGGCTCTCTGCTCAGAGGGGAGCCTGCTTCCTCCTCCTCTCTCTCTGCCTGCCTCTCTGCCTACTTGTGATCTCTGTCTGTCAAATAAATTAAAAAAAAATATTAAAAAAAAAGGAAAGAAAAAAAATTTGAAACCTGTTTACCTCAGTTATTTTGATATTCCCCCCAAACTTGTTTCCTTATGGAAAGAATAAGGTTCCTTTCCCAATTTCTATGGGATACAAAATCCCCAAAAATTGCCTTAGAGAAGGCAATGCTGAATTAGCAATTATTAACAAGAATGACCTTGCCCTATGTTGGCAAATGTGTGGACAGGAAGCACTCTCATTCACAACTGGTGAGAGTCCAAAGCTTTTGGAAGCCATATGGCATATGTATTAAAAGGTCCTATCAGGGCTGCCTGGGTAGTTCAGTTGGTTGTGTGTCTGCCTTCGGCTCGGGTTATGATCCTGGTGTCCAGGGATCAAATCCTGTGCTGGGCTCCCTGGTCAGCGGAAGCCTGCTTCTCCTTCTTGTAATCCCCTTACTTGTGCTTTCTCTGTAAAATAAATTTAAAAAATTTTTTTAAAAGGGCCTTATCAGGGCGCCTGGGTGGCTCAGTGGGTTGGGCCGCTGCCTTCGGCTCGGGTCATGATCTCGGGGTCCTGGGATCGAGTCCCACATCGGGCTCTCTGCTCAGCGGGGAGCCTGCTTCCTCCTCTCTCTCTCTGCCTGCCTCTCTGCCTACTTGTGATCTCTCTCTGTCAAATAAATAAATAAAATCTTAAAAAAAAAAAGGGCCTTATCAATATCAGCTCAGAAAATATCAATCAGAAAATTTGATTTTTATGACCCCAAGGAAACAAGGATGCTCAAAATTGATGTGTTTTCTTTTTTAAGATTTTATTTATTTATTTGACAGACAGAGATCACAAGTAGGCAGAGACACAGGCGGGGTGTGGGGGAAGCAGGCTCCCTGCTGAGCAGAGAGCCTGATGCGGGGCTCGATCCCACGTCCCTGGGATCGTGACCTGAGCTGAAGGCAGAGGCTTTAACCCACTGAGACACCTCGGTGCCCCCAAATTGATGTTTTCTGAACAAATTGTTTTGCCTTGGGGAACAAGCCTCCCAAGGCTACCCAGGTTTGAGCAATTGAAACATACATTCCTCAACGGAGTCTCTGGGAGTTTTGGCAAGCAAAGTCTGTCCTGCTTCTACTCGGTGGTTCCCAGTGCGCGTATTCTGTCTACAGAAACACAACCAGAAATGGTAATGGATTGAGAATATACACGGAATTCCGAAGAGAGTATCCCATCCTTGCCTTAGGGTCCCCCTCAGATGTGTCTTCAATAGCCGTTCCATCTCCATCACTCTGTCAGCCTGGCAGCTTCTGGGGCATGTGCTATGTGGTAAGATCAGTGGATCCCATGGTGAGACACACATTACTTTACCTCCTCTGCTATGAAGTAGGTTCCTTGGTTTGAGGTGCGGCCATACCGGACTGTATGCCAGTGAATCCAACATTCTATAAACCCCAAGATAGTGGTTTTGTCTGAGGCTTGCGAACAGGAGAGGCAAACATACACCTACAGTATGGGTTGATTCAAGTCCTAGGCATTGCTGCATATGCTATCTAGAATAGGAAGTGCCCAACATAGCTAACTTGCTACAGAGTGATCGGTTTCCTAGCGCAATGGTAGTCATATTGGAGATTTGGCCCTGGAGACTCTTGTTGGAAAGTTGGATATTCAGCAGTTGCAGTAACTAAATAAATCTTGGAAAGAGGCTGCCTGTGATGTTGGGCATATGTGTAGCTTCCGTATCTGCCGCCACAGAGAATCCATTCATGTTCCTATCATTGTCAGCGTTGGATGACTAATGCCAGAAGCTGACCGACATCAACTAAGATCTTTGATAGAAACAAAGTGTAGGGGCGCCTGGGTGGCTCAGTGGGTTAAGCCGCTGCCTTCAGCTCAGGTCATGATCTCAGGGTCATGGGATCAAGTCCCACATGGGGCTCTCTGCTCGGCAGGGAGCCTGTTTCCTCCTCTCTCTCTCTGCCTGCCTCTCTGCCTACTTGTGATCTCTCTCTCTGTCAAATAAATAAATAAAATCTTAAAAAAAAAAAAAAAAGAAACAAAGTGTAAAATGTGAGCTTCATGTCTCCCTGGCTCTCCCTCTATGAGCAATTTCTAGTTATAGGGCCCAGGCAGAAAATTACCCTTCTACTGTCAGACTGTAGGGGTGTGTCACTGGAAGATGAGGCACAGTATACTATAGGAAATAGCCCCCAAACTTGCACACAGTTTTCCGCAAATATTTAGTTGAGGCCTGAGCTGTACATGGTGAAAAGAAGAGAAACCCTATATGAGAGTAGTGCCTGAGAGGCCAAATGAGTGAACATATTTTCAACATCTGTCCAACACCAGAAAGGTGGAGATTATTGTTCAAGATCACCCCCTAAACTTGGAGTTCCCATTGAGATTCTAGAAGAAGTGAGGGACTCTAGAAGTAAGGGGGAAAACGGAAATAGACAAACTTTGATAAAGCCTAGGGTCATTCATAAGTGGGGCCAGGTTGATTCATTAATATTCTAGGGGTCCGTTACAATAAAACCTGAGGCCCCCCCCTTTAGAAGAAGGTAAGTCAGAGATCTATAGAATTTTTTTTTAAATCTATAATGTCTGGCATCAAATGGAATACTAGAAGGCATGCTAAAAAAAGAAAGAAAGACAGAAATAAAGAAAAAAGGATCAGCTGACCATATAGCAAGAAAAACAACAGACATAGGGGCAGACCAGAAGGGATTCAACTACTGCAGTTAATAGTCAGGGACTTTAAAGTAAATATTTTTAATAGATTTAAGAAATTTGAGAAAAGATTGGAGAATTTCAGCAGATACTTAGAATCCATATAAAGACAGAAAAAAATTCCAGAAACAAAAAATCTCATTAAGAATTTAAGAGATGGGTTTAATGGAAGATTAAAAGCAGCAGACTAATCCAATGGAATATTGCTTAGTCATCGAAAAATTGAAATCTTACCATTTGCAATGACGTGGATGGAACTAGAGCGTATTATGCTAAGCAAAGTAAGCCCAACCAAGAAAGACAATTACCATATGATTTCGCTCATATGTGGAATTTAAGAAACAAAACAGGATCATAGGGGAAGGGAGGAAAAATAAAGTAAGATGAAATCAGAGAGGGAGAAAAACCATAAGAGACTTTCAATTATAGCAAATAGAGATTTGCTCTATCCGAGGTGGGTGGGGAGATGTGGTAACTGGGTGATGGACAGACATTAAAAAGGGTATGTGATGTAATGGGCACTGTGTCTTATATGGAACTGATGCACCTCTGAGCTCTATCTTTGAAACTAATGATACACTATGTATTACTTGAATTTAAATAAGAATAAAAAAATAAAAACAAAATAAAAATAGCAGAAGAGATATTAGTTAATAGAAAGGCAAGTCCGTGGAAAGTATCCAGATTGATGCACAGAAAGAAAAAAAGGTTAGGAAATTGGGGCGCCTGGGTGGCTCAGTGGGTTGGGCCGCTGCCTTCGGCTCAGGTCATGATCTCAGAGTCCCGGGGTCGAGTCCCGCATCGGGCTCTCTGCTCAGCGGAAGGCCTGCTTCCCTCTCTCTCTCTCTGCCTGCCTCTTCATCTACTTGTGATTTCTCTCTGTCAAATAAATAAATAAAATCTTTAAAAAAAAAAAAAAGGTTAGGAAATAAAGAAAACCTAAAAGGTATCTGGAACACGTGAAAGGTCTAATTTATATACAATTGGTATCCTAGAATGAGAGAGAGAGAGAAAATGGGGCAGAAACAATATTTAAGGAAACACTGGCTGAGAATTTCCTCATACTGCTGAAAGATGTCATAGTACAGTCTTAAGAAGCTCTAAAAACTGTAAATAGGATGTAAACATAAACCAAAAAGACCTTCACACCTAGTACATCCCTTCAAAACATAAAAATGGGGACACCTAGCTGGCTCAGTCAGTAGAGCATGCAACTCTTGATCTTGGGGTCATGAGTTGGGTGTAGAGTTTACTTAAAATGGGGCGCCTGGGTGGCTCAGTGGGTTAGAGTTTACTTAAAATGCACCCATGTTGGGTGTAGCGTTTATTTTAAAAAAGTGTTCTTAAAAATACTTATAAAAACCAAGGGCAAAGATAATCTTAAAAGCAGCTATAGAAAGATAAAAACAAGAACAGAATGTATAGTTGACTTTTAGGACCATCTGGGTGGATCAGTCGTTCAGGGTCTGCCTTCGGCTCAGGTCACGATCCCAGGGTCCTGGGATAGAGTCCCGCATCAGGGCTCTGCAAGAAGCCTGCTTCTCCCTCTCCCACTGAGTTTGTTCCCTCTCTTGCTGTGTCCGTCTAATAAATAAATAAAATCTTTTAAAAAAAGAATGTATAATTGAATTTTAATAAGAACTATGGAAGTCAATGCCAGCAATGTCGTTTTATTTTAGGTGATGAAAGAAAAAAAAGACACCAAAAAACCAAATCACTTCTAGCATCATCAGTGGTACTTTACATGGGTCCCATTTGAGGTTTACGGTATTTCACTAGACACGATGAAGAATAGGTGTGAGAGACGACTTTTAAACCCCAATATACAATTTATCAGAGATGAACTGCTCAGTGACAGTGTCACGTAGCATTTTAAGTGGATACAACACTTGAGCTTAAGGCATAAGAGCAGGTGGCTACAAAATTATTACAGAAGTGCAGGAGGTACTACAGTTAATTTTATACAATTATCACTTATTGCTGCATCTGTTTACACTTGTGTCAAGTGCGAACGATGTTGTGAATGGTCTGCTTGTGAAAATTTTTATAAATTTTAACTTTGTATAATAGATTCGTGTATATTTTATGGTACTGACAAAATAAGACTATTTTCTACATATGTTTTGTGCATTCATATACACTTAGCTTAAATTTTCAGTATTTCTAGCCTACGTGGTTCATCTGTTTTCCAAATTGTTGCGAATCTTAAAAAAAATTTTCCGACATACTTGTTGAAAAAAAAATCCGTGTATAAGTGGACCTGCACACTTCAAACCCGTGTTGCTCAAGGATCAACTTTATATATTTGATATAAATCGGCAGGAATCTGTAAACTAAATTAGTAGCATTTATAACATCAAAACACTAAGTACATAGGACCAAATAAAAATATTCCAATTTTCTACACTGACATAATACAAAAATTGCTGATAAAAAGATGTACATAAATGAAAAGGTGTAACATGCCCATAGACTAGAAGTCTCAATATTGTTAAAGTGTCCCTTCTTTTGAAATTATATATTTGATGTAATGCCCATTAAAATCTCAACTTTCCAGTGTGGAACAGTTGAAAAAAAATCATTCAAATATGTATATGAAAATGCCAAGGACCTAGAATTGCAGTGACAATTTTGAACAAGAACAAAATTAGAAGACATATATCACCAGATGTCGAGACTGTTTACCCTGAGAATATTTGGTGTTCAGTGGAGTAACAGAATAGATAATTTAGAAATAGACCCCCATATATGATCATCTCATTTATCATAAAAATATCACTACAACACAAGGGGGAGGGGAGGAGGCCTCCTCAATTAAATGATGTCGAATAAATTGCATATTTGTATGGAAAATATTGATTTGACTTCTACCCCACACCACACATAAAAATGAATTTCGGATGGACCATAGACCTAAAAGTGAAAAGTAAAACAGTAGACTTGCAGAAGAGAATGTGGGAAAGCACCTTTATGACATTGGATCAGGAAAAACATTTCTTAGACTGGGCACAAAAAAACACTAATCATAAAAGACTGATTAGTTGTTCATTAAAACTAAAGTCTTCTATTCATCAAATAACATCAAGGCAAGCTGGAGATGAAGAGATGGAAGTTTGTAACGTAAGTATCTAAAAAGTACCTTGCACCTTGAATATAGAAAAAAAGTACAAGTGAACAAAGAATTTCCAAATTTAAAAACATGGGCAAAAGTCTCGAAAAGGCACTTTTCAAAAGAGGATATTATAATGTAAGGGCCTGCCCCTCCCAGAGGAACTTGCTTGTGGAATCTGGATGTAGGGGTGGGGCAGGGTGGAGACATCCAAACGGTGGGGTGAATTGAGATCCGATTGGCCACCTGTGTAGGGGCGGGGCTCAACCAACCCCATAAAGGTTGGTGTGCGAGGCTGTCAAGGGAGCAGGAGAGCTCTGGTGGGAGCAGAAGGAAGAGTCAGCGGAGCGGAAGAGCTGTAACAGCTCTTGTAAGAGCTACAACCATCAGCAACAGTCCTGCCGCCAGTGGTCCCTCTGCCAGCAGTCTCCAGCCACCTGCAGCTTCGAGCGCCTGTGGCCCCATCTCCGGTGGCCCCGAGCCCAGCCGCTGCCTGCAGCCTCCAGCTGCCTGTGGTCCCGCCTCTGGCGGTCCTGCCTCCAGCGGCCCCAAGACGCCTGCAGCCCCTGGACGCCAGCGGCCCTGAGATGCCAACAGCCCCTAGCCGCCAGCAGCCTCGACGCAAAATGCCTCGCCACCCTGAGCCACGAGTGGCCTTGTCCGCAGTGATGTCTCTTCTGGGTGGCAGCCTTGTCAGAGTGGCATCGTGGGGAGCAGAGGTTGTCATCCGGGTTGTCCTCCTTGTCATCGTCGCTGTCATTGTCGCCTCTTTGTTGTCGGGAGTGGCCTCCTCCGGGAAGCAGTTTTGTCCAGAATGGCCTCTTCTTGGGAGCGGCCTTGTCCGGGGAGCAACCTCATTGAGCAGCAGCCTCGTCCTGGGAGTGGCCTTGTCCGGAGTGGCCTCTTCTTGGGAGCGGCTCTGATCACGGAGCGGCCTCATCTGCGGAGCAGCCTCATCTAGAGCAGCCTCGTCCGGAGCGGCCTTCTTGGGAGTGACCTTGTCGGGATCATCGTCATTGCCTTTTTGTAAGAGATAGCCCTGACCGGTCAGTTTGATTCTTGATGCTTGGCGCGAAATAAAGTTTTGCTTGACCTTCGCTTTGTATCAGTCTCGTTCCTTTGATCACGGACCCTAACAATAAAAACCAATAAGCACCTAAAAGGAGATGCAACCTCATTAGCCACAAAGAAATACAAATTAAACCTATAATGAGATAGTGCCATACACTAGAATCAGGCTGTCACCTTTCCTCTCCATTGCTCTATTAAAGGTGGCCTGTGCCATCTCCATTCCCTAACCCTGTGGACACACTTCAGTTGTCATTTGGATCCATTGACCTTGCTCCTCTTCTTGAAATGCTTGGCTCTAAGGCAAGAAAGAGGGTTTTATGTGTGGTGAGGGTTAGGAAGTAGAAAGGAGCAGCCAACAGAGCAGGCATATGTCAACCCTTTAACAGCACAGTCTTTTAAGGGTAGTTCTTCAAGGTTTAACTCTCAAACTTTTCAATCAGAAGCTGGTATATTACATCCAGAGGAGCTGCTTGGCAACCGTTTCTTGGCAACCGTTCTCAAGTTCCACTATTAAAAGTCAATCAGGGGGCACCTGGGTGGCTCAGTGGGTTAAAGCCTCTGCCTTTCACTTGGATCATGATCCCAGGGTCCTGGGATCGAGCCCCACATCGGGCTCTCTGCTCAGCAGGGAGCCTTCTTCCCTTCCTCTCTCTGCCTGCCTCTCTGCCTACCTGTGATCTGTCTGTCAAATAAATAAAATTAAAATATAAAAATAAAAAATGAAAGTCAATCAGAAATGGTCATTTTAAACAGGGTCAGATTATTCACTTGTAATGGGAGAGAAAGTCTATCATTTGTCCAATACCCTCTTCCAAATAGATACATGTTTTAACATTGTGGGAGGGGCACTGGATTCTCTTTTCTTCAGCCTCCACCGAAGTTCATCATACTTTTTTGGAAATCAGGTCCATGGCCTGTTAGGGTCTTCTGGTATCAGTGCTGCAGCCTCTAGTTTCTCATTTTTGTTCCAGGACTCTTAGTAATTCCAAACTAACAAGACTTCATTTATGGACCTGGGTACTGTTGGTGGTTTCTTCTCTCTATAATCCATCATAACACTGTTCTGTTGAGGTTGTAGGTGGAACTTTTCACCATTGTGACCTTTTCCTCAGTGACATGTTGAAAACAGAACTTCTCTTGAGGCTTGCAGACTTCTGGTCCATAGCCTGGACACAACTTCCAGACACTGTTGGATAGGTTTCTGTCTGAAATTACTACCTCCTCCAAATGAAACCAAGAGAGTGGGGGGAATTAGGTGCTGGGTAACTTCTTTGGAACCTAGGCAGCATCAGAACCGATTCCCATTTTCTTAGATCCGTGACCCCTTACCCTGCCAATGTATTAGGGTAATTCTTGGTATATAACAGATGTCCAGTAAATTACCTCCACAAGTAAAAGAGATCGGAAAAACATAAACAGGAATGTTTATGTAAATATTACATGCTCACTGGAAAGAAAACCTATGAAATACAGAAAAGTGCAAAAGTCAAACAAAAAAAATACTAGATACTCCACCTCTAAAACAATCATTACCTTTTTGGAGACCATCCTTTCATTCATGGTTCTAAAGAGTTTACACAAATACAGTTTTACATTGAGTTTCATACATGTTGCACTTATATAAAAATTCCAGTCCTTTCCTGTACTTCTGTCTTCTCTTTTCCATTCCTTCAATAATAACAGCCTGGTATTTATTCTTCTAGTATATATACTTGTTTCCATGCTCATCACATACACATATATACATAAATGGGTGTGATCATTAACAAACATGAAATCCTGTGCACATAAAGCTCTGTAATAAAGTAATTCGTTATTAAAATTGTGGACATACCTTGAGATCAACTAGTGTACATATAACTAATTTTAAAAATCACTCTCATGCTGTTCCACAGAATGGTTATATCACCATCTATTCAACCATTCCCCCATTAATGGTCATTCACTTTGTCTCCACTTGGTTTTCTACTTGCCTCTATAAACAATAGTTCAACAAAACTCCTTAATTGTATTTTTATGCATTGATGATGTTACTTCTGTAGGGGCAGATTCCCAACATGAGACTGCTAGGTCAAAGGATTTTTATTTTAAAAATTTATTTAAAAATTATATATTGCTGAATTGCTGGTGGAAATATAAGTTGATATATAACCTTTGTAAAAGTAGATGGTTTCCCAAAACCCACTAGCAAAAGATCTCTTAATTTTTGCCAACTTCACGAAGTCAAAGTGACAGCTCATTGGTTGTCTTAATTCATATTTCCTTGAGTACTTCTTAGATTCATTAACATTTTCAGAGATAATCGCCATTTACTCCTTCTATGACTAGCCATCTAGTCCAGATGGATTAAAGACTTAAATGTAAAAAATAATCAAAATCTTAGAAAACAAATTTAGGAGACTATTGTATAAATTAGGGATTAAGGAGACCTTTTTAACTTTTTTACATTTTCTTTTTTTTTTTAATTTATAATTTTTTATTTTTTATAAACATATATTTTTATCCCCAGGGGTACAGGTCTGTGAATCACCAGGTTTACACACTTCACAGCACTCACCAAAGCACATACCCACCCCAATGTCCATAATCCCACCCCCTTCTCCCAAACCCCCTCCCCCCAGCAACCCTCAGTTTGTTTTGTGAGATTAAGAGTCACTTATGGTTTGAAGGAGACCTTTTTAACTTTTTAAAAGAGTAAAGTAACAATCTAAAAAGGAGAATATATAAATATCTTACTGTGAAAAATTAAAATGTTAAGTTCTTTTACTATATTAAAAAGCATAAAGACAATCACTAGATTAAAAAAATTTGCAACACATGAAAAAGGATTAATATTTCAAACATATAAAGAGCACATCCAGATTTCTAAGAAAGACAAACCAATACAAAAATAGGCAAAAAATATACAGGCAATTCACTGAAGATGACTTGTTGAGTAAAGTATGAAATCTGGATGAATATTTTCATTTGCCCATTATTTTTCTCTATTGTGAATTGCCTTAGACCTTCTAAGATTTAATATGATGGTATGCTTTAACACATTCTTATGTTTCTAAAGTATCTCTCTCTTTTTAAAAGACTTTATTTGAGAGAGAGCCTGAAAGAGAGAGCAAGAGCAGGGGGAGGGGCAGAGGGAGTTGTAGACTTCCCGCTGAGCAGGGAGCCCGATGTGGGGCTTGATCCCCGGACCTCGGAATCATGGCCTGAGTGAAGGCAGATGCTTAAACAACTGAGTCACCCAGACAACCCCTCTAAAGTATCTCTTAAGTGTGTATTTTCTCTGGTGAATTGTCCATAAAAGACACAATTGGATTCCTCTTGCGGTGCTGGCATCTGGATGAATGCTTTATTAATCTTTATATTAGCTGAATTTCTCTTTGATGAATTCTTTGATGTACAGTAAGGCTGGAGCTACTCCTAAAGGCTTTCCCACAGACATCACATTTATAGGGTTTTCTCCGCTATGGATTTTCTGATGTTCTGTGACATGTACCATGTGGCTAAATGTTTCCCACAGTCATTACACTTAAATGGTTTCTTTCCAGCATGTGTTCTTTCATGGTTATTAAAGCCTGTCTTATTTCTGAAAACCTTCACATACTCATTACATTTATAGGGTTTTTCTCCAGTATGCTTCCTCAGATGTACAGTAAGGTCTGAGTTGGTTCTGAAGGCTTTCCCACATTCATTACCTTTATAGGGTTTTTCTCCAGTATGCACCCTCAGATGTACAGTAAGGTCTGAGTTGGTTCTGAAGGCTTTTCCACATTCCTCACATTTATAGGGCCTTTCCCCAGTATGAATTCTCTGATGGAGAGTTAGCAGCAATAGAGTGATACAACCTTTTCCATGTTCCTTACATGTATAGGGTTTTTCTCCAGTATGTGTTCGCTTATGCACTGTAAGGTATGAACTACTCCTAAAGGCTTTTCCGCAGACATCACATTTATAGGGTTTCTCTCCGCTATGGATTTTCTGATGTCCTGTGACATGAACCATCTGGCTAAATGCTTTCCCACAGTCATTACACTTAAATGGTTTCACTCCAGTATGTATTTTTTGATGCTTATTAAAGCCTGACTTATTTCTGAAAACCTTCCCACACTCATTACATTTATAGGTTTTTTTCCCAGTGTGCCTTCTTCTTTTATGTACAGTAAGTTGTGATGTATTAGTGAAAGCTTTCTCACATTCAGTACACTTATATGGTTTTTCTCCAGTATGGGTCCTTTGATGTACAGTAAGGTATGACTTAGTCCTGAACGATTTTTCCTAATCACAGCATTTATAAGGTTTCACTCCAGTATGAATTTTCTGATGCTCTTTGAGATTTACCATTTTGGCAAATGCCCTCTCACCGTCGGTGCATTTATATGGTTTCTCTCCAGTATGAATCCTCTGATGTACAGTTAGGTGTGATTTTATTCTGAAAGATTCCCCGCACTCATTACATAGGTAAGGTTTCTCTTCAGTATGAATCCTCTGATGTAAAATTAGGGATGAAGAACACATGAAGGCCTTTCCACATTCATTACATTTATAAGGTTTCTCTCCTGTATGCATTCTGTGGTGTACGGTAAGGTATGAATAATTAATGAATGCTTTCCCACATTCATTACATTTATAGGGTTTTCTCCTGTGTGAATTTTTTTATGTCGACTGAGATATGATGGCTGGCTAAACATTTTTCCACATTCATCACATTCATAAGGTTTTTCTTTAGTGTGAGTTCTCTGATGTTGAATGAGTAATGACCTACAATGAAAGGACTTCTCACATGTACTACATTTATAGGGCTTTAAGGTAAGTTCTGAGGTAGGCCTTATGGCTTTGCCGCCTTTTGTATCCTTGCAAAGTTTCTTCCCCAGATGGGTATCTGTAATCAAATTTAAATTCCCAGTGAAATTCTCATGTGTTTGGCATTTGCTGTGGGGTTCTTCTGTGATAATGCCTGCTTCAGGAAAAAGAAGAGATCCAAATCTAAATCTTCTTTGACCAGAGGGAATTTTCTTGTGAGTAACTATTTTTTGATTCAAATGACTTTCCTGACTATTTTGCAATCTTAATATCCTTTCATCCCATTTCCATAATCCTCCTATTCTGGAGTTCCAAAGACCATTCTCTGTGAGTTTATCTATTACGGTCCCTTGTGATACATCTTCAGAAACATCCTTTGTTGATACAGCATTCTTGGTTGCAGGTTTGGTCTCCAACTCTGGGGGAAGAAAAAGATAAATCAAATGACTTCTATTTCTGAAGTTAGGAAGATCTCAGTAAACAAGAAAATAAAACGGAAACCTTAGCTGATAATGAATATAAAGTTTTAACTGCTTGCAAACTGGCCTTGTTTTTAAGAAGAAAGACGTATGTTTGAAGGAGGCCAGTTGAGCCAAAAACCAAAGGAGCAAATTCACTTTTCCCCTACAAAAAAAAATTCATTCATGGTAACCCTCCTAGAATTTAAGTATCTCAAATACTTCTCTTCTCATTCCCTTTATAATAAACTTTTTTTTCCCAGACCTTTCTTCATAGGTTGTGATTATTTTTTTGATTCCCATTTACTCTACAAACCAGATGTTGCTCCCAACCATACTTTCTATTTGTTCTCACTCGTTTGCTAGCTTTTTAAATGATGCCTTTCTCAACTTTCCGTGTCAGAGAAGCTTATTCAAATCTTTTTATGTAGTTTTTAATAAATCGCTAATAGAAAACAACACTTTGATTTTTCAGAAAGTAGGCTGAACAGTAAATTAGTTAAAATTAATGTTTACAGTTATTAATACTTCAAATAGTGATATAATAATTTTGAAGGGTAGTTTTGTAACCTTTTTATGTCTTAAGATCATGCCTAAAATTCTGTCCAAAAAAATTGGATAAAAACTACTTACACACTGAACTTAAAGCCATGAAGCATTCCACTAGCCACAAAAGGTTTTGATCTAATTAGTTTTAAACATTTAGAAATAATTGCCTGAAAATTAACTAGAAATTTAAAAGAAATATAAAAGTACAGAGTGCCAGAGTGGCTCTGTACTGACTCTTGATCTCAGCTTGGGTTTTCTCAGGGTTGTGAGTTCAAGCCCCACGTTGCACTCCATGTGGAGCCTACTTAAAAAAACAGAAAGTATAAAACTGTTCTAAAAGTAAACTATTGGGGAGCCTGGGTGGCACAGTTAGTTAAGTGTCCAGCTCTTAATTTCAGCTCAGGTTGTGATCTCAGAATTGTGAGATCGAGCCCTGGGTTGAGCTCTGTGCTGTGTGGAGTTTGTTTTAGATTCTCTCTCCCTCTCCCACTTCTGCTTCAGTTCACTCTCAAATAAATCCTTTAAAAAAAGGTAAAATATTTGGGCACGTGGGTGGCTCAGTTGGTGAGTGTCCAACTCTTGATTTTGGCTCAGGTCATGATCTCATGGGTTGTGAGACTGAGCCTTGCACTGGGCTCCACACTCAGCAGAGGGTCTGCCTGAGGATTCTCTCCCTCTGCCCCTTCCCCCACGTGTGCACTCACGCATGTTCCGTCTCTCTCAGATAAATAAATTTTTCAAAAAGAGTAAAATTTTAAATTGTATATACAAGCAAGTTTTAAGACAACCATCCCACAGTATAACCTTTTTTAAAAAGACCAAGAGTTGAGGGGCGCCTGGCTGGCTCAGTTGGTAGACCGTGCAACTCTTGATCTCAGGGTTTTAAGTTTGAGCCCCATGTTGGGTGCAGAGATTACTTAAAAATAAAATCTTTAAAAAAAAAAAAAAAAAGGACAAAGATTTGAATTCCAAGACACCAAAGAGGAGAAGCCTAGAACCCAGTTCACTTAAATGTCTAATTAAACTGGGGATGGTTACAGCCTTTAGCCTAGCAGCCCACCAAAGCAAACAATTCTCCATGGAAAAAGATTACACAATCCAGAAGCTCAAACTATTTTTACAGGTTTTCATATGAATGCTTGACAATGAAAAACAACAGGCATACAAGAAGATAAAAGTCTCATTAGAAATAAGTCAAGAGAGGGGCACCTGGGTGGTGCAGCTGTTAAGTGTCCGAGTCCTGGTTTTGGCTTGGAGGGTTTTGAGATCAAACCCTGCACTGGGCTCTTTGCTGAGTCAAAGAGAGTGTTTATGTTTCGCTCTCTCCCCTCCCTGTCCCCATTCTCTTTCTCTTTCAAATAAATCTTAAAAGAATAAAAGAGAGAGAGAGAAAAAAAAAAAGAAAAAAGCCAAGAGAAAAAAACAGATAATAGAAACAGATGTAAGGGGCGCCTGGGTGGCTCAGTGGATTAAAGCCTCTGCCTTCGGTTCAGGTCATGATCCCGAGGTCCTGGGATCAAGCCCCACATCAGGCTCTCTGCTGGGCGGGGAGCCTGCTTCCCCTCTCTGTCTCAGCCTGCCTCTCTGACTACTTGTGATCTCTGTCGAATTAAAAAAAAAAAAAAAAGCATCAGGCCAACATGGCTTCCCTAATGAAATCAATGTATCTTAAAAATATCTATCTTTCCCTCTCTCACAGCTCTTTCTACTCTCCTCAACATAAGCTGATGGTCTTGCTTCTTACTTTTCTTTCAATTCAGAATCTATTATAATGCCTTGATCTTCCTATCAAGGGTTGACCTATTATCTGCACTTGCCTACTCCATCCTTCCTAGTATTACAGCAGAAGAGGCGGCCTATCTGTCTGTCAGTGGTAAATCCCTTCTTTTCCTTTCTTGAGTTTATGCCCTTTAATCTTCTCACACACTTTAGTTTTCATTCTTCACTGAGTCCCATCTTGGTCTTTCTTTCTTTTTTTGTTTTTAAAGATTTTATTTATTTATTTGACAGACGGAGATCACAAGCAGGTAGAGAAGCAGGCAGAGAGAGAGGAGGAAGCAGGCTCCCCACTGAGCCATCCAGGTGCCCATCCATCTTGGTCTTTCAACATCAATTTCTCCCTCTCCACTATGGCATTATTCTTATCAGCACTCAAATATGCCATACAAACTCCCATCTCAAAAATAAGACAAAAGAGTTTTGTTCTTCATTCCGTACTTTCCTGTAGCTACTGCCCCATTTCTCTTTCCCTCTTCATGGTGGTGGGGGGTATCTTCTCCTAAGAGTCATCTAAACTATCTAATGTCACTTTTCATTTACTCTTTTAAAAATACAAATTTTCTTTTTTCTAATTATTTTTATTTTTTTAAAGATTTTATTTAATTGTCAGATAGAGGGGGAGAGAGTGCACAAGCAGAGGGAGAAGCAGGCTTCCCGATGAGCAAGGAGCCCGATGTCAGACTGGATCCCAGAATCCTGGGATCATGACCTGAGCCAAAGGCAGATGCTTTAAAATATGTAGTATTTCCAACACTTAATGTTAATGAAAATGACTGAAGATGACACAAACAAATGGAAAGGTATTCCATGCTTATGGAATGGAAGAACCAGTACTGTTAAAATGTCCATACTACCCAAAGGAATATACATATTCAAAGTAATTCCTATTAAAATATCACCTACATATTTCATAGAATTAGAACAAATAATCCCAAATTTCTATGGAACTAGAGAAGACCCCACATAGCCAAAGCAATCTTAAAAAAAAAGAACAAGGGCTCCTGGATGGCTCATTTGGTTAAGCATCTGCCTCTTGATTTTGGCTCAGGTTATGATCACCAACCCCTTTAAAAAAAAAAGAGAGAGAGAGAGAGAAAAGAACAAAGCTGGGGGTTTCAGTCTCAGATTTCATGATATATTATAATGTGGCAGTAATCAAAACATTGTAATACTGGCACAAAAACAGACATAGATCAATGCAACAGGACAGAACAGAGAGTCCAGAAATAAACCCATATTTATATGGTCAATTAACAAAGGATGCAAGAATATATAACGGGGAAAAGACCGTGTCTTCAACAAACAGTGCTGGGAAAACTGGACAGCTACATGCAAAAGAGTGATACTAGACCCCTTTCTTACACCATGCAGAAAAATAAACTCAAAATGGATTAAACACCTAAGTGTGGGAGCTCAAACCATAAAATTCCTAGAAGAGAACATAGGCAGTAATTTCTTTGACACTGGGCACAGAACATTTTTCTAGATATATCTCCTCAGGCAACGAAATCAGAGTAAAAATTAAATTACTGGGATCACCCAAAGCTAAAAAACTTTATGCATAGTGAAGGAAATCACCCACAAAACAAGAAGACAACCTACTGAATGAGAGATATAATTGTAAATGATATATTTGATAAGGGCTTAAAATCCAAAATAAAGAACTTAACTCAACACCCAAAAAACAAATGATTCAATTGAAAATGGGGAGAAGGCAGGAAAACACATTTTTCTGAAGAAATACAGAACGGCTGACAGAAACATGGTAAGATGCTCAACAACACTACACATCAGGAAAATGCAAATTAAAACCACAATGAGATATCACCTCACACATGCCAGAAAGGCTGAAATTAAAAAACACAACAAATAAGAAAATTGGTGAGGATGTGAAGAAAAAGGAACCCTCAAAAAAACAAAACAAAACAAATAAAAAAAACAAAAAGGAACCCTCATTCACCACTGGTGGGAATGTAAATTGGTGCAGCCTCTGTGGGAAACAGTAGGTAGGTTCCTCAAAAACTTTAAAACAATTATCATATGATCCACTCATTCCACTACCGGGTACGTACCCAAATAAAACAAAAACACTAATTTGAAAAGATATGTGTACCCCTTTGTTTACTGCAGCATTTTTTATAATAGTCAAGCTATGGAAGCCACCCAAGTGTCCACTGACAGAGGAATGGATAAAGGAGATGTGGTGTGTACATACAATGGAATATTACTTGGCCACCATAAAGAATGAAATCTTGCCATTTGCAACAACGTAGATGGACCTAGAGGGTATTATGCCAAGTGAAATAAGTCAGTCAGAATTTAATACAGGAAACAAAACAATGAACAATGAAAAAAAGAGATTAAAGAAAATCCCAGACTCTCGAATACAGAGAACAAACTGGTGGCCACCAGTGGGGAGGCAGGTGGGGGATGGGTGGAATAGGCGCAGGAGATTAAGAGCAAATTTATCTTGATGAGCATCGAGTGATGAACAGAATTACCGAATCATTACATTCTATACCTGAAACTCATATAAAACTATGTTAATTATACTTGATTTAAAAATCTATAATATTGATACATGAAAAGAATATGTATAACACCTACTGAGTTACCGATGGCATCATGATAAAATTCTCAAGTGAGCTAGAATCCACTTTGTGGATTCCATCTCCACTATCAGCTTAACCCAAGTTACAATCTCTGCCTAGACTATCGTAACAACCTCATTACCTGGTTTAATGTCCTCAAGCTCGATTTCCACATACACAGTTACTTCCTAAAAATCCTTGATTAAAGTCCTTCAATGCCTTCACACTTGCTTTGATTAAAATCCAAATGGTTTTAAGCTACAAAGCTTAAAGTAGGCAGGCGGTTGTCTACGCAGTCTCCTGCTTACTTAGGCTTCATTCATAGCAGCCTCCTTTTCATTTTGAGAACACATTTCATTCCTTTACTTTTTAAAAAAGATTTTATTTATTTGACAGAGAGAGACACAGCAAGAGGGGGAACACAAGCAGAGGGAGTGGGAGAGGGAGAAGCAGGCTTTTTGCTGAGCAGGGAGCCTGACATGGGGCTCGATCCCAGGACCCTGGGATCATGACCTGAACCTAAGGCAGAGGCCCAACGACTGAGCCACCCAGACGCCCCTCATTCTTTTCTGTGTCCAGTCCTTTGCCTGGAATGCTTCTCTTTTCCCCTTCCCTTGGCTGGTTGCTTCTGAATCTTCAAGGCAGATGTCGCCCCTCAGAAGCCTTCCTTAACCATTTGGAGGAGGCACCCTCATCCCCATCCCAGTCACTCTTTTATATCCCCCAATTTATCTCATAAATGAAGACTTACAGCCATTATTTAGCTTCTTTTTATTTCTATACCTGTTAATTTCTCAAAATTTAATCTTCATGATGGCAGGGACCCGGTCCATCTTACTCATTGCTCTAGAACTAGTACCTAACCCACTACGCAGAATACAGATATCCAATAAATATTCATTAAATACATAAATACTGTATTTTGACTTTCCACTGGTTCCTTGTTTGTATTTTCAATTAGCAAAGAATTTGGAGGAGAAGAGGAGCGTGCCCCCAGAATTGCAGCAGGCTTACAGGGGAAGAAAGTTAAATAATGAGTAAGTATGTCTGGCTTAAACGGAAAGAGTGGGGATCCTTAGAAAAGCGTTTTCAGGAAAAGTAATGAAGGAAGAGATGTCAGAAAATGGTTAAACAGATGAGAAAAGTGTAAAGTTAAAGTTAACTTAAGAGACAGAACTGAAAGCGGTGCTTCCTGCATGTCTGAATGAAGGACTAATCACGAAGATCATGTCCTCAAGAAAGTAAAGTAGCATGGTAATCAAAAGCAGAGAGGAGAAACAACAGGACAGGGAAAAGGAGAGAGCGAGCAAGGGACGGAGAGGCTCCCTTCTTCTGAGATCGTTTAGAGCAAGGATACTGCCCAAAATATTTCAGAGGTTCTGCTCCATCCATAACCCATGAACTTGAAAGAAATCCAGTCCTCCTGGTTCTTATGCACTCACCTGGGTAGGGGGTTCTTGCAATTTCTCTCACTACCACCCATGGTCCTTTTCCAGCCTCCAAATGAGATATCATGTCTGGTTTGGAAACTGCGAGCCTGTTCAGAGCAAAATGAATAGGACTTGACTGTGTCTAGGAGTAAGAACTACTGCCAAATTTACTCTCAGCTCTTAATCTTCAGTGCAGAGTGGTTATTATGGAAGGTTCTAGAGATGCACTGCCCAATACAGTTGTCAACAGCCACAGGTGGCTATTTAAATTTAAGTTAGTTAAAACTATATAAAATTTAAAATTCAGTTATTCCATTGGACTAGCCAGATTTCAGGTTCTCAGCAGCCCCAAATATCTAGTGCCTGTCATACTGGACAGCACAGACACAGAACATTCTATTGTACAGCGGTGTTACAGATGATTACAAAGGAGCCCAACACTATGATCCTAGGTTTTCTGGGATTACAGATCACTGGAATAATCTGCGTTTAGAAAGAAAATGAACACATCTGTTCCTTTCTTTCTGGAGGTACTGATAACTCCCATTTATAAAAATGATCAGAAAAAAGTTCAGTCCTAAATCTGGGGAGCTGTCAACAATCTCCAAGATGCCAATGAAATATGTATTTCTTACTCTACAATCGGTGGGCCACTTAATTAAGAGCAAGGGATAGCATGATCCCCAAAACATTCCCCTCATTTGAGATTTTAATGCCTAAACTCTAAGCCCAGGTCAGTTAAGTACTTTAGAGGCTCTGTATCTTCAGCACACCTGATCAAGAGGGTAGGTACGGGAACCGGAAGTTATTCTCACCCAGGGAGACAAGATTCCTATAATTCTCTAGCATCACATCCTTGTGTAGGTTCCTCTGTGAAGGGTCCATCAACCTCCACTCTTCTAACGTGAAGTCTACAGCCACATCTTTAAACGTCATGGAATCCTAACATAAATACACTGTGATCACCCAGGCACTACACAGGGAGACCTGTTGGGCAGAATGATACATATAAAACTGGAGGAATACTCCAGAAATCAGAATCACCAAACAACCACTGAAGTCAACCAGTTCAACCCTCAGAGGCTGAGGGAATCTCTCCAGCGATAAGAACTTAAAACCACAAGACAAAGCCCATTCAATTTCCTGATTTTTACTTGAAGCAGGATTTTCTTTTCAGATTACTCAAAATCTAGCTTTCTTTAATTTTGAAATATTGGTCTTACTATATTATCTGGAGTCAACAGCATGGTTTCCTCCTTCCCTAGAAAGTCCTAACATCTGATAACAGCTAGTAGTTTCTACCCAAATCATCCTTTCTCCCTCAAAACTCTGGCTTATCTATACTATCTGCTCTTCTTCAGTACCAAATCTACATAATATGACTTAATAAAACATACAGTTTATCATTCAGATTGTAGATACAGAATATCGTAAGCTCCGTCTTTGAGCAAGAAAAAATAAGAAATCATGGGCACTCTGGAGAACTTTTTCGGTCAGGATATGAATTATACATGTGCTTGTGTAAAAAAATGCAAGAAGAAGCCATAAAATTTTTTTAGTGGTTACCTGTTAGAAGAAGAAGGGAACAGAGAGAGTGCAGAGGACTGGAATTAGAAGCTAGACTCTCTTGAATATTTCCTGCTTTGTAGACCATGTCAACGTATTATGAAAAAAATTAAAATTGTAAAGTCTTCCCTAAAAATTAAAAGGAAAATGAAACCAGTTTGAAGCACAGACATTCATCAAAAATGAAATATTTTAAGTGACTTTAAAACAACAATTTTCTGTATATCCTTTGTGAAATATACCCCAAGAAGAAAAAGAATGGCAAAAAAGCAAAAACTGTTTTGCAATAAATAATCATACTGTTGGTGGTAGTGAAGAAAATGCTATTTTGTAACTTCTGTGTGCATAGTGTTTGCTAAAGCAAATCAGTATACTGATGCCACTGAGAACCAATAAATTTGGCATGACAGAAAGAAGATATAATGTGATACTGGTGAGATGGCAATAACTTCATAGATCCAAATTTGAATTGGAAGTATCAGTATAAACTCATGAATTATTTTAGTTTTAAGGAAGAAAATAAAATATATTTCCTAGTTTCATCCATGGAAAAGGCCTAAAAATACAGACAATAACTAATAAGGTAACATGATGCAAGCTAGAATGTGGCCTCTAAATATTACTTACCACTAAAAGGAAAAAGGCCTGGAACATTCTATGATACCAAAGGCAAGGCAGACTACTAAGATATATCTAAGACGCAAGAGAAACTTGGAAGAGGCTCCCATTACTTAATAATAATGAGATAATTTGAACATCCGTGAGGAAAATAAATACAATGGGTTTCAAAAACACACATTTAAATTCATGATTCCATACACTACTATAAAAATACTCAATATTTTTGGAGGATGCCTGGAAACTGATAAATAAATAGAAAGAATTAACCTTTTGTCTGTTCCCTATGGAAAATATTTATAGCTTGCATAGTAATCAATTGTGATCACACAGTTGGTGAGCAGAGATTTCTCTTTATGGAAGGATTCCAGCTAATACATGAAAAGGAACAACGAAAATTAGAACATCATCATTTTGCAACCTCTAATGAATTAAAGGGTCATCAGTGACTGCTAATATGCCAAACAGGCCACAACTAGGCATTATGTGCCTTCTGGGGGTATATACCAGATAGATGCCAAAAACATTTTGAAAAGAATCAAATCAGAATCTGATTAAGCCTCCAGATCCAACTAATAATATACTGGAAATACAGAGGACAGAGAAACGTCTTAAATAACCCTTATTTAACAACAAATAAAATCCATGTTGTATGAAATTCTAAATCAATAGAAGTGTATTGTCCAATAGAAATGTATTGCAAGTCACATATGTAACTTAAGGTTTCTAGCAGACCCATTAAAATAAAAGGAAACAAATGAAATTTTTAATATTATTCAGCCTAATATATATGCAATATTATAATCTCAACACACAATGTAAAAATTATTAATGAACACTATCTTTTGTACTAAGATTTTGAAACATGACTCACATTTTATCTTTTTTATTTTTATTTTTTTAAGTTTTATTTTTTATTCAACAGAGAGAGATCACAAGTAGGCAGAGAGGCAAGCAGAGCGAGGGGGAATGCAGGCTCACCACTGTGCAGAGAGCCCGATGTGGAGCTCGTTCCCAGGACAGTGAGATCATGACCTGAGCTGAAGGCAGAGGCTCCCAGATGCCACTGAGCCACCCAGGTGCCCCAGGACACGCATTTTAAATTTACAGGGCATCCCAATTTGGACTAGTTACATTTCAGGTACTCAACAGCCATATGTGGCTAGAGGCTACTCTACTGGGCAACAGTACAAGTAAGTACAAATAACAGTACAAAGAAAGTACAAATAACGTGGGTTTCTTCAACAAATTATTATAAGGAGAAGAAAAGAGGGATGCAGGAAACTCTAAGCCTAAAAGTGACGTAGGAGACAATATTAACCAATCATAACATATGAATCAACCAGGGAAACAAATACCAAGTCAACATTTGATAATATTAAGGCTTTTTGATGATTTTTAGCTGAAACCATGGTAACATACTTAACATTAAAAAACATGTTATAGGGCGCCTGGGTGGCTCAGTGGGTTAAAGCCACTGCCTTCGGCTCAGGTCATGGTCTCAGGGTCCTGGGATCGAGACCCGTGTTGGGCTCTCTGCTCAGCGGGGAGCCTGCTTCTCTCTCTCTCTCTCTGCCTGCCTCCCCATCTACTTGTGATCTCTCTCTGTCAAATAAATAAATAAAATCTTAAAAAAAAAAAGAAAAAAACATGTTATAGATATATGACAAAATATTTATCGATGAAGTTATATAATGTATATGCTTGAAAATAATTAATGAGAGAGGGTAAGATTACAAATGAAATATGATTATCCAGTGGCTGATCATTGTTGAACACAGGCATTAGGTACAAAGGGATTCATGAAACCACTCTCTCTTCTTTTGTATACATACAGTGCATAATATTTGTCAGGTACTGATCTAAGGCCTTATTATATAATGACTACATCCTCCCAATAAGGAAGGTGCTAATAAGAAAAGTGAAGCATGAAAAGGTTTCATGTCTTGTCCAAGTTCTCATAAAGGTAAAGTCTAGATTCAAATTCAGGTAGTTTGACTCCAGAATTCAAGCTCATAATCCCTAACTCTATGATCTAATAAACTAAAGATCCTGATTAGCTGATTAGCCAAAAGCCTTAAGTTAGATTTAATTTGTCTATGATTGCTCTATATCAGAAGAAACAGATTTCCTCTGGGGTGTTTTCCCGCCATATAGATCTGTATACTTGTCAACTGTTTAACCCCTTTATTTATTTGTACCTGAAAGTCCATGAAACAAACTTTTCATTCTGCTAATAATAAACTATAGCTAATATGGGAGAGAATGACAGTATATAAACTTATGTTAAACATTTCACATGTCACTCAAAGTATAATGAACTTACTGGGTTTTATTTTCTTTTCCCACCAAGAGCTAAGCCCCCAGTTAAGAAGGCCCTCAGCGCTCACCTTTGGCTTACCCTGAGGTTCTGTGAAAGCAAGAGTTGTAAACTCCTACTTAAGACTAGGAAGAGAAGGTATGCCCAGCACATACAAAAATCTTTTTTTTTTTTTTTTTTAGATTTTTAAAAAAAATTTATTTATTTGACAGAGAGAGATGACAAGCAGGCAGAGAGGAGGCAGAGAGAGAGGAGGAAGCAGGCTCCCTGCCGAGCAGAGAGCCCGATGCGGGGCTCAATCCCAGGACCCTGGGATCATAACCCGAGCCGAAGGCAGCGGCTTAACCCACTGAGCCACCCAGGCGACCCCATACAAAAATCTTTTGACAAATGCTAGAAGACTTGCTGGTTTAAAAAGGTTAAGGAAATCTGTGTCCAGTCATTAATTACTATGTTGACCAAGCAGATATTTCAAAAAGACTTCACATGACAAAGAATACAGTCTTTGCTGAATTAGTCCAAAAACGTCATGAAACAAAACAGAACAGCAGCAGCAGCAACAACAAACCCTGGGGACCACAGATTCTGATTTCTAGAGTTGCTGCATCATTTTATTTAAAATACGTGTTTTGAAGAAGAGTTATAAGATACACAAAGAAACAAGAAAGCACGGGCCAAGGTTAAAGAAAAATCAATGGAAAATGTCCTTAAGTAAGCCAAGAAGTTGTACTTACTAAATGAAGACATTAAATGAATATTAAAAGTATATCCAAAGATCTAAAAAACTCATCTAAAGAATTAAAGGAAATTATGAAAATGGTATCTCACAAAATAGAAATTCTGTAGTTGAAAAATATAATAACTGAAATAAAAAATTCACTAGAGAGGTTTCCTAAAGGGAAAGAGCAAATTGAGCAGCAGTAGAGTGTGAATGTTTGTGTCTCCTTCTCCTTCCCCACTTTCATGTGTCAAAATCATAATGCCCAGTGTGATGACATTAGGAAGTCTGGCCTTCGGGAGATACTTAAGTCATGAAGGTCATGAGCCCTCATGAATGGAAGTAATGCCTTAGTAAAGTAGCTCCAGACAGATCCCTAGCTCCTTCTGCTACGTGAGAGTACAGTGAGAAGTCTGTGACCCAGAAGAGAGCCTTCATCTGAACATGCTGGCACACTGATATCAGACATCCAGCCTTCAGAACTGTGATGAGTAAGTTTCCATTCTCTATAAGCCACCCAGCCTTTTGTCTATAGAAGCCCAAACAGACGAAAATAAGCAGGCAAAAAAAGAGAGAGAGAGAGCGAGAGAGAGAATTGAGAATTGGTAACTTGAAAAAAGATAAAATGACATTATTTAGACTGAGGAACAGAGCAAAAAAGAATGAAAAAAGTAAACAGAATTTCAGAGACTTGTGGAACAATGAGAATACCAATATATGCATGATGGGAGTCCCTGAAGGAGAGGAGAAAAAGAGGCAGAAAAAATATTGAAATAAATAATGGTTGGGGCACTTACATGGCTCAGTGGGTTGAACATCTGCCTTCTGCTCAGATTGTGATCTCAGGGTCCTGGGATAGAGCCCTGCATTGGGCTTCCTGCTCAGTGGGGAGCCTGCTTCTCCTTCTCCCTCTGTCCCCCTCTCCTGCTCTCTCTCTCATTGTTAAAACAAAAACAAAAACAAAAAAAATACCATAAAAACCCTCCTGAAATTTGGTGAACATTAATCTGCACGTACAAGAAGCTCAATGAACACTATGTAGGATAAAATCAGAGACCCATGCCTACATATGTCAGAGTCAAACTATGAAAAGACAGAGAATCTTTTTTTTTTTTTTAAGATTTTATTTATTTATTTGACAGACAGAGATCACAAGTAGAAAGGGAGGTAGGCAGGGAGAGAGGGGGAAGCAGGCTCTCCACGGAGTAGAGGGCCCAATGTGGGGCTCGATCCCAGGACCCCGGGACCACGACCCAAACCGAAGGCAGAGACTTTAACCCACTGAGCCACCCAGGCACCCCAAGGCAGAGAATCTTGAAAGAAGCAAAACAGAAGGGACTCCTTTTGTATAAGGGATTTTCAGTAAAGATGTCAGTTGATTTCTAACCAGAAATCAGTGAAAGTAGAAGACTGTGTTTCAACATTCAGAGTGCTGGAAGAGAAAAAGTCAACAAAGAAGGGGCGCCTGGGTGGCTCAGTGGGTTAAAGCCTCTGCCTTCGGCTCGGGGTGTGATCTCAGGGTGCTGGGATCAAGCCCTGCATCGGGCTCTCTGCTCAGTGGGGAGCCTGCTTCCCTTCCTCTCTCCCTACTTGTGATCTCTGTCTGTCAAATGAATAAATAAAATCTTCAAAAAAAAAAAAAAGAATTGTACAGGCAGGAAAATTATCCTTCAAAAAAGATAAATACAAAATGAGAAAATTCACTGCTAACACATCTGGCCTGCATTAAATTCATTTCAAGTAAAATGAAAGGACACTAGACAGTAATATAAGTCCACATAAAGAAATAATAAACACCAGTAAACATAACTCTAGAGATAACAATATAAACATATTTTCATTTGTAATGCTTTCCTTTCTTATTTTCTGTTATTTTTTATCCTTTAAAGATTTATTTATTTGTGGGGCGCCTGGGTGGCTCAGTGGGTTAAAGCCTCTGCCTTCAGCTCGGGTCATGATCTTGGGGTCCTGGGATCAGGCCCCACATACTAGGCGGGGAGACTGCTTCCCCCTCTTTCTCTGCCTGCCTCTCTGCCTACTTGTGATCTCTCTCTCAAATAAATAAATAAAATCTTTAAAAAAAGAAGATTTATTTATTTGGGAGACAGCACGGGTGTGGTGTGGGAAGGGCGGAGGGAGAAATTCTATTTCGAGCAGACTCCCCACTGAGCACATGATTTCACGACCCTGAGATCATGACTTATGTCAAAATCAAGCGTTGGGTGCTTAACCAACTGAGCCACCCAGGTACCCCCTTTTAAATCTAATTTTATTTTATTTTATTTTTTAAAGATTTTGTTTATTTACTTGAGAGACAATGAGAGAGCATGAGAGGGGCCCCAGTCAGAGGGAGAAGAAGACTCCCCACTTAGCGGGGAGCCCAATTAGGGACTCAATCTTGGGACTCCAGGATAATGACCTGAGTTGGAGGAAGTTGTTTAACCAACTGAACCACCCAGGCATCCCTTTAATCTAATTTTAAAAGACAACTGCATTAAACAAAAATCAAAACATTGTGCTGATGGGCTCATAATGTATAAAAGGTATAATCTGTTTTTGATTTTTTAAAAGATTTATTTGTTTATTTCAGAGAGAGACTACACTTGGTGGAGAGGGGCAGAGGGAGGGGGAGAGAAACTCAACTGGACTTAGTGCTGCTGAGTATGGAGCTTGACATAGGGCTCAATCACCTGACCCTGAGATTGCTACCTGAGCCAAAACCAAAAGTAGGATGCTTAACTGACCATAGCACTCAGACACCCTGATTTTTTTTTTTTTAAGATTTTGTATTTAAGTAATCTCTATACCCAACATGGGGCTCAAACTCATAACCCCGAGATCAAGAGTCACATGCTCTACACCAACTGAGAGAGACAGGTGTCCCTAAAAGGTATAATTTATAAGACAATAAGAATACACCGGAGACTGAGAGAATGGAGCTATCTAAATTAGAGCAAAGATTTACATACTATTAAGGTTAAATTGGCATTAATACATCATTTTATGTCAAGACATTAATTATAATCCCCAGGGAAAGAACTAGATAAAATTCAAAAAGGTATTAAAAAAGAAATAAGGGAATCAAATGGGATACTAGAAAATACATAACACAAAACAAAGCAGTAAAGGAGAAAGAAACAAAACAAAGCTGTAAGACATAAAGGAGACAAATAGCAAAAAGAAGGACATAAATTTGACCTTATCAGTCATTAAATTAAAAGTTATAAACTGAACACTCCAATCAAAAGGCAGAGATGGGCAGAGGGAATTTTCTTAAAATGATACAAATATATTGGTGTCTACAAAAGACACACTTTTTTTCTTTTTAAGATTTTATTTATTTATTGAAAGAGAGAACATAAGCAGGAGTAGGAGCAGAGGGAAAAGCAGACTCTCCACTGAGCAGGTAGCCCAAGGCAGGGCTCATGACCTGCGCTGAAGGCAGACACTTCACTGAGCCACCCAAGAGCCCCAGAGGACACAATTTAAATTAAAAAACCCAAATAGGTTGAATGTAAAAGGACAGAAAAAACATACTGTGTAAACAGTACACAAAAGAGTGCTAGAGTAGCAACTTAGTGTCAGACAAAAGAAATAAAAAATGTTCTTAGAGGGGTGCCTGGGTGGCTCAGTGGGTTGGGCCTCTGGCTTTGGCTCAGGTCATGATCTCAGGGTCCTGGGATACGGCCCCACATCCTGCTCTCTGCTCAGCGGGGAGCCTACATTCCCCCCACCCCGCCTGCCTCTCTGCCTACTTGCGATTTCTCTCTGTCAAATAAATAAATAAAATCTTTTAAAAAATTGTTATTAGAAGCAAAGAAAGATATTTTGTAATGATAAACTCATTAATTTATTAGTAAGACATAAAAAATTTAAACATATATTCCCTTAAAGGAATCTCAAAAAACAAGAAACAAAATTCATTGAATTGAAGAAACAAAGACATTATCCAATAATAGACTTCAATGCCCCATTTTCAATAACAGTACAACAAGGCAGAAGATCAACAAGGAAACAGACGACTTGAACAGACATCTGTAGAACACGGAGGCATCCAATTATAGCAGAACATACATTCTTCTCAAGTGTATGTGGAATATTCTCCAAGACAGACCATATCTTAGGACACAAAGCAACTCTCAAAATTTTAAAAGACTGAAATTGTACAAAGTATCACTTCTGATTACAATGAAATGAAACTATAAATCAACAAGAAAAAAACTAGAAAATTCAAAAACATGTAAGAATTAAATAACTCTTAAAAAACTAATGAGTCAAAAAAGAACTCACAAGGGAATTTAGAAAATACTTTGATAAAAATGAAAATGAATTACTTTCTATCAAAACTTGTGGGAGGGGCGCCTGGGTGGCTCAGTGGGTTGGGCCTCTGCCTTCAGCTTAGGTCATGGTCTCAGGGTCCTGGGATCGAACCCCGCGTAGGGCTCTCCGCTCAGCAGGAAGCCTGCTTCCTCCTCTCTCTCTGCCTGCCTCTGTGCCTACTTGTGAACTTTCTCTCTGTGTCAAATAAAAAACTTGTGGGAGACAGTGAAAGAAGTGTGTAGTTGGAATTGTATAGCTGTGAATGCCTACATTAAAAAAAGAAAACCAATCAACACTCTAAACTCATACCTTATGGATCTAGGTACTATGCAGACCTGTACTCTGAGAACTATAAAATGCTGGTGAAAGAAACTGAAGACAACAGAAAGAAATGGAAAGATATTCCATGTTCATGGATTGTTAAGAACAAACATTGTTAAAATGTCTATACTACCCAAAGCAATGCACAGATTAAATGCAACCCCTATCAAAATACCAACAGCATTTTTAACAGAACTAGAACAAACAATTCTAAAATTTGTATGGAACCACAAAAGACCCAAATAGCCAAAGAAATCTTAAAAAAGAAAAGTGAAACAAGGTATCACAATCCCAGACTTAAAGTTACGTTACAAAGCTGTAGTAACCAAAACAGTATAGGACTGGCACAAACAGTCACACAGATCAATGGAACAGAATAGAAAACCTAGATATAAAACCATACTTATGTAGCCAACTAATCTTCAACAAAAGAAGAAAGAATATACAATGGAAAAAAGACAGTGTCCTCAGCAAAGGGGGTTGGGAAAACTGGACAGCTACCTGCAAATGAATGAAACTAGATGACTTTCTCACAGTGTACAGAAAAAATAAACTCAAAATGTATTAATGGCCTAAATGTGAGACTTGAAACCATAAAAATCCTAGAAGACCACACAGGTGGTCATTTCTCTGACATCAGCCATAGCAAAATTTTTTTAAGATATGTCTCCTGAGGCAAGGGAAAGAAAAGCAAAAATAAACTACTGGGACATCAAAACAAAAAGCTTCTGCACAGATAAAGAAAGAACTAACAATCCAAAAACAACGTATTGAATGGGAAAAGATATTTGCAAATGACATATCTGATAAAGCACTAGTATTCAAAATATATAAAGAACTGATACAACTCAACAAAAACACAAATAATCCAATTAAAAAATGGACAAGAAGACATTTCTCTAAATAAGACATCTGGCCAACAGACACATGAAAAGATGATCAACATCACTCATCATTAGGGAAATGCAAATCAAAACTACAATGAGATACCACCTCACGCCTGTTAGAATGGCTAAAGTCAAAAATCCAAAAAGAGGGGCGCTTGGGTGGTTCAGTGGGTTAAGGCCTCTGCCTTTGCTCAAGTCATGGTCCCAGGGTCCTGGGATCGAGCCCAGCATCGGGCTCTCTGCTTGGCAGGGAGCCTGATTCCCTTCCTCTCTCTGCCTGCCTCTCTGCCTACTTGCGATCTGTCAAATAAATAAATAAAATCTTAAAAAAAAAAAATCCAAAAAGAACTGTTGGTAAAGGTGGAAGAAAAGGAACACTCATGCACTGTTGGTAGGAATGCATCCTGGTGCAGCCACTGTGGAAAACAGTATGGAGCTTCCTCAAAAAGTTAAAAATTGGGAGCGCCTGGGTGGCTCAGTGGGTTATGCCTCTGCCTTTGGCCCAGGTCATGATCTCAGGGTCCTGGGATCGAGTCCCACATGGGGTTCTCTGCTCAGCAGGGAGCCTGTTTCTTCGACCTCTCTGCCTGCCTCTCTGCCTACCTATGATTTCTCTCTCTCTGTCAAATAAATAAAAGTAAAAATCTTAAAAAAAAAAAGTTAAAAATAGAACTACTCTATGATTCAGGAATTGTATTTCTGGTTATTTATCTAAAAATATGAAAACACTAATTCGGAAAGATATATGCACCCCTATGATTACTGCAGCATTATTTATGACAGGCAAATTATGGAAGCAACCCATGTTGTCCATTGATAGATGAATAGATAAAGAAGATGTGATATACGTGTGTATACATAATGGAATATTATTCATCCATCAAAAATGAAACCTTGGCACATGCAACAACACAGAAGGATCAAGAGAGTATAATCCTAAGCGAAATTAAGTCAATCAGAGAAGGACAAATATCATATGATTTCACTCATATGTGGAATTTATGAAACAAAACAAATGACTAAAGGAAAACAGAGAGAGACAAACCAAGAAACAGATTCTTAACTACAGAGAACAAACTGATGGTTACCAGGGGTGAGCTGGGTGGGGAGATGCAGGAAATCAGTGATGGGGATTAAGAGTACATTTATCACAATAAACACTGAGTAATGTACAGAATTGTTGAATTACTATATTGTACACCTGAAACTAATACAACACTATATATAACTATACTGGAATTAAAATTAAAAGTTAATACAAAATAAATTTATACCTTAAGGAACTAGAAAAGGAACTAAATTTTTTTTAAAGCAGAAGAAAATAATGAATATTAAAATGGAGATAAACAAGATAGAGAATTTAAAAAAAAGAGAGAGAGCAAAGCAAAAAATGCAGAAGTTGGTTCTTTGAAAAGATTACAAACCTATAGCTAGACAAAGAGAGAAGACTCAAATTGCTAAAATCAGGAATGAAAAAGGAGACTTTACTACTGACCTTACACAAATAAAAAGGATTATAAGAGAATACTAGGAACAACCGTATGCCAGCAAATTAGAAAACCTAGATAATATGCGCAGATTCCTAGAAAGACACAAACTACCAAAACTGACTCAAGATGACATAGAAAATACGAATAGGTCTATAATAATTAAACTTCCCACAATAAAAGCCCAAGTTCAAGTGGCTTCCCTGAATTCCAACAAACATTTCAAGAAGAATTAATACCAATTTTTCACTAACTCTTCCAAAAAATTGAAGGAAATAATTCTCAACTCATTCTATGAGGTCAGTGTTACTAAAACAAGACATGTAAAATTTAAGGAAGAACCAGGCAGAATTAGTTCAGCAAGAAAAACTAGAGAAGAAAAAGAAATAGAAGGTATCCAGACTTGAAAGGAAAAAGTAAATTTCCATTTGGAAATGACATAATCTCTACTTACAGATGATATTATCTTGCATACAGAAAACCTTAAGGAGTCCACACTCGTGCACATGCACATACAAACAAACAAAAACCCCTTTTCTATGAAAAAAACTAGTTTAGTAAGGTTCAGGACACAAGATCAATATACATAAGTCAACTGTTTCTATACATTACCATTGAACATTCCAAACAAGAAATTAAGAAAAAAATCCATTTAAAAGAGCAAAAAGAATTAAACACTTAGGAATGAATTTAACAAAAGATGTGTAAGACTCATATATCAAAAATGACAAAATGCCATTGAAAGAGACTGAAGGACACTTAAACAAATGAGAGGACATTCCATTTTCTTCCCACTAGAAAATGTAGTATTAACACAGGAATACTTCCCAAATTGATCAACACTTTCAACACAATCCCTAAGAAAAGTCTATCTGCCTTTTTTGTAGATATAGAAACATTAAAAAGTATCATTGAAATACTGGTTCTACTCAAATTAAAATTAAAACTAGGGGCACCTTGGTGGCTCAGTCAGTTAAATCTTTGACTCTTGATCTCAGCTCAGATCTTCATCTCAGGGTTTTGATTTCAAGCCCCACACTGGGCTCCATGGTAGGTATGAAGCCTACTTAAAAAAATTAAACAAAACTAAGCTCAGTACTTATAAACAGGATGCAGAATTTAAGAAATAGCCAGACATAATTAACCTTCTCCCAAGGACTCCCTGTCAGAACAAAAATAAACCCCATGAATTTTTCACCATTTCAAAAATAATGGTATTTTCCGACAGTTCATGGTTCAAAGCCTAAAACTATTAATGTTTTCACCTTAAAAATTCTTAAGTCTAAACTGTCATATATTCAAGGACAAATTTAAGGATTGGCCCAGTATTAAATTTCAAAAAGACTATATAAAAATTATGTGTAAGAGTCTCAGAATGTATGTTGTCATAAAAGCAAAAAGAAAAGCCCAGTTTCACATAAAATATTCTTGGAATAAAACCAAATTCTGAAGTGTAATTTCATAAAAACTTAAAAACATAATTTTGGGGGGGAAAAAAAAGGAGCAGAACTTCAACATACTCTTTTTTTTTTTTAAACCATAATTATCTATAAGAGAGGAAGTAAGAATATAAATGGGGAAAAGACAGTCTCTTCAACAAATAGGTGTGGGGAAAGCTTGACAGCTATATGGAAAAGAATGAAGCTGGACAACCTTCTTATACCCCCCACAAAAATAAGGTAACAATGAATTAAAGACCTAAATGTAAGACCTGAAACCATAAAACATCTAAAAGAAAACAAGGACAGTAAACTCTTGGACACTAGCCTTAGCAACAGTTTTCTGGATCTGTCTCCTCAGGCAAGGGAAACAAAAGCAAAAGCAAACAGCTGGGACCATATCAAACTTAAAAGCTTTTGCACAGAGGAAGAAAACACCAACACAAAAATGGGAAAAGGTATTTGCAAACGATATATCTGATAAGGAGTTAATATCCAAACTATAAAAAATGCATACAAAAAAAAATGCATACAACTCAGCAAAAACCCCAAGTAACCCAATTAAAATTGGGCAGGGGACCTGAGACAGGTATTTTTCCAAAGAGGACATACATATAGATGGCCAACAGACACATGAAATGATGCTTAACATTATTAATTACCAAAGAAATGCAAATCAAAACCACAATGAGAAAATACAGCTGTCAGAATGGCTAAAATAAAAAAGACAAGAAATAGCAGGGAGGATTGGCAAGGTTGTGGAGAAAAGGGACCACTTGGGCACTGCTGGTTGGGGATGCAAGCAGGTGCAGCAGCTATGGAAAACAGTATGGAGGTTCCTCAAAAAAATTAAAAACAGGATGACCCTATATGATCCAGTAATTCTACTGCTACTTACCCGAAGAAAATGAAAACACTAATTCAAAGAGATATATGCACCCTTATGATTATGGTAGCATTATTTCCAATAGCTAAGATACAGAAGCAATCCAAGTGTCTACCAAAAGATGAACAGATAGGGACGTCTGGGTGGCTCAGCCAGTTAAGTGGCTGCCTTTGGCTCAGGTCATGATCCCAGCCTCCTAGAATCGAGTCCCACATTAGGCTCCTTGCTCCGTCGGGAGCCTGTTCTGCCTCTGCCTGCCACTCTGCCTGCCGGTACTCTCTCTGTCTCTCTAACAAATAAATAAATAAAATCTTAAAAAAAAAAAAAGGATGAGTGGATAAAGATGTGAGATATGTATACTATTCAGCCATAAAAAGGAAAAAGATTTTGTCATTTGTTGTAACACCGATGGACCTAGAGGGTATTATGCTAAGTGAAATGAATCGAGGACAAACACCATATGACTACACTTACATGTGAAATCTAAAAAAACAAAACAAAATGAAAAACAAAAGCCAGAAACAAACTCCAAAATATAGAGAACAAACCGGTGGTTCCTAGGAGGGGAGGGTAAAGAGTGAAAGAGGTGAAGGGATTATGAGGTACAAACTTCCAGTTAGAAATAAATATGTCACAGAGAAGAAAAGTACAGTATAGAGAGTACAGGTAATAATACTGTCACAACAATATAGGGTAACAGATGGTAACTACAGCTACTGTGGTGAGCACTGTGTAATGTATAGAGTTGTTCAATCACTAGGCTAGACACCTGAAACTAATAAACTTTGTACATCAACTAGACTTCCAACAAAAACTTAAAAAAAAATTTAAACCCTACAATTCTAGAAGTATCATCAACAGAAGCCCAAGAAACGGGGCACATGGGTGGCTCAGTCAGTTAAGTGTCGGCCTTTGGCTCGGGTAATGATCCCAGCGTCCTGGGATGGAGCCCCATGTGGGCTTCCTGCTTGGCAGGGAGCCTGCTTCTCCCTCTCCAGCTCCCCTGTGCTTGTGTTCCCTCTCTTGCTATCTGTCATAAATAAATAAAAATCTTAAAAAAAAAAAAACCCCAAAAAACAGAAGCCCAAGATTTATGTAAGTCATTAATGAGACATCAGCCACTTGACAAAGCTGGTTCAAAGTAGATAGAAAAACAGGTGTCTACTGATAGCCAGAATAAGACATGTCTAATATGACAATGAAAGGGTACACATTTATTTTATGCCTTATTTCTTATTTCTAAGTTTTAGGTAATTTTTCTTACATATTTCATAAATTTCTGACTTCATTATTTTTTGGAAAAGTCAGGTGGATTCTGTACTCACAAATAAGAAAATAAGCTTAAATGATAATGAAATAAAAAAAAATCTAAACTAATTTAAACACATCTTAAGAATGTTTCCACTCACATTGATGCATCCTTGGTATTTCTTTTTAATTTTTATTTATTTATTTGAGACAGAGTGTGAGAGACAGCAGGGGAGAGGGCAGAGGGAGAAGGAGAAACAGACCCCCGGCTGAGCGGGGAGCCAGATTCCAGGCTCGATCCCAACACCCTGGGATCGTGACCAGGGCAAAGGCAGACGCTTAACTGACTGATCCACCTAGGTGCCCATTCTTGGTATCTTTAATGACATTGACTCTCACAATGCAAATCGAGAATCAGAGAATGTCATAAAGGATACTTCATCAATTAGCCATGACAATGTGACCATCTGCCACATTAGGGCTGCCACCACTGACAGAAATGAAATCTGCCAAATGGATGGGACCAGCCCTGGGGTTACCACACCTATCAAGTGAGATGGTGTTCACTGTAAACTTGCAGTGAACTAGGAACATTAAGAACCAGGGGCAGTAAAAGAGACCCTTCTCCATCCCCTTACATACATGTTATTACCTTTACCAGCTAGGGCTTCTCTGGCTGAAGGTGAAGATCATTATCTGCCTGGGAATCTTCAGGATTCTGAGGGGATACAGGATAAGATCTTTCAGTGACAGGCTGCCTATGACCTATAGCAGATCCTCAAGAAGCAACATCCGTCCACGGTGGATATGGCATATACAGGATAACCTCTTTTGTTGTTTTATTTAGGGCTGAAATTAATGTCCTGGAGTAACATCCAACTATAATTTTCTGTGACCTTGTTTAAGACAAGGACAAACATAAGACTGAGACAGATAGAGGGGTGCCTGGGTGGCTCAGTGGGTTAAGCCTCTGCCGTTGGCTCGGGTCATTGTCTTGGGGTCCTGGGATGGAGCCCCACATTGGGCTCTCTGCTACACGGGGAGCCTGCCTCACCCTCTCTCTCTGCCTGCCTCTCTGCCTACTTGTGACCTCTGTCTGTCAAATAAATAAATAAAAGCTTTAAAAAAAAAAAAGACTGAGACAGATATAACTGCATAGTTTTTAAAGCAGGCTTCCAACAAAGAACCTACCACAACAAAAATAAATTTACAAAAAGAGGCCTTCAGATGCTACACAATTTTCCCTTTAGATGTAGGGTTGAAATGTATTTCTCAGAAACAATCTCTCTCACTCAAGAAAAGTACTTAATACCTGCCAACACTACATATTTTTCACAGCTGAAAATCATTACAGTGTTGTGGGGGGTCCAAGGGACCATCTCATTCAGGAAATATTTCAGGGACTTCTCACTATATTGTTTTCTTCCAAACCTTATAAACTGTATCCCCATGAGGGACTGATTTTTACAGATGAAATGATCTTTTATTGTATCTTTCCATTAGCACTTCACAATTTTAGGTTTATGTGTGCCATTTTAAAAACTATGGGTAATATAACTATCTAAAGTCCATTGAGAAAAAAATGTTATCTTTCTCCCCTCCCAAGTTCTTATCTAAAAAATATAAATATTTAGCTTCCAGAAAATGTGAACCTCAATATCTGGTAATTAGGGATGGGTTTGACCATGTCAATACCAGACAAATGCTTTGGATCTACTGATCAAATGCAATATTTTGCTTTTTATTTATCTTTTCTCTTTTTCAAAAAAAAAGGATCCATGTGGAGGTCCTGAACGCAGGACCTGAACCCCAGACCCTAAGATCAAGATCTGAGCTGAGATCAAGAGTCAAACACTTGAGGCACCTGAGTGTCTCAGTTGGTTAAGTGTATGTCTTCAGCTCAGGTTGGCATCCCAGAGTCCGGGGATCCCACCCTGCATCAGGCTCCCTGCTCAGCTGGAAGCCTGCTTCCCCCTCTCCCTCTGACTGCTGCTTCCCCTGCTTGTGCTTTCTCCCTCTCTCTGTCAAATAAATAAATAAAATCTTAAAAAAAAAAATACCAGATGTTCAACCAACTGAAGCACCCAGGCGCCCCTCATTTATCTTTCAAGGTATGTTTTAAGGACTATTTTCACTGTACATCCCAACTACAAAGAATAAAAGATCACAACTACAGGTTACTGCGGATTATTACTAGAACAAATTATATTTGTTGGTATCATCTTTCTTCGGGATCTCCTATTTCAGAAAGTCATGCTAAAATATAGCTTTTATCACATTAACACCTATCTCAAACACATTCACACACACACACATACGTACACTTAAATGTCTTCAGGGAAACATTGAAAGATTCAGCTTTAACATCTAACTCCCAGGCTTCTTTTTCATAACTTTCCCACTGGAATCACTAGCTCACTGCACTGTTCTCTGATGCAGAGCCTTGCCCTTGAACTCCCTTCTCACCTAAAGTACCTTCACAAACACTTCAAGACAATTTAAATCATTGAATCATTGTCTTGGTACCACCTTAAGTCTCACGGCCCTCGTGAGCTTTTCCATAGACCAATTTGCCCATACTCATGTCCCACTTCTTTTCTTTCTTTTTTTTTTTTTTCTTTCAATATTTTATTTATTTATTTATCTGTCAGAGACAGGGAGAGAGAGAGACGGAGCACAAGCAGGCAGAGAGGGAGAGAGAAGCAGACTCCTCACTGAGCAAGGAACCTGATGCAGGACTCAATCCCAGGACCCTGGGATCATAACCCGAGCCAAAGGCACCGGCCTGACTGTGCCATCCAGGGGTCCCCATTTCTTTTCTTTTATAGCAATCATCTCTTTATCATATGGCTAAGCAACTATCATCCACCTAAATAAATTATGGAACTATTTCTTTTGTATGCCTTACTCAATGAGACTATAGTTCCCTACAGCCAAGCACTGTGTCTTGAACACTTTTTTTCTCTCCATGTTATCTATTAAGCTTGATCACTTCTTAATGGGTAGCAAAGAGGAGATCACTGAAAGTGGTGGGCACAAGGGGAATGGTCCCTCTTAATTAAGAGGGTGTGTGGGTGTGTCTGTGTGTGTACATATTTTTCCAAAATTTCCTAAGCAAAATTCCAATTTAAAATATTCCATTCTTCTATCCCATAAATATCTGGGAACTATACAAACTGAACATTAAAAGTAAATTTCCTAGGCTCTCTATCAAAACTAGCAAAAGTATTTTTTGAAAGCTCATGTACCTTAATAATTGGTTCAATACGTATAATGAATCTTTTTATAGAGTCTAAGCTTTACTATGATGAACCCAACTTCCATGGGTGAAACAATTTGATTCAGTTTGGATGTGGGTAAGGTAGAGAAGTCACAGACTTCAACAAAAACCAACATGCTCTCAACCCATGAGGCAGGTCAGGACCCGAAGAAACCCCAACCTACCAGAGGTCCAACTGAAAAAAACCACGGCAGCCATAATCTCTTCCTCTGTGTTCCCCTCTCTGGCAAGAGTGAAGTCCTGCAGAGGCATACCTGAGAAAGAGAAATAAGCCATGAAAACCCATCCTGCTTTGGAAATCGTAGACTTACCCAGCTGGAATCCTGACATTACAAGAAAGCAATGACTTTCCTAAAGAACACAAGATTAACCCTCCAAAATCAGTGGGAAAAAATGATCCTTGATCCTGGAGATTTTGTCATTTTAATGCCATTAAACGTAGTCATGGCTAGCAGGCCATTGTACAAGGTTCTTTTAATTTGAACTTCACGTCAATCCAATGGGAATTATATTCCCATTCCACTGATCAGGAAAATGAAGCTTAGAGAAATAATACTATTTATCCAAGGCAATGCATGACCCCAAATCAGTCTAACTCCAATGCTCACAACTTTTCCACTAAATCAACTTGCTACATGATGTTGAAGAAAACAATATAATCTTTCTTTGCCACAATCACCTATTCATCTAAAAATGAAACATTCGGGACGCCTGGGTGGCTCAGTGTGTTAAGCCTCTGCCTTCAGCTCAGGTCATGATCTCGGGGTCCTGGGGTCGAGCCCCGCATCAGGCTCTCTGCTCAGCAGGGAGCCTGCTTCTCTCTCTCTCTGCCTGCTTGTGATCTCTGTCTGTCAAATAAATAAAATCTTAAAAAAAATAAATAAAAATGAAACATTCTAAGAATCTCTTCTTCCTATCTTTCATGTGATGATCAATTTGCTAACATCTTCAGAGATTTCAGCTACAACTTCCAAACTTAAAAGAAGCCCTAATATGCTTCTCTCAATCTCATATTCAAACAGATCTTTACCTAGTCATTCTGTATCAAGCAAACCCAAATAAGAAAGAAGCAAGGGGAAAGAAACAAAAAAAAGAATATGACCCAGCTAATGCTGAATTTGGTTGCAAAACGAGAGTTTGCAAACTCTTATAAAAATGTTTGTAAACGTTCTCTTAATTAAAGGGCAAAGTTTCAGGATGATCCTGCAAGACACAGAAAACGGCAGTGGTGCAATAAGAATTAAGCTTCCCAGATTTTGTGAAATTCTTTTTAATGACAGTTTCCTAGGAGGTTTGATGCTCTCACCATGCAGTAGGGCTTGTGGGGCCCAAATGAATCTTGGCAGGATTATGCTGAATCTGTCCCTGCTTTACAGAGTCCATCTGCCTCCATTAAGAATTCATATCCAAGACCTTTGTATTCAAAAGCCTAGTCCAAAGAACAGCAGAGTAAGTATTACTGGAGAGCTTGTGAAAATGCAAAATTTGAGGTCCAACTCTAGAACCGATTGAATCAAGAATCAGCTTTTTAGTAAGATCCCTAGCTGATTCATGTGCACATATCAAACTTTAAGACAATATGGATCAGGCCAACAAATGGACAACCTAGAAGAAATGAGTAAATTCCAAAAACACACAATCTACCAAGACTGAATCATGAAGAAAGAGAAAATCTGACAGGCTGAATACTAATAAGGAGATTGAATCAATAAGAGTCTCTCAAAAAACAAAGTCCAGGACTAGCTAGTTTCACTGAATTCCACCAAACATTTAAGATGAATTAGTACCAATCCTTCTCAAACTCTTCCAAAGAACACAAAGGAAGGAACACTTTTAAACTCATTTTATGAGGCCAGAATTATCGTGAAACCAAAACCAGGCAAAGACATCACAAGGGAAAAAAAAAAAAAAAGACATCGCAAGAAAAGAAAATTAGATGTCAATAACCTCTTGAATATAGATGCAAAATTCCTCAACAGAATACTAGCAAACTGAATTCAACAATACATGAAAAGGCACATACACAATGACCAGGTGGGATTTATTCCAGGGATCCAAGAATGGTTCAACATCTGCAAGTCAATCAATGTGATGTACACCACATGAACAAAATGAAGAATAAAAATGATATGATCATCTCAAGAGATGCAGAAAAAGAGTTTAGCAAAATTCAGCATCCATTTATGATAAAAACTCTCAATAAAGGCTATATATGACAAGACCACAGCTAACATACTCAGTGGTGAAATGATAAAGCTTGTAGAACAAGACCAGGATGCCCATTCTCATCATTTATATTCAGCATAATAATGGAAGTCCTAGCCACAGCAACTTGGCAAGAAAAAGAAATAAAAACTATACAGATTGGAAAAGAACCGTTACTATTCACAGATGACATAATATTATATATAGAAATCCCTAAAAACTCTGCCAAAAAACTGTTAGGATAAACAAAAAATGGTTAGGATACAAATCAACTTACAAAAATCAGTTGTGTTTCTATACGCTAATAATAAACTGTAAGAAAGAGAAATTAAGAAAATAATCCCACTTAGAATTGCATCAAAAAGAATAAAATACCTAGGGATAAATTTAACCAAAGGGCTGAAAGACCTGTGCATTGAAACCAGAAGACATTAAATGGAAAGATATTCTGTGCTCAAGGATTAGAAGAACCAATATTGTTAAAATGTCCATACTACCCAAAGCAATTTATAGGTTTAATACAATCCCTATCAAGTACCAACAACATTTTTCACAAAACTAGAACAAAGCATACTAAAATTTCCTCAAAAAATTAAAAATAGTACTACATTTTCCAGTAATTCCACTTCTGGGCATTTATCTGATGGAAACAAAAACACTACCTCACAAAGATATCCACACTCGTATGTTCACTGTAGCATTAATTACAATAGTCAAGAAATGGAAGTGTTTGTTGACAGCTGAATAGATAATATAATACCCTCAGAGGAATATTATTCAGCCATAAAAGGAAGGAAATCTTGCCATTTGTGAAAAACGTGGATGGAGCATGAGAGCATTATGCTAGGTGAAACAAGTCAGACAGATGTAGACAACTATCAGCTCGCTGCTATGTGGAATCTAAAACAACAAACAAAACAACCCCCTACGCCAAACTTGAACTCATAGAGAACAGACTGCCAGAGATGACTGCCAGAGGTGGGGGTGAGCAGTGCAAGAGATGGGCAAAAGTGGTCAAAAGCGATAAATTTATAAAAGTTATAAAAATAGTTATAAAAAAGTTATAAAATAAGTAAGTCCTGGAGATGTAATGTACAGAATGGTGACTATAGTTAATTATACTGTATTAGATATTTTAAGTGGATAAGGGTAAATCCTAAAAATGCTCATCACAAGAAGAAAACCTGTAACTATGTGTGATAATGGATATTAACTAATTTGTAATGATCACTTTGTTATCTATATCTATATCTATAATGATTATTTTATATACCTGAAACTAAGATAATATTTGTCAATTATATTTCAATTAAAAATGAAGTACTGGGGTGCCTGGGTGGCTCAGTGGGTTAAGCCGCTGCCTTAGGCTCAGGTCATGATCTCAGAGTCCTGGGATCGAGTCCCACATCGGGCTCTCTGCTCAGCAGGGAGCCTGCTTCCCTTCCTCTCTCCTGCCTCTCTGCCTGCTTGTGATCTCTCTCTGTCAAATAAATAAAATCTTAAAAAAAAAAAAAAAGAAGTACTAAGTATCTCTGTAGAAAAAAAAGAAAGATCTCATTATAAACACACATACATACACTAAAATAAATCATCATGCCAGGTGGTGGGGAGGTGGGGGGCACATGGGTGGCTCAGTTGGTTAAGTGTCCAACTCTTGATTTTGGCTCAGGTCATGATCTCAGGGTCATGGGATTGAGTCCCATGTGGGGCTCCATGCTCAGTGCGAAGTCTGCTTGAGCTTCTCTCTCTTCCTCCCCTTCTGTCCCTCCCTCTGCTCTCACTGCTCTTTCTCTAGAATAAAATAAATAAACCCTTAAAAAGAAAACTGAATAGGGCACCTGGGTGGCTCAGTGGATTAAGCCACTGCCTTCGGCTCAGGTCATGATCTCAGGGCCCTGGGATGGAGTCCCACATCGGGCTCTCAGCTCAGCGGGGAGTCTGCTTCCTTCTCCCACTCTCTCTGCCTGCCTCTCTGCTTACTTGTGATCTCTGTCAAATAAATAAATAAAACCTTTAAAAAAAACCCTGAATATATGACATTCTCTAACCACGATGTAGTAGAATTACAAATGTAAGTTTGAAGAGGGGGGAGAAAAACTCCGTCACCAGGAAATTAAAATAGATCCTCTTGAGTACTTATTAAGTCAAAGAGAGAACTTTAACTGCCAGTGAAATAGAAAATGAGAATTATAGGTTAAAAACTCATGGGTTGCCAAAACTTTCAGAAAGATAAAATTTATATCCCTAAATACATGCAACTGATATTTTTAAAAAGAATAAAAATATTAAACACTCAACTATGTAAGAGAAATAATTAACAAGCAAACCATAAAGAAAAAATAATAAAGAAATAAATAAGAAAACAAAACAGTAGACAAAGGGAGGAGCTGATTCTCTAAATAATGAAATACATATGCCACTGGCCAAAGAAAAATACCAGTAAATCAAAAACAGAAACAAGAAAGGGGCTATAATATATAAATTATCTTAAAACCATATGCCAATAAAAAGAAAATTTCCCAAAGAACAATTTTTGCTTAAAAATTTTGTAAGACTGACTCAAACAGCAGGAAACTTATATAGGCCAAAGTAGCAGATAACTGCTAATTGCCTTCCAACATCCAGTCTCCCCTTTCATACCGACAAAGGCTTGAAATCTCAGCTGGACACAAGGCCACCCAGGTAGAGACATTTCCCAGCCACCACACAGGCAGGTGTGCCCATGTGACTAAATTATAGCAAATGGGATTTAAACAAGAGAGCTGACGTCACATATTTAAAAGGGAGCTGCACGGCCTCCAGTTCCTCATTTCCCAAAGGCCTGGAACGCAACTGATGAGAGTGAGCCAGCCTCTGCCAAAGGAAAGACATTCAGGAGGTGCCAAAGCGAAAAGCTGAATGGAAACTGGGTTTCCAGAAAAACCTAATGGATGAGAGCTGCCTACCCCTATCACTTTGGGCCACCTAACAGCTCAGAGTTCTGTATCAGAAAGAAACAGGCTTTCTTGTTCAAAACACATAGACTCCATTAAAGCTGAAAAATGAATTTCCTAATTAGTAGAATGAGTGGCCCTGAAAGAAAAAAGGCAAGTTCTCAGGTAAGCAGGGGAGAGTAGGATTTTAGTTAAATCAAGAGAACATGTGAAGGGGTCCCTGCGTGGCTCAGTGGGTTAAAGCCTCTGACTTCGCTCAGGTCATGATCTCAGGGTCCTGGGATCGAGCCCCACATCCGGCTCTCTGCTCAGCAGGGATCCTGCTTCCCCCACTCTCTCTGCCTGCCTCTCCGCCTACTTGTGATCTCTATCAGAAAAATAAATAAATTAAAAAAAAAAAAAAAAAAAAGAATGACCTGAAGAGTGGGTTGAGCATCTGCTTTCAGCTCTGGTGGAGATCCCGAATCCTGGGATCAATCCCCGAATTGGGTTTCCTGCTAGGCCTAGAGTCCACTTCTCTCTCAACTTCTGCGCCTCCCCTGTTTGTGCTCTCTCTCAAATAAATAAAATCTTAAACAAACAAACAAAAAGAATGACATGTGTCATCATTGCTTTTTAAATTTGTAAGGATTAATAAACTCCCCCTGGGCAATATGCCATACAGATAATGCTAGCTAAATCTGGTTAATACCAAACTGTGCCATAAACATCTTTTAAAGTTTTATCATCAGAATAAGCAATGCTACTTCAAATTCAATAAATTCAGCCTGATCTCAGTTATGTCAAAATAATGCACAGAGACAAAGACAGCATGCGAATCAGCCAAAACCCCACTGTGACCTGAGCGTTGGGCCCGAGGTGTCTACCTTCCTTCAGTTTTTCTTCACTTTCCACGTTGACAATGAGGAGGAGTCTGGTGTGGGTTCTAACTTAACTTCGGTTTGGCTACAGTGGAGACTCGCCCACAAGCAAACCACCTGGGCTCAAGGCGAATCATCTGAGCAGTTGCTCCTTTCACCTCCGACAGGACACAGAAGATACCCAGGCCGATACTTCACTCAGCAGTCATAATTTCCTAGATGTTTTCTCTGGATATTGCGACTTCACCCAAGCCCTGTCTACGCAAGCACTGCGGAAGCATCAGGGACTTGAGAAATTTCTCTCGCTGTGGCTCCCAAGCCAGCTTTGTTATTTTAAAATAACGACGGGGACCCTATTCTCGGTGAGAACTTCAGCGCCTGGGACCAGTGCAGCATTTCCCAGCCGAAGCAATGGTGCCATTACCACGTCAGGGAGAGACAAGGGACTTAAAAGTGATGACGTGAATGTAAGGGCCTATTTCGCCAGAGCGACTCCGTCTCGGTTAAACAGCTGTTGTTCGTTGTTTGTGCAGTAAAACTAAACCTGGCCCCCCACCCCCATCCACAGTCCCTGACAACGGAGCCCAAATACAAGGACGGTCAGGTAAGGTGGAGATAACAGAGCCCAGAATGCAAGGACGAGTCGCGGCAGGAGGCCGGCTGGAGACATCTAAACAGTAAAGCAGGCACACACTATCCCCTAACCACCAAGGAATGTAAACCCGGCCTTTTGGCCGTCAATTCTGACCAGAGTGATTGGCTAGTTCAAACAGCTACTATAGGGCAAAGTGTAATTCAATTGGCCACCTGCGTGTGACCTAACATGACTATGCAACCCTCTCTGTGTGTTACAATCTCATTGGCCAGGCTCAACCACATGGCCATTGCTCTATAAAGGCTAGCCTGTGAGGCTGGGGTGGTCCCTCTCTCCATAAGAGACGGCGGTCCTTGGCTTAGCTTGACCTTCGCTTTGTATTAGTCTCCCTCCTTTGACCACGGACCCCATCAGTGAAATGCCATAAAATGAGGCAGGGAAAAACTGTCCTAGGCATAGAAAGACCGGAGTTCGTCCGCCTGTCAGGTCACCACATATGAAACCGGTCCGTCCCCGCCGCTTCAGAAGCCGGCAGGAAGACTCCTTCCTCCCCCCTCGCACCCTCTCCCTAAGAGTACATCGGGCGTCCCCTCCTCCCTCCATCAAGGGTAAAGGACTGGGAAGAGGCGGCCCGCCCCAGGGCATCACGCAAGCCGGCCCCCGCCCCGGCGCTTCCCGACCCCGAGCCAAGCCAAGCCGGCGAGAGACCAAGCCGAAAGCCAGGCAGGAGGCCCAGCCCCAGTCGCCTATCAGGTGGGGGTGTCGGCTCAGGGACCGGAACTCTGGAGGTACTGGCCATGGCCCGGATGCCGCTAGGGGCCAAGGGCCGAGGGAGGTGCAGCGGAGAACCAGGGCAACGAGTACCTGGCTGCCAAACTTACAACTGCGTGCACTCGCAGAGCCCGGACAAGAACACTTCCGGGAATGGCGCCATATGGGGGTGGGGCGGCCTCCAGGCAAGCCATTGTGCCTGCGCAGCCGGGGCTCCCGAACTACAGCACCCAGAATCCTCAGGGCGGAGCTTTTTTTTTTTTTTTTTTTCGCCGCCTCCTCTTTTTCTTCTACTCTTTTGTCTGGATTAAGAGGAATTGGATGTGTTTATCGACAGTTTGGATGACCTAAAAAAACCTATTCAAATTGAACAAACTTGTATTGAGAAGCTATAACTATGTGTCAAGCATTATTAGCACGAAGGAGGCAAAAAAGAATGACACCACTCCTTGACTCTGAACGTTTCAGGGTGACTAAAGAAATAAAGTCAATGATAGAAGATACAGGCCTTTTGTAAATTAGCTAAAACTTCGGATGTCAGTAAAGTTGGGAAGTGCTGTGCGCACTTTTGTTTGTCTTTCTTGAATGAAAAATCGATAATAATTTCAGGGTTTTTGATCTAGAGCATCCTTCCTCAGCTCATTCAAATTTAAAAAAATAATTAATATTTATATTAATTTATAGTAATATTTTAATCTTATTATTCATATTGATTTTTATTATATTATTATATATGATAAAGCATGTTTTCCTTTGTCTCAGTTCCACGGTTTAATGCCCGAAAGCCATATTTTCCATAGTGAAACAGGCTCCATAAAGTCTCTAGGGCAGCTTCCCTCAGTGAAACCATTTCCTCCCTAACCCAGTCCTATTCTGTGTGCCTTGGATTGTATGCTGCTGTGACTGTGTATGGGGCCCACACAGGGTGAGCATATGGGGAGCATATGACATATGGGGATCTGCAGGGAAATAGCTCAGTGAAGCTGAACGTTGTAGAACTGGGTTCTTGGGATCTCAAAAAGCCAGTGGATACCTTTGGAGAAAGTATGACATGTGACACTTGAACTATGAAAGGAAAAAAAGTAAGTGGGAAATCAAACTATTGGAGATAACAAGTATATCTGAAATGAAAAAAGAAAAAAAAAAACAGTAGATTAAGAGCTGATTAGACACTGTGAAAGGAAAGAATCATGAATTCAAAGGCACAGAAATAGAAACTGTCCAAAATGAAACACAGGGGTAAAAAATAGAGCATCAGTGAGTTACGGAACAACATGAAGTAGCCTAACTGTGTGTAATTAGAATGGTAGAAGGAGGGGAGAGAGTTAGGGAGTAGACAAATATTTGAAGAAATAAGTAAATACTGTCAAAATTTGATGAAAATTATAAACCCACAGATCCAAGAAGCTCAGTGAAATTCAAAGAAAGCACATGAAGAAAATCACACCAAGGCACAGCATAATCAAATTGCTATAAACCAGTAATAAAGGAAAATCTTAGAAAAACAAAGGTATGTGCTTACTGGGTTCAAAGATAATTTCTTTTCATCAAGGGGAAAAAAAAAAAAAGCAAAGCAAGCCAGAGGATAATGGAGTGCTTTTAAAGTACTACTTACTACCAGTTTCCTAAGAACTGAGGAATGTATAAGCAATTAGTGCTCAAATGCATTTGCACATACTAGAATTCCAGAAAGGTAAGAAGATTCCAGAAAGATGGGAAGATTGCTTAAGAACCCCTGGAGGGGCACCTGGGTAGCTCAGTCATTAAGCATCTGGCTTCTGCTCAGGTCTTGTCCTGGGATCAAACCCTGTGTCTGGGCTCCTGGATGAGCAGGGAGTCTGCTTCTCCCTCCTGGACTCTCTGCTTGTGTTCCCTCTCTCGTTGCTCTGTCTCTGTTAAAAAACAAACAAACAAAAACAAACCAAAACACAAAAAAAACAAAAAACAAACCCATGGAAGTGCTGAGTCACTTTTACACCTCTACAAAGTCCAAAAAGCACAAGGCCCAGGCTACAACAGTACCAGCCAAGGGCTTTTCTTAGCCCTCTTTCCTCTCCTAGCTCCAACTCTGGAGGAGCTGTAGCAGCTTTTATTGAGATAAAAGGAGTCTATCATGCCCTCCTCCTGCACATACATGTATGAAAACTCTGCATGAAACAAAGAGCAGAAGGGAAATTTCACTTTAAAATCAAGTTCACATTGGAGGGGCATCTGAGTGGCGCAGTGCGTGAAATGTCAGACTCTTGGTTTTGGCTCAGGTCATGATTTCAGGCTCCTGGTCTCAGGGTCATGAGACGGAGCCCCCATGACAGGCTCTGTGCTCCACACGGATTACGCTTAGGACCATCTCTCCCTCTGCCCCTCCCCCGTGCGCGTTCTCTAAAATGAACAAATCTTTTAAAAAACTCAAATTCACATTGATTCTTAATTATATGGAACCAGCCATTTTCATTTCTAAATTGTGACTATATTTTACAAATACAATTACAAAATCTCTTTTTCTCCAAATGTTATGGGGCTTCTTTTCCCCAAATTGTGATGGACAGGATTCCAGATGACTCTATTGCCATCCCTCTCACATGTGACCCTCATTTGGTTCATATTCATGTGATGCAGACTTGGCCTGGATTTTCAGCCAAACGAAAATCCAGCCATCTATGAAATTTCAACTGAAAGTGACACATAAAGTTGCTCCCTCCTCCTTCTCTTGATTTCTGTTTAACACCCTGGTTACACTTCACACCACAAAGGGGAAATATATTTATGATGTAATGTTAAGTGAAAACATCTGCATAGTGAGATTTTTTAAAGTTCATTTACTCTTTTTTAGTAACCATTACCATGTGGGGCTCAAACTTATGACCCCAAGATCAAGAGTCACAGGCTCTTCTGAGAGAGCCAGGAACCCCCTCATCTGTGTAATAAGATAAAAACTACAAAATATGTATATAAAAGTAAAGCCTAGAATAAACATGTTATACTACTTATTTCTGGGTGGCAAGATTTAGGTTGTTTACTTAACATTTTTCTCTATTTTTACCCTTATTACAGTGTTATTTTTACAATAAAACACACATGGCTATTTTATTTTTAGAAAAGACTTGAGGGGTGCCTGGGTGGCTCAGTTGTTAGGAGTCTTCCTTCAGCTCAGGTCATGATTCCAGGGTCCTGGCATCAAGCCCCACATGTGGCACCCTCCTTGGAGTGGGGGCTGGTTCTCCCTCTCCCACTCCCCCTGCTTGTGCTCCCTCCCTTGCTGTCTCTGTCAAATAAATAAATAAAATCTTAAAAAAAGAGACTTGAAATAAATAAGCAAAAATTATGAAATGATTATTAGGATGGTTGGGTTATAGTGAATTTTTTTTCTATACTTCCTTAGTACCTAGCAAAATAATTACATAGGTTTTATAAGATAAAAATAATTTTTAAAATTTTGCATATCTTTCTGTGCTAGATTATACATGTGTTACTTATTTTTCTACCAAAGTTTTTATTTTACTAATTAACATAATTCTTTAAGAGACTGATGAATGAGGGGCTTTTGTTTTCTCAATTTTGAAGTTGAATACTTACTTCCACAATTCACTCTCCTACATTTGTTGTGCTATACAATTGATTTCCAAGATGGTTTCGAAGGTATTCAGTGAAAACTGAAAGAATGATATTTGGGGAAAAAAATCCATGTCAATTATGGTTCATTTATTAACTCTAAATTTTCTAGTAAGTCACAAAATTTGATATATAATTAATTTTCCATATTTGTAATAGTTGTAAGTTTTCACTCTCCAGAATTTTTTTGATGAATATGAGTTGTAAATAATTGCTGAAGATTTTCCTTCCCGTATTCATTAAACATATACAATGCATTTCAGCATGCATTCTCTGACATTATATGGCCTCTTGTATTCCTTATAGCCATACTGTTTGCTGTGTTCTCTGATGTACTCTCAAGGCTCGAGCTACATCTGAAAGCTTGTCCACATTCACTTATAAAGTTTTTCTCTAGTGTGTACTCCATAATGTATAGTAAAGTCAGAATTACTCCTGATGGTGTTCCCACATTCCTTCCATGCACAGGGCTTCTCCCTGATATGAACTCTTCAAAGAAGGGTAAGTTGTGATACACTGGTAAAACTTTCCGGATCTTCCTTCTCTCTCGTATGTGTTCCCAGATGCACAGCAAGGTTAAGAACCTTTACTGAAGATTTTATTTATTTATTTGACAGACAAAGATAACAAGTAGACAGAGAGGCAGGCAGAGAGAGAGGAAGGGAAGCAGGCTCCCTGCTGAGCAGAGCCCAATGCAGGGCTCAATCCCAGGACCCTGAGATCATGACCTGAGCCAAGAGCAGAAGTTTAACCCACTGAGCCACTCAGGCGCCCCTCCTGGATGTATTCTTTGATGGGCACTGAGGCCTGCATTACTGGGTGAAGACTTTTTCACATTGATTACATTTGAAAGGTTTCTCACCAGTAGGAGAGAATTTATGCAGACTGAGCTGTGACACAGTAGCAAAAAATTTCCTACATTCATTTATGTTGTTTCTTCATCGTGGGTCTTTTGATGTACAATTACTCCTCAAAGATTTCCCACAGTAGGTACTTTGAGATGGCTTGGATGCAATGTGAATTTTCTCACGCTCTGTGAGACTTACCATTTGAGTGAATACTTTCTCACATTTAGCACATTGGTACGGTTTCTCCACAGTACGGATTCTGTGGTGAACAATTAGGTGTGATTTTAGCCTGAATGGTTCCTTGCATTCATTACTCCCATAAGGTTTCTCATTTGTATGAATTCACTGATGAACAGGAAGAGATGAGGAGCATGAGAAGGCCTTTCCACATTCACTGCATGTGCACAGTTTATCTCTCATGAATTCTTTGACGTACAGTAAGGATTGATTTATTTCTAAAATTTCTCCCCCATTCGTTACATGTATACATGTAAAGCCATGTATATGGCTTCTTCCTTGCATGAATTCTCTGATGTGCTCTGAGGTTTTGTGTACAAATAATTGATTTTCCACACTCACTACATTCATAGGGTTTCTCTCCAGTATGGATTCTCTGATGGATGGCAAAATCTGGGAAACTCCTGAATGCCTTCCCACATTCATTGCATTTACGTGGCCTTTCTTCAGAATGGATCCTCATGTACAGTAAGGTATAAATTATTGCTAAAAGCTTCCCCACAATTGCCACATCTGTAGGGCTTCTTTCCAGTGTGACTTCTGGTGAGGAATCCAGTGTGATGTCTGGTGAGTTTTGATGTCTGACTGGAGGCTTTACCCCATTCATGACATACATAAAGTTTCTTCCAGTATGAATTCTCAGTAGTTGAGTAAAGTGTGCACATTTCCTGAAGGCTTTTCCACAGGCAGTGTGCTCATAAGGTTTGTCTTCAGCATGAATTTGCTGATAAGCAATTAAAGTTGAATAAACGGGGGCATCTGGGTGGCACGGGGGCATCTGGGTGGCTCAGTTAGTTAAGTGTCTGCCTTTGGCTCAGGCCAGGGTCTCAGATGTCCTGGGATCGAGCCCTACATCGGGCTCTCTGCTCAGCGGGGAGCCTGCTCCCCACCCCTCCCTGCTTCTCTGCCTACTTGTCTGATAATTGGCAGGCTTGAGACCCAAGGAAAGCTGATGTTTCTACCCAAGTGTGAAGGCCAGCAAAGACCAATGTTCCAGCTCAACAGGGAGGAGGAGTTCCCTCTTACTCAGCCTTTTTGTTCAGTTCTGATCTTCAGTGGATTGAATGGGGCCTACCCACCTGAGATAGGGCAATCTCTACTCAGTCTGTAGATTCAAGTATTCATCTCATCCAGAAACATCCTCATAGACACACCCAGAATAACGTTTGACCCAGTCTGGATGCCCATGACCCACTAAGTTGACATATTCACATTTTCTCTCTAGGGAAAATGTTCTTATATAAAATAGTTAGTGTTGGTCTGTGGTTCTTCAATTAAAACTGTCTTTCTGAAGTAACTTTTCAATGGATGATTAAGTCAGAATTCTTTGTGATCTTCATTCATGTGCATTCATACGTGGACTCTTTCCTGAAGGCTCTGTAGTAAAATAAAGATAAACTTCAATCTGAAACCTCTTTTCCCAGTTTGAGGTATCTTGTAAAAAAGTCTACTTTCCATCAGATGATACCCCCTACCTTTTCAACAAGTCTTCATGTTCCTAGGATTTTTCCACAGTGGACTGTTGACAGCACTGTAAGTCTTCCCATTCTTGCCCCCTAGGTTTTTTTCTGCTTTAGAAAATTCCTCAGATCAGGGGTGACTGGGAGACTCAGTCAGAGAAGGGGCTGCCTTCAGCTCAGGTCATGATCCCGGGTTCCTGGTATCGAGCCCTACATCAGGCTCCCTACTGTGCAGAGGGCCTGCTTCTCTCTCTCTGCCTGCTGCTCCCCCTGCTTGTCCTGTCAAATAAATATATAAGATAAAGAAATAAAGAAGGAAGGAGGGAGGAAAGAAAGGAGAAGAAAAGAGAACAGAAAAAAGAAAAAAAATTCCTCAGATCAGATCTATGTTGGGCAGGTGATAGCAGATGAACCTACTGATGTGTGGGAGAAGATAGAAAATTGGTTTGTTTGTATGTGATTTCATACAACTCCAGAAAATGTCTCCTATTCATCAAAAAGGACAGCAGTCCTATGAGACCTGCACAGGTGAGCTTTTGCATTGTTTACCTTTGACTTGTGGTTAAGGTTGGTGAAAAGCTGCAAGCTATTTGCGTATCTGTGTCTATAAATGAGACACATTTATCTTACTGTGTGTTTTTCAAATATTTCCCTACAATTGGAGGGGATTAATTAAGTTATAAAGACTTTAGGTAAAGGAATTCTGATTAATTTCTAGAGAATGGTAGGAGTTTTTTTTAATAAATCTAATATAAGGAAACTCTAGGAGTCCCAGTGGAGAAACTAAACCTCTAATTCTCTGAATATGGCCTTTTTAGGAATACAAAAATAAAACTTCTCATAGAAACACTAGCTTAGGGGCACCTGAGTAGCTCAGTCGGTTAAGCATCTGCCTTCAGCTCAGGTCATGATCCCAGGGTCCTGGGATCAAGCCCCGCATCAGGTTCCTTCTCCCTCTCCCACTCCCCCTGCTTGTGTTCTCTCTCTCGCTATCTCTCTCTCTGTCAAATAAATAAATAAAATCTTTTTAAAAAGAAAAGAAACATTCGTTTACAGGGTTTTTTGTTTTTTGTTTTTTTTTTTCATAAGAACCAATTGCCCATAACCGAGGTGGCTCTGTAAACAAATCAGACTGGCTTGATGATTTTGGTTGAAAAAGAGCCAGATGCTTCTTCCTGAGTAAGCATGCATTCTCTTGTTTTGTAATATTTGGCATGTTTCAGATCACCAATTCTAGTGTGTAGGTTTTTTTTTTCGTATACATCCAAGCAGTCCTTAGACATCAGATGGGTGTCCTATAACTTAATTCTGATACAAGGACCGGGAGATAGCCTCAGATTCCAGAGGAGGCTAAGGGCTCAGTCCTATAAGACTGTCCCCCCACTCCAGTTGCCAGTCACAAATCCAGGTTGTCACCTGTTCTTCTGACCAACCCCCCCCCCCCCATAGATTGGAGGTTCCAGTGACCCCCTCCTTGGGTTCAATTAATTTGCTAGAGCCACTCACAGAGTCAGAATAGCATTTCACTTAGAAGAGCACCAGTTGACTACAAAAGGATTTAACTCACAAACAGCCAGTTGGAAGAGATGTACTGGGCAAGGGGTGGGGAAAGGGCATAGAGGTTCCCTATCCCCTCCAAGCACACCACCTTCCCCAAAACTTCCCACCAACCTGGGTTTCGGTTTTTATGGAGGCTTTGTTACATAGGTGCGATTGATTAAATCATTGGCCACTGATGACTGATTTGACCTCTAGCCCTTGTCCCCTTCCCAAGGTCAAGGGGGGTAGGGCCAGTTCCAACCTTCTAACCACCTGGATGGTTCTCCTGGCAAGCAGCTCCCATTGTTAGGTGCTGTACAAAAGTCATTAACATTACAAAAGGCTTATCACTCTCATCACTTAGGAAATTCCAAGGGTTTTAGGAACTCTGCCAGAAATGAGGACAAAGACCAAATATATATATTTCTTATTATAAGTCACACTATCACAGTTGGGTTTGCTTTCTCCCTCAGGGCTTAGTTAATCTAAACTTATGATTTTACTTATCTGCTAAGTTATATTACTTCCACATGTTTAAGATTATGAAAAACTTAGCATTGGTGTTCAGTTCCCTTGAATTATACTTGTGACAGGCTTTTTGATATCAACAGTAAATGTGTTGCTCTGTAGTTAGCTTATATATAATTTCCAAAGGACCTTAACCTTAGTGAATTTTAAAGCCTAGAATTTACAATGAAATGAAAAAAAGGGACACATACACACATGCACATTGTTGCTAAACCAATGACTCACCTCACTGGCCTGAAGCAGAAGCTAGACCTGCACTTGCTTTGTCTTTCTTTGGATTTTTCCTTCAGTTTCTCTGATTCGTGGGATGCAGATGTGTATTTAGCTCCAGGATGAAGGGCCTTGCCTTCTGTAGGACGCCCTGGTCACCAAGGTCAGAGGCAAGAAGAATGGATGTAGGTTTCAGTCTGACTGTATGAGGTCCTAGCTCCTGCTAATGGGATTCCAACTTGTTAGTGATCTTCCCCTGCTGACTGCCTGTGGACTTCAAGCATCAGATGCAGGGACTGTGACTGTATTCAGCCTCCACAATCCCCAGTGCAGGTCTCTTTTCAGGTACTAAGCAGGACTCCCCAGGAGAGGATCCATGACTTTCTGGCTCACAGCAGATTTTCCATTACATCAAGGAATGGTCATTGCTGGGATCCAGGGAATACACATGGGCCTTGTCTCCATGGCCACTGTAGCAAACAGAATAGTTATAAGTATGCCCTCTCTGTGATCCTGGAACATAAAATCTTTTCTGATAACAAGGTCACAGAAACTAATGAAAGAAAAGCCTACAATGAGGGGCACCTGGGTGGCTCAGTCATTAATCGTCTGCCTTCAGCTCAGGTCATGATCCCAGGGTCGTGGGGTCAAGCCCAGGATCGGGTTCCGTGCTCAGCAGGATGCTTGCTTCTCCCTCTCCCACTCCCCCTGCTTGTGTTCCCTCTCTCACTGTCAATGTCAAATAAATAAATAAAAATCTTAAAAAAGAAAAACCCCAAATGAGAGATGGCATGTGCTTCTAAGAAATCTCATGTTTTACAGAGATAATGAAGAAATGACTTTTTTGATGTTTCTACTAATTAGTCACAGGTTGGACTCTTCTGGGAAAGCAGCTTCACCACACGGATGGGTGTGGATAGCTAGCTCAACTTTCAACTAAAAGATTACAGATGCAGGGGCACCTGGGTGGCTCAGTGGGTTAAGCCTCTGCCTCAGCTCAGGTCATGATCTCAGGGTCCTGGGATCGAGCCCTGCAACGGGCTCTCTGCTCAGTGGGGAGCCTGCTTCCCTCCTCTCTCTGCCTGCCTCTCTGCCTACTTGTGATCTCTCTCTGTCAAAAAAATAAATAAAATCTTAAAAAAAAAAAAGATTATGGATGCAGCAAACTATAAACATAATTGTGCTTTTTCTACAAACGACATTATATCAGATAGTTGTGGATGTTCAAAAATATACATATATAAAAATATATTTCTATATATTTGTTGATGTAAGCTGAATAATTGAAACATTTCAGCTTGGAATCCTTTGCATGACTAAAATGGAAATGATATTAAGATTGCAAAGTCTCATAATTTACCTTTTTTGTCCTAATAGTAAAAATGTATTCAAATACATTTATCAAAGTATAACATGCATACCAAAAAACACAGGCATAAATCACAGCTCTAATACTCAGTGATGTGTCACAAAGTGAATATGACCTTGTAACTACAACTGAGTTTGAGGAAAAGAAAACAAAACCCAGAAGCCCATCTCTTCAGAGTCCCCCAACCACGATCCATTCTATCTTGCCAGAACTAACCATCATCTAGTTTTTAACACCACAGATTAGTACTGCCTGTTTTAATAAATTTGCGTTTTTAGAACCATACAGCAGAGGGACGCCTGGGTGGCTCAGTGGGTTAAAGCCTCTGCCTTTGGCTCAGGTCATGATCCCAGGGTCCTGAGATCGAGCCACGCATGGGGTTCTCTGCTCAACAGGGAGCCTGCTTCCCCCTGTCTCTCTGCCTACTTGTGATCGCTCTCTGTCAAATAAATAAATAAATAAATTTTTTTAAAAAGATTTTATTTATTTGACAGACAGAGATCACAGTAGGCAGAGAGGCAGGCAGAGAGAGAGGAGGAAGCAGGCTCCCCGCTGAGCAGAGAGCCCGATGCGGGGCTCGATCCCAGGACCCTAAGATCATGACCTGAGCCGAAGGCAGAGGCTTTAACCCACTGAGCCACCCAGGTGCCCCAATAAATAAAATCTTTAAAAAAATTTTAGAACCATACAGCAGGAATTATTCTGTGTCTGGCTTCTTTTACTCAGATTATATTGGTGACACTCATCCATGTTTCACCGAGCGATTCATTCATTCTTGCTGCAATGTGTTATTCTTTTTATGAATATACCACGGTTATCAGCTCTGCTGTTAATGGACATCTGCTTTGTTTCCAGGGTGGGGCCATTAGCATTGAGGCAACCATACCATTCTTGCTGGTTTCCTTTGGTGCACATGCCTTCAATATCTTAAGTATGGGCCAACCTATAAAATGGCTTGGCCAGAGTCCCTGCATATATTCAAATTATGTATCACTAAACAGTTTTCCAGAGGTGTTTGACCAATACGCAACTCAACCACCGGTTTAAGAGAGTTCTAATTACTATATAGTTTGTTTTGATGGCTACAGTAGAAACCATGATAGGCATAGCTATTCCCTTTACCCAATATTAGAAATGATCTGATTGTCATTCTTTCTCATTTTATCTATTATTTCATCTTTATATATTTTGATCATTTAATTATTAGAAGACCTGAGCCTATTTTTTTTATATTTCTTAAAAATTTATATATAGTTTTTAAGGGTCTATGCAAGTTTTCTGCACTTTTTTTCCTACTGTGATGTTAATCTTTCTAAATGGTTTTGAAGAATTTAAAAAAATAATTGTTTTTTTTTTTTCCTGGTTAAATGTGAAAGAATCTTTTCCATTCAAAAACTTATTAATGGGTAATCTTTGGATACTTAGATTTAAAGTAAGATAGAAAAAAGTCTTTTGGGGGTGCCTGGGTGGCTCACTACGTTAAAGCCTCTGCCTTTGGCTCAGGTCATGATCTCAGAGTCCTGGGATTGAGCCCCACATTGGGCTCTCTGCTCAGCAGGGAGCCTGCTTCCTCCTCTCTCTCTCTCTCTGCCTGCCTCTGATCTCTGTCAAATAAATAAATAAATAAATAAAATCTTTAAAAAAAAAAAAAAGTCTTTTAACATAGTTGCATTGTCTGTACTTTTCCCTTTTGTTTACGTATGTTATAGTGGGGGTCTGATTTGGGGTCCTGTTAATGTATTGTTCTACTTTAAAAAGTTTTTTAAAGATTTTATTTATTTACTCATGAGCAGAGAGGGGCAGAGAGGGAGAAGCAGGCTCCGTAAGGAGCAGGGGGCCCAATGTGGAACTTGATCCCACGAACCCAGGATTATGACCCAAGCCAAAGGCAGATGCTCAACCATCTGAGCCACCCTGGTGCCCTAAAATGTTTTTACTTGGAAATAATCTGAAACTTACAGAAGTTGTATTAGCAAAGGATATCATTTATCATTTACTCTATGTATACATACTTTTTCTGCATTGAGAGTAAGAATGTGCATTGTTTTCATCCCTCTATGTACTTCAATGTGTATTTCCCAATAAGGATATGCTTCAATAAATTTAATGGATGTAATAGTTTTATCTACTCTACTTCTTGTATTCCAGTTTGAAAAACTGAATCAATAATGTTCAGGATCAATCAGCATGATCTCAAGCAAAGCTCAGAAATAGCCTTGGGATTTTGCTGGAGATGTATTTTTTTAAGGATTTTATTTATTTGAGAGAGAGCGAGCGAGCATGACAGGAGAGAGGTCAGCGGGAACAGACTCCCCGCCAAGCAGGGAGCCCGATGTGGGACTCCATGCCAGGACTCTAGGATCATGACCTGAGAAGGCAGCCGCCCAACCAACTGAGCCACCCAGGCGCCCCTTGCTGGAGATATTTAGAAAGAAGTATTCTCCTTGGGGTTGTAAATGCTTAGAGCCATACTAATTTGGAATTGCCAGGAGATGTATTTGTCATCACTGGGAAAGACTGATGAGAATATAGCCCATACAGAAAAAAACAATGCAGATGGGGGTAAATAGTCGCAGATCAATGAATGTCTGAGTCTCTAGTTTCACTCCTGATTCCTCAGACATTTGAACTTTTCTGACACCAGTCTTTTTTTTTTTTTTTAAAGATTTTATTTATTTATTTGATAGAGATCACAAGTAGGCAGGCAGAGAGAGAGGGAGAAGCAGAATCCCCCCGGAGCGGGGAGCCCAATGCGGGGCTCAATCCCAGGACCCTGAGATCATGACCTGGCCGAAGGCAGAGGCTTAACCCACTGAGTCACCCAGGCGCCCCACCACAGTCATATTTATGGGTGAACTGGGGGGGAAGGGGAAGGAGAGCGAAGTAAGCACATTTTATGTATAGTCAATTCAATCTAAGGGCAGATTATCTGGTTTATGGACCAACAGAGGTTAAAAAATACGAGGTTACATTGTAAAAAATTTGAAGAACAATTCAATGAAACATCTGATTTTTTTGAGCACATCAACTGGAACTATAGGTAATCCATAGATGCTATGTTCGGTGATTGCCTCTTGGCAATACAACCTATGGTGAAGGACAGCTCATGTGGTTCTGGATCCAGGACTGCCACATTGGGACCTAAAAAGAGGTAAGGAAAGGCAGAAAGCAGGGATGAAGAGCTTCCAACTTGAGTCCTGTTGTGATATTAAAAAGTGAAAACTCATCTAGGAAAACAAAGTTATTAGAAACTTTTAATAGACAATGGAACCTAGCCAATTGCTAATTTGAATACTGTTCGGTGTTCTTTTTTTTAAGTTCGGTGTTTTTTTTTTTTTCTTTAAAGATTTTATTTGTCAGAGAGGGAGAGAGAGCAAGCGCACAAGCAGGCAGAGCGGCAGGCAGATGCAGAGAGAGAAGCAGGCTCCCTGCTGAGCAAGGAGCCAGATAAGGGACTTGATTCCACGACCTGAGCTCATGACCTGAGCTGAAGGCAGGGGCTTAACCAACTGAGCCACCCAGGTGTCCCCTGTTCGGTGTTCTTATACAGTACTATTGCTTTAATTCTTTTGGTGATGTAACATCGTCCTCCCAAAAGCCAGATGTAATTTAAAATTTATACTCGGGGTACCTGGGTGGCTCAGTTGGGGTCTGCCTTTGGCTCAGGTCTTGATCCCAGGGTCCAGGGATCAAGTGCTATGTTGGGCTCCTGGTCAGCGAGGAACCCACTTCTCGCTCTCCCTCTGCCTTTCCACTTGTTTGTGCTCTCTCTTTCAAATAAGTAAAATCTTGCCAATAAATAAATAAATAAATAAATAAATTTACACTAAATCAGTCTACCTGATCTTGTCTAGTTGTAACACTACTTTTTATAGTTACCCCTGATAAATGAGTGGTGTCTTTTTTCCCCAATATCCCCTCCTAAATGAGTGGCACCTGCACTTGGCCAAAGGACTCAACACTGTTTGGTAGAAACAACTTTCCTGTACTCTTTAAGCTTTTTGCAGAGACATGGGCTGTGGGGGGAATTCCCCAACCCATGTCTTCAGAAATTTCTAAGCCCAGATGAACAATCAGAAATGTGATTGGTTTCCCAAATGCTATGGAGATAGTTTATGGTTGGTCTGTCTTTGCCTCTTAAACTATGCTTAAATTAGGAAACTTTAGAAGCGAATTACAAAAGTTTCTGACAATAAATATATAAACAACATCTTTATTGACAGTGGGCCAATAAGAGCAGTCAAATTTAGTTTATAGGTAACCAAAAACATTTGAAAAGTGGAACACTAAAACTTCCAAGGTTCATGTTGGAGTACAAATACAGTCTTATTGAACGTCAAACATAAATAGAATACTGAAATGTCAAGGGCCAGAGTTCCCAGTAAAACTTAGAGCTAGTCTCTTAACACTCCTTAAACTGCACTTAGATTACAAACTTGAGTCTCTGAAACTATCGATAGCTTCTGGCTAAGTGGTACTTAGGAGAGAATAAAGCAGATTCCCCAAGGTCTCAAGGAGGCTGTGTAGGGAGCAGCACCAGATGGAAAGACGAGCAGAAAGAGAAGCCTCTTCTCTATGCTGCGCTATACAGCAGGATGGTGACAGTTCTTGATGTTAACAAAAAGCATGGAAGACACATTCATTCCTAAGTAATTTCTATCTGATCAATGCTTAGCCACTTATTGCAGACTGAGTTTGTTATCTCCCCAAATTTATCTTGAAACTTAACCCCCAGAGGGATGGTACTAGGAGGTGGGGGCCTTTGGAAGGTGAATAGGTCACGAGGGCAGAATTCTTGGGAAAAGGTTTAGTTGGCCTTATAAGAGGCACCAGAGCCCCCTTATCCTTTCACCATGTGAAGACAGAACAGAAAGATGGTGATTCCTGAACCAGAAAACAGACCCTCCCCAAACATGGACCTGGTGGGGCCTTGGTCTTGGGCCCCGGTCTCCAGAACTGTAGCCAGTCTGTGGTGAGTTATTTCATTGTAGCAGCCCAAATGGACTGACGTTTCATTAAAATACATATATCTGCATATGTTTACATACCTTACAAACATATACTTATAGAAGCCATCTGTTTAATTTATTGTGAGCCAGGTCTTTGACACACATTGTCTTATTTAACCCTTACAACCTTACAAGAGAGGGATGATTTATTCCCATCTTACAGATGGAGGCCCAGAGACCTAGAGACAGCAAGTAGTAAGGTCACATAAATGTTAACTGGAGGGGGAGAATCCAAACTCAGCTTTGGAAAGCCCAAATGGATCTTACTCTGGAAGTCAAATTTTGGCCCCAAAATAATGAATTTATTTTCACTCAAGCAACTGGCACACAGAGAAGTATCAAGTATTACAGGCTTTGGGGGGACGTACAATCACTGTTGCAACTGTTGTAACAACCAAATGTAAATGAATGCATGTGGTCAAGATCCAACTAAACATTATTCTGAGATACAGGCAGAAGGTGGACTTCATCGTGGGTCCAGGTCACAGCCTGTCAGTTCCTATTTTTGAACATGAATACTGAGCATGAAGGGGAGCGCCTTTCTCTTTACCTTGTTCCTGTGTCAGCCTCCTACCCTGACCTCTCAGTCCCTGAGCCTTCCCACCCACTTCCACCCCCAATGTGTTTTTTTATTCTTCCCAAAACCTTTTCCCAGTTCCTTCAGCCCCATTTTTGTTTTAATTTCCATCACGGCTGGATTTAATCCATTCATCCTTAATGATCTTGCTCTAAACTCTATTCCTCTACTTCTCCTCAATAATACAACTAAGATTTACAGAGAAGGAATTATAGGAAACAACAGAGATAATGTGGAGAAGGCCAAGAGCAAGGACTAGTTGCTGAACGTTCTTAAAGGATAGAATTTAGAAGAGAAAGAAATCTGTAACTATTTTCCTTCTATCTCTTCTATACTCTTCTCTTCATACAACAGAGTAACAATAAAAATTGACATTTGTATAGTGTTCTACTAAATATTTATTTGAACTTTTGCTTCTGCATTTCCAATCCTACCACTTGTTTTTGATCACCTGTGTAACTTATCATGTGGTTTCATGCCTCTTCTACCTTCTTTAGGGCTCTTGGACATAACCCAACAAACATATAGGGAGAACAATAACAACAACAAAATGTGGGTAGACATGAAAGCCAGAGAAATGGCAACCTCTTCTTCATGGAGGGAAGCTGTTATCCTCCATTGAGTCACTGTCCTGTGAACTATTTTCCATATTTGACAGGAAGGTGTGTCCTTGTGTCTCAGAGTTGCTTCATTTCTCCTCCTTGACTGGGACCCTAAATATAATAACACATTGAACTCATCAACTTTCCATACCCTCAACATCCTAGGGGCTTTTTCTCAAAGCGACAAAGCATCGTTTATAGAAGCAGAATAACTGTAAATGAGTTGGAAATGAAATATCCCTAATACTTTGCTTATAGAAAAACCAAGGACTCATTTAATGCCAAAGATACAAAAAGAGGCATTTGATCAAAAACTGCAGTTAAGATTTTGACCCATTCTTAACTTCAGGGAAATTCCAAGGAAGGAGAAAATAAAAATCTACACAACAGAGGGATAACAATTATCTAAATGTATGACCAGCATAATCCAGGGGAACATAACTTAGAACCTGCAATACATTCTACTTTAGGTTCATCAAATTAGATAGTAGCCTTTGGGGAGGGAGGGAATCCGAAGCATATTTCAACTCTTAACTTTACATTTTATAGCTAATATAAAAGAAATAACCCTCCCTGAAGGAATGACACTAGCTGTACATCTGGAGATCTACTTTGGATCCAAAGAGGAACAACTCCGTGTCTTCCTGATGATAAAGATAGGAGTCTTCCACCTACGTTTATAAATAAGAATTTCCTTACAGAGTGAGAAGCTGTAACAAGGCTCTCATGTAACAAAGAGAGGGAGAAACCAGACTCACAATGATTATACAGTTATCCACTTCCAAGGATTTCTTGAATTTCCATGAAAGGGCTATTTGGTAGTGGTGGTGGGGGATCCAAATAGGAGATCCCTGGCCAGAAGCTTTCATAATGATCAAATCAATGAATATAAAGAACATTCTGTCTAGGGCTCAAAACTATCTGTTATGCAAGTAAAAGTAGATGCATACAAAATTGGTCCTTGGGCAGGACTTTACGGGTGTCCCACCTAAACTACTCAGATATTTAACACAGTGATAAAGCCAACTTACATTTCTTCACATTTAGGAATTTTTCAGAGTTGCTCTTCAGTATGAATTCTTTGATGTCTGATGAGGGATGAGCTGCACTTAAAGCTTTTCCCACATTCATCGCATCTGTAGGGCTTCTCTCCAGTATGAGTTCTCTGGTGTTGAATTAGAGCTGATGAATGGATAAAGGCTTTTCCACATTCATTACATTTGTATGGTTTCTTTCCAATATGAATTCTCTGATGTTTAGCAAAATTTGAGCTCCGGCTGAAGCTTTTCCCACATTCGTTACACTCATAGGGTTTCTCTCCAGTATGAATTCTCTGATGCTGAACAAGATGTGTGCTCTGACTAAAGGTTTTTCCACATTCGCTACATTCATATGGCTTTTCTCCAGTATGAACTCTCTGATGTTTAGTAAGGGATGAGCAGTGGCTGAAGGCTTTCCCGCATTCCTGACATTTATAGGGTTTCTCTCCAGTATGAGTCCGCTGATGTTTAATGAGAGCTGATGAATGAATGAAAGCTTTATCGCATTCATTACACTCATAAGGCTTCACCCCAGTATGAATCAACTGATGCTGCACAAGATGTGTACTTCGATTAAACCCTTTTCCACATTCACTGCATTCATATGGTCTCTCTCCAATGTGAATTCGCTGATGTATTGCAAGGGATGCACTTTCTGTGAAGGCCTTCTTGCATTCGCTGCATTCAAAGAGAATTCTAGTATGAGTTCTCTGATGTTTAGTCAAATTAGCTCTGTGGCTAAAAGATTTCCCACATTCACTGCAGCTATAGGGCTTCTCTCCAGTATGGACCCTCTGGTGTCGGATAAGCACTGAATGGTAAGTGAAGAGTTCACCGCAATCGTTGCATTTATGAGGTTTCTTCTCTTTACAGGTTCTTTGCTTTTTCATTAAGTTTGATTTCTGTTTCAACCTTTTTTCAAGGGTATGGAAGGCATATGATCCTCTGGGAGCTCTGTCTTGAGTGAGAAGAACAGACTTTGGACTCAGGTTTTTCCAATAAACATCATGCTCACGAGCTCTTTCTTCGGGGAGTGAATTCGCATGGCTGAGCATTTCTCTCAAGTGTCTCTCCTGATTTCCTTGCTGATTCTCTAGCCAGTTTTCACATTCAAGAGCTGTTTCCAAGCTGGAGTCATAGACACTATCCCTTGTCAGTCTATCTATTATTGCAGTCTGGCATGATTCATTGGAAAGATCTTGCACTGAAGTTGAGTCTTTGTCCTCAGGTTTAGTTTCCAGGTCTGAAAGAAATTGGAAATGCAAATTTCCTTTGTTTTCAGTGCTCAACAAAAGACAGTTCTGTAACAGCTAATAAAGATGAAAAGCATGCTTCCGAGGAGGAAGTGGATTTGACTTTTTTAAGATGACTTGCAAAGAGAAGCAAATGGAAGGAAACAAACGCACAGTGTTATGTGGAGAAAATGAGTAGACCTTATCCAGCATAGTCAAAAGGGGGTAAAAGATGACCAGAAATACAGAAGGAGAGATGCAGATGAACCAGTATTATCGCTGGATGCGCAGGAAACGAGCACACTAGATCAGAAGAGGGAAGAAACAAATTCTTATTGAATACCCACTTGCTATATTAAATATACTGTTATCACTTTAGAGGACATTATGACTTTCATGTTTCCAGTCATGCAGTCCTACCCACATCCAAATAGGCATTCCATTTCCAGTTTAACCTTCCCTAACAATGCTTTTATATGTCTCTGATCAAAAATGTCCTATGATCTCCCAAAGATATAATGGCAAATATATGGTATCTTATATACATAAGACTACTCCTTTTAACACTGAGATAGCGGAATACTGGTAACATCTCAACACTGATTACAGAGAACTGATTAAATGCAGTATGATATAGACATAAAATGCAGTACTTGCAACTTTTTAAAACATCACAAAGATCTCCATATATAGATATGAAGTTATCTCCAGGATATATTAAGTAATTTTTTTTTAAAACCAGCAAACTGGGGCACCTGGGTGGCTCAGTGGGTTAAAGCCTCTGCCTTTGGCTCAGGTCATGATCTCAAGGTCCTGGGATAGAGCCCAGCATCGAGCTCTCTGCTCAGCAGGGAGCCTGCTTCCCCCAGCCCCTCTGCCTGCCTGCAATCTGTCAAATAAATAAATAAATAAAATCTTAAAAACCAGCAAGCTGCAAGTGAGTGTGTACAATCTGCTCTTTATGTAGAAAAAATGGGGAGGGAGATATAAATATATGCACATATTTGGTTATATTTCCAAAAACCAAGGATGGACAAATGAAATATTAATAAAAATGGTTGCTTATAGGCAAAGTATCAGAATAGAGGAGAGAGGGCAGAGATGGAAGCTAGAGCTCTCTAAATACATCTAATGTATTAGAATATTCTGTCTAATATAAAACTATAAAGCTAAACTAATTTAAGGAGTGTAGTGGGTCAAAGCAACAGATCAATGAAACAGAAGAGCAACTTCAGAAATAGTCGAGCATATACAAATAAAAACAATACAAAGGTGATATTTCAGTCAACAAAAGACAATCTGTTTTCAAACATATGTTGCTACAACTGATTACACATTTACAAGAAAATTAAGTTAGACCTGTCCCTCATTCTATACAGCCAAATGACTTCTATTCCTTCACCAAGCTACTTTTCTATGCATTTATTCAACACTTATCCATTGAATATCTACCATATGCTAGGCTCTGTGCTAGGCACTGGAAAAAGACACATGCACAGGAGGGGAGAGAGAATTTTGTCTAACATTCACAAATGCATGTAAAAATATGCTTGTAGGGTACCTGGGTGGCTCAGTTGGTTAAGCAACAGCCTTCAACTCAGGTCATGATCCTGGAGTCCCAGGATCAAGTCCCACACCAGACTCCCTGCTTGGTAGGGAGTCTGCTTTTGCCTCTGACCTTCCCCTCTCTCATATTCTCTCTCTCTCTCAATTAAATAAATAAAATCTTTTCAAAAAAAGTACTTGCAGTTAAGTATTGAGGAATAAAAGGCAAATGACTATGAAAAAATATGGGGGGAAATCTAGGGAGATGAGGGGAGGCTTCTCTGAGGAAATAAATCACTGAGCTGGAATGAAAGTGCAGTTGGAGTTTGGGTGAATGTTGCAGGTAACTGGTACAAATCACAGAGATGAGCATTACAGGGAGAGGGAATGATACGAACCAAAGTGCCAAGATGAGAGGGACATACAGGGAAAGCACAGTGGTTGAGAGCATGGACTCTAGAATCAGAATGCATGAAGATAATCCCAGCTCTGTCGCTTATGAGCTGTATGACCTAGGGCAAATTATTTAACCTCTCTATTTCAGTTTTTTTATCTGTAAGATGGGCAATAACAGTATCTACTTCATGAGGAATAATGACAATACTTACCTTAATAAGCATTAAAGGGATATAAACCACTAAAAATTATGACACAGCCTAAGAGCTAATAATTTGATGTAAGGCTGATATAGGGATGTAGGTAGAAAGCTCAAAGTATGGTCCATAAACCCTGGGGAAGCCAGAAATTCAAAACTATTTTCAATATAATGTTTAGATGTTATATGTCTCTTTCATTGTCTTGTCATTTGCACTGTTACAAAAGTCATCATGGTAAAACTGCTTATGACTTAGCACAAATCAGGACAACAATAAACTTAGTAGCAGCTGTAACCTAGCCCTGGCATGTACTCTCAGTTAAGGAAAAAAGGAGCCAGTTTCACTTAAAAATGTCTTAGGAAACAGTAAACACTACTGATTTTATTAAATTTCAAGCCTTGAGTATACATCTTTTAAAATTTCTGAATTGAGAAAATAGGAAATATTATAAGGCAGCTCTGTTCCTGTCAAAGTATGATGACTGTCTTGAAGAGAACCACTTGTGGGATCATTTGAGCTGTGAGCTGAACTAGCCACTTTTCCCATGGACCACAGTTTTTACTTGGAAGAATGACTGACAGACAAAATATGTTATCCAAGTTGAGTATTTGACAGATATTTCCTCCAAAATGAACAAACTGGGGTGCCTGGGTGGCTCAGTGGGTTAAGTCTCTGCCTTTGGCTCCGGTCATGATCTCAGGGTCCTGGGATCGAGCCCCACATTGGGTTCTCTGATCAGCAGAGAGCCTGCTTCCCACTATCTCTCTGCCTACTTGTGAGTTCTTTCTCTGTGTGTCAAGTAAATAAATAAATATATATATTTTTAAAAGATTTTATTTATTTATCTGACAGAGAGAGATCACAAGCAGGCAGAGAGGCAGGGAGAGAGGAGGAAGCAGGCTCCCCGCTGAGTGGAGAGCCTGATGTGGGGCTCGATCCTGGGACCCTGGGATCACAACCCGAGCTGAAGGCAGAGGCTTTAACTCAGTGAGCCACCCAGGTGCCCCTCAAGTAAATAAATAAAATCTTTAAAAAAAAAAAAAAAAAAGAACAAACTGAGCCTGTCACTTCAAGAAAAACAATCAAGAGTATTCAGTAAAATTTCAGCTTTTGGGCAGAAATCAGAATTTTGGAAAACTTGTATCTGCTCTTGAGAACCTGGTAGTTTTTTAATCCTTAAAGACTTTTCTGATAAGGTCAGTGGTGATATTAAAAGTTGTAATTTTAAAAACACTACACGATATAATGTGTCAATACTTAGAAGATCTGGGGGTGCCTGGGTGGCTCAGTGGGTTAAAGCCTCTGCCTTCAGCTCAGGTCATGGTCCCAGGGTCCTGGGATAGAGCTCCGCATCGGGCTCTCTGCTTAGCAGGGAGCCTGCTTCCTCCTCTCTCTCTCTGCCTGCCTCTCTGCCTACTTGTGATCTCTGTCTGTCAAATAAATAAATAAAATCTTTTAAAAAAAACCTGAGATCTGCATAACTCAATGAACCAGTATTTTCCAAAAGATCAGTAGATTTTAACAAAAGAGTATGAAAAATTCATGGATCTGGTTCCTGATGCCACATTATATCTGATCTTCAAGAAAGTAAAACTTGCCCAGGGGCACCTGGGTGGCTCAAAGGTGGTTAACGGTCCGACTCTTGATTCTGGCTCAGGTTATGATCTCAGGGTCCCAAGACTGAGTCCCACGTTGGGTTCCACACTCAGTGGGGACTCTGCTTGAGGATTTTCTATCTGTCTGCCTCTCCCCCTGCTCAAAGGCACCCACACACATGCTCTCTCAAATAAATAAATAAATCTTAAAAAAAAAAAAAAAAAAAAAAGGAAAGAAAGAAGCTAACACTTGCCCAGTTTTTGGTGTAGTAATACAACAGCTACACTTACCTGAAAAAGCTATGAAATGTTTCTCCCTTTCCAACTATATTTTAGTGTGAGGCTGGATTTTTCATACATGTCAACCAAAACAATGTATCACAACAACTGCATCCAGAAGTGGAGTGAGAATATAGATTTGCAAAAATGTAAAACAATGCATTCTTTTTTTTTTTTAAGGTTTTATTTATTTATTTGACAGAGAGATCACAAGTAGTCAGAGAGGCAGGCAGAGAGAGAGGAGGAAGCAGGCTCCCCACTGAGCAGAGAGCCCGACGTGGGACTCAATCCCAGGACCCTGAGATCATGACCTGAGCCGAAGGTAGCGGCTTAACCCACTGAGCCACCCAGGCACCCCAAACAATGCATTCTTGTCAATAAATTTTTGTAGCAAATAGGTGTTTATATAAAAATTATATTATTTGTGTTAACATGAAATGGGTTTTAATTATTTTTACATGATTTAATAGTTTAAAAATTTTTCCAATTTTCATTTCTAATACAGTAAGTACTGGTAAATATAACCCAAACATAAAATATAAGTGTATTAATAAAGCTCTTTCGGGTCCTCAGTAATTTTAAACATGGTCCTTTGATGGCAAAGTACTTAAGAACTGCTATGTTAGAGTACAAAAACAGGGACAGCAGGTGTGAGATTAGATTAGAATAATGAGTAAAAGCCAGATTTTATAAGACTGTATAGGCCTCAAGGATTTTGGTTGTTATCCTAAGAGCAATGGGAAGACACTGGAGTGTTTTAAGCCAAAGAATGACACCATCAGATCTGTATTTTGAAAACATCACTCACACTGTGATATAGACTAGTGTAAATCTATGGGGACAGAAGCAGAATTGAGATTACCACAGTGGTCCAGGCCAACAAAAGAGAGAGGGATGCTAACAGTAAAAAAAAAAAAATATTTACAGGATGACTGGATAAATGCGAAGTTGAACTGGATAAAGGAGAGAGGGAGTGTAAAAACTGTTCACACATTTCTGGCTTGTGTAATTTGGTAAAACAGTGAGTGTCATTAAGACAACTGAAGGGGCGCCTGGGTGGCTCAGTGGGTTAAAGCCTCTGCCTTCGGCTCAGGTCATGAACCCAGGGTCCTGGGATCGAGCCCTGCACTGGGCTCTCTGCTCAGCGGGGAGCCTGCTCCTCCCTGCCCCCCCCCACCTGCCTCTCTGCCTACTTGGGATCTCTGCAAGTAAATAAATAAAAATCTTCACAAAAAATAAACATGCTGTATTGCGGTTATATTTATCATAAGCACATGGAAACATCAAATAGTTACACAAATGTTTAGAACAGGAGGCTGAAGGAGAGATCTAGGCTCGAGATACAAATTTGGGATTCATTAGACAAAGCTGATAATTTGGTTATGGAACAAAGTAGAGGCTGCCACCAGGTGCCCAGTGGGACAAACCTGACCCTCAGACATGTTTTGTTTGGCCCACATTGTTTACAGAAATTTTTGAGATTAGTGACAACATTTAAAAATGGGGAGACTTCACACAGAAATTCAAATTTTGGGTAATTTTGGAAAATACTAGAGGCATACTGCATGTCAACAACCAGCCGGAGCAAAGACCAGCAACTATAGCTTGCTGTTTTTTTTTTTTAAATAAAGCTTTATTGGAACACAACCATACCCATTCATTTATGAACTAAGACTGCTTTCCACACCACCATGGCAGACTGAGTTGTTGCAGCAGAGGCCATATGTCTCAGAGATAAATTATTCACTATCTAGCCCTTCACATAAAAAAATTTGCCAGCTCTTGAGCGACGGCTAAATGGAAGGAGGGCCACTCCTTTCTGTTGAGCTGTGTGCTCTTTCAGTATATCAGCCCCACCTGCTTACCCAGCTTGCTTCACTCAGGTGTGTTACCTGCTGTCCCAGGCAGATGCTCAAGATTATGACTGCAAATACATAGAGGGATGAGAGATTAAAACCAATCCTTGAGCCATTCAAACAAGCAAATGTTCAGAAAACAAACCTAAGAAGATACCACCCGAGATGAGGTGATTCCAAATGGATTATGGATTCAAAAGAAAAATTAAAAGACAAATAGAACAGAAGCAAATATGTCTTTCATCTTGGAGGGAGAACTTTTGAAACACTGATCAAATATCAGAAAATGGAGAGGAGGAGTCAAGATGGCGGAGAAGTAGCAGGCTGAGACTACTTCAGCTAGCAGGAGATCAGCTAGATAGCTTATCTAAAGATTGCAAACACCTGCAAATCCATCGGCAGATCGAAGAGAAGAAGAGAAGAATTCTGGAAACAGAAAAACAACCACTTTCTGAAAGGTAGGACTGGCGGAGAAGTGAATCCAAAGCGATGGGAAGATAGACCCCCGGGGGGAGGGGCCGGCTCCCGGCAAGCGGCGGAGCAACGGAGCACAAAATCAGGACTTTTAAAAGTCTGTTCCGCCGAGGGACATCGCTCCAGAGGCTAAACCGGGGCGAAGCCCACGCGAGGTCAGCGTGGCCCCAGGTCCCGCAGGGTCACAGAAGGATTGGGGGTGTCTGAGTGTCCCAGAGCTTGCGGGTATTGGAACGGGAAAACCGGCTACAGAGACAGAGCCGACAGTAAGCTCACAGCTCGGTGTTACCTTGAACTGGCCAAAGGCTCGGTGAGCTCGGAGTGCGGCCGGAGGTCAGGCAAACGGGAGTAACTGGGCGCTGTTCTCTGAGGGCGCACTGAGGAGTGGGGCCCTGGGCTCTCGGCTCCTCCGGGCCGGAGACCAGAAGGCCGCCATTTGTATTCCCGTCCTCGGGAACTCTACGAAAAGCGCTCAGGAAACAAAGCTCCTGAAAGCAAACCTGAGCAGATTACTCAGCCCGGCTCCCGGTAAGGGCGGTGCAATTCCGCCTGGGGCAAAGACACTTGAGAATCACTACACCAGGCCCCTCCCCCAGAAGATCAACAAGAAATCCAGCCAAGACCAAGTTCACCTACCAAGGAGTGCGGTTTCAATACCAAGGAGAGCAGTGGAATTCCAGAGGAGGAGAAAGCAAAGCACGGAACTCATGGCTTTCTCCCTGTGATTTTTTGTCTTGCAGTTAATTTAATTTTTTGGTTTTTCATTTTTTTTTCTCTTCTTCTGCTAAAATTTTTTCTAACTTTTACCCTTTTCTTAAACGTTTTTTAACTAGTTTATCTAATATATATTTTTTTCTTTTTTATATTTTTCTTTATTCGTTTTCTTTTTTTTTAATTCTTTTTTTTTTTCTTTCTTTCTTTTTGAACCTCTTTTTATCCCCTTTCTCCCCCCTCACGATTTGGGATCTCTTCGGATTCGGTTAAAGCATATTTTCCTGGGGTTATGGCCACCCTTTTAGTATTTTATTTGCTCCTTCATATACTCTTATCTGGACAAAATGACAAGGCGGAAAAATTCACCACAAAAAAAAGAACAAGAGGCAGTACCAAAGGCTAGGGACCTAATCAATACAGACATTGGTAATATGTCAGACCTAGAGTTCAGAATGACAATTCTCAAGGTTCTAGCCGGGCTCGAAAAAGGCATGGAAGATATTAGAGAAACCCTCTCGGGAGATATAAAAGTCCTTTCTGGAGAATAAAAAAACTAAAATCTAACCAAGTTGAAATCAAAAAAGCTATTAATGAGGTGCAAACAAAAATGGAGGCTCTCACTGCTAGGATAAATGAGGCAGAAGAAAGAATTAGCGATATAGAAGACCAAATGACAGACAATAAAGAAGCTGAGCAAAAGAGGGACAAACAGCTACTGGACCACGAGGGGAGAATTCGAGAGATAAGTGACACCATAAGACGAAACAACATTAGAATAATTGGGATTCCAGAAGAAGAAGAAAGAGACAGGGGAGCAGAAGGTATACTGGAGAGAATTATTGGGGAGAATTTCCCCACTATGGCAAAGGGAACGAGCATCAAAATTCAGGAGGTTCAGAAAACACCCCTCAAAATCAATAAGAATAGGCCCACACCCCATCACCTAAGAGTAAAATTTACAAGTCTTAGTGACAAAGAGAAAATCCTGAAAGCAGCCCAGGAAAAGAAGTTTGTAACACACAATGGTAAAAATATTAGATTGGCAGCTGACTTATCCACAGAGACCTGGCAGGACAGAAAGAGCTGGCATGATATTTTCAGAGCACTAAACGAGAAAAACATGCAGCCAATACTATATCCAGCTAGGCTATCATTGAAAATAGAAGGAGAAATTAAAAGCTTCCAGGACAAACAAAAACTGAAAGAATTTGCAAACACCAAACCAGCTCTACAGGAAATATTGAAAGGGGTCCTCTAAGCAAAGAGAGAGCCTACAAGTGGTAGATCAGAAAGGAACAGAGACCATATACAGTAACAGTCACTTTACAGGCAATACAAAGGCACTTAATTCATATCTCTCAATAGTTACCCTGAATGTTAATGGGATAAATGCCCCAATCAAAAGACACGGGATATCAGAATGGATAAAAAAACAAAACCCATCTATATATTGCCTCCAAGAAACTCATTTTAAGCCCAAAGATACCTCCAGATTTAAAGTTGGGGGGGGGGAGAATTTACCATGCTAATGGACATCAGAAGAAAGTAGGAGTGGCAATCCTTATATCAGATCAATTAGATTTTAAGCCAAAGACTATAATAAGAGATGAGGAAGGACACTATATCATACTCAAAGGGTCTGTCCAACAAGAAGATCTAACAATTTAAAATATCTATGCCCCCAACGTGGGAGCAGCCAACTATATAAACCAATTAATAACAAAATCAAAGAAACACATCAACAATAATATAATAATAGTAGGGGACTTTAACACTCCCCTCACTGAAATGGACAGATCATCCAAGCAAAAGATCAATAAGGAAATAAAGGCCTTAAATGACACACTGGACCAGATGGACATCACAGATATATTCAGAACATTTCATCCCAAAGCAACAGAATACACATTCTTCTCTAGTGCACATGGAACATTCTCCAGAATAGATCACATCCTCGGTCCTAAATCAGGACTCAACCGGTATCAAAAGATTGGGATCATTCCCTGCATATTTTCAGACCACAATGTTCTGAAGCTAGAACTCAACCACAAAAGGAAGTTTGGAAAGAACCCAAATACATGGAGACTAAACAGCATCCTTCTAAAGAATGATTGGGTCAACCGGGAAATTAAAGAATTGAAAAAAATCTTGGAAACAAATGATAATGAAAATACAACGGTTCAAAATCTGTGGGACACAACAAAGGCAGTCCTGAGAGGAAAATATATAGCGGTACAAGCCTTTCTTAAGAAACAAGAAAGGTCTCAGGTACACAACCTAACCCTACACCTAAAGGAGCTGGAGAAAGAACAAGAAAGAAACCCTAAGCCCAGCAGAAGAAGAGAAATCATAAAGATCAGAGCAGAAATCAATGAAATAGAAACCAAAAAAACAATAGAGCAAATCAACGAAACTAGGAGCTGGTTCTTTGAAAGAATTAATAAAATTGATAAACCCCTGGCCAGACTTATCAAAAAGAAAAGAGAAAGGACCCAAATAAATAAAATCATGAATGAAAGAGGAGAGATCACAACTAACACCAAAGAAATCGAAACTATTATAAGAACATACTATGAACAACTCTACGCCAACAAATTTGACAATCTGGAAGAAATGGATGCATTCCTAGACACATATAAACTATCACAACTGAACCAGGAAGAAATAGAAAGTCTGAACAGACCCATAACCAGTAAGGAGATTGAAATAGTCATTAAAAATCTCCAAACAAACAAAAACCCAGGGCCAGACGGCTTCCCAGGGGAATTCTACCAAACATTTAAAGAAGAACTAATTCCTATTCTCCTGAAACTGTTCCAAAAAATAGAAATGGAAGGAAAACTTCCAAACTCATTTTATGAGGCCAGCAACACCATGATCCCAAAACCAGACAAGGATCCCATCAAAAAAGAGAACTATAGACCCATATCCTTGATGAACACAGATGCGAAAATTCTCACCAAAATACTAGCCAATAGGATTCAACAGTACATGAAAAGGATTATTCACCACGACCAAGTGGGATTTATTCCAGGGCTGCAAGGTTGGTTCAACATCCGCAAATCAGTCAATGTGATACAACACATCAATAAAAGAAAGAACAAGAACCATATGATACTCTCGATAGATGCTGAAAAAGCATTTGACAAAATACAGCATCCCTTCCTGATCAGAACTCTTCAAAGTGTAGTGATAAAGGGCACATACCTCAATATCATCAAAGCCATCTATGAAAAACCCACCTCAAATATCATTCTCAATGGAGAAAAACTGAAAGCTTTTCCGCTAAGGTCAGGAACACGGCAGGGATGTCCATTATCACCACTGCTATTCAACATAGTACTAGAAGTCCTAGCCTCAGCAATCAGACAACAAAAGGCATGCAAATTGGCAAAGAAGAAGTCAAACTATCACTCTTCGCAGATGATATGATACTATATGTGGAAAACCCAAAAGACTCCACTCCAAAACTGCTAGAACTTGTAGAGGAATTCAGTAAAGTGTCAGGATATAAAAGCAATGCACAGAAATCAGTTGCATTTCTCTACACCAACAACAAGACAGAAGAAAGAGAAATTAAGGGGTCAATCCCATTTACAATAGCACCCAAAACTATAAGATACCTAGGAATAAACCTAACCAAAGAGGCTAAGAATCTATACTCAGAAAACTATAAAGTACTCATGAAAGAAATTGAGGAAGACACAAAGAAATGGAAAAATGTTCCATGCTCCTGGATTGGAAGAATAAATATTGTGAAAATGTCTATGCTACCTAAAGCAATCTACACATTTAATGCAATTCCTATCAAAGTACCATCCATCTTTTTCAAAGAAATGGAACAAATAATCCTAAAATTTATATGGAACCAGAAAAGACCTTGAATAGCCAAAGGGATATTGAAAAAGAAAGCCAAAGTTGGTGGCATCACAATTCCGGACTTCAAGCTCTATTACAAAGCTGTCATCATCAAGACAGCATGGTACTGGCACAAAAACAGACACATAGATCAATGGAACAGAATAGAGAGCCCAGAAATAGACCCTCAACTCTATGGTCAACTATTCTTCGACAAAGCAGGAAAGAATGTCCAATGGAAAAAAGACAACCTCTTCAATAAATGGTGTTGGGAAAATTGGACAGCCACATGCAGAAAATGAAACTGGACCATTTCCTTACACCACACACAAAAATAGACTCAAAATGGATGAAGGACCTCAATGTGAGAAAGGAATCCATCAAAATCCTTGAGGAGAACACAGGCAGCAACCTCTTCCACCTCAGCCGCAGCAACATCTTCCTAGGAACATCGCCAAAGGCAAGGGAAGCAAGGGCAAAAATGAATTATTGGGATTTCATCAAGATCAAAAGCTTTTGCACAGCAAAGGAAACAGTTAACAAAATCAAAAGACAACTGACAGAATGGGAGAAGATATTTGCAAACGACATATCAGATAAAGGACTAGTGTCCAAAATCTATAAAGAACTTAGCAAACTCAACACCCAAAGAACAAATAATCCAATCAAGAAATGGGCAGAGGACATGAACAGACATTTCTGCAAAGAAGACATCCAGATGGCCAACAGACACATGAAAAAGTGCTCCGTATCACTCGGCATCAGGGAAATACAAATCAAAACCACAATGCGATATCACCTCACACCAGTCAGAATGGCTAAAATCAACAAGTCAGGAAATGACAGATGCTGGCGAGGATGCGGAGAAAGGGGAACCCTCCTACACTGTTGGTGGGAATGCAAGCTGGTGCAACCACTCTGGAAAACAGCATGGAGGTTCCTCAAAATGTTGAAAATAGAACTGCCCTATGACCCAGCAATTGCACTATTGGGTATTTACCCTAAAGATACAAACGTAGTGATCCAAAGGGGCACGTGCACCCGAATGTTTATAGCAGCAATGTCCACAATAGCCAAACTATGGAAAGAACCTAGATGTCCATCAACAGATGAACGGATCAAGAAGATGTGGTATATATACACAATGGAATGGAATACTATGCAGCCATCAAAAGAAATGAAATCTTGCCATTTGCGACAACATGGATGGAACTAGAGCATATCATGCTTAGCGAAATACGTCAAGCGGAGAAAGACAACTATCATATGATCTCCCTGATATGAGGAAGTGGTGATGCAACATGGGGGCTTTAGTGGGTAGGAGAAGAATCAATGAAACAAGATGGGATTGGGAGGGAGACAAACCATAAGTGACTCTTAATCTCACAAAACAAACTGAGGGATGCTGGGGGGAGGGGGGTTGGGAGAAGGGGGGTGGGATTATGGACATTGGGGAGGGTATGTGCTTTGGTGAGTGCTGTGAAGTGTGTAAACCTGGCGATTCACAGACCTGTACCCCTGGGGATAAAAATATATGTTTATAAAAAAAAAAGAAAGAAAATGGAGAAGACTGTAATGCATTAAATTTGTACATTAAAAAGCAAAGCCTAAAAGCAAAAGCTAGAAAAAATGTCTGACAATAATAATAAATGCCTCAGGTATGAAGAGTTTTAGATCATTCAGAAAATGGCAATATCTCCCTCATAAAAAGGGAGAAGGGTGGTGAATAGGAAAGTCACAAAAACTGACAGGCCTACATACAAGAGGAAACAGACATATCTACAATCACAGGGGAAGATTTAAAAACTCAACATTCCAAAACCAAGAAGATTTTAAAAACAGAATATGACAGTAAGTTTCATTTTAGCGATACATACTAGAAAGTATAATTCAAACAACGTGTTGCTGTGGTAAAGACAGACAAATAAGCCAAGGAGCCTGGAAACAGACCAAAGTATACAAGGGACCAGAGTCTACCAGAGTTAGCGCTACAAATCTGTGAAAAAACATAGATTTTTGAATAAATGATTCTGGACTACCAGTTTTCAGCATGGAAAAAAAATTAAAAGTAGTTCCTTACTCACATAGCATGCAAAAAACCCCCAAGAGGTCCTACCGTTAAGACAAAACTTGAACATTTTAGAATAAAGTAGAGATCATCTTCCCAACATTGGAATAAGGAAGGCAATTCAGAAAATAGTAAAGCACTTAAAAAAAAGAAATAAATCTAATAACATTAAAATTTTAAAATTTTGTATGCATAAGAGACCCTAAAATAGACTAAGCCACAGATAAAAAGGACCGTTTTTTTCCCTCACTGATTTCTAATGGTACCTCTGTCATGTATTACTATTGAAAATGTATAAAGAACTCCCAACAAATCAAGAAAAAGATGGGAATGGCCCAATTTCAAAAAATAAGGCAAAAGATATAAACAGGTAATTTACAAACGAGGAACCCTGAATAGTCAATAAACATATGAAATACTCAAACTCATGAGTTTGAGAAATGTAAATTAAGAAATTAGAGAAATGTAAATTAAGAAATAAGAAATTTCCATTGGGCTCCCCGCTCTCTCTCTCTCTCAAATAAATAAAATAAAATAAATTTAAAAAAACAAATAAGAAATTTCATTTCATACCCATCAGACTGACACAAATTACTAAATGCAATAGCATCAATTGTTTGCCAGGATGGTGGTAGGACCTTGGCAGGTCCTAAGAAAGCTAAACATGTGATACTTGAAGATCCAGTAGTTCTTACTCTAGTTATGGACCTAAACCAACTCTCAAGATACACAAAACACATTAAAATGATTTATCCCAACTAGTTACTTCTATGGAGAAAGCAAAAGGACTTCAACTATATCTGTAACATTTTTCCTTTTTTAGAAACTTTCTATTTTTAAAAAAGATTTTATTTATTTATTTTAAAGAGTGTGCAAGCACGAGTTGGGGTATGGGCAGACGGAAGAGAGAATCTCAAGCAAACTCCCCACCAAGCGCAGAGCCCCATGTGGGGCTCGATCTCATGACCCTGAGATCATGACTTAAAATAAAATCGAGAGTTGGACTCTTAATTGAGCCACCCAGGGGCCCCAACTCTTCTTATTTATTGAAAAGATTTCATGCACCAGTAAGAATGGCTTCAGTGAAGCCATCAGACAATATTAAGTGCTGGGAAGGATGCTGAGCAGCTCCCACAATCACATATTCTGCTAGGAGAAGTGCAACTGTAACTAGGACAATGCCTTTGCAAGCCTATCTGGCAGTTATCTACCAGAAGTAAACATGCACCTATCCCAGGACCCAACACTGCTCCCCGTGTGTTAATGCAACAGAAACGCACAGACAGGCACACCTTGCTTTCATTATCGTCTACTTCACTGAGTTTGCAGATACTGCGTTTTTGTTTTGTTTTATAAATTGAAGGTTTGCAGAGACTCTGCATCAAGCTAGTCTAACAACTCCATTTTTCCAACAGCATTTGCTCATTTTGTGTCTCTGAGTCACATTCTTGCAATATTTTAAACTTTATCATTATTATTATATTTGTTATGGTGATGTCATCAGTGTTCATGACTTGCTAAAAGTTCAGATGACAATGAGCATTATTTTGGGAAAGAAAGTGTGAGTGACAGTGGGAGAGGGTCAGAGGGAGAGAGAATATTAAGCAAGCTTGGAGCCTAACGCTGGGCTCAATCTCAGGACCCCGAGATCATGACCTAAGACAAAATCAAGAGTTCGATACTTAACCGACTGCACCACCCAGCACCCCGATGGTTAGCATTTTTTTTTTAAAGATTTTATTTATTTATTTGACAGAGATCCCAAGTAGGCAGAGAGGCAGGCAGAGAGAGGAGGAAGCAGGCTCCCCGCTGAGCAGAGAGCCTGATGCGGGGCTTGATCCCAGAACCCTGAGATCATGACCTGAGTTGAAGGCAGAGGCTTAACCCACTGAGCCACCCAGGCACCCCGCAATGGTTAGCATTTTTTAACAATATGTTTTAATTAAGGTGTATACACTTTTTTTTTTTTTAGATTTAATGGTATTATACACTTACTAGGCTACAGTATAGTATAAATGTTAACTTTTACATGCAATGGGAAACAAAAAATTCATTTGACTTCCTTTTTTGCAATGCTCACTTTTACTCTGGTGCTCTGAAACCTAACCCATACTATCTCCAAGGTCTGCCTCTATGGGTTCGCCACAAGACATACCAAAGAATATACGCAGTGGCGCTACTCATATAGCCCCAAACTGGAAACCTCCCCGATGCCCATCCCAAGAGAATAGATAAACTGGTCTAGACCAGTGAAAGACCACACAACACAGAATGGAACCCATCTACATGCAAAGACATGGCTGTTTCTCACAGTAACATTCAGTGAAGAAAGCCAGACGTTAGAACAGTCTGTATGAAGTTCAAGAACAGCCAAAATTAGTCTGTGGTGTTAGAAGTTGAGATAAGGTTATCCTTGGGAGAAATGAGTGACAAGAGTACTGCTAGGCTGGTAAGGTTGCTCCTTGATCTGGACACTAGTTACATGAACGTGTTCATTTGTGAAAATTCACAGACCCGTACAGTTATGATTTTTTTTTTTTAAGATTTTATTTATTTATTTGACAGACAGAGATCACAAGTAGGCAGAGAGGCAGGCAGAGAGAAAGGAGGAAGCAGGCTCCCTGCTGAGCAGAGAGCCCGACGTGGGGCTCGATCCCATGACCCTGAGATCATGACCTGAGCCAAAATCAGAGGCTTTAACCCACTGAGCCACCCAGGCGCCCCCAGTTATGATATTTTTATTTTGTGTTGCCAAACAGAAGAAAGAAACAAAGGAAAGAGGAACAGAATATTAGCGTATGTTTGATTTTGACAGTGAAACCATATGTTACTTTTCTTCTCTACTTTTATATTAGTCACAGTGCTCTATCACTTAAAATAAGTGCACCACTTAAAATAAAAGCACATAGGCATTTCTAATATTCTCTCTTAAGCACTGAAAAGTGCCCCTTTCTGCTGTCCTGTGGGGCTGTTATTTCTGGAGACCCCCATTTGGCCAACTCACCATAGTTGCTTTTGGGGGCTTTTCTCTCAAGCACCAATGGTTCTTTTCCATTCTCCAAACTGTAGTTCTCAGGTTTAGAAACTGGAAGCCCTGCTCGTTTAAAAAAGAAAGAACAAAAAAGAAACAGGACTTAACTATCTGTGATGGGCACAAAGACCTATTCTATAACATAGACCCAATCCTATGATCTACAAAGACAGGGTATTATAGGAAGATCAGGAATGAGGGAGGGTGGGCTTCTGAATGCTGCTTAAAGTATTTGAAACAAGAGTCTGGGTCTGGGAAGGTGCTTATATGCATTGGAAAAGGCAGATATTTTTGCCTGTCAAAAAGAAGAGAACTTCTAGGGTACCTGGCTGGCTCAGTCCACAGAGCATGGGACCCTTGATCTCAGGGTCATGAGGTCAAGAATCACACTGGGCAGAGAGCTTACTTTAAAAGACAGAGAGAAGAGAATTTCTCTTTTTTCTCTATTGAGGAATTCTCTCGTCCAGGGAGACACTACAGGTGAGTGCTTTAGCTTTGGGAAGAGATGAAGAAAGCGGACCTCAGTGGCTAAAAGTTGTGACCATGGTGACCAGAATTTTTGTCTTCTTTCTAAAGGTTTTTCTCTTCTTCCTTCTTTAGTTACCAGAACCCACTTTCTTAGAGAATTTATTACATAAGCACAAAACGAACTCAAGGCCAAAAGCATTCAATTGGAAAACGATGGCAACAAATTAGGGGTTCAGATGTAATTTACAATGTTCATGTGTAACTATCACTGGGAAGAGTTAACATAGTTTCTTCTACCCAGTGTGAATCATATAAGGGCACACATTATGCACACGCGCACACACACCCCCCCAGAGAGGTGAACACGAGATCCCTACTGGCTGGAGAGTACTCTAACTGGAAGAATCATGCAACCTTGGAGCTGCCAATGGCCATCTCTGCCACAGGGGGAGATCCTAAGAATAAAGCTTAGACAGAGTAATGCCAAGCCACATGTTTAAAAAAATTAAGAAAATTTCTGCCAGTATATAGGATTCCCTGAATCAATATTTTTATCCCCTTTAAGCCAGTGTGAATTAGGTTTCTAACATTCGAAAAAGAATTTTGACACAAAACCAGCATAGACATTTCACCAAGAAACTATGGCAGAAATAGATTTTTCTCTGGGCCCAAAGGGAGCAATACTTTATGATTCCTGAATGCAAAGGTAAAGGCTTCATTAAGCTATTTCACTTCCAGTAACGTAATGATGTCCCCATACACAGATTCTAGAGTCACGATGAGAACCCATCCTTACAAAGCGAGACCAGGTTCTTATAGTTCTCCAGCATCACCTCCCTTTGTGCGGGATCCAGCTTCCCCCACTCCTCTGGGGTGAAGTCCATGGCCACGTCCTTGAACGTCACTGATGCCTAAGACACAAACACACTTTTGTTCACCATCTCTCACTTAACAGACTCAATTTCAACCCCCAGTTTCTGCTGGCCCTCGAGCAGATGCGTAAGCTATACACAGGACAGGAAATAACAGTAATGTACTAGATTTGAAATACTCTAGGTATAAAGTCACTGGGTATCAATCATGTGCCAGGCAGACTGCGGATTCAGTATGAGAATCCAGAGAGGTAAGACTACAGTTTCTCCATTGAGACTATCATTTTTCTAGGGAATACAAAGTTAAAACATGAATCAACGGGTCAGCAGTGCAGGTTGGCAAAGTAAACAAAACTTGGCCCGAGGAAAAAGGCATGTCTGAGTCATTCTCCTTGTGTGTCCTCAATAAAAACTTAAAGAATCAATCTAGCCAACCAGAAGATGAACTGAAACACAGGATTTGGAGATGCGAAATAGTCACGCAGTGAGAAGACTGACAGTCAAGCACAGAATTCAAAGGAAAAAGCATTAAACTAGAAACTAACAGGAACAAATTAATTGAAGGTACAGATATAACTTATAAATGTTCCTGTGTAAATATCACAGGGTCAAGTTTATATAACACAAAATATATAAAAGCTGTGATGAATTATAAAAAGTAAGGTAAATGTTAACTTTTGGAGACTAACTGGAGAGAATATGAAAAATCTTTTTACTATTTATAACATTTATTTAAATCTAAAATTATTTCAAAATAAAGTTTCCAAAGTAGAAATAATCTGAGACTTAAGTAATAAAACAAAATCAAGAATCATCTTTGGAAAATAAAATACAATATGAAAATCATTAAGTAGCCACTGAGTAGATATTATAAGGAAAAAATGACCTTGTTCCTATAATCTGCATATCTGTAGCTAAAATGACACACAATAGGAATTAATTTCCAAACCATTAAAAGAAAAAAAACAAACAAAAATGCAAGCTATTGCATGAAAGGCAGAAAATACAAAAGAAATAAAGCATAATAAACAATTATAAAAATCACGTGGCAAGAAAAATCTGAAACATAAAGTTAATATGACTTAGTTCATTTACCGCATAAAAAGGTGTTTTTTTTAAAAAAAAAAAAATCGAAATCCTATTTACAGAAAGGACACTCAAACAAAAAACCCAAAGCTGGGAATGAGAGGGAAGTGGAAAGAGATATACACCAAACTGTCCTCCTCCGTAGGGAGAGGGGGAGGGCTGAATTTGGGGAGGCAAGTAATAGTATGCTTATTATATATATCTGTGCTGTTCACCTGGTTACAGTGAGCAAGAATTAAAACTTTAATATTTTTTAAAAATCTAATACATTAAAGATAAAAAAAAAAAAAAAAAAAAAAAAAGAGCAACCAGCCCAGGCAAATTCCAGTAAGAAAGATAGTTGTTAGCATCAAACAAAATCTAATGCAATGCAAAAGACAGTTTTTAAAATTTATATAAAAGATCAGTGGGTTAAGCCTCTGCCTCTACCTTCAGCTCAGGTCATGATCTCAGGGTCCTGGGACTGAGCCCCACATCAGGCTCTCTGTTCAGCAGGAAACCTGCTTCCCCTCTCTCTCTGCCTGCCTCTCTGCCTACTTGTGATCTCTCTCTCTCTCTCTCTCTGTCAAATAAATAAATAAAATCTTAAAAAAAAAAAAAGGTCTAATCCATCCTGAAGCTATTAACAGTCTTAAATCCAATATCAAAGTGTTGAAATATATAAAGCATTCACCCCTCCTCTGGTACCTACACCCTGATTCTCCTCTGGCCACTATGTTTGGCTACTGTTAGTATAGCTCAGGTATTACTAATTCCATCCCTGATTCATGGATGGGATGTGTATTTGTTTGAGTGTGTGCAGGTATATTCCCTAGGCCTCACCAATTAATTAGAGAATTACAACTATATCTGGCCAAAAATGGTGCCAGAATATTCCTCATACCCGTTCAAGAGTTAATTCCAGGACCTGGGCTCCAGTGACTAGGAGACAAGATAACTTTTTTCTGTGGTCTTCAACATAGGGAAGATGTAAGCTTGAATTTGTTAGGAACAGGCACTAAGGAAAAAAGCCTGCTTGAGAACACAATGAGAGAAACAAAAACAAAAACAAAAAATAAAACTCAATGAAATGGAGAGAATACATGCTAATATTACTGTCTGGGTTCTATTTCTAGCCACACTTGGATTTTTCAGTTATGTGACTCAATAACTCTTTTTGCTTAAGCCAATCTGAATTTTCATGAGCTGCAACTTACAACTTCTGGACTGATAAAGTCTTCAGTAATCATGTAAGGCAGCTGAGAAAGCAATGGAAATAAGCAAGTATAGAAGGATCCTGAGAAAGGATGCCTGGCTGACTTAGTCAGATGAGTTTATGACTCTGGTCATGAATTCAAGACCCAAGTTGGGTGTGGAGATTGCTTAAATAAGTAAAAAACTTATTAAAAAAAAAAAAAAACTTAAAAAAAAAGGGATCCTGAGAAGTCACTTTTCAAATAGTAATAGTAGTGCAATGTCTACTTTCTACACTCCGATTATAGTAGCAAAGAGAAAGCGAACAGAGGTATGCCACACACATCATGGAGAGTTCTTTTCTCCTACCCACCTTCTTTTCATAAAAACTTTCAAATATACAGGGGTGCCTGGGTTGCTCAGTGGGTTAAAGCCTCTGCTTTTGGCTCGGGTCATGATTCTAGGATCCTGGGATCAAGCCCCACATCTGGCTCTCTGCTTAGCAGGAAGCCTGTTTCCTCCTCTCTCTCTCTCTCTGCCTACTTGTGATCTGTCAAATAAATAAATCTTTAAAAAAAAAAACTTTCAAATATACAAAAAAATTGAGAGACTAACACACTATTCACCCATATGGTACAGCCACCACTCAAGTTCAACAATCCCTGATATATTCTCTTGGGTGGGGGTTGGGAAGTAAGCCGCAGACGTTAACACTTCACCTCTAAAATACTTCAATGTTCATCATCACGGAAGACCGGATTCTAGCTCTTTAAATTAAATCCTGCACAGGCTTTCCCCTTTTAGCACTTCTTTGAACTATTTGAACCCTTGTTTTCATAATTCGCTTCAGCATTTAAGGTGCTTTCTTACACTTCTATTTAACAGTCATATGTATGTTGTTTCCCCTAGACAGACACATATTTCAATAGGTATGTGCCACATCTTTCAAAATAGTTTTCCTATGTTATTCAAGCACAGAAATTAGCATAAAAGTTAAAAGAAGGGCAAGGCTTTCTACATACCTACTGATAATGACAATAAACACTAGGTGGAGAAGGTACTAGAGGTACATACTAGCCATTTTCTACCGAGTTCATTAGATACTCAAGGAGTCTCTTAGAGCTGGAATCCAGCTCTCTATACGGGCTCTACCGGACACAGAAACTCCTAATCAAAAGCGAGAGAGTACATCTGTACTCTGAGAAATAATGGGGAGAGGGGTTTTTTTAACAGAGACTCACACTCACCTGGGATCTAGCTGTGAGGCGCAGAGCTGCCACTTCTCCCTCTTCTGTGCTCTGCTCTGGGGAAAAGGGAGAGTCCTGGGAAGACAGAGCTAAGGACAAGAAAGCAGTATAATGATAGGGCCTAGAACCATCCTGTGACTTTGATTTACAAGTCGAAAATTCCCTCCCCATACTAATGGTGCTCCCTACAAACACTGTAAAGAAAGGGAGGGAGCCCCAAAAAACCCAGGATCCCGGGATCATGGAGAAATGTCTACAAGTGTTGCTACTCAGGACTTAAGTTCACTCAGTTGCTGTAATTCTAACACATTCTGGAAAGATGGCACACTCTGATCTAGAAATAAAACTAAGTCAGTTTTCCCCCTGAGCTTAATGTCCATATTAAAAAAAAAAAAAAAAAAAACAGGCTCAGTAGCTTTCAGAAATCACCCTGCAAGCTTATTTAAAACGAAGATTGCTGCATACCACCTCCAAATAATTATCATTAGTTGAATCTATGGTGCAATCTAGAAATCTAACAGGCACTCAGGAAGGTAATCCTGATGTAGGAGGTCACAGACCAAACTTCAACAAAGACTGCTCTGGTAAACTGGAGGTCAGTTACTGACTTCTAGGCCCGCTTTCTCCTATATAACACAAAAAATGATTTGCTTATTGAAGTCACATGGTAATCGTGCAAAGTGGCATAAAAGGTGTGGAAAATATTTTGCCAACCAGAAAGCGAAATTCTCAGACCCACGACTGAGGCTAAGTTGGCATAATCATCTGGGAGGAAGAATGTGTGCGGAAAAAGTAATCGAGGCTCTGCTCCCGCCTTAGAAGCTAACCTTACGCTCGGATTTTGGGGGTGGCTTTGAAGGGTCCATTATGCGCCCAGCTGGAGAGGAGAGAGGGTGGATCCCACACCAAGCCCTTCGTGCTCCCTGCAAGAGCCCATGGGTCCCCCAGACAAAGGAGACGGACAGCCCTCTCGGCCAAGAGTCACCTTCTGTGAGGCAACTGATTTTCCTTTCGGGAGGAAAGAATTTCTCCCTCCCCAACACAAGTTCAACAACACTTCGGCAACTCCTACCTCTCTTCTCAGGCTTGTCGGCCAAGTCGGTCTCCATGATCACTCCCTGCTCCGGGTTCCGAATATTCTGATCTCCCACCCAGTTCAGACTTCTCCGGGCAGAACAGCGAGAAGCCCCCGCGGCCTCGTCGTCCTCCTTCCTGCCCTCCCTCCGGGGGCTCTGCTGCTGGAAGGCTTCGATCAGATCGGGTCGGGATTTTTCCTCACTCTCGAGCCTGGCTCGGTCCTACGAGGCTGGAATCTGGAAACCGGGGACAGCATCCCTGAGGCTGGGTGCCAGGTGCCTGTCCCTGCCGCCTGCAGCTGTCCCTGGGGGCACTGAGCGGCTGCGAGGGACCAGCCAGGTACCAGGCGCGCAGACAAATCCCGCCGCGCTCCGGGCTTGGCCCCGCGCCCCGCCAAGGCCCCGCGCCCCGCCCCTCGCGCACCCGCCGGCACCGCGCTCACACCCGCGTCCCGGGGAGGCTGCAGCCGCGGGAGGGATTCGGGACGGAGCTCGAAGGGATGGGGCTCATGGTCCGCCCTCGAGGCCCCCTCCATAAACGCGCACTCCAGCCCCGACTGGGCATGAACTGATGCCCTAGGGGCCACCATCCAGGCTGAGTGGAGAAGAGCGCCATGGGAACGGCCAACTCACCTCCCATCCCGGGCCTGACAAAGGCTACGAACTTCTTGGGCCGGCTCGGAGTCGCGCATGCGTAAGAAGGAGCGGGGCAAGGCTGCCAGGCCTCAGCCAGCCCCGGAACTACGAATCCCAGAAGCCCCTGGGCGTTGCCATACTCCGTTTCTCTGCAGGTGGGAGCACACGTGGCGCGGTTGGGAGAATCGAGGGAGCTGTGGTCTCCTTCCCTCTCGCGAGAGTATCGGGCCGCGGTGCTGGTGTCGGATTCACCCAAGGGAGAGCGCGAACGGTGGAGAGACAGAGCGGAGTTGGTATCGGTACCCGAGCCTTGTGTGCTCGTGGGACTGCCCCGCAGTGCTTAGGGCTGCTGAGGAATTCAACCCTAATGACTTACCTGTAAACTATATTACAGGATATGTCTTTTCCCATACTTTTGCCCTCCCCAAACTCAGCCTTTGCCTTCAAACAACGTGAAAGTCGTGTTTTGCAGAACAGCAGATTGTCTACCCAGACCGATGTTCCTGTATCCAGAGACTGCTTTGTGATACTGCAAATTAACTTGCATAAAATAGATGAGTTGAAAAGACTCAGCCAGTTTCAACAAATTTGGAGCAATAGATTTCCTTGCAGCCGTAAAAATTTAATTTATATAAAGAGGTTGTTTGCTCAGTGGAATACTGTTAGTCTCCGATTCTGCTCTTGCACGAAGCTGCCCAGCCCAAACTAAACATCTAAATACATCTAAACTGCTCTTCCTCTTCTCAGTGAATTGTTTTCACTGTCCATAAACCCGTTCACAAAAGCCAGAACCAGAATATCCTCAACTCTTCCTTTTCACTATTTATCTCCCAAGTCCTATTTGTTACATTTTTAAACAGCTCTCCAGTTTTGTTCATCTCTTTCTATTCCCACTGGCCTTCCCTTATCTCCGACCACCACCATTTCACGAGGATTACACCGAGTCTCCTAAGTGATTTTCCTAATTCCATTTTTCTCTCCTGTGTGTCCATTCTCCACACTTTCTGGGCACTGATCATTCTAGAGCCAGAATTTAATGTTCCTTTACTGCTTAAAACTTTTGAAATGGCTTTCAAAAAACTTTGAGGAAAGATGATTGTTAGTCCCCAGGAGAAGGTACTCCTTCTCTGGTTCCCATTATCTGCTGTGGCTCACACGCTTGTGTAATCCTCTCTTCCTGTGTAATCTCTTCAGGAGTTAAGTAGCACCTGGGACTTACTGTTAAAACAATTGAACACAACAAAGGTGATGTGTCTCTTGCCTCTTGGCTGGAGACTTCTTGCTGGCTTTGATGAAGCAAGGGTGTGATGTTGGAGGGCTCACATGGCAAGGATCTATGGATGGACTTCAGCCAACAGTCAGCAAGAACTAAAATCTGTCAACAAACCCCAGGTGCTTGGAAGCGGATCATTTCTAGTAGAATCGTCAATGAGAACCCAGTCCTGGCCCAAACCTTAATAGCTGGCTGCAGAGGACCCAGATAAGCTGTGCTCAGACCTCACCCAAAGATACCATGTGATAATAAATGTATGCTGTATTGAGCTACTAAGTATATAGTAATATTGCTATGCAAAGAAAAGATTACTAATACAGCATCCTAATGTAGAGGACTAACTCCTTTCCCAAAACCTAACCTGAATATCCATTGGAAGGAGGGAGGTTGTTGAATTGAGAAACTATTGAAAAATTGATTGGCGGGGCACCTGGGTGGCTCAGTCATTAAGCGTCTACCTTTGGCTCAGGTCATGATCCCAGGGTTCTGGGATTGAGCCCCACATCTGCCACCCTGCTCAGCGGGAAGCCTGCTTCTCTCTCCCCAACTCTCCTTGTTGTGTTCCCTCTCGCGCTGTGTCTCTCTGTCCGATAAATAAAATCTTTAAAGCAGAAATTGATTGGAAACCCTCTGGAAGGTAGATGGCTACAGTTGGTCCTAGGAAGTGGGGTGCTTTTTGGTGTTTTGTTGTGCTCCTTTCCATCTACTCCCACACTACCCTGTGTAATTCTTTGCCCACTCCTTCACCATTGCACAGGGTAGCCCTAGAACAGGGCCAGGAGAAGAGTGGATATTAATAGATGCAATCATACCCACCTCAAAGGGTTTTATTGAGCTTTCTCCCATTCTGACACACACACACACACACACACTGAGCCAGGCAATTACTGTAAAAAAAAAAAAAAAAGAGGTAGAGATAGAAAGGTTCTCTGAGGGATAAGATCATCTGGTAGGTAGAGAGTAGTAAATGCCATAGATTCTCTGTTTTTAAAATAACTCAAATTCCCCTAAATAGTCTTTGCCCTGTCTACATACAAACATATGATCTACAACTTGGGCACTTCCTGGTGAGTTGAAGAAGACTGAGGAAACACTCCAGGGCTTGGTTCCCTTCCCATCCTGTGTTACCAGCTTATAACCTGGGCCTGGAGAGTATGGGTTTACAGGGAAAAAGAAATACCTGAAGAACTCTGTTGCCATAAAAAGAAAATAAACTGAAAAAAATTTAAACTGGACAATTTATAGAAGATAAAGCAGAATTAGTGGATCATTTAGGATAAAATATATGTATTTAAAAAAAGTTGTCCTAAAAGATAAAGGAGGGCATAAGAAATATTTAGTGAGAATGTATCATAAAAACGAAACCATGTGTGAAAAATAAATGGTTGAAATAAAATAGTCAATATTTTATTGAATACCAGAATGTATAAAGCTAGAGTAAATTTTAAAGCTGGGCACCACTCTTCCATAAGAGACAGAAATGGATAAAAAGTTGAAAAATATAAAAGAAATTTTTAAAAAAGATTTTATTTAATATTTGACAGAGAGAGACACAGCGAGAGAGGGAACACAAGCAGCGGAAGTGTAGGAGGGAGAACAGGCTTCTGGCTGAGCAGGGAGCCTGATGCCAGGCTTGATCTAGGACCCTGGGATCATGATTGGAGCTGAAGGCAGATGTCTAACAAGTGAGCCACCCACGTGCCCCTAGAAAAGAAATGTTAAGCAACATGGAGACTGAATAGTTACTTATATAATGAGAATCCTAAAAGGAAAGGAAGAATAAACAGGTAAAACACTGAAAGAAATAATAACCAAGGATTATAGAGAAATGAAAGTTTAGGAACTTCAATAGAAAGTTCTCCTAGAAAGTCAAACAAGAAAAATATGAAAAGACACTGCATATTATAATAAAATATAACAACATAAATTTTGATTTACAACCTTGGGAGTTCCCTAGGTGGGATTTGAAACTGGCCCCCATATATGGCAAGGAAAGACTGAAGGAAGAGGCAGACTTCTGCAGGTTGGTAGGCAGCAATTTTAATAAGCAAGGGAACTAATATACTAGGTTCTCTTGAGCAGCTGTTCAAGAGACAAGTTGATCTCTGCACCTGCCCACCAGAATCTTTAAAGTTTCTGTACAGGCTTTAACTGGATTCAGTCCATATGGTCTAAATAACACATTACTCTCTCAAGGCTACATCCCCAAAATGACTCCTACTGTGGGAATGCTGGGTAGAACATATATTTCCAAGGGCAGGGGAGGGGGTGAGGAGTCTCCCATTGCTTGGGTGTAGCTCATAGGTCAATTGGAAGTCACTCTTCATGACCTCTTACACAAAAAATGGCAAGAAATTCTAAAACCTCCCAGATACAAAACTGATCACATATAAAACAGAGTTCACTGCCAAATCCCCTGTGTTAAAAGCAGTGCCTGGCATTTTGTGGCCCTTTAATAAGTAATAATTGAATAAATAAACCTAATTGTTCACTAATAGTACTGACTACAGAAGAAAATGTAATGATATTTTCAAATTGTAAAAGATTAAAAGTTTGAATCTAGAATTTTATATTTTAATTAAGTATCATGCAAATGAGTCAAAATAAGGCTACTCTCGTGCATACAAGACCTTGGAAATTTTCTTGGAGGATGTATGTCAGCAAGAAGGAAAAGAGTTCAGGAAGATGCTTTAGGATATAAAAGACAGTAAGGGCAAAAATAATTTAATAAAGGATTTGTTATCATCTTTAAGGAACAGAGGTAGTGAAACAGGGTGACACCAACTACATGTAAATAAAAATTCCACTAAAATTTTAGTATCAGTGAGGATGAGGTTGGGAAGTAGAAATGCACAAATAAGATGACTAAGTTACTTGTCCTGAGTAGAGGGAGGATATACATAGTTACAAGTTGGATAAAGAGATGGGCTGTGGGTAAGAAATGTAGGTGTGAGTTTTAATAAATTAGGTACAAGTACCATGAGAGTAAAAGAACATGTATAACATCCAAAGAACTGATTAAAAAAAATTTTTTTAAAGATTTTATTTATTTTTGAGAGAGGCAGAGAGAACATGCAGGGTGAGGGGCAGAGAGAGAGGGAGAAGTAGACTCCTCACTGAACAGGGATCCCAGGACCCTGGTATCATGATTTGAGCTGAAGGCAGACACTTAACCGACTGTGCTACCCAGTCACCCCAAGAACTGATAATTTAATGGAAACCCAGACAAGAGGAAAATGAGAAACAACAATAAAGTATGGTCAAGGGAAAACACAGAATAAGACCTGTTACATAACTTATTACAAAAAATGTAAATGAGTCAAACTCATCCATCAAAAGGCAGGGAATCTCTGTTTGAATTCAAAACAAAACCAAAAACTGGGGCACTTGGGTGGCTCAATTGGTTAAGCACCTGCCTTCAGCTCAGGTCATGATCCCAGGGACCTGGCATTGAGCTCTGTGTTGGGCTTCCTGCTCAGCAGAGAGCCTACTTCTCCCTCCCACTATGTCCTCCCCCACCCACTGCATTCACTGTCTCTTTCTCTAAAATTAATTAATTAAGAAAAAAAAACTAACACAAACCCAAAGATGCAGCAATATGTTCTTTACAAAATACACATTGGAAATGAAGCAACACAGAAAAATGGAAAACAAAGTGATGACAAAGGATATACCAAGCAAATTGAACTAAAATAATACCCACATAAAATGTTATTAATAGAATTAGATTCAAGATAAAAGCACCATAATGGACAAAAGAGGGATCTATATACCTGTAAAACTCATGAGGAGTATTGTATTTGCCTACATTTCTGTTTCTTCCATGGTTCTTTCTTTTATGATGTTCTATGAGTCCTTGCTATATCGTTTGTTTGTTTGTTTGTTTGTTTGTTTTTGTCGTTTTAGAATTTCGCTTTGCCATTCTTTAAGGGTAGATCTGCTAAGTGACCAATTTTTTTAGTTACCACTCATCTGAGAATGTTTGGATCATCTCTTCATTCCCAAAGATACTTTTGATACTCACGTCATGGTTGGCAATTTTTTTTCCCTTCAAGCTGACAGCACTTGAAAATGTGCTATTTTCATCTGGCTCTCATGGTTTTTGGTGAGAAACTTCCTGTCATTCAAATAGCTGTGGTCCTGTAGGTAATGTGACATCTCTCCACTGCCTTCTCAGTGTTGGCACTGTCAACTGCCTTTTCTCCTTTAGGTTGTGATCTTCCTGGTTCTTAGTATGATGGGTAATTTTGGATTGATTCCTGGAGATTTTGCCTGTTATATTAGGAGACTCGGTGTTCTATTTAAATCTTCTGTTTTAGACCACTATCACTCTTTTTAGGCTTAGCATACAGGTCTTAGCCTACTTTTGTAGTCTGTGATTTCAGCAAGAATTTAAGTTTCAGAGCTTTTGTGGTACAATTTTGGTCTGGTTGGTGTATCTGGTACTGCTGGGTCTCCCACTGGTCCCTGCTGGTGCTGCTTGAGTGAGTGGAAAGAGCTTCCCAGGCTGGGCTAAGGTGGGGTAAAGGGTTTCCAGCCCAAGAAGAAGAAGAGTGCTTCCTGGGTTGGGCCCTTTATGTGGTGGCATTCACATGCCAGCAGTAGGACTCATCCAACTGGTATCTCTAGATGTGGGTGTGGATGTGTGCTGCGGTGGGCAGGTGGGGATTCCTGGGTCTAGCTGGGGCAGAGAGCACTTCTTGGGCCAACTGGTTGTTGTGGTCAGATCCCCCAGATTGTGACATCTAGAGTCTGTTTCTCTCTGTGCATGAGAGAGGTCTCACATTTGGGGGGGGGGCAAAGAAGCTTCTCAATCAGGACAGTTGTAGTGGTGGGATCCCCTTTATCAGTCCCATTTCTCATTAGTGACAGTCCCCTCCTACCTTAGCTCTAGGTTGGGGAGGGAGGTTTCAGCTTCCTGACTGGACGATGTGGCAGATCCTCTCCTTTTGCGAGTGCTGCCCATCTACTTGGTGTTATGGATGGGGGAAGAGAGTCAGGCTGGTAGGGAAGGAGGATACTTTCCCTGGTTTCTTATTGTTGGTGGGGCTTCCAATATGTCCCCCTTCCAGTGCTACAAGGATCCCCTGGTATTATAGGTAGGGCCTCTATTCATTCTATGGGAGAAATGAGTCCACCTGGGCCACCTTCCCATGCTAGGTTTGGGTTGTGACTTGCCCTGCCACCATGCTGTTCCTCAAGTCCTGAGGTCTGTCTCTCTACCCAGTCCACGTTCCTCTTTCCACCTGTCAGAGTTCTTGTTTGTTATTTCTAGAATTTATAATAAATGCAGCAGGAAGGATTAGGGAGAAATAAGTCTACATATCATCTCATCTAGACTGATTGTATACTTATAAAAGAAATGAGAGATCAAGTAGATAGTATGACTGATATCAATAATTATAGTAGGAAAGTTTTACATAACCCCTGAGAAAATGGTGAAATAAGCAGACAAGAGGAAGGAGAGCTATAGAAGTTTTAATAACAGGATTAAGGAACCCAAGATAAGGGGCATCTGGGTGGCTCAGTTGGTTAAGCGTCTGCCCTTCAGCTCAGGTCATGATCCCAGCATCATAGGATCATGCACTGCGTTAAGCTCTCTGCTCAGTGGGAGCTTGCTTCTCCTTCTCCCTGACACTCCCCCTGCTTATACTCTCTCTTTCTGTCAAATAACTAAATAAAATGTTTTTAAAAAGGAAGGCCAAGGTAATAGATTGACATGCAACTTGACATGCAACAAACAGATATGCATTCTTTTCTCGTATACAGGCATTATTCAGAAAAATTGACTATAGGCTTTAATACAGAAGATGCCTCAGTGAGTTTAACTATCACACATCTATTCACTACATACATTATAGATCATTGAAATATAATGTAAACCGCATATGTAATTTAAAACTAGCCAGTGACCTGGGTGGCTCAGTTGGTTAAGCATCTGCCTTTGGCTCCTGTCATGATCTCAGGGTGCTGGGATCAAGTCCTGCATCAGGCTCCCTGCTCATTGGGGAGCCTGCTTTTCCCTCTGCCTGATTCTTCCCCTGCTTGTGCTTTCTCTGTCAAAAAAAAAAAATAATAATAATTTTAAAAAAGTAGCTGTATTTTTAAAATATTTATATATTATATATAATATTTATATATTAAATAAATATATTTACTTAACCCAATAAACCCAATATATTTAACTTGCAATCAATATCAAATTTAGTAATAAGACACTTTGTATTTTTGTGCCAAGTTGTCCAAATCTGTGTGTATTGTTCACTAATAGCACATCTCAATTCAGATTAGGCACATTTCGAGTTCTCTATCCACATATGGCTATTGGCTACCATATTGGATAGCACAGATCTATCTTTTTTGACCATATGTGATAAAACAGAAATCAAAAATAAAAAGAGCTAAAAATTCTCTTTCCGAATAATAAAACCAAAACGAAATATACTACTAAATAAATTTTGGGTTAAAGAGGAAATAGTGAAAGAAATAAGGGAATACAATGAAAAGATTCATTCAAAATTTGTGGGACACAACCAGAAGAGTACTTAAGGGGATACACATAATTTCAAACACATTTTAGAAAAATTGGAAACAAATGGGCTAAGGAGTCTATTCAAAGAGCTAAAAAGAAGGACAGATTAATCAAAAGAAATAAGAAATATGGAAATAAGAAAGGATTAAAGTCAATGAAGTAGCATACCCAAAACCAATGGAGAAGATAAAACCAAAGCTGGTTCAATAAATAGATTAAGAAGTTACAAAAAAACTGCAGTGACAGTAATGAATCTCAAAAAGAAAGCAGGGGTGTCTGGGTGGCTCAGTGGGTTGAAGCCTCTGCCTCTGCTCAGGTCGTGATCCCAGGATCCTGGGATCAAGCCCCTCGTGGGACTCTCTGCTCAGCCAGGAGTCGGCTTCCTCCTCTCTCTCTGCCTGCCTCTCTGCCTACTTGTGATCTCTGTCTGTCAAATAAATAAATAAAATCTTAAAAAAATAAAAAAGAAAGCAGACAGATGAACTAAGCAGAAAAAATGGAGACACAACAGATTAATAAACAATACATTTGAAAACATAAATTTATGAAAATATACAATGAAAAAAATCAGTACAAAACTAAAGTAGATATTTTAATAGATCACTTACCATAAAATATGAGAAAATATACAATGAAAAAATCAGTACAAAATTAAAATAGATATTTTAATAGATCAATTACCATAAAAGATTGAAAAGATTGAAATAAGAAACCAATTTCCAAATTCTACTAAACTTTTAAGGAATAAATCTCTATCTTATGTAAGATGTTCTAAAAACAGGAAAATAGGAGTGCCTGGATGGCTCAGTTGGTTAAGCCTCTGCCTTCAGCTCAGGTCATGACCCCAGGTCCTGGGACCGAGCCCCACGTCAGGCTCTCTGGTCAGCAATGAGTCTGTTTTTCTCTCTCTCTTTCCCTCCACCTGCTTGTGCTTGCTCTCTCTCTCTTTCAAGTAAATAAATAAAATCTTAAAAAACAAACAAACCAGGAAAGGGGCACCTGGGTGGCTCAGTTAGTTAAGAAGCTGCCTTCGGCTCAGGTCACGATCCCAGGATCAAGCCCTGCATCAGGCTCCTTGCTCAGTGGAGAGCCTGCTCCTACCTCTCCCTGTGCCTGCTGCTCTGCCTACTTGTGCTCTCTAGCTCTCTGTCAAATAAATAAATTAATTAAATGGTTTAAAAAAATGATTAAAAAAAACCCGAGGAAAATAAAAAGAGATAAAGCTGTCACATTTGTTTTAGTAACCCAGTATAACCTGGATTCTTAACATTGATAACAACACTATATGGAATAGGAAAATTATAAAGTAATTCTAACTTTAGATATAGATGCAAAAGTCCTAAATAGAATATTAGGTAACTGAATTTAACTAATACCATGATCATACAGACTTTAACATCAGAAAATCTAGCTATGAAATTTTCCACATTAATGGACTCTAAAGGATAAAATTAAAATGATTAAATCAACAGAAACAAATATCATTAGTAAAGTTCAATATCTATTTACGATTAGGTTGAAAACTCAGATAAGCCTCCTTAACTTTTTTATTTATTTATTTATTTATTTATTTATTTATTTATTTGACAGAGAGAGATCACAAGTAGGCAGAGAGGCAGGCAGAGAGAGAGGAGGAGGAAGCAGGCTCCCTGCTGAGCAGAGAGCCTGATGCGGGACTTGATCCCAGGACCCTGAGATCATGACCTGAGCCGAAGGCAGCGGCTTAACCCACTGAGCCACCCAGGCGCCCCCCCCTTTTTTTTTAGCCTCCTTAACTTTTTAAAAAAGATTTTATTTATTTATTTGACAGAAAGAGATCACAAGTAGGCAGAGAGAGGGAGGAAGGGAAGCAGGCTCCCTGCTGAGCAGAGAGCCCAATGCGGGGCCTGATTCGGGGTTCAATGCAGGGCTTGATGGGGGACTCTATCCCAGGACCCTGGGATCATGACCTGAATTGAAGGCAGAGGCTTTAACCCACTGAGCTACCCAGGCGCCCCAAGCCTTCTTAACGTTTATAAATCTATATTCCAAAAGCATAAATGTGAGTTTAATAAGGGTGATTAGGAGCATTCCCTTGCAGACTTGGAATTAGACAAGAACATTATCATTGTTGATGTTCAACATAGTAGAAGAGAAAATACAGTACTGCCCAATATAAGGAAGGAGGGGGGAGAAAAGAGGAGGGGCTTGTTAGGGTGTTGGAAGAGATAACATCTGAATGGCAATTATTTATATACATAGAAGTTAAGATCACAGACCCTAGAGCCTGACTACCAGGTATTAAATTTAAAATCTTGGCTCTGCTGCATATTATATGACCCCAGGTGCATTCCTTAACATCTCTGTATCTCAGTTGTCTTTTTGTAGAATGAGGGCAATAAGTAATACATACTTCAATGGTGGTGTGAAAATGAAATGAGCTATCTAAGAGAGGATTAAATGAGTTGAACTCTTATGTATTTTATGTAGTTATTTGCTGGTGATATAACAGGGTATGAGTATCTCTAGAGAAAACCTAAAAGAATTAACGAATCATTAAAGTGAGTTCAAGCCCTATGCTGGGCTTCACTCTGAGTGGAGCCCACTTAAAAAGAAAAAAAAGAAGGACATGAAATGTGGTGTACCTATTTCGTGAGGTCTTTACCATTTGCCGCAGCTTATGATCCATCCAGGAGTGATGACTTGGGTCATTACAGCTAGCCCTCGGAGTGCACATGGTCCTGCAGGTTTCCAAACAGAAGGCTTCTGCTGTCACTTATGACCCAGAAAGAGATCAGAGGCTCAGTGGGCTTTTCAAACATTTTCAACAACAAAATCCTATTTGCAAATCATCTTCTAATGTAAAAGCTCAATGTGGAACATAGACAAAATGACGTTATATTAGAATACATCCATGTTGTAAGTTCAAAGCTCACTTGCTAGCAAGGCAGTTAGGGAGAACAATGTGTCTATTTTGATGAAAAAACACTAGAGTGCTGTATGCAGCATGTGGTAGGTTCATCTATATAAAAACAAGTTTCCTCCAACCCGACAGAAGCTAATATCATTAAAATGAATAAAATGGGGGAAGCCTGTGTGACAGCACAAGACAGTAAGTTTAATGTGGGACAGGTTCCATCTGAGGTGTTTAGAGGGGCCCTGGGCAGGTCAGATCACCTCTCTGTACTACCTTATCTGAAAAGTGGCATAATAATGTAATACATTCTTGATAGGTTATTGTGAGAATTCAATGAATCAGTGTATGTAAGCTGCTTAGAACTGCCTGGTCCATAGTAAATTCTATACACGCTAATCATTATGATGTAGCTAGAGCTTTCTAGTGTGAACTGCACATAGCAATAAGGCAGTTATCTACATGCTCATGGCTGTTGATGACATGCAACACCACCAAAAATACTGCTTTGCACTGTGAGAAGTGGATCCAAAACAGGTGTGAGACACGAGCTGCTACCATGAAGGCAGGAGGAGAACCCGGAGCCCCCAGGCTGGTGCAGGAACAGTCTAGAGAGAGAACCCTCTCCTGCTTAAGTGGAGCAGCCTCAAAGAACCCAAATGTCCTCAACTTCACCAAAGAGCTGGAAGATACTTTTCTGGGTATTAAGAACAAAACTGGGGCAGCACCAGGAGGAATATGTGGCCCAACACCCAGGAAAGGGACGTTCTGTTACAGAGCATGGGGTGAGGGCAGGGTTTTCATTCGCGGATCTGAGGAAGAACGAGCTGAGGACTGGACACCATGGGCCCCTCCAGGCCAGAATCGAAGGCTTTTACCTAAGTTATAAAAGTCCGCCTATCCTGCCTGTGGGCCACAGTCTCCCGTGTGCTTCTCAGTCATACTTTTACAGTCGCTATTGGAGTCTACATCGGTTTGAAAGGGTCTGTGGCAAAAGGACGAGACTGATACAAAGCGAAAGTTAAGCAGGGCTTTATTTTGTGCCAAACATCGAGAATCAAACTGACCTGCCAGGGCCGTCTCTTGCAAAGAGGCGACCCTCCCAGCCTCACAGACTAACTTTTTAGAGTAAAGGCCATGTGGTTGAGCCTGGCCACAGACAGGAGGCCAATTGAATTACAATTCACCCCATGATAGTCATTTAATCAGCCTGTGACCTTGGCTGGAATCGGCACCCTTGTCTGGCGCCTGATAGGCGGGGCTCACACTCTTTGGGGGGTAATACCTGCGCTTTCCATTGATTGGACGTTTCCACCTGGCCTGGCTCATCTTTGGCGGGTAGGGAGGTAATACGTGTGCTTTTACTGATTGGATGTTTCCACCTGGCCGGACAGGTCCTTGTATCTGGGCTCCGTTATTTTTGCCCAGCCTGACATGTCCTGGTATCTGCGTTCCGTTATTGGGGCTATTTGGCCGTATTTAACCAGTTCTGTTTCTAAGCGCTTTCCTCTTGGGGGGGAAGGGGCAGGTTCAATCTAAGTTTACTGCATAAACAACAAAATGGCTCGCTCTGGCTAAGTATGCCCTTACAGGTTTCCTTGGGTTTGCCTCGCCCAGCAGTGCCCTGCACCACCCTGGGTTAGGGCATCAAGCAGACCAGCCTCCATTCCCCGAAACCCGAAGCAAAGGCAAGCCCCTCGTGTGTACTGGAGTGCACTGGAGTGCACGCGCACTGAGTGTCCCCGCTGCCCGCCAGCGCCATTGTGACCAACTGGGCGTTCCGTGCCACCCCAGGCACAGGGCCAGACCCGTGCGGGGCGCTGGGCAGGCCTCTTGCCTTTGGTTGGGGGGCCCCTGAAATGCCAGAGGGGCTGAGGCGTATTGGGGGGAGTAACGTTGACTCTCTTTGGGGGACATCCAGAGGCCAACAACTTTGTACGTCCTGGTGTTGGGAGTCCTGGGCCTGGAGCCTATTCCCCCGAGAGCCTAACGTGCCAACCCCTGGCAGTAGGGCCCCCTAGCCCGCGTGTCCCCTGCTCAACCTGGGCAGGAGGAGGAAGCTGATAGAATCTCAGGTGTCTTCTGAAAAGTGCATCTGGCGGTGTGAGTGGTTGCCTTCTGAGGGTCACGTGTCCTTCCTGCCAGGTGGGCATTCTTCTCCTTGGACCCAGTCCCTTTTTTGTAAGCCCGCTGGAATGCAGAGGCAGTGCAGATAATCCCCTTTTTTATTTTTTTAAAAAAGATTTTATTTATTTGACAGAGATCACAAGTAGGTAGAGAGAGGAGGAAGCAGGCTCCCTGCCAAGCCCAATGCGGGCCTCTATCCTAGAACCCTGAGATGATGACCCCAGCTGAAGGCAGAGGCCTAACCCACTGAGCCACCCAGGCGCCCAGATAATCCCCTTTAAATCCCTCTTCCTTGGCATATTATGATTGCACGAATCAAGGGTTGCTAGATTGGGCTGGGGCCCTGAAGATCACACAAGGGATGATCTCATGTATTTTACAGAGCAAGTCAGGTTTAGGAATCACGGCATAGGAAATTTCTTTCTGATAAAATACCCAAGCTGCTTATACATCACCTAATCTTGGCCATCCTGCTTTGAGAGGTTGAAGATTTAAATTAACAACACCCTAAAATACCCCAGGAAAATGTTCTGACCTAAGGGGCGGGAAGTAGCTGGTCATTTAGCAGGTGACTGGCAGAGGACACTTCCTATTAGAGGGAGAAAGGAAAATAGGATGGTTTTCCCTGTTTAAAAGAGGTTACCCAAAGCCCTGAAGCGGAAGGAAATTGCCCAAATCACCCTTCCAGGCATTGCCACAATCAAGACATGGAATTACAGATCAAAAGATTTTAATCTTCTGATTACATAAATATTTATCACCAACTTGTCCTTACAGTGGTTATACTATTTAATGTTATTTATTTATTTATTTATTTTTTATTACTGCCTGTATTTACTGGCAGTGTTTCCCCACATTCTGCCACATTTGGTATTGTCAGAACTTTTTACTGTATCACTTTTTTTAATTGAATGAATTGATTAAATTGATTCATTTCTATTTCACTAATGATTGCTGAGACTATCTTTTCATGTTTATTGGGCATTGCATTTCATGTTGTGAAAATGCCTACTTTTTTGCCCATTTTTCTTTAATCCTTAAATTTTATACAAGATACAAATAAAACATAAATCAATTTTCAACTAAAAACAAAACCCCAAGCATCACAGGTAAATCTAAAGACTCCTTTGATTACCACCTTAAGATCATTTCCTCCATCTCCTCAGAGGAACCACTGTTGTCAGTATAGTATATATTTTTAGAATATTCCAAAAATAGTTTTATAACCGGAACCTACTGATAAATCATAGCAGTGAGAAAAAAAATCAGAAATGAGTGTTATGAGTACATATAAAATTATAAAAAAATTATAAAATTATAATTATAATTATTAAAATTACAAATCATAAAATTTAATTATATAATTAAAATCATAAAATTATTTAAAAAATCAGAAATGAGTGTTATGAGTACATATAAAATTATATTGACTATACTGTAGTCCATTAAGTGTGCATCATATCTAAAAAAGCAATGCACATAACCATCATCTGAGCTTTCAGCAAGTCCTAATCTTTTTGCAGGCGGAGGGTCTTGGTTCAGTGCTGATGGCTGCTGACCAGTCAGGGTGGTGGTTGCTGAAGTTTGGGATGGCTGAGGCAATTTCCCAAAATAAGACAACAGTGAAGGTAAACACATGGGTTGACTCTTCCTTTCACAATTTCTTTGTGACATGTGGTACCGACTGATAGCATTTTGCCCACAGCAGAACTTCTATTAGAATTGGAGTCAGTCTTCTCAAACCCTGCCTCTGCTTTATCAACTAAATTCATGTAATCTAAATCCTTTGGTGTCATTTCAACACTCTTCAGAGCATCTTTATCAGGATAGATTTCATCTCAAGGAACAGCTTTTTGTTTATCCATAGGAAGCAACTTCTCATCTGTTAAAGTTTTATCATAATCTCAGGGTCATGAGATCGAGCCCCAAATCAGCCTCCACGTTGGGTGTGGAGCCTGCTTAAGATTCTCTTTCCCAGAATGTCCAATGGAAAAAAGACAGCCTCTTCAATAAATGGTGCTGGGAAAATTGGACAGCCACATGCAGAAAAATGAAACTGGACCATTTCCTTACACCACACACAAAAATAGACTCAAAATGGATGAAGGACCTCAATGTGCAAAAGGAATCCATCAAAATCCTTGAGGAGAACACAGGCAGCAACCTCTTCGACCTCAGCCGCAGCAACATCTTCCTAGGAACATCGCCAAAGGCAAGGGAAGCAAGGGCAAAAATGAACTATTGGGATTTCATCAAGATCAAAAGCTTTTGCACAGTAAAGGAAACAGTTAACAAATCAAAAGACAACAGACAGAATGGGAGAAGATATTTGCAAATGACATATCAGATAAAGGACTAGTGTCCAAAATCTATAAAGAACTTAGCAAACTCAACACCCAAAGAACAAATAATCCAATCAAGAAATGGGCAGAGGACATGAACAGACAGTTCTGCAAAGAAGACATCCAGATGGCCAACAGACACATGAAAAAGTGCTCCGTATCACTCGGCATCAGGGAAATACAAATCAAAACCACAATGCGATATCACCTCACACCAGTCAGAATGGCTAAAATCAACAAGTCAGGAAATGACAGATGCTGGCGAGGATGCGGAGAAAGGGGAACCCTCCTACACTGTTGGTGGGAATGCAAGCTGGTGCAACCACTCTGGAAAACAGCATGGAGGTTCCTCAAAATGTTGAAAATAGAACTGCCCTATGACCCAGCAATTGCACTATTGGGTATTTACCCTAAAGATACAAACGTAGTGATCCAAAGGGGCACGTGCACCCGAATGTTTATAGCAGCAATGTCCACAATAGCCAAACTATGGAAAGAACCTAGATGTCCATCAACAGGTGAATGGATCAGAAGATGTGGTATATATACACAATGGAATACTATGCAGCCATCAAAAGAAATGAAATCTTGCCATTTGTGACAACATGGATGGAACTAGAGTGTATCATGCTTAGCGAAATACGTCAAGCGGAGAAAGACAACTATCATATGATCTCCCTGATATGAGGAAGTGGTGATGCAACATGGGGGCTTAAGTGGGTAGGAGAAGAATCAATGAAACAAGATGGGATTGGGAGGGAGAGAAACCATAAGTGACTCTTAATCTCACAAAACAAACTGAGGGTTTCTGGGGGGAGGGGGTTTGGGAGAAGGGGGTGGGATTATGGACATTGGGGAGGGTATGTGCTTTGGTGAGTGCTGTGAAGTGTGTAAACCTGGTGATTCACAGACCTGTACCCCTGGGGATAAAAATATATGTTTATAAAAAATAAAAAATTATATAAAATAAAATAAAGATACTTGGAATGTTAAAAAAAAAAAAAAAGATTCTCTTTCCCTCCTTCTCCCTCTGCAGTGCCCCTGCCCCCCACCGTTCTCTCTCTGGCTCTCCCTAAAATAAAATAAAATAAAATAAAATAAAATAAAAGTTTTATCATGAGATTGCAATAATTCGGTCCCATGTTTGGGTTCCACTTCTAATTCTAGGTCTCTTACTAATTCTACCACTTCTTCAGTAACTTCCTCTACTGAAGTAGTCATCCATATGATTGGAATCAACTTCTCTCAGCTCAGTCTGTTTCTCCCTTTCCCTCTGCCTCTCCCTCTGCTCATGAGCTCTCTCCCAAATAAATAAATAAAATCTTTTTTTTAAGAAAGAAAATGGGGGCACCTGGGTGGCTCAGTGGGTTAAGCTGCTGCCTTTCGCTCAGGTCATGATCCCAGGGTCGTGGGATCAAGCCCCGAATCAGGCTTTCTGCTCAGCAGGGAGCCTGCTTCCCCTCTCTCTCTGCCTGCCTCTCTGCCTACTTGTGATCTCTCTCTGTCAAATAAATAAATAAAATCTTTTTTAAAAAAATTAAAAAAAAGGAAATGTGCAAAATTATAGCTTTTGTATGGGGATGAAATAAACATTAGATGTAGTGATACAGGTAAATCTTAGTAGAGTTCCATGGAACAAGGAAGGCACTCAACAAACATTTCCTTCTCTTTCTTGTATGTGTGTTCTGATATCCGGAGCTAATCTGCTTTGTGGTTATTGCTGGCCTCTAGGAAAATAGTGAGAGTGTTAAGACCCCTGGCAGCAAGGACCACGGATGCCCCTCTCTGGGATCTGTGAGGAAATGTAGCAACTCTTGTGACCCTTCTGAGGTGGGACACTGTAAGGGTTCTGATGGGTGCTATTGGGTGAGGACATCACACTCCTATGAATTGGTATGTCAGGATTTCGAGTCCGAAGTGTCTGGGACTTTCAAGATAGACTTGATTTTCATGTCTTTTATCTCATCTTCAGGTAAAGTCTTCCCAGAGCCCCATCATTTAGAGGAGAATTCCATAGGAAGTATGGCTGCTCTACATTTATCAGTTTTGTGTGAGGTAGGATGTACCTTCTGCCATTTCTTTTTTTTTTTTTTCCTTCTGCCATTTCTAAACAACTATTTTGGTTTTCATTAAATAACCAAGAAGTTTGTAAAATAAAGAGTGAAACCTTTTATCATCCCTTCAGTCCACCCCACAGAAATAAGTGTTAGCAAGTTTGGGATGTGACCGTTGGGATTTTGTCCCACTTGTTTGAGTGCGTGTACGTTCGAATGTTCTAGAAGCACCTTCTTCTTTTAAGTGATTGTATATGGCATCATATGGTTGTTCCATAATTTCTTCATATATTCCCCTTTTGGTGGCTGACTTCCTTGCTTTTACACTCCATGCTACAGCAAGAATTCTTGCACAAATCATTTACAGACTTGTATTAATGTGTTACAGATCATAAGATTTCCACCTTAAAGATTTTGATAGAGGCGTCAAAAATGCCTTTTGAAAGATTCTCATCATTTGTAAATAAGAATGAGAATATCAATTTCCAGTACGTGTAAATATCAATGTTAGGTGCTGTCAAGCTTCAACATTTTTGCCAGGCATGTACTAATGAGAAAATGTATCACATTATGGAATTTATTTTTAGAGATCAATGAAGTAAAAATCTATCTTGCCAAATGAGTAGCCGATGCAATATTTTCTGAACGAGTCATGTTTTCCTCAGTTGTCTGAAATGCTGCCTTTATTATAAACCAACTTGATCTATGTACCAGGTAGTGTTTCCTTATTCCTTAATCTGTTTGACTGATGTATTTATACATTTGTGCACGAGGATCATCACATAGTCCTGATTTATAGAGATATAAAGCACTAGCAGATATCTGGTAGAAAATATTTCCAATATTTTCCTTTTCTGAAAGTTTCTTGGGGCACCAGGGTGGCTCAGTTAGTTAAGCAGCTGCCTTCTGCTCAGGTCATGATCCGAGGGTCGTGGGATCAAGCCCTACATGGGGCTCCCTGGTCAACGGGGAATCTGCTTCTCCCTCTCCCTCTGTCTGCCGCACCCCCTGCTTGTGCTTGCTTTCCCCACCCTGTGTGAAATAAGTAAATAAAATCTTTAAAAAAAAAAAAGAAGGAAGGAAAGTTTCTTGACTACTCTAGTACATTGACTATCAGAATTTTGTAATCAATTTACCAAGTTTTAGCAAATATGCCATGTAGCAAATATTCCATTATAATTGGAATTGTATTGGATTTATAGATTATTTTGGAGGCAATTGATAGACATTAAGTCTGCCAACCTAGGAAAAATGATATAGGTTCCCATTTTTCAAGTTTTTAATGCCTTTTTTTTTTTCACTCAAAAGGTCTCACATATTTATTACTGAACCAACCTACTGGTGCAGAAGCATAGTAACAGAAAAAAATCACTTCTATGAAACAAGTCTGTTGTTTATATAGTAGGGATGTTTATAGAGTGACAAGATAGAAGCATGTGACCTTCGAGCGGCATAAATATGTGTGTGGTCTTATGTGCCACCCTTATAGACCCACCTTGTTCCCTTTCAGTGCCTCCTTTTGGAGTTGTACTTGATTTTACTACCAGTTTTCGTCTGAATCCACTGTGGAATGGGACAATTCTCCTTTTGTTTCATGACCAGGAAGCCCTTGATCCTGAAAGTCCTTTTTTTTTTTTTAAGATTTTATTTATTTATTTGACAGAGACAGCGAGAGAGGGAACACAAGCAGGAGGAGTGGGAGAGGGAGAACAGGCTTCCCGTTGAGCAGAGAACCCGATGTGGGGCTCGGTGCAGGGCTCCATCCCAGGGCAAGACCCAGACCAAAGGCAGACGCTTAACAACTGAGCCACCCAGGTGCCCTCCTGAAAGTCTTTTGAGAACACAAGGCAAGGAGCAGTCAACCATATACATCACAAAAGCAGAGAAAAGGAGAGAGCTCAAGTTTTTATTGTCCTTTAAAAAAATGTAGATTTCTTCATATAAATGTTTTTGCTATTTAAAAAAATTTATTAAATTTTTCTTTGATAGAGATAGCAAGAGATGGAATTCATGCAGATAGAACATTCAGATAGAACAGGCTCCCCACTGAGCCAGAAGCCCAATGTAGGACTCAATCCCGGGAACCTGCCATCATGATCTGAGCCAAAGGCGGCCACCTAACTGACGGAGCCACCTGGGCATCCCAATTGTTTTACATTCTTTTTGGGTTTCTTCCTTTTATGATTATGAAGTATCCTTCTTCATCTCTTATTATGGTCTTTGTCATAAAGTCTGTTTTGTCTGATATAAATATTGCTATCCTGGCTTTCTTTTCACATCCATTTGCATGATAAATGCTTTACCATCCCTTCCCTATCAATCTGCATGTGTCGTTAATTCTGGAATGACTGACTGTCTTGTAGGCAGCATATAGATGGGTCTTCTTTTTTTTTAATCCCCTCCATCACCCTCTGTCTTTTGACTGGAGCATCCAGTTCATTTATAGGTATGTACATTTTGTTACTTGTCATGATTGTTTTTATGGTTATTCTCTTGCTCTCTTCTCCCACAGTTTTCTGGCTTTCATTGGCGATATACTTGGATTACTTTCTCTCTAGTTTTTGTGTATCTATATTGATTTTTAATTTATGGTTACCATTAGGCTTATATATAACATCTTATGCATATAGTAGTGTGTATTAAGTTGATGGTCACTTAAATTTGATAGATACAATTGGTTTCTGTAACAGAAACAAAGCTAATCAGTGTATTGTTTAGAGATACATATACATTTAGTCAAACTATAAAGAAAAGCAAGGAAATGTTTAACCCAACATTTAGGATAGGTTATTACCCCCACAAGGATAAAATCCAGGAAGGCCACACAGGTGGATTCAAATGTATTGGTAATGATTAATTTAATTTAATTTAATTTTATTGTTTCTTTTTTTTTAAGCTGGGTATTGGTGCACTGTTGTTCAGTTTATAGTGAACTGGGGTCTCCACAGATTTGCATTTGCTCAGTTTCTAATCTCAGAATATTCTAAAGAAATATTTTTTCAATTTTATTTTATTTTTAAAGATTTTATTTATCAGAAAGAGAGCACAAGCAGGGGGAGCAGCAGGCAGAGGGAGAAATAGGCTCCCCACTGAGCAGGGAGCCCAATGTGGGGCTCTATTCCAGGATCCTGGGACCGTGACTTGAGCCAAAGACAGACGCTTAACCAACTGAGCCACCAAGGCATCCCTTAAAGAAACACGTTTAAAAATCTTTTTCACTGCAAACACTTTTTTATTCCAGTCTTGTGTGAAAAATATGTTGTTTAATTAATCTCTGATACCACTCTCCTTTGAGAATCTGCCTCTTTCCCTGAGCATATCTACATGTGGGAATATATTAGAAAGAGGGCTTTAAATAATTCATTCTTCTTATATTTATTATATGAGCCCTTTGCCAAGTAGTCAGCATGGATAATAAACTCCATGACACATAGTTTCTGTTTCCAAGATTTCCTCTTTGGCAGTAGAAGAAAATAAATCTTTTTATTTAGAAGTAAATAAATCTTACCACAGCTTGTAGATGAATAGCTCTTGAAAAAAATAAAAAAAGAATGCTGTAAATGAATACTTTCAGTCATTGTATTTTAAGAACTCTCACTTTATATGCACGGTGGAGAATTTCTATAGTTTTTCTTTGCATTTTGAAGAATTTTTGCTTTTTAAAATTTCCTATTTGTTTCCAAGCATTTATATATGTTCTACTTAATTGGCACTATGATCATGAATTTTTGTCTCTTTCAACTTTATGGGAATTGTCATAAAGCAAATTACTGAGAAAATGTATTGGTTAATATATGATGACTTTTATGGACTCTAGTTATCTCTATAAACTTCCATGCATTAATTTTTTTAATTTTCTAAGTTGGGCAATTTAAAAATATCATTACCCTTCTCTTGTATCCTAAATCTATATTATAGTTATAAATACTTTTTACTGTAGTTGTAATCTTGGTATATAAGTTGTATCAAATATGAGTAAAGCAGGGGATTTTATGCTAAAGGTAATAAAAGATGCTAAAATGTAAAATATGTTGTCAAAATATCACTTAAATAGCTATATTGGAAAATAAGTTGCATTTGCTGAAAATAAATTTAATTTTTTAAACCCTTATTTCCATAAATATACTTAATTTTAAATAAATGCATGAATCATTTACTATTTATATTTAGTAGAGTCTTTCATTTTCTTTTTCTCTTTTGATAGGCCCTCCCTCCATTATTCCCCTCTCCCCACCTCTGGTGACCCATGTTAACAAACATATGTATTTTGACATATTTTTCTCTGTACTTAAATGCACATATATATGTACTTGAATATTCACATTTGGGGACATTGGTCATTGTTTTTACAGAAATGGAATTATATTTTATATACCTTCATATGTTGCTTTTATCTTATTTTTAAAACCTTAAAGTATCTAGTACAATACTTCTGTCTTTTTTTAAAAGGTTATATTCATTTATATGCCAGAGAGTGAGCACACAAGCAGGGGGAGTGGCAGGGAGCCTGATGCAGGACTCAGTCCCAGGATCTTGGGATCATGTCCTGCACCAAAGGCAGATGCTTAACCAACTGAGCCACCCAGGCACCCTACTTTGTCTTTTAAAAAATACTTTGTGGCTGGGGCGTCTGGGTGGCTCAGTGGGTTGGGCCTCTGCCTTCGGCTCATGATCAGGGTCCTGAGATCGATCCCCACATCAGGCTCTCTGCTCAGCGGGGAGCCTGCTTCCTCCTCTCTCTCTCTCTCTCTCTGCCTGTCTCTCTGCCTACTTGTAATCTCTGTATATCAAATAAATAAATAAAATCTTTTAAAAAAATAAAAATACTTAGTGGCTATATAATATTCCATGTGTAGATGGTCATGGGATGAAAAGCTAATACAATGAAAATTCACTGTGATGTTTGCATGCTTTAACAAATGATTGGAATTCATTTTAGTAATAATTTAGTAGTAGAAAGTTGATCCTTTTCACTTTCACTATCACTTTTACACTAGAGCAGTTAACTTTCCCTTTGCATTGGAAATAATTTTCTGCTTTTTCCATCTCTTTCAGACTACAAGATCAAACTTGAAACTAAGCAACCTGATCCTAGATACTTCTGAAGAAACTTGCCAGGGGACCATAATAGAATGATTCATTAATAATGACCCACAGGACCCTAGTTTAAGAGAATCCTGGAAAAGATATAACAGGTTATTGTGACAGAATAGTTAGGAAATTTTGAATGGAAAACAATTACCCATGAAAAAACTGTCCCCGAGAAAGTTACTTCTTGTTGAAGTCTATTCTCTTTAAAGAACAGAGAATTCTGGGGGCACCAGGGTGGCTCAGTGGGTTAAAGCCTCTGCTTTCAGCTTAGGTCATGATCCCAGGGGCCTGGGATCAAGCCCCACTTCGGGTTCTCTGCTCAGCCAAGAGCCTGCTTCCTCCTCTCTCTCTCTGCCTGCTTCTCTGACTACTTGTGATCCCTGTCTGTCAAATAAATAAATTAAAAAAAAAAAAACCAAACTTTAAAGAACAGAGAATTCTTATAGAAGATAGTGATACCTAAGTGATCTATATGGACAAAGTTGTCAAGAAAACTCTGAGCTAATTATTCCATCAGGAACTAACCTGGGTAAGACAATTTTCAAAACTACTAAAGGCAACAGAGATGTGAGCCAGGCCTCCCGACTTAAAATAGAAGAGATAAGTAATGGTAAAGAGAAATCTTATAAATGTAATACATGTGGAAAAGCTTTTAGTTTTAGGTCATCCCTTATTCAATGCCACAGAATTCATACTAGAGAGAAACTGTATGAATCTAAATGTGATAAATGTGGGAAAGTTTTGAGTCAACCTGCAGACCTTCATATCAACAGAAGAAAATCAACAGAAAATTCACAGTGAAGAAAACCCTATAAATGTAATCAATGTGGGAAAGCCTTCATTGTTTCTTCAACTTTTAAAGGATTTCATTTATTTATTTGACAGAGAGAGAGAGAGAGATCACACATAGGCAGAGAAGCAGGCAGGGGTGGGGAGCAGGCTCCCCGCTGAGCAGAGAGCCCAATGTAGGGCTCGATCCCAGGACCCTGAGACTATGACCTGAGCCAAAGGCAGACACTTAACTGACTGAGCCACCCAGATGCCCCTGTTTCTTCAACTTTAATCGCTTATCAGCAAATTTATGCTGAAGTCAAACCTTATGAGCACACTGTCTGTGGAAAAGCCTTTGGGAAATGTGCACCCTTTACCCAACTACTGAGAATTCATACTGGAAGAAACTTTATGTATGTCATGAATGGGGTAAAGCCTCCAGTAAAGCCTCCAACATCAAAACTCACCAGACATCAAGAAAATCACACTGTAAAGAAGCCCTACAGATGTGGCAATTGTGGGAAAGCTTTCAGCAATAACTTATACCTTACTGTACATGAGGATCCATTCTGAAGAAAGGCCACGTAAATGCAATGAATGTGGGAAGGTATTCAGGAGTTTCCCAGATTTTGCCATCCATCAGAGAATCCACACTGGAGAGAAACCCTATGAATGTAGTGAATGTGGAAAATCATCTAGTTGTATACAAAACCTCAGGGCACATCAGAGAATTACGTGGCCATATACGTGGCTTTACATGTATATATGTAATGAATGTGGGAGAAACTTCAGAAATAAATCAAGCCTTACTGTACATCAAAGAATTCATGAGAGGGGCGCCCGGGTGGCTCAGTTGGTTAAGCGGCTGCCTTCGGCTCGGGTCATGATTCCAGGGTCCTGGGATCAAGCCCTGCATCAGGCTCTCAGCAGAGAGCCTGCTTCTCTCTCTCCCTATCTCCCTGCCACTCTGCGTACTTGTGCTCTCTCTCTAGCTGTCAAATAAACAAATAAAATATTAAAAAAAAAGAATTCATGAGAGACAAACTGTACACGTGCAGTGAATATGGAAAGGCCTCCTCGTGTTCCTCATCTCTTCCTGTTCATCAGTGAATTCATACAAGCGAAAAACCTTATGGGAGTAATGAATGCAAGGAACTATTCAGGCTAAAATCACACCTAATTGTTCACCACAGAATCCGTACTGTTGAGAAACCGTACCAATGTGCTGAATGTGAGGAAGTATTCACTCAAATGGTAAGTCTCACAGAACGTGAGAAAATTCGCATTGGATTCAAACCATCTCAATGTACCTAGTGTGGGAAATCTTTGAGGAGTAATTGTACATCAAAAGACCCACGATGAAGAAAAAACATTAATGAATGTAGGAAATTTTTGCTACCATGTCACAGCTCAGTCTGCATAAATTCTTTCCTACTGGTGAGAAACCTTTCAAATGTGGGGCACCTGGGTGGCTCAGTGGGTTAAAGCCTCTGCCTTCTGCTCAGGTCATGATCTCCGGGTCCTGGGATCAAGCGCCGCACCGGGCTGTCTGCTCAGCAGGGCGCCTGCTTCCCCCTCTCTCTGCCTGCCTCTCTGCCTACTTGTGATCTCTCTCTCTGTCAAATGAATAAATAAAATCTTAAAAAAAAATAAAAGAAACCTTTCAAATGTAATCAATGTGAAAAGGTCTTCACCCAGTAATGCAGGCCTCAATGCCCATCAAAGAATACATACAGGAGGGGCTCCTGGGTGGCTCAGTGGGTTAAGCTTCTTCTCTCAGCTAGGTCATGATCTCCGGGTCCTGGGATCAAGCCCTGCATTGGGCTCTCTGCTCAGCAGGGAGCCTGCTTCCCTTCCTCTCTCTCTCTGCCTGCCTCTCTGCCTCCTTGTGATCTCTATCAAACAAACAAACAAATAAATAAATAAATAAAATCTTAAAAAATAAAAAAAGAGTACATACAGGAGAGAAACCACTGACGGGTAATGACTATGGAAAGTGCATTCAGCCAGATGATACATGGTGTAGAACATCAGAGAATTCAAACTGGGGAGAAACCCCATAAATGTGATGACTTTAGAAAGGCCTTCAATAAAGGTTCTTAACCTTGCTGTGCATCTGAGAACACATACTAGAGAGAAGAAATATCCGGAATGTTTTACCAGTGTATCACGACTCATCCTTCTTTGGAGAGCTCATATCAGGGAGAAGCCCTATGCATGGAAGGAATGTGGGAACACCATCAGGAGTAATTCTGACTTTACTGTACATTACAAAGTACATAATAGAGAAAAACTTCATAAGTGAATGTGGACAAGCTTTCAGATGTAGCTCGTGCCTTAGCGTACATCAGAGAACATAGCAAACAGTATGGCTATAAGGAATACAAGAGGCCATATAATGTCAGAATGCATGCTGAAATACATTTTATATGTTTAATGAATACAGGACGGAAAATCTTCAGCAATTATTTACAACTCATATTCATCAAAAAAATTCTGGAGAGTGAAAACTTACAACTATAACAAACATGGGAAATTAATTATATATCGAGTTTTGTGGCTTACTAGAAAATTTAGAGTTAATAAATGAACCATAATTGACATGGATTTTTTTTCCAAATATCATTCTTTCAGTTTTCACTGAATACCTTGGAAACCATCTTGGAAATCAATTGTATAGCACAACAAACGGAGGAGAGTGAATTGTGGAAGTAAGTATTCAACTTCAAAATTGAGAAAACAAAAGTCCCTAGTTCATCAGTCTCTGAAAGAATTATGTTAATTAGTAAAATAAAAACTTTGGTAGAAAATCAGTAACATGTATAATCTAGCACAGAAAGATATGCAAAATTTTAAAAATTATTTTTATCTTATAAAACCTATGTAATTATATTGCTAGATACTAAGGAAGTATAGAAAAAAGAAAACATTCCCTATAACCCAACAATCCTAATAATCATTTCATAAATTTTGCTTATTTATTTCAAGTCTTTTTTTAAAAAGATTTTATTTATTTATTTGACAGAGACAGCAAGGGAGGGAGCACAAGCAGGGGGAGTGGGAGAGGGAGAACCAGCCCCCACTCCAAGGAGGGAGCCACATGTGGGGCTTGATGCCAGGACCCTGGAATCATGACCTGAGCTGAAGGAAGACTCCTAACAACTGAGCCACCCAGGCACCCCTCAAGTCTTTCCTAAAAATAAAATAGCCATATGTTGTATTGTAAAAATAACATTGTAATAAGGGTAAAAACAGAGAAAAATGTTAACAACCTAAATCTTGCCACCCAGAAATAAGTAGTATCACATGTTTATTCTAGGCTTTATTTTTATGTACCTATTTTGTAGTTTTTATCTTATTACACAGATGAGGGGGTTCCTGGCTCTTTCAGAAGAGCATGTGACTCTTTTTTTTTTTTTAAAATATTTTATTTATTTATTTGACAGAGAGAAATCACAAGTAGATGGAGAGGCAGGCAGAGAGAGAGAGAGAGAGAGAGGGAAGCAGGCTCCCTGCTGAGCAGAGAGCCCGATGCGGGACTCGATCCCAGGACCCTGAGATCATGACCTGAGCCGAAGGCAGCGGCTTAACCCACTGAGCCACCCAGGCGCCCCGAGCATGTGACTCTTGATCTTGGGGTCAAGAGTTTGAGCCCCACATTGGGTGTAATGGTTACTAAAAAAGAGTAAATGAACTTAAAAAAAAATCTCACTATGCAGATGTTTCCATAACATTACATCATAGATATATTTCCCCTTTGTGGTGTGAAGTGTAACCAGGGTGTTAAACAGAAATCAAGAGAAGGAGGAGGGAGCAACTTTATTTTTATGTGTCACTTTCAGTTGAAATTTCATAAATGGCTGGTTTTTCATTTGGCTGAAAATTCAGGCAAAGTCTGCATCACATGAATATGAACCAAATGAGGGTCACATGTGAGAGGGATGGCAATAGAGTCATCTTGAATCCTGTCCATCACAATTTGGGGAAAAGGAGCCCCATAACATTTTGGGAAAAAGAGATTTTGTGATTGTATTTGTAAAATGTAGTCACAACTTAGAAATGAAAATGGCTGGTTCCATATAATTAAGAAAAGTCCTTGGCTGGTGCTGTTGTAGCCTGGTCTTGTACTTTTCGGACTTTGTAGAGGTGTAAAAGTGACTCAACACTTCCATGGGTTTGTTTTGTGTGTGTGTGTGTGTGTGTGTGTGTGTGTGTGTTTTAATAGAGACAGAGCAACAAGAGAGGGAACACAAGCAGAGAGTGGGAGACGGAGAAGCAGACTCCCTGCTCAGCACAGAGCCTGGACACAGACTTGTTCCCAGGACAAGACCTGAGCAGAAGCCAGATGCTTAATGACTGAGCCACCCAGGGGCCCCTCCACGGGTTCTTAAGCAATCTTCCCATCTTTCTGGAATCTTCTCATGTTTCTGGAATTCTAGTATGTGCTCATGCATCTGAGCACTAAGCAATTATACCTTCCTCAGTTCTTAGGAAGCTGGTAGTAACTTCAGCTGCTTCTGCTAAAAGCCCATGTACTCTACCTCTCATCTCAGAGATGACCCCATTGCCATCTCTCGCATGTTCATGGTATGGACACTTTGCCTTAAGGAACTCTGCAAATGCAAGGCACTCGTGCAACCACTCCTCTCATACATATCAGCCATTAGACACCTCATTTCTTACCCTTTGGATTTCTTCAGTGGTCAGACTTCATCTGCAGAGAATGCATATCAAATACATACAAGGGATCTTTAAAAGTCTTTTTGTATTCTCCAGTTTATGCCCTTAATAGAGAGGGGGAAAAAAGAATTAGGAGCCATCTAATTCATTCTTGGCCATGTACTTTTAAAATGTACATCTGATTGTTATCTTGGGGCTTTCTCCAATATTTTCATTTTAACATCACACTTCAGAAGGTTTTTTTACCCCCAAGAATCTATTATCTTGAGACATCTTTTGAATAAGTAAGGGGTGCCTGGGTGGCTCAGTTGGTTATGTGTCTGCCTTAGGCTCAGGTCATGATTTCAGGGTCTTGGGATTGTCCAGTGGCTCCGCATTCAGGTGTTTCTTCTTCCTTCTCCCTCTGCCCTTCCCCCACTCATGTTCTCTCTTTCTCAAATAAACCCCAAAAAACAAAAAACAAAACAAAACAAAAAAAACAGTGACATCTCAGATAACTTTCAAGCAAAAATAAATAAGTTAAAATAATGTCCATCCTGAGGAAGATAGACTAGACAAAGCACTAAGTTTAAAGCGTTTTCTTACTCTTCCATCTAGAACAAAAAAGCTCAATACATGCGAATAAATGTATGAAATATATAGACACATTCAAGATGAAAACTTGTATTTCACTTATGAAATGTTTATAATGTGTGCACTTTAAAAAAAAAGATTCATTTAAAATCATCTCAGTATTGCCTCCTTTAAGCTCTTAGATCCATATTAAGTCAATAACTGAACATCCTAGCCATGGCCAACACACAGGATTTTTTTGGTTACATTATGCCTAAAGGCAGCTGCAGTTTGCTTTGGGCCCAAAACTAATGTAACTTAAAATGATCTCATTCTAACCGTCCATGAAAATATGGAATTCTTAGATACTATATTTATTATGTTCAAGAGTCCAGTTCATTTAAGTTCAACAGCAACAGGGAGGCTGAGTAAGAAAGAAATTCTGCAAATAAAAATATAAAAACAATTTTTAGTTCTAATTTTAAAGTACAGAAAGACCCCCCCCCATTTTTTTTTTTAAAGAAAGATCTTTTTAAAATAAATTTCTCCTACTCTCTTACTCCTGAAATCCTGGTGCTATACAAAAGAGTTGGAAACAAGGATTTGGATATGCATAAAAGAATTTGGACATGGTATATACACATGTACGTCATTAACAAATGTAAGGAAAATTCTAGAAAAGAACAATGGCTAAGGATTACCAAGTTAATTTTTCCAAGCCCTTTAGAACACAAAAGCAAAGAACAATTGCTATGATTTTTTTTTTTTTTTAATGCTGGTAACATTTGGGAATAATTTCCAGAGTTGTAAAGTCTTAAATGTGTAGTACCTTTTAAACTGTGCCTTTGAAAAATACTGATATCATAGAACCATCTATTTTAAGTTGTCAAAACTTTCATTTTGGGAGAACATGAAGATGATGACCAAGTTGCTTTTCTGTAGATCTGATTATGTGAAATATTCTTACTTAAGAATATTCTATTCTTGGGGCGCCTGGGTGGCTCAGTGGGTTAAAGCCTCTGCCTTTAGCTCAGGTCATGATCCCAGGGTCCTGGGATTGAGCCCCACATCGGGCTCTCTGCTCAGCAGGGAGCCTGCTTCCTCCTCTCTCTCTGCCTGCCTCTCAGCCTACTTGTAATCTCTGCCTGTCAAATAAATAAATAAAATCTTTAAAAAAAAAAAGAATATTCTATTCTTGTGATGACACCATCACATATGCGGTGAAATATTTATAAAAATGAAATCTGGCAATTTGCTATTGTTTGAATACCGAATCTTGAGGTAATGCAGAAATTTGCAATTCCTATGAAACTGGGAGAGAGAAAACTTTGATTTTCAAGTGTAACTGATTTTTATGGCAAAAAGAAGTATGTATTTTCATTTCTTTTTTTAAAAAAAGATTTTATTTATTTGACAGACAGAGACCACAAGTAGGCAGAGAGGCAGGCAGAGAGAGAGAGAGGAGGGAGCAGGCTCCCTGCTAAACAGAGAGCCCGATGCAGAGCTCGATCCCAGGACCCTGGGATCACGACCTGAGCCGAAGGCAGAGGCTTTAACCCACTGAGCCACCTAGGCACCCAAGTATCCAGAAAAAAAGGCATCCCCACTACCTAACACATTCCACCATGAAAAGCTAATGCTCATCTGGGAAACCAGCTCAGCATGTCTGCAGTGAGCACCCAAGGTTTTCTCAGCTATGCATATTCTGAACCAGCTCTGACATCCAGGGTCCAAGAGAGGAAAATGCTTCTGACCCTTCTGTGCTTGGCAAACCTCTTTCATGAACTATCTTAGCATCTGAACAACTTGAAATAAAGACCATCTGTCACCATTGCAGCCAGAAGGCACATGCTTAACTATATACTACATGCTGGAGAACTTTACTTTTCTCCTAGATCATCTATTTTTAACCCACACTGCTTCTTATTCTTTCACTTCTAGCTTCTCTTATAGTTTCTCTTCTTTAAATTATTGACTGTTGTCATCAAATAGTTTTTGGCTCATCTTCAGGAAGAATCTTAGCATGTTATATCAAACAATGTATTTTCTTGTTTCCATGTACCTTTAAATTGCAGTACAAGGGTAGAAACACGATGGGAAGAATGTTTGCTTCATTGTCACTGACTAAATTCAGATTCTGGGTTTACAATTACTTTCTTTCTTGAAAAATGTTGTTTCATCTCCTTCTGACCCCCATGGTTTCTGATGAGAAGTCTACTGTCATTTGAATTGTTTTTCTGTTACTTGTACAATGTCCTTTATTTCTTGTTGCTTCCAGGATTCTTCATCTTTAGTTCTCAAGAATTTGATTATGATCTGTCTTAGACTGCAGTTGGCATTTTCTTATCATCTTGCATATGAAGAATTTTGTCTTAGGTCAAATTTAGAGACCAAATTTTGGTTAAATCTGTGTTTTAGCAGGCCTCCCCTGACACCACTCTGGTGGGAGAAGGATGTTCACCACTATGGTGGGAATTCGAGTCCAAGAAACTCAGCTTCTATTAACAGCTCTGAGGAGGGTTATTTCTTGTTCCTGCTGGTCAGGGGTAGAATTTCAGGCTCCTCACTAAACCATCACCATTAATGACACCTTGTCTAGGAGAAGAGAGGCATCTCTTACCACTTCCATGTAACTGTCACTGACATTGTGTGTAGGGAGGCTCAATACTACTAGCTGGGTGGGAATGAAGGTTGCAGCTGCCCATACTGCCTGCTCTGACACTATCCCTGCAAGGAAAGAAGAGCACCCCATTTCAATCTTTGTTGTTGGGGATGAAATAGGACCACAGTTTTTTCTGTGGTGTTTGGCTGAAGCAGAGTGGTTATTTTCTTAAAGGATTTTTGCCACTCTAGGCTGCTCTTTTCTTGGTCCATTAGCCGGAGAGCGACAAGCTTTCCTTGGAGCTTTTTCTCTTTTTCTTTCTTTCTTTCTTTTTTGGTATCGGCACCCACTGGAATATTGGATTGCCAGCTTCTCCAGCACCCAGCTCAGGATACAGGATGCAAAACAAAAATGTAGAAAACCTACCACTGTGTCTTTCCCCAGGTTGTAAGATCCCTAGCTGGTCTGCCTCCTGTCCAACTTTCAGAGTTTTCTTAATTTGTTTTATATAGAGTATCAAGGGTTTTTAGCTGTAATTAATGGATACAGAGAGAAGTGTTCCTATTCCATCTCATCTCACTATCAGTTTACCTTCATTTATGAGAATAATTTGATGGGTATAAATTTCTGGGTTGACAGGTTTTCCCCCCCTTTCAGTACTTTATTTATTTATTTATTTTTAAATATTTTATTTATTTATTTGACACAGAGAGAGGTCACAAGTAGGCAGGGAAGCAGGCAGAGAGAGGGGGAAGCAGGCTCTCCACTGAGCAGAGAGCCCGATGCAGGGCTCGATCCCAGGACCCTGACACCATGACCTGAGCTGAAGGCGGAGGTTTAACCCACTGAGCCACCCAGGTGGACCCCCTTTCGGTACTTTAAAAGCACTCCATTGTCCTCTGGCTTGCTTTTTGCTTTTTTCCCCCCCTTGATGAAAAGTAATTATCTTTGAACCCAGTAAATACTTACTTTTGTTTTTCTAAGATTTTCCTTTATTACTGGTTTGTAGCAATTTGATTATGCTGTGCCTTGGTGTGATTTTCTTCATGTGTTTTCTCTGAATTTCACTGAGCTTCTTGGATCTGTGGATTTATAATTTTCATCAAATTTTGACAGTATTTAGTCATTTCTTCAAGTATTTTTCTACACCCTATCTCTCTCCCCTCCTTCTACCATTCTAATTACACACAGGCTACTTCATGTTGTTCCACAACTCACTGATGCTCTATTTTTCTTCCCTGTGTTTCATTTTGGACAGTTTCTATTTCTGTGCCTTTGAATTCATGATTCTTTCTTTTTGCAGTGTCTAATTAGCTCTTAATCTTCTGTTTTTTTTTTTCATTTCAGATATACTTGTTATCTCCAATAGTTTGATTTCCCACTTAAAATTTTTCCTTTCATAGTTCAAGTGTCACATGTCATATTTTCTCCAAAGTTATCCACTGGCTTTTTGAGATCCGAAGAACCCAGCTCTACAGCGTTCAGCTTCACTGAGCTATTTCCCTGAAGATCCCCATATGTCATATGCTCCCCATATGCTCACCCTGTGTGGGCCCCATATACAATCACAGCAGCATAAAATCCAAGGCACATATAGTAGGACTGGGTTAGGGAGGAAATGGTTTCACTGAGGGAAGATGCCCTAGAGACTTTATGGAGCCTGTTTCACTATGGAAAATAAGGCCTTTGGGCGTTAAACCGTGGAACTGAGGCAAAGAAATGCATGCTTTATCATATATAATAATGTAATAAAACCCGATATGAATAATAAGATAAAAATATTACTATAAATTAATATAAAAATTATTTTTAAATTTGGATGAGCTGAGAAAGTTCTAGATAAAAACCCCAGAAATTATAATGAAAGCATTATAATTTTTCATACAAGAAAGACAAGCAAAAGTGCACACACGCACTTACCAACTCTACTGGCATCCGAAGTTTCAGCTAATTTGCAAAAGGCCTGTATCTTCTATAATTGACAAGAGGTGGTGTCATCTTTTGCCTCTTTCGTGCTAATGCTTGACACATAGTTATAGCCTCTCAATACAAGTTTGTTCAATTTGAATAGATTTTTTTAAGTCACCCAAACTGTCGATAAACACATCCAATTTCCTCTTAAGCCAGACAAAAAAAGTAGAAGAAGAAAAAGAAGAAAAATGGGGGGCCAAAAAACCCCACAAAAAACCAAAACCAAAAACGCTCCGCGCTGAGGATTCCGGGCGCTGTAGTTCGGTAGCCCGACTGCGCAGGCGCACTGGCTTGCCTGGTGGCCGGCCTCGCCAAGCCGGCGCCATTGATGGAAGCGGTCTCATCCGGCTCTGTGAGTGCCCGCAGTTGTCCTCAGTTCGGCAGCCAGGTACTCATTGCCCCCGGCGCCGGCCCCGGTTCTCCGCTGCCCCTCCCTCGGCGCTTGGCTCCCGGCGGCGTCCGGGGCGTGGCCGGTCCCTCCGGAGTCCCTGTCCCTGAGCCGACACGCCCACCTGAGAGGCGACTGGGGCTGGGCCTCCTGCCTGGCTTTCCGCTCGGTCTCCGGCTGGCCTGGCTCGGGAGCCGTCGGTGTCCTCGGCTCGGGCGCGGGGCCCCGGCTTGCGTGGTTCGACCGGGGCTGGCCTTCTCTTCCCAGTCCCGCGCCTTTGACGGAGGGAGGAGGGGACGCCAGATGTGCTCCTTGGGGAAGGGGGCGACCGGGGAGGAAGGAGTCTTCCTGAAGCGGCGGGGACGGACCGGTTTCACACCTGGTGACCTGACAGGCGGACGAACTCCTGTCCTTCTGTGCCCGGGGCAGTTTTTCCCTGCCTCGTTTTATGGCACTTCACATCATCACTTTTAAGTCCCTTGTCTCTCCCTGACGTGGTAATGGCACCATTGCTTCGGCTGGGAAATGCTGCACTGGTCCCAGGCGCTGAAGTTCTCACCGAGAATAGGGTCCCCGTCGTTATTTTAAAATAACAAAGCTGGCTTGGGAGCCACAGCGAGAGAAGTTTCTCAAGTCCCTGATGCTTCCGCAGTGCTTGCGTAGACAGGGCTTGGGTGAAGTCGCAATATCCAGAGAAAACATCTAGGAAATTATGACTGCTGAGTGAAGTATCGGCCTGGGTATCTTCTGTGTGCTGTCGGAGGTGAAAGGAGCAACTGCTCAGATGATTCGCCTTGAGCCCAGGTGGTTTGCTTGTGGGCGAGTCTCCACTGTAGCCAAACCGAAGTTAAGTTAGAACCCACACCAGACTCCTCCTCATTGTCAACGTGGAAAGTGAAGAAAAACTGAAGGAAGGTAGACACCTCCGGCCCAGCGCTCAGGTCACAGTGGGGTTTTGGCTGATTCACATGCTGTCTTTGTCTCTGTGCATTATTTTGACATAACTGAGATCAGGCTGAATTTATTGAATTTGAAGTAGCATTGCTTATTCTGATGATAAAACTTTAAAAGATGTTTATGGCACAGTTTGGTATTAACCAGATTTAGCTAGCATTATCTGTATGGCATATTGCCCAGGGGGAGTTTATTAATCCTTACAAATTTAAAAAGCAATGATGACACATGTCATTCTTTTTTTTTTTTTTTTTTAAGATTTTATTTATTTGAGAGCACAGATGGGGGAGGGGCAGAAGGACAGAGAGAAGCGGTCTCTGGGCTGATCGGGGAGCCCAGTTTAGGGATTGATTCCAGGATCCAGGATCTCCACCAGAGCTGAAAGCAGATGCTCAACCCACTGAGCCACCCACCCATGCACTCTTTAGGTTATTTATTTATTTTTTTTTAAAGATTTACTTATTTGACAGAGATCACAAGTAGGCAGAGAGGCGGGTGGTGGTGGAGGGGTGGTGGAGAAGCAGGCTCCCTACTGAGCAGAGAGTCTGATGAGGGACTGGATCCCAGGACCCTGAGATCATGACTGGAGCCCAATGAGCCACCCAGGCCCCTCCCCCCCACATGTTTTGTTGATTTAACGAAAACCTTACTCTCCCCTGCTTACCTGAGAACTCGCCATTTTTCTTTCAGGGCCACTCATTCTACTAACTAGGAAATTAATTTCTCAGCTTTAACAGAGTCTGTGTGATTTGAACAAGAAAACCTGTTTCTTTCTGATACAGAAGTCTGAGCTGTTAGGTGGCCCAAGGTGATAGGGGTAGGCAGCTCTCATCCATTCGGTTTTCTGGAAACCCAGTTTCCATTCAGCTTTTCGCTTTGGCACCTCCTGAATGTGTTGTCTTTCCTATGGCAGAGGCTGGCTCACTCTCAGCCCGTTTTGTTCCAGGCCTTTGGAAGGGGAAATGAGGAACTGGAGGCCTTGCAGCTCCCTTTTAAATATGTGACGTCAGCTCTCTTGTTTAAATCCCATTTGCTATAATTTAGTCACATGGGCACACCTGCCTGTGTGGTGGCTGGGAAATGTCTCTACCTGGGTGGCCTTGTGTCCAGCTGAGATTTCAAGCCGTTGTCTGTATAAAAGGGGAGACTGGATGTTGGAAGGCAATTAGCAGTATCTGCTACTTTGGCCTACATAAGTTTCCTGCCGTTTGAGTCAGTCTTACAAATTTTTTAAGCAAAAATTGTTCTTTGGGAAATTTTCTTTTTATTGGCATATGGTTTTAAGATGATTTATATGTTATAGCCCCTTTCTTGTTTCTATTTTTGATTTACTGGTATTTTTGTTCTTTGGCCAGTGGCATATGTATTTCATTATTTGGAGAATCAGCTCCTGCCTTTGTCAACTGTTTTGTTTTCTTACTAGTTTCTTTATTATTTTTTCTTTATGGTTTGCTTGTTAATTATTTCTCTTATATAGTTGAATGTTTAATATTTTTATTTTTAAAAATGTCAGTTGCATGTATTTAGGGATATAAATTTTATCTTTCTGAAAGTTTTGGCAACCCATGAGTTTTTAACCTATAATTCTCTCATTTTCTGTTTCACTGGCAGTTAAAGTTCTCTCTTTGACTTAATAAGTATAAGTACTCAGGAGGATCTATTTTAATTTCCTGGTGATTGGGTTCCCCCCTCTCCAAACTTAAATTCGTAATTCTACTACATCATGGTTAGAGAACGTCATATATTCAGGTTTTATTTATTTTATTCTAGAGAGAGAGCATATGAGAGCGGGCGGAGGGACAGAAGAAGAGGAAGAGAGAGAATCAAGCAGAATCCACACTGAGCATGGAGCCCCACATGGGACTCAATCCAATGATCCTGAGATCATGACCTGAGCCAAAATCAAGAGTTGGACACTTAACCAACTGAGCTACCCATGTGCCCCCCACCTCCCCACCCCCTGGCATGATGATTTATTTTAGTGTATGTATGTGTGTTTATAATGAGAGCTTGCTTTCTTTTTTTCATCTACAGAGATACTTAGTACTTCATTTTTTAATTGAAATGTAATTGACATAAATATTATTAGTTTCAGGTATATAAAATAATCATTATAGATATAGATAACAAAGTGATCATTACAAATCTAGTCAATATCCATCATCACACATAATTACAGGTTTTTTTTTTCTTGTGATGATAATTTTTAGGATTTACCCTTATTAACTTAAAATATATAATACAATATTATTAACTATAGTCACCATTCTGTACATTACATCGCCAGGACTGACTTATTTTGTAACTAGGAGTTTATAGCTTTTGGACCACCTTTGCCCATCTCGTCCACTGCTCACCGCTGCCTCTGGCAATCATCTCTGGCAATCTGTTCTCTGTATCTGTGAGTTCAAGTTTGCAATAGGCGGTTGTTTTGTTTTTTATTTTAGATGCCACATAGCAGCGAGGTGATAGTTGTCTACATCTGTCTGACTTGTTTCACCTAGCATATTGCTCTCATGCTCCATCCACGTTTTTCACAAATGGCAAGATTTCCTTCTTTTTTATGAATAATATTCCTCTGAGGGTATTATATTATCTATTCAGCTGTCAACAAACACTTCCATTTCTTGACTATTGTAATTAATGCTACAGTGAACATATGAGTATGGATATCTTTTTGAGGTAGGGTTTTTGTTTCCATCAGATAAATGCCCAGAAGTGGAATTGCTGGAAAATGTAGTACTATTTTTAATTTTTTGAGGAAATTTTAGTATGCTTTGTTCTAGTTTTGTGAAAAATGTTGTTGGTACTTGATAGGGATTGTATTAAACCTATAAATTGCTTTGGGTAGTATGGACATTTTAACAATATTGGTTCTTCTAATCCTTGAGCACAGAATATCTTTCCATTTAATGTCTTCTGGTTTCAATGCACAGGTCTTTAAGCCCCTTGGTTAAATTTATCCCTAGGTATTTTTTTCTTTTTGATGCAATTCTAAGTGGGATTATTTTCTTAATTTCTCTTTCTTACAGTTTATTATTAGCGTATGGAAATGCAACTGATTTTTGTAAGTTGATTTGTATCCTAACCGTTTTTTGTTTATCCTAACAGTTTTTTGGCAGAGTCTTTAGGGGTTTCTCTGTATAATATTATGTCATCTGCGAATAGTAATGGTTCTTTTCCAGTCTGTATAGTTTTGATTTCTTTTTCTTGCCAAATTGCTGTGGCTAGGACTTCCAATATTATGCTGAATATAAATGTTGAGAGTGGGCAATGATGAGAAGTTTTATCATTTCACCACTGAGTATGTTAGCTGTGGTCTTGTCATATATGGCCTTTATTGAAAGTTTTTTAAATCATAAATGGATGCTGAATTTTGCCAAATGCTTTTTCTGTATCACTTGAGATGATCATATCATTTTTATTCTTCATTTTATTAATGTGGTGAACATCACATTGATTGACTTGCAGATGTTGAACCATTCTTGGATCCCTGGAATAAATCCCACTTGGTCATTGTGTATGATCCTTTTGATGTATTGTTGAATTCAGTTTGCTAATTTTTTTGAGGAATTTTGCATCTATATTCAAGAGGGTCATTGACATCTAATTTTCTTTTCTTGTGGTGTCTTTGCCTGGTTTTGGTTTCACAATAATTCTGGCCTCATAAAATGTGTTTGAAAGTATTCCTTCCTCTATGTTCTTTGGAAGAGTTTGAGAAGGATTGGTACTAATTCATATCTTAAATGTTTGGTGGAATTCACCAATGAAACTACCTAGTCCTGGACTTTGTTTTTTGAGAGACTTCTTATTATTGATTCAATCTCCTTACTAGTATTCAGTCAGTCATATTTTCTCTTTCATCATGATTCAGTCTTGGTAGATTGGTATGTTTCAGGAATTTACTCATTTCTTCTAGGTTGTCCATTTGTTGGCATGATCTTTATTAGATCCATATTGTCTTAAAATTTGATGTGTGCACATGAATCAGCTAGAGATCTTATTAAAAAGCTGATTCTTGATTCAATCGGTTCTGGAGTTGGACCTCAAATTTTACATTTTCACAAGCCCTCCAATAATATTTATTCTGCTGTTCTTTGGACTACGCTTTTGAATACAAAGGTCTTGGATATGAATTCTTAATGGAGGCAAATGGACTCTGTAAAGCAGGGACAGATTCAGCATGATTCTGCACAGATTCCCTTGGGCCCCACAAGCCCTACTGCATGGTGAGAGCATCAAACTTCCTGGGAAACTGTCATTAATATGAATTTCACAAAATCTGGGAAGCTTTATTCTTATTGCACCACTGCCCTTTTATATGTCTTACAGCATCATCCTGAAACTTTGCCCTTTAATTAAGAGAACGTTTACAATCATTTTTATAAGAGTTTGCAGACTCTCGTTTTGCAACCAAACTCAGCATTAGCTGGGTCATATTCTTTTTTTTTTCCCCCCTCTGCTTCCTTCTTATTTGGGTTTGCCTGATACAGAATGACTAGATAAAGATCTGTTTGAATATGAGATTGAGAGAAACATATCAGGGCTTCTTTTAAATTTGGAATTTGTAGCTGAAATCTCTGAAAATGTTAGCAAATTAATCATCACATGAAAGGAAGAAGAGATTCTTAGAATGTTTCATTTTTATTTATTTTTATTTTTTTTAAAAGATTTTACTTATTTATTTGACAGAGATCACAAACAGGTGGAGTAGAGAAGCAGGCTCCCTGCTGAGCAGAGAGCCTGATGAGGGGCTCGACCCCAGGACCCCGAGATCATGACCTGAGCTGAAGGCAGAGGCTTAACCCACTGAGCCACCCAGGTGCCCCGAATGTTTCATTTTTATTTATTTTTTTATTATTATTATTATTATTTTATTTATTTTTTTTTTAATTTTTTTATTTTTATAAACATATATTTTTATCCCCAGGGGTACAGGTCTGTGAATCACCAGGTTTACACACTTCACAGCACTCACCAAATCACATACCCTCCCCAATGTCCATAATCCCACCCCCTTCTCCCAAACCCCCTCCCCCCGGCAACCCTCAGTTTGTTTTGTGAGATTAAGAGTCACTTATGGTTTGTCACCCTCCCAATCCCATCTTGTTTCATTTATTCTTCTACCCACTTAAGCCTCCATGTTGCATCACCACTTCCTCATATCAGGGAGATCATATGATAGTTGTCTTTCTCTGCTTGACTTATTTCGCTAAGCATGATACGCTCTAGTTCCATCCATGTTGTCGCAAATGGCAAGATTTCATTTCTTTTGATGGCTGCATAGTATTCCATTGTGTATATATACCACATCTTCTTGATCCATTCATCTGTTGATGGACATCTAGGTTCTTTCCATAGTTTGGCTATTGTGGACATTGCTGCTATAAACATTCGGGTGCACGTGTCCCTTTGGATCACTACATTTGTATCTTTAGGGTAAATACCCAATAGTGCAATTGCTGGGTCATAGGGCAGTTCTATTTTCAACATTTTGAGGAACCTCCATGCTGTTTTCCAGAGTGGCTGCACCAGCTTGCATTCCCACCAACAGTGTAGGAGGGTTCCCCTTTCTCCGCATCCTCGCCAGCATCTGTCATTTCCTGACTTGTTGATTTTAGCCATTCTGACTGGTGTGAGGTGATATCTCATTGTGGTTTTGATTTGTATTTCCCTGATGCCGAGTGATATGGAGCACTTTTTCATGTGTCTGTTGGCCATCTGGATGTCTTCTTTGCAGAAATGTCTGTTCATGTCTTCTGCCCATTTCTTGATTGGATTATTTGTTCTTTGGGTGTTGAGTTTGCTAAGTTCTTTATAGATTCTGGACACTAGTCCTTTATCTGATATGTCGTTTGCAAATATCTTCTCCCATTCTGTCAGTTGTCTTTTGATTTTGTTAACTGTTTCCTTTGCTGTGCAAAAGCTTTTGATCTTGATGAAATCCCAGTAGTTCATTTTTTCCCTTGCTTCCCTTGCCTTTTGCGTTGTTCCTAGGAGGATGTTGCTGCGGCAGAGGTCGAAGAGGTTGCTGCCCGTGTTCTCAAGGATTTTGATGGATTCCTTTCGCACATTGAGGTCCTTCATCCATTTTGAGTCTATTTTTGTGTGTGGTGTAAGGAAATGGTCCAATTTCATTTTTCTGCATGTGGCTGTCCAATTTTCCCAGCACCATTTATTGAAAAGGCTGTCTTTTTTCCATTGGACATTCTTTCCTGCTTTGTCGAAGATTAGTTGACCATAGATTTGAGGGTCTATTTCTGGGCTCTCTATTCTGTTCCATTGATCTATGTGTCTGTTTTTGTGCCAGTACCATGCTGTCTTGATGATGACAGCTTTGTAATAGAGCTTGAAGTCCGGAATTGTGATGCCACCAACGTTGGCTTTCTTTTTCAATATCCCTTTGGCTATTCGAGGTCTTTTCTGGTTCCATATAAATTTTAGAATTATTTGTTCCATTTCTTTGAAAAAGATGGATGGTACTTTGATAGGAATTGCATTAAATGTGTAGATTGCTTTAGGTAGCATAGACATTTTCACAATATTTATTCTTCCAATCCAGGAGCATGGAACATTTTTCCATTTCTTTGTGTCTTCCTCAATTTCTTTCATGAGTACTTTATAGTTTTCTGAGTATAGATTCTGTGTCTCTTTGGTTAGGTTTATTCCTAGGTATCTTATGGTTTTGGATGCAATTGTAAATGGGATTGACTCCTTAATATCTCTTTCTTCTGTCTTGCTGTTGGTGTAGAGAAATGCAACTGATTTCTGTGCATTGATTTTATATCCTGACACTTTTCTGAATTCCTGTATAAGTTCTAGCAGTTTTGGAGTGGAGTCTTTTGGGTTTTCCACATATAGTATCATATCATCTGCGAAGAGTGATAATTTGACTTCTTCTTTGCCGATTTGGATGCCTTTAATTTCCTTTTGTTGTCTGATTGCTGAGGCTAGGACCTCTAGTACGATGTTGAATAGCAGTGGTGATAATGGACATCCCTGCCGTGTTCCTGACCTTAGCGGAAAAGCTTTCAGTTTTTCTCCATTGAGAATGATATTTGCGGTGGGTTTTTCATAGATGGCTTTGATGATATTGAGGTATGTGCCCTCTATCCCTACACTTTGAAGAGTTTTGATCAGGAAGGGATGTTGTACTTTGTCAAATGCTTTTTCAGCATCTATTGAGAGTATCATATGGTTCTTGTTCTTTCTTTTATTGATGTGTTGTATCACATTGACTGATTTGCGGATGTTGAACCAACCTTGCAGCCCTGGAATAAATCCCACTTGGTCGTGGTGAATAATCTTTTTAATGTACTGTTGAATCCTATTGGCTAGTATATTATTATTATTTTTTAATTTATTTATTTGACAGAGAGAGACCACAAGTAGGCAGAGAGGCAGGCAGAGAGAGAGGAGGAAGCAGGCTTCCCGCAGAGCAGAGAGCCCGATGTGGGGCTTGATCCCAGGACCCTGAGATCATGACCTGAGCCGAAGGCAGAGGCTTTAACCCACCGAGCCACCCAGGCGCCCCTCGAATGTTTCATTTTTAGATGAATAGGTGATTGTGGCAAAGAAAGATTATATTGTTTTCATCCACATCACGTAGCAAGCTGATTTAATGGAAAAGTTGTGAGCATTGGAATTAGACTGATTTGGGGTCATGCATTGCCTTGGATAAATAGTATTCTCTAAGCTTCATTTTCCTGATCAGTGGAATGGCAATACAATTCCCATTGGACTGATGTGAAGTTCAAATTAAAAGAACCTTGTACAATGTCTGGCCTCCTAGCCATGACTACATTTAATGGCATTAAAATGACAAGATCTCCAGGATCAAGGATCATTTTTTCTCACTGATTTTGGAGGGTTAATCTTGTGTTCTTTAGGGAAGTCATTGCTTTCTTGTAATGTCAGGGTTCCACCTGCGTAAATCTATGATTTCCAAGGCAGCATGGGTTTTCATGGCTTATTTCTCTTTCTCAGGTATGCCCCTGCAGGACTCCACTCTTGCCAGAGAGGGGAACACAGAGGAAGAGATTATGGCTGCCATGTTTTTTTCAGTTGGACCTCTGGTAAGTTGGGGTTTTTTCAGGTCCTGACCTGCCTTGTGGGTTGAGAGCATGTCGGTTTTTGTTGAAGTCTGTGACTTCTCTACCTTACCCACATCCCTTCTGGTAACTGAATCAAGTTGTTTCACCCATGGAAATTGGGTTCATCATAGTAAAGCTTGGACTCTATAAAAAGATTCATTATACATATTGAACCAATTATCAAGGTACATGAGCTTTCAAAAAATACTTTTGCTAGTTTTGATAGAGAGCCTAGGAAATTTACTTTTGATGTTCAGTTTGTATAGTTCCCAGGAAATTTCAGATATTTATGGGATAGAAGAATGGAATATTTTATTTTATTTTATGTTTTTAAAGATTTTATTTATTTAATTGACAGACAGAAACCACAAGTAGGCAGAGAGGCAGGCAAAGAGAGAGGAGAAAGCAGGCTCCCTGCTGAGCAGAGAGCCCGATGCGAGGCTCAATGCCAGGACCCTGAGATCATGACCTGAGCTGAAGGCAGAGGCTTTAACCCACTGAGCCACCCAGGTGCCCCAAAGAATGGAATATTTTAAATTGGAAATTTTGTTTAGGAAATTTTGGAAAAAAATGTACACACACAGACACACCCATATACCCTCTTAATTAAGAGGGACCATTCCCCTTGTGTCCACCACTCTCAGTGATCTCCTCTTTTCTACCCATTAAGAAGTGATCGAGCTTAATAGATGACATGGAGAGAGAGAAAATGTTTAAGACACAGTGCTTGGCTGTAGGGAACTATCGTCTCATTGAGTAAGGCATACAAAAGAAATAGTTCCATAATTTATTTAGGTGAATGGAGGTTGCTTAGCCATATGCTGAAGAAATGATTGCTATAAGAGAAAAGAAATGGGGACCCCATGGATGGCACAGTCAGTTAGGCTGGTGCCTTTGGTTCGGGTCGTGTTCCCAGGGTCCTGGGATTGAGTCCTGCATAGGAGTCTGCTTCTTTCTCCCCCTCTTCCTGCTGTGCTCTCTCTCTCTCCCTCTCTCTCTGACAGATAAATAAATAAATAAAATCTTAAAAAAAAAAAAAAAGAAAGAAAGAAAAGAAATGGGACATGAGTATGGGCAAAATTGGTCTATGATAAAGCTCATGAGGGCAGTGAGACTTAAGGTGGTATCCAGGCAATGATTCAATGATTTAAATTGTCTTGAAGTGTTTGTGAAAGTACTTTAGGTGAGAAGGGAGTTCAAGGGCAAGGCTCTGCGTCAGAGAACAGTGCAGTGAGCTAGTGATTCCAGTGGGAAAGTTATGAAAAGGAAGCCTGGGAGTTAGATATTAAAGCTGAGTCTTTCAATGTTTCCCTGAAGACATTTAAGTGTATGTATGTATGTGTGTGTGAATGTGTTTGAGATAGGTGTTAATGTGATAAAAGCTATACTTTAGCATGACTTTCTGAAATAGGAGATCCCGAAGAAAGATGATACCAACAAATATAATTTGTTCTAGTAATAATCCGCAGTAACCTGTAGTTGTGATCTTTTATTCTTTGTTGTTGGGATGTACAGTGAAAATAGTCCTTAAAACATACCTTGAAATGTAAGTGAGGGGCACCTGGGTGCTTTAGTTGGTTGAACATCTGATTTTTTTCTTAGGATTTTATTTATTTATTTGACAGACAGAGATCACAAGTAGGCTGAGAGGCAGGCAGAGAGAGAGGAGGAAGCAGGCTCCCTGCTGAGCAGAGAGCCCGATGTGATGTGGGGCTCGATCCCAGGACCCTAGGATCATGACCTGAGCCAAAGGCAGAGCTTTAACCCACTGAGCCACCCAGGCGCCCGTATGATTATTTTTTTTGTAAGATTTTATTTATTTATTTGACAGAGAGAGGGAGAAAGCACAAGCAGGGGAAGCAGCAGTCAGAGGGAGAGTGGGAAGCAGGCTTCCAGCTGAGCAGGGAGCCTGATGCAGGGTGGGATCCCCGGACTCTGGGATGCCGACCTGAGCTGAAGGCATACACTTAACCAACTGAGCCACTCAGGTGCCTCGAGTGTTTGACTCTTGATCTCAGCTCACATCTTGATCTTAGGGTCTTGGGTTCAGGTTCTGCGTTCAGGACCTCCACATGGATCCTTTTTTTTGAAAAAGAGAAAAGATAAATAAAAAGCATAATATTGCATTTGATCAGTAGATCCAAAGCATATGTCTAGTATTGACGTGGTCAGACCCATCCCTAATTACCAGATGTTGAGGTTCACATTTTTTAGATAAGAACTTGGGAGGGGAGAAAGATAACATTTTTTTCTCAATGGACTTTAGATAGTTATATTACCCATAGTTTTTAAAATGACACACATAAAACCTAAAATTGTGAAGTGCTAATGGAAAGATACAATAAAAGATCATTTCATCTATAAAATCAGGCCCTCATGGGGATACAGTTTATAAGGTTTGGAAGAAAACAATATAGTGAGAAGTCCCTGAAATATTTCCTGAATGAGATGGTCCCTTGGACCCCCCCACAACACTGTAATGATATTCAGCTGTGAAAAATATGTAGTGTTGGCAGGTATTGAGTACTTTTCTTGAGTGAGAGAGATTGTTTCTGAGAAATACATTTGAACCCTACATCCAAAGGGAAAATTGTGTAGCATCTGAAGGCCTCTTTTTGTAAATTTATTTTTGTTGTGGTAGGTTCTTTGTTGGAAGCCTGCTTTAGAAACTATGCAGTTATATCTGTCTCAGTCTTTTTTTTTTTTAAGCTTTTATTTATTTATTTGACAGACAGAGGTCACAAGTAGGCAGAGAGGCAGGCAGAGAGAGAGGGGGAAGCTGGCTCCCCACGGAGCAGAGAGCCTGATGTGGGGCTCCATCCCAGGACCCCAAGATCATGACCCGAGCCAACGGCAGAGGCTTAACCCACTGAGCACCCAGGCACCCCTATATCTGTCTCAGTCTTATGTTTGTCCTTGTCTTAAACAAGGTCACAGAAAATTATAGTTGGATGTTACTCCAGGACATTAATTTCAGCCCTAAATAAAACAACAAAAGAGGTTATCCTGTATATGCCATATCCACCGTGGACAGATGTTGCTTCTTGAGGCTCTGCTATAGGTCATAGGCAGCCTGTCACTGAAAGATCTTATCCTGTATCCCCTCAGAATCCTGAAGATTCCCAGGCAGATAATGATCCTTACCTTCAGCCAGAAGAGCCAGAGCTGGTAAAGGTAATAACTTAACATATATGTAAGGGGATGGAGAAGGGTCTCTTTTACTGCCTCTGGTTCTTAATGTTCCTAGTTCACTGCAAGTTTACAGTGAACACCATCTTGCTTGATAGGTGTGGTAACCCCAGGGCTGGTCCCATCCATTTGGCAGATTTCATTTCTGTCAGTGGTGGCAGCCCTAATGTGGCAGATGGTCACATTGTCATGGCTAATTGATGAAGTATCCTTTATGACATTCTCTGATTCTCAATTTGCATTGTGAGACTCAATGTCATTAAAGATACCAAGAATGGGCACCTGTGTGGATCAGTCAGTTAAGCGTCTGCCTTTGCCCTGGTTACGATCCCAGGGTGTTGGGATCGAGCCTGGAATCTGGCTCCCTGCTCAGCCAGGAGTCTGTTTCTCCTTCTCCCTCTGCCCCCTCCCCTGCTGTCTGTCACACTCTGTCTCTCTCAAATAAATAAATAAAAATTAAGAAAAAGTACGAAAACAAGAATGCATCAATGTGAGTGGAAACATTCTTAAGATGTGTTTAAATTAGTTTAGATTTTTTCTTTCATTATCATGTGCTTGCTTTTTTATTTGTGAGTACAGAATCCACCCGACTTTTTCAAAAATAACGAAGTCAGAAATTTATGAATTATGTAAGATAAATTATCTAAAACTTAGAAATAAGAAATAAATCAAAAAATTAATGTATACCATTTCAGTGTCATATTAGACATGTCTGTCTTATTTTGGCATTCTTTTTTCTGCCGTCAGTACCTGTTTTTGTATCCACTTTGAACCAGCTTTGTCAAGCAGCTGATCTCTGATTAATGACTTACATTAATCTTTGGCTTCTTTTGATTTTAGAATTGTGGGGTTTAAATTTTTTTAAAATTTTTTTTGGAAGTCTAGTTGATGTACAAAGTTTATTAGTTTCAGTTGTCTAGCCTAGTGATCGGACAACTCTATACATTACACAGTGCTCACCGCAGTAGCTGTAGTTACCATCTGTTACTGTAAAAAGTTGTGACAGTATTATTACCTATACTCTCTATACTGTACTTTTCTTCTCTGTGACTTATTTATTTTATAACTGGAAGTTTGTACCTCCTAATCCTCTTCACCTCTTTCACTCTTTACCCTCCCCTCCTAGGAACCACTGGTTTGTTCTCTAAATTTTGGAGCTTGTTTCTGGTTTTTGTTTGTTCATTTTGTTTTGTTTTTTTTTTAGATTTCATATGTAAGTGTAGTCATATGGTGTTTGTCTTTGATTTATTTCACTTATTATAATACCCTCTAGGTCCATTGGTGTTACAACAAGTGACAAAATTTTTTTCCTTTTTATGGCTGAATTGTGTATATATATCTCACATCTTTATCCATTTATCTTTTGGTAGACACTTGGATTCCTTCTGTATCTTAGCTATTGGAAATAATGCTACAATAATCATAAGGGTGCACATGTCTTTTTGAATTAGTGTTTTCATTTTCTTTGGATAAGTAGCAGTGGAATTACTGGATCATATATGGTCATTCTATTTTTAATTTTTTGAGGAACCTCCATACTGTTTTCCATAGCTGCTGCACCTGCTTGCATCCCCAACCACAATGCCCAAGTGGCCCCTTTTCTCCACACCCTGCGAATCCTTGTTATTTCTTGTCTTTTTTATTTTAGCCATTCTGACAGCTGTATTTTCTCATCGTGGTTTTGATTTGCATTTCTTTGGTAATTAATGATGTTAAGCATCCTTTCATGTGTCTGTTGGCCATCTATATGTATGTCCTCTTTGATAAAATATCTGTTCAGGTCCCCTGCCCAATTTTAATTGGGTTACTTGGTGTTTAGCTGAGTTGTATGCATTTTTTATAGTTTGGATATTAACTCCTTATCAGATATATCGTTTGCAAATACCTTCTTCCATTTTTGTGTTGGTGATTTTTCCGCTGTGCAAAAGCTTTTAAGTTTGATATGGTCCCAGTTGTTTGCTTTTGCTTTTATTTCCCTTGCCTGAGGAGACAGATCCAGAAAACTGTTGCTAAGGCCAGTGTCCAAGAGTTTACTGTCCTTGTTTTCTTTTAGATGTTTTATGGTTTCAGGTCTTATATTTAGGTCTTTAATTTGTTGTTACCTTATTTTTGTGGGGGGGTATAAGAAGGTTGTCCAGCTTCATTCTTTTCCATATAGCTTCAAGCTTTCCCCATACCCGTTTGACTGCCTTTTCCCCATTTATATTCTTACTTCCTCTCTTATAGATAATTATGGTTTAAAAAAAAAAGAGTATGTTGGAGTTCAGCTCCTTTTTTTTCCCCCAGAATTATGTTTTTAAGTTTTACAAAATTTACACTTTAGAATTTGGTTTTATTCCAAGAATATTTTATGTGAAACTGGGCTTTTCTTTTTGCTCTGTGACAACATACATTCTGAGACTCTTACACATAATTTTTATATAGTCTTTTTGAAATTTAATACTGGGCCAATCCTTCTTAAATTTGTCCTTGAACATATGACAGTTTAGACTTAAAAATTTTTAAGGTGAAAATATTAATAGTTTCAGGCTTTGAACCATGAACTGTCGGAAAATACCATTATTTTTGACATGGTGAAAAATTCATGGGGTTTATTTTTGTTCTGATGGGGAGTCCTTGGGAGAAGGTTAATTCTGTCTGGCTCTTTCTTTCCTTTTTTATTTTTTTAAATTTATTTGAAGGATAGAGATCACAAGTAGGCAGAGTGGCAGGCAGAGAGAGGAAGGAAAGCAGACTCCCTGCTGGGCAGAGAGCTGGATGTGAGGCTCTATCCCAGGACCTTGAATCATGACCTGAGCTGAAAGCTGAGGCTTTAACCCACTGAGCCACACAGGCACCCCCCTGTCTGACTCTTTCTTAAATTCTGCATCCTGTTTATAAGTACTGAGCTTAGTTTTGTTTAATATTTTTTTTAAAGTAGGCTCCACGCCTACCATTGAGTCCAATTTGAGGCTTGAACTCAAAACCCTGAGATGAAGATGTGAGCTGAGATCAAGAGTCAGACATTTAACTGACTGAGCCACCCAGGTGCCCCTAGTTTTAATTTTAATTTGAGTAGAACCAGTATTTTGATGATACATTTTAACATTTCTATTGCTCCAAGAAAGGCAGATAGACTTTTCTTAGGGCTTGTGTTAAAAGTGTTAATCAATTTGGGAAATATTCCTGTGTTCATACTGCATTCTAGTAAGAAGAATATGGAATGTCCTCTCATTTATTTAAGTGTCCTTCAGTCTCTTAGTGATATTTTGTATTTTTAATGTATGGGTCTTACACATTTTTTGTTAAATTCATTCCTAAGTGTTTTATTCTTTTTGTTCTCTTAAATGGATTTTTTTTCTTAGTTTCTTATTTGAAATGTTCAATGATAATGTATAGAACAGTTGACTTATGTATATTGATCTTGTGTCCTGAACCTTGCTAATCTAGTTTTTTTCATAGGAAAAGGGTTTTTGTTTGTTTGTATGTGCATGTGCACGAGTGTGGAATCCTTAGGGTTTTCTGTATGTAAGATGATATCATCTGTAAGTAGAGATTATGTCATTTCCAAATAGAAATTCACTTTTTCCTTTTGAGTCTGGATACCTTCTATTTCTTTTTCTTCTCTAGTTTTTCTTGCTTAAACATACAGTACACTGTTGAATAGAAGTGAGGAGATAGGACATCTTTGTGAGATTTGTAATCCCAGGGGGAACGCATATGGCCATTCACTGTTAAGTATGATGTTAGATTCATGCTTTCATAGATGGTCTTTATCGCGTTGATGAAGCTTGCTTCTGTTTCTGGTTTGTTGGGTTTTGTCACATAATTTTTTGATTCTGTTAAGATAATTGTGTGGGTTTTGTTTTTTATTCTGCTAATATTATGTGTTATGTTGGTTGATTTTAAGATATTAAATGAATTTTGTATTCCTGGGGTAAATCGCATTTGCCATGGCATATATTTTGTTTTCTTTGTTGCAAGATTCAAACTGAATCAGACTGAATTAGTTCTGCCTGGTTCTTCCTTAAATTTTGCATCTGTCTTGTTTTATTAACACTGACCTCATAGAATGAGTTGAGGATTATTTCCTAAAGTTTTTTTGGAAGAGTTAGTGTAAGATTGGTATTAATTCTTCTTGAAATGTTTGTTAGAATTCAGGGAAGCCACTTGAACCTGGGCTTTTATTGTGGGAAGTTTAATTATTATAGACCTATTTGTATTTTCTATGTCATCTTGAGTCAGTTTTGGTAGTTTGTGTGTTTCTAGGAATCTGCCATATTATCTAGGTTTTCTAATTTTTTGGCATACAGTTGTTCCTAGTATTCTCTTATAATCCTTTTTATTTCTGTAAGGTCAGTAGTAATGTCTCCTTTTTTAAAAATTTTTTATTTTTTATAAACATATATTTTTATCCCCGGGGTACAGGTCTGTGAATCGCCAGGTTTACACACTTTCACAGCACTCACCATAGCACATACCCTCTCCAATGTCCATAACCCCACTCCCCTTCACCCAACCTCCTTCCCCCCAGCAACCCTCAGTTTGTTTTGTGAGATTAAGAGTGACTTATGGTTTGTCTCCCTCCCAATCCCATCTTGTTTCATTCTTCTCCTACCCACTTAAGCCCCCATGTTGCATCACCACTTCGTTATATCAGGGAGATCATATGATAGTTGTCTTTCTCTGCTTGACTTATTTCACTAAGCATGATACGCTCTAGTTCCATCCATGTTGTCGCAAATGGCAAGATTTCATTTCTTTTGATGGCTGCATAGTATTCCATTGTGTATATATACCACATCTTCTTGATCCATTCATCTGTTGATGGACATTTAGGTTCTTTCCATAGTTTGGCTGTTGTGGACATTGCTGCTATAAACATTCGGGTGCACATGCCCCTTTGGATCACTACGTTTGTATCTTTAGGGTAAATACCCAATAGTGCAATTGCTGGGTCATAGGGCAGTTCTATTTTCAACATTTTGAGGAACCTCCATGCTGTTTTCCAGAGTGGTTGCACCAGCTTGCATTCCCACCAACAGTGTAGGAGGGTTCCCCTTTCTCCGCATCCTCGCCAGCATCTGTCATTTCCTGACTTGTTGATTTTAGCCATTCTGACTGGTGTGAGGTGATATCGCATTGTGGTTTTGATTTGTATTTCCCTGATGCCGAGTGATACGGAGCACTTTTTCATGTGTCTGTTGGCCATCTGGATGTCTTCTTTGCAGAAATGTCTGTTCATGTCCTCTGCCCATTTCTTGATTGGATTATTTGTTCTTTGGGTGTTGAGTTTGCTAAGTTCTTTATAGATTTTGGACACTAGTCCTTTATCTGATATGTCATTTGCAAATATCTTCTCCCATTCTGTCTGTTGTCTTTTGATTTGTTAACTGTTTCCTTTGCTGTGCAAAAGCTTTTGATCTTGATGAAATCCCAATAGTTCATTTTTGCCCTTGCTTCCCTTGCCTTTGGCGATGTTCCTAGGAAGATGTTGCTGCGGCTGAGGTCGAAGAGGTTGCTGCCTGTGTTCTCCTCAAGGATTTTGATGGATTCCTTTTGCACATTGAGGTCCTTCATCCATTTTGAGTCTATTTTTGTGTGTGGTGTAAGGAAATGGTCCAGTTTCATTTTTCTGCATGTGGCTGTCCAATTTTCCCAACACCATTTATTGAAGAGACTGTCTATTTTCCATTGGACATTCTTTCCTGCTTTGTCGAAGATGAGTTGACCATAGAGTTGAGGGTCTATTTCTGGGCTCTCTATTCTGTTCCATTGATCTATGTGTCTGGTTTTGTGCCAGTACCGTGCTGTCTTGATGATGACAGCTTTGTAATAGAGCTTGAAGTCCGGAATTGTGACGCCACCAACTTTGGTTTTCTTTTTCAATATCCCTTTGGCTATTCGAGGTCTTTTCTGGTTCCATATAAATTTTAGAATTATTTGTTCCATTTCTTTGAAAAAGATGGATGGTACTTTGATAGGAATTGCATTAAATGTGTAGATTGCTTTAGGTAGCATAGACATTTTCACAATATTTATTCTTCCAATCCAGGAGCATGGAACAATTTTCCATTTCTTTGTGTCTTCCTCAATTTCTTTCATGAGTACTTTATAGTTTTCTGAGTATAGATTCTGTGCCTATTTGGTTGGGTTTATTCCCAGGTATCTTATGGTTTGGGGTGCAATTGTAAATGGGATGGACTCCTTAATTTCTCTTTCTTCTGTTTTTTTGTTGGTGTAGAGAAATGCAACTGATTTCTGTGCATTGATTTTATATCCTGACACTTTACTGAATTCCTGTACAACTTCTAGCAGTTTTGGAGTGGAGTCTTTTGGGTTTTCCACATATAGTATCATATCATCTGCGAAGAGTGATAATTTGACTTCTTCTTTGCCGATTTGGATGCCTTTAATTTCCTTTTGTTGTCTGATTGCTGAGGCTAGGACTTCTAGTACTATGTTGAATAGCAGTGGTGATAATGGACATCCCTGCCGTGTTCCTGACCTTAGCGGAAAAGCTTTCAGTTTTTCTCCATTGAGAATGATATTTGAGGTGGGTTTTTCATAGATGGCTTTGATGATATTGAGAAATGTGCCCTCTATCCCTACACTTTGAAGAGTTTTGATCAGGAAGGGATGCTGTACTTTGTCAAATGCTTTTTCAGCATCTATTGAGAGTATCATATGGTTCTTGTTCTTTCTTTTAATGATGTGTTGTATCACATTGACTGATTTGCAGATGTTGAACCAACCTTGCAGCCCTGGAATAAATCCCACTTGGTTGTGGTGAATAATCCTTTTAATGTACTGTTGAATCCTATTGGCTAGTATTTTGGTGAGAATTTTCACATCTGTGTTCATCAAGGATATTGGTCTATAGCTCTCTTTTTTGATGGGATCTTTGTCTGGTTTTGGGATCAAGGTGATGCTGGCCTCATAAAATGAGTTTGGAATTTTTCCTTCCATTTCTATTTTTTAGAACAGTTTCAGGAGAATAGGAATTAGTTCTTCTTTAAATGTTTGGTAGAATTCCCCTGGGAAGCCGTCTGGCCCTGGATTTTTGTTTGTTTGGAGATTTTTAATGACTGTTTCAATCTCCTTACTGGTTATGGGTCTATTCAGGCTTTCTATTTCTTCCTGGTGCATTTGTGGTAGTTTATATGTTTCTAGGAATGCATCCATTTCTTCCAGATTGTCAAATTTGTTGGCATAGAGTTGTTCATAGTATGTTCTTATAATAGTTTCGATTTCTTTGGTGTTAGTTGTGATCTCTCCTCTTTCATTCATGATTTTATTTATTTGGGTCCTTTCTCTTTTCTTTTTGATAAGTCTGGCCAGGGGTTTATCAATTTTATTAATTCTTTCAAAGAACCAGCTCCTAGTTTCGTTGATTTGCTCTATTGTTTTTTTGGTTTCTATTTCATTGATTTCTGCTCTGATCTTTATGATTTCTCTTCTCCTTCTGGGCTTAGGGTTTCTTTCTTGTTCTTTCTCCAGCTCCTTTAGGTGTAGGGTTAGGTTGTGTACCTGAGACCGTTCTTGTTTCTTGAGAAAGGCTTGTACTGCTATATATTTTCCTCTCAGGACTGCCTTTGTTGTGTCCCTCAGATTTTGAACCGTTGTATTTTCATTATCATTTGTTTCCATGATTTTTTTCAATTCTTCTTTAATTTCCCAGTTGACCCATTCATTCTTTAGAAGGATCCTGTTTAGTCTCCATGTATTTGGGTTCTTTCCAAACTTCCTTTTGTGGTTGAGTTCTAGCTTCAGAGCATTGTGGTCTGAAAATATGCAGGAATGATCCCAATCTTTTGATACCAGTTGAGTCCTGATTTAGGACTGAGGATGTGATCTATTCTGGAGAATGTTCCATGTGCACTAGAGAAGAATGCGTATTCTGTTGCTTTGGGATGAAATGTTCTGAATATATCTGTGATGTCCATCTGGTCCAGTGTGTCATTTAAGGCCTTTATTTCCTTGCAGATCTTTTGCTTGGATGATCTGTCCATTTCAGTGAGGGGCGTGTTAAAGTCCCCTATTATTATTGTATTATTGTTGATGTGTTTCTTTGATTTTGTTATTAATTGGTTTATATAGTTGGCTGCTCCCACGTTGGGGGCATAGATATTTAAAATTGTTAGATCTTCTTGTTGGACAGACCCTTTGAGTATGATATGGTGTCCTTCCTCATCTCTTATTATAGTCTTTGGCTTAAAATCTAATTGATCTGATATAAGGATTGCCACTCCTGCTTTCTTCTGATGTCCATTAGCATGGTAAATTCTTTTCCACCCCCTCACTTTAAATCTGGAGGTGTCTTCGGGCTTAAAATGAGTTTCTTGGAGGCAACATATAGATGGGTTTTGTTTTTTATCCATTCTGATACCCTGTGTCTTTTGATTGGGGCATTTAGCCCATTAACATTCAGGGTAACTATTGAGAGATATGAATTTAGTGCCATTGTATTGCCTGTAAGGTGACTGTTACTGTATATGGTCTCTGTTCCTTACTGATCTATCACCTGTAGGCTTTCTCTTTGCTTAGAGGACCCCTTTCAATATTTCCTGTAGAGCTGGTTTGGTGTTTGCAAATTCTTTCAGTTTTTGTTTGTCCTGGAAGCTTTTAATCTCTCCTTCTATTTTCAATGATAGCCTAGCTGGATAGAGTATTCTTGGCTGCATGTTTTTCTTGTTTAGTGCTCTGAAAATATCATGCCAGCTCTTTCTGGCCTGCCATGTCTCTGTGGATAAGTCAGCTGCCAATCTAATATTTTTACCATTGTATGTTACAGACTTCTTTTCCACGGCTGCTTTCAGGATTTTCTCTTTGTCACTAAGACTTGTAAATTTTACTATTAGGTGACGGGGTGTGGGCCTATTCTTATTGATTTTGAGGGGCGTTCTCTGAACCTCCTGAATTTTGTTAGGCTAACGTGATAACCACTACACTACGGAAACTCACGGCTGAACCTCCTGAATTTTGATGCTCGTTCCCTTTGCCATATTGGGGAAATTCTCCCCAATAATTCTCTCCAGTATACCTTCTGCTCCCCTCTCTCTTTCTTCTTCTTCTGGAATCCCAATTATTCTAATGTTGTTTCGTCTTATGGTGTCACTTATCTCTCGAATTCTCCCCTCGTGGTCCAGTAGCTGTTTGTCCCTCTGTTGCTCAGCTTCTTTATTCTCTGTCATTTGGTCCTCTATATCACTAATTCTTTCTTCTGCCTCATTTATCCTAGCAGTGAGAGCCTCCATTTTTGTTTGCACCTCATTAATAGCTTTTTTGATTTCAACTTGGTTAGATTTTAGTTCTTTTATTTCTCCAAAAAGGGCTTTTATATCTTCCGAGAGGGTTACTCTAATATCTTCCATGCCTTTTTCGAGCCTGGCTAGAACCTTGAGAATTGTCATTCTGAATTCTAGATCTGACATATTACCAGTATCTTTATTGATTAGGTCCATAGCCTTTGGTACTGCCTCTTGTTCTTTTTTTTGTGGTGAATTTTTCCGCCTTGTCATTTTGTCCAGATAAGAGTATATGAAGGAGCAAGTAAAATACTAAAAGGGTGGCAACAACTCCAGGAAAATATGCTTTAATCAAATCCGAAGAGATCCCAAATCGTGAGGGGGGAGAAAGGGGATAAAAAGAGGTTCAAAAAGAAAGAAAAAGAAAGCAAATAAAAGAATTAAAAAAAAAGAAAACGAATTAAGAAAAATATAAAAAGGAAAAAAAAAATATATATATTAGATAAACTAGTTAAAAACGTTAAAAAAGAAAAGGATAAAAGTTAAAAAAAATTTTTAGCAGAAGAAGAGAAAAAAAATGAAAAAGAAAAAAATTAAATTGACTGCAAAATTAAAAAAAAAATCACAGGGAGAAAGCCATGAGTTCCGTGCTTTGCTTTCTCCTCCTCTGGAGTTCTGCTGCTCTCCTTGGTATTGAAACCGTACTCCTTGGTAGGTGAACTTGGTCTTGGCTGGATTTCTTGTTGATCTTCTGGGGAAGGGGCCTGGTGTAGTGATTCTCAAGTGTCTTTGCCCCAGGCGGAATTGCACCGCCTTTACCAGGGGCCGGGCTGAGTAATCTGCTCAGGTTTGCTTTCAGAAGCTTTTTTCCCTGAGCACTTTCTGTAGAGTTCCAGAGGACGGGAATACAAATGGCGGCCTTCTGGTCTCCGGCCCGGAGGAGCCGAGAGCCTGGGGCCCCACTCCTCAGTGTGCCCTCAGAGAACAGCACCCAGTAACTCCTGTCTGCCTGACCTCCGGCCACGCTCCGAGCTCACCGAGCCTGCGACTGGTTCAAAGTAACCCCGAGCTGTGATCTTACTGTCGGCTCTGTCTCTGTAGCCGGCTTTCCCGTTCCAATACCCGCAAGCTCTGGGACACTCAGACACCCCCGATCCTTCTGTCACCCCGCGGGACCTGAGGCCACGCTGACCCCGCGTGGGCTTTGTCCCGTTTTAGCCTCTGGAGCGTTGTCCCTCAGTGGAACAGACTTGTAAAAGTCCTGATTTTGTGCTCCGTTGCTCTCTCAATGTCTCCTTTTTCATTCCTGATTTTAACAGTTTGAGTCTTATCTCTTTGTCTAGTTAAGGGTTTGTAATCTTTTCAAAGAACCAACTTCTGCATTTGTTGATTTTCTCTCTCTTTTTTTTATTCTCTATCTTGTTTATCTCCATTTAGATATTCATTATTTTCTTCTGCTTTAAAGAAAAATTTAGTTCCTTTTCTAGTTCTTCTTTTTCTAGTTCCTTAAGGTATAAATTTATTTTGTATTAATTTTTAATTTTAATTCCAGTATAGTTACATACAGTGTTGTATTAGTTTCAGGTGTACAATATACTAACCAATTCAACAGATCTGTACCTTACTCAGTGTTTATCGTGATAAGTGTACTCTTAATCCCCATCACCCATTTCCTTCATCTTTCCACCCAGCTCACCCCTGGTAACCATCAGTTTTTTCTCTATAGTTAAAAATCTGTTTCTTGGTTTGTCTCTCTCTCTTTGTTTTCCTTTAATCATTTGTTTTGTTTCTTAAATTGCACATATGAGTGAAATCATATGATATTTGTCCTTCTCTGACTAACTTATTTCACTTAGGATTATACTCTCTAGATCCATTTATGTTGTTATAAGTGGCAAGGTTTCATTTTTGATGGATGAATAATATTCCATTATGTATACACACATGTATATCACATCTTCTTTATCCATTCATCTATCGATGGACTACTTGGATTGCTTCCATAATTTGCCTATTGTAAATAATGCTGCAGTAATCATAGGGGTGCATATATCTTTCCGAATTAGTTTTCATATTTTTAGATAAATAACCAGAAATACAATTCCTGGATCATAGGGTAGTTCTATTTTTAACTTTTTGAGGAAGCTCCATACTGTTTTCCACAGTGGCTGTACCAGGATGCATTCCCACCAGTAGTGCATGAGTGTTCCTTTTCTTCACAACTTCACCAGCAGTTCTTTTTGGATTTTTGATTTTAGCCATTCTAACAGGTGTGAGATGGTATCTCATTGTAGTTTTGATTTGCATTTCCCTAATGAGTGTTGTTGAGCATCTTTTCATGTGTCTGTTGGCCAAATGTCTGTTAAAGTCTTCTTGTCCATTTTTAAAAATTTTAAAATATTTTATTTATTTATTTGACAGAGAGAGATCACAAGTAGGCAGAGAGGCATAAGAGTGAGACGGGGGGAAGCAGCCTCTCTGCTGAGCAGAGAGCCCGATGTGAGGCTCGATCCCAGGATCCTGGGATCATGACCCGAGCCGAAGACAGAGGCTTTAACTTACTGAGCCACCCAGGCGCCCCTCTTGTCCATTTTTTGATTGGATTATTTGTGTTTTTGTTGAGTTGTATCAGTTCTGTATATATTTTGAATACTAGTGCTTTATCAGATATGTCATTTGCAAATATCTTCTCCCATTCAATACATTGTTTTTGGATTGTTGGTTCTTTCTTCTCTGTGCAGAAGCTTTTTGTTTTGATGTAGTCCCAGTAGTTTATTTTTGCTTTTCTTTCCGTTGCCTCAGGAGACGTATCTTAAAATTTTGCTATGGCTGTTGTCAGAGAAATGACTATCTGTGTGGTCTTCTAGGATTTTTACGGTTTCAGTTCTCACATTTCAGCCTTCAATACATTTTGAGTTTATTTTTTCTGTCTGGTGTAAGAAAGTCATCCAGTTTCATTCATTTGCAGGTAGCTGTCCAGTTTTACCAATCCCCTTTGCTGAGGATACTGTCTTTCTTCCATTGTATATTCTTTCTTCTTTTGTTGAAGATTAGTTGACCATGTAATTATGGTTTTACTTCTAGGTTTTCTATTCTGTTCCATTGATCTATGTGTCTGTATTTATGCCAGTCCTATAGGGCTTTGGTTACTACAGCTTTGTAACATAATTTGAAGTCTGGAATTTTGATACCTTGTTTCACTTTTCTTTTTCAAGATTTCTTTGGCTATTTAGGGTCTTTTGTGGTTCCATACAAATTTTAGAATTGTTTGTTCTAGTTCTGTTAAAAATGCTGTTGGTATTTTGAGTGGGGTTGCATTTAATCTGCACATTGCTTTAGGTAGTATAGACATTTTAACAATGTTTGTTCTTACAATCCATGAACATGGAATATCTTTCCATTTCTTTGTGTTGTCTTCAGTTTTTTTCATCAGCATTTTATAGTTTTCAGAGTACGGGTCTGCATAGTACCTATTTCCACAAGGTATGAGTTTAGAGTGTTGATTTGATATCTTTCTTTCTTTAATGTAGGCATTCACAGCTATACATTTCCAACTACACACTTCTTACACTGCATCTTCTTCCAACCACACACTTCTTACACTTATCCCACAGGTTTTGATAGAAAGTAATTCATTTTTATTTTTCTCAAATTATTTTCTAAATTCTCTTGTGATTTTTTCTTTGACTCATTAGGTTTTTTTTTTTTTTAAAGATTTTGTTTATTTATTTGACAGAGATCACAAGTAAGCAGAGAAGCAGGCAGAGAGAGAGGAGGAAGCAGGCTCCCTGCTGAGCAGAGAGCCTGATGCAGGGCTCAGTCCCAGGACCCTGGGATCATGACCTGAGCTGAAGGCAGAGGTTTTAACCCACTGAGCCACCCAGGTGTCCTGACTCATTAGTTTTTTAAGAATTATTTATTTCTTACGTGCTTTTGAATTTTCTAGTTTTTTTCTTGTTGATTTGCAGTTTCATTTCATTGTAATCAGAAGTGATACTTTGTACGATTTCAGTCTTTTAAAATTTTGAGAGTTGCTTTGTGTCCTAACATATGGTCAGTCTTGGAAAATATTCCATGTACACTTGAGAAGAATGTATGTTCTGCTATAACTGGATGCCTCCGTGTTCTACAGATGTCTGTTCAAGTCAACTGTTTCCTTGTTGATCTTTTGACTTGTACTGTTTTTGGAAATGGGGCATTGAAGTCTATTGTTGGCTAATGTTTTTGTTTCTTCAATTCAATGAATTTTGTTTCTTGTTTTTTTGAGATTCCTTTAAGGGAATATATGTTTAAATTTTTTATGTCTTACTAATAAATTAACCAGTTTATCATTACAAAATAGCTTTCTTTGCTTCTAATAACAATTTTTTTTAAAGATTTTATTTATTTATTTAACAGAGAGAGAAAGATCACAAGTAGGCAGAGAGGCAGGCAAAGGAGGGGGAAGCAGGCTCCCTGCCAGGCAGAGAGCCTGATGTGGGGCCCAATCCGAGGACCCCAAGATCATGACCTTAGCCAAAGGCAGAGGCTTTAACCCACTAAGCCACCCAGGTGCCCCACAAATAAATAAATCTTTGAAAAATAAAAAATAACAGAAAATAAGAAATGAAAGATTTACAAATGAAAATATGTTTGTTTTGTTATCTGTAGAATTATGTTTTTCTATTTCTTTATGTGGACTTGTGTTACTGTCTAATGTCCTTTCATTTTACTTGAAATGAATTTAGTGCAGGCCAGATGTGTTAGCAGTGTATTCTCTCATGTTTTATATATCTTTTTTTTCAAGATTTTATTTATTTATTTGATAGAGAGAAATCACAAGTAGATGGAGAGGCAGGCAGAGAGAGAGAGAGGGAAGCAGGCTCCCTGCTGAGCAGAGAGCCCGATTCGGGCCTCGATCCTAGGACCCTGAGATCATGACCTGAGCCGAAGGCACCGGCTTAACCCACTGAGCCACCAGGCACCCTATATATCATTTTTGAAGGATAATTTTGCTGGTTGTAGAATTCTTTGTTGACTTTTTTTCTTCCAGCCTTCTGAATGTTGTAACACAGCCTTCTACTTTCACTGATTTCTGGTTAGAAATCAACTAACATCGTTACTGAAGATCCCTTGCACATAAGGAGTCCCTTCTGTTTTGCTTTTTTCAAGATTCTCTCCTAATCTTTTCATCAGTTTGACTATGACATATGTAGGCATGGGTCTCTGATTTTATCCTACTTAGTGTTCTTTGAGCTTCTTGTATGTGCAGATTAATGTTCACCAAATTTGGGGAGTTTTTTTTTTTTTTTTACAATGAGAGAGAGAGTGCATGAGAGGGGGACAGAGGGAAAGGGAGAAGCAGGCTCCCCACTGATCAGAAAGCCCAATGCAGGACTCTATCCCAGGACCTTGGGATCACAATCTGAGCAGAAGGCAGATGTTCAACCCACTGAGCCATGTAGGTGCCCCAACCATTATTTATTTGAATATTTTTTCTGCCTCTTTCCCCCCTCTCCTTCATGGACTCCCATCATGCGTATATTGGTATTCTCATTGTTCCACAAGTCTCTGAAGTTTTATTTACTTTTTTCATTCTTTTTTGCTCTGTTCCTCAGTCTAAATAATGTCATTTTATCTTTTTTCAAGTTACCAATTCTCTCTCTCTCTCTCTTTTTTGCCTCCTTATTTTAATCTGTTTGGGCTTCTATAGACAAAAGACTGGGTGGCTTATAGAGAATGGAAACTTATTCATCACAGTTCTGAAGGCTGGATGTCTGATATCAGTGTGCCAGCATGTTCAGATGAAGGCTCTCTTCTGGGTCACAGATTTCTCACTGTATTCTGACGTGGCAGAAGGAGCTAGGGATCTGTCTGGAGCTACTTTACTAAGGCATTACTTCCATTAATGAGGGTTCCACCTTCATGACTTAAGTATCTCCCAAAGGCCAGACTTTCTAATGTCATCACACTGGGCATTATGATTTTGACACATGAAAGTGGGGAAGGAGAAGGAGACACAAACATTCACACTCTACTGCTGCTCAATTTGCTCTTTCCCTTCACGGAACCTCTCTAGTGAATTTTTTATTTCAGTTATTATGTTTTTCAACTACAGAATTTCTATTTCATGAGATACCATTTTCATAATTTCCTTTAATTCTTTAGATCTTTGGATATATTTTTTTTAAGATTTTATTTATTTATTTGACAGAGAGAGAGATCACAAGTAGGCAGAGAGGCAGGCAGAAGAGAGAGGAAGGGAAGCAGGCTCCCTGCTGAGCAGAGAGCCCGATGCAGGACTCAATCCCAGGACCCGGAGATCACAACCTGAGCCAAAGGCAGAGGCTTTAACCCACTGAGCCACCCAGGTGCCCCTGAATATACTTTTAATATTCATTTAATATCTTTATTTGGTAAGTACAATTTCTTGGCTTCCTTAAGGACATTTTCCATTGACTTTTTTTTAAGCTTGGCCCATGCTTTCTTGTTTCTTTTATATCTTTTTTTTTTTAAGATTTTATTTATTTATTTGACAGACAGAGATCACAAGTAGGCAGAGAAGCAAGCAGAGAGAGAGGAGGAAGCAGGTTCCCTGCTGAGCAGAGAGCCTCATGTGGGGCTCCATCCCAGGACCCTGGGATCATGACCTGAGCCGAAGGCAGAGGCTTTAACCCACTGAGCCACCCAGGTGCCCCAATTTCTTTGTGTATGTTGTAATTCTTATTCAAAAAACATATTTTTAAAAAAATTTATTTGACAGAGAGTGAGATCACTAGTAGGAAGAGAGGGAGAAGAGAGAGAGAGAGAGGGGAGGAAGCAGACTCCCTGCTAAGCAGAGAGCCCAATGCAGGGCTCAATCCCAGAACCCTGCGATCATGACCTGAGCTGAAGGCAGAGGCCTTAACCCACTGAGCCACCCAGGTGCCCCTCAAAACACATATTTAAATAAAATGATGCAGCAACTCTAGAAATCAGATTCTCTGGTCCCCAGGGTTTGTTGTTGCTGCTGCTGCTATGCTGTTCTGTTTTGTGACTTTTCTGGACTAATTCAGTAAAGTTTGTATTCTTTGTCATGTGCAGTCTTTGAAATAATCTGCTTGGTTGACATAGTAATTAATGACTGGACAGAGATTTCCTTAAACATCTTAAACCAGCAAGTCTTCTAGCACTTGTCAGAAGATTTTTGTATGTGCTGGGCATACCTTCTCTTCCTAGTCTTAAGTAGGAGTTTACAACTCCTACTTTCACAGAACCTCAGGGTAAGCCCAAGGTGAGAGCTGAGGGCCTTCTTAACTGGGGGCTTAGCTCTTGGTGGGAAAAGAAAATAAAGCCCAGTAAGTTCATTATACTTTGAGTGACATGTGAAGTGTTTAACAGTAAAGTTTATGTACTGTCATTCTCTTCCATATTAGCTATAGTTTATTATTAGCAGAATGAAAAGTTTGTTTCATGAACTTTCAGGTACAAATAAATAAAGGGTTTAAACAGTTGACAAGTATACAGATCTATATGGCGGGAAAACTCCCCAGAGGAAATCTGTTTCTTCTGATATAGAGCAAATCATAGACAAATAAAATCTAACTTGAGGCTTTTGGCTAATCAGCTAATCAGGATCTTTAGTTTATTAGATCACAGAGTTAGGGATTATGAGTTTGAATTCTGAAGTCAAACTGCCTGAATTTGAATCTAGACTTTACCTTTATGAGAACTTGGACAAGACATGGAACCTTTTCATGCTTCAATTTTCTTATTAGCACCTTTGTTATTGGAAGATTTAGTCATTATATAACAAGGCCTTAGATCAGTACCTGACAAATATTATGCACTGTATGTATACAAAAGAAGAGAGAGTGGTTTCATGAATCCCTTTGTACCTAATGCCTGTGTTCAACAATGATCAGCCACTGGATAATCATATTTCATTTGTAATCTTACCCTCTCTCATTAATTATTTTTAAGCATATACGTTATATAATTTCATTGATAAATATCTTGTCACATATCTTTAACATGTTTTTTAATGTTAAGTATATTACCATAGTTTCAGCTAAAAATCAGCAGAAAGCCTTAATATTATCAAATGTTGACTTGGTATTTGTTTCCCTGGTTGATTTATATGTTATGATTGGTTAATAGTGTCTCCTAGGTCACTTTTAGGCTAGAATTTCCTGCTTTCCTCTTTTTTTCTCCTTGTAATAATTCGTTGAAGAAACCCACGTTATTTGTACTTTCTTTGTACTGTTATTTGTACTTACTTGTACTGTTGCCCAGTAGAGTAGCCTCTAGCCACATATGGCTGTTGAGCACCTGAAATGTAACTAGTCCAAATTGGGATGCCCTGTAAATTTAAAATGCGTGTCATGGGGCACCTGGGTGGCTCAGTGGCACCTGGGAGCCTCTGCCTTCGGCTTAGGCCATGATCTCATGGTCCTGGGATCGAGCTCCACATCGGGCTCTTTGCACAGTGGGGAGCCTGCTTCCCTCTCTCTCTGTCTCTGCCTGCCTCTCTGCCTACTTGTGATCTTTCTCTGTCGAATAAAAAAAAATCTTAAAAAAATAAAAATAAAATGCGTGTCCTATTTCAAAGTCTTAGTACCAAGGATAGTGTCTTATTAATAATTTTTACTTTGATTGTGTGTTGAGATTATAATATTGCATATATATTAGGCTAAGTAATATTGAAAATTTCACTTGTTTCTTTTTATTTTAATGGGTCTGCTAGAAACCTTAAATTACATATGTGACTTGCAATACATTTCTATTGGACAATACACTTCTATTGGACAGTATTGATTTAGCATTTCATACAACATGGATTTTATTGATTGTCCCTGGATATTGTTAGTTGGATCTGGAGGCTTAATCAGATTCTGATATGATTGTTTTCAAAATATTTTTGGCAGATATCTGGTATATACCCCCAGAAGGCCCATAATGCCCCACTGATGACCCTTTAATTTATTAGAGCTTGCAAAATGATGATATTTGAATTTTCGGTTCCTTTTCATGTATTAGCTGGAATCCTTCCATAAAGAGAAATCTCTCCTCACCAATTGTGTGATCACAATTGATTACTATGCAAGCCATAAATATTTTCCATAAGAAATGGATAAAAGGTTAATTCTTTCTATTTATCAGTTTCCAGTCATCCTCCAAAAATATTGAGTATTTTTATAGTAGTATATGGAATCATGAATTTAAATGTGTTTTTGAAACCCATTCTATTTATTATCCTCACTGATATTAAAATTATCCCATTATTATTAAGTAGTGGGAGTCTCTTCAAGTTTCTCCTGCATCTTAGATATGATCTTAGTAGTCTTTGATAGCTGCCTTGCCTTTGGTATCTCAGAATGTTCCAGGCCTTTGTTCCTTTTAGTGATAAGTAATATTTAGAGGCCAAATTCTAGCTTGCATCATGTTACCTTATTAGTTATTGTTTATATTTTTAGGCCTTTTCCATAGATGAAACTAAGAAATATATTTTATTTTCTTCCTTAAAACTAAAATAATTCATGAGTTTATACTGATACTTCCAATTCAAATTTGGATCTATGGAGTTATTACATCATCTCACCAATATCATATATCTTCTTTCTATCACGCTAATTTTATTGGTTCTCATTGGCGTCAATATACTAATTTGCTTTAGCAAACACTATGCACACAGCAGTTACAAAATAACATTTTCTTCACTACCACCAACAGTATGGTTTTTTATTGAAAACATAGTTTTTTATAATTTTTATGTTCTTGTGAGGGAAAAAAAGTAAAACCTATTTAATCTTATTTGACTTTATGACATTGCTTTCAATAAGCAAATATTAAATGTGGTAAGACTTGACTTTTGTACTAGTATTGTAATTTTTCAAGTTAAAAGTGTCCCTAAAGGCCACTTCCTACGTTCGATTTTTCTCAGTAAGTGAGGCAAAGCAATTTTAAGACCTTCCACAAACATCTAGCCATCTAAAATGGAGAGGTGAATCCTTCTGCCTATACAAACAAGCTAGCTGTTAGAGGGTGGTCGGGGTATGCTACTTGTAGGATTTCAGAGGGTTTTCAAACTGAAATCTCAATGTTCTCAGTATGAAAAACCTGAGATTGGATGCTTATGTAAGGAAAGTGCTATTCACCCAGTAAACCCAAAAAACCAAATGGATAATGCAGGCCATATTTTGCCTTTCTGACATTTCCGTGGGAATCTACAAGAACCTCCCCTTTCCCCTCCCACCAATAAGACCATTTAAGTATATGTTAAGCAACTACAGAATACTAAATAAAAAGTTTGGCCAAAACCAAAACCAAAACAAAAAAAACAGTTTTTGCTTTTTGCCGTTCTTTTTCTTCTTGGGATATATTTAACAAAGGATATATAAAAAAATTGTTGTTTTAAAGTCACTTAAAATATTTCATCTTTGATGAATGTGCTTCAGACTGGTTTCATTTTCCTTTTAATTTTTGGAGATTTTAATTTTTTTCATAACACATTGACATGGTCTACAAAACAAGAAATATTCAAAAGAATCTAGCTTCTAATTCCAGTCCTCTGCACTCTCTCTGTTCCCTTCTTCTTTTAACAGGTAACCACTAAAAAAATTTTATGGCTCATTCTTGCATTTTTTTATACAAGCACATGTATAATTCATATCCTGACCAAAGAAGTTCTCCACAGTGCCCATGATTTCTTATTTTTTTCTTGCTCAAAGACAGAGCTTATGATATTCTGTATCTACAATCTGAATGATAAACTGTATGTTTTATTAAGTCATATTATGTAGATTTGGTACTGAAGAAGAGCAGATAGTATAGATAAGCCAGAGTTTTGAGGGAGAAAGGATGATTTGGGTAGAGACTACTAGCTGTTATCAGATGTTAGGACTTTCTAGGGAAGGAGGAAACCATGCTGTTTTACTCCAGATAATATAGTAAGACCCATATTTCAAAATTAGAGAAAGGCAGATTTTAATTAGTCTGAAAAGAAAATCCTGCTTCAAGTCAAACTCAGGAAATCGAATGGGCTTCGTCTCGTGGTTTTAAGTTCTTATTGCTGGAGAGATTCCGTCAGCCTCTGAGGGTTGAACTGGTTGACTTCAGTGGTAGTTTGGTGATTCTGATTTCTGGAGTATTCCTCCAGTTTTATATGTATCATTCTGCCCAACAGGTCTCCCTGTGTAGTGCTGGGTGATCACAGTGTATTTATTTTAGGATCCCGTGACGTTTAAAGATGTGGCTATAGACTTCACGTTAGAAGAGTGGAGGTTGATGGACCCTTCACAGAGGAACCTACACAAGGATGTGATGCTAGAGAATTATAGGAATCTTGTCTCCCTGGGTAAGAATAACTTCCGGTTCCCCTACCTACCCACTTGATCAGGTGTGCTGAAGATACAGAGCCTCTAAAGTACTTAACTGACCTGGACTTAGAGTTTAGGCATTAAAATCTCATATTAGGGGGATATTGTTGGGATCATGCTATCCCTTGCTCTTAGTTAAGTGGCCCACCCATTGTAGAGTAAGAAATACATATTTCATTGGCATCTTGGGAGATTGTGGACAGCTCCCCAGATTTAAGACTGAAGTTTTTTCTGATCATTTTTATAAATGGGAGTTATCAGTACCTCCAGAAAGAAAGGAACAGATGTGTTCATTTTCTTTCTAAATGCAGATTATTCCCATGATCTATAATCCCAGAAAACCTAGGATCATAGTGTTGGACTCCTTTGTAATCATCTGTAACACCGCTGTACAATAGAATGTTCTGTGTCTGTGCTGTCCAGTATGACAGGCACTAGATATTTGGGGCTGCTGAGAACCTGAAATCTGGCTAGTCCAATGGAATAACTGAATTTTAAATTTTATATAGTTTTAACTAACTTAAATTTAAATAGCCACCTGTGGCTGTTGACAACTGTATTGGGCAGTGCATCTCTAGAACCTTCCATAATAACCACTCTGCACTGAAGATTAAGAGCTGAGAGTAAATTTGGCAGTAGTTCTTACTCCTAGACACAGTCAAGTCCTATTCATTTTTCTCTGAACAGGGCTCGCAGTTTCCAAACCAGACATGATATCTCATTTGGAGGCTGGAAAAGGACCATGGGTGGTAGTGAGAGAAATTGCAAGAACCCCCTACCCAGGTGAGTGCATAAGAACCAGGAGGACTGGATTTCTTTCAAGTTCATGGGTTATGGATGGAGCAGAACCTCTGAAATATTTTGGGCAGTATCCTTGCTCTAAACGATCTCAGAAGAAGGGAGCCTCTCCGTCCCTTGCTCGCTCTCTCCTTTTCCCTGTCCTGTTGTTTCTCCTCTCTGCTTTTGATTCCCATGCTACTTTACTTTCTTGAGGACATGATCTTCGTAATTAGTCCTTCATTCAGACATGCAGGAAGCACCGCTTTCAGTTCTGTCTCTTAAGTTAACTTTAACTTTACACTTTTCTCATCTGTTTAACCATTTTCTGACATCTCTTCCTTCATTATTTTTCCTGAAAATGCTTTTCTAAGGGTCCCCACTCTTTCCGTTTAAGCCAGACCTACTTACTCATTATTTAACTTTCTTCCCCTGTAAGCCTGCTGCAATTCTGGGGGCACGCTCCTCTTCTCCTCCAAATTCTTTGCTAATTGAAAATACAAACAAGGAACCAGTGGAAAGTCAAAATACAGTATTTATGTATTTAATGAATATTTATTGGATATCTGTATTCTGCGTAGTGGGTTAGGTACTAGTTCTAGAGCAATGAGTAAGATGGACCGGGTCCCTGCCATCATGAAGATTAAATTTTGAGAAATTAACAGGTATAGAAATAAAAAGAAGCTAAATAATGGCTGTAAGTCTTCATTTATGAGATAAATTGGGGGATATAAAAGAGTGACTGGGATGGGGATGAGGGTGCCTCCTCCAAATGGCTAAGGAAGGCTTCTGAGGGGCGACATCTGCCTTGAAGATTCAGAAGCAACCAGCCAAGGGAAGGGGAAAAGAGAAGCATTCCAGGCAAAGGACTGGACACAGAAAAGAATGAGGGGCGTCTGGGTGGCTCAGTCATTGGGCCTCTGCCTTAGGTTCAGGTCATGATCCCAGGGTCCTGGGATCGAGCCCCATGTCAGGCTCCCTGCTCAGCAAAAAGCCTGCTTCTCCCTCTCCCACTCCCTCTGCTTGTGTTCCCCCTCTTGCTGTGTCTCTCTCTGTCAAATAAATAAAATCTTTTTTAAAAAGTAAAGGAATGAAATGTGTTCTCAAAATGAAAAGGAGGCTGCTATGAATGAAGCCTAAGTAAGCAGGAGACTGCGTAGACAACCGCCTGCCTACTTTAAGCTTTGTAGCTTAAAACCATTTGGATTTTAATCAAAGCAAGTGTGAAGGCATTGAAGGACTTTAATCAAGGATTTTTAGGAAGTAACTGTGTATGTGGAAATCGAGCTTGAGGACATTAAACTAGGTAATGAGGTTGTTAGGATAGTCTAGGCAGAGATTGTAACTTGGGTTAAGCTGATAGTGGAGATGGAATCCACGAGTTGGATTCTAGTTCACTTGAGAATTTTATTGTGATGCCATTGGTAACTCAGTAGGTGTTATACATATCTTTTCATGTATCAATATTACAGATTTTTTAGTCAAGTATAATTAACATAGTTTTATATGAGTTTCAGGTATACAATGTAATGATTCAGTAATTCTGTTCATCACTCGGTGCTCATCAAGATAAATGTGCTCTTAATCCCCTTCACCTATTTCACCCATCCCCCACCTGCCTCCACTGGTGGCCACCAGTTTGTTCTTGGTATTCAAGAGTCTGGGGTTTTCTTTAATCTCTTTTTTTCATTGTTCATTGTTTTGTTTCCTGTATTAAACTCTGACTGACTTATTTCACTTGGCATAATACTCTCTAGGTCCATCTATGTTGTTGCAAATGGCAAGATTTCATTCTTTATCGTGGCCAAGTAATATTCTATTGTATGTACACACCACATCGCCTTTATCCATTCCTCTGTCATTGGACACGTGGGTGGCTTCCATAGCTTGACTATTGTAAAAAATGCTGTAGTAAACATGGGGGTACATATATCTTTTCAAATTAGTGTTTTTGTTTTATTTGGGTACGTACCCAGTAGTGGAATGAGTGGATCATATGATAATTGTTTTAAAGTTTTTGAGGAACCTACCTACTGTTTCCCACAGAGGCTGCACCAATTTACATTCCCACCAGTGGTGAATGAGGGTTCCTTTTTGTTTTTTGTTTGTTTGTTTGTTTTGTTTTTTTGAGGGTTCCTTTTTCTTCACATCCTCAACAACATTTCTTATTTGTTGTGTTTTTTTATTTCAGCCTTTCTGGCATGTGTGAGGGATATCTCATTGTGGTTTTAATTTGAATTTTCCTGATGGGTAGTGATGTTGAGCATCTTACCATGTTTCCGTTCTCTATTTCTTCAGAAAAATGTGTTTTCCTGCCTTCTCCCCATTTTCAATTGAATCGTTTGTTGTTTGGGTGTTAAGTTCTTTATTTTGGATGTTAAGCCCTTATCAGAATTATCATTTACAATTATCTTCTCCCATTCAGTAGGTTGTCTTCATGTTTTGTGGGTGATTTCCTTCACTATGCATAAAGTTTTTTAGCTTTGTGTGATCCCAGTAATTTAATTTTTCCTCTGATTTCGTTGCCTGAGGAGATATATCTAGAAAAATGTTCTGTGCCCAGTGTCAAAGAAATCACTGCCTATGTTTTCTTCTAGGAATTTTATGGTTTGAGCTCCCACACTTAGGTGTTTAATCCATTTTGAGTTTATTTTTCTGCATGGTGTAAGAAAGGGGTCTATTATCACTCTTTTGCATGTAGCTGTCCAGTTTTCCCAGCACTGTTTGTTGAAGACACGATCTTTTCCCTGTTATATATTCTTGCGTCCTTTGTTAATTGACCATATAAATATGGGTTTATTTCTGGACTCTCTGTTCTGTCCTGTTGCATTGATCTATGTCTGTTTTTGTGCCAGTATTACACTGTTTTGATCACTGCCACATTATAATATATCATGAAATCTGAGACTGAAACCCCCAGCTTTGTTCTTTTCTTTTTTTTTTTTTTTGAAAGGGGTTGGTGATCATAACCTGAGCCAAAATCAAGGGGCAGATACTTAACCAAATGAGCCATCCAGGAGCCCCTTTTTTTTTTTTTTTTGAGATTGCTTTGGCTATGTGGGGTCTTCTCTGGTTCCATACAAATTTTGGGATTATTTGTTCTAATTCTATGAAATATGTTGTTGGTATTTAATCGGAATTACATTGAATATGTATATTCCTTTGAGTAGTATGGACATTTTAACAGTACTGGTTCTTGTAGTCCATAAGCATGGAATACCTTTCCATTTGTTTGTGTCATCTTCAGTCCTTTTCATTAACATTGAGTGTTGGAAATATTATATATATTTTTAAGCATTCTGCCTTTGGCTCAGGTCATGATCCCAGGATCCTGGGATCCAGTCCCACATCGGGCTCCTTGCGCAGCGGGAAGCCTGCTTCTCCCTCTGCTGGTGCACTCTCTCCCTCTCTCTCTCTGACAATTAAATAAAATCTTTAAGAAAATAAAAACAGCTTAAAAAAGGAAAATACTATATATTTTTAAAAGAGCGAATGAAAAGTAGACTTTAGAGATAGTTTATGTGACTCTTTAGAGAAGAAGATACCCCCCACCACCATGAAGAGGGAAAGAGAAATGGGGCAGTAGCTACAGGAAAGTACAGAATGAAGAACAAAGCTCTTTTGTCTTATATTTGAGATGGGAGTTTTTATGGCATATTTGAGTGCTGATAAGAATAATGCCGTAGTAGAGAGGGAGAAATTTATGTTGCAAGACCAAGATGGGACTCAGTGAAGAATGAAAACTAAAGTGTGTCAGAAGGTTAAAGTGCATAAACTCAAGAAAGGAAAAGGAGGGTTTTACCATTTTTGGGCAGAGGCCGCCTCTTTGGTTCTAACACTTGGAAGGATGGAGAAGGCAGGTGGAGATGATAGGTCAACCCGTGATAGGAAGATCAAGGCATTCTATTATAATAGATTCTGAATTGATAGAAAAATAAGAAGCAAGACCATCAGCTTATGGTGAGGAGTAAAGAAAGAGCTGTGAGAGAGGGAACGATAGATATTTTAAGGTACATAGATTTCATGAGGGAAGCCATGTTGGCCTGATGCTTTTATTATGGAAGGTGTTTTTAGCTTCTATTCCTTCTGTAGTTATAGAAATATTGATATGTCTTGGTTCTTTTTGTTTCAGTTTAGTAAGTTATGTTTGTCTGGCAGTGGATCCATTTTATCTAAAATTTAAATTTATTGGCATATTATCTTCTCTTAAATGTCGGTATGGATCTGAAGTGATGTCTCCCTTTTCATTCCTGACATTGATTTTTTGTTTCTTTGTTTTCTCTCTTTTATCAAGGTCTTGCCTAGGGTTTATCAATCTTATTTGGCTTTTAAAGAATCTTTTTTGTATGTTTGACTTCTGTTATCATTATTTTCTGCTCTTTATTGTTTTTAACCTTTTTAGCATTTAATTGGCTGATCTTGTCTAAGTTCTGAGTTGGATACTTGTATCATTGATTTTAAGCCATTCTTTTTTTAGAACTTATTTAAGGCTATCTAGATTGCATCACACCCCAAAAAGGACAAAAAAAAAATTAACAAGTAAAAACCCCTATATCAAACCTTTTTAAGATTAGCAACTTCATAATTACTGAATTCCAAGCATTTGATAATATCCATTGTGATGTCTTAGTCCTTCAAGTTATTCAGAAATATTTTTCTTAATGTTGTACCATCTGGGGAGTTTTTGGTAATCTTGCTACCTTATTTTTTCCTGTGGTCAGAGATACTGTGTATGAATTCAGTCTTTACAAATTTATTAAAATTTTATTCACCACATGGACAATTTTGAGAATATTTTGTGTGCACTTGGAAAATGTGTAGTCTATAGGTATTGAGTGCAGTTTTAGATACAAGTTTTTGTTTTAAATTTTATTCATTTGTTTATTTGAGAGAGCACACAAATGGGGAGGAACAGAGGGCGGAGGCAGGAAAATGGGGGAAAGAATCGCAAGCAGACTCTGCACCAAGTGTGGCTCCTAATCAGTCTCACGACCCTGAGATCAGGACCTGAGCTGACACCGAGAGTCAGAGGCTTGGCTGCCTGAGCTATGAAGGCACCCCAGCGATGTCAAATTGTTTATGTTGCTAAAATCTATGTACTTACGGATTGTCAGCTTTTTCTGTCAGGTACTGGGAGAGATTTTTTTTTTTTTTAGATTTTATTTATTTATTTGACAGGCAGAGATTACAAGTAGGCAGAGAGGCAGGCAGAGAGAGAGAGAGGAGGAAGCAGGCTCCCCACTGAGCAGAGAGCCCGACGTGGGGCTCCATCCCAGGACCCTGGGATCATGACCTGAGCTGAAGGCAGAGGCTTTAACCCACTGAGCCACCCAGGTGCCCCCTGAGAGAGATTTTTAATATTTCCTAGTAAGACTGTAGATTTCTCTGTTTCTTATTTTAGTTACTTTAATTTTTGGTCTATGTATTTTATGGCTGTGTTATTAGGCAAATACAAAGTTACACTGTCCTTTCAGTTAAATTGGACCTTTTATTCTTCTGAAGTGTCTTCTCTATCTCCATAATGGTTTTTGCCTTAAAGTCTATTTTGCCTCATACTCACATCACAGTAGCATCTTTCTTTTTTGTTTTTGTTGATTTTCTTTCTTTCTTTTTTTTTTTTTTTACAGTAGCATCTTTCTTTCAGTTATTGTGTATATGGTGCCTCATTTTAATTCTTTCACTGTTATCTTTTGTATATCCTTGTATTTTGTTTCTCTTATAAGTAGCATATTAGATTTTTGTTTTAACCAGATTTTGTTTTTAAGGCAGATGGTACAAAATTACCTCTAAATAACCTGAGGGAGTGTCCATATCTTTTGGAGTATTTAGTTTATATTTACATAATACAATTATATAGTGTTTAAATCTGTCATCTGACTATGAAAGTCTCTTTCCTGTTCTATATTCTCTTTTTCCCCATTTATGCCTTCAGGTTTATTAACTTTTATTTTTCTATTTCCTCCCTAATCACTTGGTAATTATAAATTTCTAGAATTATTTGTGTGGTGGTTAACTTTGAGATTAAAGCACACATCAATGATTCATCTTAGATTTTCTCTCTTAGATTAGATTTTCTCTCTTACCAAACAACACAGAGATCTTAGAATAACTTACTTTTTTTAAAAAAATATTTTATTTATTTGTCAGAGAGAGAGAGAGGGAGAGAGAGCAAGCACAGGCAGACAGAATGGCAGGCAGAGACAGAGGGAGAAGCAGGCTCCCTGCTGAGCAAGGAGCCCGATGTGGGACTCCATCTCAGGACGCTGGGATCATGACCTGAGCCGAAGGCAGCCGCTCAACCAACTGAGCCACCCAGGCATCCCTTAGAATAACTTACTTAACCTAATTTCTATGTTGTTCAAATTATGTATTTTAATCCTATTTATATGTCAAATTTCAAAAGACTATGTTCTATGCAGTCAGTATTCATTTAGATTTACCTATAATTTTGCCTATACTTTCTCTTTTTATTTTTCCTCATTTCTAAGCTTCTACCTGGGATTATTTTTCTTCTGCATAAAGAATACCCTCTAATATTTAATTTTATTCATACCTGCCAATATCATATTCCCTCCATTTTTCTTTTTATCTTCATTTAATCTTCATTTTTGGATAGTTTTTTGGTAGGTTTAGACTTCTAGGTTTTATTAAATTCTTTCAGCATTATGAAGGTATCATTCCATTTTTTTCTGTCTTATATCATACCTGTTGACAAGTCAACCATCTGTTTAATTCAGGACTTGGCAAACCTTTTCTGTAAAAGGTAAGACAGTAGATATTTTAGGCATTTGGGGAATATGATAGCTCTTTTGCAACTATACCATTTAGCAATTAAAAGCACAAAAGCATCCAAAGACAAAGTGTTAACCAAAGAATGTGGTTATATTCCACTAAAATCTTATTTATGGACACTGAAATTTGAAATTCATATAATTTTAATGATTCATAATATATTATATTTCCTTTGTATTTCTCCTACATGGGATGCATTTGGCTTCTAATATCTATGGCTTGATATTTTTTAAATGTTTTGGAAAATGCTTTGGTGTTAATGTCTTTGAATTTGATTTCATCTCATTCTGTCTCACACACCTTTCTAGTCTTCTGGGACATCTGTGATCGACCTTTTCACTCTATCCTGTATTTCTCTGTAATTTTTTAAAATAATTTTTTCAAGTTTTTCATCATGCTGTACTTCATCATGCATATTGTCTACTGACCTATTTTCCATTTTGTTAACACGCTCATGTGCCGTATCTACTGTGCTTTTAGTCTTTGAGTTCTTATTGTCCAGTTCTAGAATTGCCAGTTGATTCTTATTTTAACTTCTATATTTAAACTTTCCAATTATTTGGTGAAATTATGGGTCTTATTTTCTTAAATGTATAATCGTGATTATTTTAAGTTTATGTCTGAAACCTCAATTGTCTGGATACCTTTTAAATCTGTTTGTATTATCTGTTTTTTTCTCTTGACTTTTTTCTTTTCTCTGTCTCTCTCTTTTTAATATTTATTTGAGAGAGAAAGAGAATGGGGGTGGGGAGGGAGAGAGAGAAACTTAAGCAGACTCTTTGGCTCAGCAAAGAGCCCAGTGCAGGGCTTGATCTCACAACCCTCCAAGCTGAAACCAGGAGTTGGACACTGACCAGCTGCAGCACCCAGGTGCCCCTCTCTTGACTTTTTGGTTGAGAGACATGACTTGTCAAGAGACACAAGACTTTGATCTTCTTATATGTTTATTATTTTTCATTGTCAAGCATTGATATGAGAACCTGTAAAAATAGTTTGAAGTTCTGGATTGTGTAACCTTTTTCCATGGAGAATTGTTTGCTTTGGTGGGCTGCTAGGGTAAAGGCTGTAACCATCCCCAGTTACCTTAATTGAATTAGACATTTAAGTGAACTGGGTTCTAGGGTTCTCCTCTTTGGTGTCTTGGAATTCAAATCTTTGTCCTTTTTTTTTTTTTTTTTAAAGATTTTATTTTTAAGTAATCTCTGCACCCAACATGGGGCTCAAACTTAAAACCCTGAGATCAAGAGTTGCACGGTCTACCAACTGAGCCAGCCAGGCGCCCCTCAAATCTTGGTCTTTTTAAAAAAAGGTTACACTGTGGGATGGTTGTCTTAAAACTTGCTTGTATATACAATTTAAAATTTTACTCTTTTTGAAAAATTTATTTATTTGAGAGAGACCGAACATGTGTGCCTGCACATGTGGGGGAAGGAGCAGAGGGAAAGAATCCTCAGGCAGACCCTCTGCTGAGTGTGGAGCCCAGTGCAAGGCTCAGTCTCACAACCCATGAGATCATGACCTGAGCCAAAACCAAGAGATGGACACTCACCAAGTGAGCCACCCACGTGCCCGAATATTTTACCTTTTTTAAAAGGATTTATTTGAGAGTGAACACAAGCAGAAGCAGGAGAGGGAGAGAGAATCTAAAGCAAACTCCACACAGCACAGAGCCCAACCCGGGGCTTGATCTCACAACTCTGAGATCACAACCTGAGCTGAAATTAAGACCTGGACACTTAACTAACTGTGACACCCAGGCTCCCCAATAGTTTACTTTTAGAACAGTTTTATACTTTGTTTTTTTAAGTAGGCTCCACATGGAATGCAGTGTTGGGCTTGAACTCACAACCCTGAGAAAACCCGAGCTGAGATCAGAGTCAGATGCTCTTGATCAAGAGATCAAGAGTCAGTACAGAGCCACTCAGGCACTCTGTATTTTTATACTTCTTTTAAATTTCTAACTAATTTTCAGGCAATTATTTCTAAATGTTTAAAAGCTAATTAGATCAAAACCTTTTGTGGCTAGTGGAATGCTTCATGGCTTTAAAATTCAGTGTGTAAGTCGTTTTTATCCAGTTTTTTTGAACAAGCTTTTAGGCATGATCTTAAAACACAAGAAGGTTGCAAAACCACCCTTCATAATTATTATCACTGTTGGAAATATTAATAACTATAAACATTAATTTTGACTAATTTACTGTTCAGCCTACTTTCTGAAAAATCAAAGTGTTGTTTTCCATTAACATTTTATTAAAAACTACATAAAAAGATTTGAATAAGCTACTCTGACACAGAAAGTTGAGAAAGCCATCATTTAAAAAGCTAGCAAACGAGTGAGAATAAATAGAAAGTATGGTTGGGAGCAACATCTGGTTTGTAGAGTAAATGGGAATCAAAAAAATAATCACAACCTATGAAGAATGGTCTGGGAAAAAAAAAGTTTATTATTAAGGGAATGAAAAGAGAAGTATTAGAGATACCTAGATTCTAGGAGGGTTACCATGAATGAATTTTTTTTGTAGGGGAAAAGTGAATTTGCTGCTTTGGTTCTTGACTCAACTGGCCTCCTTCAAACATACGTCTTTCTTCTTAAAAACAAGGCCAGTTTGCAAGCAGTTAAAACTTGACATTCATTATCAGCTAAGGTTTACATTTTATTTTCTTTTTTACTGAGATCTTCCTAACTTCAGAAATAGGAGTCATTTGCTTTCTTTTTTATTTCCCCCAGAGTTGGAGACCAAACCTGCAACCAAGAATGCTTTATCAACAGAGGATGGTTCTGAAGATGTATCACAAGAGACCATAATAGATAAACTCACAGAGAATGGTCTATGGAACTCAAGAATGGGAGGATTATGGAAATGGAATGAAAGGAAATTAAAATTGCAAAACAGTCAGGAAAATCATTTGAATCAAAAAATAGTTACTCACAAGAAAATTCCCTCTGGTCAAAGAAGATTTAGATTTGGATCTCTTCTTTTTCCTGAAGCAGGCATTATCACAGAAGAACCCCACAGCAAATGTCAAACACATGAGAATTCCACTGAGAATTTAGATTTGATTACAGATACCCATCTGGGGAAGAAACTTTGCAAGGATACAGAAGGCGGCAAAGCCATAAGGCCTACTTCAGAACTTACCATAGGGGAAAAATACAATAATAAAGAAAAGCCCTATAAATGTAGTACATGTGAAAAGTCCTTCCGTTACAGGTCATTGCTCATTCAACATCAGAGAACTCACACTAAAGAAAAACCTTATGAATGTAATGAATGTGGGAAAATGTTTAGCCAGCCTTCATATCTCAGTCAACACAAAAAAATTCACACAGGAGAAAAACCCTATAAATGCAATGAATGTGGAAAGGCCTTCATTGCTTCTTCATCACTTATGGTACATCAGAGAATTCATACTAAGGAGAAACCTTATCAGTGCAATGTCTGTGGAAAGTCTTTTAGCCAGTGTGCTCGCCTTAATCAACACCAGAGAATTCAAACCGGAGAGAAACCCTATAAGTGTAGTGAATGTGGGAAAGCATTCAGTGATAAATCAAAACTTGCAAGACATCTGGAAACTCACAATAGAGAGAAATCCTACAAATGTAATGATTGTGGGAAAGCCTTTAGGAATAAGTCATATCTTAGTGTACATCAGAAGACCCATACTGAAGAGAAACCATATAAATGCAATGAGTGTGGGAAATCTTTCAAGAATACCACAATTTTTAATGTCCATCAGAGAATTCATACTGGAGAGAAACCCTTTAGATGTAATGAATGTGGGAAAGCCTACAGAAGTAATTCAAGCCTTATTGTACATATAAGAACTCATACTGGGGAAAAACCCTATGAATGTAATGAATGTGGGAAAGCATTCAATCGTATAGCAAATTTCACAGAACATCAAAGAATTCATACAGGAGAAAAACCCTATAAATGTAATGAATGTGGGAAAGCATTCATTAATTATTCATGCCTTACCGTACACCACAGAATGCATACAGGAGAGAAACCTTATAAATGTAATGAATGTGGAAAGGCCTTCATGCGTTCTTCATCCCTAATTATACATCAGAGGATTCATACTGAAGAGAAACCTTACCTATGTAATGAGTGCGGGGAATCTTTCAGAATAAAATCACACCTAACTGTACATCAGAGGATTCATACTGGAGAGAAACCATATAAGTGCACTGACTGTGAGAGGGCATTTACCAAAATGGTAAATCTCAAAGAACATCAGAAAATTCATACTGGAGTGAAACCTTATAAATGCTGTGATTGTGAAAAATCGTTCAGGACTAAGTCATATCTTATTGTACATCAAAGGACCCATACTGGAGAAAAACCATATAAGTGTAATGAATGTGAGAAAGCTTTCACTAATACGTCACAACTTACTGTACATCAAAGAAGGCACACTGGAGAAAAACCCTATAAATGTAATGAGTGTGGGAAGGTTTTCACAAGTAACTCAGGCTTTAATACCCATCAAAGAACACATACTGGAGAGAAACCATTTAAGTGTAATGACTGTGGGAAAGCATTTAGCCAGATGGTACATGTCACAGAACATCAGAAAATCCATAGCGGAGAGAAACCCTATAAATGTGATGTCTGTGGAAAAGCCTTTAGGAGAGGTTCATACCTTACAGTGCATTGGCGAACACATACTGGAGAAAAACCCTACACATGTAAGGAATGTGGAAAAGGTTGTATCACTCTATCGCAGCTAACTCTCCATCAGAGAATTCATACTGGGGAAAGGCCCTATAAATGTGAAGAATGTGGAAAAGCCTTCAGAACCAACTCAGACTTTACTGTACATCTGAGGATGCATACTGGAGAAAAACCCTATAAATGTAAGGAGTGTGGGAAAGCCTTTAGGAGTAGCTCCAGCCTTACTGTACATCAAAGAATCCATCAAAGAGAAACTCAGCTAATATAAAGATTAATAAAGCATTCATCCAGATGCCAAAACCACAAGAAGAATCAAACTGTATCTTTTATGGACAATTCACCAGAGAAAATACACACTTAAGAGATACTTTAGAGGGGGTGTCTGGGTGGCTCAGTTGGTTAAACATCTACCTTCACTCAGGTCATGATTCTGGGGTCCGGGGATGGAGCCCCACATCGGGCTCCCTGCTCAGTGGGGAGTCTGCTTCTCCCTCTGTCCCTCCCCCTGCTCTTGCTCTCTCTCTCATGCTCTCTCTCAGATAAATAAAGTCTTTTAAAAAGAGAGAGATACTTTAGAAACATAAGAATGTGTTAAAGCATACCATCATTAAATCTTAGAAGTTCTAAGAAAATTAACAATAGAGAAAAATAATGGACAAATGAAAATACTCATCCAGATTTCATACTGTACTCAACAAATCATCTTCAGTGAATTGCCTATATATTTTTGGCCTATTTTTGTATTGGTTTGACTTTCTTATAAATCTGGAGGTGCTCTTTATATGTTTGAAATATTAATCTTTTTTCATGTGTGTTGCAAATTTTTTTAATCTAGTGATTGTCTTTATGCTTTTTTTATATAGTAAAAGAACATTTTAATTTTTCACAGTAAGATATTTATATATTCTCCTTTTTAGATTGTTACTTTACTCTTTTAAAAAGTTAAAATGGTCTCCTTAATCCCTAATTTGTTTCTGAGATTTTGATTATTTTTTACATTAAAGTCTTTAATCCATCTGGACTAGATGGCTAATCATAGAAGAGCAAATGGCGATTAATCTCTGAAAGTGTTAATGAATCTAAGAAGTACTCAGGGAAATGTGAATTAAAACAACCAATGAAAAACAAAAAAGAACACACAAAAATCCCCAACCAATGAGCTATCACTTTGACTTCGTGAAGTTGGCAAAAATTAAAGAGATCTTTTGCTAGTGCATTTTGGGAAACCATCTACTTTTACAAAAAGGTTATATATCAACTTATATTTCCAGCAGCAATTCAGCAATATGTAAGTTTTTAAATTTTTAAAATAAAAATCCTTTGACCTAGCAGTCTCATGTTGGGAATCTGCCCCCACAGAAGTAACATCTTCAATGCATAAAGATACAGTTAAGGCGTTTTGTTGAACTATTGTTTGTAGAGGCAAGTAGAAAACCAAGTGGAGACAAAGTGAATGACCATTAATGGGGGAATGGTTGATATAACCATTTTGTGGAACAGCATGAGAGTGATTTTTAAAATTAGTTATATGTACACTAGTTGATCTCAAGGTATTTCCACAATTTTGATAATTGCTTTATTACAGAGTTTTATGTGTACAGGGCATTTTTAGAGAGTGAAATAGAACAGAAAAGAAGAAAAAACACTAGAATGATGAAGACAAAAGTTGGGAACCTGAGGTTAAAGATGACAGACACGCGGGACACCTGGGTGGCTCAGTCAGTTAAGTGTCTGACTCTTGGTTTGGGCTCCGATCATGGTCTTAGGGTCATGAGATCAAGCTCTGTTTGGGAGCCTTCTTAAGATTCTCTCTCTTCCTGGGGGCACCTGGGTGGCTCAGAGGGTTAAGCCTCTGCTTTAGGCTCAGGTCATGGCCCCTGGGATCGACCCCCCACATCTGGCTCTCTGCTCAGCAGAGAGCCTGCTTCCCTCTCTCTCTCTCTCTGCCTACTTGTGATCTCTCTCTCCCTGTGTCAAATAAATAAATAAAATTTTTAAAAAATTACAGCTTCCCTCTAGGATGAGATCAGATGTGTGAGACCAGCTGTCACTGCTCTTGTCGATGTAATGATTTCCCTAGATTACGCCAAAATGTTTGGGGTAACTGAGCATTTCTGGTGCCCACATCTGGAGACCAGGCACAGTTTGAGAAAGGTATAGGATATCATTGCCTGGCTCGGTGGCAAAGGCAGTCTCACACAAGGGTCAGGGTTGGGGGCAGGAATCAGGCTGGGAAGGAGATCAGTTCTAACAGGTTGGTCTCTTCTGCCTGAATCAGTATCTGGAGAAAAGGTGAAGGTGGGTTAGCTTCTAAACTCTAGGGAAGGGGCACCTGGATGGCTCAGTGGGTTAAGCCTCTGCCTTCGGCTAAGGTCATGGTCCCAGGGTCCTGGGATGGATCCCCACATCAGGCTCTCTGCTCAGCGGGGAGCCTGCTTCCCCCTCTCTGCCTGCCTCTCTGCCTACTTGTGATCTCTCTTTCAAATAAATAAATAAATAAATAAATAAATAAATAAAATCTTTAATAAATAAATAAACTCAACTCTTGGGGAGGGTGGCCAGGAGGAAAGGATTCCCACATGCATAGGGTTTGGGTCTCTACGCAGGAGACACACTACCAACGCCCCAGAACTACTACAAGCTCAAAGTAGCTTGTGTTTTTTGTTTTGTTTTATTTGTTTTTAGAGGGGGAGGTAGAGGGTGAGAAAGAGAGAAAATATTAAGCAGCTGCACACCCAGCAGGGAGCCCGATGTGGGGCTCCATCTCACAACCTTGAGATCATGAACTGAGCTGAAATCAAGAGCCAGATGCTTAACTGACTGAGCCTCAGAGGCGCCCCTAAAGTGGCTGGTTTTTGAAGGTCTAAATTAATTAGTGAGGATGACATACATCAAAGCGGTTTTGCCCACCCAGCTCAGCCTTGATTAGCTGAGGGCCAGCGGTGGCCCTGGGGGAGCACAAACCTGGGAGTCAGAGAGACCGGCTGGAACCCCATTGCTGCTCCTTACTAGCTGTGTGACCTTGAGCGAGGTACTCGTGCTTCCCTGAGCCCCCGTTTTCTTACCTGTAGAAGACACATAGTCCCCACCCCGCAGGGTGCTGTCCTATGAGGACTAATTAATTTAATTAGCTGAGCATGGAATTTCTTTCTGCTGCCTCTGCATTCCACTCACTACCAACACACACACACACACACACACACACACACACACACACACACACACACGGCATCTTACCTGCAAAGTGACCAGAGGGGATAAGCCAATGATGGGGAACTAGCACCACTTCTACCGAAAGAGGCTTTGGGGCTGAGAAGTCCACCTGGAGATTTCTCAGATATCCATGCTGCCAGCAGCCTGTAGACTGCGTGCCAGTCCCCTGGCTGTCGTCCTTTCTGCCTTGTGTTCTTCACGATTCCGATGAGACGGTCTTCCCATACGGCCTCAGTCTCTACTTTCCTTTCCCACCTCTCACAGCGTTTGGAAAGTCCCAGAGAGCAGGGCTGCTTCACCCTTTCCGTTCCGCTGCCCTATCTAGGACCACACCCACGGCCACCTGCCGGGCTCAGCCAGCGGGAAGTCGGGAAAAGGCTGGGGGGCCGGAGTAGGAGGGTGTGGGAGGGTGTGGGGTGAAACCAGGCTGTGCTGCGGCCAGCGACTCGCCCCTCAGTAATTCCCTTGCTGCACCCCTTCTGCAAAATGGAGCTCATACTTCTGCTTAGCTCGTGGGTGAGAGTCAGGGTCAAGCGAAGGGATGCATTTGAAGGACATCTTACAATGTGAAGAACTATCCAAGTACTGTTATCCGGGAAAGCGGGGGAAACTCACATTTTATCATCATCTCTCCTTCATGCAGCGTTTCAAAGTCAATCGAGCAAAGTTTCTGCTCCCGAGAAGCCCGTCAATTTCTAGGCTTTCAAATGGCCCATTGACTTTGAAAGGTGGAACACAAGGGCCTTGGCTCCACGTGTTTTATGATGCACGAGGGGGAGGACGGAGACAAGCACAGAAAAGCTGGAAGCCCAGCTGCTGGCAGTTGACGAGCAGAGCCGGTTAGGGAGAGAGAGATGCGAACCGTGGTTCTCACACTTCGCGCGGGCTTCAGAATCGCCTCGAGGCCTTAATAAACCAGACTGCTTTGCCCGGTCCCCAGAGTTTCTGATTCCTAAATCCAGGCTGGGAGCCCCAGAATTTACATTTCTAAGAAATTTCTGGATGGTGCTGACGCCGCTGGTGGGGAAATCGCACTTTGAGAAACACGACTGTGAGCTATGCTTGCGTCTGAGAACCGAACTTCGCTTTAAAAATGAAAGCGGGGGTGGGGGTGGGGGTGGGGTGCATGGCTGGCTCAGTGGGTTAAAGCCTCTGCCTTCGGCTGGGGTCATGATCCCGGGGTCCTGCAATGGAGCCTGGACGGGCTCTCTGCTCAGCGGGGAGCCTGCTTCCCCTTCTCTCTCTGCCTGCCTCTCTGCCTATTTGTGATCTCTTCCTGTCAAATAAGTAATAAAATCTTAAAAAGAATTTTGTAACTATATGAGGTGATGGATGCTAACCATACTATTGATTTCACAATATAGGTGTATGTCAAATCATTATCTTGTACACGTACAACTAGGCTACGTTGTATATCAATAACACCTCAAAAAATGTGTTTTTCTGTTTTTATGCATTTAAGAGAGAGAAAGACAGTGAGAGCCAAGGAGGGTGAAAGGCAGAGGGATAAAGAGAAACAGACTCCCTGCTGAGCTGGGAGCCTGATGCAGCCTCGATCCCAGTACCTGGAGATCATGACCTGAGACCAAGGCTGATGCCTAACCATCTGAGCCGCCCAGGTGCCCCAAAAATGTGTTTTAAAAAGGCATATTTTGGGGCGCCTGGGTGGTTCAGTGGGTTATGCCTCTGCCTTCGGCTCAGGTCACAATCTCAGGGTCCTGGGATCAAGGAGCCTGCTTCCTCCTCTCCCTGATGCTCTGGCTACTTGTGATGTCTGTCTGTCAAATAAAGAAAATCTTTTTTTAAAAAAAAATCCATAAAAAAAAAATCCTTTAAACTCTTAAAGGAGGAAGAGTGGTCCCCACTGGTCAAGTTGGCAATTTGAGCCACATGACTTTGACAGGTCCAACAAGTGGACTCTATAAAAGCCTCAAAGTTTGTCACAATCCCCCAAAACACAAAGTTAGTATCGGGTGTGAACAAAGACCTCCGTAATGCCAAAGAACAGAGGTTATAATACAATACGTTTCATCTTTATCTTAATGTCAGGAATAAAGCGTGTTTGGTTTCTTGTATTCATTAGATCTGTGTATAACAATACAGATGTGCTTCTTTCAGGAAGCAGGAAAGAATACATAAAGGAAACTATGTGGAAGTGGAGAGGTCCTGAGGAAAAGTAGGAGCCGTGGCAAAAACAGGAAACAGTCCTTGGAACCTGGGGCTCCATGGAGAAGGAGGTCCCGCACTTATCCAACCAGCAGTCACCCCCAGAAAACAAGCAGTAACAGGATTCAATCGCGTGTCCCAAAAAGATTAATTTGCCAAATGTCATAAAAATATGCAGTTCTGCCTCTCCTGGGAGATGAAAGCATATGGACTGGTTATGTCCTGATCGGAAACACAGTGTTTTATTTTTTTTAATTATTTATTTATTCATGAGAGACAGAAGGAGAGGCAGAGGGAGAAGCAGGCTCCCCAAGGAGCAGGGAGCCTGGTGCGGGACTGGATCCCAGGACCCCTGGGGAACGTGACTTGAGCCAAAGGGAGACACCTAACCTTCTGAGCCACCCAGGCGCCCTTGGAAACACAGTGTTCTAAAACATGCTAACAGACCAGATCAGAACTACACAATGACAGGACAACAGGGAGTCATCTGGTAACTAGCCAGGAGCTTCCGACCTGCCAAGTTCATGAAAGACAGGCTAAGGGATTGGACCCAGGTTGGGGGAGACTAAGGAGGCAGGGAAACATCTGTGATCCTGGATCAGACTAGGGGCCAGAAAAAGGACACTGGTTGGCACGCTTGCTGAAACACTCGGATAATTCTACAGATTGGTTAATAGCAGAAAACTGATGTTCGTTTCCTGGTTTTGGTCAATGTACTGTAGTTAAAGGAAGTGTTAATGTTCAGAGAAGTCTGATGAAAGGTATACGAAAATTCTGTCCTATTTTCTCCACTGCCTTTGTGAGTTTGAAATTGTCTCAAATGTGAAACGTAGGGGCGCCTGGATGGCTCAGTGGGTTAAGTCTTTGCCTTTGGCTCAGGTCGTGATCTCAGCATCCTGGGATGGAGTCCTGTATCGGGCTCTCTGCTGAGTGGGGAGCCTGCTTCCTCCTCTCTCTCTGCCTGCCTCTCTGCCTACTTGTGATTTCTCTCTCTGTGTGTCAAATAAATAAATAAAATTTTTAAAAAAGCTACTTCAAACTCATAAAAAGAAAACAGCTCAATATAATAATGAGAAAAGGAAATGAATGGGTTGATTCAATGGGCAATTCATGGACTAAGATGAAAATATAGATAAGTATATGAAATGATGAATCACTAAGAATGGCAGTATAATAAAATATAAATTAAGATAAAATATTGATCATATCCAATGTAGGAAAAACTATGGGGAAATAGGTATTCCCTTACACTATGAGAGTACAGATGAGTACTGCTAATTCGTCAAGATTCTAAATGTACCTGCACTCTGACCCAGCTCTCACATTTCCAGGAGTCTGTCCTACAGAAATAACAGCAACACCACAGAATTGCTTGTATCAGCAAAAAATTGCAACGACCCAAATGCCTATCAATAAGAATATATTTGAATAAATTCTAGTCCATGTAATATCAGAATACTATGTATCCACTTACAAAATGCGGTAGCTCAAAAAACAAAATGAGGTAGCTCTAAATTACTTCGTTCACAGTATAGTGTTGAGAATTAAAAGGAGTTGCAAAACATAACCAACAGTATGAGACTAATTATATGTGTGTGTACATACACAAGTACACAGAAATCTGGCCAGGTCCGCGTCAAACAGTTCTAAAGGCTTGAAAAATTGAAGGGGGAACAGAACAACCCTTTTTAGTTTATAATAGTTCATATTTATAGTTCATAGGTTATATTTAGTTTATATACTTAGTTTTTTAGTGTATATACTTATATTTATTTATTTATTTGACAGAGTGAGAAGGGGAGAGAACACAAGCAGGGGGAGAGGGAGAAGCAGACTCCAGCTGAGCAGAGAGCCCCATGCCGGGCTGGATCTCAGGACTCCGAGATCCTGACCTGAGAGGAAGGCAGACGCTTAACCGACTGAGCCACCCGGGGCCCCCAGTGTATAAACTTGTATATTATTTGACCCTATTGTAAAATTATTTTCACTTTTGTAATGTAAAAACAGTTTGTGTCTGTCTGTGTTGAAAGGAGAAAGACTGCTCCAATCAACTCTGCCCCTGGTGAACTCTGTTACGGGCTCGGCATCAGGCGTCATGACTGCCATCTGGTGGTCAGACAGAGTCGTGACAAATTGCGCATCTGAACGTTTCTCCATGTCTGCACTCTTGCCATTTGGTGCCAGATAAATGGGGGTAGGGTGGGATGGGAGGCTGTCCTGTGTGTTGCAGGATGTTTAGTAGCGTCCCTTGCCTCTAACTTCTAGATGCCAGTGATACCCTCTCCCTAAGTTGTGACAACTTAAGAGGTTTCTAGGCTGGCAATTCTCCCCCCACAAAGGGGACAGGGCACAACTGACTTTGGTTGAGAACCCTGATCTAAGAGAATGGAAGTCTTGTGAATGTACAGTAAACATACAAGATGTGCTCATTCGTTCACTCACAAAAATATTACAGTAGGGGCGCCTGGGTGGCTCAGCGGGTTAAGCCTCTGCCTTCAGCTCAGGTCAAGGTCTCAGGGTCCTGGGATCATGTCCTGCACTGGGATCTCTGCTGAGCAGGGAGCCTGCTTCCTCCCCCTCTGCTTGCCTTTCTGCCTACTTGTGATCTCTCTCTGTGTGTCATATAAATAAATAAAATCTTTTAAAAAGTTTACAGTAGACAAGGTATCTTTACGAGATCTGTTTCTAATGTCAGCTGGAACCAACAATCTCTGACCCATGGTTGTGCCCACACAGAATTCTTTTCATAGCTTTGCAATACTCTGAGGCTTAAATTCAGTAGCAAGAAAAGCCATTCTTGGGCTCCCAGGCGGCTCAGTCAGTTAAGCATCTGCCTTTGCCTCAGGTCATGATCTTGGGGTTTATGACCTTGGGCTCCCTACTCAGTGGGGAGTCGGCTTCTCCCTCTCCCTCTGCCCCTCCTCACTGCTTGTGCTCTCTCTGTCAAATAAATAAATAAATAAATAAGATCTTTTTTAAAAGAAAGAAAAAGAAAAGCCATTCTTATCCAGTGAATCCCTAACTGCCTCAAGTAAATCCCAGCACGGGTGCCCCACACCCCGCTCCCAGACCCACAGCAGAAATTCACAGCCCCCTACGTTGTGGCCTCAGCCCAGTGCCCCAGGCAGTAAGTGCCACAAAACAGTAAGCCGGTCACCTCCTGTCCCTCACTCAGCCGACTGATTTACCCTGTGTGGAACCATTCCTATGTCCATTGCACTCACAGTATTACTGCCTTAGAGTCTACAGGTTACCAAGAAGTATTTGGCAGGTGGGGGGTGGAGGGGGTGGGGGTTAGGAGGGTGGAATGTGGGGCGGGGGGACCTCTGTGGAAATTAACCTCTGCTATTGATTACCCCCGCCCCCCCAAACCCATAGAAACCACAGAAACAAAAACCTCAAACATGGCCTTGGGCATCACAGTTAATCTCAACAGATCTCGATCTCCTTATTTATGAAACAGAAGATTAATACTACATATTTGAAGCTCCTTTTCAGTTCTAAAATCTATGATTAGAGACAACTGGAAATGATCCACCATAGGCTTTGCTATGCCAATGGCAATGTAAGTATTTTCTCCAGTAAGGATTATCCTGTATAAAATTGAGCAGGTGTTACTGGAGTCTTTTTATTTATCTATTTGTCTATTTTAATTCCAGGACTTGGGTGTCCTATAAGAATTGTAATTGCTGAATAAGCATAGAATTCTAAACCGCAGTTTCCTGAAACATTTTTTTAAAGATTTTATTTATTTATTTGATAGACAGAGATCACAAGTAGGCAGAGAGGCACACAGGAAGGGAAGCAGGCCCCCTGCCGAGTAGAGAGTCCGATGTGGGCTTGATACCAGGACCCTGGGATCATGACCCACGCCGAAGGCAGAGACTTTAACCCACTGAGCCACCCAGGTGCCCTGCCGATACATTTATTGTATTTCTGGGGCTGTGTTGTTTTTGCCAGTGGGCATTATCTGATATCAATACTATATGAATTGTATTCTCATTTTCATTATATTAATATATTCATATTTATTTTATGTGTAGTATGTAAGTTATCTGGTGCTGATTAAGGTTAACTGAAAACAGAAGGTTTTATTTTATTTATATGATCTCTCTAGGATGAATTCACAGAGCTAGGTTAAAAGCTCAGTGATGACAGGTCCCCTCAAATTCACAGCATTTGTAAGACTTCTTGTTAGTGTGAATTGTCCGATAAAGAGTAAGGGGGGAGCTAAGACCAGGGGCTTTGACACGGTAGTTGCATCCATATTCTTCTCTCTGGTGTGAGTGTTGGAAGAGCAAGATGTGTGTCACGGTCAAGGGTGTTCCACTTTTGAAATATTCGGAGGGTTTCTTTCAAGTATGGATTATTTTATATCAAATTAGGTTTCCGTGATTACTGAAGACCATTCCATACTTACTGCATTATATGGCTTCTTTCTAGCATAAGCCTTTGGTTTGGTTTGGTTTTTGGTTTTAGGTTTTTAAGAGAGAGAGAGAACTGGCGGGGTGGGAGGGGTAGGAGAGGGAGAGAGAGAATTGTAAGCAGGCTTCGCACTCAGCACAGAGTCTGATGTAGGGCTCAGTCTCATGACCCTGAGATCATGACCTGAGCCAAAACCAAGAGTCAGAGGCTTAATGGACTAAGCCACCCTAATGCCATTTTATTTTAAATTCTAGTATGGTGAACATAGTGTTATATTAGTTTCAGGCTTTCACAGTCTTATTCAAACACAGACATTCCAGAGAAGAGACATTCTGCAGAAATCTTTCTACTACTCTTTTGAGCCTGTGCTCTACGTAACTCCAGAGGTGAGGGTAGGGGGGCACTACTCACATGTACCCTGGTGCTAATGTCACTTGGAATCCTTTAAAAGTGGTCCTGCTAAGAGGATAAATAAAATCTTAAAAAAAACAAAAAGATGGTTATATGGCAAACATTTACAATTCAGTTGGGATCAGTTGGGAGTTAGAAAACAGAAGATCTTTGAGACTATGGGTTATGGAGACACTTGGCAAAATTTCAAAATATTTGAAATGCCTAGGAAACGTTGTGCATGTTTTCCTGACTCGGTGCTGTTGGTAGCTTGAAATCAGCCATGATGGCATTACTTGCACCGCGGAAAATGGCTAATACTACAAATCCAGACTTTCCCCGCTCTCCCTCCCAAAGTCTAGTTGTTGAGAATTTCCCAGCATACCCTTGGGTGTACCAAGTTCCACACACACCTCTCTATGAGAGAAGGTGCACCTCTCCAATAAAATCAAGTTTCCCCAGCTTCTATGTGGAGTCTAAAAAAAAATAACAAAACATAAAAAGACTCAGAGATACAGAGAACAAACTGGCAGCTGCCAAAGGGTAGCGGGATAGAGGGATAGGCAAATTAGGAAAGAAAATTGCTTCCAGTTATACAATACATAAGTCACAGAAATGAAAAGTACAGCTTTGGGAATATGGCCAATAGTATTATAATAGTTGGTGATAAATGGTAGCCGCCCTTATCATGGTGAGCATTCCACAACATATACAATCATCCCTTCACTATGTTGTATACCGACACTCATATGTCAACTATCCTCCAATTAAAAATAAAAAGTTTTGAGATTCCCTAGCTTAAAATCCCCTTTTAAATGCTTGCCTTATTATTTTCCTAAAAAATATCAGGAAGTTTGTCTCTCAGTATCTAAATAAGGTACAAGAAAATTATCTTTGATATTATCTTAGCCTGCCATTTCTGTCCTCTGTGAACAGTAAGACATGAAAAACTCTTCCCCTCCACCTAGCCCAACCCTCACAGTTGCCCGGCCTACCCACTGCGATTCTCGGGTCACAAGCAGCCCTTCCGTTTTCTGCTCACACGGCCAAGAGAGCAACACAAGCTCTGGGGGAAGGTATGTAGGTGACTTTTGGGTGGGCAAGTTGACAATATTTGTTTAAAATATGGGTATAATTTTGGGGTACCTGGATGGCTCAGTCATTAAGTGCCTGCCTTCGGCTTGGGTTGTGATCCCAGGGTCCTGGGATCAAGCCCTACCTCAGGCCAAGAAGTCTGATTTCCCTCTCCAACTCCCCTTGCTTGTGTTCCTGCTCTCACTCTTGCTCTTTCAAATAAATAAATAAAATCTTAAAAAAAAACCATTAAAATACAGGTATAATTTGACCAAGAAATTCCACTTCTGGCACTTCATCTTAAAGATACAACCAGTCAGGGGGTACTGGGGAGGCTCAGTCAGTTAAGTATCAGACTCTTGATTTCAGCTCAGGTCATGATCTCAGGTCGTGAGATGGAGCCCACTTCAGGCTCCACACTCAGTGTGGAAACTGCTTGGGATTCTCTCCCTTTGCCTCTGCCCTCCAACCTTTAACATGCTCTCTAAATAAATAAGTAAAAAAAAAAAAAGTTATACAGCAAAGATGTACAAAGTGCCAATTAAGACTCCAAAAGCAAACCTCAACCAATGAGGAATGGAAGTCGGTGAATAAACACCCATGTTCCTGGACCCTTCCTGGGCAAGTCTGAGACGTCATCTACACAGTCTCTCAGGGGGTCTACAGAGGCAGTGAGCCTCAATGGTCACCTGCTCATTAACTGCCCTTTATTGACTTTCTCACTACCCCATTTCCTCACCATGGTTCTTGGGATCACCTCCAGATTAACTACTTGCCTCCTAAACTCTTGTCTGAGTCAGCGTTGGGGGAAGACCCTGCTAAGACTGTGTGTTTAAACCCAAACCCCTAAGTTATTCATGGGTCCTCATATTGACTTATCTTCACTACACACAAGCACGTGCACAGGAGGGGAGGGGTAGAGGGAAAGACTCCCTCGCTGAGCACAAACCCCTATATATGGGGCTGGATCCCACCACCCATATCAAGACCTGAGCTGAAACCAAGTGGAAGTCTGTTGCTTAACCAACTGAACCACCCAAGACTCCAAGAGCCATTTTGTTAAAACAATAATTGTTACTCAAATACAAACTGTTCTGTAAAGCTTTGTAAAGTTACTTCCTCAAATGCAAATTGTTTTGTAAAGTCAGACATTTAATTGATTAGTCTTGCAGTTCCCTGGTGAGCATTTTTCCTTTCGAAACTGATTGTTTAGGGGCGCCTGGGTGGCTCAGTGGATTAAAGCCTCTGCCTTCAGCTGGGGTCATGATCCCAGGGTCCTGGGATGGAGACCTGCATCGGGCTCTCTGCTCAGTGGGGAGCCTGCTTCCTCCTCTCTCTCTCTGCCTGCCACTCTGCCTACCTGTGATCTTTCCTTCTGTGTCAAATAAATAAAATCTTAAAAAAAAAAACCTGATTCTTCAAGTCTACTTCAGTGTTTCTACTAGAAGATTCATAATGGTTTTGTAAGTCATTTTAGGTCTTTCAAGTAGGAATTTGATTGTGAGGGAAGGTTTGAAATAAAAAGTTTAGAGACATTAATTCATAGTAAGGACTAAAATTTTGCACACGAGAAATACCTGGAAACATTTTCTTACCCTATTATATAATATTTTTACTGTCATTAAACAATCGGCCTGAATATTTCTCCCCTAAGTGAGGGAGTGGACAAAAAGGGTTCCCATCCGGACGCCTGGGTGGCTCAGTTGGTTAAGCGTCTACCTTTGGCTCAGGTCATGATCCCAGTGTCCTTGGATCAAGTCCCACATCCGGCTACTTGCTCAGCAGGGAGCCTGCTTCTCCCTCTGCCTCTGCCTGCCACTCTGTCTGCCTATGCTTACGCGCTCGCTAACAAATAAATAAATAAAATCTTTAAAAAGAAAAGGGGGGAGGTCCCCATCTTTACTCTTTGAGAAGTCCAATGCCGTGATGAAGAGGGACAAAATAAAATCTTAGCACTCAGCACCATAGCAAAGATGGACAAGAGCATCGGCATGCGGGGAATTGGGCCGGATTAGTGCTCCTTCCTGCCAACACAGGAGTCCTGAAACAGGAAAAGGAGTCAGGAGGAGACCGGGATGGCACCCAGCCACCTTGCTGGAAATTCCCCCACATCGATTTAAGACACCATCCGAATGGGGGCCCTCCTTGGCTAGGGACAGTCTCGCCTGCAGTTTCTTCCTGTGCAGGCTCCAAAGGCTCCAGACGGAGTCCTGCGCCCTCTCGAACATGTCCCCGCGGGTTCCTCGCCGCACCCACGGTCAGTGGCTCTCCGGGCTCCCACAGTGGACACAGCGGGACTCGCCGCCCCACAGCAGAGGACCGCCCAAGGCCACCGCCCGTCCTTGGCGCCCGAGTCGCTGCGCCGCGGTACGAGCCACCAGGCCGGCACTTGCCCGGCCGCGCAGCCTCTCCAGGAGTGACCGCGGTGAGCTGGCGCATGGACCCGCAGCGAAGCCGCAGCGCCCCGGGCCTGCCTCGCTGGGGAGTTCCGGAAGTGGCGGCGGAGTCAGCACGCGGGCCGCGCGGGAATCAGTCCCGCCCCGCGGTCTGCTATGACACGTAGCTCCGCACTGGGATCAGTCGACCAGGAGCCCGCCGGGATCCCAACGCACACCCCAAGACAAACGGCGCCACACCTCTCGGCCCGGAAAGCAATGCGCCTGCGCACCGAAATCTCTCGGTCTCCGAGCAACAGCGTGGCTTCCTGGCCAATCAGCAGCGGCTGCGTTTCCTCGCCCCGCCTCCAAGCGACTCGCCCGCGTCTGGTCTCCATGACAACTCCTGAGCGTCTCTCCCCGTCCCACAAACGGTGAACCCAACCTCCAAGAGCATCAGCGCCAAGAGACGAAAAAGGCAGGAGGAAGGGGGCTAATTTCTGTGCTTATCATCTTAAGCAGGTAGGGCTGTCGTAAGAGGAAAAGGTCTTCACGGCCCCACCTGATCGATGAACAAGAACAGGAGAAAGAAAGATCCAGAACCAGGAACAAGAGGCCGGGGAGCTGCGCGAATGTGAGCGTCCCTGAAAGAGGAAGCCAGAGGACACGTTCTGAAACGTGAAGGATAAGGGCCCCGGGCTGGCCCAGTCGGAAGAGCGAGGGGCTCTTGATGTCCTTGTGGGGCTGAGCCCCACCTTGGGTGGGAGATCTCAAAACTAACTAAACGGCCTTTACAAATAAAAGATTAAAAAATCTTTTTAAAGTCAAAAATGAAAGTGAGAAATAACCATCGGCAACTAAGGATGCGAAGACGAAATATCCTCCCAAAATGGCAGAGAAGATGGACAACCTTGTAGCCAACACAGAAAGCGAAGAGCTTTTCGCCAGGGGCAAGGCAAGGGCGCGCTCCAGGAGGGAGGGAACCGACCCCTCAAAGGACAGGGTCTGCGACTGCCCTCCCCTCGGACCAGCTTGGCAGGGAAGGACCCCACCCCGCCCACCCCGCCCACCCCGCCAACTCATCTTTGATTTACCAGCTTTCTCCTCTGCTGGAGACCTTCCCTCTCATGGCAAACGGAACAATGACATCACTGGACTAGGAATAATGTTGGAAGGGTCCCAGGAATCCTATGCTGCACTCTTAAAACGGCAAGAAATAAAAGGCAACGAATCTCATGGATTGTCTCTTTCTTCTAATTTCCTCGAACTCTGACCTCTTGATTTTCCTCCACAGAGAAACCTCTGAATCCCTTTTCGTATAAGTACCGCGCGCTACCCGATTGCGCCACTGGAGCCCCTGAATCCCTTTTCGTGTGCACTTATTACCATGTCAGTCATCAAGTACGGAGGCGGGGGCAGGATTCAGAAAGCCTTCTTCAGGAGGGACTATCAGCCCCACTCTCTGCTCTTAAGAGGCCCCGGTCCTTGTCACAGTTAAGAATCTCAAGGACCACACAGAAGTTCTCAAAAACACTGGCCTCTCTCAAAAGGGACTGGGTAAGTAAAGTTGGGCTATTCTGTCCAAGGAAAACCACTTTTTCCTATATGCTATTCAATACCTTATTGCATTTATAGCAGTTGCCTAAGTAGGCACCGTAACCTGGATTATATTAGAGGAGGCATCTCTTAATCCAGAAATGTTTCCTTTGAAGCCTACACAGGAACAAATCCCAACAATACTGTCCCATCCAACACGGCTCCTTTTGGATGGTGTCTTAATGTGAAGTGTGCTCTAACTCCGAGCTCTAAGTCAATAAAGAAGCGTCTACTCTTGGCATATTGTCCTCCCGAAGGCTCCCAGATTGTACAACAGGGAGAAAAGCCAAATTTGGACACCCGTGATTCCATCAGTCCCTGATGCTTCTAGCATCCATAACAAGCGCCCTGGTAACTGGCATGCTCAGTAGCCTTCCTCAATCCTTATCTCAGAGCCACACGTACATATACACATGTGCAGAGAGGCAGTAGAGTAAACAGGTTAAGAACAAGGACTCTTGAGCCGGACTCCCTGAGTTTAAATCTCAGCCCCACAGTTTCCAGGTCAGCCAGTGACTTTGCCTTTCTGAGTCCTAGTGGCCTCCTCTACAAAATAGGGATACGGTGTGCCTATTTAAGGGCATTGTTGGAAGAAATGAATGAATTGATGCATACAAAAGTGACTGAACAGTGTCTAGCATGGAATAAACCTTTACTACAAGTATTAGCTATTACTGTCATGGAAATCCTCTGAAAGGGGTCTGGGAAGAACTGAAATACAAAGAAAAGATAAATTATACACTGAATTCTGCCTTACTTTATGCTTATAAAAGGAAAGGAATGGAATATCAATGCCTACCTCTTGAGTTGCCTTGCTAGGATAAGGGGAAAAGCCAGGTAACTTTCCTTTCTTACATTTACTAAAGAGGAGGTACAAATGAGGTCTGCCTTACAAACTGAGGCAATGCTATGGATACCTCAGGCCAGGTTTATTTGGGGAAATGGATTTTTTTTTTTTTAACCTAGATGAAACAGAAGTATTTCCCAGTTCTCCATGATGCTGTATCATAGCAACCTTCCTACTAGGATGAATCAGCATATCTTCTCATATAATCAACTCTGGCCAATTGAGTAGAAACATTCATGGAGAGGAGTTAAGTAATACACAAATGTAAATGTATTGGCTATGCCTCTCAATTCTTTGGAGAAACAAAATCACTTTCAGTGGTGAGCCTATAAGATGGAAATAGAGTATTATCAATATTGTCCTTATAAATCTGTGTTGCTCATAAAATGCAGTAACATAGCTTTATGTATAACTCTGATAATGCAGGCTATTACGTGTTCATACATAAAAATGTACAGGTAAACAACAGAATGCTATATCTCTATGTAAAATATAATTTTACAGTATTTCTAATTTCACAAATTTATCTGTTGGGCTTTTTTTGGAGGCGAGTGTCTTGGTGCATATGGTTGAATTCTTTTTTTTTTTTTTAAAAAGATTTTATTTATTTATTTGACAGAGAGATCACAAATAGGCAGAGAGACCGACAGAGAGAGAGATGAGGAGAAGCAGGCTCCCTGCTGAGCAGAGAGCCCCATGCGGGACTCGATCCCAGGCCCTGGGATCATGACCCGAGCCGAAGGCAGAGGCTTAGCCCACTGAGCCACCCAGGCGCCCCATATGGTTGAATTCTTATTAAGTAAAATGAAAGTATGATATGATTTTCCCCAAGATGGTTATCTCAAGCCACTATATTTTGTATGTATGACTTTGGCAAAACATATCCAGAAATCATCTAGCATATGATGCATATCAAAGGTACTATAGGGATGACTTTTCACTGAACTCATATGAATTTTTAAAACTGCGTGTATTATTTTTTTCTTAGCCAACAACAAAAGACCTAACAAGTTAGTTATTGTCCTCATGGGGAAAACTGTTAAAGCTGGAGATAAAACCAGATATTAAGATGGAACTAAGGGGCGCCTGGGTGGCTCAGTGGGTTAAGCCACTGCCTTAGGCTCAGGTCATGATCCCAGGGTCCTGGGATTGAGCCCCGCATCGGGCTCTCTGCTCAGCGGGGAGCCTGCTTCTTCCTCTCTCTGCCTGCCTCTCTGCCTACTTGTGATCTCGGTCTGTCAAATAAATAAATAAAATCTTTTTTTAAAAAAGATGGAACTAAAAATGTTTTATAGGCATATATGAGGGATCTCATGAGTTGCAAAGTTTTTCAGAGGAGGAATTTATTTGCAATTGTGGTGGTCAAGTGACACTTTAAGTTGGGTCCTAAAGAAGACTGACTTGCAAACTGAAAAGACTGATGTGACAACTACCTTTTGATTAAAAAAATAAAATAATAATAATAAACAAACAAACAAAAAAGGATTAATGTCTCCTCAGAAAAAGCAGAAAGCCCTGCTTTAATCAACAAAGTTCTCTTCCTGCAATCCTCAAATCAAGCCTGGGGTCATCATACAATGACTGAAAACTCATCACAAACTGAACACTATCCTTCTTGGAGGAATTTGAGATGAAACATGTATGTTAATCTTCCTTCCACTCAAAACAAATAAGTCAATCACAAGCAGTTTTAACACATAAATTAGTTTTAACCATATAAATTCATTCTAAATGAGGTTATCATAGATGAGACCTCTGAAGGAAGGAAGGTCAAATGTTTCTCCACAACCCAAACTAACTGGCTCCAGGAAAGAAAAGTTTTTAGAAAGGACCTTGTTATACCTAACATGTTAACTACCACTATTTGAAAAGCTCTGATTCTAATAACAAGACCCTTCCTTGGAGGACTCTTTTTTTCCTTGCCTCCAATTTCTAAAAGTTACTAAGAATTTCATATATTTCAAAAATTATTTCCAGATGTCACCATTTCTTCAGAGTACTTTGTCTTACAATTTTCAGAACAAAAATCCTTTTTCCCTCTATCTTCAGTTGTGCTTTTCAGCTCTGAAACTCAAGCCCTGTTGAACTTCAAGCTGTAGCTAACCCTTTAAACAGAAGAGAAGGACAGGGAAGTGAGTGAGAAGGGAGAGTTCAAAGTAGCCCTTTTAGTGAAGACAGTACTGCTAGGAGTAGGAATGATTTACATTAAGGCAAAGATTTCTAGAAAGGCGGTTTTCAAATATACGACCGACCGTGAGTCTATTTGACTTGGACATGGGCGGTATTCCGATCAGTACAAGGAGGGGCAATGAGCTCAAGTTTAAACAACCGGAATTCCTTTGCACGTTGGAATAGTCCAATCCTGGGGTTAGGGGAAAAAAATTCACTTCATGGTGACATCAGTCATCTTCAGGCACGATGAAAATATACACGCAGAAAGACCGATGGTTGCTCTCGGGCTATTCCATCTTCCAGATCAGTACTTTTTCACATGGATTTGTGATATGCTGGCAGCTAATTCTTTGCAGGAGAAAATGAGAGGCAAGGATTATCAGCCCTCAAAAAAAGGCGGGGGGGGAATCACAATTATAGTAACTCATGAAAGTAGGATTCTTTGGTCTTTAACAAAGCGAGAGTCGGAATGACCACACATTCAGAGTGATTCTCCACTGTGAAGCCTCTGATGCCTAATGAGGGCTGAACTACACCTGAAAGCTCTGCCACATTCATTACACCCACAGGGTTTCTCTCCGGTGTGAATCCTCTAGTACTGAGTAAGATGGGCACTCCTGCTGAAGGCTTTCCCACACTCGTGACAGTTGAACGGCTTTTCTCCAGTGTGAATCTTCTGATGTTGCGTCAGGGATGAACTCTGGCTGAAGGCTCTCCCACAGTCTTTACAGGCATACGGTTTCTCTCCAGTGTGGGTTTTTGTGTGTTTTATGAGCGTTGAGCTCTGGCTGAAAGCTTTACCGCATTCTCTGCACTTGTAGGGTTTTTCTCCAGTATGAGTTCTCTGGTGTCGAATAAGGGCTGATGGATCACTGAAGGCTTTCCCGCAGTCCTTACAGGCGTGCGGTTTCTCTCCAGTGTGAGTTCTCTGATGCTGATAGAGGTGTGAGCTCTGACTAAAGACCTTGCCACACTCACTACATTCATAGGGTTTCTCTCCAGTGTGAATAAACTGATGGACAGTTAGGGAAGAGTTGTGACTAAAGGCTTTCCCACATTCGCTGCATTCGTAGGGCTTCTCTCCAGTATGAATAAACTGATGTTCAATCCGGGATGAGTCATGACTGAAGGCTTTACCACATGCGTTACATTCATAAGGTTTCTCACGGGTATGAATTCGCTGATGTTGAATAAAGTGCCTTATCTGACTAAAAGCCATCCCGCACTCACTACATTCATGGGGTTTCTCTCCAGTATGGATTCTCTGGTGTTGAATAAGAGAGACGTTATGATTAAAGGCTTTCCCACATTCCTTGCATGCATAGGGTTTCTCTCCAGTGTGAATTCTCTGATGTACTGTAAGAGCTGAATAATTACCATAAGTTTTTCCACATTCACTACACACATAAGGATTCTCTCCATGTTCAGATCTCTGATGCAGAATAAATAGTGCATTCTGAATTAAGGCTCTTTCATGTGCCTTCCCACCATGAACGCTCTGATGATGTTTGGCAAGGTGTGAGTTCCAGGTGTAGACTTTCCCATCTACACAAGACTTCTCTCCAGTATTACTTTTCTGATGTTCCGTTTGGTGTATACCATGACCAAAGGTCTTCCCATTCTGATTACATTCCACATTTTTTTCTTCATTATGAACTGTACAATGTTGGACATAAACTGAATGATCACTGAGTATTTTACTGCGTACATTACACTGAAGAGATTTCTCATTTATGCCCTTTTTCTGATGTCTTATTAATTTTGAATTCTGTTTAAAGCTCTTTCCCTGAGCATCAGATGTATAAGGTCTCTCTTCTTCATGGGTGTCTTGATTGTATAACAAAGTCTGACTTCAGACTAACATGTCTGCCAGATCCAATACATATGGGGTTACTATCGGCCATAGAAGTTCTTTTCTTGAGGAGAACTGTTGCTTCTTTCTAGAGTCTATCTTGAGCATCCTCTTTGATCTCTGCATATCCCCAGGCTTCCTTCAAACTGGAAGGAACATCAGCCCCTGTGCTTTTCTCCATATTTATCCCCTGGTATGATTCTTTTCCAGAAAATAACTCCTTTGGGTTTGACTTTCTGGTCTCCAAATCTGGAGGGGAAAAGTAAAAATGTTCCCTGTAGTAGAAGGAGGAAATGACTCAAGTAGGAATGAGATCATAAAATTGCATACATACGATTAGTCACAAGTATAAGCCAAGTAGTCAATAGATAATTTATTGAACACCTATTATGGGCTAGTCACTGTGTTATATGCCAGGATTCAATGATAAACGAAGCAGATGTAGTATCAACTCTTTTGAGGTTTACAGTCTTTTGGGGAAAACAAGTATTAAATAATTTTAAGAATGATGAATGCTGTAAAATTTGTGTGAGGGAGATTTCAATTGGAAACGATCAGTACCATACACTGGGATGATTACCCTGCCCCTAGCTTTTGAACCATGAGAATGTTTCCTGGCTTCTGATGCCACCACCACCAGCAGTCCCATGTTCCCTGTCTGGAGTTCACTCCTGCTAGGGACATCCTTCAATGCCTACCTCTTCCACTCCCACTGGCACAGCTCCCCAGTAACTCTCCTTGATTATGCCTGAGGTTGCTGTTGGATTCAGTAAAATCATTCGCCATATTTTCCCTTGCTACTGTGAATGTTAGCATTTGCCAGAGACTTCCTCAGCTTTCCCTTTTTTCCCTCTCTCTCTCTGGGCCTCCCAAAATACATACGTACATGCCCCAAGAAAAGACAAAGAGGGTCAAAGTTCAGGAGGATGCAGAAATTTTAGGAGGATCGGGGCTTAGGCTTACTACTAGTACTAATTCAGCTTTCTTATGGGTAAACTATAAATGACATTTGAGTTGTTGTAAAGTTGGGACTTTGTAATTAGGGATCTTGTAAGGAGTTTTTCAGCCCGATGAAGGGTAAGACAAATAGCACATGTGTTTTGCAAGCTGGACTACCTTCAACGTAAACTCAGTATATGGCTTTGAAAACCTTATATAATGTAGGAAAATGGAAGTTAAAATAAGGCAACGTAAGTTAACTAGGGGGGAGAGATGGTAGCAGGGCACTAATCCACTACCACATTAGCCAAAAAGGAGGAATCACCTGTTAATTCCAATGGACATTCTTCAGGTCCTTACTTGACCTCTCTAGTGTCTATCACTATGCACACCTCCCCACCCTGAAATGCTCTTTTCTGCAGGCTTCTATGACAAGAATCTGACTTGGTTTCCTTCTACTCTGGCCACCCTTTCCTAGTATCCTTTCTGGATTCCCTTTCCTTCATTTATTTTAATAAAATCTGTACAACATATCTCTCCTGCCATCACCCATTATTAAGAATTATTGCTATTTTATTATTTTGACACCATTTTGCCCCACGTGTTTTTTTTAAGTACACAAGTGATATAGATATATACAGATATAGATAGACATCCAGCAGATACTTAAATCTGTATGTTCATTGGGCTTCTAAGTTCTCTTGCATGCCCTATTTCTCTCTTTTCACATTTTATCCACTCCAGTGTCTTTAATTACCACCTATTTCCTGTACCACCAGGTATCTCTTTCCCTCGCCAAGATCCATTTGACATCTCCATATATTTCTCTACCTTCTAGACACCGCTACTTAATTTTCGCAACTGCAGCAGTACCGACATTTTGTCAGACAAGTCTTTGTGGGAGGGGCTGTCCTGTGCATGGTAGGATACTTGGTACCATCTTTGGCCTTGACCCACTAGATGCCCATAGCATCCTCCCAGTCTTCAGACATGCCCCCTGGTGGCAAAACCGATCCTATTTGAGAACCACTGGTTTAGATCTGCTACAGACTCTTCAAGCAGAAGAAACAGAACTCACCTTCTATCCCATCACCCCCTAAACTCGCCATTTCTCCTATTTTTTCCATCTCAGGGAAATGAACTTCCATCTACCTACACAGCCAAGCCAGAAACCCGGAAATCACCTTTGTCTTATTTCTCCCCCACCTCCTACATAAGGTCAGCAAATTCTATCAATATTACAACCTTAAAATTGGATGTGAAATCACATTCCTTAGACTTACATTCAAATTCTTTCATTCTCTTCTCACTTTTTAGGTAGGCAAAACCTAGGTTCAACGAAGACAAAGTAAATGAAGGAGAGACTCCAGCCTCTAGAGAGGAAAAGGGAATGACCTCATAAAATGCCGGAGGAAGGCACCACCATGATCACTGGATCGAGTGTCAGGGTTATACCTTAAGAAGGAAGTACCCTTCCTTGAGTCTGGGAAGAAGCAGAGTTGGGCTAATGAGACTCTGATATATCCAAATGAAGATGAGACTGTAGAAAATATTGAGACTCAATATTAATGTTGATATTAATATTAATCAATATTAATTAATTATTAATAATTAACAATAAATATTAACTAATATTAAATAATTAATATTAACACTGAGTCTCAATATTTTCTACAGACTTGGAGGATGTGGAGAAGAACCCCTGACTTATATTTCAAAAGATCAGTTGTCTGCCTTATTCTCACTTACATATGCAGCTGCTTCTGGGCACTTCTCTCTCCTGCATCCACGGGTTTTCTGCTTGTTCCGACTGGGAGATGATATCAGACTTAGAAAATGGAAATCCTACTCAAGGAAAAGAAATAGCATGTGACTGCTTCCAAGACAAAGGATCGCCCATTTTCAGTCCCACTCTTGTGTTTTCAAAAGCAGAAAACAAGACAAATAATTGTCAAATGCAATTATATATTTTCTACCGAAGTAGGGGGAGAAACAGTTTAAGGATCTGCTCTGGGTCATGGAGGAAAATGTTAACCAAAGCCTCCTTCCTTCCTATCTTTCTTCCTTTTCCTTCTTTTGGCGGGTGGGGGCAGAAGCAGAGGAAGACGGACAAGCTGAGTCCCTGCCGAGCACAGGTCCCACACGGGGCTGGATCCCACGACTATGAGATCATGACCTGAGCCGAAATCAAGAATCAGATGCTTAACTGACTGAGCCACCCAGACTCCCCACAAAGCCGCCTTTCTGATCATCCCCTCACAGGAGCACCGGAATCCTTAGAAAGCAATGGCATCCCAAAATGCCTACCTGCGGCAAGCACCCAACCTTACCCAAGGAGACCAGGTTCCTGTAGTTCTCAAGCATTACATCCCTGTACAAGTCTCTCTGAGCGGGGTCCAGTTCTCTCCATTCTTCCTCGGTGAAGTTCACAGCCACGTCCTCGAAGGACAAGCCCTGAAACACCTGCACAGGGTTCGGAAGTAACGGCTGAATAAGGCAGAATTAGGGGAGGTCCATGGAATGGAGAGGAAATGGATCCAACCATGTTCACAGTGTCAAAGGCATACAGACTCGTAGGTTAAAGAGCCTTAAATGTTTTACCCTTTGACATACTGATCTTATATCTAGAAATCAACTGTAATAAAATGATCGGAGATATGAGTAAAGAGTTATCACCAGATTCCTCATCCATTTATAATTTGCAATAACAAAATAGTTCTAAATAACCTAAATGTTTGTGGAGAGTGGCAGAAGCAGCTAACTGCTCACTAAAGGACACGTCCCCTCCTCCTCTTTCTAGGTGGACAAACATTTCCCGGTCTCCTTTGCAGTTAGATGTGGCCATGTGGCTGAGTTTAAGCCAAGAGAATGCAAGCAGAAGTGAGATGCACCAGTTTCCAGGCCAGACTCGCATACGTTCCTCCATGCTATTTTCCCCTTGTGGCCGGGTCATGGGGATGACCCCAAAAGTGAGTTTGGGACCCATGTGCTAGAGATATTAGAGCTTCAGATAGCTCAAGGCCCTGAATGGCCACCCTATCAACCTACGACCCAGTCGTATGGTTACAAGAACAAGAAATAAACTTCTATTACACTAGGGCTACTACACATTTTGGGTCTATTGGTTTTACCAGTTACAAGTTAGCCAATCCCAATTAATTCAGAAACTCACACCCTCAAGTAGAAGGTATCAAAACAAACACCTAAAATATACAGGGGCAAAGGCTTGACAGGCGGCAAGCTTCAAAGAAACAGGTAGTTAAGGCTGGAAAGATGTAGACTCTTTTTTTTTTTTTTTTTAAGATTTTGTTTATTTGACAGAGAGAGAGAGATCACAAGCAGACAGAGCAGCAGCCAGATGGAGAAGGGGAAGCAGGCTCCCTGCTGAGCAGAGAGCTTGATGTGGGACTCGATCCCAGGACCCTGAGATCATGACCTGAGCCAAAGGCAGAGGCTTTAACCCACTGAGCCACCCAGGCACCACTGATGTAGACTCTTGATCTATAACCCGCAAAGTAATTAGTACCTGGGAAGGCAGACCAAAAATTCACTGGGCCTGTGGCTTTGGGGGAACAGGCTGGACAAGAGCCAGACTGCTAGCTTGTGCAGGACGCTTCTGGATATATTTGGCAAAGAAAAAAAGAGTTGAGCCCAGGAAAGAATTTACCAATTTTCAAGCTAAAACAAATAGAATACAGAGTCCAGAAATTTGGAGCTTCACTGGCTGGAAAAGCAAACTTGTTTCTAGATCTCATATACAATAGGAAGTCTAAAAAAGGCTTTGAACAACAAAGGTCCATTGAAACTTCCCAGCTAAACAAAGTAACTTAGCCCTATAAAAAAGATCAAGTTAAGGATATGGCGTTCCCATCCAAGCCTATTGCTCGCAAGCCTTAAAGTTATCTTCATTAAGAAAGAGACATGGTACATAACAAACTGAGAAATATACCAAGCTTGAGACTTATAGCCAGGAAAGAATTTTGTGTGATTATTAGTATACGGCAAAGGGATCAGAAGCTTAAGTTTTTATAGGACAATATATCCATGATTTCTTTCTTTCTTTTTTTTTTTTAAGATTTTATTTATTGTTTATTTGCCAGAGAGAGAGAAAGAGAGAAAGTACAATCGGGGAGCAGGAAGCGAGTTGGGGGGTAGGTAGGGAAAGCAGGTTCCCCTCTGGGCATGGAGCCCAACTTGGGGCTTGATCCCAGGACCCCGGGATCATGACCTGAGCTGAAGGCAGGCACTCAACAGACTGAGCCACCCAGGTGTCCTATATCCATGATTTCAATGTACTTTGTACTTCCTTTTTTCCTGTATCAGAAGAAGTAGTACCTTTCCTCAATATTAAGCCACTTATGTCATTGACTTCCCAAATATTTCTTCTCAAAAATCTCATCCAGGGCGCTTAGATGGCTCAGTCATTAAGTGTCTGACTCTTGATTTTGTCCTGATCTTAAGTCATGAGATCAAGTCCAGGCTCTGCAAACAAGCAGAGTCTGCTCAAGATTTTCTCTCCCTCTGCCCATCACCCTGCTCTCTCTCTAAAATAAGTAAGGGGCACCTGGGTGGCTCAGTGGGTTAAAGCCTCTACTCAGGTCATGATTCCAGGGTCCTGGGATAGAGCTCCACATCGGGCTCTCTGCTCCACGGGGAGCCTGCTTCCTCCTCTCTCTCTGCCTGACTCTCTGCCTACTTGTGATCTGTCTGTGAAATACATAAATAAAATCTTTTAAAAAGTAAAATAAAATAAGTAAATAAATACAATCTTAAAAAAAAAAAAACTTATTCATCCTTCAAGGCCCACTCCAAATCTCACTGCTTCTATTAGCCCGGGGCTCCTTAAAAGGGCTCAAAGATGCTGGCTGAATGAATAAAGCCCTCCCCAAACTCTCTCAGCCAGACATGCTTGCTCGCTCTCTTCTGAAACCATCCAACATTCTCCCTGAAGTAGAGGGTCAGTTAATTGGCTGATTGATTTGTGGATGGGTCTTTTCTCCTCCCGGCAGATGGATACGAAAGGTACCTCACTTGCCTTTGCTGATCTAAGCCAAGTGCCTCAACTGGACAAAAGGGAACCTGGCTCTCTCCCCACCCTGCTCTCGGACCTCTGTCCTCTGTGGCCAACCTATAGGAGAGACTGCCGAGCCCCACCTTCAGTGCTACTTTCACAGAAAGAAACACCCAGTTGCCATGTTGCTGGCGGTCCATCCCACTTTCTTTCTTTCTTTTTTTTTTAAGATATTATTTATTTCAATCTCAAGTAGGTGGAGAGGCAGGCAGAGAGAGAGAGAGATCTTTTTTTTTTTTAATTTATTTTTTATTTTTATTTTTTTTAAAGATTTTATTTATTTACTTGACAGATAGAGATCACAAGCAGGCAGTGAGTCAGGCAGAAAGAGAGGAGGAAGCAGGCTCCCCACTGAGCAAAGAACCCGACGCCCGCCCACTGGGCTCGATCCCAGGACCCTGAGATCATGACCTGAGCCGAAGGCAGAGGCTTTAATCCACTGAGCCACCCAGGCGCCCCACTATCCCACCTTCTTAATCCCATCTTTGAAAACTGCCCAGGCTAATAGGACTGATGAGCTTCATGGGATGAGAGGGAAAATTTATTTCCTTCAGGAATTGAGATGAGATTTTAGGGATGAGAGGAAAATCCCCAACTCACCTGGGACTTTGCTGCCTGGAGAAGAGCAGCCATATTCTCCTCCTCAAGATACCCCTTTTGGAAAAGGGCAGACTCCCTTGATGCCAGAACTGGAAGGGAAAAATAATAAAGGAACCCAGTTTATTATTGTGCGTCTCGGACCCATTATATTAAAAAGAGCCACTTATGACAAAAAGTCCCTCTGACCTTGGCTGTCATGTGGTTGGAAGGATCCCACAGACACCTGTGTAATGAGGCTTCCAAGGTAACCTCAGAGAGTTGACTGAATGTAAACTAAGTCAGGGAAAGGTATGGTCATTAACTGGGTTCGGGATAAGCCTGAGCCTGTGCTTTGAGAAAATGGGGATCCCTGTGGTAACACCAAAACCCATATACTATTAGGGCTTGCATGAAGGTTCCAGACCTCCTGCCTCGACTCCTCTGTTTACAAATAGAGAACAAGGAAAAGGAGCCATGGAGGCAAAGGGCAACAGGACCTGTCCTGCCAGTTTAGGCCACAGGAAGCACCAGCCACCAGACTGTGACTATTCCAGGCCCCCGCTAAGACTGTAGCTATCCTAGGTTCGTGACACCGCACATGGGATCCACTGAATCGCAGTCTGTCATCTCGTACTCCCCTGCATCCCAAGCACCCAACATACTATGCCTGGTTGCAGAGCCCCAAAGTGTTGAGAATGAACTCCTAATCCCCCCAACTCCTTTGACTCCACGCCCATCAAGCAACCTGCTACTCACGATCTCCTTTCCCATTTTGATTATTTGCCTACTGGGAGAAAACCAGTATCAATGTTGAGCACTTCTTTGAGCTTATCTTTGGGTGATGGGATTGTATGTCACTTATTTTATCCTCCATATAATTGTCTTCCTAACATTCCACAGTTTATTTCTTGAACCCTCACTCTCCCCTACCACCAAAAAGCAATACTTTAAGTCCCTTGTGGAGGCGCCTGAGTGGCTCAGTCAGTTAAGTGTCAGACTCTTGATTTAGGCTCAGGTCATGGTCTTGGGGGTCATGGAACTGAGCCCCATATAGGGCTCCCTGCTCAGAGGGGAGTGTGCTGGAGATTCTCTCTCTACCTTTCCCTCTCTTCCTGACCCTCCCTGTGCACTCACACTCACACATGCTCTCTAATAAATCAATCAATCTTTTTATTTAAAAAAAAAAAAAGTTTTGTGGATTTATTTGGGGAAGAAGGAGGAATTTCAAGTCCTTATCATTATAAACAGCACAGAGTTTCACGATTTAAAAAACAAATCTATGCCTCCTACCATGCTTTCTCACTAAAACAATGGCTCTGGAGGTTGCCTGCCTGCTTTTAAATCCTGGCTCTGCATGGCTGTAGTCAAGTTTCTTCTATGCTTCAGCTTCCCCATTGGAGAAATGGGAAAAACAATGGTACCTACTTCAAAGCATTGTCCATTAATGTATATAAATAGCCTAAATCGGTACCTGATACAGAATAAGCATTCAGTAAAGGTCATTTATCAGTTAATTCTTATTCTTACTATTTTCTGCATATCACCAGTAGCCAAAATATTATAGGATCTTCTTTCTATCCTTTGTTTTATGAAAGCAAAAGGCATCATCAGTGTATATGGCCATACCCCAAACCCCTACTTCCCCAGAGGATGCCTGTCCATTCCCTGTACTGAACTCTGACAATCAGTGAAAGATGGGATAGAGATGGGAACTTGTAAGGTTCAGGACCTTGGGAAATCAGAGGGGCTGAGGTCAGGATGTCTGGGAAAACCAAACAGACTGAAGCTAGACCATAGAAGCCCCTTCTCATCTGTGCCATCCTTTTGTATCTCCTTTTTTTTTTTTTTTTTAAGATTTTATTTATTTGACAGAGAGAGAGAGAGACAAGTATGCAGAGCAGCAGGCAGAGAAAAGGGTATGGGGGAGCAGGCTCCCCGCTGAGCAGAGAGCCTGATGTGGGGCTTGATCCCAGGACCCTGAGATCATGACTTCAGCTGAAGGCAAAGGTTTAACCCACTGAGCCACCCAGGTGCCCCCCTTTTGTATCTCCTTAAGAGAGAATACTTCTTAAAAGATATTGGAAGAGGGGCACCTGGGTGGCTCAGTGGGTTAAAGCCTCTGCCTTTGGCTCAGGTCATGATCCCAGGGTCCTGGGATCGAGCCCCACATGGGGTTCTTTGCTCCGCAGGGAGCCTGCTTCCTCCTCTCTCTCTGCCTGCCTCTCTGCCTACTTATGATCTCTGTCTGTCAAATAAGTAAATAAAATCTTAAAAAAAAAAAAAGATATTGAAAGAAGTCAGGAGCAGTTCTCAATCCTGCCAGAATTGGGCAGTGGACCCTGCAGATGCAGGCCCCAGCTCTGCACTTGACCTCTCCCATGTGCTAGAATATCAGTTCAAATCATCTGCTTCTCCATGCCCATTTCCTTTTCTCTGTCCAAAGAGTCTGACTTGCCCGCTCTCATCTTTTAGAGAGACATTAGGTAAAATAGAGATGTCTTACTTTTTAGAGTTTCAAGTGAAACGGGAATGATAATAGTGAAATTACTACTACTCATGGAGCACTCACCATGTACCAGATGCTCTCCATAAATCACTTGTTACAAAGGAAGAAACTGGTGACTTGCCCAAGGGCTCAGAGTTGCCCACGCACATTTTACAAGGCTGCTGTAAAGAAAAACTAAGATAAGATTATTGTGTGTGCACTGCAGGTGTCCAGCTAACCTAGCCACAGAAGCCTCTCACTTGTGTTTCTTACCTCTGTTCTGGAGTTCGTGGTTCTGATCCACCATAACCATAGCCTTTGCACCATTTGGGTAAAGCAACTTCACCCAAACCCTCCATGTCTCTTCCTGGGGATTACCAGCATTCTCCCAGAGACTCTAGTGAGAGATTCTGGATTGAATTCTTCTTTTTCATTGTATTTCTCCCTTCATTCTCTAAGACCCCATTCATAACAGTGATTGGGGAGTCTGAAACAGTGTATTTTGAGCTAAGACTAAAGAAGTTCAGCAATCATTCAGGCTTCAGGAAGCCCTATTCACAGGGAAGTCTCAGGAAATGTTCTCAGGGAACCTTTCCCCAAGGGCCTGCAGAGACAGACACACAGGAACATAGATAATCACAGACAGCAGGTAAAGACATTGTCACTAACATGCCTGAAGGATATACCAGTGCAGGCCGTAGTGGGTAGTGGCAAGCGCCCTGCGGGGTTCTCATTTCTATGTACCAGATGGCTAGGTGACCCCTAACAAGTAATTTTCCCTTCCTGGGTTTCAGTTGCTTTTTATGTACAAATGGGGAGGTGGATACCTACTTTTCATAATGACTACTCCTGATTGAGTCCTTACTTACTGCTGGCACTGTGTCAACTGTTTAACTGTTTCATACCAAATTTCCACTGAATCCTCAAAATCATCACGTAAGGTACGGACAATAAAATTGACAGATAAGGAACAGCCGAGGCCAAGCTCAGTAACTTGCCTACGGACACATCCTTGAGCTAGAGCCGCTTTCTCGAGATGCAGACAAAGATCTCTTTCGTCCACGTCCTCCCTCGTCAACATTATCTCGGTCTACACAACGGATCCACCACGCCGTGGGCTGCAAGGGCCCAAGGGCAGACGCGCGTCGGTCTCTGACCTGAAAGCCTTGACGACCGCGGGCCCTACTTGCCTCTCCTTCTAGCCAAGCGCTTCAGGCTTGCGGGCCCCCAGCCCGTTTCTGAGTAATGGGCCTGGACAGGTCTCAGACTTAAACACACGTACACACCACCACCACGTACCCACAAAACTCAGAGCAGAGGGGCAGGGTCAAGGTGGCCGAGCCAGGACAACTCCCCAGCTCCAGAAGGGATTACGGGCAGGTCAGCGGGTCCAGGGAGATCCCCAGGGGGACGCACGGCCAGACCCCCAAGCCTGACAACACCCTGCTGGACACACACCCCTGGCCAACGTCTGCTCCTTCCTCGTCCGGACACCAAGCTGTTCACTATAGAGAGAACAAGAATATATGAGCCGCGAGCCGAGCGCGTCCGGGCAAAGGAGCCGGAAGCGGAAGCGCGCGCCGAGGCTCCTGGGAAATGTAGTCCGGCCCTACCCGGCGCCTGCGTTCGGACAAGCCCCCGCGAGACTGAGTTGAAGCCTGGCCCCGACCTCCCAGACCCCAGCTTGTTCTGCCTCGCAGGCAATCTCTTGAGTGGACCTAAAAAGAGAGGTTAATGTTGCAGCCCTGCGAAAGTGGACAGGAAACTTTGGGGGTGTTTACTAAACCGTCAAGGACTGTCTAGATTGCTTGGGGGAGGGGTGGGGTCTGGAGAGCAGAGCTCTCCTCGGGTGAGCTAGTCCCTCTGGTCACTCTTCTTAGAATAAGCGGAGCTTCAGCCCTGCTTCAGAAAGCCCAACGCGACAGCCCCACGCTCGAGGTTCTGCATCTCCAGGAATCCCGGCGGTTGCCCCGTGCCCTCACATTCTGGGGCAGATCTCAGTGGTTCCCACGCTCTGCACCCTTAGCGCAGAGCCCGGGTCCTCTGATGGCCTTTTGGGTTCTTGTCACCGAAGTGTAGTATTCTGAGACGCGGAGAGGTGACTCTCCCCCGGCGATAAACACATCTCCTGCATTACTGTTCTCAGCACGTTGGTGTTCACGTCTCAGGCCAAAAGAGTGCCGCGTTGTTTCCTCTTTGCTAGCCATTTCCACATGCATGACAGTCCTCCAGATCCCTTAGAGATTGATGCTATATGTATCCAGGTTCAGTTAATTTAGCCTTTTGGGGGGATATTCTACAACCAGCTCTCCACGGTGGGCCCATCCGACTGTACTGCTACTCGGTTCTACTGCGACAAGATGGAAGACAGTTGAGTTGTTGGTGTCTTCTTTATCACTTCCAGAAGCAGGAAGTGTGGAGAGGGTGCGTACCCTCAGCTTCTAGGACAAACCCCCAGGCTCACCACCACCTCCACTCCCCACCCCACCTGAGTAGGACAACCTGTACATAAGCCCAGCCTATCCATGCTTCCTATCTGTGCCCCAGATCCTGTCTTTCTAAGCACTTTTCTACCTAGAGCGCAGGGAGCATCACAAAAATGTTGCTCTTAAGAAAGCAAAACCCAGAGGCACCTGGGTGGCTCAGTGGGTTAAGCCTCTGCCTTCAGCTCAGGTCATGATCTCAGGGTCCTGGGATTGAGCCCCCCTTTCAGGCTCTCTGCCCAGCGGGGACCCTGCTTCCACATCTCTCTCTCTCTCTCTGCCTGCCTCTCTGCCTACTTATGATCTCTGTCAAATAAATAAATTAAACAAAAATATAAAGAAAGCAAAACCTGAACCATGAGACCCTTATGCGGGGGTTTCAAAAGGAATGCTGAGGCCTATACAGTTTTGGATTTGGAAGGAAAAATCCCACGGAATGCTCTACCAGCTGGACTCACCCCCTCCTTGTCTGCACTACACACCCCCCAAAATCCCATAGCCCCCAGTAGTCTAATGCTTTATTTTAAATGTGTTAAGGTGATAGATGCAACAGGAATGACAAATTGGTGATAGTTATTGACAATGGGTGATAGATAAATGAGCATTCATTATGTTATTACCTCAAAGTAGTGTGTTTGAAATTGTCATAAATTTGACAATACAAATTCACTTTAAAAATAAAGCAGATTAGATCACCTGTTTCCTATGCTAAGAATTTTTGGTTGGCTTCTCACTGCAGAATAAAATGTGAAGTTCATACTATTAAGGGTCCTTATAATCAGTTTAGTGCCACACAAAAAATAAAGCATTTTTATTTTTATTTTTTAAAATTTTTTATTAATTCATGAGAGAGAGAGAAAGTGCACAAGCAAGGGGAGAGGCAAAGGAAGAGGGAGAAGCAATCTCCCTGGGAGCCAGACATGGGGCTTCATCCCAGGACCCTGAGATCATGACCTGAGCAGAAGGCAGATGCTTAACTAACTAAGCCACCCAGGCCCTCCACAATCCGCATTTTTAGAGAGTGAAACAGAACAGAAAAGAAGTAAAAACACTAGAGTTTACTACAGGTAGTAATAATGTGTTTCAATGCACTTTTTTTTTTTTTGCTTTTAATTTTTTATTTTTTATAAACATATATTTTTATCCCCAGGGGTACAGGTCTGTGAATCACCAGGTTTACACACTTCACAGCACTCACCAAATCACATACCCTCCCCAATGTCCATAATCCCACCCCCTTCTCCCAAACCCCCTCCCCCCGGCAACCCTCAGTTTGTTTTGTGAGATTAAGAGTCACTTATGGTTTGTCTCCCTCCCAATCCCATCTTGTTTCATTTATTCTTCTACCCACTTAAGCCTCCATGTTGCATCACCACTTCCTCATATCAGGGAGATCATATGATAGTTGTCTTTCTCTGCTTGACTTATTTCGCTAAGCATGATACGCTCTAGTTCCATCCATGTTGTTGCAAATGGCAAGATTTCATTTCTTTTGATGGCTGCATAGTATTCCATTGTGTATATATACCACATCTTCTTGATCCATTCATCTGTTGATGGACATCTAGGTTCTTTCCATAGTTTGGCTATTGTGGACATTGCTGCTATAAACATTCGGGTGCATGTGTCCCTTTGGATCACTACATTTGTATCTTTAGGGTAAATACCCAATAGTGCAATTGCTGGGTCATAGGGCAGTTCTATTTTCAACATTTTGAGGAACCTCCATGCTGTTTTCCAGAGTGGCTGCACCAGCTTGCATTCCCACCAACAGTGTAGGAGGGTTCCCCTTTCTCCGCATCCTCGCCAGCATCTGTCATTTCCTGACTTGTTGATTTTAGCCATGCTGACTGGTGTGAGGTGATATCTCATTGTGGTTTTGATTTGTATTTCCCTGATGCCGAGTGATATGGAGCACTTTTTCATGTGTCTGTTCGCCATCTGGATGTCTTCTTTGCAGAAATGTCTGTTCATGTCTTCTGCCCATTTCTTTTTTTTTTTTTTTTTTTTCATAGACACGTTTGTTTTATTTTATTTTTTTTTTTTAATTTTTTATTTTTTATAAACATATATTTTTATCCCCAGGGGTACAGGTCTGTGAATCACCAGGTTTACACACTTCACAGCACTCACCAAATCACATACCCTCCCCAATGTCCATAATACCACCCCCTTCTCCCAAACCCCCTCCCCCCGGCAACCCTCAGTTTGTTTTGTGAGATTAAGAGTCACTTATGGTTTGTCTCCCTCCCAATCCCATCTTGTTTCATTTATTCTTCTACCCACTTAAGCCTCCATGTTGCATCACCACTTCCTCATATCAGGGAGATCATATGATAGTTGTCTTTCTCTGCTTGACTTATTTCGCTAAGCATGATACGCTCTAGTTCCATCCATGTTGTTGCAAATGGCAAGATTTCATTTCTTTTGATGGCTGCATAGTATTCCATTGTGTATATATACCACATCTTCTTGATCCATTCATCTGTTGATGGACATCTAGGTTCTTTCCATAGTTTGGCTATTGTGGACATTGCTGCTATAAACATTCGGGTGCATGTGTCCCTTTGGATCACTACATTTGTATCTTTAGGGTAAATACCCAATAGTGCAATTGCTGGGTCATAGGGCAGTTCTATTTTCAACATTTTGAGGAACCTCCATGCTGTTTTCCAGAGTGGCTGCACCAGCTTGCATTCCCACCAACAGTGTAGGAGGGTTCCCCTTTCTCCGCATCCTCGCCAGCATCTGTCATTTCCTGACTTGTTGATTTTAGCCATGCTGACTGGTGTGAGGTGATATCTCATTGTGGTTTTGATTTGTATTTCCCTGATGCCGAGTGATATGGAGCACTTTTTCATGTGTCTGTTCGCCATCTGGATGTCTCCTTTGCAGAAATGTCTGTTCATGTCTTCTGCCCATTTCTTGATTGGATTATTTGTTCTTTGGGTGTTGAGTTTGCTAAGTTCTTTATAGATTCTGGACACTAGTCCTTTATCTGATATGTCGTTTGCAAATATCTTCTCCCATTCTGTCAGTTGTCTTTTGATTTTGTTAACTGTTTCCTTTGCTGTGCAAAAGCTTTTGATCTTGATGAAATCCCAGTAGTTCATTTTTTCCCTTGCTTCCCTTGCCTTTTGCGTTGTTCCTAGGAAGATGTTGCTGCGGCAGAGGTCGAAGAGGTTGCTGCCCGTGTTCTCCTCAAGGATTTTGATGGATTCCTTTCGTACATTGAGGTCCTTCATCCATTTTGAGTCTATTTTTGTGTGTGGTGTAAGGAAATGGTCCAATTTCATTTTTCTGTCAATGCACTTTTCTTTCTGTTCTGTGTTTGTGCGTACTTGGTTACAATGTTGTGTGTGTGTGTGTGTGTGTGTTTTCTGTGGGGTCAGATCAACTTACCCCACAGAAATCTGCGATCTGACTCAGTCTCTAACCTTGCATCTCTCTCCATTATCCCTTACCACTACTTTACACTCCACCCCCATCCTCAATCCACTCTAGTCTCATCAACATGCCAAACTCGATCCCCAGATATCCCCATAGCCCTCACTCGCTCATCTTTTCCAAACCCTGTTTGAATATCATCTTTAACACCAGTGTCTTCTCTCAACACTGTATACAAAATAGGGGGGCCCAATAATGCCACTCACTATCTCTCTTACACACCATCATTATTTTAATGATGCTTATCTCTACTTGACATACATTTATGTTATCTGTTTACTCCGTCTTCTCTCCACTCCAGATGTAAGCTCCTCTTGTTTTGACCAATGTTGTATCTGAAATAAACACATAATAAGTATTCATATTGTCCTGGGAATTCTTTATTAGGTTAACTCCTAAGAACTTTTATTGAGCTCGTGACTGATATTTTACAACATTTACCCTTCCACCATGTGAGGACACAGCAAGAAGTCCTCAGTCTACAACCCAGAAGAGGGTTGTCACCAGAACTCGGCCACACTGGCACTCTGATCACAGACATCCAGCCTCTGGAACTATGAGAAATTAATTTCTATTGTCCATAAGTGACCCATAATATTCTGTTACAGCAGTCCAAACAGGCTAAGACATGTCTGTATTTATTCTTAGAATTCAAGAATTAGGTATTCTATCAACCATTTAAAAATGGTATTTGTACGTTTAAACTCCAAAGGTTAACTCCAAATGTAGTCATGGTACTAGGATTATTAAGTAAATACAAAATATTTTAATATAGCAACACAAAAAAAAAATGATTAGATAATAGATCCCTCAGTAACAGCTTTTAGTATTCTGCCAAAGGGAAATATTATATTTCATTGTAGATTATTTTTGTGTTCTACAGATCACCTGTGCATACCCACCCCAGGAAAAAAAAATCAGTATTGCAACGAGTATAACATGGAATTGTTTTAATTTTCATTGATAATTTACAGCAGAAAAGTGTTCTTTTGGGAACGACATATAGAATCTTGAGTAAGACAATCTTCATTGGGCACCTGGTTGGCTCAGTGGTTAAGCATCTGCCTATGGCTCAGGTCATGATTCCAGGATTTTGAGGTCCAGTCCCACATTGGGCTCCCTGCTTGGTGGGAAGTCTGCTTCTCCCTCTGCTCCTTCCCCTGGCTTGTGCTCTCTCTAACAAAACAGATAGTTAATATCTTTTTTTTTTTTTTAAGATTTATTTGACAGAGAGAGACAGTGAGAAAGACAACATGAGCAGGGGGTTTCCTGCCTAACAGAGACCCAGACATGGAGCTCAAACCCAGGACCCTGGGATCATGACCCAACCTGAAGGCAGACACTCAACAGCTGAGCCACCCAGGTGCCCCAAAATCTTTTTTTTTAAGACCATCTTTATCATCTTGAACTCTATTTTACAAAGAGAATCTACCTAGAAGAAATACAGCAAAACATAGTAGCTTATAGTTTACTTATTTTCTGGATAAGAAACGAAGAAATTAATACTGAATGGCTGCTTTCCATGTGCTCAGTGCACCTGCTGGTTGCTTTATATCCATTACCTTATTTAGTTGAAGAAGAATGTTCCTATTTTATTTATATTTTTTAAAGTTTCATTTATTTAAGTAATATCTACACCCAACATGGGGCTCGAACTCATGACCCTGAAATCGTGCTTTTCTGACCAAACCAGGCAGGTGACCCAGCATGTTCCTATGTTAAAGATAGTAATTATTGGGCCGCCTGGGTCGGTCAGTTGTTAAGCGTCTGCCTTTGGCTCAGGTCATGATCCCAGGATCTTGGGATCAAGCTCTGCATCGGGCTCCCTGCTCAGTGGGAAGCCTGCTTCTCCCTCTCCTGCTCCCCCTGCTTGTGTTCCCTATCTTACTGTGTCTCTCTCTGTCAAATAAATGAATAAAATCGTTAAAAATATATAGTAATCATCATCTCCTTTAAAGACAAAGAAATTAAGACTCAGGGAGCTTAGTCCAAAGTCACACCAGCAGAAAATGACATTCAAGTCAGAGCCAGGTATCATTTCATTCACAAATCCTATGATATGCTCACAATATTCAGCCTCATCAAGAAGAGATTATCATTTTCTGATGGAGATATAATCATATACCAAACTACTTTGTTTAGTTGAGCTACAGCTCATGCAGTATCCCCTTCAGCTGCTTCCCAGAGATTACTTTTGGGAATGAGAGGCGCTACTGGGAGTGATTAAGAGCAAGGGTTGTAGAATCTGAAAGCATGCGTTTGAATGTGGGCTCTACTGTTAATTAATCTTTCTGTGTCTTGGTTTTCTCATCTGTAGGACGGAGACACTAGTCGTATCCAACTCAGCATTTGATATTGGGAATGAATGGAACAACATGAAGTTCTTAGAATGATATAGAACATATAGAAGACTTATAGGCATATAGGAGACTTTCAATAAATCTTAGCTAATTGATTTGTGTAGGAAATTTTATTTCACAACAGCAGAGGAAAGGAAAAGGCTTTGGAGAGAGAAGAACCTGAATAAAACACAGTGGGATAGAATGGTCCCTGGGATGTAGTGATTAGCTGGTGAAGGCCAGCAGTCAGAGAAGCTGTTTTGTTAAAAGACTTTATGGGAAATCAGTAGGAGAACCCCTCTACATCTAATTTACAGAGGCAAAGATAAAGCCATCCTTCCCCACCTCTTCATGAACCTAGAACCTTCTAACCCTATGAAGATTGGCAGCTTGAGAGTACAAAGAGGTAAAATAGTCAGTTTTCTTTGGTGCTGGCAATAATGAGGTCCCTTCATTTGAGCAGCCCATGGATGTTTTCCAGGAGAGCGAGAGCAGGAGTAGAAGAGCAAGGTGGACCCCAAAGTCTGGTTTATGGCTGTGCAGCTTCTAGATCCTCATTATATACTTCCAGAAATGCCTAGGGTGAACTTGCAAGGAATGCATGAACAGAAAGCAGGAGCAGCAATATGAGATTATCAATTTTCACATGGTATAATGTTGTATCTTCAGATTGGGAAAACCTAAAACTTTTTGTCAGATTTTAATATTTATATTATATGCACCCGTAGGTTTACACAGATAGATATCTTTGGATCATGACCCCTTCATTCTGCATATTCATTAATTACCTCACCCCCCTAATGTAAAGCAAAGATTTATCTAAATGACAGAATCACTGACTTCCAGAAATTATTTTTATGTTGTTGGAAATCAAGAGAAAAAAATCTTAAAAAAATTATTATATAAAGATCACACAGGCAGAAGAACACATAATGCTTAAAATAATAGTAAAGGATGTCCATGTATCTACTACTAGCTTGAGACATATTGTCAAAGGTGTGTTACTTTCTGTTACAGTTGGTGTAGAGGAATGTTATTGGCATTAGAAAACCAACTGAATCTAGAAACTTGGCTAAAATTTCTTTTTTACAAGCTTAATGATTTGTTGATTCTTTTTAGGTTTTCTCTAAAGATACTCATTTCCTGTTATATCACCAGCAAATAACTGCACAAAATACATATGAGTTCAACTCATTTAATCCTCTCCTAGATAGCTCATTTCATTTTCACAACCACCATTGAAGTAGGTATTATTTATTGCCTTCATTCTACAAAAAAGAAAACTGAGATACAGACATGTTAAGGAATGTGCTTGGGGTCATATAATATGCAGCAGAGCCAAGATTTTAAATTTAAAACCTGGTAGTCAGGCTCTAGGGTCTGTGATCTTAACTTCTATGTATATAAATAATTGCCATTCAGATTTTGTCTCTTCCAACACCCTAACCAGCCCCTCCCCTTTGCTGCCCCTCCTTCCTATACTGGACTGGACTGTATTCCCTCTTCTACTATGTTGAACATCAACAATGATAACGTTCTTGTCTCATTCCAAGTCTGCAAGGGAATGTTCCTAATCACCCTTATTAAACTCGCACTTATTCTAGGCTTTTGGAATATAGATTTATAAAAGGTAAGAAGGCTTGGGATGCCTGGGTGGCTCAGTGGGCTAAAGCTTCTGCCTTCAGCTCTGGTCATGATCCCAGGGTCCTAGGATCCAGCCCCGCCCGCATCAAGCCCTTCATCGAGCCCCGCATGGGGCTCTCTGCTCAGCAGGGAGCCTGCTTTCCTTCCTCTTTTTGCCTATTTGTGATCTCTTTCTGTCAAATTAATAAATAAAATCCTTTTTTAAAAAGTTAAGGAGGCTTATCTGAGTTTTTAACCTAATCATAAAAAGATATTGAACTTTACCAAATGATATTTGTTTCTGTTGATTTAATCACTTTACTTTTATCCTTTAGAGTCCATTAATATGGCAAATTTCATAGCTAAATTTTCTGATGGTAAAGTCTATATGATCATGGTATCAGTTAAATTCAGTTACCTAATATTCTATTTAGGATTTTTGCATCTATATCTAAAGGTGGAATTAGTTTATAATTTTCCTATTCCATATAGTGTCCTTATCAGTGTTGAGAACAAGGTTATACTGAGTTACTAAAACAAATGTGACAGCTTTATCTCTTTTATTTTCCTAAGGTTTTTAAAATCAGTTTTTAAATGGTTTTATTTATTTATTTGACAAAAAGCTAGAGAGCACTAGTGGGCAGAGGAGCAGGCACAGGGAGAGAGAAAAACAGGCTCCCCGCTGAGCAGGGAGCCTGATGCAGGACTTGATCCCAGGACCCTGAGATCATGACATGAGCCAAAGGCAGATTCTTAACCAACTGAGCCACCCAGGTGCACTGGCTAGTTTTAAATTACATATGCGGTTTACATTATATTTCAACAATCTATAATATATGTAGTGAATAGATGTGTGATAGTTAAACTCACTGAGGCATCTTCTGTATTTAAGCCTATAGTCAATTTTTCTGGGTAATGCCTGTATACTAGAAAAGAATACATATCTGTTTGTTGCATGTCAAGTTGCATGTAAATCTATTATCTTGGGCTTCTTTTTAAAAAAATATTTTATTTATTTATTTGACAGAGAGTATAAGCAGGGGGAGTGTCAGGGAGAAGGAGAAGCAAGCTCCCACTGAGCAGAGAGCTTAACGCAGCGCATGATCCCATGATGCTGGGATCATGGCCTGAGCTGAAGGGCAAACGCTTAACCAACTGAGCCACCCAATAACCCCTTATCTTGTGCTCCTTAACCCTGTTATTAAAACTTCTATAGCTCTCCTTCCTCTTGTGTGCTTGTTTTATTAGTTTCTCACAGGTTATGTAAAACTTTCCTACTATAATTATTGATTTGTCAGTCACAGTATCTATTTGATCTCTCATTTCTTTTATAAGTATACAATCAGTCTAGATGAGATGATATGTAGACTTATTTCTCCCTGGTCCTTCCTGCTGCATTTATTACAAATGCTAGAAATAACAAACAAGAACTCTGACAGGTGGAAAGAGGAACGTGGACTGGGTAGAGAGACAGACCTCAGGACTAGAGGAACAGCATGGTGGCAGGGCAAGTCACAACCCAAACCTAGCATGGGAAGGTGGCCCAGGTAGACTCATTTCTCCCACAGAATGAATAGAGGCCCTACCTATAATACCAGGGGAGCCTTGTAGCACTGGAAAGGGTAAATATTGGAAGCCCCACCAACAATAAGAAGCCCGGGAATGTATTCTTCTTCCCTACCTATCTGACTCTCTTCCCCCATCCATAACACCAGGTAGATGGGCATCAACTGCAAGTGAGAGTAATCTGCCACATCGTCCAGTCAGGAAGCTTCTTTGTCCCTTAAACCTGAAACCCCCCTCCCAATCTAGAGCTAAGATAGGAGGAAAGTGTCCCTACTGAGAAATGGCACCGTACAAAGGGGATCCCACCACTACAACTGTCCTGATTGAGAAGCTTCTTTGTCCCCCCAAATGTGAGACCCCTCTCACCCATAGAGAGAAACAGACTCTAGATGTCACAATCTGGGGGATCTGACCACAACAACAAGTTGGCCCAAGAAGTGCTCTCTGCCCCAGCTAGACCCAGGAATCCCCACCTGCCCACCACAGCACACAGCCACACCCACATCTAGAGACACCAGTTGGATGGGTCCTACTGCTGGCATGCGAATGCCACCACATAGAGGGCCCAACCCAGGAAGCACTCTTCTTCCTCATCGGCTGGAAACCCTTTTCCCCACCTTAGCGCAGCCTGGGGAAGCTCTTTCCACTCACTCAAGCAGCACCAACAGGGACCAGTGGGAGCCCCAGCGGTACCAGATACAACAACCAGACCAAAATTGTACCACAAAAGCTCGAAAATTAAATTCTCACTGAAATCACAGACCACAAAAGTAGGCTAAACAGGTAACAGTGGTCTAAACAGGGTAACAGTGGTCTAAAACAGAAGATTTAAATAGGATCCTGAGTCTCCTAATATAACAGGCAAAATCTCCAGGAATCAATCCAAAATTACCCATCATAATAAGAACCAGGAATATCACAACCTGAAGGAGAGAAGGCAGTTGACAGTGCCAACACTGAGAAGAAAGCAGTGGAGAGATGTCACATTACCTACAGGGCCACAGCAATTTGAATGACAGGAAGTTTCTCATCAAAAACCATGAGGGATAGATGAAAATAGCCATTTTCAAGTGCTATCAGTTTGAAGGGAGAAAATTGCCAACCATGACTTGAGTATTGAAAGAAAATATCCTTCAGGAATGAAGAGACAATCCAGACATTCTCAGATGAATGGTAACTAAAAGAATCGGTCACTTAGCAGATCTACCCTTAAAGAATGGTGAAGCGAAAGTCTAACAACATTTTATATATATATATATATATATATATATATATATATATGACTCATAGAGCATCATAAAAGAAAGAACCATGGAAGAAACAGAAATGTAGGCAAATACAATACTCCTCATGAGATTTACAAGTATATAGATCCCTCTTTTGTCCATTATGAAGCTTGAATCTAATTCTATTAATAACATTTTATGTGGGTATTCTTTTAGTTCATATTTGTCTGGTATAGCCTTTTGTCACCACTTTGTTTTCCATTTTTCTGTGTTGCTTAGTTTTCTATGTATATTTTGTAAAGAACTTATTGCTGCATCTTTGGGCTTGTGTTAGTTTGGTTTTTTAAAAAATTAATTTTAGAAAAAGAGACCACAAGTGGAATTGGTGGGGGGAGGACAAAGGGAGAGGGAGAAGTAGGCTCTCTGATGAGCAGGAAGCCTAACACAGAGCTCAATACCAAGTCCCTGGGATCATGACCTGAGCTGAAGGCAGATGCTTAACCAATTGAGCCACCCAAGTGCCCCAGTTTTTGGTTTTGTTTTGAATTCAAACAGAGATTCTCTGCCTTTTGATGGATGAGTTTGACTCATTTACATTTTTTGTAATGTTATATAACAGGTCTTATTCTGTGTTTTCCCTTGACCATACTTTATTGTTGTTTCTCATTTTCCTCTTGTCTGGGTTTCTATTAAGTTATCACTTCTTGGGGTAACTGGGTAGCTCAGTCGGTTAAGTGTCTGCCTTCAGCTCAGGTCATGATACCAGGGTCCTGGGATCCCTGTTCAGTGAGGAGTCTACTTCTCCCTCTCCATATGCCCCTCTCCCTGCTTGTTCTCTATCTCTCTCAAAAATAAGTAAAATCTTTTTAAAAAAATTTCAAAAAATCAGTTCTTTGGCTCTGTTTTGAATGTTATACGTGTACTTTTACCCTCATGGTACTTGTACTTAATTTATTAAAACTCACACCTACGTTTCTTCCCCATAACCCATCTATTTATCTAACTTGTGACTATGTATATCCTCCCTCTACTCAAGACAAGTAACTTAGTCACCTTATTTGTGCATTTCTACTTCCCAACCTCATCCTCACTGGTACTAAAATTTTAGTGGAATTGTTATGTACATGTAGTTGGCCTCGCCCTGTTTCACTACCTCTGTTCCTTAAAGATGATAACAAATCCTTTATTAAATTATTTTTGCCCTTACTGCCTTTTATATCCTAAAGCATCTTCCTGAACTCTTTTCCTTCTTGGGACATACATCCTCCAAGAAAATTTCCAAGGTCTTGTATGCATAAGAGTAGCTTTATTTTGACTCATTTGTATGATGCTTAATTAAAATATAAAATCCTGGATTCAAACTTTTAATCTTTTACAATTTGAAAATATCATTACGCTTTCTTCTGTAGTCAGTACTACTAGTGAATGATTAGGTTCATTTATTCAATTATTACTCATTAAAGGGCCACAAAATGCCAGGCACTGATTTTGACACAGGGGATTTAGCAGTGAACTCTGTTTTATATGTGATCTGTTTTGTATCTGGGAGTTTTTAGAACTTCTTGTTATTTATTGTGTAAGGGGTCATGAAAAGTGACTGCCAATTGACCTGTGAGCTACACCCAAGGAATGGGAGACTCCTCACCTTCTCCCCTGCCCTTGGAAATATATGTTCTGTCCAGCATTTCCACAGTAGGAGTCATTTTGGGGGAATGCAGCCTTGAGAGAGTAATGTGTTATTGAGACCATGTGGACTGAACCCAGTTAAAGCCTGTATAGAAATTTTAAATATTCTGGTGGGCAGGTGCAGAGGTGCAGCTGCTCAAGAGAACCTAGTATATAACTTCCCTTGTTTATTAAAATTGATGCCTACCAACCTGCAGTAGTCTGCCTCTTCCTTCCATCTCTCCTTGCCATATATAGGGGCCACTTTCAAATTCCGCCTAGGGAACTCCCAAGGTTCCAAATAAAAATTTATGTTGTTAGATTTTATTATAATACGTGGTGTCTTTTCATATTTTTCCTGCTTGACTTTCTAGGAAAATTCGATTGAAGTTCCTTAACTTTCATTTCTCTATAATCCTTGGTTATTGTTTCTTTAAGTATTTTATCTGTTTATTCTTCCTTTCCATTTAGGATTCTTATTATATAAGTAACTAGTCAGTCTCCATGTTTCTTTACATTTCTGTATGCAGAAAAGAAGAATGCAGGTCAATTAAGGACATGGGAGTGGATGAAATATGAAAAGAGAGAAATAGGGCATGAAAAGAGTTGCAAGAGAACTTAGAAGCCCAATGAACATACACATTTAAGTATCTGCTGTCTGTCTATCTATATCTGTAAATATCTATATCACTTGTATACTTAAAGAAAATCACATGGGGGAAATGGTGTCAAAATAATAAAATAGCAATAATTCTTAATAATGAGTGATGGCAGTGGAGATATATTATACAATTTTATCAAAATAAATGAAGGAAAGGGAATCCAGAAAGGATACTAGGAAAGAGTGGCCAGAGTAGAAGGAAACCAAGTCAGATTCTTGTCATAGAAGCCTGCAGAAAAGAGCATTTCAGGGAGGGGAGGTGTGCATAGTGATAGACACTAGAGAGGTCAAGTAAGGACCTGAAGAATGTCCATTGGAATTAACAGGTGATTCCTCCTTTTTGGCTAATGTGGTAGTGGATTAGTGCCCTGCTACCATCTCTCCCCCCTAGTTAACTTACATTGCCTTCTTTTAACTTCCATTTTCCTACATTATATAAGGTTTTCAAAGCCACATACTGAGTTTACTTTGAAGGTAGTCCAGCTTGCAAAACACAGTGCTGTTTGTCTTACCCTTCATTAGGCTGAAAAACTATTTACAAGATCCCTAATTACAAAGTCCCAATTTTACAACAACACAAATGTCATTTATAGCTTACCCATAAGAAAGCTGAACTAGTACTAGTAGTAAGCCTAAGCCCTGATCCTCCTAAAATTTCTGCATCCTCCTGAACTTTGACCCTCTTTTTCTTTTCTTGGGGCATGTACGTGTGTATTTGTGGAGGCCCAGAGAGAGAGAGGGAAAAAAGGGAAAGCTGAGGAAGTCTCTGGCAAATGCTAACATTCACGGTAACAAGGGAAAATATGGCGAATGATTTTACTGAATCAATCCAACAGCAACCTCAGGCATAATCAAGGAGAGTTACTGCGGAGCTGTGCCAGTGGGAGTGGAAGAGGTAGGCATTGAAGGATGTCCCTAGCAGGAGTGAACTCCAGACAGGGAACATGGGACTGCTGGTGGTGGTGGCATCAGAAGCCAGGGAACATTCTCATGGTTCAAAAGCTAGGGGCAGCTATCATTCCAGTGTATGGTACTGATCGTTTCCAATTGAAATCTCCCTCACACATATTTTACAGCATTCATCATTCTTGAAATTATTTAATACTTGTTTTCCCCAAAAGACTGTAAACCTCAAAAGAGTTGATACTACATCTGCTTCGTTTATCATTGAATCCTAGCATATAACACAGTGACTAGCCCATAATAGGTGTTCAATAAATTATCTGTTGACTACTTGACTTGTATTTGTAACTAATGGTATGTATGCAATTTTATTATTTCATTCCTCCTTGAGTCATTTCCTTCTTCTAGTATAGGGAACATTTTTACTTTTCCCCTCCAGATTTGGAGACCAGAAAGTCAAACCCAAAGGAGTTATTTTCTGGAAAAGAATCATACCAGGGGATAAATATGGAGAAAAGCACAGGGGCTGATGTTCCTTCCAGTTTGAAGGAAGCCTGGGGATATGCAGAGATCAAAGAGGATGCTCAAGATAGACTCTGGAAAGAAAAAACAGTTCTCCTCAAGAAAAGAACTTCTATGGCCGATAGTAACCCCATATGTATTGGATCTGGCAGACATGTTAGTCTGAAGTCAGTCTTTGTTATACAATCAAGACACTCCGAAGAAGAGAGACCTTATACATCTGATGCTCAGGGAAAGAGCTTTAAATTAATTCAAAATTAATAAGACATCAGAAAAAGAGCATAAATGAGAAAGCTCTTCAGTGTAATGTACGCAGTAAAATACTCAGTGATCATTCAGTTTATGTCCAACATTGTACAGTTCATAATGAAGAAAAAAATGTGGAATGTAATCAGTATGGGAAGACCTTTGGTCATGGTATACACCAAACGGAACATCAGAAAAGTAATACTGGAGAGAAGTCTTGTGAAGATGGGAAAGTCTACACCTGGAACTCACACCTTGCCAAACACCATCAGAGCGTTCATGGTGGGAAGGCACATGAAAGAGCCTTAATTCAGAGTGCACTATTTATTCCGCATCAGAGATCCGAACATGGAGAGAATCCTTATGAGTGTAGTGAATGTGGAAAAACTTATGGTAATTATTCAGCTCTTACAGTACATCAGAGAATTCACACTGGAGAGAAACCCTATGCATGCAAGGAATGTGGGAAAGTCTTTAATCATAACGTCTCTCTTATTCAACACCAGAGAATCCATACTGCAGAGAAACCCCATGAATGTAGTCAATGTGGGAAGGCTTTTAGTCAGATAAGGCACTTTATTCAACATCAGCGAATTCATACCCGTGAGAAACCTTATGAATGTAACATGTAACGCATGCGGTAAAGCCTTCAGTCATGACTCATCCCGTATTGAACATCAGTTTATTCATACTGGAGAGAAGCCCTACGAATGCAGTGAATGTGGGAAAGCCTTTAGTCACAACTCTTCCCTAATTGTCCATCAGTTTATTCACACTGGAGAGAAACCCTATGAATGTAGCGAGTGTGGCAAGGTCTTTAGTCAGAGCTCACACCTCTATCAGCATCAGAGAACTCACACTGGAGAGAAACCGCACGCCTGTAAGGACTGCGGGAAAGCCTTCAGTGATCGATCAGCCCTTATTCGACACCAGAGAACTCATACTGGAGAAAAACCCTACAAGTGCAGAGAATGCGGTAAAGCTTTCAGCCAGAGCTCAACGCTCATAAAACACACAAAAACCCACACTGGAGAGAAACCGTATGCCTGTAAAGACTGTGGGAGAGCCTTCAGCCAGAGTTCATCCCTGACGCAACATCAGAAGATTCACACTGGAGAAAAGCCATTCAATTGTCATGAGTGTGGGAAAGCCTTCAGCAGGAGTGCCCATCTTACTCAGCACCAGAGGATTCACACCGGAGAGAAACCCTGTGGGTGTAATGAATGTGGCAGAGCTTTCAGGTGTAGTTCAGCCCTCATTAGGCATCAGAGGCTTCACAGTGGAGAATCACTCTGAATGTGTGGTCATTCCGACTCTCGCTTTGTTAAAGACCAAAGAATCCTACTTTCATGAGTTACTATGATTGTGATCCCCCCCTTTTGTTTTGAGGGCTGAGAATCCTTGCCTCCCATTTTCTCCTGCGAAGAATTAGCTGCCAGCATACCACAAATCCATGTGCAAAATACTGATCTGGAAGCTGGAATAGCCCGAGAGCAACCATCAGTCTTTCTGCGTGTATATTTTCATCGTGCCTGAAGATGACTGATGTCTCCATGAAGTGAATTTTTTTCCCCTAACCCCAGGATTGGGCTATTCCAACGTGCAAAGGAATTCCTGTTGTTTAAACTTGAGCTCATTGCCCCTCCTTGTACTGATCGGAATACCGCCCATGTCCAAGTCAAATAGACTCATGGTCGGTCGGTCGTATATTTGAAAACCGCCTTTCTAGAAATCTTTGCCTTAATGTAAATCATTCCTCCTCCTAGCAGTACTGTCCTCAGTAAAAGGGCTACTTTGAACTCTCCCTTCTCACTGACTTCCCTGTCCTTCTCTTCTGTTTAAAGTGTTAGCTACAGCTTGAAGTTCAACAGGGCTTGAGTTTCAGAGCTGAAAAGCACAACTGAAGATAAAGGGGAAAAAGAATTTTTGTTCTGAAAATTGTAAGACAAAGTACTCTGGAAGAAATGGTGACATCTGGAAATAATTTTTTTTTAAGATTTTATTTGTCTATTTGACAGAGTTCACAAGTAGGCAGAGAGGCAGGCAGAGAGAGAGAGAGGAGGAAGCAGGCTCCCTGCTGAGCAGAGAGCCCGATGCGGGGCTCGATCCTAAGACCCTGTGATCACGACCTGAGATGAAGGCAGAGGCTTTAACCCACTGAGCCACCCAGGCACCCTGAGAACTTTGTTGATTAATACAGGGCTTTCTGTCTTTTCTGAGTGCGTATTAATCCTTTTTTGTTTGTTTATTTTTTTGTCTTTTTTAATCAAGAGGGTAGTTGTCACATTATCAGTGTTTTCAGTTTGCAAGTCAGTCTCCTTTAGGAGCCAACTTAAAGTGTCACTTTCTCCTTGATCACCACAATTGCAAATAAGGTCCTCCTCTGAAAACTTTGCTATGGTGCTGAGTGCTAAAATTTTATTTCGTCCCTCTTCATCACGGCATTGGACTTCTCAAAAAGTAAAGATGGGACCCCCCCCTTTTAAAAAAAAGATTTTATTTATTTATTTGTTAGAGAGCTAGCGAACTCGTGAGCACAGGCAGACAGGCAGGCAGAGGCAGAGGGAGAAGCAGGCTTCCTGCTGAGCAAGGAGCCGGATGTGGGACTCCATCCAAGGACACTGGGATCATGCCCTAAGCCAAAGGTAGACGCTCAACCAACTGAGCCACCCAAGCATCTGGATGGAAACCCTTTTTGTCCACTCCCTTACTTGGGGGAGAAATATTCAGGCCGATTCTTTAATGACAGTAAAAATATTATATAATACGGTAAGATAATGTTTCCAGGTATATTTGGTGTGCAAAATAAAAGTCAGATATTTTAGTCCTTACTATGAATTAATGTCTCTAAATTTTTATTTCAAACCTTCCCTCACAAATTCCTCCTTGAAAGACCTAAAATGAATTACAAAACCATTATGAATTTTCTAGTAGAAACACTGAAGTAGACTTGAAGAATCAGGGTTTTTTTTTTTTAAGATTTTATTTATTTGACACAGAAAGATCACAAGTAGGCAGAGAGAGAGGAGGAAGCAGGCTCTCTGCTGAGCAGAGAACCTGATGCAGGGCTCAATCCCAGAACCCTAGGATGGTGACCCCAGCTGAAGGCAGAGGCTTTAATCCACTGAGCCACTCAGATACCCGTAAAGAATCAGTTTTGAAAGGAAAAAATGCTTACCTGGGAACTGCAAGACTAATCAATTAAATGTCTGACTTTACAAAACAATTTGCATTGAGGAAGTAACCTTACAAAGCTTTACAGAACAGTTTGTATTTGAGTAACAGTTAGTTATTGCTTTAACAAAATGGCTCTTGAGGTCTTGGGTGGCTCAGTTGATTAAGCAAAGGACTACCACTTGGTTTCAGCTCAGGTCTTGATAATGGATGGTGGGATCCAGCCCCATATATAGGGGTTTGTGCTCAGCGAGGGAGTCTTTCCCTCTACCCCTCCCCACCTGTGCACGTGCTCTCTCTCTCTCTCTCTCAAATAAATAACTCTTAAAAAGAAAAAAAAAAACCTCATAATTTTTCCGTTATTTTTTTCCTATGTGTGTGTGGTGAGGATAAGTCAATATGAAGACCTATGAATAACTTAGGGGTTTAGGTTTAAACACACAGTCTTAGCAGGGGCTTCCCCCAACGTTGACTCAGACAAGAGTTTAGGAGGCAAGTAGTTAATCTGGAGGTGATCCCAAGAACCATGGTGAGGGAATGGGGTAGTGAAACAGGAAGGAAAGTCAAAAAAGGGCAAGTAATGAGCAGGTGACCATTGAGGCTCAGTGCCTCTGTGGACCCCCTGAGAGACTGCGTAGATGACGTCTCAGACTTGTCCAGGAAGGGTCCAGGAACATGGGTGTTTATTCACCAACTTCCATTCCTGATTGGCTGAGGTTTGCTTTTGGAGTCTTAATTGGCACTTCTGTACATCTTTGCCATAACACTTTTTTTTTCTAAGATTTTACTTATTTATTTATTTAGAGAGCATGTTAAAGGTGGGAGGGCAGAGGCGGAGGGAGAGAATCCTAAGCAGTTTCCACGCTGAGTGAGGAGCCCGAGGTGTGCTCGATCTCACAACCCTGAGATCATTACCTGAGCTGAAATCAAGAGTCTGATACTTAACTGGCTGAGCCACCCATGTGTCCCCTGATTGGTTGTATTTTTAAGATAAAGTGCCAGCTTTGGCTCAGGTCATGATCCCAGGATCCTGGGATGGAGCCCTGCATTGGGCTCTCTGCTCAGTGGGGAGCCTGCTCCTTCCTCTCTGCCTAATTGTGATTTCCGTCTGTTGAATAAATAAAAAATTAAAAAAAAAAAAGATAAAGTGCCAGAAGTGGAATTTCTTGGTCAAATTATACCCGTATTTAAATATTTTTTTAAAGATATTTTTTTTTTTTTTGGACAGAGAGCGAGAGTGGGAACACAAGCAGGAGGAGTGGGAGAGGGAAAGCAGGCTTCCTGCTGAGCAGGGAGCCTGATGTGGGGCCCGATCCCAGGACCCTGGGATCACAACCCAAGCTGAAGGCAGGTGCTTAATGACAGTCACCCAGGTGCCCCCAAATTATACCCATATTTTAAACAAATATTGTCAAGTTGCCCACCCAAAAGTCACCTACATACCTTCCCCCAGAGCTTGTGTTGCTCTTTTGGCTGAGTGAGCAGAAAACGGAAGGGCTGCTTGTGACCCGAGAATCGCAGTGGGTAGGCTGGGCAACTGTGAGGGTTGGGCTAGGCTAAGGGGAAGAGTTTTCATCTCTTATTGTTCACAGAGGACAGAAATGGCAGGCTAAGATAATATGAAAGATAATTTTCTTGTACCTTATTTAGATACTGAGGGACAAACTTCCTGATATTTTTTAGGAAAATAATAAGGCAAGCATTTAAAAAGGGGATTTTAAGCTAGGGAATCTCAAATTTTTAAATTTTTATTTGGAGGATAGTTGACATCTGAGTGTCGGTATACAACATAGTGAGGGGATGATTGTATATGTTGTGGAATGCTCACCATGATAAGGGCGGTTACCATTTATCACCATACTATTATATACTATTGGCCATATTCCCAAAGCTGTACTTTTCACTTCTGTGACTTATTTATTTTATAAATGGAAGTAATTTTCTTTCCTATTTTGCCTATCCCTCTATCCCGCTACCTTTGGCAACTGCCAGCTTGTTCTCTGTATCTCTGAGTCTTTTTCTGTTTTGTTGTTTATTTTTTTACACTCCACGTACAAGCTGGGGAAACTTGATTTTACACATTCTTTATCAGAGAGGTGCACCTTCTTTCAAAGAGAGGCATGTGTGGAACTTGGTACACCCAAGGGTATGCTGGGAAATTCTCAACAACTAGCTTTTGGGAGGGAAAGCGGGGAGAGTCTGGATTTGTAGTATTAACCATTTTCTGCAGTGCAAGTAATGCCATTATGGCTGATTTTAAGCAACCAATAGTACCGAGTGAGGAAAACGAACACAACGTTTCCTAGGCATTTCAAATATCTTGAAATTTTCCCAAGTGTCTCCATAACCCATAGTCTCAAAGATCTTCTGTTTTCTAACTCCCAACTGATCCCAACTGAATTGTATATCTTTGCCATATGACTATCTTTTTTTTTTTTTTAAAGATTTTATTTATCCTGTCAGCAGGACCACTTTTAAAGGAATCAAAGTCACATTAGCATCAGCATCTGTGTGAGTAGTGGTCCCCCGACTCCCACCCCATGCCCAGAGTTACGTAGAGCACAGCTTCAAATGAGTAGTACAAAGATTTCTGCGGAATGTCTCTTTTCCGGAATGTCCGTGTTTGAATAAGACTGTGAACTTCTGAAACTAATATAACACTATTTAGCCATACCAGAATTTAAAATAAAATGACATTAGTCTTTTATTTAGTCTTAGTCCATTAAGCCTCTGACTCTTGGTTTTGGCTCAGGTCATGATCTCAGGGTCATGAGACTGAGCCCTACATCAGGCTCTGTGCTGAGTGCGAAGCCTGCTTACAATTCTCTCTCTCCCTCTCCTACCCCTCCCACCCCTGAGCTCTCTCTCTCTTAAAAACCTAAAACCAAAAACCAAACCAAACCAAAGGCTTATGCTAGAAAGAAACCATATAATGCAGTAAGTATGGAATGGCCTTCAGTAATCATGGAAACCTAATTTGATATAAAATAATCCATACTTGAAAGAAACCCTCCGAATATTTCAAAAGTGGAACACCCTTGACTGTGACACACATCTTGCTCTTCCAACACTCACACCAGAGAGAAGAATATGGATGCAACTACCGTGTCAAAGCCCCTGGTCTTAGCTCCCCCCTTACTCTTTATCGGACAATTCACACTAACAAGAAGTCTTACAAATGCTGTGAATTTGAGGGGACCTGTCATCACTGAGCTTTTACTCTACTTCAGTGGATTCATCCTAGAGAGATCATATCAATACAGCAAAACCTTCTGAAAGGGAGCTTAAAATATCTAGTATTAGTCTTTTGTTTCATAAATAAGGAGCTGGAGATCTGGAGAGATTAACTGATATGCCCAAGGCCATGTTTGTTTGAGGTTTTTGTTTTTGTGGTTTCTGTGGATTTTGGGGTGGGGGTGGGGGTAATCAATAGCAGAGATGAATTTCCACAGACATCCCCCCTTCCCTGTACCCCCACCCCTCATCCACCCCCCCCACCCCCCACCCCCGCTGGCCAAATACTTCTTGGTAACCTGTAGACTCTAAGGCAGTAATACTGTGAGTGCAATGGACATAGGGATGGTTCCGCACAGGGTAAATCAGTCGGCTGAGTGAGGGACAGGAAGTGACCGGCTTACTGTTTTGTGGCACTTACTGACTGAGGCACTGTGCTGAGGCCACAATGTAGGGGGCTGTGAATTCCTGCTGTGGGTCTGGGAGCTGGGTGTGGGGCACCTGTGCTGGGATTGACCTGAGGCAGTTGGGGATTCACTGGCTAAGAATGGCTTTTCTTTTTCTTTCTTTTTTAAAAAGATCTTTATTTATTTGACAGAGAGAGCACAAGCAGTGAGGAGGGACAGAGGGAGAGGGAGAAGCAGACTCCCCACTGAGTAGGGAGCCCAAGGTCATAGACCCCAAGATCATGACCTGAGGCAAAGACAGATGCTTAACTGACTGAGCTGCCCGGGAGCCCAAGAATGGCTTTTCTTGCTACTGAATTTAAGCCTCAGAGTATTGCAAAGCTATGAAAAGAATTCTGTGTGGGCACAACCATGGGTCAGGGATTGTTGGTTCCAGCTGACATTAGAAACAGATCTCGTAAAGATACCTTGTCTACTGTAATATTTTAAAAAAGATTTTATTTATTTATATGACACAGAGAGAGAGAGATCACAAGTAGGCAGAAAGGCAGGCAGAGGGGGAGGAAGCAGGCTCCCTGCTCAGCAGAGATCCCAGTGCAGGACATGATCCCAGGACCCTGAGACCTTGACCTGAGATGAAGGCAGAGGCTTAACCCACTGAGCCACCCAGGCGCCCCTACTGTAATATTTTTGTGAGTGAACGAATGAGCACATCTTGTATGTTTACTGTACATTCACAAGACTTCCATTCTCTTAGATCAGGGTTCTCAACCAAAGTCAGTTGTGCCCTGTCCCCTTTGTGGGGGGAGAATTGCCAGTTGTCACAACTTAGGGAGAGGGTGTTACTGGCATCTAGAAGATAGAGGCAAGGGACGCTACTAAGCATTCTACAACACACAGGACAGCCTCCCACCCCACCCCACCCCACCCCCATTTATCTGGCCCCAAATGGCCAGAGTGCAGACATGGAGAAACGTTCAGATGCGCAATTTGTCATGACTCTGTGTGACCACCAGATGGCAGTCATGACGCCTGCTGCCGAGCCCGTAACAGAGTTCACCAGGGGCAGAGTTGATTGGAGCAGTCTTTCTCCTTTCAACACGGACAGACACAAACTGTTTTTACATTACAAAAGTGAAAACAATTTCACAATAGGTTCAAATAATATACAAGTATATACACTGGGGGCCCCGGGTGGCTCAGTCGGTTAAGCGTCTGTTAAGCGTCTGCCTTCTGCTCAGGTCATGATCAGGGTACTGGGGTCCAGCCCTGCCTGGGGCTCCCTGCTCAGCCTGGAGTCTGCTTCTCCCTCTCCCCCTGCTTGTGTTCTCTCCCCTTCTTACTCTGTCAAATAAATAAATAAATAAATAAATAAAAGTATATAAACTTAAAAAACAAGGGTTCTTCTGTTCCCCCTTCAATTCCTACCCTTTAGAACTGTTTGCTGTGGACCTGGCCAGATTCCTGTGTACTTGTGTATGTACACACACATGGAACTAGTCTCATACTGTTGGTTTTTTTTGCAACTTCTTTTAATTCTCAACATTATACTGTGAACGTAAGTAATTTAGAGCTACCTCATTTTTTTTTTTGAGCTACCGCATTTTTTAAATGGATACATAGTGTTCTGATATTACAGTGACTAGAATTTATTTATATATATTCTTATTGATAGGCATTTGGGTCGTTCCAATTTTTTGCTGATGCAAGCAATTTTGTGGTGTTGCTGTTATTTCTGTAGGACAGGTTCCTGGAAATGTGAGAACTGGGTCAGAGTGCAGGTACATTTAGAATCTAGACGAATTAGCAGTACTCATCTGTACTCTCATAGTGTAAGGGAATACCTATTTCCCATACTCTTTCCTACATTGGATACGATGTATATTTTATCTTACTTTATATTTTGTTATACTGCATTCTTAGTGACTCATCATTTCGTATACCTATCTGTATTTTCATCTTAATCAGTCCATAAATTGCCCATTGAATTGCCCATTCATTCCCTTTTCTTGTTTTTATATTGAGCTGTTTTCTTTTTATGAGTTTGAAGTAACTTTTTTTAAAAATTTTATTTATTTATTTGACACACAGAGAAAACACAAGTAGGCAGAGAGGCAGGCAGAGAGAGAGGGGGAAGCAGGCTCTCCACTGAGCAGAGACTGATACAGGACTCGATCCCAGGACGCTGAGATCATGACCTGAGCCGAAGGCAGAGGCTTAACCCACTGAACCACCCAGGAGCCCTGAAGTAGCTTTTTATACATTTTGCTTATTAATACTTTATCTGAAGTTTATTTTTAATTAAGGAATGAGTTAGGGATAAAACAATACTTTTTCAAATAGTTAGCCAATCAAACTAATAGTGTTTAGTACATAATCCCTTTCCTTTCTCGTTGTACTAAATGCGGACTCCTCTGGATCTGTTTTTAGACTCTGTTCTAGTGAATTTTTTTTTTTAAGATTTTACTTATTTATTTGACAGAGAGAGATCACAAGTAGGCAGAGAGGCAGGCATAGAGAGAGAGACAGAGACAGAGGAGGAAGCAGGCTCTCCGCTGAGCAGAGAGGCTGATATAGGGCTCAGTCCCAGGACTTTGGATCATGACCTGAGCCAAAGGCAGAGGTTTAACCCACTGAGCCAGCCATGCAACCCTACACTACACTTTTAAAACCACTGGTTCATGGCAGGCATCCAGGTTTTGGAAGATGAAGTCAAGTGCGTACAATTACTTTATGCTCGTTATACTTATCCCATTAATGAAATCCATTAGCTTCTCCACTGCTTGCCACGTCACTCCCTCCTCCTTATTGCCAAAGGCAGAGACCATTTAACCGGATTAAAAAATAATACTCCTATGATGCCTGCCAAGAGGTACATTTTATTTTTTTATTTTTAAGATTTTATTTTTAGGTAATATCTACACCCAGCGTGGGGCTTGACCTTACAACCTGAGACCAAGAGTTGAATGTTTCATGGACTGAGACAGCCAGGCACCCTGGAGGTGCATTTTCGATATCAAAACATAGGTAGGGGCGCCTGGGTGGCTCTGCCTTTGCAGAGGCCTTTGGCTCGGGTCGTGATCCCAGGGTTCTGGGATAGAGCCCGGAGTCAGACTCTCTGCTCAGCGGGGGCCCTGCTTCCTCCTCTCTCTCTCTGCCTGCCGCTCTGCCTACTTGTGATCTCTGTCTGTCAAATAAATAAATAAATCTTAAAAAAAAAAAAAGTAGGTAGGTTGTTAAAAGGATAGAAAAGAGATGCCACCAAATAGCCACAACCTGGAAACAACCTACATGCTCATGAGCAGGTGAATGGGTAGATAGCGCTGAGGTATATAGTCATACAAGGAGATATTACTCAGCAATAAAATGAGTAAGCTACTGACGCACCATACCGTGAATGAATCTCGTCGTTGTTTCGCTGAATGATGCTAAGCCAGACACAAAGGAGTACCTCCTGTATATTTCCATTTATTTGAAATTCTAGAACAGGCAAAACTACTTTATAGTGATACCAAAAAATGAGTAAAAAAAAAAAAATCAGATTCTGCACTCTCCTGGGACCAGGGATGGCAGAAAGACAGACTGTAAAGGGAACTTGCTGAGGTGCTGAAAATGGTCTTTTTCCCTTTTTTAAAAAGATTTTTAAAATTTATTTGAGAGAGAGAGAGAGAGAGAGAGCATGAGTGGGGAGAGGGGCAGTGGGACAAGCAGGCTCCCCGCTGAGCAGGGAACCCAAGGCAGGGCTCTATCCCAGGACCCTGAGATCATGACCTGAACAGAAGGCAGATGATTAGTGGACTGAGCCACCCAGGCACCCCAATGCAGTTGATTTATTTTTTCAAAGATTTTATTTATTTATTTGACAGACAGTGATCATAAGCAGGCAGAGAGGCAGACAGAGAGAGAGAGGGAGAAGCAGAATCCCTGCTGAGCAGAGAGCCTGATACAGGGCTCGATTCCAGGACCCTGAGATCATGACCTGAGCTGAAGGCAGAGGCTTTAACCCACTGAGCCACCCAGGCACCCCCATTTTTTTGTTAAAGCTTTCTCTGGATGCAAAATGGAAATGGACTGGATAGAAGAACAAATGGATGCAAGAATCCTAGTTTGGAGGCCAAAGTTATAATGTAGGTAGGAAACCATGGTGGTTTGGACTACTGTGATGGAAGAGCAAACATGAAGGGTAAAGGTTCTGGAGATATTTGGGATGTGGAATGGTGATGGAATCGGTATGGGGGGTCAGGGAAAGGGAAGAGATAGGGATGCTCCCCGGGTTTCTGTTTGCATATATGGTTGGGTGCCGGTCACAATTTCAGAGAAAAGAACCAGGAAGAGGGCCAGCTTTGTTGTGGTGGGATCTGGACAGGCCACACGCTTAATTTTGGACTTGTTAGGTTCAAGGCGGCTATAAGAAAGGCAAGTTCTCATATTTCCTATGAGATCTCCTATTTCAAGTCTGGGCTGGAGACACAACTTGTGAGTCATTTTCGCCAGTGGAATTGAAGTCTTAGGAATGAATCATCTAGGGAGAGAGGAGAGGTTGGGAAGAGGAGGAGGTCTTGGGTAAAGACCTCAAAGGACTTCTCATGTTAACAGCCAGGCAGGAGAAGAGGAGAAAGCTAAGCAGGTTGAAAAGTCACGTCTACAGGGAGGAAGGCAATCCAGAGAATGTGATGTCCTTTGAAAATTATCCATTCGTGATCTAGTTTTCTGATATGTTACCTTGTCCTAAAATCTAGAATCTTACAGTAACCCCAAGAGTTACACAAAGCAAGCCCTACTAATTTTATTTATTTATTTATTTATTTATTTATTTAATTTTTTAAAGATTTTATTTATTTATTTGACAGACAGAGATTACAAGTAGGCAGAGAGGCAGGCAGAGAGAGAAGAGGAAGCAGGCACCCTGCTGAGCAGAGAGCCCGACATGGGGCTCAATCTCAGGACCCTGAGATCATGACCCGCGCCGAAGGCAGAGGCTTTAACCCACTGAGCCACCCAGGTGCCCCAAGTCCTACTAGTTTTATAGGTGAAGAGATTTGGGGCTGATAAGGCAAATGACACCCTGTGAGTGGCTAGTCGAGGTCTGCACTGGAATGCAAACCCAGGTCTTCTGACCCCAAAACCCCAGGGTGCTCTGCTCATGAACACCATCACTTGGCACGCGGGAGACGTGCCAACAGACAGATTTGTTTGTTTAAAGGTGTCGTTCTCTACTTAAATGATGAGTTGTTAGTTTGAAAGTTGAAAAATACGAGAAGGCATGAGAAGGTCACTGCCAACAATAATTTCATGCAGCTCTCTTCCTGCTGTACTCCTGTTTATACACACACACATACCTCAAAGCTATTCTTCTAGACATAATGCGGCTCATGGTGTACAGTCCATTTTATAATTTTCCTCTAGAAACGCAATATACTGTGATCCTTTCCTCATGCCATTACATAATGAAAAACTGGTTTTGAATGAACTGTTTGGCAGAATCTTAGGAGAGCAAACAGAACACCTCGCCAGAGGCAAACAAGTCACGTTGGGTAGAGGACTTACAATACCACCCAACTGCCTATGCCTCTTTATGCACTGGTCACTGAAGCCAAAACATGAGTTCCCTTATGGGGAATGCAACCGGGTAACCTTACCCAAGCCTGTGGGCCCACCCTAGAAGCATGTGTTTCTAGTCTTTGGGGACAGAATGAACACACTCCTTCCCATACACCCCAGATGAAGCCATACCATATTTCAAAGATGAAGGTACAAATGCTCCCCTCCCCATCAAATGAGGGGAACAAAACCAACAGATCAGTATGAATGTCAGGATGGGTACCAGGCAGGATAGGGTTTCAAACTCATGCTACGTGAGTCCAGAGTGGGAGGGGGAATGCATTCTTGAGAGGTCAGTGGAAGTAATGTTCTTCTCTTAGGTTAAGAAAACTATGTCTTGGGGTGCCTGGGTGGCTCAGTGTGTTAAAACCTCTACCTTCAGCTCGGGTCATGATCCCAGGGTCCTGGGATCAAGCCCCACATCGGGCTCTCTGCTCAGTGGGGAGTCTGCCTACTTGTGATCTCTGTCTGTCAAATAAATAAATAAAATCTAAAAAAAAAAAAGAAAAAGCAAGCAAGCAAGCTATGTCTTGTCTTTCTTTTTCTGGGAACCCCCTAACCCTATCTGCCTATAAAATCCACCTACAATTTCTTACTAAGATTTGCCTTTTGCCCTTAGCAAGTGTTAACATCGAGGCAGTTGAGTTTTCAGAGGAAGGTCACTCCGCCTGTTTCAAGGACTTGTCAATGGGCTGTAAGTAGTAAGGACACTTAATTTTTCTTTTTCCTTTGTTTCTAACATCATTACCCATGGAAACTTCAGGAGACAGACAAAGCCAGCCATCATTTTAAGTCTTCTTTGGTGATGAATTGCAATAGATACAACATGAATTTAACTAACAAATTCAGGGCGCCTGGGTGGCTCAGGGGGTTGAGCCTCTGCCTTCAGCTTGGGTCATGGTCTCAGGGTCCTGGGATTGAGCCCCGCGTCAGGCTCTCTGCTCAGCGGGGAGCCTGCTTTCCCCTCTCTCTCTGCCTGCCTCTCCGCCTACTTGGGATCTCTCTCTCTCTATGTTAAATAAATAAATAAGACCTTTTAAAAAAATGACTAACAAATTCAGAGAGAATGAAGGTTGATTAGCTGTATTATGTTTTATGTGTTGAGAACTCCAAAAAAATGACTATTTTAAATAAGCCGGCAGACAAAATCTTTAATTTACCAGAGATTATCCCAGATCACATGAGCCTGAAAAACATTTGGTTTAGTTTCTATCTTTTTGAGTGTTAGAATGCTCAATTTTTAAAAAAAGATTTTATTTATTTATTTATTTGACAGGCAGAGATCATAAGGAGGCAGAGAGGCAGGCAGAGAGAGAGAGGGAAGCAGGCTCCCTGCCGAGCAGAGAGCCCGATGTGGGGCTTGATCCCAGGACCCTGGGATCACGACCTGAGCCGAAGGCAGAGGCTTTAACCCACTGAGCCACCCAGGCACTCTAGAATGCTCAATTTTAAAAAAAGATTTTATTTGTTTTTGACAGAGAAAGACATAGTGAGAGGGAGAAGGAGAAGCAGACTCCCTGCTGAGCAGGGAGCCCAATGCAGGGCTGGATCCCAGGACCCCAGGATCATGACCTGAGCCAAAGGCAGGCACTTAATGACTAAGCCACCCAGGAGCCCTAGAATCCTCAATTTTTATAAGCATTTGTCTGCAAACCATGTCTGCAAGAGCTCTTCTACAATTGAGTTTAGCACTACCATCTGGAGGTAGAAAATACCGAATATCCACAGAAAGAAATTCATCTTTGGTGAAAAAAATTAAAGACTTTTTGTGGGGTTAACAGCAGAAAGAAAAAAAAAAATTAGAGTTGAGATTTGTGTTTCTTGTTGTCAAATAATCTTATGGCAACTGGGAGCTAGGTTTTGAACAAGGGGGCTTTCCTAGCCATTCATATTTTTAAAAGTCCTCTTCTTCCTCCCCAACCCCCACCCTGCCTTTTCCTTTCAGTTTTAGGAATGGAGAATGATTTCGGCGAGAGTTCCCAGGGAGGTGGAAGGACTTTGGATTGTTTCTGGGGCCATATTTCTAGTTGTTGCGAAAGATTTACAAGATAAGGACAGTTGCTTTGAACCCGGGAGAATTTGGGTTGCAATTTAAGTGACATTGAAGGTTGATCTACCCTTCTGCTTGCATTCTCCTCAATTTGCTTCTTCCCCTCTGAGTCCTCCGTTCTCATTTGGCTTTCAAAAGAATTCCTATCAGGCTCATAACTGAATATCAACTTCCAATCTGAAAAACAGTAGGAAGTATTTCTTCAGGAGCTGATGTTTTGGGGCTCAATTTTGTCTCTATCTCGGGAAGTTTCTTAGTTTCTTGCATGGATGGTATCTTCTCAGTGCTTTTTTAGAAGCGTCTAAATACCAATCAGAATATGCACCCCACTTGGATTGTGGGGTTAACAGCAGCTTTCTGGATTTGGGTGTGCAAATAAACCTATTAGATCTTCCAAAGGATCGTCAGGCCATTTGAGCATTAAAATCATCCTTAAATGATTAAGCATCTGACTTTGGCTCAGGTCCTGATCTTGGGGTCCTGGGATCAGGCCTCGCATTGGGCTCCCACTCTCTTTCCACACATAAATAAAGAAAATCTTTAAAAAGATTTTTTTAGAAACCATCCTTAATAGGATCCTAAAAGTTTTCTTTCTTTCTTTCTTTTTTTTTTTTTAAGATTTTCTTTATTTATTTGTCAGACAGAGATCATGAGTAGGCGAAGAGACAGGCCGAGAGAGAGGTGGGGGGAGCAGGCTCCCCCCTGAGCAGAGAACCCAATGCGGGGCTCGATCCCAGGACCCTGAGATCATGACCTGAGCTGAAGGCAGAGGCTTAACCTACTGAGACACCCAGGTGCCCTGGATCCTAACAATTTTCTTATCCCAGGAACCTGTATGGGGGACATACTTACAGTGATCCAGGATGCTGTTATCTCCTTCTACTAGGGACTTCTAGGCTCAACTCTAAGGAGCATTCAGTCCACCAAAGCATTTACCAAAAGGCCCTTTCTTCTTTTATTAAAACCTTTCCCCTGACCTTGGATCTCTGTTAAGGATTTGTCTCCACCTGCCAAGAGCTCTCTAGTAAGTGTTGGTGAAGCCATCGATTTGACTGTTCTTAACCAACTGAAAATTTCCTTCTCGGGAGGTCTGGTAAGGGGAAGCTCTTAAGACTGATAATTTTAAAAGTGCACACTCAGGGGCCCCTGGGTAGCTCAGTCGTTAAGCCTTTGCCTTCGGCTCAGGTCATGATCCCAGGGTCCTGGGATTGAGCCCCGCATTGGGCTCCCTACTCAGGGGGAAAGAATCCTGCTTCTTCCTCTCCCACTGCCCCTGCTTGTGCTCATTCTCTCGCTGTGTCTCTGTCAAATAATAAAATCTTAGGGAAAAAAAGTGCATACTTCATTGTTTGGCTAAACCAAGCTGGTGCCTCTCTACCCTCTCCAGAATCAGAGGTTTATCCTACTGAGTCCTCCAGGATTAGGAATTCAGAATCGGGTATCTCTGATGAGTCTCCAGGACCCAGGAACACAGGGATGATTCCCCCAGGCTTCCCATCCAGACCTGGCCAGATCGCTGCACAGACCTCGAGCCCTTCCTTTTCTCTTCCCTTGAAATAGGGACAGAGCCAGAAAGCTAATTTGTGGGGTAACTGCCACTGATCTCTCTGGAGAGACTCCCTGATTACAATGTCCTGAGCAGCCGCTGAACCCATTCAGTTGTATGACCCAGCATATCAGGTACCAATAGGAATTCGCTTAATGCCCTTTCCCAGGTTCCTCAGTGACATAGACCACAGGCCCAGTGACCTCCTGCTGCCCATGGCATCACCTGGTGGGAGCTGGGGGATCTCAAAGGGGTTAGCTGGGAGGTCCCTCCGGGATGCCGAATTTTGTAACCTGGAACTAGGTTCACCTCTTGGTGGGTGTAGAGCCAAAAGACACAACTGAGTACAAAAAGGAAGGGTTTTTTACTTGAGACAAGTAAGGAGAACACCAGGGCTATTTCCTAAAACAGTGTCTCCCGGGTCAACACAATTGGGGAGTTTTAAGCTAAGGGCGCATGGATATTCACAGAGTATGCATGGGGCCGGTGGATCTGGGGGGTACTTCGGCCGCAATGAGTTCTATCTAGAACTGCGGCAAATTCATCCCGAGTTGACAAAGTCCAGGTCCTGGGAGGCTGAAGTCATGGGACCAACAAGGGCTGACACCATCATTTCTCTGGTTTGAGTCATTCTGATGTTTGGGTGCTCAGGGGGTTTTAAATCCTGCAAAAATGACCGAAGAATGTGCTTCAGGTCAATCTTTGCTTTTGAAATAGCACTGCGTGTGTGTGCGGGGGCTTCTTACACCAATTTATTATGTCTAATGTGGTTAGGCTATCTCCTGGCCCAGGAGTGGCTGTTGGTTTTCACATTTTTCTGTTCCCTTGAACTTGTTAACTTCTGAGGTCTATCTGCACCCCCCCCACCCCATTTTAGCATTTTCCAGGAAGTTCCACAGGAAATGTATTGGAGCAAGTAGTGCAAGTCAGGCATAGATCACAAAATGGCTGGGGAACCTCAAAATGTGAAGAAAGCTATGTCTCGTCTTCCTTTTTCCAGGGACCCCTAACTCTCTTGGCCTACAGAGGATCATCGTGGCCTCTTTCCTTTCTCACAGCTTAAGAAAACTCCTTTGAAGAAGCTTTCAGCTCATCAAGTACCTGGTGTGTACTAGTGACCATATATCATTAGTTTACAAGTCCACTTGCATTTATAGGATGTCTTCTCTTCCAGTTTCTTCACACAATGTCAGTTGGCAGGAGCAGATACTGCATCCCCATGTGCTGCACAAGGGAACAGGCTCAGAGAGGTTAAGACACTTACCAGGGTCACACAGCTAGCTGGTAGGTGTTAGGCTAGAGTGATACAGACTCATCACCTGGCACTTCTAACTGCAGTTTCACTCTCTGATTCTATCTGGATTCCTCCCATAACAAAAAACACTCAAGTCTCCTGTTTAGTAAGCTCTTTTCCTTCCTACTAAAATTCTTGGCAAGACGGTGATTGTTGTACTCTCATGGAGGCAATTGCTCCAATGTCTTCCTCTGAGCCCTCCTGCTGTGTATTTGGTTCCTGAATCTGCAACAGGCTTTGCAGGAAGGCTGCCCCCTCCTTCCAGGAAACCCATGCACACAGATGTTATTATGCTTTGTTCACTCAATAAGGGGGCAAAAATACAGATCATTCTTCAACCATCTGGTTTGCAACAATGAGGAGGAAATTACAAACTTTTAAAAAAAAAATTTATTTATTTATTTGACAGAGATCACAAGTAGGCAGAGAGGCAGGCAGAGGGAGAGAGAGAAGCAGACTCCCCGCTGAGCAAAGAGCCAAAGGCAGAGGCTTTAACCTAAGGGACCACCCAGGCACGCCCCTCTTTTTTTTTTTTGAAATGGAAAACTTTGGATCAAATGGGTGTCCCCAGGGGAATCGAACTAAGAATGGATTGTCAGGGGGTCTTGAGACAAAAGCATCTTTCCCCAGGGAGAGGACTTCCCTGAGGCAGTGAGGAACCAAGGGGCACCTGGGTGGCTCAGTGGGTTAAAGCCTCTGCCTTTGGCTCGGGTCATGATCTCAGGGTCCTGGGATGGAGCCCCACATCGGGCTCTGTGCTTGGCAGGGAGCCTTCTTCCCTTCCTCTCTCTGCCTGCCTCTCTGCCTGCTTGTGATCTCTGTCTGTCAAATAGATAAATAAAAAATCTTCAACAACAACAACAACAACAACAACAAAAGAGAAACCAAAACCATTTCCCTCTGACCCTGGCCATGGAGATCCCTGGAGGGAGGGGGGGAGGGTTTTGGCCCTAGAAAGAAATTTTTTTTTTCCTTACTTGTTTGGGGATATAGGTCCGTAGTTCTTACTTTGTACTCAAAATAATAATAATAAAAATAAAATGTAAACAAATGCAGCTGATTCCAAGATTGCTGGAGGAGAGTTAACAAAATGCACATTCTCAAATAAACTGCAGATGTTTTCACTAGCATCACAGGCTCTCAGTCAGCCTGTTGGGCACAAATCCAAGCTGGTGCAGAACCCAGCATCTCTGTGCAAGTTATTTAAGCCCAGGTAGCTTCAGTTTATTTCCTTATTTACTAAGTAGGAATAGTAATAGTATCTCTCCCTGTGGGGTGGTTGTGAAGATTAGCCCACATGTTATATGTAAACCCGTTAGCAGTGATATTGATCTCGTTTTTAAAAAAAATCTTATTTGTTTGACAGTCAGAGATCACAAGTAGGCAGAGAGGCAGAAGCAAGCTTCCCGCTGAGCAGAGAGCCCGATGCGGGGCTCGATCCCAGGACCCTGAGATCATGACCTGAACCGCAGGCAGAGGCTTTAACCCACTGAGCCACCCAGGTGCCCTTCTCACACCTATCTTAATGTTAATACCCTGCTAGAGGGAAAAAGGACCTTGACAATGGCAAGTCCTCAAGGCCTCCGGATCTTGTAGGTCCTCTTCAGCATATGAAAATTCTCTTGAAACCTCACTTTTCCTTCCCCCACCCCCTTGGTATATAACCTGCAGCCCCTCACAGCCCTGGGGCAGCAGCTCTTTCTGCCCATGGGTCCAGTCCCCGTGCTTTAATAAACCACCATTTTGCACCAAAGAAATCTAAGAATTCTTTCATGGTTGTCGGCTCTGGACCTCACCCCACCGAACCTCACTTATATTCTAAAACTTCATCATTTGCAGCCTGAACGTGGGGCTTTGAGTCTTTACATTTGGACTCTGCACTTCGGTGCAAAATCGGTAAGTACTTTCTCTCCTCTTCCTTTAGTCTCACTTCAGGGGCTTTTCAAGGAGTGTGGTCTTTGGTGCAAAAAGGTAAGGGTTATTGAAGCGCAGGGACAGGATCCAGTGGGCAGAGGTAAGGACAGAGGGAGGTTTCCAAAAGGACTTTCATACGCTAAAGAAGACTCTCTGGTTCCTGGAGGCCTGGCTATTGTCAAAGCTAACGGTGTTTTCCCCTCTAGCAAGGTATTAACGTGAAGAGGTGAGGACGTTGGGAGATTCCTGGAGGGATGTTATTCTCTGCCTGCGTTAAGTACCTATCAAGGGCCTGCGGACAAGTAATTTTATCCACATTTCCTTCTGCCTTCGTTCCCCACATCAGAGTGAATCCACTGGCATTTAATGTTTGTGTACCTTTTAGGGAGTTTGTGGGATTATTTTTCACAAAGTCAACTAAGTAGTTACTGGCCTATCTACGGATCTCCTACCACTTGGCTTGTTTGAATTGGAGTCCTCAAAATTCTGGGGAGAGGAAACCCCCCTTAATTCTGGAAAGGAATACCAAACCACCACGGCCATCACATTCCTGGAGGCAGGTCTGACTCAGGAAAGGATACTCCGGTCAAATTATGTTAGTTTGGTGAAGAAGAGAGAGACACTTTATATAGGGGGGAAAGTTTGGGACGGGTGTGAGTGGTGTCCAGTGACACCCCGGACCAAGCCTCCTCTCAGGAAGGCCATCCCTGTGCCTAAATTGATCTCAGTGAGTTGCATATAATAATTTGCTGCTGTGGAGATGAGCCAGCAAGCTGCAGAATGTGCCAGAGCCCTTGGAGGTCCGAGCCGAACTGACCAGAGTCCGGAGTGAGAGAACGGTAGCACGAACCTTGGTGTCACTTTTTGCTGTTGGAGGGACTAAGCAAGATCTGCCCTTTTTTTTTTAAAGACTGAATTTATTTGAGAGAGAGCGAGAGAGAGCATGAGAGGGGAGTCAGAGGGAGAAGCAGACTCTCCACTGAGCAGGGAACCTGATACAGGATTCGATCCCAGGACCCCGGTGTTGTGGAACGTGGACTGGATTCTGGTGGAAGAACCAAGCAGCCCTCGGAGACTTTGGAGGAACGGAGGTTTATTTAACACGGTGGGCTCAGACAGGGTTATTCTCCAAAGGTCTGAGCCGCGAGCACAAGCAGGGAGGGGGATTTATACCCTTCTACTTCCACATACTTGGTACTTTTGGTGCGCGCAGGAAATGCAATAGGAAGGAAGAACCTGGAAGGGCTTTGAGACAGGGACTGGAATTCCCTTGCTGGTTGGGTCAGCCATCTTAGAGTACAGTTTTTCTTAATCACCGGGATCATGACCTGAGCCGAAGGCAGTCGCTTAACCAACTGAGCCACCCAGGCACCCCTAATTTTTTTTTTTTAATATTTTATTTATTCATTTGACAGAGATCACAAGTAGGCAGAGAGGCAGACAGAGAGAAATAGTTGGGGGGGGCAGGCTCCCCGCTGAGCAGAGAGCCTGATGTGGGGCTCGATCCCAGGACCCTGGGATCATGACCTGAGTCGAAGGCAGAGGATTTAACCCACTGAGCCACCCAGGTACCCCCTAATTTCTTTTTAATGGAAGATACTAGAGTATGTTTGCAAATTGCTGCGTGCAAGCTAGCGGAGAGGGACAGAATAAGAGTGTAAGATGGAGCTTAACTGGAGGAGCAGAGTCCTTGTTCAGAGAAGTAGAAGACAGCACTGGGGTAGGGGTGAGGGTCCAACACTCTCAGGGAAGGACTAGACTTTAATAGGCCTAGGGACCCTGCTTCCAGGGCAGAGGGAGGAGGAGGAAGAGAGGCGAGAGATGCTGGCACCTTTGTAGGGCTGGTCATGGGGACATCAGTGAGTTCCTGAATAGTGGCTTCTTTTTGACGGGAAGGGAGAGGACGAGATTCTCTGCACAAAGGGGAAGTAGGAAGAAGGAAGAGGGTTGAGAAGGGAGGAGCCTGGTCCCTGGGGAGGGAAGAGAGGGTTTACCTAGAAAAACACAGCACCAGGGCTGTGCAGTGTTGGGGCCTCGGGAGGGTAGCCATCTTGAATTCATGATGGCGCCTCTCTGTGTGACTGGGATTCTTGCTCTAGTGTTCCTTGCCTTTAGGTGCAGGCTCCAGGAAGCTGGGAGCATTTGGGGGTTTCCGGCAAGGTGAGATGGAGGGTGGAAAGGGGACATGCTTACGCTGGGCCCTGGAGTGTAAAAGCAGCTCAGAAGAGCAGGAAGACAGGAAGGGAAAGATGACAACAAGGAACTACGTCGTTGACATGCTAGACGTGAGGCACTTTCTTCCCCTTCTGGCATTATAGCAAGGGAGCTGCAGCTACAGTCAGTAAAATTACCAGTTCGTGATTTTGGGAGAAATCTTAACTGTTTTCCAGTTAACTGTTTTCAAGCATCCCATTCTGTGGCATTAAGGACATGCATACCGTTGGCGGTCTTCCCCATTTTTCAAGCTTTCGGGCAAATGCAAAATCCAGCTGTGAAGAAGGAAGGGAATTCTGACACTGGCGACAACCTGGACGCACCGTGGGGACCTTAGGCGGAGGGACGCAGCCAGACACAGAAGGACGGATACCGTTTGATTCCACTTAGATGAGGTACCTGGAATTCGTTAGATTCATCGGGTCAGAAAGTAGAGGGGTGCCTGCCAGCAGCTGGGGGCGTGGGGCACAGGGATGGGGAGTTAGGCTTGAGTGGTGACAGTGTTAGTGGGGGGGGGAGGAAAGGAGCTCTAGGTGGACGGGGATGGCCGCCAACGGTATGCATGTCCTTAATGCCACAGAATGGGATGCTTGAAAACAGCTAAGGATGGTCAGTTTTATGCGATGTGTATTTTACTGCAGGGGGGGAATAACCCTATGTGTGACTATAGGGTGGGTGGTATGCACCTTGTGACCGGGAGCGAGGCCCACGCCTGATGAGGGAGCAGGAGGCTGGCTGAGGACACAGCGAAAGCTGGCGCCTTGCACCCCCTCTTCACCCGCTCCCCTCCATATGTGTAGCATTCCTCAGGCACCCCTGACTGCCATAAAACGATAAATAGTTAACTTGCAAGGATCACAATCCTGCAGAACAGGAATCTCCCTTGCCCTATAAGATGTCCTAGAGACCTAAACAGGGAGGTTACCTTATCAATAGCACAAATTTCCAGAGGCAAATAACTCTTGGTTCCTGAAGCCCTAATGTCCCCCTCCCACCATAAACTGGAGGAAACTGGGGTAAAAGGGAATGTAAATGACAGCAGGATCATAATGCCCCACCAAGAATCCCCCAATTATCTTGATGTTAGTGCCTGACCTAAAGACGACATTGATCAAGCCATAAGGGCAAGGACTCCCCCCCCCCCAGCACCTTGTAGGCCCTCCCTAACATGTGAGAACTCTGTTGAAATCTCCCATTCCTTCACCACCTCCCCCCAACCGTGGGGTATATAACATGCCCACCCTCACAACCCGGGGCAGCAGCTCTTCCTGCCCACGGGTCCTGTCCCCGTGCTTTAATAAACCACCATTTTGCACCAACGACGTCTTAAGAATTCTTTCTTTAGTTGTCGGCTCCGAACCTCCTCACCCCACCAAACCTGACTTAGGTTCTGGGACTTCATCAACGCCCACCCTACCTTGGCTCTGTCATTAGTAGGGGTGAGAGAAGGAAGCATGTCCACTGAGAGGTGGCAGGAAACTTTGGAGAAGCCAAATGTCCATGAAGTCGGGGAAGCCAAAGGAACTGTTTGAGAAAGACTGAGAACATTGGGGAGCCTCCTGGGTGGCAGCAGGAGGACAGGGGCGGTGATGGCTGTGGAGCGCTTGGTGCAGCAGGTGCAACAGATACACCAGACGTTGGTCCCAGTCTTCTGGTATTTGAAGCGCGATGAGATGCATGACATCCCCTGGCAGAGATCAGGGCTACGCCTGTCACCTAGAAGGCTTGGCTTCAAGGCCTGGTAGGGATTCAGAAGCTGTGGTGCATTCCGTGGTCCCCAAGAGGGCTGGAGGCAAGTCTCCAGAAGGCGTCCACTCTCCCAAGAAGCTCAGACATCAAGTCAGAGACCACACAGTGCCCCAGACAGCCAAACCAGGAATCTCAGGCTAGCCCTGACTCAGGCACTCATTTTATGGTTGGGGACACTCGGGTGTTGTGGGGACAAAGGATTTTGTCAGGCCAGGTTAGGACTGAAATTCAGATTTTCTATTTTCCAGGCTGCTTCGGCTCCCCCATGTGCAACTAGGGAAGGAAGGTCTGAGGAGGCGGGGGAGCGGCCCTGTAGGGTTGACAGTGGAGGGTGGGGGCAGGGCAGGGAACGGATTCATGAAAGGAGAGAGGGTGGGAATGAGCCAGAATGAATGGGAGAGGCCAGGAGGCCACCAGACGGTTTTAAAGTCCTCGGTTCAGCCCCAGGCCACTTTCCCTCCTCCTTCTCAGGAAGATCAAAGGCTTTGTGCCTGTGAGACCTGCTCAGCCTCCACCACCAGGTCATTCCGGAAAAAGGGAAAGGAAACAGCCCCATCTGCTAACTCTGAGCACAGAGGGGAGCCTGCAGACACCAGCTCCTTTCCCTCCTGGCTGGAGATCTAAAAACTATGAATTTAAATGCAGGGAAGCCTCTTGGGGTGGGGGCTCTTCAACAGGGGACCACAACATTCTGGACGGGGACACTTCAGATTACTAAAAAGGGCTGCTTTTAGGCCATCAGGATACAGATGTTCTATGCACGTTGAAAATACAATGGGGCGGTGGCTGAGATAGATTTTTACTATCTTAATGCCCTCCAACTTTGAGCAACCGCTACAGTTTTTGAATTTTTGGAACATCTTGGTTAGTGACAAGAAATGTGCCTTGGTTGATCTCGTTTAACCCAGACCCTGCAGAGTTAGGGGGGAGGGGGGCAGGGTACAGGGTGGAGAGCCACAGAGGAGTAGTACCATGTCTTGGAGTCGCCTCAGCCCCAGATCCCAGGGACAAACTGGACCAGGGCCCCCTCCCCCACTCTTTCTCCCTTTCATAAGCTTTCCAAATCCCTTTGAGTATTTCTGAAAAAGTCCGGGGGAGGGGGGAGGCTGTAGAACCTCTCCAGGATATAGATGTTGGGGTCCAGGCACCCTGGAATCGTCCTGGGCACAACTGTAGATCCCCAACGGTGGTGATGCCTGGGAGTTCCTTTCTTTAGGGAGCTAGATGCTTCCTGCGCTGTCCTCTTGTCCGTGTGTTCTGGGCTAAATTGTGTCTTTCTCTCCCAAATTCATCTGTTGAACGCCTCACACCCAGGACCTCTTAATGTGATTGTATTTGGAGACAAGGTCTTTAAAGTGGTAATTAAGAGGAGGTCGCTAGGGTGGCCCTAATCCAGTATGACCGGTGTCTTTATAGGAGGAGGGGAGATCAAGGAGAGGAAATCGATCGGGACACAGACACACAGAGGGAAGGCCAGGCCGAAACAGAAGATGGCCATCTATAAGCCAAGGAGAGACACCCCAGAAGCGACCAGCTCCGCGGACACCTTGATCTTGGATTTTAGCCTCCAGAACCATGAGAAAATTAATTTCTTTTTTTTTAAAAGATTTATTTATTTGACAGAGAGAAATCACAAGTAGATGGAGAGGCAGGCAGAGAGAGAGAGAGAGAGAGAGGGAAGCAGGCTCCCTGCTGAGCAGAGAGCCCGATGCAAGACTCGATCTCAGGACCCCGAGATCATGACCTGAGCCGAAGGCAGCGGCTCAACCCACTGAGCCACCCAGGCGCCCCCGAGAAAATTAATTTCTGTGGTTTATATCCACCAGTCTGTGGTACTTGGTTATTTTGACAGCATAAGAAAACTCACACGCTGTGTCCAGAAACACCTTACTAAGTGGGCAAAGGGGCTGTTTCTAGGAACCTCTTTCTAGGAACCATGGGGTGGGACGTGTAGCCCGGGGGAGCTGTCTGAGTTGAGCTTTACGTAGAAGGAGACGTCTTCTTCCCTGACGCTGTCCCTGACCTTCTGATCCCCTCAAGCACCCATTTGCAAGAAGGTGGCATGGACAAAGTCAGGGTCAGGGGCACATATCCTCCCTTTCTTAGATGCCTCATGTCCAGTTCTACGAGATGGGAAGAGATGAAGGTCTGACCGATCGTTGAAGTCCTTGCATTTTAGATCCCTTGAAAAAAGGCAAACAAAAAATGCAGCTGGTCAAGCTTTTTACAGCAGAGCTCAGGAATCTCGAATTCTTTCCAGAGCAGCCACAGACACACATGATCTTTGGCTGAGCCTACAGGGTGCGAATGATTTCATGCAAGAATAGAAGTTTCGGGGCTGGACCCAAGGAGCGGCCTGAGCCCCTGGGGAGACGTTGGGAGCGGCCGTCCTCAGCCTGAACAACCTAGCTGCCGCGTCGTCACAGCCGCTGGCCGCCATCCAAGCTGGATCAGAGTAATGACTAACTGAGCTTCCTCCCGCAGGGCGGAAACAGTTAAACTCCTGTGACAGCTGCAATCATCGAGGCGTGGCTTTCTTGTCTGACTTGGGCCGCACAAGATCCTGGGACAAGGGGCAGAGGAAGGACGGCTCCGGCTCCAGAGTCTTCCAGATGGCTGAGTTGGATCTGATGGACCCAGGGCCACCGCCTGGGATCCTGGCTCACCCTCTGGCCACTGTCAGCCCAGACCCTAGGTCAGGCAGCCTGGCGGAAGAAGAGGACATGGGATCCCTGGGGAGCCCTCAGGTGGAGACGGAGGGACAGGGAAGTGACTCTGCAGGGCAGGGGGATCCTGACGGTGAGGGGGAGGCGGAGATCCTATGTGACTTCTGCCTCGGGACTGGCAGGGTGAAGGCGGTTAAGTCCTGCCTGACCTGCATGGTGAATTATTGCGAGGAGCACCTGCGGCCTCACCAGGAGAACAGCAGACTGCACAGCCACCAGCTGATCGAGCCCGTGAAGGACCGGGACCTGCGCACCTGCCCTGCCCACCACAGCCCACTGGTCGCCTTCTGCCGCCCCGACGGGCAGTGCATCTGCCAGGAGTGTGGCCAGGACGAGCACAAGGGCCATTCCTCGGTTTCCTTGGATGCTGCCCGGAGGGACAAGGAGGCAAGTGCTGGGGTCCATGCAGGAGAGGGAGGTGGAGGACCACTGCCACAGCTCCCGGGGCTCCCGACTTCACTTCTGCGCTCTGAGTCCTGCCAAGGACTTCAGCCGTAGTCCCTGGCTATTTGTCCAGGGTAGATATCTACTGCACTTGGCTTTGGAAACTGAAGTGGGTTGCTCTGCTCCCATCTCCATCCGGCTGCCCCGTACTGTCTCTGTGTGTGTCTGTCTGACCTCATGCTTGCTAGTTTCCTCTCCGTCACTCTGCTTTCGGGGACGGATGTGTGTTTGGGTGTGGGGTATAGGAATAGGCGTTCTGGGGCTCAGGGCAGTGACATCACCTTCTGGCTGGATCTGTGTGGCAACGAATGAAATGTAAACCTTGGCAGAAATTCAAGAGAAAAAAAAACAAACCTTTCACTTAATTTCTCTTTTTCCCCTTTACCCCAAACGGGAGACCAGTAGGAAGTGCTCCTCTAGAAATACCCGCTGTGAAATCCGAGAGCTTGGAAACTTAGGGAAAACAGAAGTTCCTCAGCAGGCAGAGGTACTAGGAGGGACTAAGAAACACTATACTCTTAGCCTATAATTTTACTCCCATCAGATAGGGAAACTGTTTCTAGAACAACCAGCTTTTCTTTGCCCTAAAGCCCAGAGCATGGGGAAGTTCTTGGGAATGGGACTTGGCTACTTTGTGTTCGTGGTTTCTCGCACTTTGACTTTTCAGGAGCAATTTTTTCCCCCCTGGGTAGGGCAGTGCAATTGACTTTTCTCCCACATTGCTCACGTTTATTCTGCGGGCAGCTCCCTGTTTGCACCGCACAGGGCGGGAGCCCCACCGTAATTCCGTAATTCCTCGGTCCAATGTTCCTGGGCAGCAAAGGGAAGGGCTTTCTGGGAAGGGCTTACTTGCTAGAGCCCCTCCTCCGTGTCCTTTCTTAGGCACAGATTGAATCCAGTGTTCATGGCCTTTGTTCTGGAAAGCTCTGTATTCCAGATGCTAGTGAGTCACCAATCCCAGCTCAGGGAGGCCCCTGCCAGCTGCTTCCAATGTTTCCGGAGTCAGGGAAATGTCCTGTCCAGAAAGCCGTTTGCTGCCACACATAACCAGGGTGAGGGTCAGTATTATGCGCTTCTGTAACCATGCAGAAGCTCTCAGTCAACAGAGAGACGGGGCAAAAGAAAAAAGCGCGACAGAATTGAGCGAAAATGGTCCTCACTGAGCATCGCCCTGGGCCGGGTGCTTTCTGTGCATTTTCTCATTCAGATAACTCTCTGGGGTGGCAGTCCTCTTTGGCGTCACATTTTGCCAAACTCACACAGACAGCTAAGTCATGGAGTGAGGAATGGAAGCTTTTGGAACATCACCCCACCTTGGGAACGTGAGTGAAGGACCCCGAGATGACATTATTATAACCTTACCTTTTTTTGGGGGAGGGGTACCCAAATCCTGCCACACATAGAGTAGAGATACTAAGACAAAGTGTACTGCTGTTCTCTTGGGGTCTGATATGTGAATGTTACTATATTTAACTGGAAAAAGGGATGCATATACATGTTAAAAAGCAATCTCCACCAAATTTGCAATAGATCATATCAAGAAAAGCACTCCCTCCAGACTGGACACCCCCCCTCCTCCTTCCTTAGACAAACACTACTTTCTTCTGCTTCCTTTCAGAAACAGTGTGTCTATACTGGCATGGGTACAATATGGATTTTAAGCACGGTGTAGACTGGTGCATGGCAGAGAGGGTGATTGTCATTCTGAGCGGGAAGACTTGAGGAGAGCATGTACGGAGCCCTAAGTTCAGGCAGGGAGACTGTGTAGGGTAAAATAAAAACTGGGTAAGGGGCTCCAGAGCAACATTTGGTCTTGAAAAGCAGTCATGGCTTTTCAGTCCAGGTACAATCCAGCAGCTCCACACCCCAGATTTTTGGTGAGGACCCCAGTTCCAAACCTCCACTCTTCTGCTCTCCCGGAGAGAGCTCTCGCCATTTCTTTCCTGTGGCCTTGTTTTCAGCTTAGAGAGCAAGTTTCCTTCATAAGGGCAGCCACACTGCAGGTGTCTCTGCCAAATCTTAGGAGTCAAAGATTTCTCGCAAGGAGCCCAAGAGATCAGCCCAGAAGACACAGTGGGTTGATGAGACTGAAAATGCCCCTAGAATTATTTTGAAAGTTTTACCTGGCATAATGAAGGCCCCAGAAAACTCGTATCCCCTTCAGCTGGCCCCTGCCTGCTGGAGTGACTCACTGAAGGTCACTTTGGATTGTGTTAAGGGCTAATTACTCAAGCAGGCACGTCCTTGTAGGAAGGTGTAAATAGCGGGGTCAGTCATGAGGACACAAAGCAGCTGAGATCTGCATCAGATCCCCAGAGCCACTGACTTCTCAGTTAACCAAGGGAACCCCTCCTGAAGCTTCTCCCGTCTCTAGCTGTACCAGTGGACAGAACTTCTGGATTTTGGGAAATGGCTGTTCTTTGATACATGTTCCATCCTGCTGGTCTACCAGATCCTGGCTTTTCCTGATGGGGACTTCTCTCTGCCCCAGGCCAGCTTCCTAAGGCCCCTTCGGTTTTAAGGTCAGCTGGCCTGGCTGTGCACCTGCCTGCGTGCATGCAAAACCTGATAAAACTTGGACTCCACTGGCCATTTCCTTGTTTGTTCACACCCCGGAAGTGCACATGGTTCTTTCTTGTTCTTCCTCAAGCTTATCACACATCATCGATTGCTTCCTATGGGCTAAGTGTGAGACCACATTGTGTCCTCTGGGGGCTTGGATTTGAAGGAGGAAGCCAAGGCAAGTTCCACGGCTCCCTGGAAGTACCTCAGGGCTGAGGCATGACCGTGACCTGCTACCTGGTCCAGGAAGGAGTTGTCAGCAAGAGCGAAGGCAGGGTTCTTGGGAGTGGGAAGATCTGTCTTAGATCATGGGCCCACATTACATTCAGCCTCAGCATTGGTTCCAGAAGGTTCGGGACTGGAAGCAGCCTGGGGACACAGTCTCCTTATAGAGCAGGAGCCAAGTTTCTGCAAGCCACAGGTATTCATGCATCGCTGGGGAGCAAGGCACCGGCATTTTCCATAGCCCCTTTGCTGGTGGCCACAACACGGATGATTTGAGGGCACTCAGGGAAAGAATTTCTTCTAGAAGTTCTGAGGAATGCCTTGGACTCAGTATCACATAACTTTTTTTTTTTTTTTTTAATTGTTGTTCTTACGCATTCTACCAGGCACTTGTATGTCTTTAAGGAGCAGGGAGGGTGTCCTATTTGATGGGACTGGCATGTGGTAGGTTCTGACCAATTGGCTGAGGAATGAAGTCAGTCCAGGCGGACTCGGAAGGGCCACCATCGTGCAGATGGAAATACAGAGGAACCCGGACCTCCTGGAATTTTCTCTCTTCTCCCTCCCTCTCCTGCTCCTATTTGCATCTCTAACCCCAAGTCCGACCCCTAAGCTCTGGGTACCACCTTCCCCTGTAGATAGAAGCAAGAACAATTATGTTAATCTGTTCCTGTGCCCCGTGCCCCAGGGGAGAAGCTCAGCGATTTGACAGAGATGGGATGGCCAACAGTGGCAGGTCTTCACGCCCCCAATACTGTGCCTTTTGCACAACACTTATTACCTTGCTGAAGTAGGCAGGACCCTCTGTGCCCTTCAATACAGGGTGCCTGCTCTCATTGGCACTGCTGTCCCGCTTTTCTGATGAGTCCATCCACCCTGGCCTGAGACGAGTGAATGGCCGGCATCTTGGGAAACCCTAGAGACAGAGCCTGAGGCCCCTTGTCATGTTCTAGGAACAGGCATAACCGGAGAGGCAGGTCTTCCAAAGCGGCCCTCCCTTTTGTGGTAATCTGGAGTGTCTTCCCTTGGGTTGACTCAGAGAGGTCCCCATTAGGTAGTCTTTTTCTCCTTTTATGGCAATCTGCAGGCAGGGGAGAGCACCCCTTCCCTGGCTACTTTCTGGGAGTTTCCCCCATGGCTTTGGATCCTGCTGGGGCTACCCAGGCCCCTTGCCAGGATGTGTTCTGTTGTGGTCTTCACCACCTTAAAACAAGCACTTCACCCCCCACCCCCAAAACTTACAGGACTGCCCTCAAATAGGCCAGACCCTCCCCCAACCCCCAAACAGGTTTCAGGGATGGGGGTCACAGGGCCCCCTAGCTCCAAGTCAACACCCCAGATCCTGAGCAAAACAAAACAAAACTAAGAAGTTCCATTCCTTCTGCAGAGTGAGCCAGGTCTCTGGTTCCCCCTCACTAGGGGGCCTGGAATTTTCCCCAGGCTTCCTGCGATGGGGCGGGCCGGGTGAGTGGGGGGGAGTGGAGTAGAGACCATTGATGCCTACTGAGTTCCCTTAGGGCGCAAATGTGCAGCTTCTGGTGCAGATAGAACCTATTGGAAGCATTTAAAACCAGTCTTGTCTTTTCTTTCTTGCTGACTCATGCCCTTGGAGGGCCTTTGAAGGCCACAAAGGTTTAGGCTTCATGCCTTGGCCCACTTCTTGGCAGAAAGTGTTTGGGGAGTCTCCAGACGGAAGGGTGAAGCAGGCAGTGGAGTCAGAGCTAGCAAACCTGAGGTTCTCAGGCACACACTTGCCCGGCGCGGAGGTCTAGCTTGGCCTGGCTCGCGGTGGTGAGTGTGTGATGGAGCGCGGCCATGGTAGTGATGTGGTCTTGGAATCTAGGTGAGGTTCAATGGGGTGAGGTCCTGGGACCAAGAAGGAATTCTTGAGATGTCTTTGGTGCAAAATGGTGGTTTATTAAAGCACGGGATGGGCTCCGTGGGCGGAAAGAGCTGCTGCCCCAGTGCGGGGTGGGGTGGTGGTGGGGGGGGGGGTGTGGGGGGGTGGTGGTGGCTGATTATATACTTGGGAGATGGGGGAAAGTAAAGAAAAGAGAGGTTTCAAAAGAACTTTCATATGCTAAAGAGGACCCACAAGATACTGGAGGTCTTGCCATTGTCAAGTTAAGGTTGTTTTTCTCTCTAGCCAGGCACTGACTTTAAGATAGTGGGGAGATCTTTAGGGATGCCTGTGTGGCTGAGTTGGTTAAGCCACTGCCTTTGGCTTAGGTCTTAATCCTGGAATTCTGGGATCCAGTCCCACATCAGGCTCCCAGCTCCATGGAGAGTCTGCTTCTCCCTCTGACCTTCTCCCCTCTCATGCTCTCTCTCGCTCTCTCAAATAAATAAATAAAATCTTAAAAAAAAAAAAAGATAGTTGGGAGATCTTTACAAGAATGTCACGCAGGTCCCACCCAGAAGTGGCAGGTGGAGGGAGGCAGGTAGCAGGGTGTCCGCTTTTGCTCTGTCATTAGCCAGGCTCTGCTCCCTCATCTGTAGCAGTAAGCAAGAAGAGGGGCCCCCACGATGGCTGATGTTGGTAGCACACACACAATGTGCCAGCTGCTAAAGCAAGTTCGCATTAACACAGGCTCTTTCACTCAGTCCTCGCAAAACCCCTGTGGGTTGGGTGCATTTGTTATTCCCATTTCACAGGTGAAGAAATGGAAGCCTAGAGAGGTTAAGTAGATTTTTCCAAAGGATCGGCTGCTAAGTAGAAAAGCTGGGGTTCCCATGCTTGGCTCCAGCTCCTACTCCTTGTTAACGTTATTCTGGGGGCAGATGGGCTGGGTTGGACTCCAGCGTTGAACTGTGTGACCTTGACAGGTGGTTTGATGGTATCATCTGAGAAATGGGGATAATGGTACTTAGCTACCATGGGTGTGGTCAGGACGATACAAGCTGATCCATCTCCATGCTGGAAGTAATGCCTAGTGTCGCATAATGTATGTGCTCGTGGTATTTTTAGCTGATCTGTGCTGAGTTCAGCACCAGGAGGCGCTGGCACACAGCTGACCCTTCGTGTCCTTTTAGGGCCCTCCAGGTGGCTTCTGAGGCAGCTCCCAAGGTCAGATTCTCCTTTCCACGCAGGAGGGGTGGGTAGCGTCTTTGCTCCTGGGGGCACATTCTGTGTACACTCCTTAACACGGTTCTTCCCTCTTAGGCTGAGCTTCGGGACACCCAGTTAGAGCTGGAACGGAAGCTGAAGTTGAATGAAAACGCCATCGCCAGGCTCCAAGCCAATCACAAATCTGTTTTGGTAAGGCTGCTCTGGGTCACCTGCTGTGCCCATTTGGGGTTGTGGGACATGGGGTCGCAGGCCCAGTCTCCTTGTCCATGGGCTCCTTGGGGTTTCTTAGCAAATGAGAATTATAGGTAGAGGTATGAGCAGCTCCATGGTGGGGGGGGGGCTCAGCTCTCTGTCAGCTTTTCCTATGAAATTAAGGTTCAAAACTGGCAAGTGATTTACTTTTTAATGATACAGAGTAAGAGCCAGATTGGTCCTGTGATAACATCATTCTTGTTTTTACATTTGCGTATGCTTTTTTGACCAGGAGAAAGGTGTGCTGAGGGTGGGGGGCGGAGGGGGCATCTAGCTAGAATTCTACGAATCAGGCAGAGAATCTGGGTTTCTGTCTTAGGAAGGTGCTTGGCATGAGAGTGTCACCAGTCCTGTGTCCTGGCAGCAAGAAAAAAGAGTGGAGAACTGCTTGATTAGTGGATGGTAACTTGATAAGGCCAGTGGTGTGCCAGGCTACTTGGTTTTAGTCTCTGTAGTTTATGGACACTTTTCATATAAACTCTAAGTGGACCCAAAGAGTTCCACAAATACTTCTCATTAGTGGAAGGCCAAACCATCATTCAAAAAAGAATGTGAAACACCTAAGCTATGGTAGTGAGTCAGCAGGAACATCTTTGCATACCATGAATTATTTTTTCCATCCAACCATCCATCCACCCATCTACCCATCCTTCCATCCATCCATCCTTCCATCCATCCATCTATCCATCCATCCTCCCATCCATCCATCCACCTACCTATCCACGCATCCATCCATTCATCCATCCATCCATCCATCCATCCATCCTTCCATCCATCCATCCTTCCATCCAACCATCCTTCCTTCCATCCATCCATCCAACCATCCTTCCTTCCATCCATCCATCCAACCATCCTTCCTTCCATCCATCCATCCTTCCTTCCATCCATCCATCCATCCATCCATCCATCCACCTATCCATCCATCCATCCTTCCATCCATCCACCTATCCACGCATCCATCCTTCCATCCATCCTTCCTTCCATCCATCCATCCATCCATCCATCCACCTATCCACACATCCATCCATCCAACCATCCTTCCTTCCCTCTATCCACCCAACCATCCTTCCTTCCATCCATCCTTCCTTCCATCCATCCATCCATCCATCCATTCATCCATCCATTCATCCATCCATCCTTCCTTCCATCTTTCCATCCATCCATCCACCCACCCACATCTGATACATGTTATCCATTTCAACTTAATTTTCTCCTTCTCAGTGTTTACAACTCACTAGCTGTGAAAGATCAACACCTCTTTCACACCCATATCATCTTATGAAAAGAAGAGAAATAATTTTCCTTTTAAAGTCTTGTAAACCTTTGGCGAGTGTTGATTTCCAGGCTCAAGATAATCTAGAAACCACATGGAGCATCCTGCCTTTTTTCTAGCCCTTTATTTTTCAGACACTTTGATCCCTACTCAGCTTTTCTCATGACTGTGTGGTAACTTGGGGAGGTAGTTATCACAATAGCCAGCATGTACGAGGGACATGAACACAGAGTGATGACGAGACTTGTCTGGGGGGTCCCAGATTGATGAAACAGGAACCTGGGATTGCTGCTCCCTCAACCTAAGAAACTCAAGATGTTCATAGGTGCAAGCACCATCCTCAATCTCTTCAAGCCATTAGCTTCCATACTTTGCTACCCGTGTGGCCTCTCCTCTCTTTAGTCTTTCTTTGTCATTACACATTATGTAAAAAATATCCTTTGCATATTCCATTTCTATGCAGGGAGCAAGTATTTATTTATTTATTTGGAAAGATTTTATTTATTCATTTGACAGAGAGAGCACAAGCAGGGGGAGCACAGGCGGAGAGAGAGGGAGAAACAGGCTTCCGGCTGAGCAGGGAGCTCTATCCCAGGACCCCGGGAGCATGACCTGAGCCAAAGGCAGATGCTTAAAGATCGAGCCACCCAGATGCCCTGGGAACAAGTATTTATTTCTCCATATAAGAGGTTACATTTGATAGTGGAAGAGTCAGTATGCCATCATCAGTTGAACTCTCAATCTATCCAGCCTTCCTCAGGAAGGCCTTGGTGGAAGAGAGGGGATTTGGACCCTGAAGTCTCTCTTCAGACTCCTGCTTCTCAGCCTCGTGGTATTGTGCTTCTATTAGAAACTTGCAGTTGTGGGATGCGTGTCAGCAAGGAATTCTCAGGGCATTTTGAAGAACGAGATTTATTACTCAAAGGTCTTGGAGGACACAGAATGCTGCCAGAGGCCACAGGCCACACAGCAAGGTTGCAGGTAGAGAGGGAAGGAGAGAGTACAGACCTGGGTCTGCCTTTATTGGGGTTCAAGGTGGGTGTCTAGGGTTTCATGGGTTCACTCTTAGTTGGCTTATTTCAAGTATAAGAACAGGAATTCGGGGGTGCCTGGGTGGCTCAGTGGGTTAAAGCCTCTGCCTTCAGCTCAAGGCATGATCCCAGGGTACTGGGATCGAGCCCCACATCAGGATCTCTGCTCAGCAGGGAACCTGCTTCCCCTCCTCTCTGCCTGCCTCTCTTTCTACTTGTGATCTCTGTCTGTCAAATAAATAAATAAAATCTTAAAAAAATTAAAAAAAAAGAACAGGAATTCAGGGGTGCCTGGGTGGTTCAGTGGGTTAAAGCCTCTGCCTTTGGCTCAGGTCATGATCCCAGGGTCCTGGGATCGAGCCCCGAGTCAGGCTCTCTGCTCAGCAGGGAGCCTGTTTCCTCCTCTCTCTCTGCCTGCCTCTCTGACTGCTTGTCATCTCTCTCTGTGTCAAATAAATAAATAAAATCTTTAAAAAAAAGAAAAGATTTTATTTATTTCTTTGACAGAGATCACAAGTAGACATCAGATGTATGAGAGATGAAGTTGATGGTGGTGGATAAGTAACCCCCCCCCTTTTTTTCAGGACTCCAGGATTTATAGGAGAATAAAATGTTCCTTTTAGATTTTATTTATTTATTTATTTATTTGGAGGGGGTGGTGTAGGGAGGGAGGAGGGGCAGCTGGAGAAGGAGAAGCAGACTCCCCGCTGAGCAGGGAGCCCAGCATGGGGCTTGATCCCAGGATACTGAGATCCAGACCTGAGCCGAAGGCAGATGCTTAGCCAACCGAGCCACCTAGGAACCCCCAAATCTTCCTTTTATAATAGAAAATTGCTCCCTAACTTATGGGCTTTTCGGGGTTACGGTCCTGTGGGCTGAGCTTCCAGAACCTTGCATGCCTCACTAACCTTCTCTTCTCTGCCCCCTCCCTCGCCAGCTGTCGGTGTCAGAGGTGAAGGCGGTGGCCGAGGAGCAGTTTGGGGAGCTGCTTGCCGCCATGAGGAAGGCCCAGGCCGACGTGATGCTCTTCTTGGAGGAGAAGGAGCAAGTGGCTCTGAACCAGGCCAACGGCATCAAGACGCACCTGGAGCACCGGAGTGCACAGATGGAGAAGAGCCGGCAGGAGCTGGAGAGGATTGCTGCCATCAGCAACACCGTCCTGTTCCTGGAGGTGGGTGGGGGTGGGGTGGGGTGGGGTGGAGGGAGGCATGGAGGGACGGAGGCAGAGGCATCAGGTTCATTAGTGCCAGGGAGCACCCTCACTGGCGAGGCCTGTGGCGGAGGTGGAGACCGCGGGAGTGGAACTGCTCCTTTATATGGGGGTGCGCAGGAAGCCCGGGACACAGAGGGAAGGGGGTATTAGGAGAATGCAGGAATACGGGAGAGGCAGGCCAGACTTCCCAGAGTGGGAGGCTGGAACTGGGTCAGGGGAAGTAGGTCATGTCCAAAGAGAGTCAGTTAGAGCCTACGCATGAGTAGAGAGGTTTGAGAGACCACAACTGATTTGGGGAATAAGGTACTTTGATGCCATCATCCCAGATCTGTCGCTGAATAGCTGTGTAATTATTGACCAGGTCACTGAAACTTGCTGGGTCTCAAATTCCTCATTTATCAGACAATCAGGTACTAAGTCAATAGCTTTCTTTCCTTTTCTTAAGGTTATTTATGTATTGGAAAGAGATATACAGAAGCCCCAGTGACAGGGAGTGGCAGGCAGAGGGAGAGGGAGAAGCAGGATCCCCGCTGAGCAGGGACCCCCCCCCCCCCCAGCACAGAACACCCTCCCACCCCCACCCCGCCACACACACACAGGGCTCCATCCCAGGAGCCTGGGATCATGACCTAAGGGGAAGGCAGACGCTTAACTGATGGAACCATCCAGGTGCCCCTTCCGCCCACTGATTTAAAATATCACTTTTTTCATGTATGGCACTAAATCTGTATGCAGTGTTAAAATGTTTCTCTTTCTGTCAACTCTCTGGGTTGGACTTTTTTTCTCTCTTGTTAATCTGCCTAACCATTCTGGTACAACTTTCCATTGCTAAGTTTTCTACTGTATCCAGTCTGCCCTACCATGTTCCAGCTGAGTTTGGATGTTGATACTGTGTTGCATCTGAGAGCAACCTTTCCTCATCACTGCCTTTTTTTGAAGCGTAAACAACTTCATATGATTATACTGGAAGGTGCTTCCAAAAGCTAAAGCACAGTGTAAGAATGAGAGAGCCTGTGTATCAGACTGAATGGGCAGGACGAAGGTAGCATTCCTGTCTGAGGACCTGTTCATGGGTCTTCCTAGGGCTATACCTCCACCTCCATTCCTCCCTTCCATATCATGATTTCTGTCTAAATTCTAAAAAAGAGGGACGCCTGGGTGGCTCAGCTGGTTAAGCGTCTGCCTTCGGCTCAGGCCATGATCCCAGGGTCCTGGGAAATCCCTGCTCAGCAGGGAGTCTGCTTCTCCCTCTCCCTCTGCCTCTTCCAACCGCCCCCCACCACCTGCTCATGCTCTCTCTGTCTCTCAAATACATAAATAAAATCTTTTTAAAAAATTCTTAATAAAAGAAAAAAAAGTCTCCAAGGAATGGAAGTAGCAGGAATGTTTCTGTTGCTATTTGGACTGTTGGCAAACAAGGTGTTCTTGTCCTTGGTCCCTAATCTGGGAGGTGCCTTAGAGTTGTTCCTAGGCATCTAGTGTTTCTTGGTTTTTATTTTTATTTTTTAATTTTAATTTGTGTGTGTCTCTTGATTTTTATTTTTATTTTTAATTTTATTATTATTATTATTTTAAAAAGATTTTATTTATTTATTTGACAGACAGAGATCACAAGTAGGCAGAGAGGCAGGCAGAGAGAGAGAAGGGGAAGCAGGCTCCCCGCCGAGCAGGGACCTGGATGCAGGGCCTGATCCCAGGACCCTGGGATCATGACCTGAGCTGAAGGTAGAGCCTTTAACCCACTGAGCCACCCAGGCGCCCCTATTTTTATTTTTTTTATGTTTATTTTTTGTGCGTGCCCCTTGATTTTTAAAAGCCCTCTTTCCCAATTAAAAAAAAAAAAATGCTTTCTACGTTATTAGGTCCTGAGCTGGACATGTTTACATATGCCTGCTTTGTGTTGGCTGCATTGCCATCAACCTATTTTCAGATGTAGGAAGTGAGGTCACCAGAGCAGTCCAGTTTCAGAACTTCAGAAACCAAGGCAAGTTCTGCCGTGTTTCATTTCCTGCAGGAGTACTGCAAGTTTAAGAACACTGAGGACAGTGCCTTCCCTAGTGTTTACATCGGACTCAAGGACAAGCTCTCGGGCATCCGCCGAGTCATCACAGACTCCACGGTGCACTTAGTTCAGTTGCTGCAAAACTACAAGGAGAAGCTCCAGGATTTCTCCAAGGAAGGTGAGGAAAGCTGTCTGCGCCGTGGGCAAAGGAATGTGTGTTTCTCAGAGTGGGAGAGAGCCAGGGGACAGAGGGTGAAATCAGGGGGAATAGCTCATGTTCAAAGCTGTCCTTTGGCCAGACCAGTGGCTAACGGGCACTTACCTTGATCATTTGATTTTATGATGCAAACCCAGAGAAGTTGAGTTAGTTACATCCTGCCATTGGCTCGAATTTCCCTGACTAGTTTCCGAGGTTGCTAATGCCTGTACTTTGAAGTGAGATCCAAGTCAGCTCGGGATCATTCTCCAGTGGATTTTGTTTCACCCACAGGGAAATCATCCGTTGAGTGTGTTTCTCTCTGATGTGACTAGAGTCCAGCCCTTTCTTCCCCAGGAAGCTCAGGGAAGAGAGGCTGGGGACCCCTGCTTCTTAGGTTCTCCTGACCACCTGGACAGGTATGCATGCATAACTCTCTGATTTTCCAGAGGAGTATGATATCAGCACTCAAGTGTCTGCTGTTGTCAAGCGCAAGTATTGGACCTCAAAACCCGAGCCCAGCACCAGGCAGCAGTTCCTCCAATGTAAGTTGCAAACAGCTTTCCTTACCCACTTACTGATGTCAGTGTAAGGCTTGTTGGAGCAAGAACACCGTTTTTCCTGTAAGTTTCAGGCTGTTGCAAACTCAAGTCTACCCCTAAATGGGATACTTAAATTTTTTTGAATTTTATTATTATTTTTTTTACTTTTTATGTTTGAGACAATTTCAAACTCACAAAGGCATTGGAGAAAATGGGACAGAATTCTGGTATACCTTTCATCAGACTTCTCTGAACATTAACACTTTCTATAACTATGGTAAATTGACTAAAACCAGGAAATGAACATCAGTTCACTACTATTAACCAATCTGTAGAATTATCCAAGTGTTTCACCCAGCATGCTAACCGGTGTCCTTTTTCTGGCCCCTAGTCTGATCCAGGATCACAGATGTTTCCCTGCCTCCTTAGTCTCCCCCAACCTGGGTCCAATCCCTTAGCCTGTCTTTCATGAGCCTGGCACTTCGGAAGCTCCTGGCTAGTTACCAGATGATTCCCTTTTAGGTCTGGCTTGGCCAGAATTGGGTAACCTGTTGTCCTGTCATTGTGTGGTACTGACCTGGTCTGTTAGCATGTTTTAGAACACTGTGTTTCCAAGGGTGCCTGGGTGGCTCAGAAGGTTAGGTGTCTGCCTTTGGCCAAGTCATGATCCCCAGGGGTCCTGGGATCCAGTCCCACACCAGTCTCCCTGCTCCTTGGGGAGCCTGCTTCTCCCTCTGCCTCTGCCTCTCCTTCTGTCTCTCATGAATAAATAAATAAAATCTTAAAAAAAAAAAAAAACACTGTGTTTCCGATCAGGACATAACCAGTCCATATGCTTTCATCTCCCAGGAGAAGCAGAACTGCATATTTTTATGACATTTGGCAAATTAATCTTTTTGGGATACACCGTTGAATCCTGCTACTGCTTGTTTTCTGGGGGTGACCACTGGTTGGATAAGTGCAGGTCTTCCTTCTCCATGGAGCCCCAGGTTCCGAAGACCGTTTCCTGTTTTTTGCCACGGCTCCTACTTTTTCTCAGGACCTCTCCACTTCCACATAGTTTCCTTTATGTATTCTTTCCTGCTTCCTGAAAGAAGCACATCTGTATTGTTATACACAGATCTAATGAATACAAGAAACCAAACACGCTTTATTCCTGACATTAAGATAAAGATGAAACGTATTGTATTATAACCTCTGTTCTTTGGCATTACGGAGGTCTTTGTTCACACCCGATATTAACTTTGTGTTTTTGGGGATTGTTACAAACTTTGATGCTTTTATAGAGTCCACTTGTTGGACCTGTCAAAGTCCTGTGGCTCAAATTGCCAACTTGACCAACTTGCCAAATTAAAGGAGGACAACTCTTCCTCCTTTAAGAGTTTAAAGGATATTTTTTTTAAAGGATTTTTTAAGAAAAAGATTTTCTTTATTTGACAGACAGAGATCACAAGTAGGCAGAGTATCTGACAGAGACAGAGGGGGAAGTGGGCTCCCCACTGAGCAGAGAGCCCAATGCGGGGCTTGATCCCAGGACCCTGACATCATGACCTGAGCCGAAGGCAGAGGCTTTAACCCACTGAATCACCCAGGCGCCCCCAAAATATGCCTTTTTAAAACACATTTTTTAGGGCACCTGGGTGACTTAGATGGTTAGGCATCAGCCTTGGTCTCAGGTCATGATCTCCAGGTTCTGGGATCGAGCCCACATCAGGCTCCCAGCTCAGTGGGGAGTCTGCTTCTCCTTCTCCCTCTGCCTCTCCCCCTGTTTGTGCTCTCTCTCTCTCAAATGCATAAAAACAAAAAACCACATTTTTGGAGGTATTATTGATATATAACGTATACTAGTTGTACATGTACAAGATCATGATTTGACATACACCTATATTGTGAAATGAAAAGTTGGTTAGCGTCCATCACCTCATATAGTTACAAAATTCTTTTTTTTTAATGATGAGAAGTTTTGAGATCTACTGTCTAAGCAACTTTCAGATCTGCAGCACCGTCTCGTTAACGATAGGTACTATGCTGTACATGACATCCCCTGGACTTCTCTTATAGCTGAAACTTTGTACCTTTGGCTGCCTTTAAAAATATGGAATGCTTCACGAATTTGCATGTGACCTGTGTCCATGGCCTGTGCTCATTTCTGTATCAGTCCCATTTTAGTATAGATGCTGCCAAAGTGAGCACCTGTATGCCTTTTTATGGTCCTCGGTTCACATTCACATTTCTTTTTTTTTTTTTTTAAGATTTTGTTTATTTATTTTGAGAGAGAGAGCTGGGGGAGGGGCAGATGGAGAGGGAGAGAGAGAAAATCTAAAGCAGACTCCGTGCAGAGCCTGACGTAGAGCTCGATCTCAATGACCCTGAGACCATGACCTGAGCTGAAATCAAGAGTCGGACAGTCTGACTGAGCCACCCAGCAGCCCTTTCATTTTTCCTTTTAACTTCTTAGATTGTTGTGTCCTTTTTTTTTTCCTTCTAAAGTGATTCATTGACTGCTACGAATTTCCCTTACAAAAACAAAACAACAAAAATCCCACAACAACCAAAAAGAATTTCCCTTCCCTAGACACAAAGAAGTTTGGAAAACTCGGGGTTAATCTAAAACAATTTTTTATATTAATGGATTTTAAATAGACTTGAATATGCGAATTCACTTGGGGAATATATACTGAACATCTCTGAGCTAGAAGTCCAAGATCCAGTCCCATGTGAAATGTGGAGTTTATAGATTAGAAGGAAGACGAGCATGAAACGAACCCATAAGTAAATAGATTAGACCCATTGTGTGGAGTACCATGACCCTTACGAAGTCGGAGCGCTCTGAGAAAAAGTGGTGGCCAGGGCCTCCTTGAGGACATGAGCTCTCAGCTACAATTTGAAAGATCAGCAGGAATCTCCCAGGCTCAGGTTAGGGCGATGATGATGTCATGGAGAGAATGGTCTGTGCTAAAGCCCCGAAGTGGGCTCAGCGCTGCATGTTCCTGAGGCCAGGAGGTCTGGACCATGGCCATCAAGGGCCAGAGGGCAGAAGACAAAGCTGGAGACACAGGCAAGGGCCAGTCATCCCTGGCTGTGCAGGCCAGGGTGATGGGCCACTGCTGCATTCGGTGGGCAAGAGGCACTATCCAAGGTCTTAAAGCTGGGGTGACATACTTTACCTTAGCCTGTACCCTGAAACCTGCTCCATGGCTCTGTGGTGGACAGGGGATGGGAGGGGGTCAAGACAGAGCAGCTTGGCCAGCTAGGAGCCCGTTGTATGATTCTGGACTAGATTGGGGGTGAAGCAGTGGTTTGCACAGAAGTGGGATCTACCAGGCTTGGGGCTGTCTGTGTGTTCTGGGGGGGGGGGGGAGGCTGGGGGCAAAGAAATTTTCAGAATAACTTCAGTGTGACTCCAGCAACTGGGTGCAAGGAGGTGCCATTAGTTTTTGATTCTCTGGGATTCGGAAATGATTATGTTTGAGGGAATGGGTGAGAGTTTACCATGCTAAATATTGGTCAAATTAAAAAAAGTAAAAGAATCAGGAGTGGATATGTGAGTGCCTATTTCCACAAACCCTTGCCAACACTGAGAAGAAGACGAGTGCCCGGCTTTCGATACGTATTTTCGAATGAATGAATGACTAAATCAGGGGGTTTTATTTCTTGGTTCAGTTCCGTAAATTGCACAGTCAATGCCAAGCAATTTGAACTTCATAAAGGAAGGAAGTGGCGCGACTTGTGTTCTCTGCTCCTGGTTTTCGCCCACTGCTTTTCTGGGGGGAGCAGTGGCCTGGGGTAAACAGAGCAGAGGAGAAAGATGTTTTTCTCTTACCTGGGAAGTGGGATGGGTTCAAAGTGTCCTGTCCAGAGCAGCTGTCTCTTCCTGACCTGCCTCCCCGCCCTTCTCCCATATCCCCTCAGATGCATGTGACATCTCTTTTGACCCGGACACGGCGCACAGGTATCTCCGGCTGCAGGAGGACAATCGCAAGGTCACCAACACCACGCCCTGGGAGCACCCCTACCCGGACCTCCCCAGCAGGTTTGTGCACTGGCGGCAGGTGCTGTCCACACAGAGCCTTTACCTGCACAGGTACTATTTCGAGGTAGAGATCTCTGGAGCCGGCACTTATGTTGGCCTGACCTGCAAAGGCATCGACCGGAAAGGGGAGGAGCGCAATGGTTGCATTTCTGGAAACAACTTCTCCTGGAGCCTCCACTGGAACGGGAAGGAGTTCACAGCCTGGCACAGCGACACGGAAACCCCGCTTAAAGCCAGCCCTTTCCGGAGGCTGGGGATCTACGTGGACTTTCTGGGGGGGATCCTCTCCTTCTATGGGGTAGAGCCCGATGCCATGACTCTGATTCACAAGTTTGAGTGCAAGTTTTCAGAGCCGGTCTACCCTGCCTTCTGGCTTTCCAAGAAGGAAAACACCATCCGGATCGTGGATCTGGGGGTGGAGCCTGAGAAGCCCATGCCAGTAGGCTGAGAAGCCCGGCGCGTCCACCGAGGCTGCGTCCTAGACCCCAGACTCTTGCTGACCACAAAGACCAGCCAGCAGCTTGCATCTTAAAGGGGACTTGGGGATGGAAAGGTCTGCCAGTGGCTTTAGGAATCACGTGGATTCCTGCACGAGGGGAGAGGTCTCTGGCTTTCCCCTTTTACTTCTGCTGTGCTGTTCTCCGTGTTCTTTACTCCCTAGGCACCTACACCCCGTTTCTCATCTTCTAGTGATGTTCTCCTCTCTGCTCAGGTGAATGTCACACTGTGCCCAGGCTCGGTGCCCAGGAATCTTCAGCGCGATCACAGAGATTGCAGAGTAATCAGAATCAATTGCAGACTCTATTTTGTGTTGCCTACGCCCCAGACACTGTTCTTAATGCCGCACGGCCATCCACTCCCAACTTCACGGTGGCTCCCTGGGGGTCCAGGCTCCCATCATCCTCAGTTTACAGATTGGGGAACCTGTGGCCCCCGGGGTGGGGGGATGGTCAGTGAACTTGCTCAAAGTCGTTGCACTCACACGGTGAGCAAGTGGCCGAGCTGGGGTTGGAAGCTGGGCAGCTGATGCAGAGATTTTTAACCACTACACGATGCTGCCCTCCTCATTCCTCCCTGGGTGTTGTGTGTAAGGGGATAAGCTACATGATGAGCTCCTCAGCATGGACATCGAGCCTCTTAAGCCCTCCGTGCCTTCGCGCCCACTCCGTCTGGGCCAGTCGAGCAGCTGAGACCTCACTACCTCACCCCGCAGCTCATCGGATTTTTGGATAGTGACGATGCTAAGAAATGTCTTCCTGGAGTTGGAGTCTTAGTCCTCATGACCTCAGGGGAGGGTCTCACCCCAAGATGTGGACATGTCCCATCTCTCATTCAGAGGACCGCCCTTCAAATACTTGGAGGCAGTTCTCATGCGGACCCTCCAGGAAAGTCGTCTTGTTTTCACACTACATTTCCCACTTTCCTTCGTAACTTCTGGGTCGTTTCCTGGGAACCGTGTCAGGCAAGTTTCCTCCTCTGTCTGTCTGATGGTCCTTTCTCAAGAGTACATTGCTTTGAGTCGCTTACTTTGTTCCCAGAGACCCTGCCCTCTGTTCATGTCCTAGGATTTATACAGAGTAGGATTTGAATTGTTTTTCTTGGATGTTTTGAAATTTGAATTTTACTGAGTTCATTTTTTTTTTTTTTTACTTGAATTTAAAATTTCATTGCTCTGCTCACCGAGATGCTTTTGATTCTTGATTCTGGAGCCCGTAGATGAGTGCTCCTTCCTAGCTTGGTGTCCCCCACAGAGCTGGTCAACTTTCCTAATTAATCTTATTGATACCTGTTGATGAGAGGAGGGTCAAATAGGGAATCTGGCACCTCCCAGTCAATGCCTTTTGAGTTTGCAGTAAGTTGCACTTTGGTAAAACTGTACACTGAGGTAGCCCACTTTTAGCTCTTCATCCACCAGACACCAGGAAGGACTTTTCCAAAGGGAGAAACCAAGACACGTCTGCCTTTCCTCATTCCACCTGTCTCATAAGGCGCTCAGAAGAGAAAAGGAGAACACCTTGGCCTGCCCTTGTTTTTATGGAACCACTGTGGTTTATTGGTGCAGCTGCTTTATTTTCTGAATGCTCACCAAATGCTTGATTTTAAGGTTTCTCTGCTGTGAGTTAACATCAAGTTGATGAGTCTTTTGCTTCCAGAACGTACCTTACTTTTCTTTTTAAAAGCTGAGGCAGTTTCGTGTGTCCCCATCGTCTATCACTTTTCCTCATTTCTCGAAGATTACTGCCTGGCTTTTGGTCACATTGGCCAACAGTGTCCGTGCTGTGAGATGTAGCTTTTTGAGATCAGAATGCCGGAGCTCTTATAAAGGGACCGTTTGGGCATCTCCTTAACTGACTTGAGCTTCATTTCCCTGCCAGCTCCTTTGTTGTTCATTCAGTTTCAGTGTCAACCTTCCCTTTTTGATGTAGAAGACCAAAGCAAAACTGAGAGAAACACCTACTTTCTGTCTGTCATTGCTTCCACTGACGGGCATATCTTTTTGCTTATTCTTGGTCCCCAAACAGAAATTGTTTAAAATGAACAAATTTTAAAGCATAAATAAATAAAACAAGAGAACAAAGGCCTATTTTATATTCTGTCATTTCCCCCAAGCTCTGTGTGTGTGTTGTGTGTGCACATCACCCTCTGTATTTACCTACACTTACTTCCTCTTGCTCTGTGTAGACACATTTGGGAAAAGAGTCTGAACTCATCAGGGGCTCCTTCTGGTGCATGATTGTTTTGTTCCGTTACTAGACCACTTGTGATTGTGGAGTCAGAATGTAATTTTAGCCACCACGTAATTCATTCCTGTCTCAACTTGTTGAAGTTCAAGTGCTTATGACTTCTTTTCCAGGAATGTTAGAGAACCTGAGTAAATTCCCATGTCTTCCCAAGCTTTATGATGGAATGAGGAGATAAGAATTTTGGCCCAACTGTGGAACCCTTATTTCTCTAACCGGGTTCAGCATGTTTTTGGAATGACTGTCCTGAAATAAAATGAAATTGATTCAACACATGTGGCATTTATAACATGGAAGCCAATATGCTAAGATAACAGTGACTCAGAACATAACTAGATGTATCTTTTGATCACAAGAAGTTGATATATATATATAATTTTTTTTTTTTTGAGAGAGAGAGAGAGTGGGGATTTGGAGGGGTAGATGGGGAGAGAGAGAGAGAGAGCATCTTAAGTAGGCTCCATGCTCAGCACAGAGCCCACTGTGGGGCCCAATCTCATGACCCTGAGATTATGGCCTGAGCGGAAACCAAGAGTTGGATGCTTCAATGACAGCCCCAAGGAAATGATTTAAATTCGGGGCACCTGGGTGGCTCAGTGGGTTAAAACCTCTGTCTTCAGCTCAGGCCATGATCCCAGGGTCCTAGGCTCGAGCCCCGCATCGGGCTTTCTGCTCAGCAGGGAGCCTGCTTTCTCCTCTCTCTCTCTCTCTCTGCCTCCCTCTCTGCCCACTTGTGATTTCTGTCTGTCAAATAAATAAATAAAAATCTTTAAAAAAAATAAATTTAAGTGAAAAATGATAGAATCTGAAGAACTAAATAAGAATCTACTATTCAAGGGGCATTTGGCTGGTAGAACATGGGACTCTTGATCTAGGGGGTTGTGAGTTCAAGCCCCACACTGGGTGCGGAGATTACTTAAAAATAAAATCTTAAAAAAATAAAATAGAGGAATCTACTATTCACAACAATAACAGCCAAAGCAGTATGGACTACATCCCTCAATCCCATGTCTGAAGTACTGCCTCTAATGTAATGTCTTCTCAGCCCATCTTGAATTTTCCGTTGTGTCATTGACTGACCATCTGTCTGATTGCTCCCCATCTCTACAACCAACTACCCCCATTTTGGGGCTCACCCTTCCAGCCCCGATCGCCAAAGACAGCTATAGAAGAAATGGTAGCATGCTCATTTCCAACTTCTCCTAGCTCCCTGAGTTCAACTCCCCTCCCTCTGCACCCACCGTGAGACACGGTGGTGGGAGGGCAGGAGGCCTTGTAGGGAGGGTCACTGTATCATGTTCAGCTGATACACACATGCAGGGCACCCACTGTTTACGGCTCAGGTAGAGTGGTCATCCAGGCTTTGCTGGGATATGCTTAGTCCCTTTCTTTCTTTCTTTCTTTTTTTTTTTTTTTAATATTTTATTTATTTGATGGAGAGAGAGATCACAAGTAGGCAGAGAGAGAGGGGGAAGAGAGAGGGGGAAGCAGGCTCCCCCTCTGAGCAGAGCAGAGCAGGGGAAGCAGGCTCCCTCTCTGAGCAGAGAGCCCGATGCGGGGCTCGATCCCAGGACCCTGAGATCATGACGTAAACTGAAGAAAGCCACTTAACCGACTGAGTAACCAGGCACCCCCAGTAATAACTTCTGAAAGAATGAAGGATTTGTGTTTATTTTTACTTTTTTTAAAAAATTAGTTTTTTTTTTTTTTTAAAGATTTTATTTATTTGACAGACAGAGATCACAAGTAGGCAGAGAGGCAGGTAGAGAGAGAGGGGAAAGCAGGCTCCGGGGCTGGATCCCAGGACCCTGGGATCATGACCCGAGCCAAAGGCAGAGACTTTAACCCACTGAGCCAGCCAGGTGCCTGCCCCCGTGTTCATTTTTAAAGCGAAGTTCCGTTCTCAGACTTAGACGCAAGCATAGCTCACAGCTGTGTTTCTCAAAGCGCAGTTTCCCCACCAGCCGCATCAGCACCATGCAGAAATTTCTTAGAAATGTAAATTCTGGGGCTCCCAGCCTGGATTTAGGAATCAGAAACTCTGGGGACCGGGGAAGCAGTCTGGTTTATGAAGGCCTCGCGAGGCGATTCTGAAGCCCGCGCGAAGTGTGAGAACCACGGTTCGCATCTCTCTCTCCCTAACCGGCTCTGCTCATCAACTGCCAGCAGCTGGGCTTCCAGCTTTTCTGTGCTTGTCTCCGTCCTCCCCCTCGTGCATCATAAAACAACGTCGAGCCAAGGCCCTTGTGTTCCACCTGCTTCTTTCAAAGTCAAAGGGCCTTTTGAAAGCCTGGAGAATGACGGACTTCTCAGGAACAGGAACTTTGCTCAATCGACTTTGTAACGTCGCACGAAGGAGAGATGATAAAATGTGAGTTTTCCCCGCTTTCCTGGATAACGACACTTGGATAGTTCTTCACACATTGTGAGGTGCTGTTCAAACTCATCCCTTCATTTGACCCTGACTCTCACCCGCAAGCTAGGCAGAAGTATGAGCTCCATTTTGCAGAAGGGGTGCAGCAAGGGAATTATCGAGGGGCGAGTCGCTGGCCGCAGCACAGCCTGGTTTCACCCCACACCCTCCTACTCTGGCCCCCCAGCCCTTTCCCAACTTCTGCTGCCTGAGCCCGGCAGGTGGCCGTGGGTGCAGTCCTAGATAGGGCAGCCGAACGGGGTAGGGTGAAGCAACCCTGCTCCCTGGGGCTCTCCAAACTCTGTGAGAGGTGGGAAAGAGAAGTAGAGACTGAGGATGTATGGGAAGACCGTCTAATCGGAATCGTGAAGAACACAGGGCAGAAAGGAAAGCCAGGGGACTTGCACGTCTACAAGCTGCTGGCAGCGTGGATATCTGAGAAATCTCCAGGTGGACTTCTCAGCCCCAAAACCTTCCTTTGAGAAATGTTTTCTTCTCAACTCTGATGAGACCTATTTGCCTTCCTCTTTGGATACCCCATCATTGACTTATCCTATCCGGTCACCTTGCAGGTAAGATGCTGTGTATATGTGTGTGTGTGTGTGTGTGTGTGTGTGTGTGTGTGTGTGTGTGTGTTGGTAGGGAGTCGAATGCAGAGGCAGCAGAAAAAAATTTCATGCTCACCTAATTTCATTAATTAGTCCTCATAGGACAGCACCCTGCGTGGTGGGGATTATATGTCTTCTACAGATAAGAAAACGGGAGCTCAGGGAAGCACGAGTACCTCGTTCAAGGTCACACAGCTAGTAAGGAGCAGCAGTGGGGTTCCAGCCGGTCTCTCTGACTCCCAGGTTTGTGCTCCCCCAGGGCCACCGCTGGCCCTCAGCATGGAATCAAGACTGAGCTGGGTGGGCAAAACTGCTTTGATGTATATCAGCCTCACTGATTAATTTGGACCTTCAAAAACCAGCCACTTTAGGGGCGCCTCTGGGGCTCAGTCAGTTAAGCATCTGGCTCCTGATTTCAGCTGAGTTCATGATCTCAGGGTTGTGAGATGGAGCCCCACATCAGGCTCCCTGCTGGGTGTGCAGCTGCTTAACATTTTCTCTCTCTCTCACCCTCTGCCTCCCCCTCTAAAAACAAATAAAACAAAGCAAAACAAAAAACACGAGCTACTTTCAGTTTGTAGTAGTTCTGGGGTGTTGGTGGTATGTCTCCTGCATAGAGACCCAAACCCTATGTGTATGGGAGCTCTTTCCTCCTGGCCACCCTCCCCAAGAGTTTAGAAGCTAACCCACCTTCACCTTTTCTCCAGATACGGATTCAGGCAGAAGAGACCAACCTGTTAGAACTGATCTCCTTCCCAGCCTGATTCCTGCCCCCAACCCCGACCCTTGTGGGAGACTGCCTTTGCCACCGAGCCAGGCAATGATACCCAATACCTTTCTCTAACTGTGCCTAGTCTCCAGACGTGGGCACCAGAAATGCTTGGTTACACCAAACATTTTGGCTTAATCTAGGGAAATCATCATTACAGCATCGACAAGAGCAGTGACAGCTGGTCTCACACATCTGATCTCATCCTAGAGGGAAGCTGTAATTTTTTTAAAGATTTTAAAAATTTATTTGACACACAGAGAGAGATTGCAAGTAGGCAGAGAGGCAGGCAGAGAGAGAAGAGGAAGCAGGCTCCTGCTGAGCAGAGAGCCCGATGTGGGGGTCAATCCCAGGGGCCATGACCTGAGCGAAGGCAGAGGCTTAACCCTCTGAGCCACCCAGGCACCCCAGGGAGAGAGAATCTTAAGCAGGCTCCCACACAGAGCTTGATCTCATGACCCTGAGATCGTCATGGTAAGGTTTTATAGGTGAGATAAACACGACACCAGGCGAAGTGGGTGCAAGGCAAGATTTATTAATGGCATTCTCAAGTGAAGTTTCAGAGCTCAGGAGAAAAGGGGAGCCAGGAAGGTTGCGCTGGGAGGAGGTGGGCACCCTCGGGCAAGGTTGGGTCACTCTGGAAAGCAGAGTGGGGGAAGTCGCACTGGGAGGGAGTTGGCGGGTGTGTGTGTGTGTGTGTGTGTGTGTGTGTGTCTTTTATCTGTTTCCTGCATAGGTATTGGGTTACCCATGGAGATGTGACATGGGCATACATCCTTTTGGCGGGAGAGTCAAGGGTGAAGGAAAGGAGGGGGAGGCGGCTGGAAGACAGCGGACTCAGAGGTCATTTCTATTGTTCCTCCTGCACTCCTGGAGCCCCAACGGTCATCAGAGCCAAAACCAAGAGTCGGACACTTAACCGACTGAGCCACCCAGGCGTCCCGCATGTCTGTCATCTTTAACTTCAGGTTCCCAAGTTTTGTCTTCATCAAAATAGCCAAGTTGTTCTCCCTACATGCCTTGCTAGCAAGTGAACTTTTAACTTACAACATAGATTTATTCTAATATAAATCATTTTGTCTATGTTCCACATTGAGCTTTTACAGAAGAAGACGATTTGCAAATAGGATTTTGTTGTTCAAAATGATTGAAAAGCCCACTGAGCCCCTGATCTCTTTCTGGGTCACAAGTGACTGCAGAAGCCTTCTGTTTGGAAACCTGTGGGACCATGTGCACTCTGAGGGCTACCTGTAATGACCCAAGTCATCACTCCTGAATGGATCAATGGATCATAAGCCACGGCAAATGGTAAAGACCTCATGAAATAGGTATACCACGTTTCATGTCCTTCTTCTTCTTCTTCTTCTTCTTTTTTTTCTTTTTAAGTCGTCTCCATGCAGAGTGAAGCCCAGCATGGGGCTTGAACTCACAACCCCAAGGTCAAGACCTGAGCTGAGATCAAGAGTTAGATGCATGACTGACTGAGCCAATGCCTGCCTAGGGTCATTTTTAAAATGCATCTCAATGTATGCACATGGAGATTGGAGATTGTGTAGAGATTGGAGGGGGCATTGATTACCTGGCTGCCCAGAACAATGATCCCAATGACACCCATGATGACAACAGGACAATTGTTAGCACTTCTGGAGGGCTGAATAGGTAACAGGCCATCTTTTAAGTGCTTTGCATATAGTATCTCATTTAATCCTCAACCTCCCACCCCAAGTCAAAACTATCGTCTTTGTTTTATAAATAAGCAAACTGACACATTGGGCATTAAGTAATACGCTTGTGCACACAGAGCTAGTAAGCAGCTGGGCTGGGGTCCAGGAGTTCTGCCCCAGAACTGGCTGGGATGCAATGGGGGAGGTACTCAGAATCAGAGGGCTGAAAGCTAGCAGCAGAAGGAAGGAAGATGGGAAATGCAGGAGAGCCAGGAAGGAAGGTGCTGTTTTGAGAGCTGCCCAGCTGGGTGTCTCACCTGCTAGCCCCTGGCTAGATATTTCACTGGTTAGCGCCTCCTGGAGCCAGTTTGAGCCAGCTTAGAGCTGTGTACCGATTCCGTCTCCACCCTTTAACCTGGTCCCGAACTTAACCTTTATCTGGTTATAGTACTAAGATCTCCACCTAGAGGCGGAATTTTCTGCCACCTTTTGAACATAATGTATATACTAGCCTGTGGGCGGTCTAGGTCTGAGCTATAGAACAGAAATGCCCAAGTAATAGAGCATGTAAATTCCTTAATGAATATGCAAGCTCCTTGCTCTCACCCCCTATTACACTGAATAAAAGCTTCCTGTTCTAACCCCAAGAGAGACGGTGCTTTGAGAGTGATCTGTCTCCTTACGTGCACCAAGTAATCAAAGTAATTCTTTGCTTTCAAACACTTCCTTGGGTTGTATTCAATGTAATGCACCCCAAGGGGTGACCGCCCCCCCTCCCTTGAATTCAGTCCGGGTGCTGCCTCCCAGAGGAGCATGTAATTGAGGCTGAGTGAAATTTTTTCCCTGAGGGAGGGCTTCCCTGCAGAGGTTTCTCATTAGCATTCTGAACCAGTGAAACGACTTACCTTCCTAGTAAGGTAAATGAAAACATTTCTGTTTTCAGTTCAATGATGACTTTAGAAAATGAGTAGAGACAGGGGCACCTGGATGGCTCAGTGGGTTAAGCCTCTGCCTTCAGCTCAGGTCATGGTCTCAGGGTCCTGGGATCGAGCCCCGCATCGGGCTCTCTGCTCGGCGGGGAGCCTGCTTCCTTCTCTCTCTCTGCCTGCCTCTCTGCCTACTTGTGATCTCTGTCAAATAAATAAATAAAATCTTAAAAAAAATGAGTAGAGACATATTCAGGATCATTGGGCTAGCCACCTTATAGCCAAACAGCTATTAACGTAAGAAGTACATCATGAATATTTACAAGTCATTAGTAACAGTCGAAGCTCAATGCCAGGCTTCACGATATATGATATATATATATCTTTTCCTTTAAGAGGGTTCCATGTATGACTTCAATGGGACTGACGCTATTCTTGTGGTTCTAGAAATGGGATGACCAGCTCTTTCAGAATATACAGCAACTGCCTCCACCTACTAAGCAGTGCCCGGTTTAGGAGATTTACGGTAAAAGCCATGTTTCCTAGGAAGTCAGTACAAAAAGCCAGACTTCTACCGGCAGTTTCTGGGAGAGAGCAGCTTTCCATCCAACGCAGGGCTTTACCTTTCCTCTGGGAAATGTTTATAATAGAAAAGGCTCAATTAGGATATCTGTCCGCCTCTCCTGTACCTCTGATGTTTGGTGGGGTTGACAACGGGCAAGGATAAAATGAGCTGGTCATCTCAGAATCATGGAAAACCTGGACCCAAGGCTCAGGAATGCCCCGTATTTCCGTTGTGAGAAGGGAGACAGTTCTGTCCCCGTGTGTCAAGAATGCGAAACATGTGTCTTGGCTTGGAATATCTTCTCGACCAAACAGTGGTTCCGGAGGATAGGAGAGGTGCCCCGGAGAAAGTTTCTGGTGAGCATCCTGGAGCAGCTGGGTAGCCTCTACTTGCTGCACTATTTTCAGAATATCCTTCAGACCACGCAGGGGAAGGATTTCATCTACAGCCGGTCCCGGATCAACCTCAGCAGGAAGGAGGGGAAGATCGTCAGGTCTTCCTTGAACCAGATGTTGGATAAAACCGTGGAGCAGAAGATGCGGGAGATCTTGTCCTGGTTTGCGAGAAGCACCCACCGGACCAAGGCGAATTACACGCTCTTTCTCCTGCAGATGTGTGACCCCAAGCTGCTGCTGACCGCTGCCAATGTCATCAGGGTCCTGTCTCTGAGACAGTGGAACAACGTCGCGGGTAAATGAGGCCCCAGGGGGTCTGGGAAGCCGGACTTGGGGAACCTGTCAAGGAACCAGGGGTGTGGACCAGCTTAGGGAGACGGGGATCTTCCAGAATACACGACAGAGGTCCTTGTCCTGACCTGCAGCCCTGTTTACCGAAGGAGAAATTGCAGACTGCGACTTCCTTCTAGAAAAGTATAGAATACACACTCAGAAGGAAGTGCAGAACTTGTAACTGTCAGGCATTTAATTTTGCATTTTTTGTCTTATTTTAAAGCTTTTTCTTCAAGATTTTATTTATTTATGAGAGAGAGAGAGAAAAAGAGAGAGAGGGAGCACAAGCAGGGGGAGCGGGAGATGGAAAAGTAGGCTCCCCGCTGAGCAGGGAGCCCCATGCCATGCTAGGATTTGGTCCCAGGATCCTGGGATCATGACCTGAGCTGAAGGCAGATGCTAAACCCACTGAGCACCCAGGGGCCCCACTGTGAGGCATTTAAAATGGAGTTAGACCCAGATGTGGCTGGCCTGTGCCACTACTGCTTTTTGCTGGTGTGGTTCCTGCAGTGCGTTAGGGACTAGACAGGGTTAGAGAGGGATGTAAAGGGGAGGCTTCTGAATTGGTTTGCCTTTCAGTTTGCCCTGCACAGAACCTGGGTCAAGGGGACCAAGTTTAGGGCTTTTCCCCTTTCATTGCACCATATTCCTTGCTTGTGCATAAAATCCAACCTTGAAGAGGAGTTCTCAAACTTCAGCTTGCAGCAGAATCACTGGGAAGGCTTTTTATTTTATTTATTTAGTTATTTAAGGATTTTATTTATTTGTCAGAGAGAGAGAGAGAGCACACAGCAGGGAGCCGCAGGCAGAGGGATAAGCAGGCTCCCTGCTTAGCAAGGAGCCTAATGGTGTTTCCATCCCAAGATGCTGGGATCATGACCTGAGCCAAAGGCAGAAGCTTAACTGACTGAGCCACTCAGGCACCCCTTTCTGCAAATTTTATATGGAAACTTGGAGGCCCCCCTTCCCGCTTCCCTCCTCCCAAAAAACCAGACATAACTGGCCTGGTCCGTTTTGTGTAGACTGAAGAGAGGCAAGTAGAAATAAAACCGTCTTGGGGTGCTTGGGTGGCTCAGTGGGTTAAGCCGATGCCTTTGGCTCAGGTCATGATCTCAGGGTCCTGGGATTGAGTCCCGAGTCCGGCTCTCTGCTCAGCAGGGAGCCTGCTTCCCTCTCACTCTCTCTGCCTGCCTTTTTGCCTACTTGTGATCTCTCTCATCAAATAAATAAAGAAATAAAATCTTTAAAGAACAAACAAACAAACAAAAAACTGTTTGCCTCATGTCCTTTCCTCCACAACCCCACTTCAAAAGCCACCTTGTCTTGGCCGTTGGCATTTCAGGCCCCAACCAAGACACTAGTGATGTGTTCTTTTCTTTCCCGAGAAAGACTACAACGTGCCGTATGAGACCTCGGATGTTTTCTGGGCAGCCAGCACCAAGACTGCATCCTTCCCTTTGTCCAGAGCTTCAGGAAAAGAAAATTCGCTTGAAAACAGGAGGGGCGAAGCATCTAATACTGGTAAGTCAGCTTGTAGCAAGAAAGCTAATAGACGGGAGATCGGGAAGTCCCGATGGGTTTGGGGCGGTGGGCACAGGGCAGTAGCGTCTGGGGGTGGCAGGTTTTGGAGATGAACATTCATTTGGCATCAGTGGTATGTTGGCCTCACCGATCCTTATTACATAATCGAATCCCACATCCAGTAGGGGAGAAGCGAGAATTGAAGGTGGTCATTATAACCTTATTAAAGCCCATGTTTTCACTTCTCCATCTTGGTGCCTCTGAGAGATGCCTGAAAATAAAGCTCAGAAAGGGAACTATAAGAGGGTTTCCTTTGGGTTCTCCCTCTGCCCCGGGGCCACAATCCCTTGTCTGGCCCCTCCCTTTTTGGCATAGGGGACACCTGTAGAGGCCAGCCCACTGGTGCCTATCTTTTGCTGCACTGGATTCAGTCTTGAGGAGGAAGCAAAAGCAGTGGGGAAGTAGGGCATAGCCTCAACGATTTCCTGAGCTGGTTTGTGTGAGGCGAGAGCTCTATGTGACCTCATTATAAGAAACACAAAGCATCAATTCTCAGGCACTTTTCATCTGGAAACTTCCAGATTTCATAAACAGATAAGAGAGCGTAATCACCACGCACATAACCATCACTCAGTTTCGATAATTATCAATACTTGGCCCCTTCATGTCATTCATTTGTCCCTTTACAAAATTGTTTATATATTTTTTCCCCTTGCGATATTCTAAGGAAATTCCAGGCACAAGGCCATTTCACCTGAGTGGGGCAGGCTTTGCTGCTATAGGTATCCTACCTGAGCTGGGAAGGCTAAAAAAGTCCTCGTGCATTTCGTTGGGGAGGTCATTATTTCCACTCTGGCAGAAGAAACGATAAAAATCCAGGGGTCTAAAAGGGTGGATTCTGATGAGCTCTATTTCTGGGGAGAGGGTTTCTGGAGGGCTTCTCTTGGCCTGGAGTTATTGCAGAATCAGCCTCATCCCGCACCTTTCTCTCACTTTCCTCTAGATGGACAATGGAAGAGTTCCATCCAGTGCATTTTAGAGATGAATAGCCTGTTTTCCGGAAAAGCAGGCCTGTCGAAGGCCGAATACACGCCCTCCAATCTGTTGGTTGACTTGGATGTCGTCAAACACCTGTCGTCCGGGGTCAGCAAATACCGGGACTTCATCCGTTCCCTGCCCGTTCACCTCTCCAAATATATTCTAAGTATGCTGGGCTGTACTGGGGGATTTCTCCAAACACCGTGGTGCCTCACGGGCTGGCTGGGAGGTTCCCAGGTCCATGTTTTTTTTTTTTTTTCAGGTATGCTGGATAAAAACAGCCTGAACAGGTGTGCCTCCGTGAGCCAGCACTGGGCCATGCTGGTCCAGCAGGTCAAGATGGAATTGTCCATGCATCCTTTCATTCAGAGCCATATCACCTTCTTGCAGGTACTTCCTGTCTGGAGGGGGAGGGGTCGATCTGGAGACCCGCCTCCTTTCCGCATTGAGGTTGGCCTGCCTGGGGGCCTTTCCGGTCTCTTCCCTAGATCCTCAGTTGGCCTCCTGCCCCGTGTTTGTTGCTTTGTAGGGTTCAGTAGTGACTTCCTTTGTGTCTGTTCTCCCCATTAATCACCCCATGGTCAGCGCATCCAGGAGGGAGGACATATATGGAAACCTCTCAGGAGGAGAGAAGGCAGAGCCTTCCTGAAACCTCACAGAGTGGGGGATTGTTTTCACCAGAGAGCTTTACTGTGGCTTTGGCAATGAGAGGACCGTGAGTGTGTTCCTGGAGCAGCCTCACGTGGTACCCAGATGTTTCAAAGCCCACAAAGTATATTCTTGGGTCAAGATGCTCTTCTCCTGGAATAGTGTCCACCTCTGGCATTTTTTTTTCTTTTTTTTTAAATTTTTTATTTTTTATAAACATATATTTTTATCCCCAGGGGTACAGGTCTGTGAATCACCAGGTTTACACACTTCACAGCACTCACCAAATCACATACCCTCCCCAATGCACCTCTGGCATTTTTACTTCTGTTTCTGGCCTTGCCCTATGTCATGGGTTGCTGGTAGCTTGAGTGTTTCCCAGCACAGATAGATAAGAGAAGACACGAAGAGGCCGGCCTTGTGAGGCAGACCACCCTCTGGGAAGTGGAGGACTCTGGCCATGTCCTCCTGGGGTCCCTCCATGTGTTTTGTCCACCTTATACCAGTCCGCGCACACTACCAGCCTCATGGGCCAGACCTGGGCCTTCTTTTGCCAGAGTTTACCCGCCATTCAGACCTTGCCAAGGACGAGTTTCCCCCCTTCTCTTGGGGAGTAAGGGCCAAGAGTAATAACCATTTTCTGTTTGTTTTTTCCCTCAGGGATCCTACACAAAGGGAATCGATCCTAACTATGCCAACAAGCTTTTTATCCCAGTTCCTAAAATAACCGATAACGGGAAGTGCATACGTGTGAAAAATCAGAAATTGAAACTCAGAACAAAGGTGAGTAGCAGTGGCATCTGGGGCAGGTCACCGTGGCGTCCTGTTCTTAGCCAGGCTGCAGTCCAGACTCAGTCGTTATATGAGGGTAGAGGAAGCGGGAGGATATAGGATATAGGATATAGCACATGGATTTAGGGCCTAGGAGGCGACATTCCCTAAGGGAGACCAGAGTTCGGTGCTGTGTGTCCTTAAGCAAGTGACTTCCTCTCCTTCAGCCTGAAATCCCTCATCTGTTAAACGAGTGGATGTCAGGGATGGTTGGGATTTTCCTTAACACCCGTCAGGCCACACGCATCCAGAGGCTGTGAGGGTCTGTGGCTCGGGAATGGAAGGGCCAGGATGGGTCTAGAATGTCCAGGGTCCAGAATGGATTATGCTTTCTCCCCTCTCACTTCCAGGTTTATTCTAGAATGAAGGGGCGCAGTTACTTAACCGTAGACTCCCCCATACCAAATCTTGGGCAACAGTGAAGGACAGAAGAAAGGCTCTGAGCTCTCTCTACAGTTTATCCAGGCCTGGTGGTCATTCCTGAAACCATCAGATTCTTGCTGTCTCCTCTCTGCTCAAGGGTCTTCTATTTTCAAATCTGTCCCACGGGCCTCAAAAGAATATTCAGTAAGGGGTATCCAGACTGTAGCTTCTCGAAGGCAACTGTGTATATGAGTTAGAATTCGAGGGATAGAAAGGACCAGAGTGACCATCCAGTTCTTCTGTCCACAGAAGCCGGGCAGGTCACAGGAATGAGGGCGGTTGGGGGTGCGAGTGGGTGTGTCAGAACCATCAGGAGCTGGAGACTTCCCTCTCCATCCGAAGGGGCCAGGTGCTACACAGCTCCCACGAGGTACGGCCATAGAGACTGGACCTCAGCCTCCCCATCCATCTGAGCTTTCAAGAAAAGTCAGAAATCTGAATTACCTTGTGACATCTCTCATTTTCCTTAAATGTGGGCAGCCAATTAAAAGCATTAAAAAAACCCCAAAACTATGGGAGCCAAAGAAAACACATCTGTGAATTTCATTTGACATGAATTTTATTTATTTATTTATTTTTTAAAAAATGATTTATTGATTTATTTATTTGACAGAGATCACTAGTAGGCAGAGAGGCAGACAGAGCGAGAGGAGGAAGTAGGCTCCCTGCTGAGCAGAGAGCCCGATGCCAGGCTCGATCCCAGGACCCTGGGATCATGACCTGAGCCAAAGGCAGAGGCTTTAACCCTCTGAGCCACCCAGGTGCCCCAAGACCTGAATTTTATATCTTTGAATCGGCCCATTCACTCGTGTGACCGATGGAAAGACCGAGGTGCTGAGAGTTTCTGGTCTCCTTGACAGAATGACAGAGATACAATAGGACGCAGACCCGTTCTTCCTGAGCTCGGTGCTCTAAGTATAACAGAGCTAACACCCTGCTCTGGGTGACATGGCTAGTAACTGCCTGACTGGAAAGGAAGACCCAGGCAGTGTTTGATATTTTAGAAATGTTGTAATTTTAGGAAAGAGAGAGAAACAGGTGAAGCACTGTGGACAACAGACGAGAAACATGGAAGACCCAGACGAGGAAGCTAAGGGGTCTGCTAGGGAAAGTTTAGGAGAGTGCTTCTCAGGGCTGGTGACTGCCATGGGGAATGAGTTTGAGTGGTGTGCCCGACATAGTGCCAAGGGCTTTGTACACATAATTCACTTGATCTTTGCTGTAGATTGGGTGGATATCATCGCTTCCAGTTTCTGGACGTGGAAGTGGAGGCTGAGAGGTTCCAAAAATCGCCAAAGGTCTCCTAGCTGCTCAGTGGCAGAGCTGGGATTTGAATCAGGTCTTTTTCCTGATTGACTCCACCATGGAGCTTCTGGGCTCTCAAAACTTGGCCAATGACCAAGAGCCAAGTTACTCCAGCCCAGGCTGTGAGAAGCCAAGGAAGACTTGATGAATTCAAGGCAGGATATCAGAGATGCTTGGACATTCGAGGGGAGGCAGGTTGAGAGATTCAGGGGCAAGGCTTCTAAGGTGGACGTCACTACTGGGTTAGAGATCAAGGAGGAGGTTGAGTCCAGAAACGCAGGCATCCCAAGGAAAAGTCTACAGGCACGGAGAAGAAGGCCATGTAGGAAGCCTTGAAGAGATGTTCCCAGGAGGGCTCCCAGGTCCAAATGTGCTGCTGTGGTCTTCTTTGCTTTCATGGTAAAGGCACTCTGTGTTTTGGTTTCCTGCTTGCATGGTTGGCATTTCCTGCTATTTGAGGGGGAAGAGTATGGCTGGAAAGAGGAGTGATAAGCGAGAGTCTGGTTGAGTCATCTCTAGCAGAATTTGGCCTACCTGGCATGCCACAGTGGCTCAGAAAGTGTCCCATGGAGAGAGGGAGGGATGGGGGGAAGAAGGAAGGAAGGGAGGAAGAAAAGAAGAAGGAAGGAAGGTAAGAAAGATGGAAAGAAGGAAGGAAGGAAGTCTTAGAAAAGGAAGGAAAACACCCCTGTTGAGACTTGATAAAATTGGTTTCTTCTTCCCGAGGCTCAGCTATATATCTCACCTGCAAAATGATGAGAATAATTCGTGGGGCCAATGGTGTCCTCCGTGAGGCAGCTGTAAGGAGGAACCAAGCTTGCCTCTATGGGCAGACTTTGAGGCCCAAATGCATAGTGGGTGTAGTTGTGACTTCACATACAGTTTGAGTTCCCACCAGCACGCTCTGTACCCTCAGGTCAATGCAATAGGCCCATGGAACCTCAACTTCTGCAAAAGATCTGGCCAGAGGGCACCTGTCACTTTATTTTGTGAGCATTGCTCTTTGTGAGCCCATTTTTTTGGGAAAAGTTGAGCGATCAGCAATTCATGGAATCAGAACACACAGAAAATACAAAGAGAAGGAAGACAAATCAGGACCCTTGGTTCTCCATGGATTACTTTGGGGTCTGCTCCGGGGTCCTTCCCTCCCCACACACAGTGGCAGCCACAGCCTGAAGCAAAAGAATCCTTGGGACCTTATGTCCTTGCTGGGGGCGCCCTCGGGGGTGCATGTTTGGGGCGGGGGGTAAAGTTGCCGCTGTGATTTGACTTTGTGTTCCGTTGTTAGAATGACTACAACCTGTGGGCCGCATACCAGAACCAGGAAACTCAGCAGGTCCTAATGGAGGAGAGAAATATCTTCTGTGGGACTTATAATATCCGTATCCTCTCAGACACGTAGGTACCAGGGCCAGAACCCAGGTCTTCGGGGACCCTTGAATTACTCACACTGGCGTCTATAGGATTTCCATGACCCTGTTCACTTGGAAAGGCAATCCTTCCTCCCCTCAAGCTCAAGTCCCGCAGGAACATGAGATCCCCTTCGGAGAATAGGGCTGGATGTTTGCACCATTCTCCCCGTGGCCAGAGGACACTTTCCTGTTGTAATTTCGGGTTACTGACCAACTTTCACACAAGTCACATGCATGAAAACATTGCTTTTTTTGGAAATATTTGTATGGTTTTATTTCAATTTTAGAAGTGATATATGCTTAGTACAAAGAAGAAATCCACTAAATACCATAAAATGTATAGAGAAAGGCAAAGACCTCCTATAATCTTCATGTATATTAGTACACAAATTAATATTCATTTTATTAATATTCATGTATACTTCTGTATATTCTAGAATTTTCTTTGCATGTATATCTATAAGTTTTTTTTTAAATGATTTTATTTATTTGACAGAGAGAGACACAGCTAGAGAGGGAACACAAGCAGGGGGAGTGGGAGAGGGAGAAGCAGGCTTCCCGTTGAAGATAGAACCTGATGTGGGTCCCGATCCCAGGACCCTGGGATCATGACCTGAGCCAAAGGCAGCTGCTTAATTCACTGAGCCACCCAGGTGCCCCAGGAATCAACTTTCTGCCATAGTTTAGGCCTCGGATTTCACTCTTTATTCATAAGGTTTTGTGGAGGCTGCCTCTCTCTATTTTATTTTTGACTGTGAATGTTACTTACAGATTACATCTTGAGCAGTCAGTAAGGGGAAGACACAGCAGATAGTGGAAAGGCAAAGTTGGGTTTTTATAGATGGCCTGGTGATAAGTGCCCTTTGGAAGAGATGATGGTGACTGAACTCTAGATGTAACAAGGGGAATGAGGACAAAGATATCAAGAATTACTTTTCGTATTCAGACATGACTCCATCCATGTTTGCTGAAAAAAATCCCCCTTTACTCTATGGTCCTGGTGTTACTAATAATCGTGTCCCCTTTCACAGTGAAAAAGTCTCGTTTTGGACAATAAATGATTTGGTCGTCTTGCTCATATTTTATCTATTTGCTAATAATCTTATGACTGGAAAATTAACTTACCCTGTTTTACTAGACTGCAGGCTCGTTGAAGGCAAGATCCGTATCTTGATTCATCTCTGTATTTCCTATGGTAGCTCTTAGCACAGTACTTTGAACCTGACATACACTCATTGGGTATTCGTTAAGAGAGAGGAAAAAAAGAAAGAAACAGTGGGATATGCAGTTGGCATCAGGCTTCCAAGCTGTGTTCTTCTAATGTTTTCCATAAAAAAAGATTTCTGTGGTCAGACAAGTTTGGGAAATGATGCATATTCAGCAGAATATCCTCTCTTGATGATTTATCATATATTAGTATATTCTTTTTTAATAGTTTTCCTGTTGTCTTTAGGTTTTCACCTAAAGTGACTTGATATGGTATGAGGTCGGGGTCCACCAGGAGTGTGCCTTCTGCTTTCCATTATACCACCCCTGCAGGGGACAGTCATCAGACGAAGGGAGTTCTGGAAGGACACTAACTTTTCTTTCATGGACCATCTTTTTCTGCCCCCGGCAACTCAGGTGGGACCGAAACAGAGTCATCCACTATTCTGGGGGAGATCTGGTCGCAGTGTCATCCAACCGGAAAATCCAGCTTCTAGATGTCATACAAGTAAAGGAGTTACCCACTGAGTTCCGAGGCCATGCTGGGAGTGTCCGCACCCTCTTCTTGTGTGAGGAGGAGAACTTTCTACTGAGCGGGAGTTATGACCTGAGTATCAGGTGAGTGGTCCAAAGGAGTTGTGGTCCATCCCACCCAAGGCCTAAAGTCAGCTTGTGGAAGAAGCCTGCATACTTTTTCCTCTTAGTATTTATTGAAAAGTTATCCTAAGTAATGCTCTCCTAAATGATATGGATAACCTGTAACATATTTTTCTTTATTTGGCAAGGTAGAAACCAATAATTTATATATTGTTTAAACTTCGAATGAGATTAATTTATAGCCATTATCAGATCTATTTTCTGGTTGAGGAATTGAATTGGAAGGTATATTATTTTTAATTTTTGAAGATTTTATTTACTTATTTGAGAGAGAGCAAGAGAGAGAATGAGCGGGGGAGGAGCAGAGAGAGAGAGGGAGAGAGAGAGGAGCAGACTCCCCACCGAGCATGGAGCCCGATGTGGTACTTGATCCTAGGACCCTGAGATCATGACCTGAGCCAAAGGCAGACACTTAACAGACTGAGCCACCCAGGCACTCCTTGGAAAGTACCTTTTTTAGTGCTCTTAGATGATGGCACAATTTATAGTTCTTTTATAGATGCCTTAGGAAAAGGTGTTTTTCTGTGGATATCACATATGATATAGAAGAAAAATGGTGTTTAAAAATGTATATATACATATGTTTTTTGACAATGTAGTAAACATCCATGTACTATACTCAGGCCAAGAAATAGATCATTACCATTCCCCAAATCTCACTGTGTGTCTTACCTTGCTTTCTTCCTTCCAACCAGAGGTAATGTTACCCTAAATTTTATACTAATTATTCCCTTGTATTTCTTTATAATTTTGCTAACTATTTATAGATCTCCAAAAATATTGATTACTTTTGCCTATTTTTAAACTTATGTAAATGGAATTGCATTAAAAAATTCACTTATAGGGCGCCTGGGTGGCTCAGTGGGTTAAAGCCTCTGCCTTCAGCTCAGGTCATGGTCTTGGGGTCCTGGGATCGAGCCCCACATCAGGCTCTCTGCTCAGCAGGGAGCCTGCTTCCTCCTCTCTCTCTGCCTGCCTCTCAGCCTACTCATGATCTCTGTCTGTCAAATAAATAAAATCTTTAAAAAAAATTTTTACTTATCCTGGATTCTTGTACTGAACCATGATTTTGAGATTTATCCATAAGATGTAGGTAGCAGTAATTTATTTTCATTGAGACACTGTCTTTTGTTGGATGAATATATTATAAATTATTTCATCTTCTGTCAATGGATATTTGCATTGTTTCCATTTTTTTATTCTTTCAAAGAATAAACATCTGCTGCTACAGGTGTTCTTGGATGTGTCCCCTGACATCTATGTGCATGAGTTTGTTCCTTTTTTTCAAATTTTATTTATTTATTTGACAGAGAGAGAGAACACAAGCAGGGGGAGTGGGAGAGGGAGAAGCAGGCTTCCCTCTGATCGGGGAGCCTGACGTGGGACTCGATCCAAGGACCCTGGGATCATGGCCTGAGCTGAAGGCATAATGACAGTTATATTAGGTTCTACTCTCATCATCAGGGGTAGACCCCTACCAATATTTACTATTTGATGCTCAATACTGACAACATTAACTGCCAATCTGCTGCGACCTCTTTTCACTTCTTTGATTACTAATGAGGTTGGGCATATTTTCACACGTGCGTATTAAGCTTTCCAGAGAAAGAGAACCAGGGAGATGTGTGTGTGCATAAAAAGATATAAAGAGATTGATTATCTCTTTATAATGAATTGGCTCACAGTGTGGGCCTGCAGCCGGGAGACCTAGGAGAATTGGGGGTGGAGATAAGTCTGCAGCTGGTTTGAGGGAGCATTCCCTCTTGTTGGGAGTGCATGGGGGGAGGTTGGTCTTTTTGTTCTGTTTAAGCCTTCAGTTGATTGGTTGAGGCCTATCTACATTATGAAGGGCCATGTGCTTTACTCGACATCCATTGGTTTAAACCTTGATCTTGACCTAAAACAGCCTTCAAGCTGACCCATAAAATTAACCATCACAATATGTTTTAGAGCCATTTGTGCTTTTTCTTCTATGAAATTCCTGTTCAGTTTTTGTTGTCATTTGGCCTATTCTTCTGTTAATTTATTTATTCTTACTGATTTGTTGGAGTTCTTTATATATTTTGGATACTAGTTGTTTTTTGTGTTGCATATTCCTCCTTCCAATTTAAGACTCCTCTTGTCACCGTGGTGACTTTTGATGAACAGAAATCCTTAACTTTAAGGTAGTTGACTTTGTGGACTTGACATGTTTAAGAAACGCCTCCCTTTGGGGAAGTCCAAAAGACATTCTCCCGAAGTATCTTTTCTCAAAAATTTTTTTAAAATTTAAAATTCTTTTAGTTTTAAAGATTTTATTTATTTATTTGAGAGAGAGAGAGAGAGAGAGAGAGAGAGAAAGAGAGAGCGGGGCAGGGGAAGGGAGGCAGAGGGAGAAGGCAGAGGGAGAAGGCAGATGTCTGCTGAGCAGGAAGGTCCAATATGGGACTCGATCCCAGGTCCCTGGGATCATGACCTGAGCCAAAAGCAGCTGCTTAACTGACTGAGTCACCCAGGTGCCCAGTATCTTATTTTTGTTTATATTTTCATATTGATTATTGCTGGTATAGAGAAATGGTGTTGATTACTATAGATTGTTCTTGTATCTAGCAACCTTGTTAACCTCTCATTGGTTTTAAAAGTATATGTGCTGGGGCGCCTGGGTGGCTCAGTGGGTTAAGCCTCTGCCTTCGGCTCAGATCATGATCTCAGGGTCCTGGGATCGAGCCCCGCATTGGGTTCTCTGCTTGGTGGGGAGCCTGTACCCCCCTCTTCCTGCCTCTCTGCCTATTTGTGATTTCTCTCTCTCTGTCAAATAAATAAACAAAAACTAACAAAAAGTATATGTGCTATGTAGATGGTCTTCCAGTCAGGAATAATGATAATAATTATCTTCTTTACCCATACTTTTATACTACATTTTTCTTTTTCTTTCTTTCTAACTTTACGTTGGCCTTCCAGTTAAGTAGAAGCAGTAAGAGCAGACATCTTGTTATCCTTTTTGAAGGGAGTACATCTATAGTTTTTTTTGTTTTACTAAGTATAATTCTTGCTGTTATAACTTTTTTAAAATAAGTTTGTGAAATCATTAAGTTCCTTCTATTCCTACTTTTTAAATTTTATTTTCTTTTTTTATTTTAAAGATTTTATTTATTTGAGACATATATAGAGAGACAGAGTACAAGCAGGGGGAGCAGCAGAGGAAGAAGCAGACTTCCTGCTTAGCAGGGAGCCTGACGCAGGGCTCTATCCCAGGACCCTGCGATCATGACCTGAGCCAAAGGCAGATGCCTAACTGACTGAGCCACTCAGGTGTTCCTCTTTTTATTTTTTTTTTAAGTTTATTTATTATTTAAGTAATCTCTACACCCAATGTGGGGTTTGAACTCATGACCCTGAGATCAGGAGTCACATGGTCTTCTGACTGAGCCAGCCAGGACTTCCTATTCCTATTTTCCTAAAAATGTTTGTCAGATATCTTTTCTGCCTAACTAAAGAAAAACAACCTGAACATATGGTTGGCTGTGTTGCTAGAACAGAAATTCAAAACCTGCTTTTCTTCAGGCCACTGGGATATATTTAAATGCACTGTGGGCGCATAGCAGACTCTGACAAACCACTAAGGCCACAGGACCTTTGGGAATGTTAGAAGGGAAAGGGTAGCACATTCAAAGAAAAACAAAAGAAGCATTTATTAATTGTTTATTGTGTGCCAAGTCTCATAAGAATTCTATGAGGTAACTACCATTCTTATCCTCAATTTACATATGAGGAAACTGGGATACAGAGTGGTTCACTAACTTATCCAAGATCCTACAGCTCATAAGTGATGGACCTGGGATGGTACCTGGGGCCCCCTGGCTCCAGAACCCACTATCTTAGTATCACTCTTTGCCCTGCAAACGCAAACTGGCTAATGTAGAAGTCTGTATCAGAGACAGCTGAGAGACCTCGGGCAATTTTGCTTATTAAAAAATGATGTGACTCATACATGCTTCCATGTATTTCTTAGATATGTCTCAGAAATACACATAAAATATTTTGGATCTAAGTGATTGAAGTAAATGGTTCTATTGTTCTTTTTTATTTTTTTAAGATCTTATTTATTTATTTGACAGAGAGAGATCACAAGCAGGCAGAGGGGTAGTCAGAGAGAGAGTGGGGAGCAGGCTCCCTGCTGAGCAGAGAGCCTGATACAGGGCTTGATCCCACTACCCTGGGATCATGACCTGAGCTGAAGGCAGAGACTTAACCCTTTGAGCCACCCGGGCATCCCCAATAGTTCTATTGTTCTTGTTTGAAGATCAGCTCTTCTGTTGAATCAGTGCCATGGATTTTAAACCTGGGGGTAATTCTAGAAACTTCCACCTAATACCAACCAACATTTATTAAGCATTTTTGACATGTTGATCACTGTTCCAATGTTACATGAATTAATGGAGGGTTTCTCAATTTGGGGCTGTAAAGTACTTCATGTGAAGGCTGTCCTGTGCATTGAGAGGTTGCTCAGCAGTATCCTGGGACTCTACACACTAGATATCCATAGCATGTCTCTCCCCAGTGGAGACAACCAAGAATGTCTCCAGGCATTGTCAAATGTACCCTAGTGGTGGTAATCACTCCTGGTTGACAATCATTGCATTTGTGTATTTAATTCTTTGCTAAAACTGCTATGAGGTGTAACTATCATTGTTATCATTTCTAATCTACCAGTGAGGAAATGAAGCCTACGTAGAAGTTAAGTAGCTTTCCCAAAGTTATGCCTAATGGCTGCTGCAACTGGGATTCAAATCTAGGTCTCTGACTCTGAGCTTGACCATGAAACTTTGCTGCCTTCCAACAGACTGTTGGTTTAAGGGAGGTCGTATATAGTATGATCCCTTTGGGCCCTCAGAAAAAAATCTCAAAAACATTTTTTTGGCCTGATTCCTGCAGATCCTGGGATCTGAAAAGTGGAGCTTGTATACGAATCTTCAATGGCCACCAGGGGACAGTCACTTGCATGGATTTATATAAGAACAGGCTCGTATCTGGAGCAAGAGATTGCCAGGTGAAAGGTGAGAAAGAAATGCCTTGACCTTTCTTAGAAGTTCCCCCAAACCCATGAATTGTCAAAATGCTGTTTTGCTCATTTCTGTAGGACGATGTTCTTTTTTTTTTTTTTTACATTTTATTTATTTATTGACAGAGAAAGAGAGAGCATGAGCAGGGAGAGTAGCAAGCAGAGGGAAAGGGAGAAGCAGGCTCTCCAAAAAGCAGGGGGAGCCTGATGTGGGACTCGATCCCCGGACCCCAGGGATCATGACCTGAGCCGAAGGCAGTTGCCCAACTACCTGAGCCACCCAGGCGCCTGGTAGACATTCTTCCTTCCATGCATCCATCCATCCTTCCACCCATCCATCCATCCTTCCACCCATTCTTCCATCCATCCATCCATCCATCAACCCACCCACCCAACCACGCATCCATCCATCCTTCCATCTATGAATCCATTCATGTAACAACTGTCTGTGGAATACCTACAGTATGCTAGACACTGTGTTAAGTCCTAAGGGAAAAAAACAATATGATATGGCCCTTTCAATATGGTTTTTTATCTCCTCAAGAGGCTCAATCTTTTAACAGAGATAGATAATAAATATATAATTGAGGATATAATAAATATGAGTAATAATGGCTGCCACTTCCTGATTACTAACCTTGTGACTGACACGGGTACTTTACACATATTATTTATTTATTTGTTTGTTTGTTTTTTTAAAGATTTTATTTATTTATTTGACAGACAGAGATCACAAGTAGGCAGAGAGGCAGGCAAAGAGAGAGAGGGAGGAGGAAGCAGGCTCCCTACAGAGCAGAGAGCCTGACGTGGGGCTCTATCCCAGGACCCTGGGATCATGACCTGAGCCAAAGGCAGAGGCTTTAATCCACTGAGCCACCCCAGGCACCCCACACATATTATTTATTAATTTAACCCTCACAAGAAGCTTCTGTGGTGAAGGCAGATGAGGAATCCAAAACTCTAAGAGAAAAACAACTTGCCCCAAATCAGAGCTGCTACGTGATAGAGTGGGGATTTAAATCCAGGGCTGTCTGACTCTAAATCACGGGCTCCTAACCAACATGTGGATTTTTTTTTTTTTTAAGATTTTAATTTATTAGAGAGAACAAGCACAAGGAGGGGGAGGGGCAGAGAGAGGGAGAAGGACAAGTAGATTCCCTTCTGAGTGCAGATGCCAACGCGGCATTCCCTGGACCTTGATATCATGACCTAAGCCGAAGTCAGACACTTAACTGACTGAGCCACCCAGGCGTCCCACATGTGGAATTCTAAGGGACTGTAGAAGTAAGAGTAACAGGGAAAGCATCACAGACAGGGTGCTGTTTGAGTGTGTCTCTTTCTTTCTTTTTATTTATTTTTTTTAAGATTTTATTTATTTATTTGCCAGAGATAGAGAGTGAGTTTGCACAGGTAGGGGGAACAGCAGGCAGAGGTAGAAGCAGGCTTCCTACTGAGCAAGGAGCCTGATGCAGGGCTCGAGCCCAGCACTGTGGGATCATGACCTGAGCCAAAGGCAGATGCTTAATGGATCGAGCCACCCAGGCGTCCCAGGGTTGAGTGTGTGCTTGAGGATGTGTAGTTCTATAAGCAGAGGGAGAATGTAGAATGTTCTAAGCAGAAGGCACAGCACAGGCAAATTCACAGAAGGCTGAAGAAAATGGTGTCTTTAGGGAATTTCCCCTTGCTCGGTATGGCTGGACTGCAGTACATGGTGTTGGACATAAAGCTGGTTAGTTTGTTTGGGGCCAGATGATCAAGGGCCTTCTGCATCATGGTAGGAAATTGAACTTTACCCTATAGAATGCAGGAGGCTCTCAATGCACTTTGACTTGCAGGCTGACATGGTCAACTGTGTGCCTGACAAAGATAACTAGTGATACTGTGGAAGGAAGATTTGGAGTTGGGGGACTATGCAGACAAGCGACAGGTGGAGACACGACTCAGTCTGGAGAGCTACTGTGGCATCTTCAGACAACTCAGAACAGACAGACGTGAAGAAAGCCAGGGGGATATGAGTTTCCATGAGGGGGCACAGACTGAAGGGCGATTCCTATAGGGACAGTTGGGAGGACTTTGCCATCAGCTGGGTATGGAAGAGGAAGATAGAAGTGTAGACAATGAGGCCAGACCTTTAAACTCAGGCCACTGAGTTTTTGGACATGCTGAGTGTGGTAGGCAGAATAATGGCCAACCGAACATGTCCCGTCCTAATCCCTACAGCCTGTGACCATGCTATCTCTTATGGCAAAAGGGACTTCGCAGATGTGATTAAGTTGAGGACCTTAAAGTGGGGAGGTTATCCTGGGTTATCAGGGTGGGCCTGTGGGTCATCATACACATCATTAAAAACAGAAATGTTCTCATATCTGATCAAAAGGAGATGTGACTTTGGAAGAATGGTCAGAAACATGCAACGTTGCTGGCTTTGAAGGTGGAGGAAGGGTTCATGAGCCAAGGAACATGGGTGGCCATTACAAGGTAGAACAGGCAAGGAAATGGGTCCCTCCGGCCCCAGAATCTCCCTAAAGGAACACAGCTCTCTTGTCACCTTGATTTCAGCCTTGTGGGGATGTCACACCAGACTGCTGTAGGATAATAAATTTGTCTTCCTTTTAGCTATTAAACAATTGTGACTATTTGTTACAGTGGCAGTAGAAAGCTAAGGCATCGGGTATGGGATTCTGGAGGACAGCGAGGGGAAGATTGCTGGAGGCAGGTGGAAGTGTGAGTTTACATGGGAGTTTACCATATAACAGGTCTGGGGCTCCAGACACATCGATTTGGTGGTTATCCGTTATAAGGAAAGGTGGAAGCTCCAGGTGTGGATGAGATGTCCCCTGAAAAGCAAGAGGAAAGAGTCAAAAGAGAAGAGAAGCAAGGGACCCAGGAAAGCATATCATGCTGGGGGTAGGTGGAGGAAGAACATTCTGGAAAGCAAGAATGGAGTGTTGTTCCATAGGCAAACCCTCAGACCTGCTTAAGAAACCTTACTCCCTACCTCTTTGCCCTCCTTGACCTGAAAGTCTCTTTGCCATGACTGCTTTGAGGAGGGGAGCAGAAGAAGGTTTGGAGTTGGAAGGCCAGACAAGGCCTCCAAACTTGAGAGAGTCTTGCATGGCTACTGGTAGAGCTGGAGCTAGGCAAAGGGCCCCCCAAACTCCTAGTAATCAAGATACACATTTTTATTTTTATTTCATTTTATTTTTTAAAATTTTTTATTAACATATAATGTGTTATTAGCCCCAGGAGTACAGGTCTGTGAATCACCAGGTTTACACACTTCACAGTACTCACCATAGCACATACCTTCCCCAATGTCCATAACCCCAACACCCTCTCCCTACCCCCTCCCGCTGGCAATCCTCAGTTTGTTTTGTGAGATTAAGAGTCTGTTATGGTTTGTCTCCCTCCCAATCCCATCTTGTTTAAGATACACATTAAAAAAAATTTTTTTTTATTTGTTTATTTGAGAGAGAGAGAGAGAGAGAGAGAACGCATGAGTGGTGGGAGGGGCAGATGGAGAAGCAGGCTCCCTGCTGAGCAGGGAACCCAGTGTGGGGCTCAATCCCAGGGCATGACCTGAGCCAAAGGTGGATGCTTAACCACCTGAGCCACCCAGGCGCTTCTCAAGATACACTTTTTTTTTTTTTTTTAAAGATTTTTATTTATTTATTTGAGAGAGAATGAGTGAGAGAGAGCATGAGAGAGGAGAAGGTTAGAGGGAGAAGCAGATTCCCCAAGGTGATGCGGGACTCGATCCTGGAAGTCCAGGATCATGACGTGAGCCGAAGGCCGTTGCTCAACCAACCGAGCCACCCAGGTGCCCTCAAGATACACATTTTAAAACGATATTGAAAATGTCAAAATTAATTCACAAAATACATGACGAAAAAAATTTCAAAAGATCTTACCCTAATCCTAGCCCCATCCCCAGCCTGCTTGCTTCCCCTGGGCTCCTCCCAGCTCCCTCGGTTACCCATAGAAAGAAAAAGAGATCTTAGAGACCTGAAATGTAACCCCCAACTTGTTAAAAAAAATTTTTTTTGAAGATTTTATTCATTTACTTGAGACACAGATAGAACACAAGCAGGGAAAGTGTAGAGAGAGTGGGACAAGCAGGCTTCCCTCTGAGCAGGGAGCCCAACATGAGGCTTGATCGTAAGACCCTGAGACCACGACCCGAGCAGAAGTCAGATGCTCCTTCTGGTGAGACAGCCAGATGCCTGTCAGCATTCTCCTTTCTAATCAGATGAAAGGGCCAATGTGTATATAAAAAACACATGAAGAAAAGCATACTTATTTAGTTAGGATGAATCTAGTATTTGCAGTTAAGAGCATGGCTTCTGGATCCAGACTCCCTGGGTTCGAATCCCAGCTCATTCTGCTTACCATCTGCACGATCTTGGCGGGCTACTCAACTTCTCTATGCCTGTTTCCTCATCTGCGCCGTGGGGAATCATCATAGCAACTGCCTTGGGAAGATAAGTTAATGCATGTCAAACACTCCCAACGATGCCTGGCTCGTTGTGTGTGCTACGTGTCAGGATCAGTCATGGTTATTATTTTGTCCTCGGTTATACATTCTGTTGCCTGACAGGTACTTTGGGGCCAACGAGGCTGACTTTGGTGGTCTCATCCCTGAATCTGTGGTGCCTCCTTTCAGTTCTTTCCTTTAAGCTCTGTTCTCCCACCTACCCAGCTACATTCATATCTTCCCAACCCTTACAGTGTGCTAGGCAGTTGCCCTATTACTGTCTATGTAGAAGCACCATTAAGCCTGCTCAGCTCTAACAATCTGTCAGTTAGTAAAATCCAAGAGTCAGATTCAAAGATACTTTAAAATGTAAATAAGGATAGACAGCTTTCTTTGCTTTTGGAGCTAGAAGGGGTGAGTCAGGAGAACAGCGTCTGGAAAGCATGGTGCCACGGAACATATGCCATGATTTTCCTGAAATCCACTCAATAGCAAGTATTTTGTAGGCTCAAGAAGGAGCCTTATTAGGGAGGAGATGTCTGGCACTTGGACCCTAACACTGAGTTCTAGGGTTGGAGCCAAGGTCTATGAATGGCGGCTTCCCCAGGAGCCCATAGTCAGGGAGCTCTGTGGTGCAGACTCACGGAGCTGTTGGTGAGCCTACAGGGATGGTGGGCCAGGCGACAGACTTCTAGGGTCTGACTTGATGGGCTTGGCTTCGGTGACGGGGTCCAGAACTCCACTGTAACCTGCTTTCATGCCCCTTCTCTTTCTGCCTCCCTCTCAGAGTGGGATATAGAGACAGGGAAGTGTCTGAAGACATTGAAACACAAAGACCCCATCTTGGCCACCAAGATCAATGACACCTACATCGTGAGCAGCTGTGAGCGAGGGTTAGTCAAAGTGTGGCACATTGTCTCGGCCCAGTTGGTAAAGGTGAGAGGGTGGTGGGCTCTCGGAACAATGGGGTACTGGTGATGATGGATTGGAGGAAACTTAGGGTCTCCCCCAGAGGGCTCCCCACACCACCATAAAGCTACCAACTTATGGTCACCAAAAGGAGGGTCCTGAAGAGCTCCCCCCAAAAAAGGGGCATTCTGACTCAGTGGAGTGTCAGGGATCATGTCATGGAGGTGGTGGTAGAGGCTATGTTCTGACTCAGCATGGTATACGGACTCAGGGTCTTTTCATGGCAGCAGAAGTAAAGTGACTTTTCCTTCTCCAGAACATTTTACCCTGACTCTTGCATGGGTAAGGGAATGGAGAAAGTCACAGTGGTTCTCCTCCTTAATTCTGTGGTAAAAAGAGAACATCTGCTGTCGTGAAAACGATTGAATGTTCACATGTAAAAAAATATCTCTGGATTTGAACTCCCATGGCCCTAGTGGGTGGTGGTGAGATCCGTTGGTACCGGGAACACAGGGGCAAAATGAGAAGCTGCTGGCCTGGCTGATGGACTGTTTCCCATCTGTCTTGTCCCCATGGCCTAATCAGCAGTTACAGGTGCAGGGGTGTCCCAGGCGTCCTCTGATCTTGGCAAGGAGCTAGGGATGGAACGCCTGACCCTATGCCGTGTGGCAGCAGAGGATGGTGGATTTTGGCCTCTGGTACTCCAGGAAGATGAGGCCTGCCCCAGCCAAAGACCCACCAGGAGCAAGGCCTCTCCCTGACCACATTCTTCTTTCAGCGGGGAGAGGGAGCTCTGGGGGGAGGGGCATGGACACCACTGGCCTTCTTAGAACAAAAGTGAAGTCGGCTCAGGTGGCAGTCATGGATTGCTGGAGGGTGGCTTTGCAGTTCCTCGAAAGACACCTCCAGCTTGGGCCCTTGGAGGACTCACTATCTGAGTTGAAGAGGGCTGAAAAAAGGCCTCTTTTCTTGCAGACTCTCAGTGGCCACGAGGGAGCTGTGAAGTGTCTCTGCTGTGACCAGTGGCATCTCCTTTCGGGAAGTACTGATGGCCTGGTTATGGCCTGGAGCATGGTGGGAAAGTACGAGCGGTGCCTCATGGCCTACAAGCATCCAAAGTAGGTATAGGGAAGTCCTCATTGATGAAGGTGGTACTCTGTCCTTTTCCCTCGTAGCTAGACTTTGGTTTTTGGCAGATCAGTCCTTTCCATGCTCTGCTGACCTTTTGTCCCCTCTACCTGTTCCCCATCCCCACCCCGCCCCACCCCCTCATTTGGCCATTCCCTCTCCCACCATCACTTATTTCTCTTAAGAAATAACAGTACTCAATGTGGATCTTGAGAAGTTATTGAAATGTTATGCTTGTGACACACCTGATACGTTTGTATCCGTTGTCTACTAAATTTAGGAATATTGGCAGAACTGTCCCAAAGAATGACAGTTCCAGGAAATTTAAAATACTTGGAGTTTGTTGGTCTTTACCCCAGGAAGCTTGTGTTCACAAAAGCTTAAAGTCACCCAAGGGTGACCAAGGTTTTTAAAAGTAACTTAAAGGCTTAAAGAAGGAGCTTTCTTATAAGTCTGCTGGCTACATTCCGTTCCAGGACAGCAAATGGATCTCATTTTATAATTCCAGTCCCAATTTGGTGGTGGTGGTGCTTGGAGCCAATTAAGAAGTAGTCTAAGGTCACATGAGCTTACTTGGAAGGGATACTGTGGTCAGTTCATGGTTCTTTCATGGGCATGGGTTTTATCGGCTGCTCTGGGTCCCTCTTATATACTACATGAATAATGCTTCTTCCCCTAAGGGCACTATAAAAAACTCTAGGAAACAAAATGCTATGCTAATTGATTAGAAGACTAAATGGATCTTCTAGGGGATCTATTTGGGATAGTTATTTAGTAAAATATGGCCCCAGATTTCCACATATCTTCATAGGAACCTCTTGAGCACACACTGACTTTGTGGGAAGGGGATTTGGGTCATTTTTGTGTATATTTACTCATTGTGTGTATGACTGCACCTTTGATGAGTGGGTGCTGGGCAAGGCTTCTCTTTGGTGCATTATCCAACCCTTACGTGATTATCAGTGAGCTTCTTAGCATATCATCTGGATTATCAAATTCAAGAGTCAAACTTTATGATTATCACTTGAAAATTGTAGACTTCCAAGCATGATTCTGTAGGATTTAGTTTAGTTATTGGAAAATAATCTATTCCCAGCCTCCCACTCCACCTCAGCAATGAGACCTTCTCAGACCATTCTCATTGACATTGAATGACGGCCCCAATATCTCATTCACATTGGTCCTTGGTCCCTTCACACTTACAGCAAGTCCATAGGTATGTAGAGGACATGGTCAATGTTCTTGTTTGTCAGGCCCCTCCTCTACTCATCTGTAGTAGTGGTGTGCACATGGAAGTGCTTCTAATTGACTGGTAATGAGGACCGACTTGCAGATTGCCTTTCTGGAGAGTTCTAATGATGGGACTGGTACCCATCTTTTGAATATGACATAGGTGATTATATCCTGTGTATCCATCATCATAGACTTATTATAATTATTGCCTTATGTAGTGGCCTTTTCAATGAGATAGAAGAAAAGACCTATAAACCACATTTATACTGTCTTTTATATTTATCTAGGTAGTTACCTCTACTGATGCTCTTTATTCATGCGGATTTCAGTTACTAGTAGTGTCCTTTCACTCCAGCTTGAAGGAGTCTGTATAGCATTTCTTGCTAGTGTGAACTCCTAGTTTTTGTTTATTTGGGAATATCTTCATTTCTCCATTTTTAAAAAAGATTATTTATTTATTTGACAGACACACACAGAGAGAGAGATCACAAGTAGGCAGAGAGACAGGCAGAGAGAGGAGGAAACAGGCTCCCTGCTGAGCAGAGAGTCTGATGCGGGGCTCGATCCCAGGACCCTGAGACCATGACCTGAGCCAAAGGCAGAGGTCTCAACCTATTGAGCCACTGAAACCCCTCTTCAGTATCTTTTTATACTTTATATATTTATTTGAAAACTGGGCATTTTGGATATTTTAATAGGACATCTCTGGAAATCAAATTCTTCCCCATTCCCAGGGTCTGTTTTCACTGTTGCCTATTGTGGCTTTTCTTGTGTGTTTGTTTAGTGAGTCTGTGTATTGTCTTGTTTGGCCTCTGAAGTCTCTGTTCTATTACCGTGGTGGTGACTGAGTGGAATAGGTTTATTTGAAGACCTGGAAATAAAATATCTCCCATTTTTTTTTTTTGCCAAGGGGCTCTGTATACTTGTTGAGGGAAACTTTCAACACTCTGCTAGACAGTTTACAACTCTGTCTTAGCTCTCACTTTAGTTCGCGGAGAACATCAAGGTCAGCTAAGAGTGAGTTCTTTCCTCAATGTGTGCACAGCTCTGTATATGGCCACATAGAGTCCCAGGAGTGTGTCTGAACTTTTCAAAGCCCTAATGGACATTTTATTCCCCAGCTTTAACATTACATCTTTTTGGTCAGTGTATTGCTTGCTCCAACAGATGTCTATTGCCTTAGGCAGCAGTGACTACAAGATTTGACTGTCAAGGCCTTCACAGAATACTCCCCAGGTAGCAGCTTTAGCATTGGGTGAGTTCCTACTAAAGCAAAATAAAGACAAGCTTTTTGAACTAGTCTTCCAGGAAGCCAAGAGAGAGGTCAAATAATTCATTGTGAAGGAGGTTGGTTCTGTTTCCTCTAGTACCAGGAATGTGGGCTGTTATTTTCATGGTTACCAGTGAGCTGGGGAGTTGGGAATGGGAGTTGGGTAAGTTAATATACCACAAAGTTCATTCTTCTTCTTGACACAAAGCCATTCTTCTTTGTCTGAGTACTTCTTGGGTTGCTGCAAGCCTTTGGTTATTTTCCAGAGTTCTGAAAAAGTTGATTGTGACAGTTCTTGCCAGTTTTTTCATTGTTTTCAGGGAAGGGTGGGATTTTGGAGTTCCTTCTTCCACCATTCTTTCTGACATCACTCTCTGCAGTGTCTTTTTTTTTTTTTTGAAAGATTTTATTTATTTAACAGACAGAGATCACAAGTAGGCAGAGAGAGGCAGGCAGAGAGAGAGGAGGAAGCAGGCACCCTGCTGAGCAGAGAGCCCGATGGGCGGGGCTCGATCCCAGGACCCTGGGATCATGACCTGAGTCAAAGGCAGAGGCTTTAACCCACTGAGCCACCCAGGCTCCCCTCTGCAGTGTCTTTTGATAAAGAAAGAACAAAGAAGGAGACTTAAGAAAGAAATGACTTTTTAGGGCGGAGAGAAAACCTGAATGCAGGCAGAGCTATGACAGGTTCCTAGTAACCATTATTGTGTCAGATACTGGGCTGTTTGAAAAATACCTCCATTAATTTAATCCTGACAGCAGTCCTCTGAGGCAGAAATCACTACCTCCTTTTCATAGAAGACAAAACTAAAGACTGAGAGTCATGTCACTTTTTCAAGGTTATGCAGCCAGCAAGTGGTAGACCCAAGTTTGGATCCAGGTTTTCTGATCCTAAAGCCTGTGCTCTATTATATTACTAGGCTATAATGGTATAGCCTGAAATATCAAATGCCACAGGAGCCTATGAGAAGTGTAGGTCCAGCTCCATAAAATCAATAGAGGTACAGGAGAGTCAAACCCTTCTACCAACAGGGCCATCTCTCCTAGCTCTGGATTCCAACTACAGGTAAACTAAAGTGCATTTAAGACACCAATAAATGTATTATATCTCCATCTTAGAAATAAAACTAGAACTTTGTTGGACTTCACTTATTTTTTTTTTTTTTTTTTTACACTTCAGAATGAGTGATCAATTGATGACTTGATCTATCCATCACACGAGCCACATTGGCCTTTTTGCTGTCCTTTGAACATGCTAAGCATATTCCTGCCTTTCAAAGTCTTTGTTGTTTCTATTTTGCTAGTGGTTGGGTCTTTGAAACTTCTTAATTTGGCTCTTGGATCTGATCAGGGCTAAGGCTACATGGTATGGGGTGGATGTCATGCTTTTAACCCACTGTATCAAGGATCATACTCTGCAATTGAGCTGATACTCACCATTTATTTCAACAGATATTTACTGAGGACCTTCTTCTATGGGCTAGGCATTGTGTTAGGTGCTGGGGATGCAAAGATGAAGAGGATGTGTGTTCTGCCCCAGAGAATCTTACAGTGTGCCTGAAGTTTGTGCATGTGTGTATGGGAAAGGGGAGATGGAGATTAAGTGTGGTTTTACAGAGAAGGTAGCATGTGAGTGGGGCTTGGATAGGTACAGATGACAGGGATTGAAGGACTTGATTTGCACTAAGATCCAACTAATTGGTGGCAGCAGATTCAACTTTTTAGTATCATTAACAGGAATAGGGTAATTACATTTTACAGAATTGAATACTTCAGCCTGTCTGGAGTCCCACTTGGCTGCAGCTGTTGTAGGAATGGAGGTATCTAAGTCTCCTGGTCCTCTCTCTGTTTCTGCTGGTCACTACCAAAGGGAATACCTGCGTCTCATCCCTGGATACGGTGTTTCTTCAGGATGTTTCACTGAAAGACTGAAAGTCACTAATTTTTTTTTTTTTTTTAAGATTTTACTTATATATTTGACAGACAGAAAACACAAGTGGGCAGAGAGGCAGGCAGAGAGAGAGAGAGGAGGAAGCAGGTTCCCTGCTGAGCAGAGAGCCCAATGTGGGGCTCGATCCCAGGACCCTGAGATCATGACCTGAGCCGAAGGCAGAGGCTTAACCCACTGAGCCACCCAGGCGTCCCTGAAAGTCACTAATTTAAGACCCAAAAGAAAATGCTGAGATATCAGGTTCTTGCTTCATAGAACGATGATCATTTTCCCACCTGTTCTGTTCTTTCTTTACCCAATAATGCTATTTGAAAAGGAATCCCAACATTAAGTACTTCTCTGCATGACTTTTGGAGAAGTCAGTAAGTAGGAACCAAACTGGAAGAGGAAAAACCATGACTGCCTATGTATCAGACCACCGCAAAACAAAACAAAGAGCCACGATGACATAAACCTTTGCCTGTTGCCATTTTGGGGCACTGTGACCAATTTGCAGGAAATGTGACAGCAGAACGGGAGGAGAGGGCGCAAGTATGTCTTGAGGGTTAATGGCTTACATCCGGAATTATGAAGTGACGGCAGACATCACAGTCATGACCAATGGTTCCCAGGCATGCACACAAAATCCCCCAAGCTACAAACAAACCCCCGCAGTTTCCCAGAAGACAAGTACTGCCTGTTGCTCTGTTTCCTTCCAGGGAGGTGCTCCACGTGGCCCTTCTCTTCCTCCGGGTCATCAGTGCCTGTGCCGATGGCAAGATCCGCATTTACAATTTCCTCAATGGGAACTGTCTGAAGGTGATGAAAGTCAACGGCAGAGGTGATCCTGTGCTGTCCTTCTTTATTCAGGGCAACAGGTAGGGTGGTAGGTGTGGAGGTCAGGGCTGTGAGCTCTTCCGTTTGGATCATTTTCTTCTCCTCTGGGATGCCAGCCCTGCATTTGCTGGCAGTAGGAGAGAGGGCGCCGTGGTACCCTCCAATTTTGGCTGGAAAAGGGTCAATAATCATATGGTGGGGGGCAGATCGGACGTTGCACAAAGCTTAGCAAGCAGGTGATGTCACTCAGAATTTGTTCTGGATGTCTGGGACAATCAGGCAGTGAGTACGGTATGGCTCTGCTCTAACTGGGCAGCCCGTTTGTTCCCTGACCAGCCATCTCTGATGCTCGCTTCTGACGCACAGAGACCTTTAGGTGGGAAGTGGGATGGTAGGAACAGGGGGTCCAGTGTCCGGGCAGGCAGAGCTGAGCAGCTGAGTTTTACGGAAACTAGAACTGTGACCATGTGTATGTCATATTGTATTTGTCATAGGCTAGGTTCAGGGTGATAGTATGTGAAAATACCCAAATAGAATTAACTTTTGCATTCCCTTGAGATATCCGTCCATCTTTCCTAATCATGTTGCATTCCTTTTAATGAAACCATACTGGGGCTATTTCCCATCTAAAAGGGGCAGGACTGGTAAGAAGTCTCCATCAAGGGACACTTTTTCAGTTTCAAAATAATAGTGCCATTAAAAAAAAATTTACCTCCGACCTTTTCTTTTTTATGACGTCCGAAGAGAGACATTTGCCTTTGGACCTCAGTAAAAATGAGTCAGAAAGGGAATCCTCATCGGAATGATTCTCCAAATTCCATGCTAGCATTTCTAACCAAAACAAGTCACTCTTTTTCTTTTTAATTAATTAATTAATCAAGAAAAGATTTTATTTATTTATTTGTTAGAGAAAGAGCACAAGCAGGCAGAGTGGCCTGCTGAGCAAGGAGCCTGATGTGGGACTCCATCCCAGGACCCTGGGATCATGACCTGAGCCAAAGGCAGCAGGTTAATGGACTGAGCCATCCAGGCATTCCCAAACAAGTCACTCTTTAAGAGAGTTTACACTAACCGTGAAGGTCTTAAAATTCAGCCTTTTGGAACAGAAAGGAACCCACACATGATATCTCCCTTGCTCCTTTATACTTCTAGGAGATCTAGGCAGAGAGTAGGGTAGATAACGAGCTCTGTGAACTTTGAGAATGACAGAAACCAGTGGGTGGTTGGCGGTCCCTGCTGGGGGGCTCAGGTTTAGAACTCTTTTTCCTACCAGGGCATAAACATGTGCATTAAGAAAGATGGAAATCATCCTGCTTTATAAAGCATGGCTGTTTTGTTTAAATGCAGAGCATACACAGAGACCGTGTAAGGACAGAGGGACAGAGATGGGAGGGTCAGCAAGGGAGCAGAGTCCCTCCCACTAGACTCTTTATCCCCATCACAGCAATAAAACATGGCGTTTAGATACTGTGCTTTAAAAAAAAAAAAAAAAAAAAAGTGAATTTCAAGACATCAATATACAGATTCCCTAACCTTTCTGCTTGGGGTATGCTAGGGATTTGTTACTCACTCTATGAACAGAAATTCATTTAAAAATATTTTAACTTGAGGGGCACCTGGGTGGCTCAATGGGTTAAGCCTCTGCCTTTGGCTCAGGTCATGATCTCAGGGTCCTGGGATCGAGCCCCGCATTGGGCTCTCTGCTCGGCGGGGATATTCCCCCCACCCCCGACACGCCTGCCTCTCTGCCTACTTGTGTTCTCTCTCTCTGTCAAATAAATAAACAAAATATTTTAAAAAATATTTTAACTTGAAAAGTGAAGGAATCAGAACATACGTGCCCTGCTTAATTTTCAAGAGGACCCTTTTCCCCGCCCCCCCATTGCCAGACTGCTACCGTTCACCACTCCAGACCCTAACAGCCTCCACCCCCTCTTTGTACAGCCACATCTCAGGCACTGTTCCCTCGGGCTTATGGTTGGTTGGGACAGTACTGGAAATGCATTTTTGGAGGCTGGGCAGTGGTGGCCTTCTTGCCTTTTGTGGGCCATCTTGTTGTTTCGGTTCCAGGATGGTGATCAACACTGAGAGCAATATTCTCATGTTCCAGTTTGAGAATATAAAGTGGCAGTACTCCATGGACCAGGCCAAACAAAAGAAGAAAGATAAAGATGAGGACAGGGAAGAAAATGACCTCACAGAAGTCGCCTCCAGGTCTAGCACTCAGGTTTTCAGCCCGAGGGACTCGATGTCCAGTAAACAAACTGTGGGCCAGGAGTCCCTGTTAAGTAAATCATACAGGTCCCGAGTTTTCCTGAAGGACACCCGGGCACCTACAGGTAAGGGGGCTGAATCCCAGGCCACCTCGGTGGTTCGTAATGGAGCAGGTGGTGGTGGTGGTGGTGGCGGGACTAGCTTCTCTGTAGGATATTTTAGCCAATGATTTCTTGATGATGTAAATCCTTACTACTAAGGAAGGTGGGATCCTGTTCTCCGGCTCAAGAGAATCTCCTGATTTTCAAGGCCTGGGTTTACCAGACATACTAGAATCTTTGTATAGTAGATAACACTGATCCTTTGTACTTGCCTTTCAAACCAGAAACCACCAACACTCTCCACCCCATCCAAACATACATTACATAATAATTTACTTCGAACAGAGACAAGCTATTACTATGCCACAGAATAATGTTCTAAGCAGAATGTATTATCTCTAGAGTCCTGATTGATAGCATGCATTCCCAGAAAATATTAGTATGAAGCAGAAATGTGTGTGTGTGTGTGATATGGGATGCCATTTAAGACACAAAGAATCATTTAGGTGTGGGCTAGAGTATCCAGACTCCTTCCTTTCACCTGTCCTGCATTTGGCATGTGGAACTCGATCCACAGGTCTACAGAGAACATCAAGAGGTCACATCCTGGTATGTTACACAGACAAATGATCAGCTCTCTTTGGAGGACAGAGGCCAGCTGGTATAGATAATGTGTAAAGCTTGACAGTCAGTTGAAAAAGTGGGTGAGAGGGAAGGCAGGAGCCAAAGGCTACAGCTGGGTTATCTAGTGTCATACGACAACAAACAACAAGGTGACAGTCTGGGTGAGAATCAGCCAAATTACCAGCTATGCCCCCATTATTTAGACCTCATTGAATGATGTAATTACAATGATTTCCTCCCCAATCTTCATTTAGAAGTCTTCTCAGAGGGACCTAAAAGTCAAAGAAAGTCAAAATCACCCCAGAGGGATGGCAAGAAGAGAGTGAGCGCTCTTTCTAAGGAAGTATGCGGCATTTATGGTGGGCAAGAGAGTTTGGAAGCAAAATCCCTCGCAGGAGATACAACGAACGGTGATATTTTACTCCAGATCAGGGGCAACACCCCATCTTCCCCTCTCTCTATTGCTCACTCTCTCTGTTCCATCCAGTTTTTCAGCAAATCAGTGACCCTTTGAGAATTCAGGAAGGATAAAATGTCTGACTTTTCTTAAGGGGGGGCGGTTTCCTTAATTGTCCCCTTATTAACTTGAGGCCACAGCACGAACACCTTTGTAAGAGGTGCCTTTCCGGTTTGGGGCTCACAGCCTGCCTCCCATGTCAGGCCACTGAAACTTCTCATTTCTTGGACTGGTGTGTCATCATGAATAGGGTGTCCCTTTGTTGTTTTTGAGAGAGATTTTGGTATAGATTTAAAATGCCTTTCCAATATTTTTTGGCTAATATAATAGTGGTTCTTTGAATCAAACTCCCTGGAGAGACCAGCTTCAGGGTGAGGGTGAAACAGTTAAGTTTTAAAAGGGCTGTACTAACAATGGGAATCCTTGAATATACCTATGTTTATGTACCTGTATCAGTATGCCTGTAGGGTAAAGTCTTAGGAGTTGCATTGCTGAGCCAAAGTGCCTTTAAAAATCTGGAAGATAATAGGGCACCTGGATGGCTCAGTTGGTTAAGTGGCTGGCTCTTGGCTTTGACTCATGTTGTGATCTCAGGGTCATGAGATCTAGCCCTGTGTTGGGACTCTATGCAGAGTCTGCTTCAGGTTCTCTCTCCTTCTGCCCTTCCCACTCATGCTTTCTCTCAAATAAATAAAATTTTAAAAAATTGGAAAAAAAAAGAGGTGGTGTATACACACACACACAGAGAGAGAGAGAGAGAGAGAGAGAGAGAGGAATATTACTCAGTCATGAAAAGGGAATGAAACCTTTCCATTTGCAACCACATGGATGGATCTAAGGGATATAATGCTAAGTGAAATAAAAGAGAAAGACGGATGTTGTATGATTTCACTCCTATGTGGAATTTGAGAAATGAAACAAATGGAACAAAGAAAAAAAGACCAAAAAAACAGACAGACCCTTAACTGTAGAGAACAAACTGATGGACACCAGGTGGGGGGTGGGTAAAATAGGTCAAGGGTACGTGATGAGCACTGGGGAAAGTACAGAATCACTGTATTATACACCTGAAGCTAATATAAATTGTACATTCAGTATACTGGAATTAAAAATGTTTTTAAATAATAAAAAAAGAGGAGGACACTAGCATAACTGATAAATTTTCTTTGGATTAAAAAAAAATTAGATGGATGCCTCGGTGGCTCCATTGGTTAAGCATCTGACTATTGATCTCAGCTCAGGTCTTGATCTCAGGATCATGAGTTCAAGCCCCACCTTGAGGGGGTTACTTAAAAAATAAACAAATAAAAATTTAAGAAGTTTAGAAAGATATTACCATAGTCACCCTTAAAAAATGATATATCGATTTATAGTCCCACCAACAATGCGTAGAGCTCCTACTCTACCCATGCCCAAATACGTGTTATCCAATCATTTTGTGCTTGCTTATATGATAAGTAAAAATGATATTTGCATTTTTTTAAGTTGATCACTAATGAAATGTCCACCAGTGGGCAATGACTAAGTCAATATGGAAAAATTCATACTGTGGAATATTATCTAATAGCTAAAAATTGTATCATGAGGACCCACATACGGTGACTTGGAAAGAGATTCACAATAGATTATTATACAAAAAAAGACATCTTAATGAACAATGAGTCATCACAATTCCTTTTTTAAAAAATTTGACACACAGGTCAACAGTTTCAGATGTACAACACAATGATTTGACAAGTTTATACATTATAGTGTGTTTACAAGTCTAGCTGCCATGTATCCCCATATATATCCCTATTACAGTATCATTGACTGCATTCCTTATGCTATGCCTTTTATTCCCATGATTTATTCATTTCCTTACTGGAAGCCTGTGTCTCCTACTTCCCTTTACCCATTTTGCTCAGTCCCCATCACCTTCCTTCTGGTAACCATCTGTTTGTGCTCTGTATTTATAGGTCGATTTTTTAATTTGTTTATTCATTTTTTTAAAGATTCCACTTATGAGTGAAATGATGTATTTGTCTTTCTTGGTCTGACTTATTGCACTTAGCATAATACCCTCCAGGTCTACTGTGTTGTTCCAAATGGCATGATCTCATCCTTTTTACGGCTGTGTAATATTCCTCTGTGTGTGTGTGACCATTGAGTATGATGTTAGCTATGGGTTTGTCATATATGGCCTTTGTTATGTTGAGGTGTGTTCCCTCAAACTCGACTTACTTTCTTTCTTTCTTTTTTTAAGAAAAATAAATAAAACCTTTAAAAAAAAAAGAATGGGTTTAACTTTCATGCATAACTACTTACCAGTTTTCATGGCACACTCTGACTTGCTTTTGTTTTCTTTTCATTTTTGAAAACCCAGAGGACGAGGAGAAAGTTCCACCTGGAGACTTGATCAGGCGCTCAAAGAAAAAGCGCTGGCAAATCCCCATGTCGCCCGACCAGTTCCTTCTCACGGTGAATGCCCTGCAGCGGGCCCATAAGTCAGGGGAGTTTGCCTATCCCCAGAGGCCTCGAACCCAAGTCATTGATGCCTGGGGACCTTCAATTTCACACCCAAGGAAGGTCCTGAATTTCAAAGGAATATCAGTCCAACAGGCAGTTAATAGGTTGCGACATAGCAACCCACCCATCGACGTGAAGCAAACCAGTATTCCCCTGGAGATCCAGAAACTGCAGCCCAACCTGAAGAACTCTTTGCACAGTCCCCAAGTCCAGTCCACCATACCCCAGCCTGTGATCGTCTACCCCAGATTTGCTGGTGGCCTTAAGGGAGAAGACCAAGCGACCGGCCCCGTCGGCGGGACAGTGCGTAGCTGTAGCCCTTTAACCAGCCTGCAGGTCATTAAACCGAACCGCATGCTGGCTCCCCCCGTGGGCACGAGAACCAAGTCCATCAAGAAAGATCGACCTCGCTTCTACACGACCCTTGATCCCTTTAGAATGAACACCGAGTTCATGTTGTTGACCGTAAAGGAGGAGAAGGAGTACAGGGAGGCCAAAATGAAGGAGTTCCAGGCCAGAAAGCCCAGAGACGTGGTCAGTCCAGAAAAAGCCAGCAGAGCTGCCTGGATCAGGAAGATCAAAGGCCTGCCGATCAATCATTTCATGAAGCAAGGGAAGACAGCAGCCCCTGAACTTGGACAAAACGTATTTATCTGAACCAGCTTTGGGAAATGAACATCTTACAATAAACAGAGAACCCAAGTGGATGTTGGTGTTTGTCCTTTTTGTTTTGCTTGTTTGTTTGTTTATTTTGGATTGTCCCTTGGCCGTGTGGGAGGTAGGTCTTAATCATCTTCCTATAAGCCCAAAGACTGGTAAGATCAAATCAAGAAAACAGAGGCAGGGAGGGGGGTGTTGCTGGGAGAGACTGGCATCTGTAGTCCCACTGGTAACCAGTTAATGAAACTTATGAAAATCCAGCTTCAGGTGGGTGATGGGAAAGTGACCTTTGGAAATTAGATACCACTCATCACCACCAATTTAGTGCCATCGTTCTGGTAGCAAATGAACTGATGGGATTGTATAATAAGAATGCACTGGAATTCCCTGGTATTTTCGCACAGAAGCCTGATGAAACTCAATGACTTAAGAATCTATTTTTTTTTTTTTAAAGATGTTATTTATTTATTTGACAGAGACGCAGCGAGAGAAGGGACTACAAGCAGGGAGAGTAGGAGAGGGAGAAGCAGGCATCCCGCCGAGCATGGAGCCTGATGTGGGGCGCCATCCTAGAACCCTGGGATCCTGACCTGGCCGAAGGCAGTCGCTTAACAACTGAGTCACCCAGGCCAGGCACCCCTTCAGTTAAGAATCTAAAAGGAGACCTATTGCATTTGAGAACATTATGTGTTCTTTTCCTTCTCAGGGCTAACGTCTATGGAACAGAATTGACCATATTCATCTTTTCTTCAAAGAGGGACACTAATATGGGGCACCTGGGTGGCTCAGTGGGTTAAAGCCTCTGCCTTCGGCTCTCAGGTCATGGTCCCATGGTCCCAGGATGCTGGGATCGAGCCCCACATCCGACTCTCTGCTCAGCAAGGAGCCTGCTTTCCTTCCTCTCTCTCTGCCTGCCTCTCTGCCTACTTGTGATCTCTGTCTGTCAAATAAATAAAATCTTTAAAAAAAAAAAAAAGAGGGACACTAATATCAAGTGTGTTGATGTTTCCACTCAGACCTTCCAAGGATGGTGTCAGGGACCAGGCAGGTAATTGAAAAGGGTGTCGCACACTATGGGAGTTATAGCCCATTGGAGAGCTCAAGTCCTATCCAAAGGGGTAGCTTCTCCTTGGTGGTTCAGCATGAACATCAGATGGTGTAGGATAATAGAAAATATATATTGGTCTCTTCCCCTAGTTCCTGGCATAGAGTTTCTGAAATCCTTATAAATTTCTAACTGATAGAAACATAGGAGCATCTTTTGTTTTAATGAGGGGACTCCAAGTGGGCTCCTGGATGGCTCCCCCAATCCTCCAAAGAGGAGAGAGGGGGGCTGGAAATAGAGTTAATGATCCCTCATGCCTACGTGATGAAACTTCTATAAAAACTCAATATCATGGGATTCAGAGAGCTTCCAGGTTAGTGAAGACATCCATGTACTGGGTGAGGTACCCCAATGCCATGGACCCTCCCAGACCTGGCTCTTTGTGTCTGTATCTGGTTGTTCATCTGAATCTTTAAATAAACTGGTACATGTAAGTTTCCCTGAGTTCTGTGAACCCCTCTAGCAAATTAATTAAACTCAGGAAGATCTGAAGGAGCCCAGGTTGGCTCTGGGCTCAGTGTGGGGTTGGCTTCAGAGTCTTTCTCCCTCTCCCTCCCATTCACTCACTGTCTCAAATAAGTAAATAAAATCCTAAAAAAAGAGTTAACGCAGCACTAGTAAACAGCCATGTAAAAATTGTGATTTCTATGGAAAGGATCCCCTCAATGAAGGAAATGTGCTAACACACATTATTCCATGAGTCTCCCAACAGCCCTCTGATGTGGGCCAGGCAGACAGGATATTGCTACGGTCACATTGTTATAATCACAGTTTCAAAGAAGATATGAGGTCCCTGAATGTCAGGTCCTTCACGGAGCAAAATGACATCTCCAGCGATTAAACTTAAAACAGTAGTAAGAATTACATTCACTATTTACTAAGCACACTGAACCTGTTCAGATACCATGAGCATCCCCACTTTATAACTGAGGGAAGACGTACATTGAGGTTAGCTGGGTACCTGGAAAACTGGGGACTCAAACCCATGCTCTCAACCTCTATTCCTGTTTCCTGGCCTGTTTTCCTCCCACGATAAAACTCTTCATTGTGGAGCGCCTGGGTGCCTCAGTAGATTAAACCTCTGCCTTCGCCCAGGTCATGATCTCAGGGTCCTGGGATCGAGCTCCACATGAGCTCTCTGCTCAGCAGGGAGCCTGCTTCCCTCCCCATCTCTCTCTCCCTGCCTCTCTGCCTACTTGTGATCTCTGTCGGTCAAATAAATAAAATCTTAAAAAAAAAAAACCAAAACAGTACTCTCCATCGTATACAGTCCTCTGCCTGGTTTCTTCTTAATGCCCTTCCACCTCTTCGCAAGAGCGAAGTTGCTTCTATAATTTAAGGTACACATAAAATAATGTGAATTATAGAAGCGAAGTTGCTTCTATACTTTAAGGTACACATAAAATAATGCAGGTACACATGTTGTAAAACATTCAAACAAAATGCAACTGTATTATAGTAAGGCCCGTTCCCCACACCCCTCGCTCTCGGGTATACCAATGCGAGCAACCACATCCCCACGTGCCAAACCACAAAGCTTTCACCCTGAAGTTGACCGAGCGTAGGGGAGCGTTGCTGATGCTGTTAGAAGCGAGCCTGTCTTTGGTTCCAGCTTGGACCAGTCCGCGCTTCCCCGCCCACTAAACGCACTAGCCCAGGCCCGCCCCCGCCCCGCCCCTGGGCCGCCCGCCCCGCCCCGAACGCCCCGCTCACACGTCGCCCCACCCCCGAACCGCCCACCACCCTGGCGCTTGCCTAGTCCCCGAGTTCGCCCCGCCCTCTGAGTTCGTCCCACCCCGGAAACCCCGCCCACATGCTCGCTCCGTTCCGGGGCCGCTGTTAGCCCTCCCGCTCCGTCCCGAACTCGCCAGGCCGTCAGGACGCCAGCCTTCCTCGCGCTCCGCCCCGAGCTCGTCCCGCCCCCCCGTTACTCCCCCCGCCTTCCGCGAAGCACCTGGAAGCGGAAGTGGGAGTGGGCTGGGCTTGTGCTTTGCTCCTCCCCTCCTGTGGCGACCAGGTCACCTCAGCCGCGACGCTTACGTGGCTCCCGGAAGTGGGGCCGGCGTAGGGCCGTCATGTTGCAGCAGGTGAGGTTCTGGGGGCGCTCTGTGAGGGTGGGTGTGGCTGGGCGCCGGGTCCGCGGGGTCCGAGGAGTGCGAGTCTGGCGGCCCAGGGCCATTGTACCCGCAGCCCCACTAGCCGACTGAGCCCGGGGGCGCGGGGGGGGGGGCGCGTGTGGGCGGAGGGCCGCGGGCGGCTGTCTGGGGAGCGCCGCCTGCAGCCCGGAGACCTTTTGTGGAGGCGGAGGATGGCAGGCTGCGCGTCGGAGGCACAGCGCAGGTGTGCAGGGTGTGCACGGGTGTGTGCAGAGCGCAGTGCCAGCCGACGCGGGGCGCTGAGTCGCTCGGGCGCTCTGCTGCGGAAAGTGAAGTTGCTGGCGGTCTGGCTTTCCCCAGGCGGTCGGGGACTCTGAGGGGTGCACCGCGATCCTGTGGGAGTAGGAGACCCCGCCAGGGCCCTAGCATTCAAGTGTCCGTTGCCGAAGTGACTCTAGTGGTGATTGCTTATCACTTCGGCGAAAACGTCTGTCCCCTTAGAATTGATTACAGTTTACAGGTTGACGACCAGCGATGAGTACGACAAATTTAATCCCTTCCCGTGTTAAAACCTTTTTCCTGTTTATAGTGCACTTTCCCTCAAGGGTATAGGTATTATTATTTTTTTTTGTTTGTTTGTTTTGTTACTGAGGGATTGCTGTGGCCCAGGCACTCCCTGTTCTGGGCCTTGGGATAGGGTTTTGAACGATTCAGACAGGTTTATGGTGCCGGGGGTTGGGGGCTTGTGGATGCGTTGGGGTGCGGAGTTCGGTAAAGATAGCGACAACATAGTGATGTCATAGCAAGAATTTGAGAAGTAGGACACCTTTAGAATTGATGATCAGGAAAGACCCCTGAGGAGGTCGCTTGAGTGGAGAAGTTCCAATGATGGTTAGATGCGGCTTTCAGAACCTGCACCCAGGCTGAAGGGCACCACGCAACCGTACTGACTGTTCCCACTTTAAGTGTGTGACCGTGAACCTCACATGCGCGGTCTCTTAATGTTGCCAGGCAGTCATCACCACAGTCCCATAAGCTCCTCACCCTCCCACCCTTCTGGGCCGCTCCTGAGATTTCTCATTCTTCAGACCTTCCACATTTTCCCCCTTGTCCTCTAATTCTCATGTCACCGGAAAAGTGGAAGGCATCAGAAGAGAATTTCACACCATCTGCCTCCTGCATCTGTGCTCATGATCTCCCATAGACTCTGCCTTCTTTTTCCTGTCTGTGCTCTATCCTTAGGCCATGCCCTCTATGTGTGCACTCTGGTCCTCTGGAAGGCAGTACTCCAGCAATTCTCCCCTTGCTCTTCTGCATCAGGTGTTTTTTTTTTTTTTTTTTCCATTTTTAAAAGCTTTAGGGGCACCTGGGTGGCTCATTTGCTTAAGCGTCTGACCCTTGATCTCAGCTCAGGTCTTAATCTCAGAGTCCTGAGTTGGGTTCTGCTGGGTGGAGCCCACTTAAAAAAAAAAAAAAAAAAAAAAAAAGGTGCCCTGCTGGCTCAGTGGGTTAAACCTCTGACTTCAGCTCAGGTCATGATCTCAGGGTCCTGGGATTGAGTCCCGCATTGGGCTCTTGGCTCTTGGAGAGCCTGCTTCCTCCTCTCTCTCTCTGCCTGCCTCTCTGCCTTCTTGTGATCTCTCTCTCTCTGGTGTGTCAAATAAATAAATAAAATCTTTAAAAAAAAAAAGCTTGTTTAAGTTAACATGTAAATGTGCTTTAATGTCTTGTCTTGAAAAACTTCATTCTATGTACCCTTTCAACTCCCCCCCCCCCATTTTTTGTTCCTTAAGATTTATTTATACTTGTCTCTTACTTGTGTTCTTTCTTGTGTCCAGTCTAGTCTGGTTTTCTCCTACTTCCCTCTGCCATCTTGAAACTGCTGTTAATGTGGTCACTGATGATTCGCTCGAAAGACAGTGGTCTCTGGTTTTCATCCTACTTGTGAGCAGCATTTCACACAGTTGATCTGATCTTCCTCCTGGAAACACTTTCTTCACTTGGCTTCCAGGACACCACCTCCTGGTTCAGCTCCTACTCCTGAGCACTTCCTTTTCAACCCCAGTGCTTATTCCTTCTCATCTTTTTGATTTATAGATATTGGTGTGCTCAGAGTCTGTCTTGGTGCCTGCACTTTTAGCTGTTCAGGGCGAAAATTTTGGAATCTTCCTTAACTTGTTTTCTCTTATCCCATATTCAGCCTATTAGCAAAATCTGTCATTTCTACGTTTATTTTTTAAAGATTTTATTTATTTATTTATTTGAGAGAGAGAGAGCGTGTGCACACACCCAAGCATGAGCAGGGGGAGAGGCAGACTCCCCACTGAGCAGGTAGCCCAGTGCGGGGCTCGATCCCTAGACCCTGGGTTCGTGACCTGAGCCAAAGGCAGACGCTTAACTGACTGAGCCACCCAGGTGCCCCTCATTGCTACTTTAAAATGCATTTGGAATCTGGATGTGTTTCACCACCCGCACTGTGTCCACACTAGACCATACCATGACTTCTTGGCTCCATTATTGGATTAGCCACTCAAACCATCCTTACAGCTTTGTGCCTTTATCTTTCCCTTTCCCTTCCAGAATTTCCATATAGTAGTCAGAATTTTCCTTTTAACACCTAAATTGGAATATGATGGTCTTTTTAAAAATTTAATTAATTAATTAATTATTTGACAGACAGAGATTACAAGTAGGCAGAGAGGCAGGCAGAGGGAGAGGAGGAAGTAGGCTCCCTGCTGAGCAGAGAGGCCGATGTGGGACTCGATTCCGGGACCCTGGGATCATGACCTGAGCCGAAGGCAGAGGCTTTAACCCACTGAGCCACCCAGGTGCCCCGGAATGTGATAGTCTTATGCGCAGAACATACTAACGGTTACCCTTTTCAGTTTAAAAAAAAAAAAAAAGTCCTTAAGCCAGCATCTTCAGCTTAAATGTCCAAAATCAGACTCCAGATTTCACCCAGATATTGTGCCCATAGCCTTCCCCATCTTAGTAAATGCATCTCCGGAAGTGCAGAACTATTTGTCTTTTTGTTTCAGGCTGTACCACTTAAAACCGTGCCTGGCACTCAGTATTTAATGAGAATAAGGCAGTCTTTCAAAGAACAGGGTGAGAGGAAAGAGTGTTCTAGATAGAACAAATGTAAAAGGACCCAGTGGGGTACAAGTTTGGTATGTTTAAGAAACTAAAAGAGACTAGTCTGGCAGGGGCTTAGATACTGTATAGTTTTCCTTTTGCTGTAGATTACCATAAATTAAGTTGTTTCATACAAATTTATCATGTCACAGTTTGGGTCACAAGTCCAAAATGCGTCATAAGGGCTAACTAACATCAAGGTATTGGCTGGGCTGTGTTTCTTCTGGAGGCTTTAGGGGAGAGTCTTAGATTCGTCTTTGCCTTCGCCAGCTTTTAGAGGCCATCTGCATTCCTTGGCTGATGGTCTTCTCAAGCTTCAAAGTCAGCAGCACAGCATCTTCAAATCTATTTATCTCTGATATCTTCTGCTTTACAGGATCTCAGTGCCCTCTCTGATCCTCTTGTGTTCCTCTATAAGGACCAATGTAATGATGTAACTGGGCCCAACAGAATAGGATGTTCTTCCCCTCTCAAGATCCTTAATTTGATCGCATATGCAAAAAATCTTTTTGCTAAGTAAATTTACATATTTACAAGTGCCAGTCATTAGAACCAGGATGTCTTTGGCAGGAGGGAGAGGAAGCATTATTCAGTCCATCACAGTTCCAGAAGGCAAAGTAAACAGCCTGAGATAAGGTCCTCTAGGTGGGCAGGACCAGATCATGATGGGTCCAGGTAGGGAGTCAGTTTTTCAGTCAAAGTCCTCTGTGTTTTCAGTAGGAGGATGATATGATCTAAGTGGGAATGGTCACCCTGGCTGCTGGGTATAGATTGGACTGTTGGGGTCAAGGGCAGAAGTCTCAGTTTTTTAGTCCGTTGGATCATACAGTGGATCTCAATTTTGTCTGCAGATTATTATCATCTGGGGGCTTAAAAAAAATCCAGATACATAGACCACACTCCAGACCAGTTACATCTGAATCTTGTAATTCAAGGGGACCAAGGCATCAGGATTTTTTTTTCCTTTTTTTTTTTCTTTTTGAAAGCACCCCAGGCAATTCCAGCCTGTAAACTAAAGTTGAGAACCACTGGTCTCAGGTCTCTGAGTCCATTTTCCTTTTTTTTTTTTTTTTAAAGATTTTTTTTTTTTTTAATTTAATTGACAGAGATCACAGGTAGGCGGAGAGGCAGGCAGAGAGAGAGGAGGAAGCAGGCACCCCACTGAGTGGAGAGCCCGATGCAGGGCTCGATCCCAGCACCCTGGGATCATGATCTGAGCCGAGGGCAGAGGCTTTAACCCACTGAGCCACCCAGGCACCCCCATTTTCCTTTTAAAGCTTCAGCTCACACATCTGCATCTTTAGATATGTCACACATCACACACCTTTAGCTCACACACTGCGTCTCTGGGCTCCTTGGCCATTCCCTGCACATACCTGTGTGTTTCCACTCTCTGCCTTTGAAAATCTACCTAGTCAAGGGACTGGACTGAGCAGGAGGCCTCCTTGCTCTGTCCACACCCAGCGCAGACACTCTCCTCCAGAACCCTGTGCTCCCATTTGCACTTGTATTTCTCCCAACTCTGATCACGGCCTGCAGTTGCTTCCTTTGTGCATTTGCTCATGCCTTTGATAAATATTGTACTGCCTGGCTGCGTGCTCTGCTGGACACTACTACAATGCAGTGACACTCCCTGCTCTCTAGTGGCTTGGAGTCTAGATGGAGGTAGTCCTTGGAGACCTGAAGATACCCTGACATAGTTGTACAAGTGGACATTCGTCCTGTGTTCAGGGAACATGGGAAGTGGGAGGCCTGGGGGTTGCAGGGAGAGTGTCTCAGCTCTTTCAGTATTTTATCTGAAATATGAAAGCTAGATCTGGTGTTGCCTGACGGTGAACTTTGTAGGGGATGCAGAAGGGAAGAGCTTTCTGGGCAGGGAACAAACACGAGAGGCAGACAGATGGGAAGCCATGGTGTTTTCAGAGAACATGTCTTAGCAGTGTTGTGGCACTGCCCGGTAGGAGGGAGAGTCAGAAGATCATGACGTGTCTTGTACTGTACATGGAGGAGTTAAGTTTTACCTGATACATGTAGGAGAGCTGTTGAAAACATTTGCAGAGGGGAATGACATGGTGTGACCTTCCTGTTAGAAGAATGACTCTGTGGGTACATGAGGGTCCGGAATTGGGCAGGGATGAGGTAAGGGCAGGTGAGTGGTGGGTGGTTGGCCCTAGGTCTGGTGTCAAGGAAGGTTTGTTGTGGTTGAGGCTGAAACGGTGAGTTGAGATGTAAGCCACCCTTCCAATCTAAGGCTATGAAAGGGAGGAATGTTGTGGGGGGAGAGCGAAAGGGGAGGTTCAGGATCAGGGTTTTTTTTTTTTTTAATTTAAATTCAGTTTAATTAACATATACAGTATTACTAGTTTCAGAGGTAGAATTCAGTGGTTCATCAGTTGCATGTAACACCAGTGCTCATTATATCACGTTCCCTCCCTAATGTCCGTCATCCATTTACCTCATCCCTCCGCCTCCCCTTCAGCAATCCTCAGTTTGTTTCCAGTTAAAGAGTCTTATGGTTTGCTTCTCTCTCTTCTTTCAACATTCTATCTATTTATTTGTTTGACAGAGAGAAAGAGTCCACGTGCATGTACAGTGTGGAGGGGCATAGGCAGAGGGAGATGCAAACTCCCTCCTAGGCAGGGAGAGCTATGTGGGACTCAGTCCCAGGACCCTGGGATCATGACCTGAGCCAAAGGCAGATGCTTGCTTAACTGACTGAGCCACCCAGGCACTCTTCCTCTTTGTTTTTGACTTATTTTTTTTTCCCGTTCCTGTGTTCATCTGTTTTATTTCTTAAATTCCACATATGAGTGAGATCATATGATAATTGTCTTTCTCTGACTTATTTCGCTTAGCACAATACCTTTTAGCTCAGTACACATTGTTGCAAATGGCAAGATTTCATTCTTTTTGATGGCTGAGTAATGTGTGTGTGTGTGTGTGTGTGTGTGTACGTACACGTATGTACACACCCCACAGCTTTAGCCATTCATCAGCTGATGGACATCTGGGCTCTTCCCATATTATGGCTATTGTAGACGTCAGGATCAGGGTTTTTAAAACATCTTTTTCAAGCAATAAATGATCTCTGAAAAAGTTCATTTGCTGATTGGAAAGATGCAGTAGAAAGACCCGCAGATACAAGAAAGTGTAAGTGAAGGGGAAATTGATGGAGGAACCCCCCCGAGGAGGCAGGAAAAGAAGAGATTCCAAGCCCAACAGTTGCTTTCACTGTGGATAGAGTGGGATAGAAATGGTGAGAAGAGTTCAGGGAAACAAGGGTGCAGGCAGGTGATTTCGTGAAGGAGCCAAAAGCATCAGGTGTGTCCCACAATGGTCTCTGCTTTCTCTGCGACTGGTGAGAGAGCAGCCAAGAGTGCTCGGGGGAAGTTTGCGGGAGCATCATTGACACCCCAGGGGTTTCTCATGGGGCTCAGCAGCAGGGGAGCAATGGCTAGTTGCCAGGTGATCCTGGGGTGCCCTCTCCCTAGCTTGTCAATCCTCCAATGTCCGTGACCATGTCTGTCTTTTGTCCACCATTTGGACTAGCGCGCTGCCTTGTGTGTAGGAGGCACGCGAGTACCGAATTTCATCTTGCTTCATGGATATTCAATTTTCCTGCTAGGACAGTAATGATGACACCGAGGATGTTTCCCTGTTTGATGCGGAAGAGGAGACAACTAACAGACCAAAAAAATCCAAGATCAGGTAGGAAGATGTAAGAGTGTGTGAGTACCCGGGGCTGTTCAGTGTGTAGGCGGGAGCCAGCCGATGGATTCAGGGCAGAGTGGTGGTTACATACTTGTGAGTAGTGGACATGGCTCGTTTGAGCTTTGGTCTGAGACAAAGAGGACATTTCAGATTTTCTTTGAGTATAACTGGCCTATGGAATTGTACTCGGTGCCGAGTTTTCATATCTGTGAATCCATTTTTGTGAACACTGGTGTTTGTACTTCAAACTGCGCCATAGAAATAGAAACACACCATTTCTTTAGTTTCTGTAGACCTGTTCTGTTTTGATTTATTGTGTGAATTTCAGAATCACATCTTTTATCTATAAAATAACATGAACATGTCAAGCCAGACATATTTCTATTCCAAATTTAGTTCCCTCTAAAGAAAGTCACTTACTGCAATCAAATTCCACCTGACCTTTGAAAGCATGCTGAGTGAGAGATGCCAGGCACAAAAGACCGCATATTGTATGATTTCATCTATGTGAAATGTCCACAATAGGCAAATCTGTAGAGACAGCGGGACATGAGTGATGGCTGATGGCTGGAGAGGAGTAGGGTTCGGGGTGGATGAAGAGGGACTGCCAGTGGGTATACAGTTGCCTTTGGGGGTAATGAAGAAGTCCTAAATGTGATTGTGGTGATGATTGTACTGTTCTGTGAATATACCAAAAAAACCACTGGTGTATAGACTTTAAATATATGATCGTATGGTATGTGGATTATACCTCAATAAAGCTGTTAAAAAAGCAAAAACAAGTCTACCTGATAGTTACTTTGCCTTAAAGCCTGAAGTGATTTCTGAGGGCCCAGGAATTCTTTTTATTTTTATTTTTTAAGTAATCTCTGCGCCTAACAAGGGGCTTGAATTCATGACCCCAAGATCAAGAGTCACATGCTCTTCTGACTGAGCCAGCCAGGCACTCCTGAATTAGTTTTTTATGTGAAAATAGGATTTAATCCCAAGAGTATAGTTTCCTTAATTTTCCAAGCTTGGCAAAGTTTCTCATTATATGTTTTGTGAAAGTTTATATTCAGTGAGATGTTAAAGTCCTGGTTCCTTAGTGTATTTTCTGTGACAGCAGAGCCTAGTCAAAAAGGGGACTTACAAACACAGAAAAGTAGGCGATTTGCTTCTTCCTCCAGTCATCTCTTTTGTTTTGACAAAACTCTGCATGGTTATGTTATGGCTGAAACGTTGTTCATCTCTGTCTGCAGTACCTGTGGTGAAATGTAATTGCATTTCTTTTGTTATGTTTTGGTTTTCAGACACCCAGTGGCATCATTTTTCCATTTATTCTTTCGCGTCAGTGCAATTGTAGTCTATCTTCTCTGTGAATTGTTCAGCAGCAGCTTTATTGCCTGTATGGTGACAATTATCTTGTTGTTGTCATGTGACTTTTGGGCAGTCAAGGTAGGTTCGATCGTTTTTATTTTAATTGTGTTTGATACGATAAGATTGAATGATGCATGAACTGTGGGGAAAAAAATGACCCTTAGCAATTTGGATTTGTGTTAATGTTTCTTTTTGTTGTCTACCTTAGCCCTCATTTTGTGTTAATATCATCAGATCACATGTGGGTTATTATATTGGTGACTTGTCTGTGCCTATGTCAGACTACGTCAGCTTTAAAATTAAACAGACAGAATGTGACTAGCAGCTGCAAAGTCTGTATACTGCTTCTCATTCAGACCACACCTGTAGGTGTACTGTGTGTGATTTCTGGGTAAGGGCCCAGGATAGATCACGCACAAATTCTTAAGGAATGCGCACCCTTTGCAAAGGCTGCTGTGCGTTTTAGGGAGGTGTTTCTCAGCCAGGACCAATTTTATCCCCCAGAGGACGTTTATCCATGTCTGAAGACATTTTTGGTTGTCACAGCTGGGGTTGGGGGAGGTGCTTTGTTGACATCTCGTGGGTAGAGGCCAGGGATGCTGCTAAACATGTTAAGATGCACAGGACAGTCCCTTCAACAAAGAATTATCTGGCCTCAAATATCCATAGCGCTGAGGTGGAGAAACCCTGTTGGAAGGGATAGGAAGTAGTAAGAAATGGCTTTAAACTCAAATACAGTGATAGGTAGGAAGATGGATGAATAGACAGGTACCTCAATAGGTGGAGGTATGTTAAAGTAACTAGTAAAATATTAAACGTAGACTCTAGTGGTAGGTATGTGGGTGGCCACTGTAAAATTTGACTGTTCTATTTTTGGAAATTTTCATAGTAAAGTGGTGGGGAAAAAAAGTCAAAGATAACAACAACAACAAAGGCCAAAGCTAATTTTGGGATTTCAGAGACATGTGTATTGATTAAGAGACCAGGAAGATGTTATAGATCCATTTGCAGCCACCAGCCCTGCCATTTTAGACCTCCTGATTCTTTCAGACACCAGAAGTGGCTGTTTTGGTGGTTGTCAGCTTCCACAGGCCGCAAAACACGGAGAATGAGGATTTTAATAAAGATTTCTTTTATTTCGGCTTTTCTTTTTTTTTTTTTAGAGAAAGATTTTAGTGATTTATTTGACAGAGACACACACAGTGAGAGAGGGAACACAAGTAGGGGGAGTGGGAGAGGGAGAAACACGCTTCCTGCTGAGCAGGGAGCCTGATGTGGGGCTTGATCCCAGGACCCTGGGATCATGACCTGAGCTGAAGGCAGCCGCTTAGCCCACTGAGCCACTCAGGTGCGCCCTGGCTTTTCTTTTGTACCGTCTTTGGTTTGCATTTCTTTGAATTTCTTTTGTTGCTTTATGCTCTGTAGTGTTTACTGTATCCTGGTCACAATTGTGTTTTGAGGAATGTGCATTTTTGTTATTATGTAATTTCTGTTTAGCCAAATAGAACAGGGCCTTTGGTTGGTTTTCCTGGTCATTTCCCAGTTCTTAACAATATAATTAAATCCTTCTGGGCTTAGGGTTTTAAAACATGTGGCCCAAAAATATATTTTCTAATAAACTTATCCTTCTTTCCTTCCTTCCTTCCTAAAAAAGGGCTTATAAAGTGTCACTCTTTTATCTGTGACAGAATTACTTGGAGGTATCCCAGTCATTGAGATACAATGCAGAATGAAGAGGTCAAGAATAGGGAGATTGTTAAATGGATTTGGTAAAAGAGGTAGATCCAGTTCAGAACCTTGTTAGAACAGAGATACATCATAATCATTATAAATCTCAGTGCATTTGGCAGAAGGAGATTTATTTTTAATTTTATTATTATTTTATTTTAACTTATAAAAGAGACAAGTGAAAGATAAAAATACATATATATTTTTTAAAGATTTTATTTATTGACAGAGAGAGACAGTAAGAGACAGAAACAAACAGGGGGAGTGGGAGAGGGAGAAGCAGGCCTCCCACAGAGCAGGAAGCCCTAGTGGGGCTTGATCCCAGGACCCTGAGATCATGATGTGAGCTGAAAGCAGAACCTTAAGGACTGAGCCACCCAGGTGCCCCAAAGATAAAAATACTAAAAAAATTTTAAATGTTATAGCTTCTATGGGGCTTTTGTTTTATTCCTTTTCTGAATGTGTAAAAGAGGTTAAAAAATGGTTTTAGAACTTTAATAATGCTTAGTAAAATTTAAAGTAAGTTGTGTGTCTCCCACAGTGTTGGAGAGGATAGCAATGAAAGCATGGTTCACATAGCAAGAGAAGGAAAACAAAGTAAGTTTAAATATCACAAGGCATAGTACAAGGTGATGGAAGTAGGAGCAAATTAGTTATAACAGTAAACGTAATTTGATTAAAATCTCTTTTTAAAGATAACAATTTGAAGATTGGGTAAAAAATCAAAAGTCCTAGGATGCCTGGGTGGCTCAGTCAGTTAAGCTTCTGCCTTCAGCTCAGGTCATGATCTCAGGGTCCTGGGATCAAGTCCCACATTGGGCTCCTTGCTCAGCAGGGAGCCTGCTTCTCCCTCTGCCTGCTGTGCCTGCTGCTCCCCCTGGTTGTGCTCTCTTTCTGACAGATAAATAAATAAAGTCTTAAAATCTTAAGTCCCAACTAAAAGATCGAAATAAAATGGCAGCATTAGAAAAAGTAAAAGGACACAAGATAATATCAGCCTGATAGAAACAGAAAGAAACCTGGCATTGTAATATTATCAGACAAAATAGAAAGTAAGATAATACTTAAGGGAACAAAGAAGGTCATCTTATGAATCACATTGAGGACCATTCACAGAATGACATTCCTTCAGATCATGTATGGGGGAAAAACTATTAGAGGCACTAGGATAAGGTGGGAAAAACTTATTGTGAATCTAACAGATCAAAGCAACAAAAATAAATAAGGTCTAAAGGATCTGAATGAAATGAGGAGGTCAACACAATAGCAATATTGTGGAACTTTTTACATACAGAGACTACCTTCCTGTTCTGCTCCTGTGGAGCACTTAAAAAAGTTGATTAAGTATCACTGTGAAGAAGACCCAAGTACGTTCCTCAGAAAAGCTCTATTTTCTAGTCTAGTGCAGTAAAACTAAAAACTAACAACAAAAAAAATGCTTTTCAAAATCCAGATTACAAATAAAAGCCAACCTGCTGAAAGCTCGTGGCTTAAACAGGAAATAGACTATAAATACAGATTATTTATACATTCGTGGTGATGATTACCTACACTGAAACTTTCAGAATGTGTCTAAGGCTGAACTTAGAGGAAAAACAGTAGAATAAAGGTTTTTTAAGAATTAGAGGTCCAGAAGGTTCAAAAACAAAACAATAAACCAGAGAGAAATTTTGAAAATAATCTAGTGATCAAAACAGAAAAGTAAAGAATGGGAAAATGGGAAAGGAGTTTGAAAATATTAAAAGAGGTGGTGTTTGAAAATGCCAGTAAAATAGACCTCTGGCTGCCCTACGGTTTTACCACCGACTCTCTCCTCTTCCTTAGCTTTTCAATATTAGCATTTCTACAATATGAATTTTGGTATGAAACCTCCTTTTTTTCCTTTTTTCTGTATTCCTTTCCTGATCAGTACCATCTGTGCTTCTGATTTTAGTTGCTTGTCCATGAGCCATGTGGCTCTCAGACCTGGATCTCCAGTCCAGGCTTGTCCTCACCCGGGCAGACCTGTCTGCTTGACAGTTTCACTTAGCGAGTTGTCTTGAAGGACCTCACATTCAGCCTGTGGGAAATCTCACTATTCCTTCTGGCCTCAAGATGTCGCACTTCCACCTGAGCTCCCTTTCCTGGGGCCTCGAATCACTGGTGTCTAACCTGAGCAAACAAGAGATGGAGGATTTCCCTTCTTCCTATTCCTTATCCGGTCTGTCACTAAGTCCCATAAATCCATAGATGTTTCTTTCTTCCCTAGGGCTCTGTGCCCACGGTTTGTCCTGGAATGTTCTCACTGCTGTATCACCTTAACCCCAGGATTCCTAACCTTTTTTGTGCCACTGGTTTCACAATCTCATGAAGCTACCAAGCACATTCATTCATTCATTCGTTCATTCATTTATTTATTTATTGACATTCCTTTCTCCTACTCTTCCTCCCCCTTCCTCCTTTTCTCTTCCTTCTACTTCTTCTTTTTAATTTATTTGACACACAGAGACAGCGAGAGAGGGAACACAAGAAGGGGGAATGGGAGGAGAAGCAGGCTTCCAGCTGAGCAAGGATCCTGACACAGGGCACTATTCCAGCACCCTGGGATCAGGACCTGAGGTGAAATCAGACGCTTAATGACTGAGCCACCCAGGTGTCCCATGAGTGCTTTTAAATACTTGAAAGAAAATGCACAAGATTACAAAGAAAGTTACTTATATTGAGATATAATGAAAACATTAAAAAGAGAAATTTCTGATTTTGTGTGATGTGCTTCTTTATGAATGCATTAAATAATAAGATCTAGAGGCCTATCTGATTGCTTCCCAAGCCGTGATGCGCATAAGCACTATTTTGTGATAACTGTACCAGGTGTAATACAATGTAAAAAATATCTGTGGTTTTTATTGGTCTGAGTCACACATGCTGTTAATTCTACTGTGGTTTATTGTTTCCATTCATAATTTAAAGACAAACTAAATTTCAGCCCAAAGTTAGTGAAGATAAAGAGAGCATTTTTTTTCCTCACGTAAGTTCACAGAACCCTTGGATCTGTTAGTGAACACCTCTAACCAGAAATCCACATTAGTGAGTGATTCCTGCTTATCCTTTAATTTTGTTCCCAAAGTTGACTCCCAGGGAGACATTTTTTGATTTGCAGTTTAGATCAGATTTCCCGGCTAGCCTCTTGAGGTGTCCTGCGTTTCTCCCTCACCACACTTACCGCAGCTGGTGGCAGTGCGTTTTTGTTTTTGTTTTGCTGGACTGTCTCTCTTCCACATAATGCTTGAAGCTCCCTGAGGGCAGGGAGCTCCCTGTTGGTCACCATTTTTATTAGCAGCACAGAGTAAGTGCTCAATAAATATTAGTTGAGTAAATAGACCTTGAGAGAGCTGTCAGAGCAATTTGTTACATTAGTAAGAGGAAGGGGTTTGGTACCTTTGAGGTATTAAATGAGGGCTAGTGCCTGTGACCATTGTATTGGTTTGGGCTGCTATGTTCTAACATCCCATAGTCTGGTGGCTTATAAATGATAGGAACTTCCCTTCCCTCCCTCCCTCCCTCTCTCTCTCTCTCTCTTTATTTCTTTCTTTGTTTAAGATTTATTTATTTGTGAGAGAGAGATCATAGAGGGCAAGGGAGAAGCAGACTCCCCACTGAGCAGGAAGACCATGACCTGAGCTGAAGGCAAATACTTAACCGACTGAGCCATCCAGGCACCCCAGAAATGTATTTTTAATGTTCTAGAGGCCAGAAGTGCCAGGTTAGGGTGCCAGGATGGTCAGCTTCTGGTGAGGGCATTCCTCTGGGTTCCAGACTGCCAGTTTTTCATTTTATTCATTTTTTCCCACCCATCCCAGAACTCATTCTCTCTTTCTCTCACTCTCTCTCCAAAGAAAATCTTTAAAAAAAAAAAAAAAAAAAACCAAGGAACACATTAGGGAATTGGAAGAAAGGGCAAGAGTTCAAGAGAAGGGGAAGGGTGATGCTTAGTGACATGCTTATTACCCTGTCACCTCAACCCCTATTGGTCATGCTGTTGCATTATCTTTTTTTTTTTTATTTTGTCCAGGCCTGGTGTGTGGTGGTCTTTGTTAACTGGATGTTATGGGAGATAAAGCTGAAGATTTTTTTGGTTTGTGAAATGTTGCACTAAGATATGACCTTATGGTAGTTCTTTAAACAATGCTTTTAAAATGCATGTGTTTATATTAATCTTTACCAGAATGTCACAGGTAGACTCATGGTTGGTCTGCGTTGGTGGAATCATATAGATGAAGACGGAAAAAGCCACTGGGTGTTTGAGTCCAGGAAGGTAAACTACCCTTTTTTTCCCCCTCCAAAATCTCATTCAATAAATTATGTGCAGATTACATTTGAGTATTTATAGGTGAAGTATAAAGGACTAAAAGTACTACCCTAGATCCCTTGGCCTGTGAGCACTAAACCAGATGGCCTTCTAAAACTGCATTTTTTCTGTCTAGTTGAGACTGGAAGTAAGGTGCGTACAGGAAAGAAGCCCCTGAGAAAGGATTTTGGGTCCGAGTTTCTTCTGTGTGCCAAGCTACTTATCAGGGGCTGCTGATAAAAGGACCTCTGAAGGCCCTCAGCTTTGTGTTGCTGTGCCTGGTCTCTCCAGGGATCTGTCCCTGTCAGCAGATAACTGCTTCCAAAGTAGCTCCTTCTGTCCTTGTTCCAAAGCACGGTCCACTTCCTCGTGTGGGCAGGGAAAAGAAAAAGAGGGATTACAAGTAGACAGAGAAAATCTGAATCAACCAGAACAGTGTTCTTTAAGCCTCTGCCTTTGGGAACCCTTGGGGAAGCTGATCTGTTTTGGGTTAGCCTGCCAATCTGTAGCAAACATTCAGTTTCCCTGTGGATTCGGCTGGGAGGCAGAGGACAGAATTCTTGGAGAACACTACTAATTAAGTTGTTTGCCTTCTGCTTGGAAGGGCCTTGACAGGCTCCACCTCTGAGAAGGCAGTCTTGTGTTCAGTGATAAGCCCAGGTCCTTTATATTATAAGATCTATATGGAAGCAACTCACCACCCTTTACAATTTCTGGATATTGCTAAGACATTTTGGCATCATCCAAAATCCCCTGATTCCATTTCTTTCTCTGGCCCCTAACCTGATCTTTTGTCTCCAGGATGGCTGTAGCCTTGATTGTCTTGATTGTCTTAGCTCTTATAGTGTGATTCAAAGCTTCCTTATTAATAAACAGTACAAGAACAGGAAGAATTGAATAGAAGCCTGTCAGAAACAAGCTTTACCTTTACCCATGTCTTGTGTCATGACAGACTGTCCATTCTGCCCTGAAAAAAAAATTTTTTTTGAGTTAAAGCATATTTAAGCCAGTTCCTAAAATTAAATAGTGGTAGATATACCAACTGTTCTTTGGGGTTGGGGGAGGGACTTGGGTCATCTTCATTAATTTATTCAGATTTTAGACTTAGGTATTTTCATGAAAAATGTGAAACTTTCTTCTGATAAATGCTACAGTACTGGTTATTAAGTTCATGTTCTTTTTTAGGTGTCTGCTCAAGAGAGTAAAACTGTTTCCGAGGCTGAATCAAGAATCTTTTGGTTAGGACTCATTGCCTGCCCGGTGCTGTGGGTCATATTTGCCTTTAGCGCGCTCTTCTCCTTCAGAGTTAAGTGGTTGGTGAGTATCCATCTGTGAGGATGTCCCTACTAATTCCCTATCGTGTCTGATGGGTGATCACCAGAAGCAACCATCTCTGTTAACATTTGAGACCTGTCTTGAATAGGCAGCTCCATTATGCATTTCCCAAGTTTTGTTCTCCAACTCTGCTTTTCTCAGACCTGGAGAGCATAATCCTCTTAAACACCGATTTTTCACTGATTTTCCTAGGGCCTTCCAAAATTTTGACTTAACCCGCCTTGTACAGAGGTTACTGTATATTTATCACAGTATTATCTTGGTGGATGTTCAGTAAGCTCCAGTCAAACATGTTTAGCTTAGTTTGGAACTAACAGAAGGCTCTTCTCTGGAAATATTAGTTGGTAACTTGTTCTGGCTGGCTGTTGGTATATCGTAAATCTTCCCAGAATGTAGTGGCTTAAAAATAAATTTTTATTTCCCCCATCAAGCTAAAAATAAAGTATAAATAACAAATAAAGTAACTTATAATAAAAATAAAATTTTTTTTGATTATTTCTCTCAGTTTCTCTGGTTCAGGAACTAGGACTGAGTGGGGCTTGTCTGGAAGGTTGTGGGTTAGGGTCCATGTGGTTGCAGTCAGGCAGTGGCTGGCATGGCTGGAGGCATCGCCTGTTTGTGAAGTCCCACAGCCTCTCGGCGTAGTCTCCCCGCATGGTCATGTAGCGCGTCCTCACAGCATGGCGGCCTCATGGCAGTTCACAGCTCTCATTGGGAGTGTCTTAGTTCAAGCTGAATTGCCCTTTACACTGTGTGAGTTTGCTCTAGCTGCTGTAACAAAGTACTGCCTTCTGAGGGCTTTAAACACCAGAACTTCATTTTCTCACAGTTTTGGATGCGAGAAGCCCCAGATCAAGATGTTGGCAGGTTTGATTTCTTCTTTCCAAGGTCTCTTTCCTTGGCTTGTGGGTGGCCGTCTTTCCCTCATATCTTCATGTGGTCTTTCCTCCAAGTGTGTCTGTGTCCTAATCTCTTTTTACAAGGACACCAGTCATAGAGGGTCAGGTTCCACCCTAGTGACCCCGTTTTACCTTAATTACCTCTTTAAAAATGCTTTCTCCAGATACAGTGACATTCTGAGGTGCAGGGTTAGTATTTCAATTTCCTAGAATTTTGGGAAGATGCAACTCAGGCCATGGCAACAATCTAGGCTCAGAGATCATCACTTTTGCCACCCATCCACATTCAAGGGAATGGGGATTAAGCTATGTAGCTTGCTTGATGGGGGGAATATGAAAGTTCTAGAAAAGCACGTGGAACAGATGTCATTGCTACCATCTTTGGAAAATATAATCCCTCACTTGACCCAAACCATGATTCTTGTTCATTTCATAGTTGAGTTTATTTCACTTAACATTTATTGATTCCAGGCATGTTTTGGCTTTACTTATGTTTTTTTCCCATATTTTAATTATTTTCTTATGTCTGTTTTGCTATATAGGCCTTTTTTTTTCTTTGTGTATTCATATACATACTTTCCCTTTTGGGATTTGGGAGGTTTATTGTGTATTTTTAGTTTTTCTAGTAGGTCTCTCTTTATGTTTGTATCACACCCTCTTTTGTGGATTGGGAAACGTAGTAGTCTTGGTTTCCTGCTGTGAAGGATGGCAGAGTTAACAGCCATGCTTTCTCCCACTTCTCGTCCTGCCTCCGCATTTGGATTTCTGATGATTCTAGGCTAATTTTAGTTGTTTTAAGTATGGTGTTTAAACCTCTTTCTTGACCTCTAGAATCTGTCAGAAAGGGAAGGAGATAAACATTCTTCTGTTCCTTCTCTTGTTTCTTCCCTTCCTCTTGCCTGGGTTGCGTTTTCTCTAGTATGAGTTTTGTTGTCAAGGTTTAGCAGTTAGACCTTTTGAAATGATGTGTCTTACTGGGTGTTCATTCTTTGATCTATTTAAATACACTGATTCAGTTGGGTTAACTGCAGCTTTTCCTTTTACCTCCTGGTTGGCTAAATTTCCTTGTTGGGTGATTTTTTTTCAGAGAATTTGTAGGTGCTATTTTCCTTTTGCTCTGTCATATTTAAGAATATGAGCCTGTTGGGGTGCCTGGGTGGCTCATTTGGTTGAACATCTGACTCTTGACCTCAGTTCAGGTCTTAATCTCTGGGTTGTGAGTTCAAGCCCTGTTTTGGGCTCCATGCTGGGCTTGCAGCCTACTTGAAAAAAAAAGAAAAAGAATATGAATCTGTTGGCTTCATTCTTTTATTTTTATTTTTTTACTACTAATTTTTATTTTTAAGTAATGTCTACACCCAAAGCGGGGCTCTAACTTACCACCTTGAGATCAGGAGTCTCACTTTCTACCAACTGAGCCAGCCAGGCACCCCCAGTTGACTTCATTCTTGATTGATGATGTGGCACGGTGAGTCAGAGGTTCTTTCTTGCAGCCTTTAGAAGACATTACATCATCATTTTCTTCTATTGAATATTGCAGAGAAATCTGAGGCCAGGTTCACTTAACCTGCATGTAAGTGAGTGCATCATTTCTCTCCCCGAATGAAGAAATTATTTTTTTAAATTCTTGAGTGCTAAAAAAATTCCAGAGTATCCTTATATTTATCTTTCTATGTTGATTTTTCTGGAAACTGTGTACTCTTCGAATATGTCAATGCTGGTTTTGCTTTGAATCAGGATGGTTGTCTTTTGTCAAGTGTTTACATTCATTTATATTCTATTTTTGGGCTTCTTGGATTCTGAGGGACCATTTATCTCTCTGTTGGGTTGTTTTTATCTGTTCCCCTCTACCATCTTTCATTTTTTCCCTTCCTGCTTATTCGGTTTGCAAATCTTCTTAGGACTCTTCCAGATGTTAGAGCTGTTCCAGGCCCTGAGGTGCAGTTGGTGGCCACCTAGGCTCTGGTGGAGCTTCTATGCTGGTGGAACATGCTGGAGAACACAGGGGCGAGGACACTGGGCCACTCCCAGTGGGCGTGTGGCAGCAGCTTCCATCTGTAGTTCCTTACCTCTGCCAGCCCCGTTTTCATCTCCTCTTGTCCTGTGTTAACCTTCATGCTCCTTTGAATTCTTATCTCTGGGTTCTTCGTAGGGTGCAGTGTTCCCAGAAATGCTTTTATTTTGGTGGGCTCTATTTCTTTCGGAATAGATTCTTCACCTTTTACATATTATATTCCTTTCTTATTATTTTCTTTTCCTCCACCATCATCATCTTCATCTTGCTCCTCCTTCGTAGTTTTGCATGGATGTGTTTTCCCTCTTCCCCTCTCCAGGTTGCGTGCGGGTGATTTCTCCTTGACCGCCTCCAGGTGGTATCTGAGACATCTGGGCTTTGCTCTGAGCTAGGCCAGAATTCTGGCTTTGGCGGCCTGAGGTGTAGGTGTGAGGTGGAGGGCACAGCCTGGCCTCTGGCTTCCTCTATACTAGCTTGTTTGGGTTTTGCCTTCTCTAAGGTTGTGTGATTCTTTCTCCTGGGTGGCTGTGTGCGCCGTGCTGGTGCTACCTTCCTGCTTGAGGCCTCGGAGACCTAGCACTCTGGGGGAGTCAGCCCAGTCCTTCCCTAGCACTGGTTCCACTTCCTAAAACAGCTGGGCAAGGTTATAAGGAAGGTGGTTTGGGCTCCCATTACTCAGGCTCTCTGGGAACGTCTTCCCCCTTTCCCGCTGAGAACATGGGATTGATGCTGGCTGGTCCTTCTGTGTTGCTTCTCCTCGCCCGGGGGCATCTTGTGGCGGGCTGCTGGGATCAGGTGCCTGTGTTGCGTGGTGGGTGTTTGGGAGGCAGGGGTCTGAATTTTTTCTCAGGGCTGTCTGGATCCTTTGGACTTCTGCCTCCAACATATTGAGGGGCAGTGATCATCGCTGAAATTTCCGTTAGAGGGTCTTTGGAGAGAGAGGAGTTGTATAGAGCAGAACCAAGTTGGTTCTTTCTCTGACCCCCAGCCCCTTCCCCCTTTTTAAATGTTTATTAGTACTGGCTTATTTCCCTTTTATTTTAAACCTATTTTTTTTTTTTAAAGATTTTATTTATCCATTTGAGAGAGTGGGGGAGAGAAAGCATGAGAGGGGAGAAGGTCAGAGGGAGAAGCAGACCCTGCATGGAGCTGGGAGCCCGATGCGGGACTCGATCCTGGGGCTCCAGGATCATGACCTGAACCGAAGGCTGTCGCTTAACCAACTGAGCCACTCAGGCGCCCAAACCTATTTTTAAAAATCTCTTTTTAACCTGTGTATTTTTAAAATCTCTTCTGTGTTAGGGATAGAGAGCTCTGGATGTTAGGCTTCACTACACCACCTTAAACCAGATGTCTGCTGTTTTAATTTATAAATAGATTTAAAAATTTTATTTATTTATTTGACAGGCAGAGATCACAAGCAGGCAGAGAGGGAAGCAGAGAGAGAGAGGGGGAAGCAGAGAGAGAGAGGAGGAAGCAGGTTCCCCACTGAGCAGAGAGCCCAACTCGGGGCTTGATCCCAGGACCCTGGGATCATGACCGGATCCGAAGGCACAGGCAGGCTTAACCCACTGAGCCACCCAGGCACTCCAATGAACTTACAAATAGATTTTAAAATTTGTTGTAGGACCCATGCTCAGTCTGTGATTGCTGGTCCCTAGCATGTTATGAGTGTCCCACTTTGAGAAGCATGAGAAGTTTTATTTAAATAAAAATACAGTTTTATGTTTATTTAGGTAACTAACAACCTTGTATAATTCTAATGTATTTATTTCTGTGAAACACAAGTTTTTAAAAAAATTTTATTTATTTATTTGACAGAGAGAGAGAGTAAGAGAAAAAACACAAGCAGGGGAAGCAGGAGAGGGAGAAGCAGGCTTCCCTCAGAACAGGGAGCCCCATGTGGGGTTCATTCCCACGCCTAATGACTGAGCCACCCAGACACCCTGAAACACAAGTTTTAAACAGCAAGTGCAATTCCACTTTTACTAGGAATTTGTATCTGTTCCTTAATTAAACACTTAAACCCTTTAACGTCCTTAAAATCAACTGCATAGCTTATTAAAGGTTAAGGAGAGTAAGTGTGGATTGGCGAGAGACTCTGTTTAGCTGTGTTGCTTTTTCACATAGAAACACTTTCCGGGTGACCCTTTTAACAGCAGATGGGTTGATGAGTTTATTCTAGGGCAGGCCTTGGCAGACTATGGCCTGTGTGCCAAATCTAGCCCAGCACCTGCTTTTGTAACTTTTTAGTGGAACCCAGCCTTGCCTGTTTGTTTACATGTTGTGTGTGTCTGCTCTTGGACTGGGATGGCAGAGTGAAGTGTTTGCAACAGAGATCACATGGCCTGCAAAGGCTCTAACAGAAAAACTTTGCCCACCCCTGTTCTAGAGCAACTGTGGGACCTCCTCACATTCTAATTAACTTTTCTTTCATAATCTTTTTTTTTTTTTTTAAAGATTTTATTTATTTATTTGAGAGAGAGAGAGAACAAGCAGGGAAAGGGGCAGAAGGAGAGGGAGAAGGAGATTCCCTGCTGATTAGGGAGCCTGATGCGGGACTCGATCCCAGGACCCGGGGATCGTGACCTGAGCTGAAGGCAGACGCTTAACCGACTGAGCCACCCAGGTGCCCCTCTTCCGTAATCCTTAAAGAGGAAGCTTGAGTTTCTTACTCACTGTCTTTAATGATCTTAGTGGGGTCATGGGTAGGTTCCCAGATGTGGCTATAAGGAAGGAGCAACTGTGCCAAAGTGTGTTTCCTCCTAGTGCTCTCCCTGCATCCTGCTCCTCACAGGAGGCCAACAACCATTGATTGCTGTCTCCCAGCTCTGCCTTGTTTTCCTGGAAGATGGTTGTTTGTCACACACACACACACACACACGCACGCTCGCCTAGAGTGGAGATTCCCCTTTGCATGCTTAGTTAATAACTGAGAAAGCTTGATCTCCTGACCATTCTTTCACAATTCTTAAAGGAATAATTAACGTTTGAGCCTCTTCTGAATCTCATTTACTTACTTATTTTTGTATCTTTATTTGCAGACCCATGGAAAATCCTAGAGAGAGAATGGTCCTTTTGTTGCGTCCCCAGGGGGCAGCTTGGGGCCTGGTGTATAGCATATGTGTGTAATTAATATATGTTGGGCGGATGTGAGTGCCTTGTGCTCAGCAGGTATTGGATGGGTCTGTTCTGTCAGGTTAAGGAGTCTCATTGACACAAGTCCCACCCATGAGTTTCCTTTTCCTTCTCTTTCCCATGGTGGTCTGCTTTGTTTTGTTGTGTTTTTTGTTGTTGTTGTTTTTTGACACAGAGGAAGGTCAGTGCATTTTATTTATATTATTTTTTCTTTCCCAGGCGGTGGTTATCATGGGTGTGGTGCTACAAGGTGCCAACCTGTATGGTTACATCAGGTGCAAAGTGGGCAGCAGGAAGAATTTAACCAACATGGCTACATCTTATCTTGGAAAGCAGTTTTTAAGACAAGTAAGTGTTTTCTGGTTGTGAAGGTCAGTGACTAATTCTTACAGAGTTTGATTTTTAGGAAATACTTAAAAAACTTTGAGATGATGATGATAAAGTTATGTTAATTATTTTTGACTTTTAGGACTTTCTAGAAATGTATTGTCAGTACCCTGAAATCTTATTCATTCTTTATTATTTCTTTTGGAAAATTATTTATGTATTATTTTTATTATTTTTTAAAGAAGAAAATGGGAGGGGCCAAGGGAGAGGGGGAGAGAAAGAATCTTTTTTTTTTAATAATTTTTTTAATTTTCTAATTAACATATAGTGTATTATTAGCTCCAGGGGTACAGGTCTGTGAATCGTCGGGTTTACACACTTCACAGCACTCACCATAGCACATACCCTCCCCAATGTCCATAACCCCACCACCCTCTCCCAACCCCCCTTCTCCTGGCAACCCTCAGTTTGTTTTGTGAGATTAAGAGTCTCTTATGGTTTGTCTCTCTCCCGAGCCCATCTTGTTTCATTTATTCTTTTCCTACCCCCCAAACCTCCCACGTTGCATCTTCACTTCGTCATATCGGGGAGATCATATGATATCTCCGATTGACTTATTTCGCTCAGCATAATACCCTCTAGTTCCATCCATGTCGTTGCAAATGGCAAGATTTCATTTCTTTTGATGGCTGCATAGTATTCCATTGTATATATATACACCACATCTTCCTTATCCATTCATCTGTTGATGGACATCTAGGTTCTTTCCATAGTTTGGCTATTGTGGGCATTGCTGCTATAAACATTCGGGTGCATGTGCCCCTTCGGATCACTGCCTTTGTATCTTTAGGGTAAATACCCAGTAGTGCAATTGCTGGGTTGTAGGGTAGCTCTGTTTTCAACTTTTTGAGGAACCTCCATGCTGTTTTCCAGCGTGGTTGCAGCAGCTTGCATTCCCACCAGCAGTGTAGGAAGGTTCCCCTTGGAGAGAGAGAATCTTAAGCAGGGTCCATGCTCAGCACAGAGGCTGATGCGGGGCTCGACCTCATGACTCTGAAGTCGTGACTGGAGCTAAAATCAAGAGTCCAACTGAGCCACCCAGGGTCCCTGCCCTGAAATTATTTTAAAACTATCATTGATAACAACTTAATTCTAAAAAACTACCTAAGTTCAGTAGCTTTCCATTAATTCTGGTGGCTCTAAATGAAGTTTCGGAGAACATATGTTATGATTTTTGGATTTATGGTCAGAACAAGTAGAGACATAAGACTCTATCATTAAAGATTATTTTAGAGTACTCAGATTTGTTTGATTGTTTTTTAGAACATAAAGGTTTTACTCTAGTTCCCCTGTATGAAGATTTAAATTAGGGGTTTCAATGGAGTAAGTCCTATCCATAGGTGAATAGTTGTGGTTAAATCACTTGGGGAGATTTGACGGGGTACTTTCTGGGATACCTCACATTTGTTAAGGGCAGTAGGTCAGGCAGGTAATGTTATATAGGACAGTGGTTTTTCAAACTTGAGCCTGCTTAAGAATCCCCTGCAGGGCTAAAACAAAGATTGCTGAGTTCTACTCCCAGAGTTAACCTGGCAGGGTCTTACAATTTGCATGTCTTGCAAGTTTCCAGGTGGGTGGTGGTCCAGGGACTATGATGCTCATGGTCCTAGGACTACATTTAGATGGCTAGGGCTCTGACAGACTGAGTGACTTCTTAAGGATATACAGCTAATATATATATATATAGTACACTTAGCTAAGGCCTAATATATATGTATATATATAGTACACTTAGCTAAGGCCTAACCCACCTCTGTTCTTTTGAAATTCATTGTTCTTTCCATTCTACTGTACAGTTTCTCTTGTATATGATGAAAAGTCCAGAAAATGAATAATGTTGTAGGGACATGATTCTTTTCCTGAGGTATTTTTGCACAGTCCCAGATAGGATGTTGCAGGGGTCCATTGTATGGTAATTGTCAAGTGCGTATTGAATAGTTTTTTCCCTTCGGATTTTTAGTGTTTCTGAAGCAGGGAGGGACACTGAATACAGGGAAATAGAACCTTGACCCTGACATAACACGGGTAGGGTCAGGAGAGTTACCTGGCAGCTGCTGGTATTCTGCTTAACATGAGACGGACTTGCTGGACATCTCAGGGGATCCTTTGATGTACTTCTCCGCATGTCCATCATTTTTTTTTATTTTTAAATTTTTATTTATTTTTTTAAAGATTTTATTTATTTGAGAGAGAGAGGGAGAGCATGAAAGGAAAAAGGTCAGTGGGAGAAGCAGACTCCCCACCAAGCAGGGAGCCCGATGCAGGACTCAATCCCGGGACTCTAGGATCATGACCTGAGCCGAAGGCAGTCGCCCAACCAGCTGAGCCACCCAGGTGCCCTGCATGTCCATCATTTTTAAAATCATTGGGCCATGCTCTGTAAGGTAGTGTAGTATCTGGCCCTCCTTACAGACATGGAATATTTTCCTAGTGCTTTGGAGGCTGGCATGTCAAGTAGAACAATTCTCAGTCTGAAGGAGTTCTTTCTCTTTTTCAGAACACCGGAGATGAGCAGACTTCCTGAAGAGAGGGAGAGCAAGCTTGTGTGTCCTTTTACACTGGGGAACAGCTGAAGAGATTCTTGACTCTGAGGCTCTTGGAACTCAGTACACGTTGCAAAGAGGAGTGTTGGGTTTGTTTTTCCATTCTAAAATCTACTTTAAAAAAATGGGAAGGTAGTTTTCATACAGAGTTTTTAATCTTTTTTTAGCATTTTGGGGCGTGGAAGTATGGCGTGGCTCATGGTTAAAAGTGGTTTATGGTTATGTATGTGTGGTTATGTATGTGTGCACGTAGTCCTGTAATGTCCGTTGATTCCAAATGACTGAAAGTGTGTTCATGTACATATGTAATGGAGACATTTGTACCTGGATGTGTAGAATAAAGGGGATGTTCTCGGTCTGTTGCAGAACTCTAGGTGTGTCCATATTATTTCTGTAAATTATTGTCAGAAGAAGGTTTTGCTTCTGTGGTAAAAGTAAGCACTTTGGCTTACATGTAAGTTAGAGATAATTGTTAATCTTACAAGTTAATATATACTTCATGATGAAACTTCTTATCTTAGGCACTCACAGGCAGGTAGAAACCAAATTTGGGCTAGTGGTTAACTAGTTTGTAAATTTTATTTTTATTTATAATAACTCATGTACTTAAGGCCCTATTAATGTAAATGGAATTTTCACAGTTTCTGTTTAGGGGATTTTTAGAGATTGCTGCTGTTCTATTTATTTTTTGGAAGGGATAGCCAGATTTTACTTTAGAACTTCTTGGAAACTCGTCAGTGGGCCTTGGCCTAATGAAATCTATCTTTTATCACTAAAAGAGTATTATTCTTATGTCCTAGTGAGAATAATCATTTAAATACTTGGCATAATAAATGCCTAAAAGACATTTTATTGTATGAATCTATTTTTTTTCTTGATATAATGGGGATATTGTAAATCATGCCTTTGTATTATTGGTATTTCTTAAAGCAATATATGTAACAATCTACAAGCAGTTGTAGGAGTCTATAAATTCTGTTGTATGTTCTGTAAACTTTGTTGGTGTCTTTTAACCAACAGATTATTTTGTGGGATGTATTTATACATTGTTAAAAATTTTACAAAAATGTTTAATATTCAAAGTGTCTTTATTGGTGTGATTGCTTTGAAGGTGCATAACTTTATATTTGTATAAAACCCTCCTGTTTACAAAGCACTTCAGCATGTGTAATCTCCTTCCATCCTGACGACAAACCAGTAATGCTTAATACCTGTTTACAGCTGATGGAACGGGATTTTAGGTTTTATCGAGTGCCTTGTCCAAGGAAACACAGATGACAGGAAGACCCACCAGGATATTTATGATTTTTAGAGGAAGTATTTGTCTCTGAATGTCTTTTGCTTTCTTAGGAATCATTAATTTATTAAGTGTTTATTTGCCATTTTGCTTATAGTCGTCTGGTGAGGAAAGTGGATACTGCGTAAAGACGTGTGTTGAATCAGAAAGCTCTAGAGCTGAGAGTCTGACGTCTGACAGGGGCCACATTGGTATGGTTTCTGAGAGCTGCGTCATGATTTGAACCTGTAATCCTAAGCCAAATAGGAATTGTATTTTGGAGTATGCATGTGCAGAATCTACCACTTACTTCCCAAAGTCCCATTTTCCCCTTCTGCCCATTTCCTGCTTCTTAGCAGGGACATGGCAACATACAGCTTTCCTCAGATTTTCCTGCATCTTGATGTGGCCCTGTGACTGCGTTCTGGCCAGTGGATGCACTTGCAGGAAGTTGTCTTAAAAAGAGGGGCATTGGGGGTTAAAAAGCCTCCGACTCCTGATTTCGGCTCACATCATGATCTCAGGGTCCTGAGATAGAGCCCTGCCTGGGGCTCTGCACTCAGCAGGGCGTCTGCTTGAGTTTCTCTCTCTCCTCTGCCCCCTCCCACTCTCTCTTTCTCAAATCAATCAATTAATCAATCTTGAAAAAACATAATAAAGAGGGGTCTACCCATCCCATCCCCTTTTGTCCTTCCTGCTAGCTGAAATGTAGGCGTGTGATCAATGGAGCCTGAGCAGCCATCTAGGGCTGTGGGATGGAAACCTGTTTATGAATAGCAGAAATAAGGTAGAGATTGCGTTCTCCCTGACAGGGATAGCAGCCCTGAGCTGCCTGTCCAAATTTCTAGGTGAGAAACAAATTTTTCTCTTGTTCAAGTGTTACTATTTTGGCTTTTCTTTTGCTGTAACCTAATGGAATTCTTACCAGTACAGTATATTTTTAGCAGCCCCCACAATTGCTTCTGTTAGTACAGCATTTAGGATGTAATAATTCAGGAAAAACGTAGTTGTCGTTTTCTATGTGTGGTCATTAAGGTACTGTTATTGGTGCCGATGAGTTTAGCGGTTCCGGATGCCGTTGCTGCATAAAAATTTAGTGGTGTAACAGTCTTTGTTAATGCTTACACATGTTGTGGGACAGGAATTTGGAAGTGGCCTGGTGGGACAGCTTTTCTCTGCTATACAGTGTCTGGGGTTCGGCTGTAGCCCTGTCTTTACTCATTGGGCAGGAAACTCTGGGGGTTTCTTTAGCCACAGGTCTGGAGGGTTGTGTTGGCAGGCAGCTAGGACCTTTGCTACGTTGTTGTTGTTGGAACACTACATTTTTTTTCCTAAAAGATTTTATTTATTTATTTGATGGCAAGCAAGAGGGATCACAAGTAGGCAGAGCGGCAGGCAGAGGGAGAGGGAGAAACAGGCCCCCTGCGGAAGAGAGAGCCCAGTCTGGGGCTCCATCCCAGGACCCTGGGATCATGACCTGAGGCAAAGGTGGATGCTTAACTGCCTGAGCCGCCCAGGCGCCCCTAAGAACACCTTACATTTGTGCTGTCTTTCTGTAGTCCCTTTGTCGGCTTTTTTTGGCCTCTTCACAACCTGGCAGCTGGATTCTCAGAGTGTGCTTCCCTAGAGAGCAGGAGAAGCACATGGTGTTTTTATGACTCGTCTGAGTATCCACTTAACATCACCTCAGCTCTTCTCTGGTGGCTGACGTGGTTGCCAAGGTCTCTCTGAGTTCAAGGGAAGGGTACATGGTGGACCCAAGCTTGATGGGGGGACTGTTAGGACTACATTACAAACAGGATTACGTGGGCCGGGAGAGACTGTGAGCCTTCTTTGGGAAGTACAGTCTGCCACGTCTGCTTTAATCATTCATCGAGACTGAAAGGTTATGTGGGGGGCACCGAGGAGGGCAGTGAGCATTATTTTCTCTTTTCTGTTCCCTGGGTCCGTCTGGAGCATAGGTGAACTGGCTGCATGGTGCCATTAGAATGAAAGCAACGTTGCATTTTACAGCTCCCGGAGTATGTGTTCTCGGACCACACCTGTGAAATGCATAGCGCGCGCGTGTGTGTGTGTGTGCGCGCGTGTGTAGGGCTGATAGCATGTTCCACCATAGCGTAGGGACTCTGATCCTTTTGAATTTGTATAACTTTAGAGCTCATCAAGATTCTTCCGTATGTATGATCGCTTTTTTTCTTTTTAATTTCAATTTTTTATTTAAATTCTAGCTAACATATATGGTAAAATTGGTTTCAGGTGTAGAATTGGGTGGTTCATCACTTACAACACCCAATGCTTCTCCCAAGTGCCCTCCTTCATGTCCATCACCCATTTAACCTGTACCCCGCCCACCCGCTTCATCAGCCCTCAGTCTGTTCTCTGTCTTTAAGAGTCTCTTATTGTTTGCTTCTGTCTCTCTCTCTCTCTTTCTCTCCTTCCCCTGGGTTCATCTGTTTTGTTTCTTAAATTCCACATATGAGTGAAATCATGTGGTATTTGTTTTTCCCTGCATTTCACTCAGCATAATAACACTCTGGCTTGCAAATAGCAAGATTTCATTCTTCTTTATGGCCGAGTGACATTATGGTATTTATACACCACATCTTTATCCATTCATCAGCTGACAGGCATTGGGCTCTTCCCATAATTTGGCTATTGCTGGTAAAGCTGCTGTGACCATCGAGATGTGTGTGCTCCTTTAAATCAGTATTTTTGTGTCCTTTGGGTCCCTGGGACCTACTGGGTTGTAGAACAGTTCTGTTTTTAAGTTTTTGAGAAACTTCCACGCTGTTTTCCGGCATGGCTGTGCCATTTTGCATTCCTAACAGCAGCGCAGGAGGGTTTCCCTCTCTCTGCATCCTTGCCAACATGTGTGATCTAATTTGATTCACCTTGTAACCTCAAGAGGGAGGAAAGACCATTAATTGCCTCATGTTACAAATGCCTAACTAGAACCGAGATAAGTAAAATAAAATTTTTTTTAAAGATTTTATTTATTTATTTGTCAGAGAGAGAGGAGCGAGAGTGAGCACAGGCAGACAGAGTGGCAGGCAGAGGCAGAGGAAGAAGCAGGCTCCCTGCGAAGCAAGGAACCGGATGTGGGACTCGATCCCAGGATGCTGGGATCATGACCTGAGCTGAAGGCAGCTGCTTAACCAACTGAGCCACCCAGGCGTCCCAGTAAAATAAATTTTTAAAAAGGATTTATTTATTTTAGAGAGAGAGAAGAGAGTGCATGTGAGCAGGTGGCGGGACAGAGTGAGACGGGGGGAGAGAGAGAGAAGCAGATTCCTGACGGAGCAAGGAGCCCGACATGGGACTTATTCCCATGGGGCCTGAGATCCATGACTTGTGCCGAAATCAGGAATGGTACGCTTAACCAACTGCGCCACCTAGGTGCCCTGTGAGATAAGTAAAATAATTTACTGAAGGTTGCATGTGGTAGAGATAGTAATGCTTACTAAGTATCTCATTTGTTCTACATTTCCCAGCTCTCTTAATTAACTGAGCCTCCATGAGTAGTTATGGCCATGAAATCTGAGTGAAAGTGACCAGTGTAATTTCTGGGTGAAGAAGGGGAAGTCTCTAATCTTTCCTCCCCTTCCGTGGCAACCAATGGTGCTCAAGATGGCAGAACCTCTGCCAGCCTGAGTCCCAGAGTGACTTGTAGAGCAGAATCCCCTTGCCTATTCCTGTGGGACATACAGTGCAGGTGAGAAAGAAACTTCTGGTGTGTAAAGCCATTTGATTACCTGGTTAATTTGTTTCCACAACATGGCTTACCAGCCTGCTTTGACTTACTGGTGGCACAGCTGATAAGCTATACTTTGCATTGTTCCATGCTGTTTCTGTTTACAAGAAGAGACATTGGATTCCTTATCCTGTAGTGTGGGTGGGACCAGAGAGGTGGAGCTGACCAGGTGAAAACTACCAACTGGGAGAGTCCACACACCATCCAAGAGACTAGAAGCTTCTCATTTCCAGATAGTTGTTGCCACTCAGGAGTACGGTCCCTCTGTTCCCGAGTTTTTCCATTTTTCAAGAGAAATGAAAAGCCTAGATGTTTACATGAAATCTCATCTTTTAATGCTTAAATATTAAATTTATTTTTTAAAAAGATTTATTTATTTTAGAGAGAGAGCTAGAGAGCAGGGGGAGGGGCAGAGGGAGAAGGAGAGAATCCTCAAGCAGATTCCCCACTAGGGACAAAGCCAGGTGTGGGCCTTGATCCCAGGACCCCAAGATCATGATCTGAGCTGAAATTGGGAGTTGGGTGCTTAACCGACTTAACCACCCAGGCACCTCAGTGGCTTGGTTGTGTCCGGCTCTTGATTTCGGCTCAGGTTATGATGTCAGGGTCCTGAGATCCAGCCCCGAGTTGGGCTCTACTTAAGATTCTCTCTCCCCATCTCCATCTGCTCTTCCCCTACCCACTTGCGTGTGCTCTTTCTCTCTCTCGAAAAAAAAAAAAAAAAAAAGGAAGAAGGAAGAAAACACATGAAGCCAAACAATGTATTTGTAGGTGAAATTCAGCTGTGCCAGTTTTTACCACAGTGCAGTCAGTGATTTTCAAACTTAGTCTGTTGCTGGTTTTGAACAGCACATTCTAAAATTGGATGTTAAGTTTACTTTTCAATTACAAATAAAATCAAAGTATTATCTAATTCTTATGAGAAGCAGGAGGTACTCCTTAAAACCTTCTTATTATTCTACATAAGAAAGGAGAAAGCATATGATTTCCTGAAGAAGTTACAATTTATTGCCAAGAAAAAAAATAATCTCATAGAGCTTTTTACTCCAAGTAATTAAAAAAAAACTAAAACAAAAACCTCTTGAGTCAGAAAATCAAGTATTACAGAGGCTACAAAGGAAAGCAGCTTTTCTCACTCTCAATTCTGCTCCCAGAAGCAAATGTCTTCAGGTGCCTCTGTTTCTATATTTTGGGGTATTTACCTCCATATCTCTAAATAATATTCTTATGGTGTTTACAGTGTTTCTTGGCTTTTCAACTTGATACATCAGCCCTTGACTTCCTGCTATGGAAAGATGAAGATTTAACGCACACAGCTTCCCCACACATAGTTTGAGCATTGTTTGTTGTCCAGTTGGTTATTATATTAAAGGCTTAACATAAACCTCTTTTTTTTAATTCCATGAGATATCTGTTGTAACTGTTGATTTCCTCTCTCAATGATTTGTTCAGTCACAAGTCACGAACAGTCCTACAAATAATAATGGCTTAGACAAGAAAAGGGTCTGTGTGTTTTTCCACAAAGGAAGTCTGGCAGTGGCCCGTTGGCTAGTGTTGCTGTGGCTACTGAACTGTTCTTTAGAGAGCTGGTTTTTGTCTCCATGCTCATGGCCTCACGGTCACAAGATGACTGTCACAGCTGAAGGTGACTCATCTCTTTTTGAGGAAGAAGATTATAGGCTCCAGTTGCATCTGTCTGCTTCTATTGGAAAAGCAAAAGCTTTCTCAGAAGTTACAGGAGGGGCATCTGGGTGGCTCAGTGGGTTAAAGCCTCTGCCTTCAGCTCAGGTCATGATCTCAGGGTCCTGGGCTCCAGCTCTCCATCGAGTCAGGCTCACTGCTCAGCAGGGAGCCTGCTTCCCTTCCTCCCTCTCTCTGCCTGCTTCTCTGCCTGCTTGTGATCGATCTCTCTCTGTGAAATAAATAAAAATCTAAAAAAAGAAAAAAGAAAAAGAAACAGGAGACCTGCTGCTGGTTACATCGGATTAGCCAAAATGGCATCACTGAGGTGTCAGGAAGTCTGGAAAAGCAGGTACTTCAGTAGGCACATTGCTGTTTTGCCTAAAAGTGAGATTTTATTAGTAGGGGAAAGTGAAAGAGACATTAGGTAAGTAAGTGGGTAGCAGTGCTGACTACGTTATTTCTCATGGGAGGCTTTATGTGGAGGACCCTTGCAGCTGGCGGCTAATGCTTTTAGTGCTGTTTCTGTGATAAATAGCCCTTGATCTCGACGGCTTTTGTAGCCAACTTTTTTTTTTTTAAGATTTTATTTATTTATTTGACAGATCACAAGTAGGCAGAGAGGCAGGCAGAGAGAGAAGAGGAAGCAGGCTCCCCGCCATGCAGAGAGCCTGATGTGGGGCTCAATCCCAGGAGCCTGGGATCATGACCTGAGCTGAAAGCAGAGGCTTTAATCCACGGAGCCACCCAGGTGCCCCTGTAGCCAACTTTTGATGCAAAGCCATTCACTACAGCTTGGTGAGATAGTTCTGGGAGGGGTGTAGTCTGAGGTATTCTTAATGTATATCCTGACTTCGGTGTGATTCGGGGGTTAGACTTAGGATATTCAGAGCAGTGGTTCTCGGGGGGATGGTGGGGAGGGAAGGGTTGGTTAACACAGTGATTAGTCACGGGGCTGGGTGATATTTGAACGTGTGGACCCCAGGGATGCCAGGCGCTTGTAGATCATAGGACAGTCCTCTATAGCCAGCAGTTGTCCTGCATCTCAAATAACGTCTGTATCTCCCCCTGAACAATTAAACATGAAAATTTTGTTTATAATTAGAAAAATCACCTCCTGACAGCTGTTGGCTGGAAGCTGCCCCAACCCAAACTGCTAAGCCTACGGCGTCCGGCTGAACATAAATAGTTTTATTCGATACTAACATCTGACAGAGCCATTCTATGACTATGACGGAGCAAGGCAGAAATAAGGACACTGTAATCATGTTGGAGCATAGAAGCAAGAGTACTGCGCAGACCACAAAAAATGACCAAACACCCTCTGCTCCTGGCTTCCACGAGTGACTGACTGCTGCTGCTTTGCCAGCTAGCTTTAGCCCCTGTTTCTGCCACCTCCCATATTAGCATGCTTCATTTTCTGCAAGCACCCACTCCAGAGTGAACCTCCGATTCCTGGAACCCTTCTTGAAAGGAAATGACACAAGCCCAAGTCCTAGAATAAATCCTTCCTAACACCCAGTACTGAGCATCCCATGGTGATCCGAAGGATCTTCCTTGTGCAAAGAGTGTTAATAAACCCACCTTGGCGTGACGACAGCTCTGTCTCCCATGGTGTCTAGCTGGTGAACACTGACAATAATGATCGGAGCCTAGACGCTCAGTCCATTGTACATACATAAACTAAAATGTACATTTTTTGTTACTGCAGTTTTGTGATTCTCACCCAGAAATGCGACTATCAAGTGAGGGAAGGTTGTACTCTTTGCTTAGTACTTTAGCAAGAGTATTTCACCATTTTGGAAACCCCTGTCACCAGTGGCGACGTTGCTCATAGCATTTGAGTTGCAACTCAGACGTCAGTGGAGCTGCGTTGGTCAGCATCCGTTGTGGCCCCATTCATGGTAATTACATATACCTACGGGTAAGCCTCTGACTACTTTCTTACTGTATCTTCAGAAGTTGTGACCATTTATTTTCATATTGAATTACATGTCACCATGAGTTGCTTCCTTTCATTTCTCCCAAGTTATAGTTAGACATAGTGATTCAAAAAACGCCTAAGGTATGTTATATGATGTCTGTCTGTACATTTTTTTGAATAAAGAAAAGGGCATTTAAAAATATTTGTCATAACAAGCGGCCGTGGTACTGAAGGAGTGAGAAACACTGGTTTGCAGTTATTAGCGGACGGTCGGCCCCTTAGATCCTCTTCACTCCGGTGCTGCTGAAGAGCAGATGGATTTGACCTTGAACTCTGATGTTCTAATCGGGAGGTAGATGCCATAGTCCAGAAACCAGCGCTGATATTTTGTGAAATTGGAGAGGCCAGTTTCCTCACTTGGATGGTATATCCTAAGTGGAATGTCTGCTGTTCTCAGTGAGTTCAGTATATGCCGATGGCATTAATTCAACAGAAATCTTATGTATTCCATTTTCTATCGAAAGAGATCCTGGAGAAGACTTTAAGCCAACTGTCTTAAATATGTTCAAAGAGCCAAAAGAAAAATTAATCAGATTTGACAGGTGAAATAAACAGAAAACTTGAAAATAGGACTGTTGTAATCATCCAGTTTGAGGAGCAGAAAGAAAAAAGAATAGAGAGTGAAGATAACCCAAGGGTTTTTTGAGACAACATCAGGCATACCAATATACACATTATGGGAGTCCTAGGAGGAGAAGAAGGGGGCAGAAAGAATATTTGAAGATTTATTGCCTGAAAACTTCCCAAATTTGATGAAAGATTTGGGAAAAAAAAACAGTTACTAATCTGCATATCCAGAAGCTCAACAAATCCTAAGTATGATAAACTTAAAGAGAACCACATCTAAACATACCATAGTCAAGCTGTCAGAAGCCAATGACAGTGTTGAAAGCAGCAAGAGGATGCAACCCATCACATATAAAGGGTGCTCAAAAAGATTAAAAGCTTGCTTCTCATCAGAAATAATGAGGTCAGAAAGCTGTAAGATGACATATTCAAAATAGACTTTAAGACCAAAAAAAAAAAAAAAAAAAAAAGCTCCAAGAGACAAAGGACAGTACATATTGATAAAAGGGCCAGTCCATAAGGAAGACATAACAATTATATATGCACTTGGCAAGAGCTCCAAAATGCATGAAGCAAATGCTGAGAGAATTGAAGGGAGAAATAGACAATTCAATCATTATTATTATTATTGTTAAATATTCACTATTAGTGATTTTTAATGATTAAGAGATAATTCATATGAAATATGCAACAGAGTCCCAGGTGCTTGGCATATGCTCTGTAATGGTAACTATTGCTTAGAAGGAAAACTTGAGTTGCTTTGCTAGTGAAAGGTGGCATGGTAAGGAAGTCTAACAATGGCAGTTGCAAACTTCAGTATCTCACTTAAAAAAAAAAAAAAAAGATTTATTTTAGAGAGAGAGAAGGGGAAAGGGAGAAGGAGAAAGAGAATTTCCTGAGGCCAGAGGCTGACACGGTTTGATCCCATGACCCTGAGATCACAATCTGAGCTGAAATCAAGAGACAGCTGCTTAACTGTGCCACCTAGGTGCCCCAGTATCTCACTTCTAATAACGGGTACATGAATGAGGCAGAACAGCAGGGAAATAGAGAATCCAAGAACACTGTAAACCAAGTAGATCTAACAGACATCTATTCCATCCAAGAACAGTTACCATACACATTTTACTCAAGCGTATATGGGATATTCTTAAGGATAGACCACGTGTTAGGCCATAAAACAACCCTCAGTAAATCCAAAGGTACTAAAACCATACAAAGTATGTTATCTTACCCAGTGGAGTTATATTAGAAATCAGCAGAATCAAATTTGGGAAATTCACAAATATGTGGAAATTAACACACCGAAATAACCAGTGGGTCACAGAAGAACTCACAAGGAAGATTAGAAAATACTTTTGGGATTAATGAAAATGAAAACACAGCATACCAAGATGTATGGGATGCATCCATGATAGTAGGTAGAGGGAAATTTATAACTATAAATCCCTGTATTTATAACTACAAATTATAAACTCTCATTAATTGCTCGTGGGAATGCAAAATGCTGCAGCCACTTTGGAAGGCAGTTGAACATTTTCTTATAAAACTGAACATACTCTTTGCATATGGTCCAGCAGATGTGCTCCTTGATGTTTATCTAAATGAAATGAAACATGTCCATACAAAAATCTGGATATGGGTGCTTATGGCAGTTTTTCTGATAATTGACCCAAACTGGAAGCAACCAGATGTCCCTTGGTACATGAATGGTTAAACTGTGGTACATCCAGACAATGGAATAAAATATTTTTTTGTTTGTTTGTTTTTTGAGAGAATGTGTCTGTGCGTGTTATCACATCCATGTGTGAGGGTGTCGTGGTGGGGAAAACGGAGAGGGAGAGAGAATCAATCCGACTCCACGCTCAGTGTGGAGCCCGACACAGGGCTCGATCTCATGACCCTGAGATCATGACCCAAGCCGAAATCAAGAGTCACACACTTGACTGAGTCACCCAGACAATGGAATATTATTCATCGCTAAAAAGAAACAAGCCACAAAAAGACATGGAGGAAACAAATGTATATTACTAAATGAGAGAAACTGATCTGAAAAGATGACACGTTTTGATTCTAACTCCATGACATTCTGGAAAAGGCAGAGTACTGTGTTGGTACTTTAATGACGGACGCACTGCGTTGCACATCTGCCCAGTTGCAAAGTGTACACCACCAAGAGGGAGCCCTAAGGAAAACTGTGGACTGGGGTGGTGATGTGTCAGTATGGGTTCATAACTGTAACAAAGATCCCACTCGTGGGGATGTTGATCATGGGGAAGATTATGCATTTGTAGGGCAGGGGGTCTATGAAAAATGTATTTGCATATTCTCAATTTTGCTATGAGTCTAAAACTAAAAGTCTTAAGAAAACAGATCTCAAATCAATAGTCCCATTTTTCACCTTAGGAGACTAGAAAAGGAATAGCAAAGTAACCCCCCCCCCCCAAAAAAAAAAAACAAGGAAAGAAATACGAGAGAGGAAAGAAACAAAATAGGAGAACAATAGAGAGAATCAACAGAACCAAACGGGTTCTTTGGAAGGATCGACAAAATTGACGAACTTCCAGCTCAACTGACTAGAAAAAAAAGGTTAAAATTACTTGAAGCCAGGAATGAAGGAGGGGCCGTCACTACTGAGAAAAAGCAATCCATAACCGAAAAATCCTTCTGTAAAGTAATGGTTATCCTAATAGAACATAGAGCATGTTCCACTCTATGGTGGTGGTTTGGGTGTTTTATGTATAAGCTTTCAGACTTTGTGCTTTCCCCAAAAAGTGCTTTCTGTGACTTGTTTCATCCTCACAACATTCTTGGAGTTGTGCAGGAGTGTCGTACCTGGGCAGATGTAATCACAAAGAACCTGTGTTTGGTTCAGACACACCTGCGGCATGGATCCAGGTCTGTGTCCTGGTTTTGACTTTGAACAAGTCACTTACCCCATTTTTATAGATGAGTCAGTAAGCTGAGTCTAATGTGTGAGATCACCTTACCCTTCCAGTTAGCAGGGGGAGGGAGTCACGAGGATTAAATGAGATAATCCACATAAAATATTCAGCATGGCCCCCAGCTCATGGTAAGCATGTGATAATGGTAATTGATTCAGAAACGAAAACAGAGTTCCTAGCTAGTGAAAGGAATGGTCAGGAACTCTAATCCCTAGCTGAGTGGCTTTTCTTTAATTTAGATTCCCATCCAACATACGGCGCAGAGAATTCAAATGTAGCAAAGCAGTCAGTTGCAGGAAAGAATGCTGAATCTCTTATTTCCCATTTTGCTTAGAACAAGAGAGGGATCATAAGATTATCTGAGCTGGCAACTTGCTATCGTGTTCGTTTATAATTTATATGTAAAAGACATCTTGTTGTTTACATTTTTCAGATGGTTGTTGAAATCCAACAATGTCGTGCATGGATTCATCTTGATAACTGTAAACATTTCTTCTAGGATGTTGCTTTTCTCTGCCCGCTATTTTCCCTCTTTTTTTTTTTTTTTTTTTTGAGTTGGAGGGTGGATAGGGGGGAGAGAGAGAGAGAGAGAGAGAAAGAAAATTAACGCAGGGCTCTGTCTCACACCCATGACATCATGACCTGAGTGGAAATCAGGAGTCAGACACTTAACTGACTCAACCACCCAGGCGCCCCCACCCTCTTTTTGCTTGTAATGTGCACACTGCCCACTAGATGGCAGTACATCAACATAAAATGTCAGTGAAACGGTCCCAATGCAGCGCTGCCTTAGTTATTTTGGTTTAATGGAAAATGATGATTTTCCTGGAAAATTAGCCTGCAAGTAGTGAGTTGAGACTAAATCCCTGTTTCCTGTGGTGCGATTAATTAAAATCAGTGCTGATTAATAGATGCTGGGGGAGTAAATAGAATAATGGACCTAGAATGTACGAGACACAGAGATAAGGTCCTGTGGACACAAGGAAACGTTGAGAACTATCTGTGATGTGTCTGCTTTCCTTATATTGCCAACTTTTCCCTTCCCCCACATCGAACTCCGAGGATTAGAAGGTCAGTGGTTTTCCCAGAGTCATACAAACAGACAGAGATGAAGCTAGGACTGGTCCACAGTGGGGAAAGAGGAGTTTGAATTTAAGATACGTTGGTTTGGGGCACTTAGGTGGTACTGTTGGCCAAGCATCCAACTCTTGGTTTCAGCTTAGGGTGTGACTCAGGGTTGTAAGATTGAGCCCCATGTCAGGCTGCACACTCAGTACAGTCTGCTTGAGAGTCTCTCTCTCCTCTGCCCCTCCTGCTCCTGCTGTCTCTCTCTAAAATAAATAAACAGATGGATGGATAGATAGGATACATTGAGTTTGAATTCAGTGGTCACATCCAAGTACCGGCTTGTATTGGAGCCTGGAATTCCACCTTAGGATTGGGCCAAAAGTACAATAAATTTAAGAGGCATCTCTGCAGAGCAGAGCCGAAGCTACGGCTACATGTGGGTTGTCTGCGGCAAAGTGTCTGCTGGAGGACAAACCCCCAAGTGCATTGACAGAGCAATAAGGGTACACACATCAGAGCCTGGCCGACCTGAGTTTAAATCCTGGCCTCCTACTCCCGCCTGAGAGTGTTCACGAGGAAGAGTGTTACCCTCGTTGATCTTGCGACGACCCCACAAGGGGGATACTCTCTTAGTTTGCACGCGAGCAAACTGAGGCTTAGAGGATGTAGGAATTGACCCAGGGTCATGGTGCATCTGGTACACGATGAATGCGAGGTTCCCATCTGGAACGTCTGATTCAGGCTTCCACGATCACAGATGTTGCTTCCTGGTCATAGCACTTAGGACACTGCCTAGTGATCCCTTGTGTACGTGGGAGTCTCCCTGGATCAGTCAGGGTTCTCCAGAGAAACAGGAGCAGCAGAAGGGATCAGTGCATCTCTCGCTCTCTCTGTTTATATCTTTACATCTCCATGTCTACACAGTAGGACACATTCCATGAACTAAGTCTCTATAGATGTTTGTGTATCTAGTTCACGCACACGACACGCATGCACACACACACACACACATACATACACACAGATGCATGTCAAGGAACTGGCTGCTTATGCACTTGGCAGCAGCTGGCCAAGTCCCGAATCCACAGGGCAGCTGGCGGCCAGCACCCTCAGGCAGGAGCTCGTGTTGCAAGCTCCAGGCCAGCTTTCTTCCGGAAATGCTCAAGTTTTGCTCTGAAGGCATTTTAACTAATTGGATAAAACCCACTCCCGTTCCCCGGGGGGATCTCTTTTACGTAAAGGTAACAGATTGTAGATGTTCATCACCGGTACAAAATACTTTCAACAGTGACACCGAGAATCACGTTTGTCTAAATAACAGGTCTCTGTAGCCCAGCCAAGTAGACACATGAAACTAACCGTCACACTCCAACAGTTGTCTGTAAACTCGATGGAGGAGGGATCCTAGCTTCCTTGTTCACGTTCATATTCCCAGTGCATAGCCCCAGGCCGGACACCTCAGGGCAGGCAAGAAACATTTACTGGGTACCCGCCAGCTAGCAGCGCAGGCAAAAGTGAACGAACATACGTGTCCTGTGTTCAGGCCTGGACTGGGGCTAGGCTGCAGATTTCCCGTGTTCTCAAATCACAGGGGGCTTTCTTTGGGGGATGGAGCAGTGGGAATTAAGGATAAAGCCACCGATGGTCATGGCCAGCTGGCGCTGCCACCCGTGGGGGTCCTTGTAGGACACCGTGTACTTACTGTCTGATTTTTGGCTTCTGCTGGCATGTCTTTTCAGCCATTGATGCTTATTTGCAACTTCATGTTTTGGAACAAAGGCACAACGGTTTCCAAGCAGCAAAACCTGCCTGAATTAGGGAAGAGTGGATTTCTTGGTACCTGTATGGCCACTGAAAGACCAGCCCTGCGTGTATCCTTCTGGAAGAGAAACAAAACAAGACAAAATGGAGAGATGGAATAGTGGATGCCTCCCAGATGGTAGAAGCATCTACCAAAAATTAGGTTAAAAGTGTACTCCCTTGGGGGGAGCTTTCTAGGTGATCTGTCTCATACCTCCACATCCAAGAGAAGGGTGTCCGCTCTTAATTGAGAATTTAAGCATGTCTTGTCTCTTCTTGAGTTTGTTTGGTTCTTTATATTTTTAGAAGATAATTCTCCCACTTTTTAAAAAAGATTTTATTTATTTATTTGATAGAGATCACGAGTAGGCAGAGAGGCAGGCGGAGAGAGAAGCGGGGGAAGCAGGCTCCCTGCTGAGCAGAGAGCCCCTCCCGGGGCTCGATCCCAGGACCCTGAGATCATGACTTGAACTGAAGGCAGAGGCTTAACCCACTGAGCCACCCAGGCACCCCTAATTCTCCCATTTTGCCCCCAATTTTTTTTTTAAAAGAGTGATTGATTTATTTTCAGAGTGAGAGAGTGAGTGCACAAGTGGAGGGGTGGGGAGGGGTAGAGGGAAAGGGAGAAAGAACCTTCAAGCGGACTCCCTGCTGAGCATGAGCCTGCCCTGGGGCTCGATCTCATGACGCTGAATCACAACCGGAGCCAAAATCAAGAGCCGGCTGTTTAACTGACTATATCACCCAGGTGCCCCATTTTGCCCAGTTTTGAAAAAGGATCACACTGAAGCTTTAGAAAAAGATATGTGGTCAGTTAAGGTCACAGTGACTTCAGAAAGCACTTGTATTTTTCCGTTTAAACTTCAACATTACATGTGTTTGGGAGGCTGGGACTTACAGGAAAGGCATCAGCGTCTTGCTTGGTGTCACCCGGAAGGACAAGGCCACCTTGATCACTTTTAACCTCATTAGTCTTTTCAAGCTGGTTCTCTTGTTTGCAAAACAGCGATGGTTCTGCTGGATTCACAGGGATTGTAGGAGTAAACGACCACCTGTTTCGAGCCCTGGGGAGCACAGAACTACAGATTCAGACAGAGGAGAACCTTCAGAACACTGCTGGACCAGGCGTTCCTGCGCATTGTCTGTGGGACCTGACATCGACCAGTCTCTAAAAAGCCTCAGGAAGACTTTTATATTATAAACGAGTAGGGAAAAAAAAAATGTTTTCTGGGGACTTCCACCTCTAGCATGATATGGTAACAAGGACTAGACTCAGCCTCCCATAGAAAACCATCAGAAGACTGGATAGGATAGAGGAAATCATTTTTCCCCTCCCAAGCATTGGACATCAGGAAGTGTGTAATTGCAGTGCCCGAGAACGGAGAAGTAAATGAAGTGAGCCTTATAATCGCCCTGGCTTTCTGCCTGGAGGCCCTTTTGACAATGAGATCAGGGAGCAGGAAACTGAACAGAGCCGGGATCAAAAATGGTCTAAAGAAGGGAGCCCAGGGCGAGCAGGTGATCTGACGTCTGGTGACCTGGGAAACGGTGTAGTCCTGGGGCTGTTTAGCAGGGAGTAGGAAAGTTTTGGGGCTGGGGCTCGGGGTACCCGTGGGTTCAGAGATTGGAAGGACTGTCATGTTGAGCAAGGTGTTCATGTTCTGGATGGCTCTGGGAGACAGAATTAGGGTGGTCTGTGAGAGATCTGAGGGAGAGGACTTTGGTTGAGTCCAAGGAAACACCTCATTGGCAATCGTGTCGATCAGGTTCGACCAGCTGCCTTATCCCGTTGGGCCGATGTAGGGACTGAGCAGGTGTGCTGGGCTGTTGCCGGAAGTGCTCTTGCCGTGACCAAGGGACTGAGCTAAATGACATCTGGGGCCCATTCTCAAGACTTTCTATGGCTTTTTTTTTTTTTTTTTTTTTTAAAGCATGGACTCTATAAATAGAGGCAGGTGACACCAGCTGACTGTTTTGAAGAATATTGAGAAAAGGTAAGAATCTCTGAAGACCCCACCCCATAGAAAAAAACAACAAACTCAAAACAGACTATCAAGGCTTTTAAAAAAATTTATTATTAAAAAATTTTATTATTTTTAATTTTTTAAAAAGATTTTATTTATTTATTTGACAGAGAGAGACACATTGAGAAAGGGAACACAAGCAGTGGGAGTGGGAGAGGGAGAAGCAGGCTTCCTGCTGAACCGGGACCCCCATGCAGGGCTTGATTCAGGACCCTGAGATCATGACCTGAGCTGAAGGCAGACGCTTAAGGCAGAGCCACCCAGGCGTCTCCAAGACTGATTAGGGTTTTAAAACAGGAATTTCGGCACCTGGGTGGTGCAATGGGTTAAAGCCTCTGCCTTCGGCTCAGGTCATGATCCTGGGGTCCTGGGATGGAGCCCCACATTGGGCTCTCTGCTCAGCAGGGAGCCTGCTTCCCCCTCTCTCTGTCTGCCTCTCTGCCTCCTTGTGATCTCTTTCTCTCTGTCAAATAAATGAGTAAAATCTTAAAAAAAAAAACCAAAAAACAGGAATTTCCCCCACATATCAATAGTATGTATATTTTTATTGGACTTCTCACCTTTTGTGTGCCTTTCCCCACACCTGTCATATCCATGTCATAATAAACTATATGGATCCTGGGTGCCTTCTTCATACTTGCATGGACGTGGATGCTTTGGCTGAAGAAGGGTTTGCAAAGGAGTGCCTGGTGTGTTGCATCCCTGCCGTGCCCCGGGCAGACATCACTAGTCAACCACAGAGCTCTTGTCCACCAAGCTCAGCCTTGGCCATGGCAATTCTCCTGAAACACCAATTCTGCTTATCAGACACCTTGATCTTGGACTTCTAGCCCCCAGAACGGAGACAATTCAGAATTAGTACTGATAGTGTCTTGCTATTTGCCATCCTGGGGCCGAAGGAGTGCTCACGATTCTCTGAGGCACAGTAATAACCTGTCTGGTCACGATCTGTGTTTTCCGCCAGCTGCTGGGGAGCCCAGCTGTCATCTGTTTTCCCGACGTCAGAGCTACAGGGGTACGGTGAGCATGCTGGAGGTTTGGCTGGGTGCCAAGGGGGACGTTTTAGGGGCTCTGAACACTAGGGATGCCTTATGGATGTCGATGTGATGTTGATACAGTGTATAAGGTCGCAGCCATAGAGAATGGGAGTCAGGACACACACGCCTCACCCCACTGATGTCTGTGACGGCTGTATGAAGCAGCTGTGGTGAGTACTGCGCTCATCTGAGACGATGAGGGAACCGAGGCACGGAGCAGCTCATTCTCCAGAACTCAGACTTAGGAAGTCTGACCCACAGCCAAGCTCCTAAGGGCTCAGTGGTGCCTCTCTGAGTGACCAGGCCTGTCCTGCCTGTGTGACCATCAACATGTATTTACTGGCCCACTGCTGCCTGAAAGAAACTGTATTAGGTGCCGGGAAGGATATAGATATTAGTAAGATACATTTATGGGGGCGCCTGGGTGGCTCAGTCGGTTGGGCGTCTGCCTTCAGCTCAGGTCATGATCTTGGGGTCCTGGGATCGAGTCCCACATTGGGCTCCCTGCTCAGTGGGGACCCTGCTTCTCTCTCCCTCTGCACCTTTCCCCACCCCCCATTCCCGCTTGTGCTCTCTTTCTCTGATAAATAAATAAAATCCTAAAATAAAAAAAGGTACATTTAGGGGTGAAGGGAAGGGGATGTGAAATTGACTGGAGCCCAGTCCTGGGGCCACAGAACCCTTCTTATCGGCACAGGGTGATGGGGGCAGGGGTGAGAAATCCAAGGGGTCAGCAGGAAGGAGCATCCCAGGGAGCTGACTGGCATTCATTAGGCCTTCCAGGGATTTCTGCCTGGCTAATTATTAAACAGGCCCTCTCACCTATGAAGCGGTCTCTTTCCAGTTTGCTGAGCTGGAACTGACTCACTTGGGTTTGGTCAGAGCTCGGTGGAACAGAGACGTGGCATTTCTGGACTCGCACTCTGGGTGAAAAGCCGTGCCTGTGTGCTGAGCTGGGCAGACAAGCAACTTCTGGGTGTATATGCAACCTCAGCTTTGTGCCCAGATCTGCAGTACAGCCTGCTGGAATGCTGGGGGGGTCTCAAACCTGGTCTTCCCGGAACCGAGCCCATTGTCCTCGTGCTAGCTTTTCTGGACCACGTCGCATCCCTACCAAATTCATAGGCTGAAGTCCTAACCCCCAGCCCCTCAGAACGTGACTGTCTTTGGAGAAGGGCCTTTATGGAGGTGATTAAGTTAGAGCGATGAGGGGCCTCATCCAGTAGGCCTGGTGTCCTCGTAAGGCCATCCGGGCACAGACTCACACAGGGGGAAGGCGGCCGTCTACAAGCCAAGGAGAGAGGCCTCCAGAGACGGGAGGGCTGCTTATCAGACACCTTGATCTTGGACTTCTAGCCCCCAGAACGGAGACAATAATTTTCTGTTTTTTGAGCCCCCGGTCTGGGCTGCTTTGTTACTGGGGCCTGAGCACACTCCTACGCTGACCGTCTTCATCCCACCTCACACCAGTTACCAGACCCTTTGGGTTTCCTTCTCGACAATCCCTGAGCTGTCTTCTCCACGTTTGCCATTGTCTCCTTGCTGGTGCCCCTGTTGGAGGTGGCCCCGAGCCTCAGCTTATCTGTAACCCCCACCTTGCTCAGGTCTGCAGTCACCCTGGACACACGGACAGAGAGACCCCAGAGCAAGGGAGGCGCGTGACAAAAACTGGGTTTTAGGATCGTTACCGTCCCAACGCTTTGGCTGGGCGTTCGGAGACTTGCCCTCTATCATCTGGCTTTTCTAGATTCTGGTTCTCCACAAACAAAACCAAACAATACTCCGTTCCCACCCTTCTCTGCATCGAAATGACTCTGGCAGCGTTTCAGCATAAAATTCACGTCTGATGTAGCACAGCTGCCCTTCCTCATGTCTCTGTCTCTCAAGGAGTCCCACGAGCTTGCTGAGAGGAGGGAGGGCGAGCTCCTCAGGGCAGCGACCCTGCCTGTCATACCGGCATAGCAAGGACTGGTATGAGGTGGGCTAGGGAGCCGGCCAAGAATGGGCAGCCTGGGTTCAAGTCCGCCACCTTCTTGCTACGTGGCCTCTTGCCAAGCTAAGGGAACACTGCCGGGGGGATGCGGGGGTCCAAGACCCAGCAGCAGTGAGGGGAGCCCGGTATCCCCAGCCCAAGCCAAAGCAGAAGACTTTATCCAGGCAGGCAATGACCTCCAGGAGAAATAAAATGTCAGGTGTACCCCCAGCTGGCTCAGACAGACTGACGGCTCGGGACAGAGCATCACGGACAATGGCAGCCTCCACATACGGACTGTCTTATCACACAGGCTGCTCTGGGCAGAGCTCACACCCCAGCTGCCCGACGCCTTCCACTCCAGGTTAGCCATGCTAGACCCACGGCGCTCGGTCACACCCGGACCAGACAGGTGTACCTGCCCAGCGCCTCCCTTGGCCACCTGCATGGGGAAGGGACTGGCTGGGCTGGCTTGCCACCTCTGGAAGGCAGTCTGCTACCTCGTCCTACCCATATCAGATCGATGTGTTTCCCAAGATTCCAGCTGGGCTGCATAAAACCACCTCGTTAATTTGTAGGGCTGACAGTGAAAGGCGCGAATTAAAAATTGCGTGCGCTTCTGAGCCTGTCTGGCCGTCTGCTCTCGTGTCCCTGGATCTGTTGAGTTGAGGGTGGCTGTATGCTGCCCTGTCCAGCTTCTGACCCCCACACTCACCTGAGAGGAGTGAGCTTTCTAACTGAAATACACGCGAGTGAAAAATACAAGTAAGTAAAGAAAATGCACGGGGGCCTGAACACTGCCTGCAAAGACGGGCTAGAAAGGCTCGCAGCTGCTCCGGGTGCAGCCGGTGAAAGGAAGGTCTGGGCCCACGTGTTTCCCTCTCGACGAACCGCTGAGATAGGGCTACCTGGGAAGACCAAGGAGCCGAGTGACGTGCACAGCACCAAACTGCATTTTTACTGCAGAATTTAAAGAACGTGTAAGGCTCTTCCTTTATGTGCATGTTGATTTGTCGGAGCACAGTGAAAGGTGCACAAAGGCCTGTACCAGATTACCAAACTGTTAACCTTAATTAGATTAGAAGTGGGGACTGTGGGCAGTGTGAGGAAGATTAATACGTTTTTTTCCCCATAAATCTGTATATTTTTCTACTTTTTGTATCTTGAGTCCAGTTATAACTTTTTTTAAAAAAAGATTTTCTTTATTGATTTGATATACAGTGAGAGAGGGAACACAAGCAGGGGGAGTGGGAGAGGGAGAAGCAGGCTCCTCACTGAGCAGGGAGCCTGAGGCGGGGCTCGATCCCAGGACCCTGAGATCATGACCTGAGCAGAAGACAGACGCTTAATGACTGAGCCACCCAGGTGCCCCAGTTACAATTGTTTTTAAAAACAGTTTTTTAATTTATTTTAGAGAGAGAATGTATGCATGAGTCGGGGGAGGGGCAGAGAGAGAGCGGGAGGGAGAGACTCTCAAGCAGAGTCTGGGCTGAGCGTGGAGCCCGACGTGGGGCTGGATCTCACGACCCCGAGATCGTGACCTGAGCCGAAATCAAGAATCAGATGCTGAGCAGACAGAGCCACCCAGGCACCCCCGGTTATAACTTTTATAATAAAAAGCCCAATAAAATAATGAATAAGAAGGACTGCGCTTAGATGCCACCTCCTCCAGGAAGCCTACTGTGATGCTCTTGGGCTCTTTCTTTGCTCCCATAGCACTCCTGTGTGCCTCTATGATTATAGCTCCTGCCGTGAATTGCAGTACTGTGTCTACCCTTGTGCCCTACTGAGTGGGTGCTCCTTAAGGTCAGTATCCTGTCTTATTATTCCATATCCCTGGCACCCAACACATGGTCGGCACATAGTAAGTGCTCAGTAAGTGGGTGTTGAATGCACAGGCTCTGGACTTCACTCACCTTCACCGAGTTCATACTCAAGTTCATTAGTCCACAATAAGGTGCTGCACCCCGTGAAAGGCAGAAGGAAAGTTCTCTTGGTTGCATGTGGAGGCCCCTTCCCATCGCTGGGGTTTTCCTGTTAATGACAGACCTGGGGTCTCTGCACCCCCTTCCCCGTCTGTCCCTGCATTCAGAGCATACTTGGGAAAATCAGGGAAGGTCCTTTTTCCCTCCAGGTCCTTCTGCTTCATGCCGAGATTCAGACAGTGGTTTACCTGGTTCAGATTTTCAGAACCATGAACTTCTGCCTTTCATGAGACCAAGGGTATTTTAGTGTGAATTGGGGAAAGGGGAGGCGGGTGGGGGAAGGCGGCCAGGGTGGTGATACGCAGATACTTGTTTCCCCTGCTTCAGACTGGGTACAAATCTCTTGTGCGAGGAAGGCACGTGATACCCGGATCCAAGCCAGGGGCAGCTGCTAACAGCTGCTTAAAGATGACCCTTTGTCCTCCAAGCTGATGCTTGAAAAAGAATCCTCAAAATGTCTTGCTCTGAAAATGTAAATTGTTTGAGAGATCAAAGGTCCGCTGGATACAATCTTGGGACCAGATGACCCTCTGGGCCATGACGTTCCATGCCCCACCTGAGGCTTGAACCGCCCCCCGCCCCCCCTAAAATCCTTCTCATTTGCAGTCGTGAACATCTCAATAAAGAAAAACACAGAGCCGTTTTAAAGAAGAGATGCCCAATTGTTTTCGCACAGAAAGTTTTTTAAAGCGTAGTTTAGAATTCAGTCCACTCTTGGGGCTATTTTTAGTCTCTTGAGAATGTTCCAGATCGCTGACTCAGTAAGTCCAGGCTCTTAAAAATGCGTCTTTTTAAACTCCACCATGTGACATTGTCTGAGCTCCTTTTGCCATTTGAGTCTGACCCTACAGTCTGAGTCTGCCTTGGTTTCCTAGGGGGGCTGTTCTCAGGCTTTCTGAGAACCTGACACCCCCCACCCCCGACTCAAATCTGATGATCGGGCGAGTTCTTCACATAGCACAGAGGAAAGGGGACCAGGAGTGGCATGTGAAGAACAGAAAGTCACTGTGTTCATGACAGGGGGCCCGAAGACACTCCTTCTCCAGTGGAGGTTTGCATCATCCTCGTTTTGCAGAAAGAGAAATGAGAGCCCAGGAGGGGAGGGCACGTGCCCAGGGTCTCACCCTACCCGCCTTCAGCAACCCCAGGCAGGGCGGTCGGCTCAGCTCTCCTCCATGCAGGGTGGCTTCTACCCTGGGCACCTTCCTGTGGTCCCGTTTACTTTGGTCATGGTAGTAGGGTTGGTTTGCTTGATACTCAGAGGATGTTTTAGGAGTTGGTAAGCAGGAGTGTCACGCAGGATTTCCTATGCTGAGGTACGCTGCTTTTTTTTTTTTTTTAGATTTTTATTTATTTGACAGACAGAGATCACAAGTAGGCAGAGAGGCAGGCAAAGAGAGAGGAGGAAGCAGGCTCCCTGCTGAGCAGAGAGGCCGATGCGGGGCTCGATTCCAGGACCCTGGGATTATGACCTGAGCCGAAGGCAGAGGCTTTAACCCACTGAGCCACCCAGGTGTCCGGAGGTATGCTGCTTTAATGAAAACGTCTCTGTGATCTTCGATGGGCCCTTTAATAAATATATGTATTATACGTATGTTATATGTACACACATATATAGACACGCATATGTATGCACACACACACGTGGAGACACGTGACTGTGCACATATGCAACACAAATGCACACAGCACTCACACCGACATGCACTCATGCACATATATACACACATACACACAGGCACACATGTACACACATGCACACACATACACATGACACACATACAGACCCGCACACACATACACATGTACCCATACACACAATGCACACACATACACACATGAACGCACACACGTACACATGTATGCTATGTGCACACACACGTACACAAACCCACACATGGCACGCATGTACACACACGCACACACACGCACACACACATACACACATATATACACAGTTGACCCTTGACCAGTGTGGGTTTGAACTGCATGGGTCCACTTCTAGGCAGATTTTTAAAAATCAGTACAGCACTGTAAATATATTTTCATTTTTCGATATGTTACGATTTTCAATATTTTATGATTTTCTTAATAATGTTTCTTTTCTTAAGCTTCCTTTATTGTAAGAATACAGTATCCAGTACACAGAACATACCCAATACGTGTTCATTGACCATTTACATTACTGCTAAGGCTTCTGGTCAACAGTAGGTTATGAGTAGTTAAGTTTTGGGGAAGTCAGAAGTTATGTATGGATTGTCAGCTGCGTGGGGGTTTGTGCCTCTGACCCCTTTATTGTTCAAGGGTCAACTGTATTTTTAGGGGTATAGAATTTTTATGCAATAATCGGTATGCAGAACAGAGGGAATGCTTCCCGCTAGTTCCAGGTTAGAGGAATGCAGATCACTTCCCACTCCGGCTGGGAACCCCCAGATGCGAGGACATCATCTCCTCTTTTATGAACCCCTAAAGCATTGCAGGGGTGTGTGCGCACTGTCGTAGTTATTGGTATCAGCAGATTCTCCCCAGGGAACCTAGATCTCTTTGGGTCCTGAGAGGGAAAGTCCCTTTGGAATCCCAGGGAGACAGATTCTAGGCTTATTATTATTATTTAAGATTTATTTATTTGAGAGACAGAGAGAGAGAGTCAGCAAGACAGTGTGAGCAGGGGCGGGGCAGAGGGAGAGGGAGAGAGAATCCTCAAACAGACTTCCTGTTGAGTGCAGAGCCCTCTGTGGGGCTCAATCCCAGGGCCCTGAGATCATGACCTAAGACCAAATCCAGCGTCGGATGCTTAACCCACTGAGCCACCCAGGTGCCCCCAGAGTCTGGTTTTAAAAGAAGACCACGATTCTCAAGGGAGAATGCCAGGGCAAGTAAACAGCCATTGTCCTCAAAGAGGGGTCCCAAGAGCACCAGCATCACTGGGAAATTTCCAGAAAGGCAGATTCTGGTATCCTGCCAGAGTCTGGGCTAAGTAACAGCTCAGGGATGGGGGCCCGGCAGTCCGTGTTTTAACAAGTGGTCCATGGAGACCCAGTGGTCTGAATTACCACACATGAAACCATAATCCTGGATTCCTGGAGTCTTCCTTTCGCTTCTGTAATTTAAGTCTGATCTTACGCTTTAAAGATAGCAGATTGCCTACCTTTTACATGCTAGACATTGCAAGCCAGTTACATTTTCCAGAGTCACAAAATACTGTCGAGTGTGAAAATGAAGAGTATAACGGTGTTCTTGAGTCATCTAATGGAGTCAAGGGTTACTCGGATTTGGAGAAGCTTAGGGACTGGGCCAGTTTTCTGACCAGAGCCAAGAGAAATGGGAAAAGGGGACCCATTAGATAAAAGCCTCTGTCTTCCAGTTTATTAACTGTGCCGAGAGCCAGAACTGTTGGATCACCGCAAACTCGATTGGGATTTTATGTATCTTAATGATGCCAACTCTTTAAGATTGAAAACCAGTTCCAGTGGGCTCCTGAAAGCTGGGGAAACTTTTCCGACGCCTTGCTATTAACGCTTTATGACTTTGACATTTTCGGAAGGCTTCGTGCGCGGCAGACGTATGCTGAGAGCAGGGACTCTGTGTCTATTATGGGGATACGTTGGAGTGGAATAGGGTCCTTGTTCTTGAGGGCAGCGAGCACTTTCAAATCTGTAATGTCATTGTTTGCCCATAACAATCTCTCACATTCGTCTGGCTCTGTGGTTTCCAAAGCTCTTTGACATCGAGTCCTGCAGTTTGTCTCCATAAAATACCTCTAGTAGACAGAGTACCTGTGATCAACTTTGTGATCCCGTTTCCTTAGCTATGAAAGGCAGAAAGTGTCCCGTCTAAGGTCATGTGACCCGTGTGGGGGGTGGGGTGGGGGGTGGGAGGTGGGATGGAGGTGGGAGGTGGGTTGGGAGCCGCCCCTCCCACTATCCTTAAAATCAAAGGGGCTAGGGACGCTGGTTTTCCATTTAAGAAATACATTTGTATTTTTTTTTTTTTTTTTATAAAACAGAGAAATACAAAACTGCTGGTGTGGTCATAAGCAGTCTGTACATATGAAATGTCACCAGCTTGTCATCCTTCAGTCCAGGGAATGTCAAAGGGATTAAGCAGCTCTCTGGGGACATCCAGGCTACCACAGAGCTGGAACTCTGCCTGGGATCTCGGGTCCTTTCGCCCTGAACTGCTTCCCCAAACCACACCTGACATGTGAGGAGGGCTCCATGAATTTCTTTCTTTTCTTTTTTTTCTTTTTAAGATTTTATTTATTTATTTGACAGACAGAGGTTACAAGTGGGCAGAGAGGCAGGCAGAGAGAGGGGGAAGCAGGCTCCCCGCTGAGCAGAGAGCAGGATGCCGGGCTAGATCCCAGGACCCTGAGATCATGACCCGAGCTTAAGTCAGACACTTAACTGACTGAGCCACCGAGGTGTCCCCTGTTTTTTTTTCTTTCCTTCCCTTTCCTTTCTTTTCCTTTCCTTTCCTTTTCTCTTTTTTTAAAGTAGACTCCATGCCCAGTGGAGCCTAATGCAGGGCTTGAACTTACAACCCTGAGATGAAGACTTGAACTAAGGACCAAGAGTCAGATGCTTAATCAACCAACTGAGCCACCCAGACACTCCTCCCATTTGTTTAAAAAATTAAAAAAAAAAAAAGATTTTATGTATATATTTGATGCACATAGAGAGAGTGCAAGAGAGCACTAGGGGTGGTGGGGGGCAGCCCCAGAGGGAGAAGGAGAAGCAGGCTCCCCACTGAGCAAGGAGCCTGATGCGGGATTCGATCCCAGTACCCCAGGATCACGCTCTGAACTGAAGGCAGACATTCAACCAACTGAGCCACGCAAGCAAGCGTCCCTCACATTTCATTCATTCATTCTACGTCACACTTAAAAACAATGTCAGCATCTTGGAAATCAGGGTATGTTGTCTAATGGCAACCTCTTTCTTAGAGGGGTATAAAATAATGATGCATCTTAGGCTTGTGGAGACACGGTAGCTGCTCCTCTCCAGGAGCTTATAGGGTTTCCTTTGCGTACGAGCTGGGAAGAGAGGGCTGGGGGGAGAGAGAGCGCGTGCGTGAGCAAGAGCCAGTGCCGACCAGTCGCACACATTACCGTAAGCGTTAAGTGCTAAATGTGAGGGTGTGCTGTGAGCAAGGGAAGGAGGGCTTGGTCCTAATTGGGAGCCCCGCAGGGTTTTCTCTGAGACGGGAGAATCCGGAATAGATCTTGAAGGGTAAGTGGCATTTTAACAGGCAGAGAGAAGGTGGAAAGGCGCTTGACTCTTAGGGAACGGTGCAAAGGCAGGCAAGATTTGCAGAGTTTGCAGGGCTCACTGGAAGGAAGGGTGTGGCTGCAGTGGGACTGGCCACTGAACAGGGGTCGGGGGTGCGCAGGGCTGCTGTTAGCATTCTGAAATACTTCCAAGTCACCAAGGGCATGCCTGACCTTGGGTTGCCCCTCCATCCACTAGGAGCCCAATCATCTCTCCAGCCCAGCTACTGACGGGTTAATGCAGGCTCAGACCAGAGCCTCTGGTGTCCTTTCAAAGGCTGGTTGGTGCCTAGTCCTGCTTGACGTTAGGGACTGCAAATACCACCCTAGCCAGGAGGGGAACCGCTCTGGGGGCTGATGAAGCAGGAAAAGATTATCTAGAGCCAGATCAGAGAATGATGGACAGGAGATGTGGGCCAGGACAGAGGTCACCATACCGTTGACACTGTGTACCTCCACATTCGGATACATGCAAACAGTCATCACCGCTCTCCCATGTTAAATCTAAAACAGATGTAAAAATGGAAGATAAAAAAATAAGATAAAAACAATTGGAGGGGTGCCTTGGTGGCTCAGTGGGTTAAAGCCTCTGCCTTCGGCTCGGGTCATGATCCCAGGGTCCTGGGATCGAGCCCCACATCGGGCTCTCTGCTCAGCGGGGAGCCTGCTTCCTCCTTTCTCTCTGCCTGCCTCTCTGTCTACCTGTGATCTCTGTCAAATAAATAAATAAAAATCTTAAAAAAAAAAAAAACTGGAAAGCAAAGCTAGAACATCTTCTGACCACACCATAGTGCCTCATCTCGGACCCCTCCTTGGGTGAGTGCACCCCACTTGCCAGGTGCTCGCTGTCTAGACAGTGGAGGAGCGGGGACTGGATGGTGAATGTACCCTTTTATTATAAGGAGGCAGCAAATGGCCATAAAAGACATGACCAAGAAGTAGGTCTGAAAACACTGAAAGCATTTTGAAAGGTTGCGACAATGCCGTATCCATTTGTAAACTACTATGCGGTATTTTTCCTGGTCCCATATAGGTACTCTTCTCCCTAAGGTGGTGGAGTTTTGGATGTGGTGAGAAGCAGCAGGAAAGCCAGAGGGAGGGAACCTGGGTTTTGGGAGCCCCATGGAAGAGCAGACAGGAGGTGGGAGCCCAGCCTCTCGAGAAATGAGAGGGGAACTTGGCCGGGCTGGAGCAGAGCATGTGGGCAACTCTAGGGCCTGAGCAGAATCTGGCTTGCTGGGGCACCTACATGGGCTCTGAGTGGACATCAGTGGCCTGTGATATCTCTCTGTTCCATCCAAAAGCTTTGGGAAGGGGGCAAAGACCACAGTTGCCCAGAATAGTTGGCCATCATCGTCTCTTCCCCACATTCACATGAGGGGAAGTGGACACCTGCTACAGGAGGTGGAAAAGAGTCAGAGTTACTGGGTTCAGGACGAGGAGACAGAGCCAGACCCCTCATCACCCCCCAATTCAGACATTCCTTGGACCCAAGAGAAGAGCTCCCCTGTGGAGGGACACAGTCAGCTAGCGAGACAAGCACAGATGGCCTCTGGGTTGATCTAAGTGAATAATTAGACCACAGACGTTCATGGAGGGCTGGAGTGTGCCCACTTCAGCTCATGTGCCCACGAGCTGCTGACACTGAATGAACGTTCTTATAAATGGTGGCCACTGTGCTAACCACTTCACCACGACACTCATTTACCCCTTAGGCTGACTCTTGACTTCAAGGGACCGGTTCTGTTTTTATCCCCACCTTAGCAACAAAGAAGTCAAGGTGCCAAGAAGAGACATGACTAGCTTGGGTCACATGGGGAAGAAGTCACCTTGCTGGGCTTTGGACGGGGGGGGGGGGCAGAATTGAAGGCCCTGTGCTCTGAACCACAACGTTCAACTGGCCCAGATTGGTAGAGCATTGCCACACATCCCACAGCCTCAAACCCCATTAATAAACTCCACCCCACAGAGAATCTCATCAACACTTATGCAACTCAGACCAAAGGTCTCCCTCCAGGTGTCTGGGGAAGACATCATAGATCGAGAAACTGACATGGTCATGGTTTTTCTTCCTTTGGACATGTTTGCTTTAACTATGAAAGAAAAAAAAGGTCTGAGATTATAGCTCTTATTATTACCACGCTTTTTCAGGGCTGAGATCATATATACATTGGATATGTCATCACATGGGATATGAGAACATATATACATTATATGCAGATGGGAGCCTCTGGGGCCCCATCTTCCATGATGCTGATTCAAAGAAACAGGGAACACTTGCTTCTCTCCCCCCTGAATAAAGGCAGCTCACAAGTAATTCTGATGTTTAGTCCTTTAAGAAACCACCTAAGGTGGGAATGGGGGAGAGAAATACATTCTTTTTTTTTTTTTTTTAAAGATTTTATTTATTTATTCATCAGACAGAGATCACAAGTAGGCAGAGAGGCAGGCAGAGGGAGAGGGCGAAGCAGACTTCCCGCTGAGCAGAGACCCTGATGTGGGGCTCGATCTGAGGACCCTGGGATCATGACCTGAGCTGAAGGCAGAGGCTTTAACCCACTGAGCCACCCAGGTGCCCCAGGAAATACATTCTAAATGCACAACAAATCACTTAAAAAAAAAAATCTCTTCTCTCATTGAAGTGTTCTCAGTATTTTCCACATTACTGGTCTCCAGACCTACTGCAGACCTCCAGCCTTCCCATTCTCGACTCTTCCATGCACACCCTGTTTAAAGGCTCTGCCCATCCGCCGCTTGTCTCCAAGTAACCCCTCCACTTCATATCATCACCCAAGTACATGGTGGCTTAGCCAGAAACAGAAAGCCGGTGACCGCTGCTCCAGTTATGCTTCTCTCGTTGCCCGTTCTGTCCACGTTCTCTGTTACCAAGGCACAGGGACAAGCCGGCAAAGACAGAAGTCTCTTGACGGGAAGACAAGGCAGAAAGAGTGCAGAAAACCCTCCCCAGTGGAAATTTTGTCCTTGATGCATAAATAAAGATGTATGAATAAAAGGGACGCTTCACTGTTTGGAAGGCTGGGCCTCCTGCTTCTCTGGCTGGTCTGGTGGTTTCAGGGTCCTGGGTCAGGCCTGATCGGATGGGGATAGGAAGGACCATGTTCAGGAGAAATGCACACATGGCCAAGGTTGCACTCTCGGAAGACTGAACTCTTCATCCTTTTCTCAGAGAAATTAGGGTCTAGGCTTCTGCGCTACTGCACCCAGCTGCCGGAGGAACCTGACTCCTTGGCTGCGGGGGCTTTATTCTCGAGCTTTGGGGAATCCTAACCCCCAGTCGTTTCCACTCCTGGTAGGACATGGCCATAATTCGCCATCTTGGAAATGTCTCCTCCCATTTGACTGGCTCAACAATGGCCTAGAAGCTAGCTAGCCTGGGAAATCCTCACGGGCACTTTGTCCCAACAATCCCAGGCCATTTATTTCCACTTGCTTCATTTACACTAAATCTCCCTCCTCCCCTACCTACTGGATTTCACCAGGCCACAGACTTTCTGGTTCATTTGCACGGAGTCTTCTTGCGGCTTATTTTGTGGAACACAAGACTGGATGCAAAAATCTCCACCCTTCGCAGGATCTGACATTAGAGGCAACCCAGCTGGGATTCCAGAATGGAAAAAAAAAAAAGGAAAGAAAGAAATGGAACATAACAAAGTGGCAAGTGAGACAAAGAGGGTTGTCCAGGCGCTCCATAAATCTTCAATTCCGTTCATTGTTCATTTCTAAGGACCGAAGTGTCCTAATTTATATAATCTTTTCCCTCAAGGACTTTTCATCAGATAAACCGGATTCTTCCACCCAGAACTTGTGAATTGAGCCGGTTACCGGAAACCTCCAGCCCCACCCTAAAATCCTCTTCCTCTTCTCTGCGCTTCGGGCTGCTGCCAGCAGGTGGCGCCAGCCCGCCTGTTTTCTCCTCCATGCCCTTTAGGGTGTTGGAGTGGGGTGGGGGTGGGGTCGGGGTTGGGGGGAGGAGAGGCCCAATGGCAGAACTGCTGAGCTGGGGCCAAGATTGCTTCTGGCATCTGGAATGCATTAACAACAGCCCACAAATCTGAATCTCATCTCCTTGGAAGAGAGTGAAGGGGAGAGAGAGAGAGAGAGAGAGAGGAAGGAGGGAGCTTGAAATACTAGGGAGGGGAGGAGGGCAGAAAAGATGCCCCCCAGCTCAGGCATCATTACCTGGAAAGGTGTGCCTCTGCCCTTAGCTAGGCCAGTGCAGCCCCCAGCAGCCCCCAGCATGCCCGCGGTGGTGGGGGAGGGGACGCCCCCCCCCCCCCACAAGGCCTGGAGGAAGGAAGCGGTGAACTAGAAAGCTGCAAACAAAGGATGGCATGACAGGGTCCCCAGAACTCTGCCTGCCAGTCCTTCTTTTCCTGGCATCCCTGTCCCTTCCAGGCAGGGACAAAGAGGGAAGGGGTGGAGGCCTGCCACCTTCCTCCTCTGCATGTGATTTTGTCAGTTCACGGAATGACATACCCTTGCTTCTGTGGGTGACTCATGGGTAAGGGTGACCGGGTCCAATTCCAGAAAAGATCTGTGTTTTATGATTCCTACCCTGGATTTCATCCTTATTTTATTTTATTTTATTTTATTTTTTTCTGGGCCTTCATGATGATGGATTTGACTATTCAGTGCCTTGTAGGCTGCAAACAGCAAATGAGGTCTGACACCCCTCTGGGTGGGGAAGGAGGTCGGAGAGAGATGAGGGTTGGGGACGGGCCACCCGCACACCTTCTGGGGGGCCATGCCTCAAGCGGTGAGGGTTCCTGGGTTTGGGGAGGGAGGTCTGGTTCTCTTTCTTCCTCCTGCAGCAGGAAATACCTTCATAGATATAAGATGGAGAGGAAGGGGGCAGTCTGTGTTTACACCTGTTCTCAGGTGGGTGGCCCCCCAAATCCCATCAGTTTCCCACCCTTCCACCTAAATCCCATTGTTTTCACCTCAAGCTTGCTACTGGCCGCCTCTCTGTGGATAACTTCATCTTTCTGTTACTGTTCCTGGAAGCTGTTTGGTAGGATTGTGTGGGAAGGAAGGGTGCAGGGCTGTGAGGCCGAACCACCAGGCCAGGCTAAGCTGACTTTTTGTAAGGCCCTCTTTTCTGTCCTACTTTCCCCGGGAGACTCCCTGAGCAAGGGTTATTAGTAGCAGGTCATAAGGCTTCCAGTTGGAGGCATGCTGCAGCCGGTTCCACACGTATGGTGTTCCCGAACTCTCTCCCCAGAGACACATTAGATGAAATAGAAATTGTCAATAGTTTGCCAGGTCAGCTCAAGACTGGGAGGTGGGCATCGTGGATGTGGAACTAAATAATCTCCAAGTGGTCAGAATGAACTCCAAGAGGAATAAAGGACAGAAGAAGAGGATCTAGTGATCATAGTGAATCCCAAGTTGGAATGGGTCAATGGGGTGGGGCAGTGATGGTTGAGCAGGGACAGACTCTGGGAAAACCCTGACAGAAATTCATCAGCTCTATCCTGCACTTTCCTACTGTTTCAGTTATAGGAAGAAAGTCTTGGTTAAGAAATTTAGAGGAATTACATACTATAGGTTAAACAAGTTAGAAGTTCCAAAAGGGCACAATGTGGGTCTTTTACATCTTCTCTCATGAGGCTTAACGATGAATAATTGCAAGTATCCTCGAGAGCTTGCAAGATATTTTCACGCACGATAATTTCCAACAGCTTCTCATGGTTGCAATGAATGAATTGTAGAATGAAACACAATTCTGCAAGTTCAAAGAGGTCAAATAATGAAGAGTCTACCTTAATAGCAGTCACACATTATCCGGCATGGACCATCAGACCTTCCATGGCTGTGTGCCCCTCACTTACCCTTTACCTTTTCTTTTCACTTAGCACACCTCTCCTTGGCTTATGGGACCTTTCTTTCTTGCTGATGAGGCCAGATGAGGTATAACGTGGCGTCAAGTGATGATAAGGTTTGAGCCCTGGCTCAACCTGATGCTACGGCCTCTGTGATCTTGACCACGTCACTCTCATTCTTTGTGCTGTAGTTTTGTGATCCATGCAGTGGAGATGGGGACAGAGCTCCTCCAGGACTACTGGGGCGTTAAGTGGGATTACGTGGGTGACAGAGTCTGGCAAAGTGTACTAGGGTGGGTCGATGGCATTCCGATGCACCGTAGGACGTTACACTTCCTACCCACTTGGGTCGTCGCCAACACAAATTGTTTTAAGCAAATGATACCTGCTGGGTTGGGAGGTGGGACAATTCAAAAAATCAAAATAGAGGCCAAAAAGGCTTCTTTCTTAAAACTGAGGCCATAGTCCAGGTGGGATCCCTGAACAAGATGGCAGCTCCAACCAGCAGAGGTTTTCCTCAGGGGGGGAGTTAACAGCCGTCAGTGCAAGGAAGCTCTGTGATGGTGTTAGTGTGGCTTCTGTGACGTCTTCAAGCACACGGGCGTTGGCAGAGATGGACCTCTCTTCACTGGAGGCAGACCCCACGCATGTCTGTGTCTCAGTGGAAATTATGACCCGACATATCCTCAGAGGGAGATCCATTCATCCACTTGGAAAGGACTCAGCGATTTTGAGGTGAAGAGACACAGAGTTATTCAGGAATCTCCTCAGGGGTATGAGTCATCACATTTCTAAGCTCATTTTGCCAGGGGAAACTGAGGCACAGATCCTCAAAGTGATTTGTCTGAGGTTGGACAGTCAGTTACAGCAGAAGCAACACTCAAACACTCATTGGTTTGGAGTCCAAAACAAGGGGAATGTGCTGACTGCCCTGTAGCCATCAACCCAGGGCTTCTCCACCTGGGAAGAGCAGGTCCCAGGGCGGGGTGGGCTCTTTAGAAGGCAGCTAAAGTACCACACCGTTGGGAGAGCCAGAGGCCACTTCCTGCTGGCTGAGACTGAAGGATCCTGACTCACACCCTGGGTTTCAAGACAGAGGAAAGACTGAGTTTGCCCTGGGGACGCAGTAAGTGTAGACTCTGGGAGCAGCTGGGCAGTCTGGGCAGCCCGTGACCATTCCTGGGCTGCCACCTTACTCCCCCGTGGTCTTCCTGAGCTTAATCAAGGAGAGGCACCAACATGAAAGGGGCTCTAGCAGACAAAGGGCATTACCCGGATGGCCAGAATCCTGGACTTAGAGAACATGCTTTCTCCGTGAGCTGCAACAGCCTGACTTTGCAGGCTCATCCCTGCTTTCTTCCATTCCCTTATCTCTCTGGTGCCCAGCATCTGGCCGCAGTCCCATCCTGGCTGTCTCCTCTCCCTGCACCACCCACCTCACGCCAGCCCCAGCCTGCACCTCCCCTGCCCTCTCCCCACCTGGAGGGCTTGTTCTTCCATTTTCCCCCGGGCTCTGGAACCAGTTTGTGAGGTCAAGTCCCATCCCTGCTGCTGTGTGATTTGGGGGCACGTTATTTAATCTCTCTGAGTTTTTTTTTTTTTTTTTTTAATAGGAAAAATGGGGGTAATAATAGCATCAACCTCTTTGGGTCATCGGTTGGTGCTCAGTACTTAGCTATTATTTACGTTTTCGTATGTTACCCTAATCTGGCTCTTCTCTGGGGGTCCTGCTCTGTGGGAGAGGAAAGGGAGGTGACTGGGTCAGTCTTCACCCACATCTCTAGATTGATGAGGAAGTGGGGACACATGTACCTCTCAGGGTGACCAGCCACTCTTTGGGCATAATGGGGGGTGGGGAGACTTGAACTTCTATGTCAGAGTTTGCTGTGTGTTCACCAAACCCCATTGCCTTTTCCTCCCTGGCATGAACTAGACTACATTTCCCAGCTCCCCTTGTGGTTAGCTGGAACCATGTGACTTCATTTGGACCCATGGAATGAGGACAGCTTTGCTGCCATAATGCTCCTCCTTCCGGATCTTGTTCTTACCCCCAGCCTCCACCCCACTGAGTAGTCTTCAAGACTCCCTTTCACTCCCCCTCCGCTGGTAGAAGAATGAAGAGAATCCCAGGGCCCCAGAAGAGGGAATATAGTAGCTCCAGCTGGTCTTAAGGGTTAACTTGCTTCAAGGTAACACACTTCTTGCTTGCTGACTTAAAGCCCTTGAAAGGTAAGAACTAACTAACTTTCTTTGAGGTTTGCAGACCACTGGCCTTGGAGAATGAAGGACCAGAATGTCCTCAAGCCACCAAGGGCAGCAAGTCTGTTTGAAGCCCCCTTAGCTTTCTGATTAGCCTAGCAATCTTTTACCTAAATGTTTTTCTTTTTTAAGGTCATACAAATGACTTTAGTGACCTCCCTTTATGTATCTGAAGAATTTGCTCTGCTTTGCAGGAAGAATAGAGTACTTTTGCACAAACTCCTGGGTGCCAAGGAACCAGACCTTCTCGCAACCCCCTTTCTGGGCACCGAGAAACTAGAACTTCTTGCACACCCTTGAGCACCGAGATAATTCTGTAGCTCGCATCATCGACTCTGCATGGACTCAAGAAATGTCATCACTGCCTTCCCTTAACTGATGAAAGCCCTTTAAAAAAATCTCTGAGCCAGGCAGAAGCCTTGGAGTTGGCCTTTGGACAAGAGTCTGCCTTCTCCCCAGGTGGCCAGCTACCTGAATCACACTCACATTCCTTCCAGTCAAAACTTGTCTCTAGAGTATTGGCCCTTTGAGCCATGGGGCAGATGAACTTGGGCTTCGGTGACAAGAAGAGGCCCGAGATGGAAGGATCCTGAATTCTCGGGTGAACCCAAGGAACAGAGCTCCCTTGACCATGCAATGGGGGACCATGACATGAGCAAGGACCAAACTTTGTGCCAAGCCAGTGAAATTGTGGGATATCTGTTATAATGTCAGACTTTACTAAGTCAACCTACATTCAAATTTATTGTTTAGAAATATTAACCTAAAAAGTTTTCTATCTTTTGGCGTATTTGCTTAATATATATAGTATATATATATATATATATATATATATATATATATATATATATTCATTCTATCTTTTGGTGCACCTGCTTAATATATATAATATATTGGTACAGTATATCTTTCTATAATTTGATGCTCAACCTTTTTTTAAAGAATTATTTATTTATTTGACACAGAAAAAGAGAGAGAGAGATAGAGATCACAAGTAGGCAGAGAGGCAGGCAGAGAGAGAGGGGGAAGCAGGCTCCCCGATGAGCAGAGAGCCCGATGAGGGGCTTGATCCCAGGACCCTGAGACCATGACCTGAGCTGAAGGCAGAGGCTTAACCCACTGAGCCATCCAGTAAAGTCATTTGCTCAAACTTTTAAATGATAGCTGATCGAAAACATTTAAAAACCAGTGCTTTAGCCTATCAGGACTAGGTCTCTTTCTCATTTGGGGCCAGTGCCCACCAGACTGGATCCCTTTGCCCCTTCTGGCACCTTCCAGATCAAACTGTTGTGTTTTCTTTCCTTGTCCTGCGGTCTGTCATCCTGGAAGAGGTCAGTACTGAAAAAACAAAAACAAAAACAAAAACATAAACAAGAAACCCTGCAAAAAACCAAAACAACAAAAAACAAATTTGACATGGGCTTTATTTTGAAGAAGAGTTAGCAAAGAAGAAAAAGCAGTTCTGCACTAGGAATTAGAGGATGGGTGTTTTATTCCCTGTGTTATTCCCAATAGCTCACTTGGTCACAAAGATTAGGGCATGTCGTCTCTGGGTCTCTGAGCTCTTATTTGCAGAATGAGGTCGCCAGACTGGATAATTTTGGAAGCACATCTCGGCTCTCACATTTGATGGGCATTGTACTCTGTTGTTTTATGTGGGCGTGTGCTTAATTTTGGAGTAAGCTTTAAAGGATGGCTTTGGAAATATTGTGATTGTATCTTTACGCCTGTCCCTTCCTGCTCACCCAGAGGGAAGGAGCTCTGCTGCTTTCTGGGGATTTATGTGTGGATGGCACTTCCAGGATGGGTTTGGAGACTGCTTGTTTTTGACTGTTGAGACGAACCCACAGGCTCCGTGGAATGACTCTTTTCCAGTTCCTGGTTCCTGTAAAGGAAATCCTAGCGTTTCTGAAGACCCCAACGCCCAAATAATTTGTTCCAAGGAAATGTTCTAAATTACAGATGTTTTTTCTCAGCGCTTTCCAATTGTCTCCGGGGCCAGAGCACTCCTCGCCCAGGGCGTGGAGCATGTGGTCATGTGGTGGTTGAGAGGAGAGCCAAGGCAAGAGCAGCTGTCCCCAGGGTTAGGTTTTTAACTGTTGGGCATGGCCAGGACCTCAAGGGCAAGTATTCCCTCTCTTGAACCTTCTTGTCCACACCCCACAGGAAAGAAATCCACACCTTCCTTCTACATTTCCACCAAGCTCGGGGGCTTAGGGGAACTCCCATTTTCAATCTTGGTCCCTAGCTTTGCAAGCAAGAGAGCTCCGTGTGTTGTAACCATTATACTAGTGTTCCTGGCTTCGTTAAGTTCTGGAAATGGAGGTTCCATTGTACCTGAACATAGACAACACAACCTTTCTGAGTCAGTGTACACTCAATCACGTCAGGAATTTTTTGGGTTTCTTTCTTTCTTTCTTTCTGAAGTTCAAATCTATGGTTTTCCCACCTCCTTTGTCTTTCTGGAAAGGAGTCCGAGTGCCGTCATCCATTATCTAACATGGGCAGGGGGGTGGTGGGGAAAGGCGTCAGTCCTAGGGATGTTGAAATCTGCACCGGTACCCACGGACGTCCTATCTTCATCCCTATCCAGTTGCAAGTCATGCAGTACCTTGACCTGTGCCTGTTTTTGACAAAAAAAGATTTTGTCACTAAAGATGAAGAAACCAAGACGTCGAGGCATCGTCGAGGTGTCCTGGCCCTCACACCTCGGGCTGCTGGTCCTCAGTCCCCTGTCTGCTCCCGTGGAGGCATATGGCTGCTTCCCTGACCCCTGGGGTTTATAGGACTCTATGAGGAGCTCAGCTGTCTGGACACCCCATGCAGGAGTGATAACTCAACCCTCCTGGCGGCCACTCTCCCATTGGGGAATGGAAGTACTCTCACCGAAGGGGAGACTAGAAACTCTCTTTGGTATGGAGGAGAGAGGTGAGAGAGAAGATGGCCCCCTGCCCTCTTCCACAATATTAACTCCACAGCATGGGGTGGTGGGGAGTAAGAGAGCCCCCAGATGGGTTTGGAAATCCCACAGGAGAGAGCCCCCTTCCTGTGCTGGCCATCTGGGACCAAGGCAGGCAGCAAGCCCGCTTCTAAACCCTATTTGCTCCAAGGGGGATGTAGCTTTTGCCCTGAAAATCCATCCTCGATCAAGTTTTAACTTAAACACTCCTTTCCAATCCTCAAGAAAGGAGTTCTTTCCGAGCGCCTGTGATTTGCAGGGTGGACAAGGAGAATCTCGAACTCGGGCTCATCTCCTCACGAGAAAAGCTTAAAAGATGAACTTTCAGTGACCACAAGTTGACCATATGCACAGTTTTTGTGATTTACTTCAACACTGAGTCATGATGGAGGAGACCTGTTGGCCTAGTCTGCCAATCAAGTAGGATGGTGTGCGGACGTCCAATTCCTCATCATATGGACACCAAGATCCTTTGAGAACACTATGAATCAAAAATAATCCTTAACCACGTATCTCCTTCCAAAGCATGGATTTTCAAGAAAAGACAGAAAAAAAGTCTTTACAGTCTTTATGGCCCTTCCTTCCCCTCCCTTTTTCTCTCTTTCTGTCCCTATAGCTGACTCATATTCTGCACATTAGTGGTTTACACCAGAGTTTCTCAACTTCAGCCCTACTGACATTCTGGGCCAGATAATTCTTTGTTGTGGGGGACTGTCTTTGCTTTGTGAGGTGTCGGACAGCATCTTTGGCGTCTACACACAGACACTCGTAGCACCCCCCCACTTCCAGCCATAACAACCAAAAATATTTGTAGATATTTCCAAATGTTCCCTTGATGTGTGTGTGTGTGTGTGTGTGTGTGTGTGTGTGTGTGTGTGTGAGGAGGGAGGGGGGAAAAACTGGCCCTAGTTGAGAACTACTGGTTTAGACAAATTACAAGTGAAAATGTCAGTTGCTTCTATGCACTGATAGTACGGTGGCCAGCAGTATCATCTGATAAAGGAATTTACTAATATATTAAAATAAGAGTGTGCAATTTCATTCTAAGCCCAACATCTGTCATTATCCATAAGTCCTTCCCCACCCCCACTGGGATCCTGGAAATAGGGTGAACTGTTTTTGCTGCTCAAGTATAATTTAGAACGATGCCTCGACGTCTTGGTTTCTTCTTCATCTTTAGTGACAAAATCTTTTTTTTTTTCCCTTTGGAAAATATGATTTTGCACGTGCTTTACAAAATTCAGTTGATTGATCTGTGAGTGATTTAATAGTTTCTTAACTGAGACTTCCCCTAGAGATTTGGGTGGATCCGTCAGTGTTCCAGTGAAATTCGATTTTTTTTTAATTTTTTTTTATTTTTTTTTATGAAATTCGATTTTAAGACACAAATTGCCATAATTCCTGTTCATGGGTTTCTTTTTCTGGCAACGCATAGGAGATGAATGAATTTGCAGATTTCCTAGTCACAGTCCTACTCCGTTCTCAGTCCGTATTCCCACGGAGGCTGTGCTTGCTGTTAGTGATTATGATGTTCTTTCCTGATGTCGTCTGTGTTTCCATCACGCCATTCTGACTATGCTCTATGTCACTCCTTCCATCATCATTTTTATTCCTTTATGCCACAGTGAATTTCTTTTAAACACTTGATCTGTTTTTGTGCCTTGGGGCTATGGTGTGAGACAGTAGGGACAACAACAACAATGAACAAAGAGACACACACCTTATAAGAAGTAACCTGTGGGGGGGTGGTAGGTTGGGGTACCAGGTGGTGGGTATTAGAGAGGGCATGGATTACATGGAGCACTGGGTGTGGTGAAAAAATAATGAATACTGCTATGCTGAAAATAAATAAAAAATACATAAATAAAACTATGAAAGGCTCAAAAAAAAAGTAACCTGCAAATAGGGGTGCCTGAGTGGCTCGGTGGTTAAGCTTCTGCCTTCTGTTCAGCATGATCTCAGGGTCCTGGGATCGAGCCCCACATCGGGCTCTCTGCTCGGCAGGGATCTGCTTCCCCCTCTCTCTCTGCTTGTCTCTCTGCCTTACTTGTGATCTCTCTCTGTGTCAAATAAATAATTTATTTAGTCTTAAAAGTCTTTAAAAAAAAAAGAAAAAGAAAAAAACCTGCAAATAACGAGAAGACGTTAGGCGAGCTGAACCACACCTTATCAAATGAAAATTAGCCAAGATGAAGAACCTAAGGCAGTCTGTGTAACTTATACACAGACTTTGGGTTTAGCCACTTGGGTTGTAACGACGAGTAGGAACATATCCTTCATTCTACCTTTTAAATGTGTGGGAGGTAGTGAATGATCAGTTCCATTACATTTTCCCCGGATAGCACCAGTAGCTTGACCGTCTTCTGGTTCCTAGAGGCTGGCCTGCAGGGGGATCTCTGGTTTTCAATGCCCATTTTAGGAAATGCTGAGCGAGTGTAAAGTTACCAGGTACGAGAATGGTAGAGCTCAGGAGAGACAGTGCCTTATCTTTGTTACTTTAGATGCTGTGAGTTCCTTCTCCAGGCTAGACAGCAAGCTGTCTGCAGACAGGGGCTGGTCTTCTGATTCCTATGGATCTCTCCACTGTCTCCAGTGCAGGGCTCTGGCCTGACCCGTACAAAACTCTTGGCATGAGAGGGCGAGGCTGCATATTGCTGCAGCTTCCGCTCTGGATGCCTGTGTGACCAGAGGATCCCTTTCAGCAGAGGGTGAAGCCCGGCGTTGAAATGCAGACAGACAGGTCCACAATGCCCAAGCCCTGTGGGGTCTGAGCTGCACAAATCCATTCTTTTGACAAAGACTGGTGCTCTCAGGCAGACAGCTCAGCAGTGGAAGCTGGCCCCCAGCATTGTCTGTGGCAGCCACCCAGCGGCAGTCCCCGGACCCCATGCCCTGCTCTCTGGTGTCTGGGAGGGCACAGGCTGTCCACCCCAGTCAGCTGCTGTCCTTCTTCCAGCTGATTGGCTTCTAAGCCAGAACCAGGCTTGGGTGGGGGTGGTCTGCTCCCTCCCAGAGAGGGCTTCCCTTCATCCCCTCTGTGGTCTGATCACATTGCCACACCCATTTCTCTCTTGGAAGTTGAGAGTCCATTTGTCGGGGGCTCCAACATTGTTGTTCCTCTGAATGACCCCCAAGATGACCCCTACAGAGGGGGCAGGATCATGCCTGATGGTTTCCCATCTTTACCACAGGTGAATCTGAGGACACAGGTGTGTGAAAAGTTGAGGTTAGGTTCATTTAAGAACAGTTTTGTATTCTGGAATGGGATGTTTGAAACATCTTTCAGAAGGGTGTATAGAGCATTGGTTAGGAGGATGGTTTAGTAGTGGTTCTGGGAGGAGGAGCTGTTGGGACATCTGGGTGGCGTTGTTATTGCTGTTATTGTTCTTTTTTGATGCTGCCATTTATTGCGGGCTTACAGTTGTCAGACACGGTGGGGTGCCTGGGTGGCTCCGTTGGTTAAGTGTCTGACATGGGATTTCGGCTCAGGTCATGATCTCAGGGTTGTGAGACTGAGCCCCGCTTTGGGCTCCACACTCAGTGCAGAGCCTGCTTGGGATTCTCTCCCCCTCTCCCTCTGCCCCTTCCCCAGTTTTTCTCTAAATTAAATAAATAAATAAAATCTCAGGAAAACCCAATTAAACAATTGCCAGACATGGCATGTATGGTCTCCGTTATTCCCCATCATCCTTCTGTCATCCCCATTTGACAGCTGAGGAAACTGAGACTCAGGGGGTTGGCTTGCCCAGTGTCATGCGCTGTTAACTGGAGACGCCAGACAACACTCCTGGCTTTTGAAATTTTGGTAAGACTCTGAAGTCATGGTCTTGCAAGATCAAGGGTGGAAAACCAAGGGTGGCTTCACTGGCTTCCAACGACTGTTCTGCTCTAACACATGTTTCTGGATGTCAAAATCTCCAAAAGTCCCTTCGGTGAGGCCACATCCTAAGAAACATGTGAACTGAGATCTCTCTGTGCCTCTTCCCTTCCCTAGTCTTCCTGGGGCTTCCTCCGTCCCCCGGAGGGAACCAGTGTCTTTGTGTACTTTACTGTTGGGTCTGCTTTCATCAGAAATCTCCTTGGATCATTTGCTTACACTAAAGAATATGGGAATGATAACAGCTTAAAGTATTTCTTTTCCAAATGATGATGGAACAGCAGGCATCAGCCAGCAAATCCTCGCAGAAGTATAAAGGTCCTAATATCATTCCAGTCCTCAAAGTCTGTTTCCCCCAAACTGTTCCATCTCACTCCTCTCCCCCAATTAGGCATATGAGGAAATCAAGGTTCAGAGAGTGGCCTTGACCCTGACGGTCAGTAGTTTGTAGGCCTGGACCAGAATTCAGGACTCTGGATCCTCCGTTGGGAAATCACATGGAGGAATGAGTAACTTGAAGCCTCACCCACCCTGGAATGTTCAGATTCCGGGCACAGGGTGATACGAGGGGCTCGGAACATTCCAGAGGAAACGAATGCAAGATGAGCAGAGAGACAAAGACCCGTTAACACCAGGCTCACGCAGTCCATGGTGAGGGTGGCTGGAAACATCCCAGGGGTGGTGGCCGCCCAGGTCAAAGGACACCAACAGGAAATGCTGACTCCCAGGGCCCCTGGGCTGGGAGGAAGTGTTGGCTCAGCCTCCAGGCTGTGGGGCTGTGAGGTCTCTAGGCTTTGAGAGTCAGCCCAAGGTGACTCAGACTTCCTGAGAAGCCTCTTATCTCAGCCAGCACAGACATCTGTGCTTTCCCTCGCTGGAGATGTCACCCATCCAGAGCCACTCCCTCCCCCCAACCATATCAATGGCCCTTCACTGCTCTATAGGGAGGGTCTTATGAAAGGCTTCATGACAAATGCTCTGTGATTGTCTCTCTAGGATTTCTGTCTGTTGCCATTCCCTGTCCTCCTCCTTCTGCCCAGAGGCTCCTGAAAGTCCAGGAAGAATCGACTCATTGTTCCCATGAGCTTTTTGACTACAGGAGAAGCAGAGACATCATTCTAGCAACGATTTTTTCCAAACTAAATCGGGACAAGATGCCTGGATGGAGAGAGTGTCCTGGTTGGTGGCACATGAAGACCACATGCTTTAAGTTGGCCTTATGAATGGGTTTTCTGGGTAGGGTTTGAACACAGGGATGCCATGTAGGGTGGGTGTGAGTCACAGTCAAGCTCTCTCCAACCTGATCACCAATGGGATACCCAGCTAGAAGATGCACATGTCCTCAAAGACCATCTTGAAGGGGCTAGAAAGGGGGGTGACAAACTTGTCGCTCTTCTTGCTGATGGTGGTGGAGACCATGGAGCTTTACTACATGAGGCACTACTATATGGTAATTAGACGGTTTTAAAGTTCTCAGCAAATACATACCCTGATGGCCATTCCTTTTAATTTGATCTTTAGTCTTAGAGCTGGTAAGGATCTCCGAGACCCTTTCATTTTGGAACTGAAGAAATAGAGTCTCAGAAGAGTTAAAAGATTGACACAAACCCTTACAATATTAGAAATGTTCAGACATAAACAGAAGCTTCCCGACTCCCAGTTCAGTGACATGATCCTAGCCAGACCAGGTTAATTCCAGAATCCAGATCCTCTGATTTAAAAATAACCCTCTTATACGAATGGACAACAGGCACAGGAAATGCAAATCACCAGTGAAATGCAAATCAAAACCACCATGAGAGATCACCTCATACCTCTAAGGATGGCTATTATCAAAAAGAACAAGAGACGAGTGTTGGCGAGGATGTGGGGAAAAAAGATTCCTTGTGCACTGTAGGTTGGAATGTAAGCTGGTACAGCCACTATGGAAACCAGTGTGGAGGTTCCTCAAAAAGTAAAAAATGAAACTACCATGAGATCCAGCAATCCCACAGGTATATCCCACAGGGTGTATACCTGAAGGAAATACACACTAACTCAGAAAGAGATCTGCATGCCCATGTTCATTGCAGCATTGTTTACAATAACCAAGATATGGAAACAGCCTAAGTGTCCATCAATGGATGAATGGATAAAGAAGTTGTGATATATATGCATATATATATATATATATATATATATATATGCATATATGTTTATCTCCATACACATACACACACACACACACATATTTCTGTTGTATGGAATATTATTCAGCCTGGAAAAAGAATGGACTACTATTCAGCCAGGAAAAGAAAGGAATCCTGCCACTTGTGACAACACTATAGGACATTTAGGACATGATGCTAAGTGAAATAAGGCAGACATAGATAAATACTGAATGATCTCCTATGTGGAATACGAAAAAAAAAAAAAATGAACTATTGAATACAGATTGGCAGTTGCCAGAGGCTGGGGGGTGCGGAATTGGAGAAGGGGCTAAAGGGGGTCAAGGGTACAAAGTTCCCGTTATATAATAATTAAGTCCTGGGGCTGTCATGACAGTATGGTGACTATGGCTACCAATAGTGTATTGTATATTCAAAAGCTGCTAAGAGAGTAGATCTTAAAAGTCCTCATCAAAAGAAAAAAAATTTATAACTATGTGAGGTGATGGGTGTTACCAAGGTTTGTTGTGATCATTCCACAACGTAATGTTCAATCATTATGTTGTACACCCAAAATGAATACAATGTTATGCATCAATTATATCTCAATAAAACTAGGCCCAACCCCCAGGCTTTTTAAAGAAATTCCAAAGACAAAGAACGACAAAAGCTAAGAAAAAGATCTTTGGGACACTCACCTCTGAGTTACCAGAAACCAGGAGGGAGGGTTAAAGGGTGGACATGCAGTGTTCCAGCTTGCTTCCTGCAGCTCTGCTCACCCCGAGAGAGGTCTACCTGCCTCTAGAAACCCAGTTCTAGGAGTGCAGACACTCCCAGAGCCCAGTGTCATCCTGGGTCCTTGGGAATCCCAGGTGGGGGAGGTGGCACTGCTGCCCTCCAGGAGCTCACGGTCTTGGTGTTGGAGATGGACACTTGAACAGTTGCTTGGAGCTCAAGCAAGGACTATGACACGAGCTTTCATCGTATAAACAAAATTCTATTGAAACACAGGGCAGTGAGATAGGGGGAGACCTCATAGGTAGGGCATTGTGCCACTGGGTTCTGAAGCAGCAGTAGGGTCTCTGCTGCTAGAGATGGGTTGAGATTTCCAACAGCGTCATCTGGAGAGAGCATGGGATGCTTTCAGGTTGCCACGAGTCCTGTTTGACTAGGGCGGTGTTCCTAATACTTGTTCCAGAGAACTGAGTCCTTAGAGACGAGCCACCGGAAAGGGGGCTGGTAGGTCATCTGTGTCACGGAGTCTTGCTACTCTATGGCCTTGTTAGAGTTCTATGTTCAGAAGGATATTGAAGGCCCTTAGCTAAACAACACAAAATCAAACAAGCCACAACCTGCTTAACCATTTTAAAGCACAGGAAACATTCTCTTTTTTTCATAAAACATTTGTTTTCATTTTGGGGAACCAGAGCCACAAAGGACTCATTCTGGCTTAGGGCAAAGAGGAGATGGGGAGTTTAGCATTTAGAAGAGCCAGGATCTGCTAAGGACTTTAGGATTTCATCCTGTGAGCAGTAGAAAGCAGTGGCAGGATTTTTTTTTTTCCTTATTAAGGATTTTTTGTTTCCTTATTCCACCCCAACCTCCTTCCCAACCCCCTGCCCTGACTATGTAAGTAATGCTTATCTATTGTAGAAAACTTGCAGGGAGAAAAACACCCCAGAAAAGAAATCTGAAGGCAGCACACAGAGATCATCATTTCTTCACAGCAGATGTATTAGCTTATTGACTGCCTTCTGGATACCAGGCTCTGTTCTAAGTCCCGTGCATTCAGCCGTGAACAAAACCAATGCTAATCCTTACCCTCATGGAAACTCACTTTCCAGCTGGGACACAGGCAGTAGAAAAATGGGTAAGGACATAGGGGGCTCGATGATAAGGACAGTGAACAAAAAGGAAGCAAGATCAATGGTAAAGGGAGTGGAGTGGAGTTCCCTGCCACCACAGGAAGGTGCCAAGGAGGGCTCTGGTGGCAAGCTGACAAGGTGATGTCTGAATGGGGACTTGTGTGGGGGTGGGGGCGGTAAAATATGCAGATGAACGGAGGAAGAAGGGGTAGCAGGTGCAAAGAACTGATGTGTGTATATACGAGGAACAGCAAGAAGGCTGGGGCAGGAGGTTCAAGGGCAGGGTGAGAGGTGTAGAGATCAGTAAGTAGACCGTTGGGCTGGATCGGGGGGCCTTGAACAACTACGCTTCTGTCTGCATGAGATAGGCAGCCGTGGCAGGGTTTCTAAATGGTCATGGAAGCTATAATTTATGTCCCATACAATCACCCATTTAAAATTTACCATTCAATGGTTTTTAGTGCATTCAGAGTTATGCAACCATCACCACTATGTGATTTCTGAAACCCCTTCCCTGTTAGTAATCACTGCCCATTCCTCCCTCCCTCCAAACCTCGGCAACCAGCAGTCCACTTTCTGTCCTTGTGGATTTGTCTATTCTGGCCACATTGTACCCAAGGGATATAGAATATGGGATCTGTGGTGATGGGCTTTCTTTCACTTGCACTGTGGTTCAAGGTTCCATGTGATAGCACATATCCACACTTGGGTCTTTTTTATTTCTGAAAAATCTTCCACTGCATCAATACGCCACATTTTGTTTATCCATTTGTCCAATGATGGTTATCTTGGTTGTTCTCCATGGCAGTGTTTTTGAGCAGAGGAGTAAGGACCTGGCTTCACTGGGACCACCTTCGTCACAGTGTGGAGAACAAGCTGGAGGTGGGCAGGAGTGGGACCTGGGAGGCTGGCTGGGGGCAGCTGAAATGCCGATGATGGTTTTGGACCTGGGTATAACAGAAGAGGTAGTAAAGGGTGGTGGTTGAAGAACCCCTGGGCTACATCCAGGTTCTCTTCTCCATCTACATTTGCTAGGTGATCTTGCTTAGAATCGTGAATTTGAGTATCTTTTGTTTACTAAGAGACTCCCAACTATATCTCCAGCCCAGGCCCTTCCAGCTGCTTACTTGACATTTCTGTTCATTTGCTCTCTAGTGGGCATCCCCAACTCAACACCTCTCACACTGAACTCAGGATCTATGTCACGCTGGACCATACCCTTTGCATCCTTCTATGCAACATGGAGTTTGAACTCAAGACCTTGAGATCAAGACTTGAGCTGAGATCAAGAGTTGGATACTTAACCAACTCATCTACCCAAGCGTCCCACATCCTTCTGTACTTCAGCTGATTATAAGTCCATACTTCTAGGTGCTTAGGTCAAAAACCTTGAAGTCATCTTCTATTTTTTCTGTCTTTCGCTCGCCATGGCCAATCTGTCAACAGGAAAACCTGTTGATTCCATCTCCAGAATGTATCTAGAATGATGCTGCTGTCACAGTTTGCTTGAATCACTACAGTCATTGGATAAATCTTGTTCTTTCCAGCCTTCTCAAGAGACTAGAGGGATTCTTTCAAAATGCAAGGTAGGTCATGTCACTCCTTCACTCAAAACTTGCAACAGTTCCCTATTCCATTCAAGAAAAGTCCAAGTCCGCACCTGAGTTGAAAGGGCCTTATAGTAATTGACTCTCTCTGCTTGACTTATTTCACTCAGCATAATCTCTCCCAGTCTTGTCCATGTTGCTACAAAAGTTGGGTATTCATCCTTTCTGATGGAGGCATAAAACTCCATAGTGTATATGGACCACATCTTCCTTATCCATTCGTCCGTTTAAGGGCATCTTGGTTCTTTCCACAGTTTGGTGACCGTGGCCACTGGGGTGGGGTACAGATGGCCCTTCTTTTCACTACATCTGTATCTTTGGGGTAAATACCCAGTAGTGCAATTGCAGGGTCATAGGGAAGCTCTATTTTTAATTTCTTGAGGAATCTCCACACTGTTTTCCAAAGTGGCTGCACCAACTTGCATTCCCACCAACAGTGTAAGAGGGTTCCCCTTTCTCCACATCCTCTCCAACACATGTTGTTTCCTGTCTTGCTAATTTTGGCCATTCTAAGTGGTGTAAGGTGGTATCTCAATGTGGTTTGAATTTGAATCTCCCTGGTGGCTAGTGATGATGAACATTTTTTCATGTGTCTGATAGCCATTTGTATGTCTTCATTGGAGAAGTGTCTGTCCATATATTCTGCCTTTTTTTTTTTTTTATATGATTGTCTGTTTTGTGTGTGTTGAGTTTGAGGAATTCTTTATAGATCCTGGATATCAACCTCTTGTCTGTGCTGTCATTTGCAAATATCTTCTCCCATTCTGTAGGTTGCCTCTTTGTTTTGTTGACTGTTTCCTTTGCTGGGCAGAAGCTTTTGATTTTGATGAAGTCCCAAAAGTTCATTTTCGCTTTTGTTTCCTTTGCCTTTGGAGACATGTCTTGGAAGAAGTTGCTGTGGCTGATATCAAGAGATTACTACCTATGTTCTCCTCTAGGATTCTGATGGATTCCTGTCTCACGTTGAGGCCTTTTATCCATTTTGAGTTTATCTTTGTGTATAGTGTAAGAGAATGGTCGAGTTTCATTCTTCTACATGGGGAGGAGAAATTGAGGGAATTTGGAAGGGGAGGTGAACCATGAGAGACTATGGACTCTGAAAAACAATCTGAGGGTTTTGAAGGGGCGGGTGGTGGGAGGTTGGGGGAACCAGGTAGTGGGTATTAGAGAGGGCACGGATTGCATGGAGCACTGGGTGTGGTGCAAAAACAATGAATACTATTACGCTGAAAAGAAATAAAAAATAAAAAAAAAACAAATAAATAAGTAAAATCTTCAAAAAAAAAAAAAAAGAAGAAAGGGCCTTATGGGATCTTCCCTCCTGTCACCTAGGGCCTCATAGCTTACTCTTTTCTCCCTTGCTCTCTTTCTGTTCCACCTGCGTGGCCTCTTTGCTTTTTCAAACTTTCTAGGAACTTCCCTACCTCAGGGCCTTTGCACTGGCTGTTCCCTCTCTTTGGGTTGCTCTTCCCCCTGCTATCCACATGGCTATTCCCTCCTGCCCTTCAATCTTTGTTTAAATATCACTGACAAAAGAAGCATGCCACAGCCTTCATTTAACATTACAAACTGGACACTTTGCTCACCTCGCTTCACATTTTCTTTTCTCCCACACCTTGGCAATCCTTTTAGTATCCAATGTAATTTACTTGTTATGTTTGAATTTTATTCATTATTTCCTCTTCCCAGTATATAAGGTCCAAGGAGCAGTAATCTTAGTCTGTTTTGTTCACAGCAACAACTACAGTCCCTGGCACATAATTGTAAATCACGAAATATATTTTGAATCAAATAATGAATTTTTCATGTGGCTTTTTATATAAATGCCACCACATAGCTTATTAGTCATTTAATTCATTTACTCAACAAATATTGATTAAACACATATATAACCCCAGACACTGGATTAAACCCTGAGATCTGACTTGCTTGAGACAAAGGAATATTATTCAGTGATAAAAAAAAAATTGAACAGAAAGACATGTAGGAAACTTCCACACACACACTGCTAAATGAAAGAATCTAGTTTGAGAAGACTAGCTTGATTGGCATGATTCCAGTTATATTCCAGAAAAGGCAAAACTATGGAGAGATTAAAGAGATCAGGGTTTGGCAGGGGTTCAGAAAGAGAGGAGGAGCATAAGTAGTTGAAACCCAGGATACCTTTAGGGCAGTAGAACTATTCGGTATGGCACTGCAAGTGGTGAATACATGACATTACACATTTGTCAACGCCCCTAGAAATACATACAACTCCAACAGTGAGTCCTAATGCAGACTAAGGTAATAATAATGATAGATCTTAGTTAATAATAATGTTTCAGTATTGGTCCATCAATTGCGACAAATATCACTCGTGCATGGTGTTAATACTGGGAAACTGTGGGAAAGGGATTCTATTGGAGCTTGCTGTACTTCCTTCTTGGCTTTTCTATAAAACCAACATTGCTGCAAAAAGTCCATTAATTAAAACAACAGCATCAACTCTCACAAGCTAACTGCTCCTTAAAACCTGCTATTTTCCCAGCATGCCCTTCTTATTGGTTTCATTGAGCATCTAGTTATGCCAGGGACCCAGGAGTTGACCTTGATGCCATCTCACACTTGATTCTGCCTGTCATGAACCAGCAAGATGCACTGCTTTGACCTCCTGAGCAGTTCTGAATTCCCTGACTTCATCTCCACCAGCATCCCAGGTCATCAGCCGTCACAGGGACTACTCTAGCAGCCTCTTTCATGATCTACCTGCTACCATCTTGACCCTTCCAACCTTCTTTGCGTTGTATCTACCATGACTTCAAAACACAAATCTGAGAGTGTCAGCCCCTGCTTCAAACCTTGATACCTTCCTATTCCTCTTAGGATGAAGACAAAGCTTCTTCATGTGGCTTCTTTCCAGTGTCAGTCCCTGGCAACTCTTTCATGCTCATTTCCCACTGCACCCCCCCCCCACCTTGTTGAGGGTCACTTCATTTCATGACCAATCATTCTATCCCTTCCCCTGGAATGATTCCTTCTCTTTTCTCTTCACTGTATGGCTTCTACTCAACACTGTCAATTTTAGTTGGATTATCACTTGTTCTGAGAATTCTTCTCTAACCTTGGATTAGCTCTCCACTTTGGTGCTCCAAGCAACGTGAAATTGTATGTTTATTTGCGATTGATTAATGCCAGTTTGTAGGCTGTACGAACCATACCTACACTCCCTGAGGGTCGAGCAGAGCCTGTTTTTGCTGATCATTGTTTCTCATGCTGGACCACAGTGCTCAAATAGTATTTGTTGATGAATGAATAAATACGTGAACAAGACATCAAAACATCACTGGTGATTATGAAGATGGTGAATATCCGCTCAAGCTTTCATCCTGGGTCGCCATCTTTGCCTTTGGCTTAAGGCAAACAGAGAGACTGTGCCCCTCACTCAGGGAACAGGGACCTGTGTGGTTGATTCAGAATTTCAGAGGGAGCTACATGTGTTGAATCTGTTATTTTCGAATCCTGCTTTTTCGGAAGGCTTACCGAAAGCTGCAAGTACTCACTCCATCCGTGATCTCATTCAGGGAGGGAGCGTTTTGGATTTAAACACATTTGGCTGTTGAAGAATACTGATTGCAAAATAGGGTGACCTCATGCTCATCCCACCCCCCCTTAGAAGAAGCACCGTTTTCTTTACACTGGGCCAGCCTGGTGAGAAGTTCTCTGAAGGAACAGAAAAACAGCATTTAAGAGACATCCAGTTTTAGCTTCATAAAAGGACCATTGTAATAGGGGGTTTTACATGTCCATTTGTAATGAAATTTCCATGTGTCTGTGAGAGAATGTCACATCCTCAGGCATTAGGGTTTTCAGTGTGGATGAGGTTGTTTATTTTCCCCTTCCTGGGGTTTGGAGATCCACCCGCCTGTTTCTCTACTGAAGTCCTGTCCTGCATAGCATTTGGGAACCCCATGATCGCCTCTATGTACTTTCAGGTCACATACACAGGTACTGGGGCTTAGGGGTTCCAACATTTCTTCTTTATCTGGAGGACAGTTCAGCCCATACCCCATCTCTTATAGCTGAGACAGTTCCATGTTTCAGTTCCATAAAGCAAATCCTGTATTTTGCAGGAAGCCATCCAAATAAAGAACAGATATTTCCATTTATTTTCATGTAATTTTTTGGTGTAGTTGGGAGGAAGGAGGCTGGAGACAAAACAACCAAACTGGATTTGGGGGGAAGAAGGCAGCATTGTATATTTCTTGATAAATCCATGTATATACACACAGAGACATAGAAACATGCATATATGTATATTTATATGAATTTTATGTAATTCTACCATCTATCTATCTATCTATCTTCGTATCTATGTATCTATGTGTCTATCATCAATCAATCATGCTTATGGTACAGAATGTTTTGGAGTGCCTATGTTTTCTTTCTCATGTGTTAATCCCAAGAAAAAAAGAACAGAATGACATCTAACCTAACTTGTATTTCCACACCCCCCCCCCCTCAAAGGGATTCTCCTTATTTCCCTGAATGCTACTAAAGTCTCCCTCTGAGACTGCTGGTCACCAGGGCCAGCAGCTTGAGATCTGGGAAGAGAGGGGCAGAAGCTGGAGTTGGGGGCTACCCCAGCATGGAAGAGTTGATGTCACAGATTGGATCTCCTTTGTAGCAGATGCACCAGGGGCTGAACCAATGCATGATGGGTACATTTCTCTCTTAGGCTGGTTTCTTAGGCAAGCCCACAGCAGAATAGCAAGACTCTCTTTCATGTCAGGCACTGTTCTAGGTGCCAAGGATGCAAAAGTAAACAAGAGAAACACGGACTTGGATGTTAAGGAGCTTACATTCTGGTGGGGTTAGGGGAGTCTCCATTCTGGGAAGCTGGCCCCATACCCTAAGGCCTTGGTCCACATTTTATTGAGCACACAAGGCGGAGAAAGGTCTTATTTTCATGTTACACTTGCAGATTGTGCCCACGTGCCTGGCACCTCTCCCCAGGCTTCCTCAGGATTTTAGGTCACTTATTCCCTCTACCAAAAGGTCTGGCAATGAGTCTGATTTTTAGTTGTAGTTTTTGGCTGCTGTTGTAACTGTAATATATCTGCAGCACTTTCTGCACCTTGCACCAGTATATACCACAAGAGCCTCTATCCTTCTATGTTTAGCAGCTTTAAGCTCCATTGTGAAGGAAAAATTTCAATAATTAAACGTACTACATCAGACGTGTCACACATGGGGTGCTTTGAATTTTTTTTTTGGAAAAGTCTTTCAAGCTTTTAGGCTGGGCTGTCAGGAAAATGGAAATGACCTCTGCTCTGTCCCAAGAAATCAGAGTTCAGAGTGTCTTCTCACGGAGGGTTGAACAAGTGCATGGATGGCCCCGGGAATCTCAAAGGTGCTCTCCGGGATGTGGAGAGTAAGGCAGGAAAGACGGTGGGACAGCTGGGTATGGGTCTCAGTCTTGCTGCTTCACAGCTGTATTGTTCAGGATCAAGCCCATTGGATTCAGTTTCCCATCTAAGAAGACTGAAAAAAAAAAAAAAAAAAACCCCAAACCCACACAGTTTCATGGGATTGTTTAGAGGCAACACAGGACTCTATGGGGTTTAGAGTGGGTACCAGCAGGGGGAGTCTGAGAAGCAATGCCCCCAGAGTGGGTATTCTATGGGGACTTGCTGCCTTATCCAGTGCCTGGGGTCGGCTTCCTATTTCAGAACTTCGATCTACATATGCTCTGAAAGATTAATCCATTGTTGAATGAAAACCACACTGAACTTGATCAAATGATTGGTGCTGTGTTAAGGCATTGGTTAGACCTATCAGAATTTAGCGACTCAAAGTCTGGCCCTGTTAGTCTCTAGTTGGGTGTCTGGAAGCAAACTGTCTACCCTTTCTGTGCCTCAGTCTACTCTTTAAAATGGAGCACAGGCCTTATAAAGTTGCTGTTAGTTGCTGAGTTAGCCTTTGTAAAATGTTTATATCAGGGCCTGGCACATAATAAGCTTTTAATAAATTTTAGCTATTATTATAAATCTCCAATTTGGAAAGAGCTCATAACCCCAAGAGTGGCTTTCAGCCAGAGAGAGTGGGTAGGGGGTCATACTGGAATCGTGATATTTAATTTCTGGTATTTATTTATTTGAAACATGAAGGATTTCTCTTTTCATTTTTCAAAAGAAACATTAGATTAACGAAAGGTTGCCCTGCTACATAATAAGATTAGGCTTGACTATCACCATGTGCAATATTCAGCTCTTGCTCCATATGATAGAGAGTAAATTCTACGTCAGATGTTTTCTGCATGTAAATGAAACTATTCTCCATATCAAACCTGGCTAATCCACTCGCGAAGAAGGAGCTGAGAGCAAAACTTTTACATTTGCATGGTCCTTGAACAGTTTATGAACATTTCCAAATCTATGCCTTAGTTAAAGACTCAGAGCATCCTTGCAAAATGAAGAGGGCAGGTATTACTGCAATCTTTCTTTTATAATGCAGAGATTGTGCCCTCTGAGAAGGAGAGAGGAACATCCCTAAGGCTGCTAGGTTAGTAGGAAGCACCTGGAACAGAAATACTTTCTCCTTGGGGCTTCCAGGGGACCAGTGGCCAGGGAAGGAATATGCTAGGACGAGACCGCTGTTGGACTGGGTCAGGAGGCAGAAACATGCCTTATAGAATTATTATAGGTACACCATCCTATAATCTAGGGTGGGAAAGGAAATGGAAAGATATCAAGTTTTGTCTCCTACAGAAAAGCCACCATCTTCTGGCATTTATCCATCTTAAAGGAATTTGGCAACAAAGTAGGAATTTATCAGCAGTCATTTCCCGAATGCTTTTTCTGTAGGACTTTGATGTATGCACGGGAGCTGTTGGAGGTCAAGAGAGCCACAGACCACTGCAGGGTTCCTAGAAGAGTAAAATGTAGAAATGACAAGTTTCCAAACTTGCTGTGATGTCTTTGATGTTCACAATGAAAGTGCAACGCTTTTGATCTCCACATTATGGGTCATCAGGGGAACTGCAAATTCAAACAATGAGATACCTATCACTGCAGACCTATTGGAAGGCCAAACCCTGGAAGAATGATGACACCAAATGTTGGTGAGAATATAGAGCAAGAGGAACGCTCATGTATTGCTGGTGGGAGTGCAAAATGGTACAGCCACTTTGGAAGACCGTTTGGTGGTTTCTTAGAAAATGGAACACACTCTTCCTATTTGACCCAGCAATTGTATTCCTTGGTATTGATCCAGATGAACTGAAACCTGTGTCCACACAAAGAGCTGCACACAGATGTTTCTAACAGCTTTATTTATTATTACCAAAACTTGGAAGCAACCAAGATGTCCTTCAGTAGATGAATAGATAAATTGTGGTGCATCCAGACAATGGAATATTATTAGCATTAAAAAGGAATGAGCTATCAAGCCAGGAAAAGACATGTAGGGACCATCAATGCGTATTAATTATGAGTGAAATAATCTGAAAAAGCTGCATACTGTGTGATTCCAACTTTATGATATTATGGAAAAAGTAAAACTATGGAGACAATAAAAGAATCAGTGGTTGACAGGGGATGGGGAAGGGAGATAGCTGTGTGGAGCATAATGGATTTGTAAGGCAAGGAAAACATTCTGGATAATATTATGCTTGATCTTAGCCAAAAGGCTGAGAAGCAATCTGGATGATATTATAATGACAGAAATATGTCATACATTTGTCCCAACCCATAGAATATACAATACCAGGAGTGAGCCCTAAGATAAATGATGGACTTTGTCTGCTGCTGATGTGTCAGTGCAGGCTCATCAATGGTAGCAAATGTACCACCCTGCTGGGGGGATGTAGATGTGGGGGGCAGGCACTATATGGGAAATCTCTTTACCACCCTTCTCAATTTTGTTTAAACTGGAAGCTGCTCTTAAAAATGCCTTAATTAAAAGTAATGCTTTTCAATTTACTAAGAGTGTTGTGCAATATAACTGCACTATTTTAATTAACTATGGGGTTTCTAAAAAATAATTGCTCAATAATGCAGAGCAGGAAGTGGGGCCGGCACATTGTCAACACTTTATGTCTTGGATAGAGCAGTAACTAAAACACAGTTGCTATCCTCAAGAAGCCGTTGAACCACTAGAGTATACAGACGTGAAGAGCCAACAATATTACAATGAGATAAGTATGAATGGTACGTTAGTGGAGGTCCAAAGACGGAGTGGTGAGCTTTGCCTGGTGGAATCAGAGAAGGCCTCCCAGAGGTGAGAAGCTAGCACGAGTTTGGAAACTTGGGTAGAGCTTTGCAAAGTAGAGGAGGAGACAGCATTCCAGATGGAGGGAGCAGCATGCATGTCCCTGATGTAGCTGTAAATGGTGAGCATTGTGGATCATCACACTGATACTGCCTAATTGGGTCATAGGGAAATCCTGTGATGCAGTTTTAGTTCCCATGGGGCAAGATTTTACTTTTACTTTCATGCCTCCAACCCCTTGTGAGGCACTTGAATCCTTCCTCCTCCTGCTTGTTTCTGGGGAGTGATGCATGAAATGGTAGATGTTCCGAGTTGATGGGTCAGTGAGGGTCCCCAGTGGAGGCCATCTTGAAGCAGGTTCTCTTCCTCTTGGCACTCTAGGACTCTTGGTTCGAAGAATCTGTTCTTTCTCCTGTCTAGCCTCCCGTTCCCTCTGCCAGCACCCTGAGTAACTCCCGAGCTTCTTCTGAGAATGAGAACTTATATCAACACTTGCCAGTGAAAAATGGAATTAAACATGTGGATTTCTTGCAAAATAAATTACGTAAAATGTTCCAAAGATTAAAGAAATTCGGATGGGCTTGCCTGCTATTCTGGATAACTATATTATTATAAGATTCTTTCTTGAGTTGAAAGCTGAAGGTTGACTAGGTGAAATGTGCCTCGGGCTCCAATTTGATAACATGGTCCAGAGCTGGGGGTTTTGATGCATATCTAAGGGAAGTAACCAGGCAGCCTGGACAACTGGGAATGACAGAACTGGTAAGAAAGTGCTGGAGGAACTGGTGGAAGAAGATTTGAGTCTATGTGGCTTGGTGTGTATTACTGTCTTTGCTGTTTGGCATTTCTTTTAATAACCTAGCAACTGCCATGATTTGTTGAGAGATCTGCTCTCTTGAGTTGCTGGCCTCAGAAGGGAGAACATGGAGGAAAATAAAAGAGGAAGCATATCTCAATCTATCTACCTATTTGTCTTCTGTCTATCTAGATCTCTCTCTACTTGGCCAGTTGTCTGATCTATCATTATTGGTTATTTTTATGTGTATGGTTCATCTCTTCTTCTCATCTAATCTTTGGGATATATTTGGAAGGATAATTCAGCAGGTTACCTTTTAAGAAAAAACAGTTTTTACCCTATGACCCAGCAATCACACTAAATACTGGGTATTTACTGTCTTGCCTAAATACTGGATATTTACCCTAAAGATACAAATGTAGTGATCCAAAGGGGCACGTGAACCTGAATGTTTATAGCAGCAATGTCCACAATAGCCAAACTATGGAAAGAACCTAGATGTCCATCAACAGATGAATGGATAAAGAAGATGTGGTATATATACACAATGGAATACTATGCAGCCATCAAAAGAAATGAATTTTCTGCATTTGTGACAACGGGGATGGAACTAGAGGGTATTATGCTGAGCGAAATAAGTCAGTCAGAGAAAGACAATTATCATATGATCTCTCTGATATGAGGAATTTGAGAGGCAGGGTCGGGGGTTTGGGGGATAGGGAAGGAAAGAATGAAACAAGTTAGGATTGGGAGGGAGACAAATCATAAGAGACTCTTAATCTCACAAAAGAAACTGAGGGTTGCTGGGGGTAGGGGGGTAGGGAGAGGGTGGTTGGGTTATAGACATTGGGGAGGGTATGTGCCTTGGTGAGTGCTGTGAAGTGTGTAAGCCTGATGATTCACTGACCTGTACCCCTGGGGCTAATAAGACATTGTATGTTAATAAAAATAGTTAATAAAAAAATAAAAAAGAAAAAAAAACAGCTTTATTGAGCTGTAACTCACATTCTATACAGTTCACCAACCTAAATTGTACAACTCAATGGTTGTTTTGTGTATTAACAGAATTGTGAAAACATCCCCACAGTCAACTTTTAGGGAATTGTCATCACGCCAACAAGAAGCTCAATACCCTTTAGCTGTCACCTCCTCGATTGTTCCATTCTCCTCCACCCACCCTGTTCCCATCCTGGGCAACTTCTACTCCACCTTCTCTCTCTGTGGATTTGCCTATTCTGGACATTCATATGAGATGGTGTCTTTTGTGACGGGCTTCTTTCACTTAGCCTAATATTTTCAAGGTTTATCCATAATAGTAGCTATTTTTCTTAAGAAGCCATGAGTCAGGTGAGACATAGTAAAATGTTCTCCCTGTTGTTGTGTTTATGGGGAAGCAAACTCTGCATGCCCTATTGCCCAATGAAGTATTATTGAATTAATTTTGTCTTATTTAAGCTAAGGTCTTAGCACTGAATCAGCCAGTAGGATTGGGACACAAGTCCCGTCTTCCAAAATGAAGTACTGGTAAAGTAGGTACGTTCTGGAGCCAAATTGCCTGGATTCAAATTCAAGCTCTGCCCACCCACCTCATTGCTACTTGTGTGACCTTGAGCAGGTCACAACCTTCCTGAAACTCAGTTTCCTCCTCTGAAAAATGGGGATTAAAAATTGTACCTAATTTCTAGGGTGACTATGAGGACCAAGTGAGATAATCAATGTGAAGTTCTTGGCATATTTTGCCTGGCTCCTGATATACCTTCAAGAAAGGCTGACAACCATTGTCATTAATTTTTCAATGAGCGACAGCCCATTAGGCACATGACAACTATACTGCAATATAAGTTAATCGAAAGACCTATGATCAAAGAGCCCTGGGGCACAGTGAAGGGGACAATCAATTTTGTGCAAGGTGGGAACCAGAGATAGGGGAGGATTTTTTTTTTTTCAGGACTGCAGCCAAGGTCCAGACCTACTGTTGTATTTTAAAGATTTTCAAATTCAATGGCTTTTGAGCAGGCATTTGCCATTCACCCCTACCACTCCTTAATGAAGTAGGCTCATTTGTTTGGGATATTTATGTTCCTAGCCTGCTCTTCGAGGCCCTAGAGTTCTGTGTCCCATTGTGGAAGATGACCTTTGACCTGAAACTTAAAGGCTGGCTCTGAATTAGCTAGACAGGAAGCAGAAGGGGGCAGGATGAGGGGGTGGGTATTTCTTATGGACCTATTGGAAAGTATGCAATTCTACCATATGATTAGTGACACTCTCTTTCATACATTCTTTTAGTTTTAGTTTAGTTTTTCTATAATGAACAATTCATGCAGGCACGTGATACAACAAACTAGGGAATGAAAAGCACATCTCTCGTCTTTGGCCTGTGGTCTTCCTTTCCCCCCTTGGTTGCTGTTGGAATTTTAGAATTTTGCAGCTCTCCAGAGGCCAATCACCGATACATGTCCAAACGTCTAAACATGCATCTATCCCCTCTCATCCTTTTGGTTTTTTTCTTCCCCACAAGGGCAGCACTTTGAAAATATTTTTAAAATAAAAAGCGAAGAAAACCCACAAAAAATGAAAACAGAGCCCAGAACCCTGTGGTTTTGTTTTTTGTTTTCACTTTTATTACAGAATTTTCTCTAGGGTACACATGAACAGAGACACAAGTACAATGAACCCTCTCATACCCATTGACCAGCTTCTGCAGTTACCTACTTTTGCCCATATTTTTCATGTATAACATGCTTCCTTTGATTTTGCTTGCTTTCCCTTGGGGTTATAGTATATTAAAGACCTTGCATTTTTACCCAAGTATTTATTGTGATCATTGTAGATAGAGATTTGCCTCATTCACTTAAACAGAGCCATAAAATTTCCATCACACAGATATTCCATATTTTAATCAGCCCACCTCCCCCTCTTTGAGCAGCATTGAGTTCATTTGTAGGCTCTTGACATCGTAAACAGTGTCACCAGATGCATTTAGTTTAGGCCATTGTGTTATTATTTGACCTTACCCATTCTCCTGCCTAGGAAATAGAATTACATTGTATAATTAGTATTCCCCATTAAGAGCTGCAAGTTCTGTACATAGTTCAGTAGAAAAGACATTGCATTGCATTTTGCCACCCCACTCTCTTGATGTGAGTTTTATCAGCTAGGATTAAGTTCAACTGGGAGTGGCAGGAAATCCTAAACAGTGGCTTAAGCCACATAGAAGTTCATTATAGAAGTTCATTTCTGTCTCACGTGAAAACCTTGTACTGGGTCCAGAGTGGGAGGGGCCCTCCACAGTGTCAAGGACTTGAGCTCTTTAACTCATTGTTCTGCTGTAAGTGGCTTCCATTCCCAAAGTCATCGTATGATACAAAATGGCTGCTTTAGATCCAGCTATCATGTCTGTATTCCTGGCAGCAAGAAAGACGAAAGGAAAGGACAAAGGTACACTCCTTCTTTGGGACCTTTCCTGAAAGTTGCACATACCACTTCCACTTACATTTCATGGGCCAGAACTTAGTCTCATGGCCATCTAGTTGGTAAATACAGTCTTTATTTGGGGGTGCATGGGAATTCAACTACAAATCAGATATAAGCATTGCACAGCTAGTGTGTGAACAAGGTGCTGTGGGATCTATCAATATGCCCAAAGGGAGATCAGGAAAGGCTTCCTAGAGGAGATGATACTGGAGCTTGCCTAAGACAGGCAAAGTTTGCTTTTTATAAGATTAGATAAAAATAAGCTGGGAATTAATGAGAAATACAACTTAAAAAATTGAAGTTGTTTCCAAACCTTTCTCATTTTCTAAGAAATTCTGCCTTCAGTCTTCAGCAAGAGTTACTAGCCCAATTCAGGAATCGTTTGATGAGTGGATGAATGAAAGAATCAAGGGAAAGTGCTGTTGGGAATGGACTCCCGAGGCTGAGACTAGGCGTAGTTACTGTGGGAGACTTTATTTTCTGAAGATAGCCATGACAATCACATGCTCTTCTGCAGTTTGTCTTTGTCATTGCTCCAGAAGGTGTGATCTATTGCACCACCCTTGTGAATCTGGGCAAATGATGTGATTCCTCTGTCCAATAGAACAGGGCAGAAGTGAAGCTGTGCTAGCTCTAGGGAAGTCCTTAACTGGCCTTATGGTTTCTATCTCTTGTGACTACCATGCTGGAGAGGAGCCCAAGCCATGTGCACAAGTCTGGAGGATGAGACACCATGGGGAGAGAGAAAGGAAGGGAGAGATTAGGGAGCATCACGGTGCCAGACAAGTTATAAAGAAGTCATCTTGGAAATAGACCTTCTAGCTCTGCTGTCCTGGCTGATGCCATGTGGACTGGAGAACTATTCAGCTGAGCCCTTCTTGAATTCTGGACCCACAGGTGTTTAAGTGAAATAAGTGTAGCTTGTAGTGCAACCATAGATCTCTGGAAATCTGCCTTGAGACACAATGTTATGATGTATGTTGAGTTGTTCCTGGCAGGGTCCTGCAGGAAGGGCCTGTGGAGAACATCTGGGGAGGGCTTCAGATGTGGCCAAACATAGCTATGAGTGAATTTCATGTGGCATCCAACAACCTTCTGCACCAAAAGGAAGAGGACTCCTTTCAGAAATTGTCTTAGGGGCACCTGGGTGGCTCAGTGGCTTAAGCCTCTGCCTTCGGCTCGGGTCATGACCTCAAGGTCCTAGGATTGAGCCCCACATCAGGCTCTCTGCTCAGCAGGGAGCCTTCCTCCTCCTCTCTCTTCCGGCCTCTCTGCCTGCTCATGATCTCTGTCTGTCAAATAAATAAATAAAAATCTTAAAAAAAAAAAAAAAGAAATTGTCTTACATTTTAGATGCACCCAGAACAGCCTGTCATAGAAGCAGGAAGGGAGCTATCAAGTACATCTAGACTCATGTCAAAAGGACTCAGGAAACAGCTTGAAAAGGTTCTGGCTGGTTAGAGAAGGGACAGTTTGAGGATTTGTAAGAATAAGGACTGCAATGGATTGAAACACTTCAAGTGTAAGTACATCACAAAACCTAAAAACTTCAGTCACTTTTTGAGCATGCAAATATCCAGTTTATTATTTTGAAGACTGATAAATAAAAGAAAAGAAACCCATGACTTATTTGTTCCACTTTTCCCATGTACTGAGCCTCAGTGTAAGCAGTGTTGATGAGAAATGTCTTCTTATAGATTTAGTCTGCATAAAAAACAGAGAAGGAATGGTAAAATTAAGATATCAATTTGAAACTCCTGATGAAATAACTTTTCTTATCAGCAATCATTAGCAGCTGCTAACATCACAAATCAGACACAACTTGGCATTATGTCACTCCTATTTACCATACTGTCTATTGAAAAGTGAAACTGGACCCAGTCCAGGCTTTAGATCTTATGGCCAACTCATAGGGGACAGAGGAACCAGTTAAAGGACACCATAGAGATGTCATCCACATACTCTAGACTGTAGGAAACTATTTAGCAAGTAAAGACACAACAGGAGGGAGGAAAGGGGAACCTGTGTAATAAAAGGGATATCAGCTGATTGAAATGCAATTGTGATTCCACAACCCCTCTTGGCCATTATGCCGTTCACGACGTACTTTAAGTTTTAGCACTGTTGCCAAGTACCAGTTCTTTTTTTAACATGCTATGTGTATTCTGGAGAAAACTAGCTTGTTCCAGGCCATATCATAGGCCAGAGGCCAGGCAGTGGATTGCCTGGTTTGATTTGTCCACTTTTGGCTTATTCAACTTGAGAAACAGGGCTGTAGGGAACCTTACTAGGACAGGTTGATGTGTACTAGTGTTTAACACTCTGGATGCAAGGTGGGGACCCACAGGGAGAACTGATAAACTTCTGACTGAAAGTACTGTTTTCTCTGAGATTTTCTTTTCAGTTTTCACAGAAAATCCAAGCGTGTGGGCTAAAGAGGTACATCTGAATCCACTTAGTGATTTGGGGAGTAGTGAGGGGAAAGAGTAAGAGAATGTAAGAGCATGTAGGAGAGGTGGGAGCTGGGGGCCTGAGCAAGCCCACTATGGAATCTGAGTGGGTTCTTACATTGAGCTGATGCAGAGAGCTAGTTGGTTTCCCCTTCTGTATTTTTTTTTTTTTTTAAGAGAGCAAGAGAGCATGAGTGAGGGCAGGGGGAGAGGCAGAGGGAGAGGGAGAGAATCCCAAGTTGAGGACAGGCATGTTCTCACTGCATTGAGTATGCAGTCCAATGTGGGACTCAATCTCCAAACCCTGAGATCATGACCTGAGGCAAAACCGAGAGTCAGACACTGAACTGACTGAGACACCTGGGTGCCCCCAATTTCCCCTTCTTAATGGCATGTACTGTGGAGTTGGCACATCTGATTCTCCTATTGAGGAACTGTGTATCTATGGGCTGCTCACTTGACTTCTCTGTGTCTCAGTTTCTTCATTTGTGAAATGGGGATTAAAAGAGTAGAACCTATGTGTTAGGTCCATGCAGATTTTGAACACTGGATCAGTTAGTGCATGAAAAGTTGAGAACAGTACTTGGCACAGGGTGCAGGCACGGGTGACTGAGAGCTAGCTCTTGGGCCCTCTGTGTACCTTAACTCATTTTGCACTGAATGAAGGGAAGGAACCATACTCAGCATTTGCCTGTTGGGAGGTTGTCAAGGAGGGCCAGTGATGAGCCTGGCGAGGTACACTGAGGGACTTTGGCAGCCTACGAGTATCTCCAGACTGGTGAGCACCAGGGCTTACATTGCACACTTGCTTGGCTTGTCCCTCTCACAGCCAATAGAAGCCAGTGGGTGAGCCCAGATGCACATCGTGCTGACTCGTGGGGAATTTGCTGCCCACAGAGGAGGGAAAAATGCACCTCCCTAAAGCCAACAAAGGCCAGGCCAGCCCTGTGGGAGGAAAATAGCTCAGGCTATAGATTTTCTTTCCAAGACTTGGAGTTTCGCCATGAACAACATAGACACGGATGTGATTAGCATCATGGCCTCGTGAAGCACCGTCTGTGTGCTGTCAGGTGGCAGGACTGATGTCACTTCTCAATGTCACTCTGGTTTTTAACTGATTGGTTCACTTCCAGGCTGGGACCCAGCTCCTGTTACCTGCAGTACTAGACCTATAAGTGTCTCAAACAACTCCTTCAAGCTGCCTAAGACTTTAAAAGTTTCATCTTTGGAGGTTCTTGTGAAACCATGGGATATGGTAGATCACCTGCCATTCCCATCCCCCCAACTCTAAACTAGCCCTGCCCTTGATCTTTGGATGCAATGATGTCCAAATCTTCCCTAGATTTGCCAGGAGAGAGAATGAAACATTCTTAGACCTCATTTCCTTTCTTGCTCATGCATGCCCTAGAGCATCTCCAAACAGCCAGGCCAGGGATTCTGCATCCTTATTTGGAGTATCCTCCATCATGTCTGAGGAGAGGTTGGAGCCGTGGTCCCACTGGCATTGGAATTACGGGGTGGGAATGGACGCAAAGATCTGATGTCAGGACAGAGCAAGGTGACAAGGGTCTGAGTGGGGGTTTGGGTCATGGGCAGTCAGGGAGGGTAGGTTTATGTAATGTGTAGGGAGAAAACATGTCAGAGGTATTACCAGAAGGGCCAGATAGCTCTGTAACAGACAAGTCCAGCCTGGCTCTGGACCTCCATCCCAAGTTGATATGTGCAATGACACCTCCATGTTTCCCAGCCGGCTCTGTGCCTGTCCTCCTTGAATCTTGGAGGATATTTCAGATTTGGGGTCACAGGTGGGATTAGAAACTGCACATCCCATTGCAAATATGGACAGGTCACTGGAGTGAAGGGGAGGGGGCTGATTCCAAACAGCTTCCTGGTGACAGCAGTTCTCTCTTCTGTTCATCCAAAGAGCATTTTGTTTCAGAGGAATGTCGTAAGGAGCTTGCTGGAAAGGTAAATTCTTGGCCTCCACCCTTCAGATACTGAATCAGAAACTCCAGGCTGGGACTGATAATCTGTGTCTTCATAAGCTCTCTAGATGATTCTGGCACCAAGGAACTTGACCACCAGTCTCATCCATCTCTGTACGTGGCCAGGTACTGTGCAGAATAAATGTGTGATAAAATGAAGAAAATCCATGTCTCATTGGCTCTCCAGCCAGAAGAGATCCCGAATGAGATCATGCCCAGCACATAGTAGGCATTTCACTAAGGGGGACAGGAAATACAGTTCCAGCACCAGGGTTTGAGGACTGTGTGGCTCACCGAGGAGGAAGAGAACAAGGACAGAAGATTCATGGGTGGGGAGCATGGTGACTGCTGATGTCACAATGCCCGTTTACCCTGACGTCAGGACCACCTGAGAGGGTGGCAGAGAGAGGATGGCTGGCTGCAGTGAGAAGAACAACAGGGAGGTGGGATCGAGGACTAGACTATTTGCAGACAAAATATAAGCACCAGGCAAGAGAACCACCAGGGGACTGGAGGAAGCATGGGGAATCACCGAGACCTCTCAGGTAGGCGTCTGGGTAGAGCAGCAGGTGTCTCTGATGGGGACAGTCCAGGGTGACAGTGAAAACGCACACACCCAGCTACCAACGAAAAGACAGGTCCTTCACGGGAGCCTTCGGTTTGTTTGAGGATTCCCAGGATGTCAGGCAGTCTTTTCCCTGAGTGGCTGCCAATTCTGGTAGTACACCCCTCTGGGACTCTGTCACACATACTGATGTCCAAACTCCACCACCCAGATCCTGATTAACTTTGTTTGCTGAGGGCTCCTGCGTGGGTATGTTTAAAAAAGCCCGTCAGGTGATTCTACTCCGTCGTCAGGGTGACAATTCTACTTAAACAGGAAAACAAAACACACACACACACACACACACACACACACACACACACCCCACACCCATGTTTTCTCCTGGACGGTGGGCAGCAAGGGATCACGTGTCATGTCCCCAGAGATGCTCGGCCTCTGGACAGAGCTCAGCACCAAGAGAATACTAAGCTAGGACTGGTAAATGCCTTCACTGTTAAAAACCTAGAGGAACCTATACAGAAAAAGATAAACAGCCTTCTTAAAAAAAAAAAAAATGAATATTCAAGTGGCTTATTTAAAAATAAGAACAGGGTATAAAAGGTGACATTAAGTAAAAATAACACTCAGGGGGTACCTGGGTGGCTCAGTCGTTGAGCGTCTGCCTTCAGCTCAGGTCATGATCCTGGGGTCCTGGGATCGAGCCCCCACATCAGGCTCCCTGTTCAGCGGGGAGCCTGTTTCTCCCTTTCTCTCTGCCCCTCTCGTGTGCTCTCTCACTCTCTCACTCAAATAAATCTTAAAAAAAAAATCAGTAGACCTTAGTTAGGATCCATACAGGTACTGCGGTGTAGACGGGGTAGCAAGAACAGGTGTCTCTTCGGGGGCCCTGTGGTGGTGGTTCTGGTACCCACAGCCACAGAGACCACTCTGTGTTGGCCGCTCGGGTTTTGAACCTGCTTGAACTACACTGAGTCAGTATGAGAGCTGCAGAGAGGCAAGACTATGGGAAGCCAGAGTTCTTGGGTTCAAATTCAGACTTCAGAGCACTCCTTCCCTCCACTTTAGTGGACATTATTTCAGGGATGTCTTCCAAGGGCTTGCAGCTGGGACTCGTGCAGGGTACACGGTGGCTTCCTCCCCAGGCTGTGCAGTGTTCCAGCCCTGCAAAGCCCTGGTCTGCTCTGGATGTAGGATTCTAGCAGCTTTTCTTTCTTTCTTTTTAGAAACTAGATTTTTTTTTAATATATATTTTAAAATTTCATTTATTTATTTGACAGACAGAGATCACAAGTAGACAGAGAAGCTGGTAGAGAGAGAGGAGGAAGTAGGCTCCCCGCTGAGCAGAGAGCCCGATGTGATGTGAGGCTTAATCCCAGGACCCTGGGATCATGACCTGAGCTGAAGGCAGAGGCTTTAAGCCACTGAGCCACCCAGGTGCTCTGGATTCTAGCTTTTGCACTCTTGAGTCCGAAGGCTGAGCCACGATTGGCCCTGGGCTTCCCTCCTCATTCCTTTAGTCAGACTGAGAGCCCCTTGGATATTGGAATCAGTTTGTCAGCGTGTGTGTGCATCTCTGTGTGTGTCCCTGTGTGTCTGTATGACTGTATGCTGGCGTATGTGTGTGTGTGTAGGTGTGTGTGTGTCTCAGTATGTGTGTAAGCATGTGTTTGTGTATTTGTGTCCCTGTGTGCATCTGCATATGAAGAAAATCCATGTCTCATTGGCTCTCCAGCCAGAAGAGATCCCGAATGAGATCATGCCCAGCACATAGTAGGCATTTCACTAAGGGGGACAGGAAATACAGTTCCAGCATATGTGTGCCTCTGTGTGCATGTGTGTGTATATGTAGGCGTGTGCCTGTGTGTATGTCTCTGTGTGTGTATGTGTGTGCTTGCGTGTGCACATGTGTGTGTGTCTTTGTGAATGTCTGCCCAACCCCCACTTTTTGGAGTCCCCGATCGCTGTGCCTCACGAGTCACCCCACTAGCTCCTTCCTGCCCAGTGGCTGTCATGGAGCTCTGAGGATGAACGCCAGGCTGCAGGGCCTTGGGGAGTGAGGAAAGAGCGGCAGCGGGTACGCGCCTTTCCCTGGGGAATTTTGACTGAGAAAAGGAGAAAAATAGAAGTCAGGGAAACTTGGGGTCAAGAGAAGAATTTTCTAGAGGCGGGGACTTGTGGCGACGTTTGAACGCAGACGGGGAGGAGCAGAGGAGAGGGACGCTTGGAACAAGCTGGTGGGGAGGCAGGGCAGGGAGCGAGGCTGGATGGGAGAGGCTGAGGAGAATGGGACTAGAGGCAGGAGCATGCTCTGCTCCCAGGACTTGTTACCGCGCTTGGAGATGGCAGGGTGCTGTCACTGCCAGGAATGAGCTCCAACCTGCAAAGAGGTGGACAGAAGCAAGCTTTGAAATGGCAGCAAACACCCAGTGAGGTTGACATTTTGCTCATGTACACATGCAAGCTCTCTTCCCCATCTCATTCCTGCCAGGGCCAACCATCTCCAACTCTGTGCCCATCCCTGTCTCTTCACGCTCCCCAAGCCCATCTCCATGCTCCCCCCATCTCCATCCCTAACCCCAAACCCATGTCCATCCCTATCCCCATCCTTATGTGTATGCAATGCCCACTTTACCAGAGAAATAGGAGGGCAAAAGAGGTCAGTAACCAGCCCAGATTTATACTGCTGGCTAGCCAGGTCCAGCACTGGAACCTAACACCACGTGACACCAGTGCTTCAAGCTCTGAGCTTCCATGCCATACTCCCACATGACTTTGAGTCCCTGGTCTCTGGACCCTATATGACCTCCGATCCTATTGCCTGCTTGACCTCCTAACATCCCTTTTCTGGCTCCTGACATGGTCCTTTGCTGTTCAAACTTCAGCCAGTCTGTGCATCTCAGCTCAGACTTCTCTACGAGCTACTGACCCTTGTCCTGGCTCCTAGCCCTGTTTCTTCCCAGGACTGCATGGGACTTCCCCAGTCCTAGTTTCCCCCAGGCCACCATATCGCTGGTGACAGGACAGACAGGCAGGTGGGACAGGCTTCGAGGAGGGTGTCTAGGAGGAGGTATTTTAAGTTGGAATGGCCCACCTCCATGTCCATGGCCTACAGCAAACGGGGACTCCACTGCAGAGAGAGAAGATGGGGCTCCACAGGGGGCGGGGCTTGAGGAATCCGCCATCCAAGTGACAGTGAGAGCCCAGCGGGGGCCAGCCGCCAGGAATGTGCAGCAGGTCAGGCCTGCTCCCTGAGAAATACTCAGCCTGCTTTGATTTTCAATTTTCATTGTTTATCTCTAAAATAAATATTTATTTTACCTTTATATTTTTTAAGGTTTTTAGGAACACGGGAAAGAATGATTTTGGTTTTGGTTTTAGATGCTTACTTTGGGTCTTAAGGAGACAAGGGCCGATTTGCTAATTATAGCCTTGAAGTCACTGGCTGATGGCCAGGCCTCCTTTGATCGGTGCAAGCCACCTGCGCTGCTTTTCCAGGCCCTGTGCTCTTTTGTTAATGGGTTTCTGGCCTAATGATCCATTATTTTACTCATAGTCAGGAAGACCCAACCCTCCCCCACGTTCTGCCCCCTTGTTCCTCCATTACACCCGAGCTTCTGTATCCTCTCCTGTCCCCATCTTCCAGGATAAGTCTCCCCACTGATGCCGAAGAGAATCGTTCACAGGTGTGCACACACAGCCCCCCGTACCCTCCCCCACCTCACCCCTCCTTTTAGGAACTTTTGCCCCATTTCTACCTGTCCCTTCCACTCCCTTCCCCTGCCGTCCTGATACCTTAATTATTAAGAAACTTTGAAATATACATCAAGTGCCCAAAGACATCCAGCCTACCTCTTTGTGACTTACCAGAAGTGGACACTTGGTAACAGCACCCTTGTCAGGAGGTAGGATGCTGCCAGGCCCCAGGACCTCCCCTCGACCCCAAGCCCATCCACTCCTGTTACTTATCTCTTCTCTAATCCTCAGAGGTAACTATTACCCTGAATTTGTGCTCATCACACCCGTCCTTTACACTGAGTAAAAATATTTCTAGACACTGCATTTTGCTAGACTTCTTTCGTGCAGTATTATGTTTGTGAGATTCATTCAGGGTAAATGCACTCAGGAGTCCCCTGTTTCTTTCTGTTGCTACCTGCCGTTACATTCAATGGATATACCACTTTTTAAAATCCTTTTTATTCTAGGTGGCTATTTGGGTTCTTTTCAATTTTTGGATATCACAAGCATCACAGTTAGAAACCTTTTCGACCATGCATTTTCCTGGTATGCATTTCTGAAACTGGGCGTGCAATTGTTAAGTCTAAGAGTGATCATATGTCTGTCTTTAGCAGATGATGTCAATTGTGCTCAGTTTACATTCCGCCTGTCAGCGTTATGGGTGGTCTCATTACTTTCCTCTTTTCCACTTGGCATTGTCAGTTTAAAAAATTGTAGACATTCTTAGGGTGTATAGTGGTATCTCACGGAGAGGTTTTAATACACATTCCCCGTGGGTTGAGTACCTTTTCATTTGTTTATGGTGCCATTTGCATATTGTCTTTTGTGATGAAACTATTCAAGTTTCTCTGCTAATTTTCTGAGTTTTTTTTCCTGTTTTTTTCTTATTGATAAGTAGGATTTAAAATTTATTTTTATATTTATCTTTTTAAGATTTTATTTTTAAGTAATCTCTCCACCTGCTGTGGTGCTCAAACTCACAACCCTGAGACCAAAAGTCGCATGCCCCACCGACTGAGCCAGCCAGGTGCCCCTAAACATTTTAAAAAAATATATTCCAAATATAAGCCCATTTTGGTTGTATGGAAGACCACAATCTTCTCAGACTTTTCATTCTCTTCATGGCATCTTCCAGTTGAACAGAAATTCTTAACTCTAAGAACTCTTTTTTCTACCCTAAGGGCATGAAAATATTTTCCTCTGTTATCTTCTAGAAGCTTCACTGTTCTAGTTCTAACAAGTACGACCCACCTGGACTTGAGTTTTGGAGTATTACGAGAAGGTAATTATTTTCCCAGATGCACATCAAGTGATCTAGCACCATTTAATGAAAATACCGTCCTTCACTTGCTGCTGCAGAGAGCCAATTGGGTAGGTCTTTTCTGAGCTTGCTTTCTTTCTTTCTTTCTTTCTTTTTTTTTTTTTTAAGATTTTATTTATTTATTTGACAGACAGAGATCACAGACAGGCAGAGAGAGAGAGAGGGGGAAGCAGGCTTTCTGCTGAGCAGAGAGCCCGATGTGGGGCTTGATCCCAGGACCCTGAGATCATGACCTGAGCCGAAGGCAGAGGCTTTAACCCACTGAGCCACCCAGGCGTCCCTTGTCTGAGCTTTCTATTCCAAGCAATTGTCTATTGATCCCACATTGCACCTTGTAGACAATGCCCTTCTACAGTGTCTTAATTATTCGGGCTTTTGAAATCCAGCATAGCGCGTTCCTCAAGTTTATTAGTCTTCAAGATTACCATCTCTATTCTTAGCTCCTTTTATATCTAAATAAACTTTAGAAATCAGCTTGTCAGTTTCTATAAACATTCCTGTTGGGATTCTCTTTGAGATCACATTAGATCTATGGCCCGATTTTAGGAGAATTGGTATTCTTGACAATGAACACAGTACCTCCTTTGATTTATAGAGATGTTTAAACATGTCTTTTCAGTAAGGTATAGTTTTCCGTAAAGAGGACTTGCACATCTTTTGTTAGATTTAGTCCTAACTTTGAGGCCTTCGAAACAATTGTACACAGTATCTTGCTAGACATTTTATTTTATGCAAATGACTTTGATACGCTCTCTTTGTATCCAAAAACCTCGCTAAACTCACTAATGCTAACCATTTATTTGTAGATTTGTTTGGGTTTCTAGATAGGCAATCATGGCATACTAGTTGGGAACACTAGTTTTAGAATCTGACTGACTTGGTTTTGAATTCTTTTTTTTTTAATTAACTATTTTATTTAAGTAGGCTCTATATCCAATGCTGGGCTTGAACCCATGACCCTGAGTTCAAGAGTCTTATGCTTTACCAACTCAGCCAGCCAGGGGCTCCATTGGTTTTAAATTCTAACCTCATTATGCACTCTATGTAGGACTTTGAGAAAATGGCTTGATTTTTCTGAGGCTGTTTCTCTGTACAAAGTGGTGATGCTTTCTCGAAGGTTTACCATAAGGAATAAGTGAAACGAAGGATATGTCACCCTGAGGCAGTGCTAGCCTACATGAGTTTCCATTTCTGATTTGTCATTACTTTCCTTATCCTCGATTTCCTCTTTCCCACTTAATTCCAAAGCTCTACAAATTCTGGCTTTTACCCTGTCATTTTACAGAGTCGCTCTCATAGGTGTGTTCTTAGTGCTGACTTTAATGCACGGTCTCATTGCAGATGCCAGTTTCAAGTTCCAGAGATCACCTGGACGTCGGGCTAACTGGCCATACATTTGGGATTTCCTACAACTCCTTCATCGGGTTGGATAATTTGCCAGGATGATTCATGAAACTCAAGAAAATGCTTTCTTATGTTTCCCTTATTAAGTAGGATGTAGTCAGGAACAGCCACATGGAAGAGATGGGGTGGGAGTGGCACAGAGCTTCCATGCTTTTTCCAGGTCCCCCACCTTCCCAGAAAGTTGATGTATTCACAATCCTGGAAGCTCCCTGAACCCCATAACTTAGGGATTTTCATAGAGATTTCATTTCATAGCCACAATTGGTTAAGTCAATCACCATTGGTGATTGAAGTCAATGGCCAGCCCTTCTCCCGTTCATGGAGGTTGGGGTGGAGCTGAAAGTTCTAACCATCTAATTACCTGCTTGGTCTTTCCCTGGCTTATATGGCGTCCCTCTTGTTCACCCAGTTCAGTAGGAGGCGCTCAATCCATATTAAGTGAGGGCATTAAATACCCTTTCTGTGGATCCCTTGGAGCTGAGGAGCAGGGTGAGTGTCATGGTCAGGATCAAGGACACAAGCTGTCGTGTGATTTGCTGCTCCCCTAAATTCCCCAACAGTCCCGCCATGATGTCTCTCCTCAGACCTTCTGGGGGCAAAGTTGCCATCTAGGGCTCTCTGCGTTGTTCTCCTTGAGCTGTTCCTAACTTGCAGTTTCTGTCCTACACATTGTCAGAAAAGTTTTAGCAACTCGTTTCAAAACTGGATCTATGTGGGTGGAGTTTAGGCAGAATTTGAGGCAGAGGGACACAGTGACACAAGTGATTTAACGTGTAACATCTTTCTTGGATCCATTATGCAGCCCCTGGGTGAAGCCAGTCCTTCCTCTCCACTCTCCAGAGCCAGGGGAGATGGGGTGGGGACTTGGCACAGGGCTTTGGGGAGATGGAATTAGTTAAGTCTTAGTCCAAGTGGGTTGAACACTGGTGGCCACATCCCATGGAGCACACACGTCTTCTGGTTAGTGGCACTGCACCCTCGCCGGGCAACAGAGCCTTCTTTCTTCCTCGAGGAAAAGTGCCCCTTTCACAGCCTGCCACAGGCAAAGGAAATGGAAAATCCCGGAGCATCCCAAGCCCCTCTTGTTTTCAAGGGCGCTTTGCCTCCTGAGCCTCTCCCAAGTTCAGGGACAGGACAGGGCCTTTGTAAGCAGGCTGGGGTCTGACAGGGAAGCGGTGAGTTCTGTAGCTGGAGGTGGTGGGCGGCATTGCCCATGTTTGCCCCAGAGGGGAGAGGCCCCACGTGCTGACCTCCCAGGCTTGACCACGTCTCAATCAGAACAGGGCTCCGGAGCCCCTCCTGGCCCTCCTGGGCCGTAGCCCCAAACAGAGCAGCATAGCGATGGCTTTTCTGAGAAGCTGCTGATCTCAACCCAGTCTCTACATTCCTGGATGATGAGGGAGGGATTCCAGTGTTTGCTTTGAACAATGTTTTCCTGTGTCTGAACCGACTGGGTGTTAAATTCTTCCAGATTTCTGGCTCCATGTTGCAACTCCAACGGGACAGAAACAGGTTTACGGCGGTTGGCAGGGGAGCAAAAGCAGGGTCCGTCTGGGCACCTTCTGCGTCTAGAATTTCCACTCGGTGGATGGAAAGACTTGTCAGCGCCAGGTCTGTGGGCTTTGGGCCTGGAGGGTTTGTTGTGGTCCCAACTTGGAGCCGGGCTTGTGCCTTTCACATTTCCCACCCTAGAGGGCAAAAGTTAGCTTTTCTTTCTCAAAACACAGCAGGGAGTGAGAACAAGCTGAGTTTTGAAGGTCAGGCCTTGCAGTGTTTTCTCTGTTAGTATAAACCCAGAAGTTGTGCTCATAAGGAATTCATTTGGTGGGATATTGGGAAACCGGAGCGCATTCCAGTTTCTGGGGCCTGTGGTATGAGGTTTCAGAGATACTCAGGAGGACAGAGCTGGACGGGAGACGGGAGACCCAAATCCTTAATTTTACACAGGGAAACTGAGGCAGAGAGACACCTAGAGACATGAGGGCTACAAAGTTGGACTGGAAGGAACTGTCCCCAACAGAGCTGAATGGATCTTTCAGAACCACAGGGGTTGGGGATTGTGGCAACTTGTAACTACTGGTATTACTTATTGCTTAGGAAGATGACCACAGGACCATATGTGGCCGTGGGAGACATTCGTCATTAAGTGTTGATAAGTCAATAGTTTTAAAGATAGAGCACTTCAGGAATCTAACTGGATTCATTTCAGGATAAAGGTGCTCTTCATTTCCACCAGCCACAATAAACAATGTCTTCATTCTTGTGTTCTGAGCTGATGAGCAATGCAGGGGGAACCCTCATGGGATCCCACAAGGACTTGCTCTCTGTAGAGTTCTTGGTGAAGCTTCGGCCTCTGGGCAGGTGCCTTTCATCCTGTTGAACTGGAACAGCTCAAATCCAAGTAAGGCGTGAGGCAAACGGTGACCTTGAAATTCACATCATTTTAGACCTTGTGTTTTGGGGCCCAGGAAACCTGCTCCTGGTTATTTTGTGTGTGTGTGTGTGTGTGTGTGTGTGTGTGTGTGTGCATGTGTGTGCCTGTGCACGCACAAGCAGGAAAGAAAGATTGGTAGCAATCCTCCTGTCTTTAGGACAGAGGAGAATCCCAAAGAGTATGTGTTGGGGTTGGATAAAATCGTTCCATGATAGAGCCTGACATTTTGATCTGGCTGCTCTTACAAAACCATTTTTATGCCAAAGACCCTTTTACCTGATCTTAAAAAGAACACTCTACAATTTCAACTTCCTATATCTCTCAAATACTATGCAAGGCAAGTGCCCCAGTACCATCTCTGAGCCCCCCTTCAACACCTTCCTCCATCCCTGACCCCCTGGCCACATTAGTATGTCTGCTGTGTCATAAATGGCCTGGTCAAAATTGCCTTTTACAGGATGGCTTTATTTCTGCAGTACTTTATAACTATATATTCTTACTTAGATACATTGTCTCCTTCCAGTAGAAATTGCCTAGTTCCCTAGAGAAGGGAGTGGGGTGATATAGTCATATCACTCCCACTGCTGGCAGTGTAGGAAGCTCTCTTCCCTCTTAGTTTCAGGGGCTTCATCTGGTAGGGGCCTTATATCTCTTGCTGTGCAACAAATTACCCCACAGCTCAGTTGTAACAAACATCTATTATCTCGCAACTTCTGCTGGTCAAGAATCCAAGTGTAATGTAACTATGTCATGGTCTCTCCATGAGGGTGCAGTCATGGCTTTGGTGGGGCTGTGGTCCCATCTGAAAGCTTAACTGGGGGAGGATCTCCTTCCAGTCTCACTCACATGGTTATTGGCTATTGGCTACGAGGCTTCTCCATAGGGCAGCTCAACATATGGCAGCTGGCTTCTCTCAGAATGAACAAGAGAGAGCACAAGAGAGAGAGCATGCTCGAGATAGAAGCCGTGGTTTTTTGTAAGTTAACCTCTGAAGTGACATCCTGCCATTTTTCCATATTCTATTTGTTGGAAGGGAGTCTCTAGATGTAGCCCATACTCAAGGAGAGGGGATTTCATTAGGATGTGAATGCCAGGAGGGGCTCATTGGGGGCCATCTTGGAGGCTGCCTACCACAGGCCTTTGGGTCCTGTTGCTGCTGAGTCTGTTCAGCCTCTGGGCTTTGTCACCCCACTAGTTCTGATAAGTCAGTGGCTATGAGGGGTTAGGGGCAAAGAGCTTTGTGTTCATTCTTACTGCTCCTGAGAGGCTGGTACCCTCTCGTAATCGCCTTATTGAAGACTTCTCAGGGGCAAATGATTCTAAACTCCCAAACCAGATACACTTAAACTCCATTCTTCCATTTGATCCCACCTTCTCTCCAAGGAAAGCAGACAAGTCCAAGACAACCCTCTCTCGGTGGTCTTGGTCACTTATGAATAGAGCTCCACAACCCAGCAGCTTTCTCTGGAGTTCATCTAGTGCTCACCTTGGATGCCAGTGTTACTTGTTATTCTTGTTACCAAAATGAGCCCTGGTCATAAACCAGAGAATGAAATTTATACCATTAGTTCCGGATTCATTGTCTCCAACAGGAAAGCAGACTCAGAAAGATCTTTTTGGGTCATGAAATGCTTTTGCCTGAATTAATTGCATCACCCTAAACATGAATGGGACAGGACATTTCTCATCCTGGATGCAGGAAAACTGAGGTTCAGAAAGATTAAGTAACTTGCTCAAGACTGGACATACAGAAATGAAGCTGGATTTTTCAAACCAGTTCTCCCGACTCCAATTCTGTGCTCCACCCTGTGTCCCTTTTAAAGCTGTTTGCATACCTGAGTCTCCAGATTATTCCTACTGAGAATCTGGCGAGACTTCTTGGCCCAGTTTGCTCATTAAGTCATTCTAGACCAGGGCTGCAGTGACCTGAGAAGAGAAATAGAACCCATCTGGGACAGGGGATGTCAAAGCTGAAGTTTGCACTGTAGACATGGCTGGTGATTTTGGAGAGTTAACACAGTGTTTGTATATGCATGTGTGTACGTGTGTGTATGTGTATGTGTGTGTATAGTCTATGGGTGTTCTACTCGGGGTTATGTGTGTATGAGTGCATGTGAACACAGATGTCTCAGACCTGCCTGGGCTCAGAGATGATCTCTGGAGGGTGTCATTTTGGGGAGAAGAAGGTGTAACAAGGGTTGTCGGGACCTGAAAGTTGGGATGGGATGGGTCACATGCGGGGACAGCAAGATGGCTACAGTTGTATTGGTGGGTGCCCTGAGTCCATCCTCTGACCTCTCACTGCTCCAGTCTCTTCCCTGATCTTCAGCTTGGTTGTCCATTTTGAAGGAGACACATTTGGTTAATTTCTCCAGCCTGAAAATTGAACCACATTGCTTTGGCATTACGGAAAATATCTCAGTCCTGCCATCATGATGATGACCACAACCCAACCCAACCAGTGGGATCTTACCAATGGGACTAGGTCCTGTGCCCAGGGATTTCTCTGAATTATCTTATGACAAAACGCCTCATGGCCATCCAAGTGTAGTTCTTGTTACTGCCCCTCTTATAGAGATGAGCATGCAGAGATCAGGAGGTTGAAGTATCTTATTTCTGGTCACACAGCTAAGCAGCTGTGTGGACTGCCCTGAGCTCATGTTCTTCATTCTATGTCATACTTCACTGGGAACTATTGTTTAATACACAGCTTTGCCTTTTTAGGAATTATGGCTAATTCTCTTATCAGTTGCCCTCTTGAGATGTTGACGTACACAATGATATCACAGAAACACAACAAGAACAACAAGGAGAGAGCATGTCCTGTGGTGCTGCATGTGGGTGGACCTCAAAGGCCAGGCCTTTGTTGGGCAGAGGATGTCCACACAACACCCTCCATGAGGGGCCTGTTCCTGGATCTTAAAAGCATTCGACACATCCCTCCTCCATGCCAAGGAGATACATTACAGCCCCCGTTGTTTAATTAAGTTTCTGACTCAACAGAAACTCCTTTTGTCAGAACTTCAAAATTTCCTGGCACGTTACCCACACATATTTTCGACGTGGACAGCAATGATGTGTCATTGTATACTACTTGTGTATATTTGTGCCTAGAAAGATTCATTGGAGACTAGTAACTAAATATTTCTCCCCAATTTCAGGAAAACCTTCCCTCCTCGACCTCTGGGGGATTGGCAGTTGCTATTTTCTCTTTCAACTGTAGGTAACAGTGTTCTATACATTCAACTGCCCACTTCCCCCAAAACTGTGCATATTAGTTATAATATATTATGTTTTACAGGTTTACCTTTCTCTATTTTTCTCAGAAACCTAGTTAAATGAACTGCACCAGAGACTTGCAAGAACTTCCAGGTGGGAGAAGGAAGGACAAGAAGAGATTAGAAAAAGGTAGGCAAGTTTGGCCTTAGAACTTGACCATAGTTAGTCTTCAAAGCAGGCGACGTGTGGTCTGGCAGTTGACTGGAAATTAAAGATCTTACTTCTGTGCTTTAAGAAACACAATGTAGGAAGGGAGAAAGATTCAGCTAAGTAACAGACAGTGAAACAAATGGCCCTGGTAGTTGATATACAAGAGGGTGCCGGGCTGACCAGCCTCCCAAGGGAAATGTCGCTGGACCAGCCCCTGGAAGGGAGACCAGTGGGGTGGGGGAGGTATTGGGAGGAGCATGCATCTAATTTATAATCATTCTGAGGAAAGAAAACATGTCCATGAAAAGGCAGTTACATCCAGCATCACAGATGGAAGATACCCCAGGTATGGCATTGGGTACAGGTGAGACCTGACCATGTCTGGTGGGAGCAGAGGGGACGGAGCACATGCTGGACCGGATAGGAATGCATAGGTACGTTGAGAGAGAAAACAGAGTAGGGCTTGAGTTGGAATTGGGTACATTTAGGTCCTGTGAACTTTTTATATTAGTAAGGTTTCACTTAGCTTCTTCAGGAGACCGGAATCCTGGATGGTTATGGCTCCAAGCGTTGCTCCTTCTGGGCGCTTCCCATACAGTTTCTCATTTAATCTTTATCAAAATCCTGCGAGGGAAGTGTATCATTCCTATTTTATAGATGGGGAAACCCTAAGGCTCAGAGAGAGGCGACATGGTTGCTCACTTGGAAGCAGTAAGTGATGGTGCTAGGACTTGAACCCAGCTCTTCCCATGAACCATTATCTGTTTGTCATATTTATCAGGGTGATGTTCCACCTTTGCCAATCAACCTTCTATAGTAGTAGCTCTTGTCAGGTTATTTAGTCCATGGTTCCCTTTGTGTCCCCCTGCATGGGTGGGTAGCTGCCTGATATTTGGATTTCCAAAAATTCTTAGAAATTGCAGGGGCAATTTTTGTGGCAATTGCAGGAACATTCATTTATCTAACAATTTTGATCCAAGTGCCTGGGGACAGAGAAATGTGATGAATGAGATCCCTACTCTTATGGAACCAATCTGCTAGCTGGTTAAGAGAAAGTAAACAGATGAATAAATCATAGGATATATATAAGTTAGGGATGGTGTCATTCACAGAATTAAAATAGGAGATTTGGTAGTGATTGGTGGCTACTCTAGGTTGTCACAGAAGGCCTTGAAGAATTCACACTTAGGCTGGATCCTGACTCGTAAGAAGGAAAAACCCATGAGGAACTCAGAAAAAAGTGTATCCCAGGCAGAGGCTGGAGAAGGACGCTAACACGGGAACAAGCTTGGTGGGCTTGAGAAGAGGAGGAAGGGCCAGTGTGGCTCTGCAGGGAGTGGTAGGGGCGTGAAACTGGCTAAGGCCAGAAGTGTAGGTGGGGGCTAGATCAAGGAGAGATTTGTACACCAAGGTAAGGTATTGGCATTATATCTCAGATGGCAGGGGGAGCCATTGGGGTATTGGAAGTGGAATGATTTAATCTGACTTATATTTTAAAATGATCACTCTGGGTCTTCTTTGAAGAAGGAATTTTAAGGGCATAAGAGTGGAAACAGGGAGACCAGTGAGCAGGTCTCCAGTGGTCCAGTGAATAGATGTTGATGTCTTGGACTAGGGTGGAGATGTAAAGAAGTTACATAATGGCAGAGTGAACGGGGAGAAGATAACGAATTGGACGTACTAAGTGAAGAAGCAAGAGGAATCAAAGACAACCTTGACATTTTTGAATTGAGTGATTTGGCGATCGATAAAAAAGACTAGAGAGGAGCATTTTAGGGAATAAGGTGGAGAGTTGTATCTGAATCACGACGAGTTTGAGGTCCTATTAGACATACAAATGACAACGTAGAGTTGGCAGTTAGATATATATGTTTGGTCTTTGAGGAAGGGGTCAGGTTAGTGGTAAGATTTGGCAATGAGCTTTGAGGCCACAGAACTCATTGATGTCATCCTGGGAACAAGTGGAGTTACAAAAAGAGAAATGAGCCCAGAAAACATCAGTGGAATCTGAAAATGAGGGTGACAAGTGAAATGGGAGGAAATCAGGTCTGTATGATGTCACGGAAGCCAAGTAGGAAGATGTTTCAAGGACACAAGGACACTAGAGGGTGGTCAACTATTACCCATTTTTGGAAAATAAGAGGGGGAGGAGTCTGGAGTGCAGTGGAGAGATGTTTTTTGATAAGAATGTGAATACTTTATCCATCGTAGTTGGAGGGAAGGCAGTGTTCATGTCTCATTCGTGAGATGATGAGGAGACCACTATTGATAATGGGGTGATGGTGGTACAAAGAAGCCAGTATGCCAGAAACTGAAGTTGCCAGCAGCTGAAGGGCAGAGGCTGGCAACAACCAGGTGGTATGGAGTGGTATGGTCTGATAGGATGAGCTTCAAAGGAGAAGGGAAGAAAATGGTTTGAGAATGGCAGTGGGGAGTAAGGAAGATGAATACCATTCTCCATGTCCAGAAACTTTTGGGTCCTCAGGGGAAAAACAGCCCTCCCTTGAGAGAAGAGAGGGCATGTCCTTTGGTGATGATCCAACAAAGCATCTGTTGCAGAAAAGTCCCAGGGATGTATAGGGGTGGGGGTATCTCCACATTTCAGCTTCTTATCCTCAGCTTTTCAGATTTTGAGCACAGTTTTATCAGTTTACTTAAGGCTACAAATGAATCCAACACCTTTTGATCCCTGACAATTTTCTTCATGTAAACGTTGTAAATGCTATTTGTAACAGGGTCATGTTTGCCTTCTGCCAAGAACACAGGGGAAGGACAGATGTGCTCCCTGGGAGGGTTAGGAAAGATTTCTCTGAGTGGTTGAGTTATGCTCTGGTTTTTGGGGGACATGCAGCTCCCCAAAGTGGAGAGTGAGAAGAAGGCTCAGGACAAAGGCAGTGATACATGTCTAGGACTTGGCCAGTGTAGGGGAATAGGGAGGAGTTGAGTGCACATGTGTCTATAAGTTTGTGTGCAGGGGAGAATCATAGTGATAGGAACCTGGATTGGAGGCTTTTCTGGGACCGAATTTTAAGAAAGGGGCATTCTTGGAAATAGGTAGTAAATATTTTTTGAACAGAAGTGTGACACCATCGGAACCTCCTCAGTTGTTTTTCTCTCATTAGAATGTCATGCCTGGAGTAGTGCTCGAATAAGCCCTCAGTAAATATTTGTGGAATGGATGAGTGAATATATTTATAAGTGATAATTCTTGTGGCCACCATATGGAGGATAAGCAAGAGGGAAAAAGAATAGGGGTGGGAAGACATTTAGAGAACAGAGCCTGAATTCAGGGTACGAGAGGGTAGGCGGAATTGAGTTTCTACATTGAGTCTCAGGAAGGATGGTGATGTCATTGACAGATACCCAGCATGGAGATGGAGGAGATGTTTGTGAAAGTATAGATGTAATAGCAGATACTGACTTAGTTTCAAACAGATGAAAGACAAAACACTTAGAGAAACTTGTTTAATATGCTGTTAGAAATAAGAATCTATTCTCAGAAGAGAGATGGGTTCTAGGAACATGTTTTGGTTAACTATCAAGGTCCTAGTGGTACCAAAGTGGTAGAGTGATACGGTTTTGGGGAAGTGATTTTGACCACACTCAATGGAAAATGATGAATAATTCAGGATGCCAATATAATAATTTATAATGGGACATATACCTGAGTAATTTGGTATGTCAGTTTTCAGAAGATGGCTGAGTCAACAAGAGCAAAAGGGACCACTTTCATCAACTCATATAATCAGCGAGACCCCCTCCCCCCTTTCTATTTAGTCACTTTTGGGGGAACAAATATGGATGTTTCCAAGTTCCTGGCACCCTCCCCTTTTGCACGTTGCTGGAAGAAACTTGAGAACTTTGGAAGGATCTTTTTCATACTTCCTTGCTTTCTCACTAGAAAATATGGCACACAATTTGACAATTTCTTGATGACTCAGGGACCTTATCAAGAATATATATGATCTCAGTTGGGAGCAATATTGCTGGGATGGTCTCATTACCGCTGGAGGGTGGAATGGGGAGTTGGAATTGGTGGCCCTTCACTAAAAGGTTCATGCTCTTTGTCCTTTTCTGGGGAATTGGTTTGCTTTTTGAGGTTCTTTGGTTCCTTCCACGGTCACCCAGTGTCTTGACAGTTGGCTGGGATATTTTGTACCTTCTTTGTTTGGAGACAGTTGTTGACTGGCTTTCAGTTGGCTCCTACACTTTGAGCTCTAGGCACCATACCTGGAAAATTTAGAGTATTTTTCATTGATCTCATTGCTAGCTCCTTGATAACACATATAGTCTTAAAGCATTGCAGCTTGTGGGCGGCTTTTGGGGAACAACTTCTTGTCCCCAAGGGAGCTGATTCTTTTTGACTTCTCTCCTGACCCTTCCAGATGGGGTGGTGGGGCAGAGGGAAGAGTTTAGCTACAGTTCTGCCTGAAGTCGGCCTCATTTTGGCACTGGGAGCAGTCACTCCCAGATTTTGTATTACTTTCTGACCTTGTCATCATGGGTTGTGCTCCAGTGAACGACAGACCTAGGAGATGGTAGGACCCCTAGAGACTATAGCCACAAATATCCCAATTGCTCTTTGTCCATGAAGACAGGGGAGCAGGGAGGACACAAATCACCTCTCAGCACTGAGAGGAGAGTGGTTTTGGCAGTACTAAGATCTTTGGGAGACTAAAACCCAGCAGCCAACATTTCCTGAGCACCTTGCTATAGAAGGGCACCAATGAATTCTCCATTTAAAAGACACTGCCATCACTTACAGCAGCTAAAATTGGAACACCTTAAAATCCCCAAATGCAGGCATGATTCATAATAGGTCATTCACTTGATGGATTACGAAGCAGCTTCTAAAATAACCATGAGGACTTTAAGAACATGAGAAAATACAATCTTTAAAATTTTTTTTAAAATTTTTTATTAACATATAATTTATTAGTAGCCCCAGGGTCTGTGAATCGCCAGGTTTACACCCTTCACAGCACTCACGATAGCACATTACCTTCCCCAGTGTCCGTAACCCCACCACCCTCTCCCTACCCCCTCCCACCGCAACCCTCAGTTTGTTTTGTGAGATTAAGAGTGTCTTATGGTCAATCAGAGAAAGACAACTACCATATGCTCTCCCTGATATGAGGAAGTTGAGAGGCAACGTGGGGGGTTTGGGAGATAAGAAAAGAAAAGAACTGAAACAAGATGGGATCAGGAGGGAGACAGACCATAAGAGACTCTTAATCTCGCAAAACAAACTGAGGGTTGCTGGGGGGAGGGGGGTAGGGAGAGGGTGTTGGGCTTACGGACACTGGGGAAGGTAATGTGCTATGGTGAGTGCTGTGAAGGGTGTAAACCTGGTGATTCACAGACCTGTACCCCTGGGGCTAATAATACATTATATGTTAATTAAAAAAAGTAAAATAAAAAAGATAAAAAAAATTAAAAAAAAAAAAGTCTTATGGTTTGTCTCCCTCCCAATTCCATCTTGCCTCATTTGAAAAAATACAAACTTCATGTTAGGACAAAAAGGATGGATTTAGAAGGATGTGTACATCCTGTGGCCATCACCATGTAAGCCAAGAACAGGAGTGCTCAAATAAATGTTGTGTATTGGCAGACAGGATTGTGAAATTAAAAAAAGAATATTTTCCAAACTTTCTACAGTGCTGGTGTATGATCTCTGTTACGAGATCACATGTAAATAAAAACAGCAAGATGCAACTGGCCATCACTGACAGGACACACACCTTGAATTGCTTTTTTAAGAAAGGTGATGATTTGTTCTGATTCCTCCCCACAGTCTGCCAGTGCACGAGGGGGCTGGCCGCATTCAGGAAGGAGTATGGGACTATGCTAATCAGATAGAACTATCTTAGCACAATACTGAAATTAGCCTTCTTAACCCAACGGTCCACCAGTAATAGCACTGAGTACCCATCTTCAAAGCTCTCCATCCTTGGCCTCGGTCCCAAACATCACCTCTTCCTTTTGCTTCATTTCCATTTTGTGAGTTGTGTTAGGACCGAGGTTGTCGCTGAGTATGAGCAAGGGGATCTGGGACAAAGCACAGTCAATCTCTCAGTTTTCAGGAGGACAATTTGTTGGGATTGTGGTTTAGGTAGGGACAACAAAATCCCCAGGCATTTGAAAATTTTGATTTAATTATAATTCAGAGTTGTCTGTGACCCAAGGGCTGGGTGCAAGCCACGGGCGATGAGTGGATTTTCTCACATGCTGGCACGAACTGGGGTGATTATGTGATGCTATGGACGTACTGTCAATAGGCTGATGGAACAATTGAATCCTATAGAAGGCAGCTACTTTAGTGTTTTGCTTCAAGGCCATGTCTCAAATGCAACTCACCTTCTTCAAAACAAACGCTGGCCTGGGTTTCTAGTGCTCTGAGCATTTCCAAAGGGGGTGGCCTGGCCCATTGAGGGAGGCCAGTCCTGGGAAATGCCTGCCTGTTTCCCCCATGTGTTACATAGGTTCACAATGCTCCATTGTTCCCGTGAAGCAGGACTTCCTTTCTCTGATTGATTAAACATCGCGGGGCCCACATTTTCATAGTCCCACGGCTCATGAGCCAGCTTCCAGGCAGAGGGAGGGTCTCTGTGCACAAACTGCTGACAGCCTTCCATATTTGGTTTCCTGAAGAGGAAATTATAAGACTATTTCTCGCTGCCTGTTTTTCCACATCTGTCCTACCTGTCTAGCTTATCCAGGCACAGGTGTCCCCAGAATGTCCATGAAAGGAAATGTTGAAAAGCTCTTCTCCTCGGATTATGCCTGTTTGGCTTGTTCTGGAAATTTGATGTTAAGATTAGGAACTTGAGCTACAGATAACATGTCCGCATGTGCTTTATGCCCAATGGGTCTTCATATTACATCTTAAGATGGATATTTTAATATTTATGACTGAGTAGACCTTGGGTTAGATATAAAATTCAGATCCGTGGCTCTGCTGGATAGGTATACAATGGCCTGTGATTCTTCCTGTAGTGAATTTGTAAAGTGTTCCTTCAGCCAGCTCAGCACTGTGGTTCATACGCAGAAAGGATACCATTTGGAAATAGCCTCTATGATCTGCAAATTGGAAGAACAATGTGGACCCTGAGCACACCACTCAACATTTGACAACACTGAGGCTGGCATTTAAACCATGCCTGCCGGCCATTATTTCCCTTGCCTTCCAAGGCTCAGCACAAACACATCTTCTCTTCTCCAATCTGTTGTTTGACATCTCTCCTCACCCAGGCTGAGCTAGGAAGCTTGTGATCTGCCCTCTTCAAGGGGCTGCGAATTCCTTGAACCAAGGCTATGCCCAGTTCTGCTTTGTGTCTCCAGCCCTCACTGCGGTACCTGGAATATGGGGCTGCTCAGTGACCCTCTGCAGAGTGCCTCCTGGGGCTTGCCTTGACCTCTGCACAGAGACTTTTCTGTTTTTTTTTTTTTTTTTTTTCCTTGAGGATGAATAAGACTGATGAAGGATTATTCTTGTTTGATTTGTTATTGGCAGAGAAAACAGATCTGCCTTGTAGGCCTTTGACATTGAGGAGAAATGACCCCACAGCAAAGGGTGAACGTGGAGAATTCACAAGGTGTTTTGGGTGAGCACAACCCACACACATTAAAGGTGTAGTGCTTGGAACTCGGTGTTGAATGCATGCCTGTGTGAATGAATTGATATCGCTTGGCCATAGGTACTTGGACTTTATTTCCACTCCGTCTCTCTCAAGGCACATGCATAACCGTTAGAGAAAATGTGTAGAGAACAGATGCATTTTCCAGAAGCAGTGTATCCCCCTCCCACCCACCATAAATGGTGATTCAGTAACGCCAGGTCTGTGTTTTAGATGTTGGGCAATTCTGAATAAACTCCCACCTCCCCACCCTAGATGTAGTTAGAGACAGTTGATTCCCCCAGAGAGAGGCATGGTCTATATCAGAACATGCTGACAGCTACCAATTAAGCTGTCCATCAGGTACAACTTAACAGAGTGCAGTAATGGGCTTGTTTCTCCTCTCCTTGGAGTCTGGAGTGTATGTGTTCGGGGAGGATAGCAAGTGGGCCAGCATATTGCTGCATATAGAGAGGGGGAGACTAGCTTGCCTTTCCCCACTCTCACTCTCTCTTAACAGTTCTAGGTTTCCCTATGTACCCCATATCAGTGTCCTTAAAGACACATCAAACCATTATAATGTGTGTATCCCCCTAGAGCTGAACAGGTAGAGATAAGACTATGACAAGGGTTTCCATAACATCCATGGGATGGGGTAGAGTAGTGAGATGGAGACAGTCATGATGAGGCAGGGTTAATGGGAAGCTTGTTGGATGTGCACTGTATGTCCCTGGAATGCAGGAGGTCAGAGCAGGCATTTGGCTTATAAGAGGGGGGCTGTCTGTGTCTCTTGGGCAGGCCACTTAGGATGGACACCAACACATCAACCGCACACTGTACCAAGTTGATTTCTGCCCAGGAACATTTCTGCTGATCTTAGAGATAAACCTTCCAAGATGCTAATAACCTAAGTAGCCGCTTCCTCTTCAGCCAAAATAAATGAAGAGTAGCCAGAGGGCAGAAAAGGAAACAGAGGGCAGGGGAGGATATGCGAGGTGTGGGGGTAGAGAGCAGGCAGAGGTGAAACAACACCCCACATCAGTTTCCTGTTTGGGAAATTGTTCTCCTTCTGGGGCCAGACACGACTCTTGGGTGTGGCTCAAGGAGAGGAGTGGGAGATGAGAGGTAAGCAAGATGAGATGCCTGCAGTGTGGAGCAGGGGAGAGAGGAGATAGGCTGAAAAGAGGAAAATAGATCTAGCTTCCAATGGAGCACAAGGCCCTCACGTTGGCTTGTTCTTGGTGCGGACTCCTTTGCAGGACTGAGTTTCTGAGGCTGGTTTCAGTGGAAGGGCGTCATTGAAGATCTGGCTATACCTTGAGCAAGTTCATCCTTCCGTCCTCTTATGTTATCGCTGTGTCTGATGCTCAGAGTTCCACAACAAGGATGCTTTAGAATCCACAAAGATTGCTTTAGAATCCACGCAAATGTTTACTGGTTACGAGTTCCATGATATGCTCTATCCAGTGTTTGGATGGATGGGTGGATGGATGAAGTCCTGGTCAAATGAGATGAGGGGGTATTACATAGCGATGTCCCTTTTGGAAGGTAAAAGGACAAGGTAGCATATTACAGGCTCTTGAGAAGTTCCTGCACTAAAGGAATTTATTGAACAGGTCATTCTTGAAACTTCCCTGACTGAGGCATGCCTGCTCTGTCCCCTGGATTAAACAATCTACGTAGCCTTACAGGGTGGCTCTATTTCCCCACTCTTTAAGTGTAACACCAATTAATGTCTTGAGAGATTCTTGCATTCTATGGGACATGGTTTAGGAAGCACTGGATTAAGATAATGTTTTGCCCTTCATGAGCGTGCAAAGAGCATTACTTCCATAGCATTAGTGGGCTAGAAAGTCTGAGTGGGGTTGACTTGTGTCAATGCACTCATCCATCAGTCCTGCCTGGAATCCACAAAATCCCTTTGCAAGATGGTTTCCTGTGATAAGGATGCAGCTTGTGGCCACAGACAGAGGGTGAGATTTAGCTTTGGATGAGAATGCTATTCACAGCCAGTTTTCTTAGCTCAGTACTTAAAGGCTCTGGCTGTCCTTTGATCCAAGTAAATTCTGGTATTGGCAGGTAGTAGTGGAAATGCACTTTTAAATATTTAAAGGCCACTGACTTTTAGTACCATGTATATTTATACATATATATCCAAGGATCCTTCAATGAAAGTATCTCTTAAAATTGCAAAAGGACTAAATGATCCCCCAAACCTGTTTCCTATTTCTAAGTAATGAATACCCTACAAATAGTCAGTGTTTCTTGATTTGGTTCCTAGAACAGTGGTTCCCAACTTTGCTGCACACTAGAACCAAACTTTTAAATTCTGATGGCTGCATTCCATTCCATTCCAACTAAATCACAGTGCTGCAGGTAGGAACCAGACATATGAATTTTTAAAAGATCCCTGGTAATTCCAATACGCAGTAAAGTTGGAGGACTGCTGGTTTAGAAGCACTTTAGTTTCTGGACAGTTTATTATAACAACCATAACCTCTGTGAGAAGAACAGAGCAGAGAGATAACGGAGGTCCTAAGACATTAAGGAACACGATCAGAGTCACAAATCTGTGACAGATTCTAGGTAAGTGTCACTCCTTTGAATTTATTTAAGGCAAGGGCAGCATATCAGATGAGGTTCTGGAAATGGTGGGACAAGAGATGGGTTGGGGTGGGAAGGGCTGGGCTTGAAAACCCAGTGGATTGAACATAAGCCTTTGTGCCTGTAGGAGAAACAAGAAACCCACTTCAATGTTATGCCTCCTGCCCCTCCCATCAATGCTGTTTCTGTCTGTAGACTGCTGGTTTGCATTTCATTTATAGGGAGACAAAAATGGAACCTTTGTGCCAGAGTTGAAGGAAATTATAAAAGCCCACAGCTTGTCTTCAGACTTAATGTCAACTATTTTTCTCCTTTATTTTCAAACAAACAAACAAGTCCTCCCCATGAGTTCTGAGGCCGTCTCAAACATTCCCTGCCTTGGGTTTGTAGTTTCCTGGTTCCTGCATCAGCAGGTATAGCAAAAACCTACCACTCTGTAGAAATTGTTTAAGAGCCACAGAAGACTCGTGTAGGGGGTCCCGTGAGATATGGTGAGAGGCTTTGGGCACGATGTTGGGTTATGTGAATGCACGTGGGCATTGAAACAAACGGTTTGCTAAGAACTGAGCCTCTTTGAGGCTTTGGGGTTTATTAGCTAGAAACTTAGATGCAAGGATAAAAAGCCTTATCCAACCCCCCTCCAAATATAATGAATTCAAAACATTTCCCCATCATCTGGTAGGATGGATGAAACCTATCATACATTTCCAAAAGTTCTGCCGCATGGCAGATAAGTCAAGAAATCTCTTCCTTTGGAGGTGAACAGGTGTGCTGGGTGAGCCCTGGGTGACAATCTCTTCATTACTGGGGACTTGGGATGAGTGGTCTGCAATCCTGAGATCCATGGTCGGCCTTCGAAGGAGATACAGAACTTTCTTTTTTTGTTGTTCATTATTACCTGAAGCTGTAGGCTAGAGGTCCATGTGAACATTATTCTTCTCTAACCTCAGAAAAATGATACTGTGCATTCTCCTAAAAATGTGTTGTCATGAAAGATTGCCACTAAGACAGAACAGTAGGGACTTCATAAGGCCTGGATCTGAGCAGGTTTGACAAAAAGTAACTTTTTTTAAAAAAAGAGTATGAATAAATATTTCGGATGCACTATCCTTTGTTAAGTGTGTTATAATAAAATGTTGACATTGGGAATAACTTACTTTAGAAATATAGTGGGATTTAAGGTTGGCCATGTCAGTAGGGAGGGAAAAAATAGGTGGGAAAAAATAGGTGGGAAACCTGGGAATTTGCTTATCTCAGGGGAATGTTTCACACACCAGCAAGTCAACCCCTGCAGATGCTGCTGCAGAAAGAAACGCCTGGGATCATTATTCAGTTAAAGCAGCATTTACTCAGTGTGTGGTTCTCAGACCAGCAGCCTCCCCTGAGAGCTTCTTAGAAATGCACATTCCCAGGTATCCCAAGCAGATCTACTGAGTCAGAATCAGACCAGCAACCTCCCCTGGCATGCTGAGTCGGAGTCGCGGGGTGGGCAGGCCAAGGTGTCTGCTTGAACAAGCTCTCCAGGCAATGTTAGTCTTCACTGAAGTTTGAGAAGCCCTGCTCTACACTGGAGGTTCTTCAAGTGTGATCTCCTGACCCATAGCACCAGCATCACCTGGGAACTTAGGAAAAACCGTCTGAGACTTTTTTCACTGGACATTCACAGGTGTTGGTAGAAATGTTCCATGGCATTTCAAATATTCAAGGTCCACAGAGATGGCCAGACAGAACTTACAAAATAACGAATGCTTGGCTAAAAATTCCGAGATGCACATTTTCTAGTCTTAAACTGGAAAGGACCTACAGAGACCTCCTGGATCTGTTTCCTGTGACTAGGGGTTAATAATAAAACCTCACAGATGGTCAACATTTTCCTCCCCACTAACGATTTGGAACGTTGATTGTCGAATCAGGAACTCTGGAGTTGGGGCTCTGCACTCAGGGTCTTAACAAGCCCTCTAGACAGGTGCATCCTACAGTTTGAGGACCACTAGACCACACTTCCCATCAAACTGCCCACGGGTATGACCACCTCCCCTGAAATGCTGGCTGAGAAGTGCATCCAGGAGACAGAAGCTTGGCCCAGTAACATGACCATGCATGGATGCTGGTAGAGAAAATGATGTTTATTTTGACCTCTTGTGTTGAGCCCATGTAGCCCCTCCCCAGCTCCGTGGAAAGTGCGTGCTCTTCTCTCAGTTCACTCTGGCTAACAAGTGCTATTTTCCCCAAGGTCTTTGGGCCTTCGATGTGAAGAACTCTTTAGTGATGGAGGTGATCGATGCACGAAAGATAAAGACAGAAGAAGGTAGGGCTTGGGACCTTAGCAATGGGAGCTCCTGCTGCGAGCTGAGGGCTAAAGCTGAGAGATCTGGGGGTGGGGAGACATAGAGGTGGGGCTCAGGGTGGCCACTTTTGTTATGCAGGTAGAAAGTATACAGCATGTCTGGGAGATGAAGGAGGAGTTGTTGATAATTTTGTTCCAGACAAATATAGTTTCACCTCTGCCACACATGAGCAAATGCCTCAACCTGCAAGATACTTTGTATTTTTTTTTAAACTTTATTTTTAAGTAATCTCCATGGACACAACCTGGGGCTTGAACTCACAACTCCTAGACCAAGAGTCTTGTGCATACTCTAGTGACTGAGCTATCCAGGCACCCTGAGATCTTGGCATTTTGCCTTTGCTTGGAGGAGATGAAGATGAACCATCGAGTCTGCATTTGGAAGCTTCGATGTGCATTTTTTTTTCTTTTCGTGAGAGGTGATGTCACACATCTTGCCTTAGGCAGAATAATATGCAACTTTTGCAGGGAAATGAAGCCTTTCAAAACACATTCTTTACTGACAGATCTGTCCCTAGGTGAGCTCTGGCTCCTGAATGTCCACAAGGCAGCCTGGGAATAACTGTATGATCTGTATTTTCTCTGATTATGCCCAATGATAGTGTTTTTCACAGAATTTACATTGAAGATGGCAAGATCAACCTTTTAACTTCCTTGCCTCCCAAATCCCTATTGAAAAAGTATGACCAAAGTATGCACCATCTGAGAAAACAAGGAATGTAGCACCCACCGTCAGGAGAGAAATCATGAGGCATTTCTGCTAGACAGAGTGAAGTTGTGGAGGGAAGAGGGAGGGAATGACCTTCCCATGATTTGGTATCTACAAAGGAAGAAGCTTGTTAAACTCATAAATAGAATTTTCTAAGAAAGCCTCCCTACCCCAAATACTCAAAACTTCTGGCCAGAACTATAGTGAGAAGCTTATAGATTTCTGAGCCCGTTAGATTTGAGTTCAAACCCACTGTTCACTAGTTATGCAAGCTGGTTGGCCTCGAGCTCATCCTCAGTTAACTGGGGGACTAAACAAAATAGTACAGGAGAGGAGACATAGCCAAAATGTTCATAGTTACCATTTACTGATTATTATGTGCCAGGTACGGTGCAAAAAGCTTTACATTTCCTTTAACCCACAAAAGGCTCTATGAAATTGATTATATTCTAACCACGATTTTGCACCGAAAGCAACTAAGGTTTAAAAAGGCTAAGGGGTTCCTCAGGTTCACAGGGATTGCATGGGTATAGAAGGAATTTGGGCTCAACCAATCTCATCACAGAGCCCATGTTTTTAGGCCCTAAGCTGAACCATTCCAAGCCCTTAAAATATATTGCTTTATTTAATCCTTACAGTGGCCTCTTGGTAACCACTTTTGTTGGTGGAAAAGAAATAGAAGTCCAGAGTGTAAACAGTTTAATATTATACAAAGGTCGGAAGCCCAGCCTGCTGGACTCCCAAGTTTCCCACCCTTTACCACCATGCTGTTTTTTAATTGATATACCCTATGGAATGTCATTCAATCTCCCATCTTTGGCTTTGATTTTATTCTCACTGAATACAAGGGGTATAAGACCAAATTATGCATGATGGGGAAAAGTTCAAAATGTGGTCCTAATACCCCCTAGTTCTTTGAAGATTATTGTAGACAAGCTCCTGTAAATCACCTGTCTTTCTCTTTGCTGGTAGGACTCACAGAGAACATTGGGCTTCCCCTGTGTGTGCTTGAGAAACACAATCCTTGGCCAGCCTATGTGACATATATGTCCCCGATGGTGAAGAGACTCATTGAGAAAAGCAAAGCTAGAGATCTGGAATATGCGCAGGCACTCGAGGAAAGCCAACCGTCATCGAGGCAGAACAAGCTGGCCAGCATCACACAGCTGAAAAGGAAAAAGTCATCTAAGGGCCCTGGAAACTTGATGTTGAAGGACATGTTATCAGTGTGGAGCTCTTACTCTGTTCCAGCCACTGGTCCCACCGCTATGCCAGAGCCAAGGCACTTCCACACGGATTCCAGAGAAAATCCCACTGCAAACTATAACAAGATCATCTTCTCTCGAAAACCCATGATGAGGCTGCTTCCGTACAGCTCCCTGCTAGTCAGCAAAGAGAAACATTCAAGTGTTTAGCAGGGAGTTCCTGCAGTCATCCCTCCACCCCTCCACCAAGATCGTACAGTAATTAAGCTCCATGTGCTGTAAATTTCCCTATGTCCTTTAAATGTGAACTTGTCCCTGCTTGTGCAGAGGTTGGCTGAGATAAACCAGATCTGAATGTGGGCCATGGATGGGCAGGTATACCCCCTCCAGCATCACAGTCTGATGGGGTTGGGAAACCCCACACCCCAGTTCCTGCCATATATGCTTAGAACGTAACTGAGGTTGAATGAGTTCCAGTCCAGGCAGGACACAGAAACCACACCGGTTACTATACCAGAGGTAATCCAATAGAAAGAATTACTAACCAGGTAACTGGAAAGGTGGGACGAGAACCCAATGGTATTAGTGGAGGTAGCCACCTGCAAGAAAGCAGGTTTCCCAAGGCTGGGGGAGCAAAGGCAAGATATTGGACTTATTAAAAGTTAGGCACTTGGAGAGTGGGCATGTGGGCTCAATTTCAGATTTTTGAGACTGGGCAGGATGGGGGATACTCCTCAGTGGCTTCTGGTGTCCTTGAGCTTGGAGGAAATTTCCAGCAGGGAGGGTATCTCAGTCTCTGTGTAGGGGAAGCTCTTTGGCTGAAGTTGATTCTGTGATGGTGGAGAAAACCAAAAAACTGGACTCAAATGCTTCTGGAAGGAATTGACCCTGCCCGAGAGAACAAGAAGCGTTGCCAGTGGAAACAGACAGGGACAGGAAGCCAGCAGAGGGGTACACAGGAAGCAAACCAGGAGAGAATTCCTTCCTCCCCTTCCAGCCTCAAAGCTCCCCCTCACTGCCCCATACCCCCTATGGGCAGAACCTATCAGGGAGGAAAGCAGGAATGTGGTTTGCGGAATCCTGAATGCCAACATCTCAGCGTTGGATGAAAGGATAAGCTTGAAGCCAGGAATACATTAGCTTCAAAACCGGCACTCTGGTGTTCTGAGTGAGCCTACCTTGTTCCACCAGGCACCTGAACTTGGAATTGAGATGTTTACTCCGTGGTGGGTTTACAAAGCGGCAGTGGGGGCGTGAGTGTCCCCTGCTGAGAAACGGAGGATTTCCTCCCCTGTACTACTTTAAGGTTTGCCTTGTGGAGTCGAGTTGGCAGGGGAGAAGTTCCTGGCTGAACCCCAGCTGTAATTTGTCAGACCACACTTAGCATTGGTCCATCCGTGCTCTGGGCAGTTCCCAATTGGCCCCAAAGCAAGTGATGTTAAAAAACAGTCTCAAAGCGGACAGGCTTTGTCTTTAGATGCAAGGGGAATCTGGTTATGATAGGGAGACCTAGCTGATCTCACGACTGGGGTTTATCTATTGACTATAGCATGCCTCCATTGGTAGCTTCTTCTGAATTTCTGTATTTACATTCGTGAAGCAGTTGATACCCATCTTGCTTCCCTAACAGACATGTAGAGGCAAGTTGCTATAAATGCCATTTGAAGAAGTCAAGTTTGCCCTACACATGCATTCTCTCCATACAGGAATCTTGCAGAAATTTTAGCACTCACCTCTGGCTGCTGTGAGTAGCGTTGGGACAGCTTCACAAATTAGAAGCCCTGGACCCATTCCTGGGTTGCCAGGTCTTGGCCAGAATGAATTCTTGCAAAAATATAGGTGGTTTCCAGTGAATGTGAATGACTGTATTTCGTGTCCGTGGATCATTTATAGACATGGAAGCAGGTGGTAAATTTCTCCCAATAAGAATTTTTCTCTCTCCTCTCCTTTCATGGGATTTTAAAGCCAGAGTATATTTTGGGTAGATTTGTGAGTAGATTTGCCTGTTCTGGGAGCACAGGGATGTCTCTCAGGTTCTCATGAGCAAAGCTAGTCTCAGCAAATGTCCAGCATTGAGTGTTAGAGTTTATCGAGATTTGGGATTATTTCTTCCAGTCCCTCTTTGCGGGCAAAGCAGTTACTCCTTTTTATTTTTTAAGTTTTTTTTTTTTTTTTTTTTTAGGTGTTTAATAGTTTTTACAGAAGTATCTGTATATTCTCTAAATTAAAATGATGGTTTTACAGGTAACTGTTTAGATTGAATTAATTCCCAACCTATTATAACAACAGAAACACGAGTGGAAGGACATTATTAACACCTTACGTTGTGATGAAATTGCTTGTATCTGGGACTCTAGTCCAGACACACTGCCTCCTAAGTTAGTTTTAAGAAAGAAAAAGCCTAATTCCTTTTGAAATGGGGGACTCTGTTCGAGCCCAAGCTGGGGTTCACAGGCCCAGCCACCACACGGGGATTTGACCAGCTGTGACTATATTTGCATGAGCACTGCAGGAAAGACCCAGTTCAACAAGACCAGCTGGACCCAGTCATGAAGCCTCCACATTGGGGGAGGGAGGGTTATCCTCAGTAATCCCTGTTGCTTAGATTGTCTTCTGCTCCAGACCTCCCTGAGTGTGATGGAGGTGGGGAGCAGTGAGTCAAAATCCTCCTAAAAGGCTCTTTTGCTAAAACCCTAGAAAGCCCTGAGTATGCACAGAAAGGGTGGGGGGGAGAGTTTCTTGATTTCACAACACCCCAGCACGCAGGATCCCACTGCCCTGGGCCTGCCAGAGGCCAGTGGATGCTCGGCGGCACCAGCTTTGTTCATGAGAACCTGAGATAGATTCCCGGTGCTCCCAGAACAGGCGTGCAGCCCTTCCGGGGGCTGAAATCTGACCAGAGCAGGTGGGGCATGGAACGGAATGGGGATTCTTCCTCACGGAAGCTCATGGGCCTGTCCAAGCTGGAGGGGTCTGGGCCATCTCCAGTTTCTCTGAACATATTAAACTTCCATCTCTAAGAGGGGACGAGAGAGCTAGAGACTAGAGGCTAGCTCTCTCTGATGTTCCACAGACTGCAGCCTCTAATTTATCCCCTTGGCATCTGGAATTATTCTATTTGGCAGGAGAGCCGTTTCACTTAGTCTCCCTGCCATGGTCGGTTTACGAAACACCGGAATCCGTATTTTGTTGCCCTTTCTCCGTTGCTCTGTAACCAAGGCCGCCTCCTGACACATACTGAGGAGCTGTTTTTGAACAAATTCTTTGGCTCCTGCGCACAAAATGGTATTTACCCATTTGCAAATTCCACCGTTGGTGTTTAAACAGTAATGCTTGACCTCGGCCGCTGGCCGTTTTCACTCTGGTGGGTCTGTAAGGACATCAGATAGTCTCACATGCTGCAATGTCTCAGCTGTGGCCCAGGAGCACGTCTTGAAGATTAGGCTGCTTGGCAAATAGGATGCCTCCGGAAAGCTCTCCAGGAGCTTAACTACATAAACCTGCCAGCCCAGGTGTGTCCGAGCCAGATATTTGAGGGTGGCCTGGGAGCTCTCTGACTGGAATGCGATGCCTGGTGGGACCAAGATGGAGGGGGCTTCGAGTGGTGGACTTTATTAACAGCCCATGTGACCAGCACAGCATGAGAAGCTTCCTGACCCAAGGTCCTCGTGTAGGACCCACAAAGACCTCACGTTGGTCCCCCTTAAGTCATTTCGTCAGGACATGGAGAACAAAACACAGGGACCCTGAGGTAGGGATTTTGACCCTTGGGCTTTGATGAGGGTCCTCGGAGATAGCCGAGAAGTCTCATGGAGGAGGAGATACAGCAGAGGAATCTCAACCAGGGATGGACAGCGTGTGTGTGGAGACAGAAAACCAGAAGCAGCAGGAATCCCAAGACTGCAGCCTCGCTCCATGGGTCAACAGAGGTGGTAAAATGGTCATAAAAGTGCTTTCTTTGTGAGATGTGTGTGAGCAAAGGGACGCATCTAGACAATGTGGCTCTTTTCAGCCTTGGCTGAGTCATTCATTCCTAGAAGCTTTTTAGTAGCCCCAGCCTTCACAACTGACCACACATTTTTAGAGCCCGCACTTTATCGGTGCCAGATAAGAGAGGGCAGAGAGAGGCATGGGGGAGATGGTGGGAGTAAACAGGCACCTGAGATCTGCTGTGATCCTGCATCCTCAGAACAGGGACGGAAGCTCAGGCCTGGGTTTATGCTTGTCAAGTAATCCAGAAATCCTTCCTCTTCCTCCCTCACCAGCCCCTCCCCCATCCCAATCTTTTACTTGGGACCTAGAGCCTCAGCCAGCTCCTTACTGTGTCCCCAAACTGTCAGGCATTGCTGGGCTGGGCATGTTGCCGGAGTGAGCAGGCATGTGTAATTTCTCTGGGGCTTTGGGGGTGGGGTGCCGTCAAAGCCAGCAGGAATGCAGGAACACCTCAGTTTTAAGTGGAATCCACTGCCACCCCCATATGGCATGACCCAACCAAGACCCGATTTCCATATGGGACGGGGTAGAATAAACAGTGCCATGAAAAAGATACTGGACTTCAGGTCGAGACCCCCATCTCTTCTCCTAGGCTTTCTGTTCCAGGGCCAATAAAAATTCCCTCCCCACCAGAAGCCCTTCTAGGAAGTGTATCTGGGGGCCTTCAAGACTCCAGGAATCAACTTGCTTCCTGTCTAGATTCAGTTGTTCAGCCACCCAGAATGTTGCATTATTTGGGGTAGACAAGAGTTGTGAGAAGATACATTTCAGGCAACCCACCTCGGTGGAATAATTTCTGTGTGCCTGTCGGCTGGGAGGACTCTTGTGGAGGGTGAACATAGTACCAGACAGACAGCTGGAAAGAAGTTGGCCCCGAGTGTGCCCTGAGTGTGCTCACACTTTTGGGTGCTACAGCTTGTCCTTGTCCATTTTATTCTCCATAGGATTACATCCTTGCTTGCCTAGCTAGCTAGCGTACCCTCGGGTAAGTGAAATCCTTTGGGATGGGAACCTGGGCTCCCAACTCCAAGTCGGGGTTGCTCCCCTGTCCTCACATCCCCCCCCCACCCAGATTTCCTTGAGGCTGTCCTGCTGCTGTACCCTCAAGCTGGGCAGATGTGTTTGGCTGTTGGTTGCTGACCCACAGATTCAGCTATGTCACCCTCTCCTGTGAAGCAGTCTTTACTGGAATCGCCTCCACATGGGGCATACTTCTTCAGAGCCCATTCACTGTGTGCTGCTGGAGCAGCAGAGCCTGGGTGGAGAGTCTGAGAGTGCCATGAGATCTGGACAAGGTCAGTCCCACTGCCGTACTCCTGGAGCCTGGCACGTAGTAGGTGCTCAACTATCTCTTGAGCAGATGATTTATAACAGCAAATCCGAACACCCGGAACAAAAAGGCCCTGAGAAGAAGTGGTTTGTTTCATAATGTCCAGAGGCTGGAAAAACTACTTGACCTGGTTTTGTACAAAGCTTGCATTGAGTAGGCAGCTTTGCTCTAAAGTTCCTTCTAGTCTTGGTTCTACGATTCAGGAAAAGAATGCAGCACGTACCTCTCATGTGCCCTTCCTGATAGGATACTGGAGGGTCAAGAGGCAATTTCTTAAAACTGAATGTCTGGTGGTTCTGTTTAATGACTAGCCCATGTCTATAAGATGGAATTCTAAGTTGGCCATATTTTTTCTCTAACCTTTGTTAGAAGGGACGCAATTTCACAGATCTACTCCCCCCTTCCCATTCTCAGGCTTGCAGCCACGCTGATGGGCACCAAGGGCTTGCTTGTGCCAGGTGCCGTGCTGGGGGCCCAGTTGTGAACATGGCACACTCAGGCTTACATCTGGCCGTGGAGACAGAGGACAATCACGATAGAAGCCTGGGCTTCAGTGACAGTATATTTGCTTTAGGCTCCTGACTGGTTCCCTCCAGTCTCATGAAAAAGAGATTAAGGAAAGAGGCAGGATTAGTATCAGGACAGCTGCTCATTAAAAAAAAAAAAAAAGTCATGGCAAAATTTTGGCCAAGTTGGATTGTTTTTTAGTGGCCTGGTGAGTTTTTCAAACTATGCAAAGCTGCCTCCAGCTGATTGCTTGGCCCCTAACTTTCATGTTTGTTTCTGTCGCACTGTGGAACTCTTTTTTCCAGCTCACGTGTGTTTCGGGGTCAGGTGTCTCCCTTTGGAGCCCTTGCAGCAGCCCAGAGGCAGTGCACACTGCAAACACACATTTGCACACCGCTTGTCCCAACACACTCACTTCCTGCCTGCCTTTCTGTCCTAGAGGACTGGGCTGGGCAGCTTCGAAGGAGACCTCAGGGCTCCCTTACTGTCCCCATAAGACCCCGGGCCAGGGGCCAAGCCCAGGCCTCCAGCATTGACCCTTAGCCTACTGGGCTTGAATGCAACTTCCCCAGGTCTCCACAGCTAAAGGATCAAGTCGACCTTTCCTCTTCTCTAAGACAGACCACCCTGCTTCCTACCAGCTTTTCCAGGTTTTTGTAGGCCCCTCTGTGGACTTGGGACAAGGGGTGTGTTTTGACCCAGGGAGAAAGCAATGTGCTGTTTCATGGCTCCCCCTGCTTGTCTTTGCTCTTGTTCCAACTCCTTCCTCTCTCTGGTTGTACCAATGGAGCTCCTGTCCTGCTCCCATCTCTTCCTCAACCCCTTTCTTCCCTTCCATGTCATCTTCATATTTATTTATTTAGTCCTAAAAAATTAAAAAAAATTTTTTATTTTTTAAAAGATTTTTATTTATTTAACACACACACAGAGATCACAAGTAGGCAGAGAGGCAGTCAGAGAGAGATGGGGAAGCAGGCTCCCTGCTGAGCAGAGAGCCTGATGCAGGGCTCAATCCCAGGACCTGAGCTGAAGGCAGAGGCTTAGTCCTCTGAGCCACCCAGGCGCCCCTATTTAGTCATTTTGAAGTTAAATGATACTTGTTTTAAGTGACTCAGTCTCCACAAAGCATAAGTGACTAAGATGACCTTGAATTCACAAACTTTGGGAGAAGCATGACCCCTAATGTTCAGATACTGGAAGTCTGAGCCTCCAACCTGAGGACAACAGGAAGTGTCCAGGTACTTTGTGGGGGGCTCTGATGAGTGCTTGGATATTCCATGCACCATGGCCACCTGTCAGTCTGGCCACCCATCTCACCCTGAAGCATTGCCTCAAGGTTCTAGGTCAGTACCATCTGGCTTCTTCCCAACCTAGCCTTGGGGTGGGGGGGTCCCTGAAGCCGGCTGAAGCACAGCTCTGCCCAGATGGTAACAGTCAACAAATCTTCTCTGAAGACTCGGGATCGTAGAAGCATGACAGAGTAAATAGCAATTGCTACCAGAAGCATCTATTTTGGAAGGCCTACCAGTCTCAGTCTGATTTCTGTTCCCTGGTGAGGGCCAGTTTGGCCTCCAATATGGATTTCAGTGCATCTTCATTAACTCACAATCCAGGTCAATTCCACCTTATCCCTGGAGATATAAGAGCCACCTCTACCCTACATCCCTCCTGTCGATAACATCCCTGTTTTTGATAGCAAACAAAATTGTCACGGGGAATACCAACTGCCTCATTCATAAGATTCAGTTTAGTTTCCCTGGCCTGGAAAAGACAATCACAATATTCAACAGAACATAGTGCATTTGGAGCTTCAGAACTCTTCAGCAGAACAGAAGGCTTTTATCTCACCCTCTTTATGTTCCTGCTTCCAGAGTGTGGGGAAATTATACATTTTGATGTCCATGAGTGAATAGCTCTTGGACAGAACACATACAATAGCAGCCACTCCACTCCCATGACCATCACCTTCACCACCATTACTACCACTACCAGCATCACCACCGCAACCATCACCATCACTACCACTACCACTACCACCACCACCTTGACCATTACCATCACAATCATCACCACCATGACCATCACCTTCACCACCACCACCATCCCATCATCACCACCACCATCATGACCATCACCTTTGCCATCACCACAACCATCACCATCATGACCATTATCATTATTACCATCACCATCATGACCATTACTATCACCACCATCACCACAATGACCATCACCTTCACCACCACCACTATTGTCATCAACAGCACCACTATCACCACTATGACCATTACCATCACTAATACTATCACCACCATGACCATCACCTTTACCACCATCACCACAGTTACCACCTACACCATCATCCCCACCACCATCACTAACCAGGGAAGGCACAGTCTCAAAGACCTATTTTATAAATCAGAGAGAGACAAATAGTGTAGGATATCACTTATATGGAATCTAAAAAAGCTGAACTCTGAGAAATAGAAGTAGGGTGGTCACCAGGGGTCCAGGGGTGGGAAGTGGAGAGATGTTGATCAAAGGGTACAAATTGCCAGTTATAAGGTAATGAGTTCTAGGGATCTAATGTACAGCATGGTGATTATAACTAATGGTATTGTATTATTATTTAAAGTTACTAAGAAGATTTAAAATTTTCTCAATACAATAAAAAAGTAATTACGTGACAGAGGGAGGTGTTAACTAATGCTATGGTAGTAATAATTTTGCAATACATAAATGTATCAAATCAATACACTGTGTACCTTAAATATCAATTATATCTCAAGAAAGTGGGGGGGAGGGGAAGACCATGAGAAGTATCTGAATTTGAGTTATTTCACTGACACTGGACACCTCAAGAACATCCCCTATATCTGCATGGATCAAATTCTCCAAGGTGGTCCCTTGAGAAGAGAAGGAAGAATTGACCAAGATAGAAGTGCTGATGTTCTAGATGGCAGAAACAATCAGAGTTCTTCAGTTGAGGTTCGCAAATAGAATTCAGGAGTCCATGAACTTGAACAGCAAAAAAATTATATTTTTATTTTCACTGACCTCTCAGTGAGTTTTGGCACATTGGGGTTCATAGTACCTGTGACTTTGTCACCAGTAGGAAGCACAGACATTTTCATGCCACATGATGGTCATAGACATCTTGAGGTATTATGTATGGTCCTTGCCTTTTTGAAATGGTAGTAGGCATTAGACTTGCTGCTACATCTTGCTGCTACATCAATTAATGCATTACATTACATTATGTAGTGCATTAATAAAATCCACAGTCTAATTAAAAAAGATATGTTTTTTAAAGATTTTATTTATTTGACAGAGATCACAAGTAGGCAGAGAGACAGGCAGAGAGAAAGAGGGAGGGGGAAGAATGCTCTCTGCTGAACAGAGAGCCTGATGCAAGGCTCGATCCCAGGACCCTGAGATTATGACCTGAGCAGAAGGCAGAGGCTTAACCCACTGAGCCACCCAGGAGGCCCCAAAAGATCTGTTTTTTAAAAATACTTTATTTAGTTTTAAAATAATTATTTTCCTTTTTTCATCCTATACATTTTATTTAAAAGATGTTAAGAACCCCTGACATAAGTTCAGAGTTTGCTTTTATTGAGCATCTAATGTAAATAGTAGAAGTCTGTCTCCCTCCTTGTCTACTCCAGCAAGTAACCATTATTTACAGCTGGCATATAACCATGAAGACTCTTTTTCAAAGCAGATACAATTAGTATATGCATATACATAATATATGCGTATCATAATTCATAAGCTATTTTTAATGCAATCACTATACATATCCTGCTTTTTTCACTTGACATCTCTCCTTGTTGTGGTGCATAAATTGCCCCCATCCTTTTGGATCACTTTGAGGTGCCAGCGTTCTTTATCCATTCCTGATGGATACGAAGGTTGATTCCAGGTTTTCCACTATTCCGGAAACCTAGTATTGGTGCAGTTGGTCTTGATGTCTTTCCTGAGGGAACCCCCTCCCCTCATCTTCTCATGTCTATGTCCTTGAGTGTATCAGTCACTTTTGAGGACCTGTTCCTGAGGAAATTGGGGTGAGTGGGCTATCATGTATGGGAGCCCCATATTTGAACTTCTTTTCCAGTAGGCTTTCAAGATACTTACTTGCCTATGGGCGGAAGAGTTCTGGCCTCTGAAATGCTCGAACAGGATGATCAGAGATCCTGGTGTTCAAGTGATCTCAAAGCAGGATAACTGTGAAGCAGAGCAGGGGTAGTGACCACTTTATCCTTCTTTTAATGTCCTCTAGGTCCCTGCATAGTGTCTCATTCAGGATTCCTTGCACAGTTGCATAGGCTGAGAATGGCACAAATGATGGGGGTAGGGACACATTTTCACATAGACTCTCATGAGAATGAAACTCCCTGAGTAGCATAACATGACAATGCTGGCCTTATTGGTAGAAATGGCTAAATTAATGTTTCTTTAAAAAAAAAATCGCTGTTTTTACAAAGATGGGATTTTACAAAATACATTTCTTTTTTCCCCCAAGATGTTATTTTTAAGTAATCTCTACACCCAAGGTGGGGTTTGAATTTATAACCCTGAGATCGAGTCCATGCTCTACCAACCAAGCCAGCCATGTGTCCTGCGAAAGCATTTCTTCAGCTTTTCTCACTTAACAATACCTCATGGATGTCCTTGAAGTCAACAGGTAGAGATTTAACTCACTGTTCTCAATAGCTGAATGACACTTCGTTGTAATCAGTGCCTCCTGATTTGATTTGCTTGTTTGATTTCCACAAAATCTTAGAGCTCTAGGGTTCCTTTCTCCCCAGTCTGCCCTCAGATTTGGCTTGGTGGAGTAATGCCTTATGTTTGTATGAAACAGACAGATTTTCAGGGTGTTCTTGCACCTTACTTAATGCTTCAACCACCCTAAGATGGGGAAGACCCAGGTTAAGAGAAGGTCCTAGGCTCACACAAGCAGAGAAATTATATCTGACTCCCAGAACTGTTTTCCTCACCAGACAGCATGGCCACTCCACATAGGCATCTATCAGCCCTTCCTGATCACTTTGAGGTGTTCCAGTTGGGAAGGGTGGTGACTGAGTGACCCATATTGAGGCTGGGGCATAGGTAGAGGGTGAAGGTGGGTCACCTTGAAAAATGAGAACCAGAAGACAAACCTGTTCCCTAAGAGCAATGGACAGCCATAGCAGGGTTTGAGGCAAAGCAACAGCTCAATCTATAAGCAGAGGCCAAAACCAGTTTGGCTTTCCTCTCTCACTGACCTGGCTCATCAATAACTCAGTGCTGAACCTTGAAGATGGAGCAGATGAGGGAAAGTAGGATATGAGGCTTGCCTTTGAGGAACTCATAAATAATTTTAAAAAGTACATATGAGAACTTTCATACCAAATCAGAACTGTCACCTTCGAAGTCATTGATGTGAAAGGCTGTGTCCTTATTAACAAGAAAGCTGGGCTTGCTCAGAGACTTTGAGCTCCATTTTCAGCAACTCATTCTCTGAGTTGGGTCATGGGCTATCCCAACAAACAGTTGCTTTAGAACCATAGAATGAATGATTGAGTAGATTTGTTCGAGATCATTTTATAGAGATCCTTTAATCTCATGCGATTATTCTGAAGATGAGACAGAGGGTCAGAGAGGCCCATTGATTTGGTCAAGTATCTGACTTCAGTACATTCAAGTCTTCCAGGTCTGCTGCTGACATTTGCCATGGACCAGGTAAGTGGGGGCCTGGTGGCTTGAGTGCTGAAGAGCTCCTGGTAGACTGGATGAGGTAGGTGGAATTCCTTGGAGAGAGCTTTCTGGAAGAGGTGAAGATTTTAGAGCCAGGCTTAAAGAGAGAGAATGATATGAATGGGTGTGGAGGACAAGGTGGGGGCATCCCAGGTATATTCAAAAGTGGATTGCTGTTTACAACTCCTTTCCTTTTTTCCTTCCTTCTCTCTCTCTCTCTCTCTCTCTCTCTTTCTTTCTTTTCTTTGATTTGTTTACTTATTTTAGAGTGAGCATAAGCAGGGGGAGAGGGAGAGAGAGAATCTCAAGCAGACCCTCTGCTGAGCAGGGACACACCCCCGCCCCCAACTCAGGGCTTGATCTCACAATCTCAAGATCATGACCTGAGCCAAAATCAAGAGTTGGATGCTTAATGAACTGAACCACTCAGGTGCCCCTTTACAATTTCTTTCCTAAACAAAAAACAAGAAACAAATTGGTGAGCCATAGATTTTCCTAAAAAAAATTTTTTTTTAATTAAAAATAAAATTTTTCCCTCCTCCCCACAGAACACACTAGGTAGACGGTGTTTGCATCTATGTCCTCCTGCCAGGATGTTCTTGGTTTTGTGTGGACACCAAGAGAGGTCAGACTTGGGTTTTGTGCAACTTCCTGAGCTCATCTCTTAGCCCAACCTGTTCCCATCTATTTATTCTATTTTTGTGCACAGTGCTTTGAAGGACAACTCATATCTCCTCCAATTCCTGGCATCCCACCCCAGGCACCTGCAACTCTTGAAGCTTTTTCCCCATGTGAGGGAGTGGAACCTAACCTGAGCTATCACCCAGGCAACCTCTAGATTATTGAGCCATCCAGGAATAAAGGGGCCCCTTTCTGAGGGATGTTCTTCTATTTTGCATTTTACACAGGGCAAAGGAGCTCTTACTGGAAAAAGCAGTTTGTGTGTAGTAAAACTAAGAAACGAAACAGGTCGCAGAATATAAGGCAAACTAATTCTCTCACACACTTCCCTGCCTGCCCCATACTCTTCTTCCCCTTCCTGGAAGCCACCACCATTACGGGTTGGTGTGCATCTGTTTGGAAATTTTCTCTGTATTTTCTTAAAGCCCGGGGTCAGATCATGTCACATCTCTGGGTGTTAAGCCAGAGTCCCTCAAATATCCGATGCTCTTCAATGCCCTCTCTCTTCTGGAATGCCTCCCTCCTGCTCTCTTTGGCACCCACTGCTTCAGCCTCCCTGGCTCCTGGCTCTTCCTCTATCCTACCACCAGGCTTGCTTCTGGGGCCTTTGCACTCGCTGTCTCTTCTGGGAGGACAGCTCTTCCTCATCCAGGTGTGAAGCCTCTCCCTCACCATCCCCAAACCTTGGCTTTTCTCAGCTTTCCTCTGAGAACCTGACTTACGGTGACATCTCTGTCCCTGGACCCCTCATCTCTTGATTGTCTACATGACTTTCCACCCTGTCCACCTTTTCTTCTCCCCGTTGATTTAAAAAGCTAAAACATAATATAGTAAGGCTGTGAATTCCACAAACGTTATATATGTGAAAAGAGGATTTCCTCTATTTTGTTCACTGTGTAGAAAAGCTTCTTGCATGTGGAGGAGGCTCAGTAAAGCTTTGTTGCGCAAATGCGCAACCGCGTACCCAAACGCGCATGCGCAGGCACACATGTTCCGCTCCCTGGTTTTCACGTGGCAACCTTGGAGCTTGTTTCTCTTCTAACACACAGAGCCACCACCTTCATTTACACGGCTGCAGAGTTTACTGTTGTGTGAATGTTCATAGTGCATGCAACCAACATTTAACCAATTTAATATCTCGGTGAATGTCTAGGTGGGCTCAGTTCTCTGGCTCTCACAAAGGTGAGGAGTGTAGGCAAAGACCTCCAGGATGAGTTCCTGCAAGTCGGATGCTGGGTGTGTGCATTTTTACTTGGACAGATATTCGGAAAAGGTCGCACCTGTCTATGTTTCCCTCCACAGTCCAGGAGAATACTGGTTTCCGCACATCGTAGGCAACACTGCGTATTATCAAAGTTCTGATCTTTGTCACCCTAATTAGTAACAAAAAAAAAGTTTTTGACAGTGTAGTAACAAATTTTATAGATTATAATCTGCCTTTTTAAATATGCGATTTCTCTTTCCCTCTGTGTGTGAAGTTCTTGTTTATATATTTTGCTTATTAAAAAACGAGTTGTTGGGGCGCCTGGGTGGCTCAGTGGGTTAAGCCGCTGCCTTCGGCTCAGGTCATGATCTCAGGGTCCTGGGATTGAGTCCCGCATCCGGCTCTCTGCTCGGCAGGGAGCCTGCTTCCCTCTCTCTCTCTGCCTGCCTCTCCATCTACTTGTGATTTCTCTCTGTCAAATAAATACATTAAAAAAAAAACAAAAAAAAACAAAAACTTGAGTTGTTGGCCTTTGGCTTGGTTCAGGAGTCCTGTTTTCATATTAAGCTCTTGATATATCTGTCCTTTAACCATGAGCTATCTTCCAAATATTTCTTTCATCTTTTCATTTGTATTTTGACGTCATTTTAGTGTTTTTGGTATGAACGAAACTTTAAATATGTATACAATCTACCTCATCGATATTTGTACTTACGGCTTCTGAGTTTGTCTTAAGATAAAGACTGTCTCCTCTTCCAAGATGACATAAAAAATGATCTTGTGTTCTTTTCTGGTATTTTCGTGACTTTGCTCTTTTTTAAGCACACAGTATGAGGACATTTTTTTTAAGGACATGAAAGAAGACCATTTGTGGAATAATCCATTTTCCCCTCAATGATTGGATGTTTGCCCTTTTTTTACACATTAAATTAACCTGTTTTCCAGTATCTTTTGGGACTCTTCATTTTGGCTCATTGATCTGTCTGCCTGTCTATGCACCAGAATCAAATTATTTTCACTAATGCAGCTTTAAAATCCGTCTTTCCTTCTGATAAGAGTAAGCTCTGAGGACCTTTCTGTAATTTTTTCCCGATGGTCACTGAGCCTTTGGGTAAGTCTGAAAGTGATTTTTAGATTGTGAAACTGCCCTCTTTTCTCTTGGGTGACCAGAATGGTGCGTGGAATGTGGGCTTCTTGATCCTGTCAGCTGACAGCCTATCTTCCTTCTCAAAGGTTAAATCTCATAACAAGGTGATTGTAAGATAAAAGCTGTATTCCTTCACCTCCCTTGAAGCCATAACCCTGCTTGCAACCAAACTTGTTGAAGTCAGGCCATGGCTTAGGTGATCCTTAACAGGTGTGATAGGGAGGGTCAAAATGTAAATTTACCAGTTCATGGAGCTGGCTGAAGTTATGCCCTTTTCACCTAGGAAAAAAAAATAATATCAAAAATAGGAGAAGAATGCAAATCAGAAAAAAAAAATAATTCCACCCTTGTTACCCTTGGAATATAGCGGTGGCAAATAATTTCATCAAAAACTAAGACAAAAAAACAAAAAACAAAACAGAGAAAGGAACCTCCCCCACAAGCCCCCCACTGCCCCCCCCCCCAAAAAAACCCTGAAGCATGAAGCATGGGCTGCTGTGGGGCTGACATTCACCAGAACTAGTATAGAAATGGCTGACTTTCCTCGGCTCCTTCCTGACCTGCCCGAGGGCTGCCTGAAGTCCCTGGACACCGATTCAGTGGGAGCTTGGTATGAAGTTAATGTTTGGAGTGGGTGAGGTGTAGGACGCACAAACAGATATTTAGACATTTTTTTCCTTTTGCTTTCTTCTCATAGAATATTCCTGGCTTCCACAGGAACAGGCCTCCATTGTGCACCCCTGCCCTGGGCAACTTGGCAAAGGTGCTGTCTGCAGCCTTCAGGAGAGACCGTCTTTGAGAGTGTGTGAGGACCTTGGGGAGCAGAACTCAGCTCCTCGGAGAAGCAGCCACAAGACATCCTCAGACTCACCCTCACCCAGCCCCACTCTGAGCAGTCACGAGTCAGCAGCTGGCTGCCTTCTGCCCCTCTCCCCCAAGCATCTAGTGCCACAGAACCATCCAAACCTCATGATCAGGGAATAAAGGTGCCCAGAGCTGACACTAATAAGTCAAGATGAGCCCACCTCATTTACACACACATGCCAGTGAACACTATTCAGCCCCGGGCACTCTTACCTCTCTTTTTCAAAGACCACGTTGAGATGTGTTTGAAATGGACAAAGGCAGGTGAGGAGTGATTGGGCTGTGAATACTGCTGGGGGTGGGCAGGATAAGGAAGTTGCCTGTGTTCAGCCCAGGGAAACCTCAGAGCCCTCCCCAGCAACTCAGTGTCAAGCTCAACCAATAGGTGTTGGGTTGGGGGAGTGGCAAGAGGGGTCCGATGCACCTGTAAGTGGGCAGGCCTGTGGGACCTCCTCCTGGGTGCTGATGCTGAAATGCCCCAGGGCTCCAACTGACCACCTACTTGATTCTCGGGGGTCTCCCCATTCTCGAACCTTCACTTCTCAGGCTGAATTATACCTGATTTTTCAGCTTGCAGGGGGAAGATGATGGGATTTCTCAGGCTTCATAAGCACATAAGCCAGTCCCTATAATAAATGTCCTCTTGTACATCTCTCTATATATCCTACTGGTTCTGCTCCTCTCAAGAACACTGATTAATTCTCTTGGGGAGATCGATGATGTAAGTCCTGGTCTGAGTCTGAAAGCCAGAGAACCAAGGGCGCCAATCGGTCTCAGCTCAAGCAGAGGGTGAGAACTCCCCCTCCCTTCACTGTTGTGTTCTCTTCAGGCCCCCAGTACATTGAGGAGGTCCACCTGCATTGGTGAAGATGGACCTTCCCTCCGTCCACCCATTCTGACACACTCAGAAATCACATGTTGTAAGCTATTCAGGCATCCTTTTGCCTAGTGAAATTGACACAAGAGAGGAACCATCACACCCATCCTCAGGAGGTCTGGGAAGTTGGGTTGCTGGTGTCAAGAGATGACTGTGTCGCCTTGCTTTCCCCAGGGGAGCAGTAGACACTACCCAATATTCTTAGCTCTACCTACACACCTGCTCACCAAGGAGAGGCTCCTGCCAGCTGTCTGATGGGCATCTGCTTCCTGTGCTGTTGAAGAGATTACAGGAGATCACGTGTGCTGCAATGGTGGTCATTATGGTTGTGTTTGTCTCTCGAGTGCTTCCTGTGGGCCAGGTACTGCTGTGAGTCAACTTTGTGTGTATTCATTCAGTCCTCCCAAAACCCGTCAGGAAGGTCTTTTCCTTACTCCAGTGTTTTTAAGAGATAGATTACAGTGAGGTGAGCTTAAAAAGGCACTGGCTCATAGAAAAAAAAAAAAATCTCAGGAAACGTGGTGGCTAGAGCAAGCAGAGATAAGACCCAGAAATAAGCAAACACTATAAATCAGGGTGGTTTTTTTTTCTTCCTTTTTTTTCATTAAGAAACCCACTTGACGGGATGCCTGGGTGGCTCAGTGGGTTAAGCCGCTGCCTTTGGCTCAGGTCAGGATCTCAGGGTCCTGGGATTGAGCCCTGCATCAAGTCTCCTTGCTCAGTGGGGATCCTGCCTCTCTGCCTGCTTGTGTGCTTTCTCTCTCTCTCTTTCTGACTAATAAATAAATAAAATCTTAAAAAAAAAAAAAAAGAAACCCACTTTACCTCCATGGCCACTAATACTATATTTCTATTTGCATAGAAATCATGTTAGAATTGGTTCTTACTAAAATTAATATGCTCCAAGAAGGCACCCTCCCACATTTCTTTCTTTCTTTTTTTAAAGATTTTATTTATTTATTTGACAGACAGAGATCTACAAGTAGGCAAAGAGGCAGGGAGAGAGAGAGAGAGGAGGAAGCAGGCTCCCCGCTGAGCAGAGAGCCCGATTCAGGGCTTGATCTCAGGACCCTGAGATCATGACCCAAGCTGAAGGCAGAGGCTTTAACCCACTGAGCCACCCAGGTACCCCGACCCTCCCAAATTTCTTAAATGGAGGCTAGATCTTCATCAGACAATCCCACCAGGGAAGAGCTCCACTTCTGCGGGCTTCCACCATGGGAGCAGGAGAAAGCTCTACCAGGCGCCTATGATCAGGAGCAAATGGTTTGGAGAAACTCCAGGTACAGGTTGGAAAGCCACAGATGGTTTGTCATCGTCACGTATCTTTTCTGAATAAGCCCCGGAAAGAAAAGATGTTGTCTAGAAGATCCCTGGAGGGGAGCTGTAGAAAGAGGGAGTCTTTCCTGGAGAGGCTGGAGGAGAGGCAGCTGGCTGGGCAGAGCAGGTTGAACATGGGATAATGGGGTAACCTGCAGCTCCAGCCCTGTGTCCATCTCTCTGCAGGAACTTGGGGAAGTCACTTGGAATCTCTGCTCTTTTCCATAAAACAAGGGGATTGATCTAGAAAAAGCTCCAGAAGCCATCTAGTCTATCACTGGCACACACAATGGCCTTGTTCACAGAATTCCCTGAAGATTATACATCGCTGCACAAATGCAATGGTCACGGTTTTCATTTCTACTGATTTAAGCCCAGACAAACCAAGACGTGTATTCTTTTTTTTTTTTAAAGATTTATTTATTTATTTATTTGACAGGCCGAGATTACAAGTAGGCTGAGAGGCAGACAGAGAGAGAGGGGGAAGTGGGCTCCCTGCTGAGCAGAGAGCCCGACTCTGGGTTTGATCCTAGGACCCTGGGATCATGACCTGAGCTGAAGGCAGAGGCTTTAACCCACTGAGCCAACCAGGCGCCCCCAAGACGTGTTCTAAGAAAGGCAGCTGACTCCATGTTTAATGGCAGGGCTAAGGAACAGAGGAAGAAGAAACGCATCTTGTGTTTACATCTTGTTTATCAAGCAATCAAATGTTTCGGGAGGACTCATGGTTATGGGCTCTGAGCCTCCAACCCTTGCAAATACTCCTCCTGCTCGTTTGCAACGATGCGTTGTCATTTCCCGGTCCCTGGGTAATTGTGAGATTTAGTGGGGAGGGCCGGGTTCACATTGTATTCACGTCTTCATTTGACAAACGCGTGCTGAAACCTACTATGTGCTTCATAGGTTATCGGAGACAATGGAACAAAATTCTTCTCTGCTGGGGGTCCGTGCGGGGAGGACGGCAGGGAGGGATGCCAAGAGAGGAAGGGGTCGGAAGAGAGGGCAGGGCACTGAAAGACACAGAGGGTCTGACTGGGGACCGGAGGTGGGATTAATGAGGATAATTTGGCTTTACCGGGAGCAGCTCAGTAGGGACCCAGCCCCTGTGCTCTCATGACCAGGAGTATTCGATGCACTCGGAAGAGTGACCGGGGATTCTGGGGCCACGGCAGACATAAAACGATGTGAGATGAGAATGCTGCAAGCAGGGTGAACAGCAGGTCTAATTGGGGTGAGCCGAGCTACCAGGCGAGGCCCCTCCACGGCTGCAGTTACCATGGGCCCCAGGGCAGAGGAGGGGCACAGCCTGGGGAGGGCCCCCGGGTGCCAGGCTGTGCTGCTTGTCCTGAAGGGCACATGCCATGCCCTGAGTTGCTGCGTGCATTCAGAGTGACCGCGGGCAGCTGGCCGCTCCATTCCAACACCCGAGATGCAACCTGAGAGCCCGGAATCCCTGAGCTTGGGGCCCCGGGCAGGCAGAACAAGCCAGACACATGGGGGACATTCCTCAGCCTTCATACTCCCCGAAGCTGGAAGCAGGCTCTGCAAACTGGGGCCTCTGCATGAGTGCCCTAGGGTGGTTCAAACCCCTCCGCAGGTGGTAGTAAGCATGCTGTCTTGAGAGTAAACACACACACACACACACACACACACACACACACAAAAGAACAACCCACGATTCCGTGCATGTATCCTAGAAGGGCTTCGAGCATCAGACCAGCCGTGGGGTTAATGAACATGAAGGTTTCTTCTAATGCTGAAATTCTATCCTTTTGTGGAAGTGCATTTGTGTTGGGCGGAGATATTTATAAACCAAGGCTCAATAAAGCAAGTCCTGCAAGGCAATGCACACGAACTTGCTCCAGAAAGCCTCCCAGGGCTTCCAGACTGGGCCCTGCCTCACCTTGGTGCTCCCTGGGCTAGAAGAGCGCACCTTCCAGCTAGTACCTTGCGCGGGATTTTATCGTCTGTGCATAAAGCTCCATCCCTCCAACGACACCGGAAGCCCCCTAAGGGCAAGGACTGCCCCTTTCTCCCCTTTCAACCTCAATACTTTGCACATTGCTGAGTACAGGAGGCACCCCGCGAAAGGCTGGGGAACAGAATTAACATGGGCTGTAGAGCAGGCCAGGTCCTGGGGTCTCTCCTTCGAGCCACTCTGCTTAGAGCGCCCTATCCCCAGATAGTGATCCAGGACCAGGGTGTCAGGAAAATGCCCCCCACCCCCGCCACCGCCATGCTCTTCCTTCCTTAGGAGGCATAGCCTTTGAAGCAGGAGCTTGCAACTTCGCAGAAGGTGAGCAGCCCTGCCACGTCGGATCTTCTTTTCCCGGAAGGGGGTGTCCCTTGGCGGCAGCCAGATCAGTGCGCTTAGTTTTGAAAAGCTGATTTGGTGCAGTAGGAACCACAAGAAGCATCCGAGGCCAAGGTTGATCTGCCTCCGAATATTTCTTGTTTTTGACGGCTGGAGCATCTCCCCTGGAGACAGCGGTCCTTTCAAATTAGTCCGCTCCCTGTGATGTGGAAGAGGATCTTTCTCATCAGGAATGAATTACAGCCCTCCACGCTGACGTCATGTAGCAGATGCGATCCTGAGATGAAATCACAAGTAAGCCAAATAGTTATATATTGAATGATTTTATATGCATGGAGATCTCATTAGGTAAATAACTGATGCATATATATGTATATTTATATATATATGTAGAACAATGTATATTTTATATATAAAGGCATAACATATAATTAATATATATTATCTAAAATATAATAATATCTATTTATATTGCATATAATATATGGTTTTTACTTTTTTTTTTTTTGCTATGATATGCTGTGGGGGAGCAGGGTGTATCAGGCAGGTGAGGGTGGGGCATCTGCTAGGAGCCAGGGGGGAGGCTGGGGTGCAGCAGGGGAGGGGCACTGGAACCCCTTTGTCTATCTCTCTCCCTGGTCCCTGGAGAAGGCCACAGGACTGCACAGGAAGCCTTAGCACACCCTGGGACCCCCATGGGAAAAACACTTGTCTCAAGAAGCCCTACGATTACGAATCCCCTAAGACACAATTGAAGACATTTTCAAATGTAAATTCTTACTCTTGTGAGCTGTGTTCTCCCCGGTACTGCATGCAGGAAATTTGGGTTTTGATGCAAACCTTTTGCTACACCTGGTGACCAGCTGGCCCCTCCTCCAACTTCCATCAGTTGTCAGGTTGTCCATCCTCATCCTGGCCTTTACTCCAGGGACTCTGCCCCACCTGGATGTACACTCCGCTCACCCGTCTCTCCAGTTGCAGATCCTCCCAGGCATCTAGGGTGAAGATGCCGGGCTGTGGGGAGTGAACTCATCCCCACAAGGACCAGGGAGTTCCCTGAGAGATGAGGCCAAGGCCCAGGTCTACCCCAGAGCAGCGAAGGGGATAGGAGTAGGGAGCCTCCTGTCCATTCCACTGGAGCCCTCCCAACCCCCCAGGGATGAAGCTGGAGTCAGGGGCATCAAAACAAAGAATAGCTTCAGCTTTAGCGGGATCTGAGCCCACCTGGGAGAGTCTCCTCTCTTCTCAATCCCTACAGAATTTCCCAGAGAAATGGAAGCATCTGATAAAACCCCATGTCCTGGCTGAAAATGGGGAAGGGCTAAGTCACCAAGCCAGAATTCAGAGGAATTTGTGCAATACCTCATGAGGACAGGGAGGCCTGGACTTGGGGATGAGCACCTGTGAAGGAAAAGGGGAGGGACTCCCCTGTGTGACCTCCAAGGTAGAAGCTGCAGCAAGAGGTCAAGGGTTTGCCAGTGGGTGTTGGAGGTTGAATTGTGTCTCTCCCACCCCTAAATTTATGCATTGAAGTCCTAAGCCCTGGTACCTCAGAATGTGACCTTATTTGGAAATAGAGTCATTGAAGAGGTAAGCAAGTTAAAATCAGGTCCCTAGGGTGGGGCCTAATCCAGTGTGACCTATGTCTTTATAAAAAGGGGGAAATTTGGACACAGAGACACTCACTGAGGAAGAAACCATGGCCTCCCCATGGTTTCTTCCTTGGGGCCATCTCCAGGCTAAGGAGAGGGGCATGAGCCGCTCCTAGCCTCATAGCTCTCTGCAGAAACCAACTGCCGTGACACTTTGACCTTGGACTTCTAGCCTCCCAAACTGTGAGACAGAAGATCTCTGTTGTTGGAGCCCCCCAGTCTGTGGGACTTGGTTCCAGCTGGCCTCCATGCAGCCACTTGGAAAGGGTGATGCCATGGCTCATGCCGGGGGTGGTGGCACCATGGGGGCAGGGCCACTCAGCAAAGGCAGAACCTGGCTGTTCCTGATGCTTCCCAGGGGATCTCCCCCGACCTTCTTTACCCACTCGCTTCCCCATCTAGCAAAACAAAATGATTCCTGATCTGACAACTAATAGATGCCAAAGAGACACAAACTTTGAGGAGTAATGCAAATTTGCTGAAGGTTTTCTTGGGTGGGAGGAGGGAAGCCAAATGTGTGTCACATTGTGGCGTTCTTATAACTCACGCTGTCTACCCTCTTGGCCTCTCTTCTCCCTCCTCCCACTTTTTTTTTTTTTTTTTTTTTAGAAGAATTCCAGCTGCACTGGATCTTCCCGGCTTTCCTCTCCCTCCCCTCTTCAAACTCTTCCACTTCCTTCCTCATTCTGGGCCTTTCCACCCTTTCCTTCCTGTTGTGCTTTCTTATGTAGATCAATTTCAATTCCTAAGTCTCCTCTGGGCTCCCGCCCAAGCAGAACAACAAAGGCAGGGCCAGAAAGACTCTTTCCTCATTTTCCAAGGAAGTTGCAAAGATACCATATAATTGCAAGGATATCATTTGCTATGTGGATTATTAAAAGGATTGATAAAAGACTAATTGCTGAAAAGACTTCATAAGGGCACCAGCCAAGACTCATTTTGCGTTGGAAGCCCATCCTGATCAGGGAATAGAAACACCTAAGCTTCACGTGGTGAATAGAAATAACACACAGAAATTTGTTGATTAGTGGGTCTGGTGTGGGTAATAGAGTTCCTATTGTCAAGATCAGTTAGTGTAGTGGGTAAGATTGGTCTAGGCATTGATGATGCTAATGGTTGTCAAGGCTCTTTGATAACTAAATATAGTGATATAATGTACAGGTACACATATATAATTTTAATCCCAGTCACACAGGAAAAACAACAAAATTTACTTTTCCCTAAAATGTGCGGAGTGTCTATGATCTCAGCCAGAACTCAGAACACCCCTCCAAACTATACACACACATAAACCTCTTTCAGTGGTTATCACACCGACTTACCATCTCCTCTCATGCTAGTGTTTCCTTGGAAACCCACTTGTATTTTTTCATTTCACATGCAATATGTGTTTACTCTAGAAAAAATACGAGAAGAAGCTACAAGAAAAGAAAATAAATGCTGTCGGGTAATGCGGTGGCCAGTTTTGTATACCTGCTTTCAGATTTATTGTGTTGAAATATATACATGAATATCTGTCTATCTACCTATTTATCCATCTCTAAATATATACTTACAAAGGTGGGGTTAAACACACACTGTTTGTGTATTTACAGAAACCGATTAAGACCAATTTTGCTGAGTACAGCTCTCCCTCTTTCCATCTCAGTACTTGGGAGCTTTTATTTGAATGCTCTTCAACGGTCACTTGGTCATGGAAGAAGACCAGGGGAGAAACTCCCTGAGGAGGGGGAGGAGGGTTGGAAGAAGGGACGAGAAGTCAGGGGCCTTGTCACACTTCGATACACAGGTGCTCATGAAATACTTGTTGATGGATTGAATAAGACACCGAGGACAGACTGAACAAAAAACCCAAAGACGGATTTCTCAAAGAGAACAGTTAACTCATTGTGGGACTTACTACAATGACTTTATTAGAGGGATTTTGGATCATGGGAGGGTCGTCCTTAACGGAATCAAAACATCATATTCTCCAGCCATTCTGCTGACTTGGGCTTTGTAGGCTCACTTTGAAAGTACTCCATGTAACAGTCAGCTGTCCAAACTCCGTAATGGGGGAGCCCATGATTCCAAAGGGCCTCTTGGGGGTGGATGTTCGGGTGAAGCCTTCAGGCCTGTTTTATGGACACAGGATATTCAGTAAATCTGGACAAACTTGAGGAACCACCCACACTTTAGAGGACTTTTTAAACCAAACTTTCTGGGATTTATGCATCACCGCACAAAAATTTCCCATGACTTAGATGACCAAGAGGGAATACAATACTGTTTTTCATAAACAGTTGAATCTCTTGGCTCATGGTAAAGTGGCCAAGGAGACATCGTAAACGGAGCAGAATCTTATAGATGTCCACATTTTTTTGTCCAGGTCAGATGCAGAACCACTGATACTGCTTTTTGGCACAGGTTCTGGGTGACGGCCATGGTGGAGGTCAAGACCAGAGGGGATGAAGAACTTTGGGTCTAAATACATGCGCTTGTGGCTGAAATTTATGGCCGAGCTGTCTGGCATTCTTAATACACAGTCTGGGCAGTCTAGGGGCTCTGGCCAGCCTAATGTGAATTTAAGGGGAAAGAAGTCATTATTTTCTGGATTGACCCCATTACCAAAATTGGACCCTTGTTATCTTGTGCTCTCTTATGATGGGATAAGAGAGACACTCCCAGCCTGGCAGCTCCCTCCTCCCTGCTGACTGGTGTCTCCTGGTGACTCAGCAGCAGATCTCTGGGTGGTCTATTTCTTGGGGTACAGATAGACTCCCTGCCCTTCTCTTTTCGTTGTTGTTGTTGTTGTTGTTAAAGATTTTATTTAATTATTTATTTGAGAGAGAGAGAGAGAGAACGTGAGGTGGGGAAGGGACAGAGGGAGAAGCAGTCTCTCTGCTGTGCAAGGTGCCCACTTGGGGCTCAATTCTAGGACCCCGGGATCATGACCTGAGCCGAAGGCAGACTCTTACCTGACTGAGCCCCCCAGGTGCCCCTCAGTGGGCTCTTTTACATATTTCCTGTGAACGAGGAAACTCGGGGCTGCTTTGACTATAACTGTTGGGTGGGCCCCATGAAGTCAAGCCTCCTGAGTTTATTTAAGAAAAACCTTGCAACTTGAGTGAGGTGATATTGAGAAATACCTCCCCAAACTGCCAATCCCTTCTCACATGGTAAAGTAGATTCGATTTACTCTACCAGGAATAATCTTTGACTTCCCAGTGCCTTTGGAGCTCTAGGCACTGATACTTCCACCTAGACGTTTGGCTCTCTGACACCCACAATGATGAGCATTTTTGATCAAGACTACCTCCGTACTAATAGGTTGGGGGTCCACCTGTGGGTGGCATAAAGGACTCATCTGGGTATGGAGCATGTTTGAGGGGAGACCTGGGCACTGGAACAACAGGGCGGTCCATGCCTTCTCCCAACAGGTGTGTCAGGGACACACCCTTCTTCTGCTTCTCTTAAGGTCAGTCACCGGGAAGCTGGGACCCCGGGTCTTGCTAACAAGCTCTACGGCTTATTGGTTCTACCTTCTTGAACAGAGTAAATCAGGAAGGAAAGTCATTGATCTTTAGATCTTTAGGCCAAAGTCCCTGACTTTTAAAAAATTGTGGGAAAATACACTTAACTAAATTTACCATCTTCACCACTTTTAAGTATACCATGCAGCAACATTTAGTACACTCCCATGGTTGTGCTGTCCTCATCACCACACGTCCACGGAACTCTTTCCATCCTTGAATAGCTTTGTGCATTTACCACCAAAAGCAAGATACAGATCAGTTGCATCATTATAAGGATGCTTTGTGTCAACAAGGTTCAGCTCTAGAGTTCATGTTCCAATTCCAAAGGGTGAGAAGCAATCACGTAACTCAGGTCTCATCTGGAGATGTCCTGCTGCAGGTTTCCAACAGAGAGACCTGCCTCCAGGTGATGGTGCCTCACTTGAATTTAAGCCATGGCCTCCAGGGCCATGAATCAGGGGAGGGTGTGCAGAGGGGGGCCCCAGTTGCTCTAGTGCTTTCAACCAGCCCTTCCATTTCACATCCTTGTCCTGGTCACCAGCCACCAAGCTTACGCCATCAATCCCCACACTGCTAGTCAAATCCCATACAGTGTCACTGGAATTAAATCCCAGGAAGTGGCTTTTCAGAGCAAATGCTTCTACTAGAACATTGCTGTCCAGTAGGAATACAATGTGAGCCACATGTCTCATTTAAAAAAATTATTTTTAATAATACATATCTAATATATGCAAGATGGAATAATTGCAACATGGAATCAATATAAACATTTTTGATGAGATATTTGACATCTTTTTTTTTTTTTTTTTCATCTGAAGCCCTTGCTATCTGGTATGTATTTTGCACTTAGAGGGCTTCTCAGTTTGGACCAGCCACATTTCAAGGACTCACTGGCCATGTGTGTGTATTAACTCTAGAAGCAAATTCTGCAACTACCCTCTGAGACAAGTAATAACTCTAGAAGCAAACTCTGCAACCACACTCTGAGACCACCAATTGTCAGAGGAGCTTGTGAATTCCATTGACCTGAGCATTGGCCTTGATGGCTGTCAGGTAAGCCATGCTTTGGGCCAGCTGGTCGTGGAGAGTATACCAGGCTTGCTCTGAGAGTTCTGTTCCTTTGGGAATCTGTTATTTATCATCAGCCCTGGTTGGTCTATCTGTTCAGTGGCCCTAACAAGAGAACTCATCTAGAGGGGCAGGGAAGCTCTTAGTCCTGAGATGCATATTGACGCCTTTGGACAAGGTGAAGGCCAAGCCAGTTGGCCACTGCTTTTTAAAGGAATTGAAATGGAATTCCAGACTGTTGGAAATGAGTGGAGCTCTGACATTGGCTACAGTTTCAGATAGAACTCTGGAAGCTTTGCGAGTTGGTATAGTTCCCTGCACCCAAAAAGTGAGGGAATGCCACGTTAGTCATCTGGGCTGACCTAACATGGGCTCTAGTATGAGAGGCAGTCCCTTTCTCTCCCCAGGCCCTTCTGTTCCAACATTCTTCCCAGAAGTTGGCATTGCCACCCACTTCCAGCCACCTCAGGAGATAACTGGAATGCCAGCAGCCCACAGGAGTCCTTTGTCAGCTAAAAGCACACTGGAAATGGGTGCCTGGATGAAAAGTCCTCTGTGTGTTGTAGGCTGGGACAATGTCGACCACGGCCTACACATTCATTATGAGGATATTTCTCTATATGTTTAATGCTCCCGAGAGAAGTGCAGACTTTCTGCAAAATGTATGGCGTAGTGGGCTTGCACATTGATTGCTTTTCTTGGAAAGGCTGCTATTCAGAGTCTGATCTCCCCCCTTCCCTGCCCTCCTCCCTGCCAAGCCCAAGCAGACACACAGCGTGCTTCGAGATTGTGGCATGAGAGGTGTGGACTGAGGGAGTTTGTGCATTTTGCACACATCGGCTGTTACACGACGGAGGTGAATTTCATCTAAAATGTGGCGACTTGAAAGGCTGAAACAATGTCTCTGGCTTGCGTTATGTTTCTGTGGGTCAACGCTTCTCAGGTGGGCGCCAGACAGGACAACCCCCTGGGCTGGGAGTCATGGTGTCTGATTTCCCGTGTCATCTGCGGGCAATGATGGACTGAAAGACTGAGCAGATCCCTTCTCTGGGCCTCGGTTTCTTCATCTGCAAAATGGGAGCATTGAACTAGATCATACTCTAGCCACCTACAACTTTCAACCTCTCTGCTACCCAAATAACACAAGGTAGACAGGAAAGGAGGAATGGTGGGCACAGGCAGGCTCCATTCATGCCAAGAGGTGGCAGGGCTCGTGCTTGAATCATTCTGATATAGGGTTAAAGGGCAGAGTATTGGTGAATGGACGGGACCCTGGGAGCACCCACTTCTTTATTCATCAGGCACCTCCCCGCCGAATTCTCTAGGGACTGTTCTCTCTCTGGAAACCCGAGCTCCCAAAGTTTCATCACATCCCCACCCAGAAGGTGTGAGGGGCTCAAGGAACCCCACTTACAGCCAGCTCGCAAGTGCAGGGCCCCGCTGCTCAGAAATCAATTTCAGGGCAAAGGAGCAAAGGCATTAACTGTCTCTTCCAGGAACACTTTTGCAGAAATCTTTTAAGAGCTGGAGGGAGTGACTGCATCTGGGCTCTTTGCATTGTTTATGCATGCAAACATTAAAATAAATATTTAAGGCCAATGAATAGAAGGGCCTCAGTTACTCCCTGGGCTCCTCTTTGCATCAGAGAAACCTGCATCTGGTCTGCCTGGGTTTTTGCCTTTCTCTCAGATTCCTCTTCCACTAGCTGGTCAGCATTCCCTGCCCTGCTTCCGACTTGCTTTAGGAAACCTGAACAGTTCTTTTTTCTCTAAGGGAGAAAAAGTCCAGCAGGGGAATCCAGCATTCCCTGGCTTTCCTGCCTGCCCTGCATTCCACTGTCCTATCTTTCTTCTCCTGGCTCTCGCAGGTGACTCCCCTTTCCCCTGCTCAAGCCCTGGCTTCCTGGGTGCTCTCTTCTTGTGTTCTCTGCTTATGTGAGGAACGATTCCTCTACAATAATTAATAAAGCAATACCTACTCTTTCCTGTGGGCTTACTCTACAGACCCGTTCATCTCAGTTGATCCTCTCTGTGACCACACCTGGTGGGGACAGTCGCTGAGGCGACTGGCAGGTCAGGGGTGCCTTAGTCCAGCCAGTCTATCCTGGAACCCCCACAAATAACTCCTCCACTGACTTCCTTCTTTGTAAGCCTCGATTTCTGTCTCCTTTGCATGCTGGTAGCACTTTTGGTTTTCCTCTATTATGGCACTTCTGGGAGTTTGCTCAGGTGACCTTAAGAAAGTACCACCGAGTTGGGGGCTAGAAGAACAGAGATTTATTGTCTCCCATTTCTGGAGGCTGCATGTCCCAGAAGGGGTTGGTTTCTCCCAAGGCCTCTCTCCTTGAATTGTAGATGGTGGTCTTCACCCTGTGTCCTCCTGGGGTCTTCCTTCTGTGCCCTCTGTGTGTGTCAGTAACCAGTCATACTCGTGGCCTGCCCTCGTGATCTTATTGACTTAATTACTTTTAAAAAACCTTATCCTGAAATGGACTCACCTTTTTAGGTGCTGGGGGGTTAGGACTTCAATATGTGAATTCCGTGAGACACAATTCAGCCCATAGCAGCACCGATCACGGTCAGCTTGATACTGTAGTAACGTAGGTGAGTGCCCGTTGTCCCTCCTGGCTAACAGAGACTGTGTCCTTGTCAGCCCTGTGTCCTTCTCCATGCTAAACCTAGCTCAGCACTTTTAGAGGAATGTTCCCATTTCTGGGCAAGTCCAGACCTTAAAGCCAAGGTAACCAAGTGGTCATCCTTGTGCCGGAGAACGCGTGCCATCTTTTTGCTCACCCTGATATTTCCTTTTTGTGTCATGAAATGGAAGAGCACAGTCTCTGGCTCTGCCTCAGACAAAGAAAGATCTCAGGAGGCCTGAGGAGTTGGGGGCTTTGAGTGAGGTCTGGCATCAGGGAGAGGGCTGGGGGCTGAGCTCCAGGTGGCGGGTGACATCATGTACCAGGTCTCAGAAGCCAAGGGGCCATGATGCCTGGGATATGCTTATGCACACATACAGGGCAGTATGTGGGGCTGAGGAGCGACATCTGAAGTCATCACATCTAGCTTTGGGATGCCACGACATCAGCCTGAGGAGCTGGGTTTTCTTGGTGCTTTATTGTACATGAAGTCCAATTACAGGGTTAAGATGAAGAGCTGGGCAGCAAAATGTCTATGCCTGACCCCTTCCTCAGGTTCATGGTATTTCCAGGAAGGGGCATCTTCTGTTCTTATTGTTTTTTTTTTTTTTTTTTTAAAGAGTTTATTTATTTATTTGACACAGAGAGAGAGATCACAAGTAGGTGGAGAGGCAGGCAGAAAGAGAGAGAGGAGCAAGCAGGCTCTCCACTGAGCAGAGAGCCCGATACCGGGCTTGATCCCAGGACCCTGGGATCATGACCTGAGCTGAAGGCAGAGGCTTTAACCCACTGAGCCACCCAGGTGCCCCTTATTGTTGCTTTTTTAAGTAAGAAAGATACAGCCAATTCTGTTGACTGCCCCCAGGTGTCCCTATCTTGGTAAAAGTTACCATGCAGATAGATGCCCAGTCTGGAAACATGACCATCACCCAGACGTCTCCATCAGCCTCACCCCCTGAGTCTCCATCAGCCTTACCCCCATCTCTAAATCCCAGTGATTCCACCTCCTGAGGACCTCAGGAGCCTTGTTCCTCTGCACTACCTCGTGGAGGACACCACTCTGTTGCCAAGACCCTACTGGGCTCTGGGCTTCTTGCCACACTGTGTAGACCCCTGCCCTCACCCCACCATGGACCCCAATTTGTTTTGCCCTTGGCCATCAGAGACATCTTTCCAAAATGTGAGTCACTGCCCCAGCTTGGAACTTGCTCGTGGCTCTTGGTTGTGCTTTGGGTTAAGTGTTGCCCCGTGTAAGGTCCTGATCCCTCTGACCTGTACCCAAACCCGCCAGCTGTTGGCCACATGGGATGTAGTGAGAGCTCTGAGCTCAGCTCGACCCCTTCCTGCTTCCTGCACCTAACTTGTTATTTGGCTCAGATGCCACCTTGCATGGAAACCATCCTTGATGCCTAGTCTGGGATCCCGCATGACTCTCTTCCCACTCCTGGTGGAACACTCGCCACGAGGAAGGCACCACACATGCCTGTTGTGTCTTCCATGGGTTCTAAGCTCTCTCAGCACAGGGCAATATCTACTTGCCAACCTTGTACCCCCAGGTCCCAACACAGGGTTTGCATAGAGAAGGGACTCAATCCATAACGTATTATTTGGGTGAACAGGTAGTACATTCCTTGCTGTAACCACAGTTACCTTTTATTCTGCTTAAATAAGTCCAAGCTTCTAGGACCTCATTAAAGTTAGAGTGTTCAGTTCTGGTTATTTGAATTAAGGCCTAAACTCTCCACCCATATATGTAACTCCACCAACACAGGTAGGAAGGAAGAAATAACCTGCCAACTTGGGTTGGCTCTTCCTTATCTCTCTCTGGGGCCCCTGACCGGTTAGAAACCTGTGTAGGACATGAGCGTGTGGGATGGAGGGAGCCCAGAGCAAGGGTGGAGCTTGGCAGCTCCTCTGTTGTTCAGAAATAACTCCTGTACTGGGGTGTCATCTGTCAGGGTGATCCAGAGGTGTGGGGGATTCTTTTTTTATTGTGCCTGGGGCATCTTCTATTTTCCCTCTGGGAAATGAGAAGAAGCAGACTGAGGGCTCTAAGCAGAGTTCTTCAGATCCCCTTGGGACACCTATGACACATGACAGAGGACGTAGCTCAAACGAACCTGTAGCTTGCCCAACAGGCCAATGATGAAGGAGCCTTGTGTCCTTCCCAGGGCTTCAGCTGGCATGACCACCCAGAATAAGATGCTCTAGGAAGCTCAGTGATTCACAGGGCACAGGGTCAGCTCACGTGTAATCAGTCCCATCCTCCAAAGTCAACAAAGCCTGCTCAGGTCATCAGCTAAACACCATTTCTGTGTCTTCCCGGAGAATCACGTTGCTAGGTAGGCAACGACAGTGACCAGAGGTCTGTCATGTACCAGGAGAGAACACTCAGCCAGAAAGAAGTTAGCAACAAAATGTAAATAGTCACACAAGACATCTGGTTAAAGAAGGCTGTTTGCACCCATGTTCATGAAACTCCATCAGTGTTACAGGAGAGGGCTTGGGAAAGAAAAGCAGAAGACCATCAGGGTAGAGAAAAGGAGGAAGGAGTCAGTCGTAGCTGTACATTGGAAGATGGCACATGGACAAGTAGGAACTGACTGAGCAGCTATGGGAAGCTCATTGCTAACCCTGTGCCAGGAAAGATGAGAAGCAGCCCAGAAGCTTCCAAAGGCTCAGGAATGGCAGCACCGTGTGCCTTTAAAAGTGGAGGTCAGAGAGATCATCGTTGGAAGAGCTGTCAAAGAAGTTAGGTCTCCCCCTCCTCCCCGGCCCCTCCCTTCTCCCTGGCCTGTCCCCACCCCCATAATTTCCTGCTTTCACCTTGCACCGCATGCTGATAGAAAACCAGGGAGATGGTTAAACGGAAGGTCTCTGGACCGGGGGACACAGGGCACAGTGAACCAATACTCAAATGGCTGTTTTGGAACGTGTCCTAAAGGCAGTGAGCTGGGCACGGCAGGAGGTGGTGGCCCTGAATTAATGAGGCGGGAGGCAGTTTTACGATGGGAGGGATGACTAATGACAAAGCACAGAGGCCAGAAAGGGTTGGTTGTTAAGGAGATGGGTTTGGCGGAAGCCCACGGGGGCTGGTACAGAGTGGACAGGGCTGGGAAAGGAGGTGTGGTGAGCTCTGAGGGACGCGATGATGCCAACCTGGAGGCTCACATTCGGGAAGAAAGGGTCGTCAACTAGAATGTAAAATGTTGGAAAAGGGATTTCAGGAGGACTTTGCTGCAAATGAATGTCTAGCTTGAAGTCTGGAGAACCCGGTCCAGGGAGTCCAGGAAAAAGCTTTTGACGATAACCAAGGGGTAGGCAGGAATGGGGATAGGACAGAGTGGGACAGGGGTGGGAGGAAAACGCAGACTCTTCCCCCGGTCAAGACAAATGCTGTCTGTTCCTGCAATTGTTCCTCTGCCTCTCTGGGTCCCTGCCCCTCTTCCTAAATACAGTTTTTGGCAGGTAAGAACACTAGATTTATGAGAACAAAGTCCCAGTTCTTGGACTCGTCTGAAGGAATCCAAGCCAGAAAAATGAACTTGACTTTATATAGAAAAAAAAAAAAAAACATTCTCTGAAGAGATTTCTTGGTCTACGATCGACCATTCATCACCCACAGGGCCCTGGATGTGTTCTCTTAGACACCATGCAGGAAAGGGGGTGAAATCATGCCCACTAGCTGTCACTCCTGAAGCCTCCCCTTTCCTCCCTAGGGTCTCTCTACTACCTTCCGTTTCCCACCCTACGTGCAGGGTCCAAATCACCTGAACTCTTGCAGCCCATGCAAGGTAAGGATGAAACACCTTAAAGATAGGAACCTGTTGATTTTAATAATTACGACTAAACCTCAGTGGGTCGATGGGTCAATCTTGACCTACAGAGGAAGAGGGACTCCGAGTGGCCTACCATCGCAGAGCTGGTACCATCACCACAGTGTGTGAGCAAATAATGCTATTGACTCCTTTTGGGTCCTTCTCTAGTCAGATCCCAAGGCATGTACAGTCATGTAGCAAATATGCTTCTTTTTTTTTGGCCTGGAGTCTAAGGAGTGAACCCAAATGTCCTTCAGTCTGATAACATTGGATGTTTCCTGTGTTTGGGTGTGTTGTTTGATTAACCATAGATCTATCTTTTTATTTTCTTCTTCTTCTACTGACTCTGTGTGTGTGTGTGTGTGTGTGTGTGTGTGCAAAATATACACAAGAAAAAATTTACCATTTTAGCCATTTTTAAGTGTACAATTCATTGCCATTAACTGCATTCACATTGTTGTGCAACCTGCTTCTCTTGGAACACTAAGCATGATCTGCCACCTGCATTCTTCAGGAAAAGACTGCTGTCTCCTCCCCCTCTCGTCCTGATTGCAGTCTTGGAATCAGTAGGGCCTTAGAGATGGTGTTGTTCTAACCTCCAACTGGATGCAATCCTCTCTGTAAGCTCCTGACTTCTGCTCAGGCCTGTCCCCAAGCACCACTCAGTGAGCTAGATCATTTCCCTCATGGGACACACTATGCCACCAAGCCCACTGGCTTCTATACTCTTGCCCACTGGATCCTGCTCAGCCTGCTGGAGCACATTCCAGAAGGCTCTTACCTGTGCTGCAGGAAAGTTCGTCAAATATCCAAAAGGTCATGCTGTAGCAGAAACCCAACTGGCTGTAATTAAACAGATCTGAGTTCAAATCCAAAAATCTATCGATGTGCCCCAGGGCAGATCTGTTCTTTGAGCCTCTGTTTCCTCTTCTGTAAAGTGGAGATCCTATGCTCAAGTTGCAATGAAGCTGAGAAATAATGCATAACAAACACCCCACATCATCTGTGAAACTCAAGAGACTCTGGAAATCATTTTTGTTTAAAGACAGAAAAGACTTCTCTGTCTGCACATCACTGGCACCCCTCACTTTTCTTCATGTGACAAAGTTTCTATCCATCTATAACGGATCCCCTTCATTGTCAATAGATGTATATTCAATCGAAGAGTCAATAGTATCTATTCACATCTGTGCAAACCACAAGTTTGCACTTATGCCTGATGAAAATGATCCAGAGAGTTGGCAAATTGAAGGCAATAATCATTCACCCATCCAATGTTTATAACACTGTGTATTTGCACAGAAGAGCTAGAGGCTTTGGGCATTGTTTATATAACAGTCTGTGATTATTTATCTAACAGCTTATGATTATGTAATGGCTTATGAGCCTGAGATGGAATCCAGACATGTCTGTGGAAGAGGGAAGGGTTGGACTCTGGCGGGTGTATTTCCACAAGAGGCTGAGGGCATCGTGGGAGGTGCCCACCCTAAGCTGCGAAGAGCCAGGTATGATAAACCTCTTTCCAATCATGGCAGGGGAAGAGTGATTCTGTGTGGGTGTCGCTCAAAACCATCCACAATTCAGCATATAGACATACATCTGGATTCAAGAAAAGAGGATTTGAAAGTAAAAATGGAACTGTGTTACTCCGAATGCTCATAGGCAGCTCATGGGTCAGAATGAGGAGGTTTGCCAAGAGCCAGGGGACTGCATGCAGGTTATTGTGGTAAATGTTGCCCCATCTGTACCCACTGGTAGTGAGGATAGGAGACATTCAAGAGAATTCAACACAGAATAGTGCCTAATGAAAGACCAAAATTCAGCAGGGGATTTAAGAAAGAAACCTCACAACATAAGTGGTCATAAGAGGGTAGGAAGTGTCATGTGCTAGGAGGAAGGACCAGAAAAAGTACTCTAGCCATTCAGGAAATAGAAAGATGACTGATAGAGGAGGTGTGGGTGGGAGCAAAAGTTGGGTAGAGAAGTAGCCCTGAACAATGGGGTAGCTGACAGTTGTATCTGTCCTCTAGTAGTTCTCCTCATCTTCCACAGTAACACAACTCCCAATTTTTAATTGGGACTATGGCCACTCACAAATAAAGACATTTCCCAGATGACCTTGCAGCTAGATGTGAACCACATGACTGAGTTCAAAGAATGCCAGTGAACTGTTATGTGGCAGTTTCCAGGAATAGTTCCTAAAAGATAGCTGATATACATCCTTTACCCTCTTTTTCTTTGCTCCTTCCTGTGCCCTGATTCATAGAATATGGATATGATGAAGAAACTCTGGGTCCTACATCGGACTATGTGGATGACAGAGCAATGAGCAGGAAAGAGCCTGGGTCTCTAAACTTCTATATGAAGGAGGGAAAAAATTGGATCTTGTTTAAGCCTCTTATTTTTGGTCTCTGTTGTTCTTAACAACAATCCTAACAGATACAGATGGGCAAGATTTAGGCACATGGAAGTGGGATTCAGGGAATGAATATTCCAGGCAGAGTGATGGCAAAAAGACAATATGAGGGGCATGTGAGGAAGAATGGGAAGAACCACGAGGATCTCCTGGGCAGTTAAGGGCAGTGAAGGGGAGGAAAAGGAAGTAAGGTTAAAAAAACATCACTGGGTCTGGGTAATACAAGACTTTGAACGATGAATGAAGGAGTCTGGACTTTATTCTGAGCCGCTGAATATTTTTGGGTGAAGAAGTGTCCTGATAGGAATAGAGCTTTGGGAAAATGAATCAGAGAGCAGTGAAGGCAGTGACACCAACTGTAGGACTATTGTAATATCTGGGAGAAAGAATGGGTCTTAATAATGGCAAGGACAGAGGGAATAGAAAGGAGAGGTAGGATCCTTGGATGTTGTTCCCCAAATGTTCTCCAGGAGATTCTTTCTGAGAGGGGTTTTATTTGGGGAGACTAAGAAAACATATGGAACCTTGAGCACAGGAAGAAGTGAAGGGGATGTCACTTGGGAGAAGCTAGGGCACAGAATGGGGCATTGGGGACATCTGAAGATTAACTACTGTATTCACCTACTGTATAAACAACAGGATGTGATTATGAGATGACTTATGTATGATCAGCCTTTGCATTTAAGGTCCATGAGACATAAATACATACTCCCTACTTCAAAAAATTGGAGATAGCGCTAACCATAATCACCTAACCTTCACTAGGGGAGGGAAGTTATCTGCTGCTTGTTGTCAAGAAGTAGCAGAGTGAGAAGATAAAATTGGTAGAGCCAATCTTCTCCTGGTAGATCCTTCCTACAGAAGGATGAAAACAGGGGTCATCCCACCTTGGGAAAAGTGATGTTTATCCAACTGACAAGTGTCTGATGTGCCAACAAATATGAGGTTATAATGGGAGACCTTCCTCTGGGTATTCATATTTTCTTCCAAGGAACTTCTGTTCTAATCTCAAGGAAGCTTGGGATCTATTGGAAAAGAGTGTTTTGGGAACATGAACTCAGAGCAATGAGAATTAGTTTTAGAGAGTGCCCAGCATAGACTGCGGGCTATGCTATTCCGCAGTCTACATTGGTATAGGGCTTGGATGCTTGGACTTTAGGACATTTTTCGTGTGCATTTCCTCCCTGCCTCCTGCCACAGTACAGGGATGGAGAAACACAGACACACTTTCTAGACTGTTCAGACCTCCCATTTTTGATGGCAACGTTACTTGGCCAAGGCATAGTTCTTAGTTCATAGGATGAGTCACATCACTTCTCTGGGCTATAGATTCCTCCTCCATAAAATAGAAGGACTGATCACATCATGATGAAGTCAGTTCCAGCCCCAACACTCCAGAATGCTGTGAACACATCTTACTACCCTGGGAGCATCAGGGTAAAGAGTATGATGCCCAGTCCTAAATCCAAGGGAGGGCCCAAGGGAAATCAAAGACTGAGTCAGGAACTGGAGTCACAGAGTTAAGTCACTCCTTCTTGTTGGAGCTCCAGGACACTGCAGCCAAAGGATACCCTTGGCAACTGTTGCTATGACAGTTTTCTTGGAATCATGACAGTGTTTTACCCATAACCCAGTGCTTCTCTCTGGGTAATCAGACCAGTCTGCTGAATTTGGAGAGTCCCATTGGTTCCTGATCAGGCTTCTTTACGGTTATTATGCTTGAACTGGAACTTTCCAGAGATGGATGGATAGAAGAGGCTGAAAGATGCCTAAAATGTTGTATGCCTGGACCCCCTATCATGTCATCATGTAATGTCCAAGTTGTATTAGTATGAAAATGTGTCCTTTCTGTTTTTGATGCCCAAGAGGGACTCATCATGTCCCCACATTCTCTTTTCTTCCCCAGGGAGTACAACAATGTCCTCTCAGTAGGAGGACCTGTGAGAGAAGACTGTGAAGAGACTGGTCTAACTGAAGCATGGGTCTGGCTCAGGTAACTCTTTTGTGGCCCATTCCCCAATCCATAATTCCTAAGGCCCATGGTTGCCCATATGGTACATATTCCCCCACCCCCAGTTTGTCTCTGGCCAACCCTGCTGGCCTTCCTCCAGCTCCTCAGTGTGATACATATCTCACATCTTTTTCTCTTGTGCAGGTTTTCAAGCCAGCTATGGCCTTCTCTGGTATTCAAAGAGTGCTGGCCGCCATGTGCCAGGCCATCTGCCAGTAAAGAAGTGAAGAGGCAGTCCTCCTGCTTCCCAGGTGCTTAGGTGATGGAGCCAGGGCATCATCTACTATGTGTTCTCTGAAAATGAGAGCTACTAGAAATGAAGGATTAGGAGGGCCTGGGCAATAAGACTAAAGTCAAAGCAGGTGGAGATCCATGTGGGTTAGGGCAAAATTGGGAGGGTCTGTGTAGATAAAACACCTGCATCTGCCCTGTGTTCAACCTCTGCTCAGTGGTGCCTGTGCCTGGGGAGCACCCTACCTCTACCCATCACCTCTTCTCTTAGATGAAGAAATATCAAAGAGAAGGGGAAATAATGGGGTGTTTCCCATCTCCAATTTATCAGCCATGCATGCTGTCACAAAGTCAGAACTTTCACACCCCACACTTAGTGGGCGCCAAGTCCCATTGTCTCCAAGACCTTAACATTTATCAAATCTACCTTTCTCCCAAAGCCCACCCACTCCCCTCTCTCATTTGAAGTATCGCCGTGGCAGCCTACTCTGGCCATATCCCTGTTCCTCCTCTGCACCCCTTCCAGACTGACCTGTCTAAAGTAAGGCTGATTATGGGCATGACTTTACTGCACAAATCCCTTCCATTTATTTCCACTGTCTACAGGTGGTGGTACAAACTGGGAGACAGTGCTTTCAGGGTCCTGCTTAGCCTGCCCTTACCCATCAGTGCAGGCTTTTGTCTAATCACCTGCCATGGTACGATCTACCTCATTTATCACGGGCTCCAGTCTTCCTAGGATATTTCTCACTTGACTCATATTTGCACAAAAATATTTGCCCTCTCTCCTCTTCTTGTGCATGAGTACTGTTTGTCCTTCAAGGGTCTGCCCAGTCACTACTGTCTCATGACGCCTCTCCCAATTGTCTTAGAGAAACTTAGGTGGTCCTTGATCAAGGCCACCACTGTCTTCGGCACATATCTCCACCAGAACAGCTGCCAAACTACATTTCATTTGTTTACACCTAATGGAGAAACCCAACCTGTAATCACATTTTTATCTTTTATCTTCATTGGGTGTCCATAAAATCTTATATAAAATTAATCGATGTACGGAAAAAAAAGGTGAGTAGTAAATAAAGAGGTGGCGAGGTTGGCCGTGCCTCTGGTCAAAGGGTAGATGGAAGGTTCAATGACTTGGGTAGAAATCTGAGAGAGAGAGAGAAAAACATACTAAAACAGTAATGTTTGGATGTTTTAAATAAAGGTTCGCTTGGATATGCAAGGAGTAATGGTAAAATGAGGACTTTTTCTTTTTTTTGCCTCCATTCCTGGAGTTTTGGGGTCTGCGAGGTCAGAAATGTAACACTGCACTTTTCCTAAACAAAGCCTCAGTTTGTCGTCTGTGAGTGAGGGGGAAGATCCCGGGTGCGGGGGAGGAGGGCCAACAATGGCTTTTTTACACCATATTTCTGGCCCCGGGCTGGTTTGGTTTGCCAGCAAGGGAAGCCCTGGGGCCGGACATCATGAGTCATCTGTAGAGGAGGAAGAGTTACCCCGGGGGTGAATAGGATAGGGCATTCCAACTGCAAACAGTTTTTTGAAATTTACCTTGGAAATTTGTGCTTTCAAATATTGAAAAATATTCAACAGGTACCTGCCGTGTGCTAGACAGGAAGGTACTAGGCATCTAAAGACTATGAAAATTCACAGTCTAGTGGAGAAATGTGAACCTAGAGAGACAACTCCCAAAGCGTTAGGGAAACAGAGCAAGAAGTAATTGCATTAGTTAAGACGACATAAACCTCAAAATATTAGTGGTTCACATAAGATAGTTTATTTCTCTTACACATAAAAAATGTCCAGAAGTGGGCAATCCTGGGCTTGTAGGATGGCTCACCCACACGAGGAGCCCAGACTTTTGTCTTCTGCTCCACCATCCTTGGCTGTGGCTTCCTTGTTATCTTGTCCTTGATGACGAAGAGAGTTTCAGCCAAGACACCTGCATTCCAGGTGACGGAAGGGAGGAAAGATAAGCCCCTCTCATCTCAGGCAGCTCTTTGAGCAGCCTTCTTGCCAGGACAGCATTCCTGCTCAAGTATTAGTCTCTTGGCCACACCTACCACCTTTATAGGTCGCTAGAAATAGTCTTTTTTTAGGGGGACAGTCAGCAATGTTCCCAACTAAAAGTTGGCCTTCTATTATGAAGGAGGGAATGGAAAACGGATGTTTATGTGGTCAACCAGCAATTTTTGACAAACTAACCCCATTTGAGGTACTCTGGAGTCTATTTTTGTCATAAAATTAATGTTACTTACGATTCTACACACCTCTCCTATAAGGGAAGGAGTACATGAGCTGTAAGGTATCAAGACTTGGGGACAAGGGCTATGGTAGGGGATGGAGATGTACAGTTAGGAATTTGCAGACTGGCTTTGGTGCTTGAATTCTGATGCATATCCTTGTCCCCTCTGAGATGGAGAGAAACACGCAAGAACATTCCAGATACCCCCACTCCCAAGGCAGAACTCCCTAGGAAAACTGGATGGATGAGTGTATTCTTGGCCAGGAGTGCTCTTTGACTCTTGCCCTCTGGATTCTAGGGTGGTGAGTGCAGAGCCGATAAGACTGCACTGACTCATCCAGCCTGGGATGCAGAGGATTAGGAAAGGTGAGAGTCTGGCAATGAATTCCCCCCACCCTTTATGAAGTGATCCTATTCCCTCGTCAAACCTGACCCGGTGACTCTCTCAGACTCTGACCGATCAGAATGTCAATCCCTCCTCTCATGGGGATAATCTAATTCTAGGCTGGAGGTTTCAATAGTTCATTGATCTTGGGCTAAGGTGAAGTGTGGGGACAAAGGGGAAATAGTTTCCCCTGTTCCTAGCATCTGAGTAAGAGGGTAGATGGCATGAGGTGTGGTAGAAATAGCCACATCTTGTGCAGATGATTAGACTGCCCTGAACTTGAGTTCCCTACTACTTGATGGATGGTCGTAGCTTCTGCTCTCCCTACCTTGAGTTTGTTAGGATGATCTCACTATTATTTCTTATTTTTTTAATTGTTGTTCAAATTTCCAAGAAAGAGAATCCGACAGGAAGATATAGGAATATGAAGAAAATTCACGTGTTGACTATTGAACAAATAAACACAAACAGCTGCAAAAATGTGCACTCCCCAAGAATTAGGGCAGGAGATTCTAGAAAGAATAAGGTAACGTGAGGTGGATTGTGGTGTTACCAGCTTTAGGGAGGCATAATGGACACGGAATGAACAATTTGACTTTTTACATATATAAACAAATACACACTTGTATCCATGAGATAAGCACTACAATCGAGATAATGAATGTACTCATTACTTACCAAAGTTTCCTTGTTCCTTTTTTGTCATCCTTCCTTTTCGCTTCCCCGTGCCCCTACCCTCGCTCCCGTTTTTTGTTATTATACGTTTATTTGTGTATGCTGGAATTTTTAAAAAAGATTTTATTTCTTTATCTGACAGACAGAGATCACAAGGAGGCAGAGAGGCAGGCAGAGAGAGAGGAAGGGAAGCAGGCTCCCTGCTGAGCAGAGAGCCTGATGCGGGGCTCGATCCCAGGACCCTGAGATCATGACCTGAGCCGAAGGCAGAGGCTTAACCCACTGAGCCACCCAGGCACCACTGGATTTTTTTTTTTTTTTTTTTTTAAAGCCGAGGGAACTATACAGTATAGTCTGTAGTCTTGTTTCTGTCTGGCATAATTACTTTCAGATTCATCCGTGTTGTTTCATGTGGCAATGGTTTATTCCTTTTTATTGCTGAATAGTATCCCATTGCATTGATATATTATGATTTTTTTATCCATTCACTTGTTGATGAACATCTGGGTCGTTTTCCATTTGGGGTTTTTAGAAATAAAGCTGTTATAAAAATTTAAGTACAGGTTTTTATGTAGACATATGCTTCCATCGCTCCAAGATAAATACCTAGAAATAGAATGGTTGGATCATATGGTTAAGTATATATTTAAATTTGTTAAGCAAGTTAACCTTTTAATTTTGAGAAAACTGTAGATTCAAATGCAGTTGTAAGAAGTAATGTCTTGGGGCGCCTGGGTGGCTCAGTGGGTTAAGCCTCTGTCTTCGGCTCAGGTCATGATCTCAGAGGCCTGGGATCGAGCCCCGCATCCGGCTCTCTGCTCAGAGGGGAGCCTGCTTCCCTTCCTCTCTCTCTGCCTTCCTCTCTGCCTCCTTGTGATCTCTCTCTGTGTCAAATAAATAAATAAAATCTTAAAAAAAGAAGAAGTAATATCTTTACTCAATTTCCTTCAATGGTGACATTTTGCAAAACTGTAGCACAAAAAAAGTGAAACAAAACAAAACAAAACCAAACGACCACCACCACCACCACCATAACAAAATTCTAGCACATATCACAACTAGGATATTCACCTGCTGTAATTCACTGATCTTGTTCAGTTGTGTTTGTGTTCATTTGCGTATGTGTGCATATAGTTCTGTGCAACCTTACCCCATGTGTGTGTTCATGCATCCACCACCTCAGTCAGGATACAAACTAGTTCCACCCCAACAAAGATCCCTGTGGTCCCATTTATTTCTACCTACCTCCTTTCTTTTCCACCCCATCCCTGTCCTCATTTCCTGGCAACCACTAATCTGTTCTCTATCGCTGTAATTTTGTTACTCCAAGGATGTTGTATAACTGGAATTATACAGTATGTAGATTTTAAGATTGACTTTTTTCGATCAGTACAATTTCCTTGAGATTCACCCAAGATGTGCATTACTTTTTATTGCTGCATAGTATTCCGTGGTATGGATATATGCTGTTTATTAAACTGTTCATATTTTGAGGGACATTTTTGTTGTTTCCAGTTTTAGCCCGATATGAATTAAGCTATTACAAACATTTTGATAAAGACTTTTGTATATACCCAAGAGGGCAATGATTGGGTTGTCCTGCAGTTGTATGTCTAGTTTTATAAGAAAGTGCCACATTGTTTCCAAGAAGAGCTGTACCATTTTCTATCCTCCTAGCAATGTGTAAGTAACCCATTTTCTCCACATTATTACCAGCTTTGGGGGAATTATTTTTTATTTTTGCTCTTCTGATCCATGTTTGGTAGTATTTCATTGTTTTAATTTGCATTTTTCTGATGGTTGCTGCTTTTGAGCATCTTTCTTTTGCTATTTGCTATTTGTGTGTCCCCTTCAGTGAAAAAAAGTCTGTTCATGTCTTTTTCCCATTTTCTAAATGGATTGTCTTCTTAATTTTGAATTTTGAAAGATTTTTAAAAATCATATATTCTTGATAGCAGTCCTTTGTCAGATGCTTGGTTTGTGAAATTTTTCCCAGTCTCTAGCTTGTCTTTTTAAAGATTTATTTATTTATTTATCTATCTGATACAGAGAGAGAGATCACAAGTAGGCAGAGAGGAAGGCAGAGGGAGAGGGGGAAGCAGGTTCCCTGCTGAGCAGAGAGCCTGATGCAGGGCTTGATCTCAGGACCCCGAGACCATGACCCTGGATGAAGATAGATCCACCCAGGTGCCCCTAGCTTGTCTTTTTTTTTTTTCTTTAAAAATTTTATTTATTTATTTGACGGAGAGAGAGAGAGAGAGAGAGAGCAAGCAGCAGAGGGAGAGGGAGCAGGGAGCCTGATATGGGAATTGATCCCAGGACTCTGGGATCATGACTTGAGCAGAAGGCAGACACTTAACTGACTGAGCCACCCAGGCATCCCTCTAGCTTGTCTTTTTATCCTCTTAATAAGTATTTAATTTTGTAAGAAACAGCCAAACTGGGTGTGGTGCATAAATAATGAATCTTAGAATCTTGGAACACTGAAAAAAAAAGAAAAGAAAAAAGAAATAGCCAAACTATTTTCCAAAGTAGTGGGACAATTTAGCATTCCTACTGACAATGTATGAGAGGTCCAGTTCCTCTATATCCTCACCAACACTTGGTATAGTCAGTCTTTTGAATTGCAGGTATTGTATTGAACAGGTAGTGACATCGCAGCATAGTTTTCCCTCATGGCTAATGATGTCCAACGTCTTCTCATGCATTTATTCACCATGCATCTTCTTTGGGTAAGTGTTTGCCTGGGTATTTTGCCCATTTTTATTGGGTTGTTTGTTGTGAGAGTCCTTTATATATCTTGGTATGAATCATTTGTTGGATATATTTTACACATACCATCTCCTAGTCTGTGACTAGGCAGGCTGTGTCTAAGAAATTTTTTCCCTATAAAAACTGGATTTCATCTTATATCTCAAGAGAAAAATGAAATATTATATTCATTTGACTGGAATTAAGACAGGGGAGATTAAAATGTCCTATTAATAAGGCAAATAGTGGAAGGTATTTCATTCCATGTTACTGGAATGACGGGGAAAGGAAGCAAGGACAAGCCAAAGATGGATGAATGTTTTTGAAATAGTCCCTAATTTTAGTTAATTAGTTGTTTAGTATTTAGCTAATTTGTTATTTTTTATGTTTTTTGCATTTTGTTATTGAATAATTGTTGTTACTCTGATTTAGCTTTAATTATGAGTGAGATCTGGAGTGCCTGAGTGGCTCAGTTGGTAAAGCAACCGCTTTCCGCTCAAGTCATGATCCTGGAGTCCCAGGATCAAGTCCCACATTGGGCTCCTTGCTTGACAGGGAGGCTTCTCCCATTGACCTCTCTCCTCTTGTGCTCTCTCTCTCGCTCTCAAATAATAGAGAAATAAAATATTCAAAACAAATTATGAATGATTTTCTTTTTTTTTGGTGAATTGGTTATTTGTGAGGTTTTTTTTTTTTTTGGTCCAAAATGCCTATTCATCTCATTCACATTTTTTCTGTGGGATTTGTTTGTCTTTTGCCATTGTGGATGCTGATTAATAAGACCTGTTTATTAATATTTGTATATATGTTTCCATAAGACTTGTGAATATTTTTTGGGTGTCAGTTTGATGTTTTGTGTTTTTTTTGTGTGTGGTTTTTCATGTAGGAAAATTGAACTTTTTTTTAAAGATTTTATTTATTTATTTGACAGACAGAGATCACAGGTAGGCAGAGAGGCAGGCAGAGAGAGAGACAGAGGGAAAAGGAAGCAGGCTTCCTGCTGAGCAGAGATCCAGATGGGGGGGCTCTACCGCAGGACCCTGTGATCATGACCTGGGCCGAAGGCAGAGGCTTTAACCCACTGAGCCACCCAGGCACCCCAAATTAAACATTTTATAAGCAGGATTGTAAAGGTGAGAAATGGAGGTAAAAGTCCAGATGCTTCACAGGAACAGCACCTTTCCTTTGGTATTGGTGGCTGGCTGGGATGAGATGAGGCTCTGGATACCAGGGGAAAGGATTGAGAACCATCTGGACTTGTTCGGAACAGATTTATGGAAAGAAAGCAGACTTGCTGGTTACAGAGCCCTGGGTTCTAATCCTCATGCTGCTAACACCCAGCAACCTAACATTGGACAAGGCAACCATTGCCTCAGAGTCAGATTTAGTCCAGAGGATTTCTAATGTTTATTCCAGTTTCAATATTCTCTGCAACTGGGATGTACTGCCATCACATTGACATGAATCTGCTGCTGGGTTTCCTCAGACAGAATCAGCATATCCACAACATGTGGGTCAGCCTCAAAGCTCAGGAACTATCATGCCATTTGCAACTTTCTCTCTAGTCAGCTTTTCTGCTCATTTCCCTTTAATGGCCTTGGCTCAAAATATGCAGCTTGTGGGGAAGGGACAGGAAATTGCACAAACCCTCAGATGATCCTGGGTGTCTCGGGTTGGCAGAGTGGCAGAAAGGCAAGAACATGGCTTTTAGAGTCTGATGGGCTTGGCTCTGATCCTAGATCTGTCCCTCACCAGCTGCATGACTTTGGATGGGCTCCTGAAACTCACTGAGTGTCTGTCTCCTCCTCTGCAGAATCTATCTGCCTTTCTCCTGGACTGTTGTGACCATCAACACTAAACAAATATATACTTTTACTCATTATAATAATATAATCCAGTGAGTATAAATATGCAATGCTTAATCAAAGCCTTGCATCTAGGAAGTGCTACAGAAGTATTTGTTGATTAAAGGAATATGCAATGTGGGAGAGAGAAAGGAACACTCCTGTGTATTGTTTGTGGGGTTTTGGTTTTAAATACTACAACACTTTTGGAGGCCAACCTAGCACTATTTTTCAAGAGCTTTAAAATTTGCAAGTCTTTTAAGCTGGCAATTCTAGTTTTAAGATTTTTTTCCCCCTAAGAAAATAACAAGGGGGCACCTGGGTGGCTCAGTTGGTTGAGCGTCCAACTCTTGGTTTCAGATCATGATCTTAGGGTTATGGAATGGAGACCCTGCTCAGGATGGAGTCTGCTTGGGATTCTCTCCCTCTCTTTGCCGCCCCCCCCCAAATAAAGAAGTAAATCCAAATTAAAAAGAAAAGAAAGGAACCAGGCAAAGAATATATAAGGACATTTGATACCATAGTGTTTATAATAGTGAAAAAACTGACAACATTCTGAATGCACACTAATGGGGGATTGTGCAATCAAAGTATGGTTCACCCTCAGTGGATACGTGTAGCTACAGCACATGCTGGAAGAACATTTGGTTTAGAGAATAGGCCTTGATGTCTGTGATGAATTGAAGACTGGCCAGACGCTTGCTGGGTATGTGGACTTTGGCAAGTTTACTCAAAGTTCTCAAAACATTAATTTTTCCATTTGTAAAGTAATTATAATGGTGCTGATCTCCTTGGGCCAGAGAAAAATTGACAAATAGGACAGTTGCTGGTAGGCCACCAGGGCCCCAAAATGGCAAGAATGAGCAATTGACACAAAAAAATGCATGAAGTAAAATAATGCAAGCCAAAAAACCCATATGATTACATTGTTGTGAAAAATACACCTATACGTAGAATGTATGGAAAAGTTTTGGAAAGATATATGCAGACATGTTGATGGCGGTTATCTCAGCGAGGGTGTTGTGGATGGGTTTTGATTTCTTTTTGTTCGTGTGCATTTTCTGTTCACTACTGTGTAATAGGATCATTCCTGCAGTAAAAACACATTCAGATTATGGGTATGTGTATGGTGTAATATCTAGAGTATTTGGGAAAGGATTTTTGTACTGTTTGGTACAGTTTGATGATCTTTCCTTTTTTTTTAAATTTTCAGATTTTTAATAAATTAATTCCATCAGTGAGAAGCATAGAGAACTCATGCCATTGGCAATCAGATTCTTTCTTTTCTGGGAACCATAAATATTAGGGAAGGAAGACAGATGTACTACTCTAGCAGAGCTCCCTCCATGTGGAATTATTAGTTTGATGATTTTTCAAAAAGAGAGATGACCTGATGGGCAGATTTAATTAGTCTAATCAAGATTTATCAGAAAATATGGGTGCCTGAGTGGTTCAGTGGGTTAAGTCTCTGCCTTAGGCTGAAGTCATGATCTCAGGGTCTTGGGATCGAGCCCTGCATCAGGCTCTCTGCTTGGCAGGGAGCCTGCATCCCCTCCTCTCTCTCTGCCTGCCTCTCTGCCTACTTGTGATCTCTGTCAAATAAATAAATACAATCTTTAAAAAAAAGGTTTATCAGAAAAGAGTGAGCTCTGTCCCTTTTGGATGAGCTTGCATTATAGTCCCATCAAGGGATTTTGTATACTGACTCCTTGGGTGTGTCTAGGAATGCAGGGTTGGAGTCATGACCTATAGTTCCCTTTGGGACATCACCAATGGTAAAAACAGTAACCAACATTTATTAAGCCCTGACTGTTTACAGGCATGGTGCTAAGCACTTCCCATGAACTGTCCAATCGCAACAAGCCTGTATTATGAAGCTCTTTTTTTATCATTATTACATGGCTTAGGACATAGAACCATGGATTATCTTACCATAGGCTAAAATGTGTTTAACTCAGTGTTTTAACATAGGTTTAAAAAAATGCCCAAAGTTTCGTGGCCACTAAGCGCTATGACCAGGAGCTACAATATTCAAATATACTGTCTCCCAGCTAGAGAATTCGGACCAATGAGACACCTTGGCAATACCCAAGGACACTTTTCAGCGACCAGCCTCCTGAGTCGATGAGATCATGAGTAAGTTTCTTTGTCAATAAAATGGCGACATTAAAGGTGCCCATTGTGAGGAATCCATGAGCAAGTGCATTACTCAGATGGAATAATATTTGTGTACTGTATATTTTGGCACTGTTACCCACTGAGCTCTGTAGCAGAATCCTTCCCAGCAAGGGTCCAAGGGACCACCCCAATAAACCAGCACTGAAATGTCAGGTTCCCCGATTTGCTATCTCCATGCTCTCTTTTCCCAGATGTCATGATGACAACATTTCAAACAATGAAAATGCAAACTCTGGTTGTATGTGGTCCTTCTTTTGCTTTCCTGTGATGGAGCTGACCACTACCATCACCCTTGTGTGATCCTTCAAGCAGGCTTGCCCTTTCCTTTCTTCAGGGACAGCTCAGATGTTAATAAGGATAATGATAATGACCATCTTCAATATTTTGGTAATTTCAATAACCCCCTTTGCTGGAGTTAGGTACACTTAGTCGTTAGTGCTTGAAAGTGTCTATTAATTATGTTATTTATCATTTTTCTTATTTTATCTTCCTCAAGTATTATCTTGTCTTACATTTTGGAGTGACAGACTTTTTCTTGTGACGAGATACAGCATTATTAACCATAGTCCCCATGTACCCCACACAGGGACAGTTTTTTCCTGCATACATTTTAGTTTGCACATTCAACCTTAAAACAAGTTTATTCCTCTCTAACAAGATAGAATTGTGATGTGGTTGAGCTGCCACCTGACAGCAGCTCTCTGACTCCACAATCCAGACTGTAGGGCAGGAGTGTTATTTAGGATTTATCTAAAGATTAAGCAGCCATGTAAGACACAGTGAATCATATCTTCTGGCTCTGGGTCACACGGGTGTTGCCACATGCTATGTAAACATTAGCCTTATTCCAGTCTCCTAGGGGAAAACTGTTAAGCTTCATAACAAGAAAACAATGTTAAAATCCAGTAGAAATAAATTATTGCAAAAGCGAAAAGGCAATATGCTCGGAAACATCTAGAAACTCTCAGATATCTGGATTTATTATCCTAATGAATACTAGCAGTGTTTTCAAGGTTTCATCCAATTTTTTTTTCTTCTCAGATGGAAAATTGGTGGAATTGCTTCTACCCCAGAATAGGGTCCTCTCAGTTTGGGGGTGAATCTCCTTTTTTCCACTTCCCTCCATGAAGGTGGGACAGTGGGGCAAAGGGTGAGAAGGATTAGCCAGCAGTTATCAACCACTTCTTACATGCTAGGCACTGGTTCTGAATCTGAGAACTTTAATATGTTTTAACTCATTGGTAGTCAGCGTTTTTATTAGTCGGATGTCACAGATGACAAAGCTAAGACATGAAGGAGAATTTGCCCACATCATGGCGGAACCAGGATTTAAACATATGTGATCAGACTCTCAAACCTGCACATTATTCTGTTCCTCATTTGCAACCCTACTACTCTAAACTGCAATTTCTCCTCATTACTTGTGGACCCCCCATTTGTGAACGGATGTCTGCCAGCTCAAATGTATGTATGTATGTATGTATGTATGTATTTAAAGATTTTATTTATTTATTTGACAGAGAGAGAGATCACAAGTAGGCAGAGAGGCAGGCAGAGAGAGGCGGAAGCAGGCTACCTGCCAAGCAGAAAGCCTGATGCGGGGCTTGATCCCAGGACCCCAAGATGATGACCTGAGCTGAGGGCAGAGGCTTAACCCACTGAGCCACCCTCAAATATATTTATAACACTTCCATCAATACTCATCGCTGTCCCAGTCCTTCTCAGACATGCAGTTGCACAAAGTGGCAAAAACACCTGCGGTGTCTAAAGGGAGCCAAGGTCACATCCGCCTTCTCTCTGTGGATCTCTGTAGTGCAAGCTGGTGTCCTCCCCGGGGTATAGTTAGTGCTGCATTTTCCGCATTTTTGTTGTTGCTGCTGTTGGTGATGATTTTGCTGTTTGAGGTGGCTTCTAGGAGCAACACTAAAATGCTGTTTGGTGTTCCCGAGTGCAAGAAAGCTATAATGTATCTTCTGGAGGACGTAGGTGTGTGGGTGAGCTCTGTGGGGGCATAGGTTACAGCATTGCTGGCCGAGAATTCAACATGAGCAAATCAACTATATCTATGTCTGTCTGTCTGACTATCTATCTATCTATCTATCTATAATTTTTTTATTTATTATTTATTTATTATTTATTTATTTATTTTTTATAAACATATATTTTTATCCCCAGGGGTACAGGTCTGTGAATCACCAGGTTTACACACTTCACAGCACTCACCAAAGTCTATCTATAATTTTTTAAAAAGATTTTATTTATTTGACAGACAGAGATCACAAGCAGGCAGAGAGGCAGTCAGAGAGAGAGAGGAAGCAGGCTCCCTGCTGAGCAGAGAGCCCGATGTGGGGCTCGATACCAGGACCCTGGGATCATGACCTGAGCCGAAGGCAGAGGCTTTAACCCACTGCGCCCAGGCGCCCTCAACAATATATATTAAATAAACTGGCTTTAAACGGGAACACACATAAAACAGGGCTATGTCTTGATCATCTGATGAAAATGTTATGATCAGAGACTCGCAAGAACCCAGTCTTGTATTTCCCCAAGGAGCAATGGTTCAGTATTTACTGATTCAGGGTTCTCAGTGACTTTATAGATGACAACTACTGTGAATAATGAGAACCAACTGTATTTATATTGATTGTCCATGTATCTATCAAACTCAATTAAACTTCAACAATATTAATATGTTTCATTGTGGTGAAAGCTCTCCAGGAGGGTGGGAAAACAATTCTTAAATTGAAATTGTCTCCCTTGCAGAGTTGGGTATCATGGGAGGCTATCATAAACCCTTGGGACACAATGACCAGTGAAAGACAGCTATTATGAAGATGACAACATTTTGAATCATTTCAGGTAGGCTGGGACAGGCCAGCGAAGTGATTTCTAGTGCAGGCATTAAACCCACATGCCGTTCCCACCCTTCCAACAATAAAAATCCAGACTTCATAAAAATTAAATTATATGCCAAAGTCCAGTGGAAATGAATCATTAGAGGAGGAACATTCAAAAAATGTCCTGTACAAGGCAGGAAGGTGAATTCACCACCTAGTTAGGGCCCAAGTATGTCTTGTGATTTTATTTTGCAAAAGGTTTGCTCCTGCTGTTTCAAGTTTGACCGCTCAGAGTTGGTTCACTACCATTGAAATTACTGTGTATCATTCAAAGATTTAGACTTTCTCATCTTTGTGGTGGTTGGCTAGAGTCTGACCTTGAGACCAACCAGGGTTAATTTTCACAAAGAAATAAACCTGCAGAATTATGTATTTTTACAGTGATAAATAAAACTCAGACATGAATTAGTTTTTTCTTCTTTGTGAAGATGAAGAAATTAAGGCCCTGTCACCCACTGGGCCCCACCAGCAGGTGCACGAGGAAATCTCAGGTCTAGATCCCATGACTTCCATTCAGGATTCTCATTAGCCTACTGTCTCCCTAGAGCTGATGGAACAAATCCTACCTTCTTGGGAAAAAAGAAAGCTAGGGTGTCCTAGCTAGGGTAGATGTGAAAACAGTAGGCTGTCCCCCATTCATCTTCTCTACTCTCTCCAGAGGTGGTCAGCATTTAAGACATCTGAGCTTGGTGAATGCCTGAGTGGCCAAACAATGCACCATTAATCTAGCCAGCCACCTTCTGAATGCTTGAGATAAGTACCAAATGAGACTAAAAATGTATGCCTCAGTGCAAATCCTTCCAAGCTGGAAGAATCTTTCAAAGCATATCTCCCTGATCCGGGATAGGTTCTTACTCTGTGGCCCTTGACGTAATTGAAATACGTCCATTTACTGATTACTACGTACCAGGTACCATGCTATGTATGCCACATTTCCCATCATTTAGTGCTACAGAAGTTCTATGATTGCAACACGATTAGCAGCCCGCCGTACAGTTGAGGAAAGTAAAGCACAGGGATGTGTTCATCTTGTAGCTGATGGGTAATTAAAGAGGGCAAATTTGGAGACAGGTGATACGCAGCTGTGCCAGTATTTCCTGTCAGCAGCATGGTGTTCTAGATCTGGTATCCAGGAATGTAAGTAGATGAATCTGGCCTTGTAGTTAAACCTCATCTAGCTACTTAACCTCTTGGATCTTCAGGATTCTCTTGGGGATAATAATACCTACCCCGAGAGCAAGCTGTGCCAGGTATGTCTGTTATTAGAACCGTGTGTAACACAGTTTTAGGATTACCTAGTGGTGAATCAAAATGGTCCAACATTTATTTCTATGTGTGCATGAGGGAACTGGAGGTGGCCATGGGGCGGAGAAGATGTCTGTGGGTGGCTGCATGTATATGCTCTTAATGAAATAACCCTCCCAGCTTTCTAGAGATGGAGTGCTCGTAAGTCCTTGATCATAAAGTCAACTCTTCTGAAAGTGGCACCTTTTCTTGAGAGGGTGTTTGCTTTCCTCCTCCTCGGATAGACCACGCTCCATGAATTCCCTGAATAGTTTCACTAGAAAAGCCAAGATCTGGGACATCTACAATCGACTCTCTGGACTGTGCCTGCGTCCCCTCCCACTGGCTGGAATTTTTTATGGGGAGTTGGGACAAAGGCCATTTTGTGGCGACTCCCTCTGACCCCTGCCCAGAACTGGCTCTCCCGGAATGTACTAATTGCTGCTGAACAAAAGGACGCCTGTGTCCCTCTCTACTCCGTGGCAGTGCATTGATTCTTTATGGTGTTGGTATCAAAACAGCCAGTGTTTCCACTCCGAGGGCTTTTCGCATCGGCAGAACACAGCACCTTGGTATCCTGCGCTCCCAGGGAAGTGAGTGTGAGGCTGTTGTCGGCAAGAAACGACAGGCTCCGTTTACCTACCAGCCCGTGGAGGAAAACACCTTTGGCTGGTCACAAGGGTCTCTTTTGTCTCTATGGGCATGGGTAGCTGTGACAGACTCTGCGGCCCAACCCTGGTGTGGAAAACCAGTCAAACGTACTATTCAAACGTATTAAAACCACTCAAACATATCAAATCTGCCAGATGGATGTGGACCTATGAAAGAAACATGGGCCTCCCCAGAGAGGCTTTTAAAAAGAAGAACAAATGAAGGGCATGGAAACGGGGTAGACTGAACTCCTTCGTGAAAGTTTCTTGAAACTGTAAATCCGTAACAGCACACAAAAAAGAAGATGGCGTTCCATTAGTCAGTAAGGATGGAGGGCTGTTCTTGAAGATGGAGGGCAAGACGAAACAGCAGAAAAGCCACCCAGAGGATATTCTGGTGAAAGGCCGCAGATGTACCGAAGGGTGGGAGTCCTGTGCCAGTCTTCTATAAAAACTCAGGCACAGATAGGACTCCTGGGCTCTCTTTGGGGACATAGCTTGAGAGCTGCCTTTGGAAGGCAAGGCAGCCCCTTCCCCCAACTCCTACTTCCAGAAGCAATGACTCTGGCATCCTGACTCAGATAGTGAGAGTGAGCACTGGGTGCTAAGAGAGAAGGAGGTGCCCCCAGAGGCTATTGAACCTGAAAAAGAGGGGCACCTGGGTGGCTCAGTGGGTTAAAGCCTCTGCCTTTGGCTTAGGTTATGATCCCAGGGTCCTGGGATCTGCTGCATGGGGCTCTCTGCTCAGCGGGGAACCTGCTTCCCTTCCTCTCTCTGCTTGCCTCTCTGCCTGCTTGTGATCTCTGTCAAATAAATAAATAAAATCTTAAATTAAAAAAAAAAAAAGAAACTGAAAAAGAATGGAGACCTGCCCACAGCAGAAAACCCTACCTTATAATCACCAAGAGCGAAGTGCAGTGAAAGTAAGCCTCATCCACAGACAGACATGGAGGGAATCCTCAGTATGAAAAGAAGCGTAAGAACGACCATTCCAGGCAGACGAACTTCAGAAGGAGAACCACTGAGCATGACAGGGTGTATGTGGGGGGAAATCATTCTCCAAGGAAATTGTGAAAACAGAAAAAAATACTTGAAGATAAAGATTAATTGATTAATCAATGTCTGATGATGGGTTAATTGGATGGTCAGTAGAAGAATAGCTGAAATAAAAAAAGACCCAAGTAGAAATTCTATAAATTTGAAAGATGATTTTTAAAACTTTTATACATAGAATAAACATGTGAAAAATAGATCCATGATTCAAACGGTTGAACCAAGAAATTTTCCTGATTTAAAAGAATCTGGGGGACACCAGGGTGGCTCAGTTGGTTAAGCATCTGACTCCTGGTTTCAGCTCAGGTCTTCTTCTCAGGGTGGTGAAATTGAGCCTTGTATCAGGCTCTGTAGTCAGCACAGAGCATGCTTGAAATTCTCTCCCTCCTTCTCCTTTCCTCCCTCTCATGCACGTGCTCTTACTCCCTGAAATAAAATAAATAAAATCTTAAAAAAATAAAAAAAATAATTAAATTTTAAAAATATGATAAAAACATATTCAGCGGGGTTGGGCAATGTTTCCTGGGGTCAGAGCACCTTAGTTCCGGTCCAGGTTCTTCCAGCAGTATGACTTTGGCCAACTCACTGAAACTCCCTGGGCTTCATTTTGGTTTCCTTTTTTGTGAAGAAATGAGACCGAACTGTATAATTTTTGAGTTTCCTTAGATTTCTAATATTCTTTGCAGAGCAAGAAGAGGAGGTCAGTGATGAACTTTTTCCAGAAGAAAAGTACAAGTATATATACTTTTCACTTCCTGTGGAACAAAATGTTGGTTCCAGAATAAGATAGAAAGAAAAATAGAGCCACTTGACATTTCTTCTAGTCCTCAATTCTACTATTTCTTTATTTGTGTAACCGTCAAAGTTAAATTTGGGGTGGTCTATATGTGTGGCTACTGTGAAACTGAAGTAAGCCAAGTAAAAATGCACTAATTGTCTCCTTTCTTGAGGTCTTGTGTTGGCCTGAGCCCCTTCTGGTGGACCTAGGAGAGCCTGGGGTATCTCTAACAAACATACCACTCATTAAATATTAGCTTATATTTTAGTTTATATTTAAACCCAAGAACACATTCTTAAATCTCACAGTTATTTTTAATTAAACAAATATCTGAGTGGAAAACAGGTAAAGCCTCCCCTTTGACCCAGTAGCCTCAAGCTCTGGGTTGTGTGATATTTCATAACATACCCTAGTCCCTCTTGACTGATGTCATCACTTGAAGTCCCATGTAAAGAGTCCACAATAATCCATATTGGCTGTTCTGGTTTCCAGGCAGAGGATGATGGCGTGCTTTCTCTTGCCACACCCGATGTCATGCCTGATGGATCTCACCAAGACTTAAGAGCCAAGCATCCCCAGACAGCTAACACTAAGTAAAAACCAGGTTTCTTATGAAGAAGCAAACTGGTAAGTATCCGAGAAGGGTTGAATCAAATTCTAGCACCATCATATAGTAAATGCTTAACTCTGTACAGACTAATTTAGCTCTAAAATCTTGGGGTTTTTTTCTCCCCTTTAAAATGGGGTTAATAATACTGCCCCCTTTGTACAGGGTTTTTGAATTTCAATGACATAATAGAGGTGAAGTACACCGTCCTGTGTGGGACATAGGACCACTCAACATATACTTGCTATTTTGTAGTAATTTTGTCTTAAGCAAATTCAAGTTTCTTAAGGGACTCAGTAAAATTTTATAGATGGAAAATTTTGCAGTCAGTGTGCAAACAAAGTAATTCTCTCATCCATTGCCAAATCCAAGGTTGTAAAAATTTACTACTATGCTTTCTTCTAAGAGGTTTATGGTTTTGCTTTTGTATTTAGGTCGTTGGACCATTTTGGTTAATTTTTGTATACAAAATGAGGTAGGTGTCCAACTTCATTCTTTTGCCTGTGGATACCCAGTGGATCCAGGACAGTTTGTGGAAGAGACTGTTTTCTTTCCTATCAAATGATCTTGGCACACCTGTTGAAAATCCACTGCCCATAGATATCTGAGATTATTTCTGGACTCCCAGTTCTATTTCATAGAGTGTATTTTTCCTTATGCCTGTATGACACTATCTTGATTACTGTTGCTATGCAGTAGGTTTTGAAATCGAGGAGTGTGAGTCTTCTAAAGTTCTGCATTTTTACTTTTTTTTTTTTTTTTTTTTTGGCTATTTGGGCTCCTGGGGATTCCACATAAATTTGAGGACCGGCTTTTGCATTTCTGCAAAAAAGGCCATTGGAATTTTGAAAGGGATTGCATTGACTCTGTAAATCACTTTGGATAGTCTGCCATCTTAACAATAACCAGTCCAGAAATGTGTTTGCTTTCTATTCATTTAGGTCTTGTTTCATTTCTTTCAGTAATACTTAGCGGCTTTCAACTCACAGCTCTTCCACCTCCTTCGTTAAATTATGCCTACGTATTTTATATTTTTGGGTGCTGTTGTAAATGGAATTGTTTTATTCATTATCTTTTCAGGTTGTTCGTTGTTGGTATATGAAATCACAAACGATTTTTGGGTGTTGATCTTGTGTCCTACAACTTTGCTGACTTCATTTGTTGCTCTAGAAGTTTTTCTTTGAGTTCTTTGGGATTTTCTGAATATAGGGTCATGTCACTTGTGAATAGAAGTAGTTTTACTTCTTCCTCTCCTATCTGGACACATTTTATCTCTTTTTATTGCCGACCTGCTCTGATTAGAACTTCTAGTACAATGTTGTGTAGCAGGAGTGAAAGTGGGCATCCTTGTCTTGTACTCTATATTAAGAGGAAAACATGCAGTCTTTCACTATTGAGTGTGATGTTAGTTACAGTAAATGCTCTTTATCCTGTTGAGAAAGTTACTTTCCACTACCAGTTTTCTCAGTGGGATTTTTTTTTTTTTTTAACCAGGGCAGGGTGTTAGATTTTGTCAAATATTTTTATGCATCAATGGAGATGATCATGTGTTCCCCCCCCTTTGTTCTATTAATGTAGTGATTTACATCAGTTGCTTCTTAAATATTGAATCACACTTGAATTTCAGGGATGAATTTCTTGATCATGCTGTATAGTATTTTTGTCACATTTGGATTGCTAGCATTTTGTTGAGGAATTTTGCATCTATATTCATAAGGGATATTGGTGTGTGGCTTCCTTTTCTTGTGTTGTGCCCATGCAGCATACTCTTACAGTTTACCAAAAATCCAAGCTGCTTCAGACACTAGAAACAAAATTTTTGTCCAATTGGTATATTATTATGCAAAACCCCAGGAAGGATGACAACCAAGATCTGGTTTCTTGATCACTGTTGTTTCTCAGTGATGATTCTCAAGAAAGATACTGGTTTGTGCAATGAACATCAAGCATTCAACCCTCCTCTCATCTATTGAGTTATGTTCAGAAGAGTTGTACCATGTTGTCAAGTGCTTCTCAAACTTTAGTGCACATACAGCTCACCTAGATGTGCCATAAAACTTAGGATTCTGTCCATTTGTCATAAAGGCATACTCTTAGGCTCTGCATTTCTTATAACCTCTCAGGGGATACTGTGGCTGGTGGTCTACAGACCACACTTGGAGCAGTAAGTCTGCAGCCATGGGTTAGGTGGGGGTGAACTCATGCTTGCTTTGATTACTAATTACCTGTAAACAAAATCCTCCCATCATGAAGGTAGCCATGCTAAAGCAAAAATTCTTCAGAGGGTGCTCCAGGACTATGCCTGTGTAAGAAGAGCAAGGATTTTGTAATGTGGTATACTTGTGATATTCACATGAACTAAGCCATTGGTCTGTGCAGTACAATTTGTTTCTTCTATCCCATTGACAGCAAACACGATCAGGCCATAGCAGCACTGTGCAGCTGACGAAGCTTTCCTACAGCATGTCTAGCTTCTGCTTCTGGTGGTCTATTTTGGAAAATCAAGGCCCCTCCCTGATCTCATGGGGCTCAATGCTTCCTGCTGCTACTTCCTGCTCATGTCTCAACATTGGGTTGAATCTGTTACAAGTCAGTTGCATTCACTCCAATGTCCACTTTTTGGTAGGAGCTAATCAGGTTGACTCATGGTGACACTGGTAAGGGGCAGGCTCATATGCAAGTCCTGAGAACCCTGAGCATGAGTAGGGGAGGGATTTGTGCTTAGCAGCTGTCCTGGCATGTTTCCCTTCACATCCTTTCTCTGTTCTCTCCCTTCTAGTTCCTGCCCAAGCACAGGTGGGGGCCACCATGCCTCCCTCCTCTTCCAGAGTAATCTTTTCTTCCATCCCAGTTGTAGTTTGTGTTTATCAGGAGCTTCACTTACTGTAACTAGTTTTGGATAACACTTCTGTCACTTCCTTTATCCCAAGGTTATGTCCTGAAAAGGGTACCACAACCTTTCATATTATTTCTATGTTTTGTAGAAAAATATCGACTAAAAAGTAGAATGCCAGAATGTGTTTTCCTCTTGAACAGATCATTACAAGCCTATCCCTGGGTGACAGGACAGTGATGAGCAACTTTGGGTTTGAATGCTAAAATGTGGGCAGGAATTCCTTGGGAGGAAGGTATAGGAGAAGACAAATCAACACCATCTGGGCACATTAGAGCCACAGTCTTCAAAATATGGAGCTCATGTAAACTTAAACATTTTTTGGAAAAATTTTGTACTCTCTTGAACTTTTTAAACTTGATGTGCAAAAAAACCCCTATAAGTTTAAGTAGTTGCAAAGAAATAATTTTTATGTACTGTCAGTATTGATAAAGTTGTTATATCATTGTTTTTAATATATCCAGTTAAATACATAATGAATGATATCCACCCCATCACCCATTTAAAAATAAACAAAAAAGATTATTTTTTCTTTTTAAAGATTTAATTTGAGAACAAGCTTTTCTTAATGGTTAGAAATTTTACATCAATTCTTTGAGCTCACTTTCCTATTCCACTTCCTCCACAAAAATGCATTTTAATGTAATGTGTATTTAGGCTTGGAAAATCTCCCATTGACCGCCCTCTTGTGTTTCTCTCCCAAAATTTGTTTATAAATGAAACAAAAAATATAAACAAAATAGAAATATGTATATAAGTGAAATTTAATGATTTAAAAATATTTATAACTCCATTAAATAAGGCTCCAAATAGAAAAATATCAAACTTTTAATTACTGGTTTACTATTCACCTAAAAACCAGAAATTTATCCCATTATGAGACTCTCAAAGCAACATTTTACTGGAAATGCACACTTACATGAGATGGATGGGACATGATTTACTTATTTTACTATTAGCACACATAGCACAGCTAAACTGAGCTGAATTTCACTGTTATTTCTGTGCTAATGTCTCATTTTTAATGGATGCTGACTGATATTGAGAAATTTTGTTCACACAAATTAGATGGGGCTATAAGGACAATGCTTATATCAATGTTACTCAATTTAAAATATAACTCTTTCTGAGTGATATGTCCCAATTAACAAGGTCATCAATCATCAAAAATTATTTGATGGATAGACAACTGTTTAGTTCTTCCTTCAATTTTGTAGGAAATGAACTAAAAATCACTAGATTGGCAAAATTATTCATTATCTAATTATTACAGTGATATCTTTTCTGAACCACTGCCAAGTCTTTGGGATTTACCTTCATTTGGTACCCTGGATTGTTTCACACCTGAGGCCAATACACTATTGAAAATAGGAAGGGTCTTAGTGAAAGGGTGAGGGAATGAGGAGGACCCCTTGACCCTGCTCCCCTCAAGGCAATCAGTTGTAGGAATTAGTTGTAGGAAGCCGAAGACTGGAAATTGATGCTTAGTGCTGACATGCCCCCTTGGAAAGTATACCAATGTCTCCAGTAGGCTTGTTTACTAGTCTGGAAGTCTCCACTGGGCTGGAGAAAGCTGCTGTGTTGCACCTCAGCTGGTGACCCAGACCCAGCAGACACTCCTGTCCTTCTCAATTCTCTGCGTTTTCTGAGAATGACCCTCACACTCACTGTGACCCCGTCCTCTGCAGTCTCTTCTTGGCTCTCTTAGATAACCTCCCCAAAAGAGTGCAGCACCCAATGAGTTATTTAAACTTCCTGGAAGTGTGCTTCAGTTATATAGTTCCATTGTTATTTCTAAGTTGTGTGCTTGGAAGTGCACAAGAACTCTAGGGATAGAGAACCAGGGGAAGAAAGATCAGCTCTAGCACTCATAAGAAACCCTGATCTAAATTAGGCCTTGGGCCAATCTGCCTTAAGCTGAGAGGACAGAGAAAACATTTTTTTAAGAAAGTCTAGTTATTTAAAAATAGTTGTCACCTTTCAAGAAGCCTTGGTCATTTTCTGTAAGAACTGATGACTTCATCCAATCTTGTGGCTAACTTGCAGCCACATGTAATTAAATTCTGTCTTGCCATGTTTCTGCTGCAAGATAATGCGATGCTTCTTTTCCTGCTAAGCTGCTGTGGGAGGGGGAGGCCAGGAGAAAATAGCCACCACGTGTGGCTGTGGAGGTTCAGGAACCTTCCACTGTTACACTTCCCTTGTCTGCAGGAACAGTGATGTACTCCTCTGAGGAAAAGGGGAGCTCTTATTTCACCTGTGTTCCCATTTAATTTGCATAACCATCTGTGAAGGTGATGTTACGCTCCCCACTTAATAGATAAGGAAACCAGGTCTCAGAGAGGTTATGACTTGGTCATTGTCATTCACTAGTGGAGGGGCAAAACCAAGACTGCTGGTTGGGTCTGTCTTATTACTGGGGCTATGCTCTTACTAAGAGGGATGGGGGCACCTTAGGTAAAAAACATCTCCCTAGCTGTGGTCACTGCCCTGGATGGGGGTGTGGGAATCCATCATGGTAGATGACTGTGGTCTTCAGAAATGCCTAGCAGATGTGTGTCTAGAGCAGTGTTTCCCAACCATTTCTGCACCACAGCCTGTAGAGAAGAGGAAAGCAGGCATTTGGGTTACACAGAAGCATTCCAAGCTAGAGGCAAAAGGCCAAACATCCTCCCAGCTGCTGAAGGCAGCACATTTCTGACCCATCTAGAGCACGGCTGTCCGACCCACAGTGCACAAGTGCAACTCAGACGCTGTCCTTGAGGACCAGCCACCTTGGCAGTGGGGTCTCTGTGGAGCTGCATTCCTTCATAGGATAAGCAATAGATGATCCCTTTTTGAATTCATGGTCACAGCCTTGTGTTCTCAGAGCACTGGCGATTTTGAATGGTAGGGTGGAAGAAAACAGGAGGACACATGTTTCTTGGGCCACTGTAATACCTCTTGTCCCTGGGGGAGGACAGGTGGCCCAAGACCACTCACAGATCATAGAGTTGCTCACTGTCTTTCTCCTTTCCTTTTAACTGATTGGCAATTCAATCAATTGAAAGAAAAGGAGAGTGCTGTTTTGAATAAAGTGAGAAGAAATAATACAGTGTGGAGTTGATGATTCTCACTTTAGACTCAAATGATTCCTAAGGGAGTAGAGAATACATAGGTATATGTATGTATATGTGTAGGTATATGCGCACACACACATACGATAGAGAGACAGAGATAGAGAGATAAGAGAGAATATACAGGTGTATATTCTCAGCAGATGTGTGTAAGCAGGCTCCAGGTATTTATGCAAATGAGAATACATCAGAGTATCTTGAGGCATGATGAAATTTGTTTTTGGTTCTAACTATTATCTTGAAAATTCTTTTGTAGGGAAACCTTAAAGCAGTGAGGGATGGATCCTTTGTAGCCAGGGTCTGATCAAGCAGAGGGAAGATGGAACTACCTAGGTAGGCTTTGTTCAGAGATAATATGTCCATCCCTGCTCAGTTTGCCTGGATGAACTACTTGCAGAAGACTAGAAATAAAACTCCAGGAAGAATGCTCACACCAGGCCTCTTGGGCGTAGGAAAGACATCCAAAGACATTGGTGATGGGTCTCCCAAATCTGGCAGCGGGGCCGGGGGGGGGGCGGGGAACAGAAGAGACATAAAAATTCCTCCTGTGGTGGGAATGCAAGCTAGTGCAGTCACTCTGGAAAACAGCATGGAGTTTCCTCAAAAAGTTGAAAATAGAGCTACCCTACGACCCAGCAGTCGCACTACTGGATATTTACCCTAAAGATAAAAATGTAGTCATCTGAAGGGGCACATGCACCCAAATGTTTATAGCAGCAATGTCCACAATAGCCAAACTATGGAAAGAAGCCAGATATCCATCAACAAATGAGTAGATAAATAAGATGTGGTATATATACACAATGGAATACTATGCAGCTATCAAAAGAAATGAAATCTTGCCATTTGCAATGACATGGATGGAACTAGAGGGTATTATGTTGAGCAAAGTAAGTCAATCAGAGAAAGACAATTATCATATGATTTCCCTGATATGAGGAATTTGAGAGGCAAGGTGGGGGACTTAGGAGGTAGGGAAGGAAGAAATGAAACAAGATGGGGTCAGGAAGGAGACAAGCCATAAGAGACTCTTAATCTCACAAAACAAACTGAAAGTTGCTGGGGGAGGGTGTATGAAGAGGATGGTTGGGTTATGGACATTGGGGAGGGTATGTGCTCTGGTGAGTGCTGTGAAATGCACAAGCCTGACGATTCATAGATCTGTACCCTGGGGCGAATAATACATTACATGTTAATAAAAATAATAAAAAAATTCCTCTTGGATACTTAAGAAAAAATCAAACTTACTTTGAATTAGAAATATAAGTAAATATTTTTAAAAATCCCATTCACAAGCAGGAAAAACAATAACTTATTTACCATGTAGGTTTAGAAATACCTCTGTCAAACAAAGGAAATCAAAAGACAGAATGCGTTCTTTGCCTTTAAAAATCCCCCGATTATACTGTACACCTGAAACTAATAAAACACTATATGTTAGTTGTACTTCAATTTAAAAAGATCAAAGATTAAAATAAGGGTCATTTAAACAAAATTTTCTTATTGCTCAAATCCAGGCAAACTCCTTTGCAATAAAGTTTGTATGGATTCTCAGACTCCACCCTAGATTTACTGAATCAGATCCTCTTGGGATGAGACCCTGAAATCTGCATTTTAAAAGCTCTCTGGGCAATTCTGATGTGTCATGCTCAGTACTTGGGAATGTTCTAGCCAAGGAAAGATGTCTGTGCATTGTGACTCAGATGAGCTAATTATCGGCTTATGAAGAGCATTGGTATTTTTATGAGCACTCTAGAGAAGTGTGGAGTGGGGGAGGAGAGATGATGTTGATTCCAGGCAAGCTTGAATTCTGTTGGTTTGCATTTGGTTGCATCTGTGAAATTCTGGCCTAACATTCTGACATGAAAGGCTGTAGTGTAAGTACCACTCAACTCCATGTCCTACCTGGCCTCCATGTCCCAGAGAACACACCTCAGTTTCCATTTTAGTCTGATCCCTTCATCACTGAACTAAAGGCATCCAAAGGCTCAAGAGCCGCCTCTAAACCAAAGCTCCACATTCATGGTTTATATGGTTCCCTCCACACTCCTGGTTGGTAGACTTTTGACTCTTTCTTTCCCCTCTCTGTCTCCTCCCGAGCTTGGGAACTTCATCTTGGCTGCTGCAAGGGACAGAAAGAGTTATGCATGTCTGAAAGGGGTACAAAATGCTTTTCTACCTCAAGCATGAGTGCTGGTCTGCCTCCTTTCGGCTTTTCAATATCTCAAACAGATTTCCTTCCATCTTTGTTATTCAACTTATTTGCATACTAATTTGGCTTGTTTCTATTCAAATCATCATGGCCTTCTAGATAATTCTCAGGAAATTTTCCCTGAAGAATTTGGCAGTGAGTGGCCAGAACATTGGGGCCATCCATGAGATGATTCCTAGCCTGTGTTTTAGGCTCTTTGGAAAACAGAGATACCCAATTAACTTGAATAATGAGGGCTATGGGAAGGAGAATGTATAAATAAGAAATCTCATGGAAATGGGAAAATATTTTCAAACTGGAGAGGCACTGAGGATGCAATAGGACAAGGTCTTATTGCTCCCTGGCAGTCCAAATCTATGATTCTAGAATTTTGCACCATCAAATATGCTGACTCAGCTACTCTCTATTTGACACAAAATCAAACATTCCAAGAAAGAGGATCTAGTTAAGTTGGCCTTTGTGCTAGGTCACCTCAGTCTGCTGGCCAGACTACAGATCGGCTACCTTTGAGCTAAGTGCCCACCTGTGGTCTAATCAGCTATAGCTGGGGAGTGCTGGATGGGGGTGAATAGGATATCACAGGAAGCGTGGCCACCATTATAGGATGGGTTTCCAAGAAACCAACCCTGAGGATTAGTGTGAAAATCATTGATCAGAAAGTGTTCTCCTGGAAAAACTAGTAGGGAAATGAGGAAGTGGGATCTGGATATCTAGATGGGAAGTCAGGGGAAGCAGGAGTATCAAGTATTGGTATCAAGCCAAATCCCAGGAGGGTAGGTTTGGTTTAACCCCAGAGGGGGAGCTCTGGAGACAGGGTGGGTCACTTCTCAGAGTTGTCCCAATGAGGGCAAGGTAACTGGGGTATTTATAACCCTGAACTCATTTATCTTTGGGCAAGGGTTGGCTCAAGGCACAAATTCCTAGACATTTCCAGCTTTTCTTAAGTTGGCAAAGTAGATGCTGTTAGCCAAAGGCAGTCCTTCTTCAAGGAGACGTAGAGTCCACTGTTACAGGGGAAAGCACACTAACAGGCTGTGCTTAAGAAATGGTCAAAGCAGGAGTGCCTGGGTGACTCAGTTGGTTAAGCATCCACTTCCCACTCAGGTCATGATCTCAGGGTCCTGGGATCGAGTCTCACATTGGGCTCTCTGCTCAGGGGGGGAGTCTGCTTCTCCCTCTGCCCCTCCCCACTGCTCATGCTTTCTTTCATGTGCTCTCTTTCTCAAATAAAGAAATAAAATCTAAAAAAAAAAAAAAAAATGGTCAAAGCATGTGAGGGAATGTGGACTGTAGCACTAATAGCATCTGCTATAGCCAGCTCCGTTTTTATTTCCACAACCTCTCCTCAGTTTAAAGAGCTACATGATATTCCATGTTACCTATACACTAACCTTTTAGGAATCTCTGGCTGGAAGTCCTCTTTTGGGGACTCTCACCACACTGGATCCTGCCCCATGGGGCTTTCCCATGTCCTAGACAGTAATTTCTTTAAAGATGGGAACAGGGACCCACTTACAGCCATACAAACATTAAACCACTTGCTCTCTAGGAAAAAGGTATTCATATATACACACACAACTTTATTATATGTTTTAATGATATAAAGGATAGCACACAATTTGTAAATAATAATAAGCCATACAATATTCTGTGTTGTAAGTTCCACATAGCCAATTGATTTTCACAGAGTGCTTTTATTGATTTTTGCTAAACTCTTCTATCTCTGGCCAACCTTTAGTCGCAGTTGATGAACAAGGGGAGTTCCAGCCTGAATGCTTTCTGATACATCCTTTTATGTTAACAGGTAAGACAAAAATGAAGATGTGTGTTGGAACTTCACTCAACAGCATGAATGACTTCCAAAATGATTCTTGTGACTAAGGTTGGAGACACATTATTTCTGTCCTCATAGGACTCATAGTCTCATGGGAGAGAAGATATATAAAGACCTATGACAATGGGATAGTGACTCTGATGGAAACAGAAGGAAAGGGAGCCCCATGGGAGCCTATCGCTTCCCACTTGATCAGGAGGGCACAGCGAAAATGTAATGCTGGGCATGTCATTTAACCTCTAGGATCACAGTTCTTCACCTGCTAAACAAGGGAGCTAGAAGATGGTATTTAAACTTGGCTGAGTCTATGTACCTTTGGATCTCTGGATGTACTCCCAACAAGACGTGCCCTGCAATATTATGCTATGAGAAAGTCTATTCAGTTAAAAAAGCTGATGGTGATACACACCCTACAAATAGCTTAGTAACAAAAGCAAAACATAACAGTGACAGCTGATATCACCTTACTAGGATTGTAAACGATAAAATTCTCAACGGATGCATCATACGCTCAATCAAGTTTCCCAATCAGTCCTCTGTGAAGCACTCTTCTGTAAATGAGTGTTGTATTCTGTACATTAAGTCAACATGGATCCTATTCCCAGTTATAGGTTAACATTGCTGTTTCCAAAAGTACTGATAATCAGCACGGCACTCAAGGAAAATACAGCCATTGACATGGATGTCACAAATTTGAATGAAATGATGCGCATCTGTTTCTGAGTAATTTCTGAGAACCAATGATAAAGAATACATTTTAAGGGGTGCCTGGGTGGCTCAGTGGGTTAAGCCGCTGCCTTCGGCTCAGGTCATGATCTCAGGGTCCTGGGATCGAGTCCCACATCGGGCTCTCTGCTCAGCAGGGAGCCTGCTTCCTCCTCTCTCTCTCTGCTTGCCTCTCTGCCTACTTGTGATCTCTCTCTCTGTCAAATAAATAAATAAATAAAAATCTTTTAAAAAAAAGAATACATTTTAAGAATTTACGTTATTCTCGAATTTTAGACTGCAATTTAGAGCTTACATTATTCTATAATTTAGAGTCTCACATTTTTACAATGCAATATTTCCAGTTTCCCCATATAAATTGTCATAAAACAGAATTATGGAATAAAAAGGCCTTAGAAAGAGTGGGCAGATTAGAGAGAGCTGACTATAAAGGCAATGTTTTCTATTTTATTTTCCTAAACCTTTTCCCTCTACTCCCCCTACACTCATACTCCCATATCCCTATTTTACCTCTCCTGTTCTGTCTTTCTTTCATCAGTTTTCGAGAGCTACCCTTTGACTCCTCTTTCCCATTCCCCACACTCCTAGCAGGATACTTAGATGGTGAGCTTCTAAGGAGCTTCTAAGGATACTTAGATTCTCCCTTCTAGGTGGTATCAAAATTATTTTGCCAGCCTTATTAAAGGTGTGATCCTAGAAAAGCTGACTTTAATGCCTCCCAGCAGGGAACCTGTGCCCCGGGTAATCCTTCAAAGCTACTTCTTTGTGGTTGGTCTTGTGTTTCTGATACATGACTTACTTTAAGCTTATTTCTTTATCATATAGAGGCAAAGAGCATAGAAATTAAAGCCAGACAGACACGGATTCAGAGTATGGCTCTCCTTCTTGTTGTCTGTGTGGCCTTGGGCAAGCCACCCAACATCTCCAAACCTACGTTGCTTCATCTAGAAAACAGAAATAAAAATAATCTATGCCTTACTGCTAGTAAGAGAAATGAATGAGTTTATGAATGTAAAGCCCTACCTAGCATAAGATAAGGTATATGGCACAGAGTGAGAAGTCATTAAATATTAACTATGATTATTACTGCAGCCCAGTAGTGGGGTGTATGTGTGTGTGTGTACAAGGCACACTGTCTAGGGAGTGAGGCCAAAACATTAGTAAATGAATATAGCATCAAGTGGATTCTACCATACTTGCCACACAAACTAACAAGGTAGAGAAGAAAAGATTAGTTCTGATGAGCAAAATATGTAATGTTTTGGAGGTAGCATTTCTCCTTAGCATCAAACAATGAGTAGCACGTATATAGGCAAAGATGGGAAGAAGGGAGCTCTGGATTGAGGGGACAGTCTGAGCACATCATCAATGCAGAAAAATTACGGGGTGTTCTTGGAGGCCCACTTGGAGAAGGGGAAGCTGGGGCAGAGGTGTGCTCACCTATGTTTGGGGTCGTGGAGGGGAGAGGGAGGGTTGGAGAGCTCCCCCATATTCCTTCTTTCCCAACTTGGTGCTGTTTTAGGGCAGGAACCTTGTGTTATTTGTTCCCTGCTATTCAGTGCCTGGCACATGGTAGCAGGCACTTACTAAGTAATGGTTGAATGAATGAAGGAGAGATTTCTAGCCTCTGCTTTTATCACAGGAGAGGGACAAAGAGGCATCAATGTTTTACTTTAAACATTGGGTCCCTGTTTCACATAAAGAGATTTTGCTGAAGATTATGGAACATAATTTGGACAGGCAAGGTGTTTGTCAATTCCAAGAATGTCACCCTGGAAGGTGGTAGCAACAGGCTGTCCTGCACAGAGCATGTCAAACCAGGCTGGGACACTGGGTCAGAGATGTAGACATGGGAGCTAACAACACAGGTACAGAATTTGACTCCTTGGACTCTGCACAAGAAAAATCTATGCAGAGGTCATGATCATATCCCAGTTATTAGGGACTTGACAGCGTAAGGAAGAGAGGTAGAGGTCAATGACTTGATGATGCAGGAAAGCTTCATGCCTTAATTCAGTAACAACAATGGTTGGAGTATGTGGGGAGATGGAGGGGAAGTTCTCTAGGGAGTAAGAGAAGTGAAAGATGCTGGAGAGTTAAAGGAAATATTTGAGTTATCTGAATGGCGGGATGCAATGTGGTTCTGAGTGAGCATTAATGGGAAAATCCCCTTTGTCTAAGGATGAAGACATAAGTGAGAGAAGAGATGGGAGGTAGTTAGGTGTGGAGGAGAGACAGGATAGTGAGGCGTGGAGGGGGAGAAGGGGTGGTCAGGTGTGGAGGGGGGATGGGATGGTCAGGTATGAAGGGGGAAACAAGGTAGTCAGCTACAGAGGATGATGACTTGGTCTTCATATAGCTGGAGGCTAAGTGTTCCACTCACCATGAGTCTTGGGCATTTAGGGTTGAAATGGGAGTCTTAGAAGGGTTGGTCCTTTGTGAACTTAGAAGATGCTAGAGCTCAGCAAGGAGATTTCTGGGGAGTATCATCAAAGCTTAGACTTGGATGCTGAAAGGTTAGGCTTAGAATGTGAATGGCATTGCTGTGTTGTGAGCAGCACACTTCTAGTCTGGGAGGAGGCATGGAGGAAGCAGGCTGTGTGCATGAGTCCACCCTGCGAATGGAGCTGGAGGGAGGGGGGTGGGGGCCAAAGACGATAGGGCTACGCTGGTTTCTCATGAGGAAGACAAAGTGGGAAGGGGCTGACAGCATCCTGAATAAGGACTGATGGAAGCCCCACAGAGATTGGAGCCGGAGGTTTGGTGAAATAGGGCAGGGCAATGAAAATATAGCACATACAAATTATAATAAGAGAGGCAAACTCTGTTTTGTGGCTTCTTTACTTCCAAACACTTGATGATCTTCTATCCCATCAGTCATCACAGATTTGCTCCTTTATTTAACAAATATAGATCATGCCCCTGACTTGCAGCAGATACAGAGATGGAGAGAAACAGACTCGTCCCTGAACTCATGAAGCTACTGACAACTGTGAGGTTGATTAGCAGAGTGCACACTGCTTTGCTATATTCTCTTTATAAAGAGGGACAAATAAGCATCATAGGAGCTCTCCAATGTAAAATAAAGCTGACGGGGGTGGGGGACAACTAACCTCTTCATTCTGTCAAAGACTTGATGATCATGTAAAAAATTTAAGGGGAGGGCATCTGGATTATTTTTTTAAATCATGAAATTCTTTCTGTGGAGACCCAGAGCTGACCAATGTAACCAGAAATTTTGATCAGAAAGTTTTAAAATTTCACTGGCTCTATGGGTCATTCGAAGGACCAAATTGTGCTATAATTTCATCTATTTATTTGTAGATAGGACATTGAATGAATTTGATATTCAGTAAGCAGTGATATTGGGCATTTTGACATGTGCCAAGCACAAAGACACACAAGTATGTCATCTCTAACAGGCAGTTAAATTTGTTCTAGGACTGTTGAAGACCTTTTGGCTGGTAGCATTTTCAGGTAGGGCTCCCTGCCACCCCAGTCAAAGCATAGCTGACATACAGTGTTATGTTAGTTTTAGGTGTATAACATGGCAAATGGACAATTCTATATATTATGCAATGCTCACCATGTGAAGCATAGATACCATCTGTCATCTCTACCAAGTTACTACTATACAAAGCATATATATTGTCTATGCTGTACTTTACACTCCTGTGACTCATTTATTTTGGATCTGGAAGATTGTACCTCTGAATCCCCTTCACATATTTTACCCATTTCCCTACCCCCTCTCTTCTGGTAACCACCAGTCTGTTCTCTGCATTTATGAGTCTGTTTCTGGTTTTGTTGGTTTGGAAATAAGTCAGACGGAGAAAGACAAATGCCATATGATTTCACTTACATGTGAAATCTAAAAACCAAAACAAATGAACCAGTACCATTTTAGACCCATGGTAGCATTTACCAAGTCTACAGCCTACTACCCCATCCAGAATTCTGAGAATTAATACAAAATATACACTGTGCTTGAGAAGAAGGAATTTTAAAAAAGGTATCTGAAGGTAAAATGTTTGCGAGGCCAGAAATAGAGAGTTGCTGGTAAGGAGCATAGGAGAACAGAAGGACTGGGTTGGGGAGCCCTGGTGCCCTGGTGGGATCTGTGAGCCTAAACTTGGCCTGTTTAGTCCTGTGGCCAGGCTAAAGAGCAGCTTCTGATCATCGGATATTGTCTGCGGTTTTCCAGCGTGGGGAAAATATTCTGGGCTTGTCTCCATTGCTGAGGTGCCATGTTGCTTAAAATAAACTCTTGTGGTGGCACCCCATCCCTGCTTTTCTAGTTCAGGTTCCTATGAGTTAAGTTAATGTGAGTTAGCCTCTAATAAACTTGGAAAGGAGACGGAAACACTTTTCTGCATTGACAAAGCTGAGGTTCCTAACCTTTAGTCACATCACAAAGGTCTACTAGGGGCCAATCTGATGGTGCTTTATCCTGCTATCACCCTTTGGTGGAGTGTCACACAGGGGTTCCCAGACCACCCAAGACTGATCAACTGAGGGCTGTATTTTCTTTAGCGCTAAGAGTAACTCCATGGTCTCCCTGTTCACCCATTAAGACTGTTGTCTTGTGGAAAGAGTACCTTGAAGCCAGACAGATCTAAATTTTAGTAGTGGTTCTGCCACTTTCTGTTTGGGTGACCTTGCCTATGCCAGTTAACTTCTCCAAACTTGCATTTTTTCCCGTGTAAATCATAAATTCCTACCACACGGTTGTGAGGAAATTGCAAGGGTGAACAGTGATGTGTGGGAGACAGGTGACCCAGTCCCCGGATGAACTAGTGGAGGCCTCTGTTTACGGAAATATTTGCCAAAGAGAGAGAGTGAGGGAAACCCCAAATCTTTTCTTTAGAGTGAGGAAGGAGGGGAGGGTCACTAGACAATGCCACCATGGGAGAAGTCCAGCTGGGCAGAAGACAGGTGTAGATGTGGAGGCTTGCCTGCTGTCCTGCACCTAGAATGGGCCACCAAGCCCTCTGCCACTGAAGTTCCCATTCAGGTGCCGCAGGAGAGGCGGGGTATCACCGTGGCCCCTCCCTTGGGTTGCACTCCCCCCCCGCCCCACCCCCCCTCCGACCCAGCCCCCCCTCCGCGATCAAGCAGGTCTCCCCCGCAGCCGTGGTTACTAGACGCGAGAGCGTCCATGGCAACCGCCTGCCGCGGGGTTTCCCTCCGTTCCTCCCACTCCCGCCTCCCGCCTCCCACCGGCCAATGGGCTCCCGGCGAGCCGGCAGGGGGGGGCGTTGAGTGGTCCACGGGCGCTGACGTCACAGGTGGGGAAGGCGGGGCCAGGACCGGAGGGTCGGGGTCCCAGCCACCGAGGGCGGTAGGTGGGGGACTGCCACTCTTCCCGCTCACCGCCCCTTCCCCGCCCCTCGCCCGCAGCCGCTGACAGGTGAGTGGTCTGGTCGGCTCCTGCCTGCCGCTGAGACGACCCCTGGCAGCGTCCCCTTCCCCAGTGAAGCCCCAACGTCTGACCTCAGAATTCGGGGTGAAGTCGTGGTAACCCTGGAATTCCTCTCCCCAGTCTGCACTTCCCTGCCCCCACCCTTCAAAATAGGGACCGCACAGACCCACGGGCACCTGCTACCCACCGTCCCCCTCCCCCCCGCCCCATGCCTGATGCTTGTGGTCAAGGACTGAGAAGTTATTTCCAAACGCGGAACCAGCAAAGGGACGTCCGACCCCCGACCCTGTGCTCACTCGTGCAATTTCTCATATCTGTGAGCGGTGCTGTGCTTTGCCGGCGCAGCGCTGGTCCGGCCTCCTCCGCTAGGTTTTCAAGGGCCGCCCAGGGGAGGGCCGTCCCACCGCCTGGCTGTTCCGGGGGATTCCTGAGATTCTGATCAGGGCAGGTGCTCCCTCTTGGCCTGAGGCCAGTTCTCTTCTGCTCTGACCCTGAAGCTCTTAACTTGTGTTTGGACCTTTTAGACCAAACCCCTTTATGTTTCCTCCCTGGATGCTTATGATGGTGTAGATAAATATTTCAGAAACGCATAATATTACTTGTTTGGCCACCGTGAAAACAAGCGAGCAAATTGTTGCACTAATAGACAAAGTGTTCCGAGGGTTCTGATAAAATATTCTACTTTTTTTTTTAATTAAGATTTTATTTTCTTATTTGACAGAGATTACAAGTAGGCAGAGAGGCAGGCAGAGAGAGAGAGAGGGAAGCAGGCTCCCCGTTTAGCAGAGAGCCTGATGTGGGGCTCGATCCCAGGACTCTGAGATCATGACCTGAGCCAAGGCAGAGAGGCTTAACCCACTGAGCCACCCAGGCCCCCCGCCCCACTCTTTTCTTTTTAAAGTGAAATATTTTCCGCAATAAGTAAGAGTGTTCAAGCATCCATGCTTCACTTAAATAAACAAGCTAACAACTTTACAGTCGTGGATGAGACCTCCCTCCTATGCATCCCTTGGGAATCCCATTCCCCTTCTTTCCCAGCAATACCCACCTACCAGAACTGGCTGTTTACTTACATTCTGTATATTCGTAGACCGTTTCTACTTACGTATTTGTTCAAAAACGAATATACAGTGTTGTTTTCAAAGTTTATATAATGGGGTCGTGCTCTAGGTCATTCATTTTAACTGCTGTGTGATAATGATTGTATGAACTTAACACAAATGATGTATGCCTACTCCTCTTGATAGACTTTTAGACTGTTTCCTTTTAAAAACCGTTAGAAACATTCTTGTACATTCTTCTCCATTCTTTGGTACATACTTGAGTTTCTCTAGCTATATCAAAAGGTTGCATTGCTGAGACATAGGGAATGTGCTTTTTCAGCTTTTTTTGTTAGATGCTGCCACATAGATCTTCAATATATGTTAATTTATATTTCCAGTCTCAGTGAAGAGGGTTCTATATTATACATTTTTTTTGGAAAGAAGGAATTAACTTAATAACCCAAAATATAAGATGTTGCCATGCTATTGTCTTCTAATCAGTCTTTCTGAATGACTTCTAAGATGGCTGGCTGGAGCTTCTTATTTATTTATTTACTTATTTATTCATATTTAATATATGCATAAAGATAAATTGCTTAAATGTTAAAATCTGATATAATTTTAAAAAAATCATCTGCTTGTTAATGTACTGGGGGCAGTGTTTTATTTTTGCCCCAGTTTGGAACTGTGAGTAATTTGGTGGATATAACCAGAAGAGCTAAGGGGGTTTGTATGTGATCATTTAAGCCTATCCTGGTCACTTATCTGAGGCAGAATGTGGAGAAATTAATGGAAATTTGTTCCTGTCATGTCTTCTGCACAAAATGATCCACAGGTTTTTATACCTTAAAATATTTATGATTTTAAAGCCTTGCCTAAATATGCTAATAAAATATGTTTATCCTACTTGAGGTCATCTTCTGGTTTATAAGTAAGGCTTCCCAGTACCTACAGTCTTTGTGTTATTGATTATATTTTTAGCATGTTAATATTTATAGAAGACAATTATAGCATTTTTTTCCCAGTAGGTAAGTAACTATTGACTCCACATTAAATAAATACACTGTATTTGACTTCATTTCTTAAAATGTTTTTTGGTTCATGCCGAAAGTATAATAGAAAAACAATTGCATAATTTAGGGTATGAATTTTTCCACAGCTATTTTCAGTCATTTTTCCAAAGAATTTGTTCAGTTTGCTTGCAAATAGGAGACATTTATAGCATCAGTTAATGATCTTAGTATGTGCTTCCTGAGCCCTGTTAAGATGTGACTGAGTTAGAATTTAGAGAATGATTTAAATGTTGTAAAAGTCACATCATCAAAGTAAGCCATAGGTTTTTAAAAAAACTCCTCAAAACTTTGGTAGAATTCGTGAACAGACCCATTTAGGCCTGAAGTTTTCTTTGAGGGAAGATTTTAAACTAGAGACTTAGCTCCTTTAAGTACTACAGGGCTACTCAAGTCATCAGTTTCTTCTTTAGTAAATTTTGGGTGTTTGTCTTTTTAAAGAATTTTGTATATTTCATCTCTGTTGTCAAATTTCTTGGTGTAAAGTTGTTAGTAACATTGTTTTTATTAGCTGTTTAATGTTTGCCGGGGGGTCTGTGTCAATATCTCTTTTTCTTTCCTGATATTAGTAAGATATCTCCTCTCTTTTTATCTTGATCAGTCTGGTGAGAGGTCTATCAGTTTTATTGTTAGAGTCTCGCTGCTCCCCCCCCCATTTGTCCATTTTCTATTTCATTGACTTTTCTCTTTTTATTATTTATTTCCTTCTACTTTGCCCTTACTTTGCTCTCCCCCCACCCCCAATGCCCCACACCTTGCCATCAAGAATAAAGTGGAGATCATTGATTTTATTTTATTAAAAAAAATTTTAAAATATTTTATTTATTTATTTGAGAGAGAGAGAGAGCAGAATGACACAGAGAGAATGAGCAGGGTTGGAAGGGCAGAGAGAGATGGAAAATCAGGCTCCTTGCTGAGCAAGGATGTGGGACTTGATCCCAGGATCCTGGGGTGATGACCTTAGCTGAAGGCAGATGCTTAACCAACTGAGCATCCCAGGTGTCCCAAGATCATTGATTTTAGCTAATTTTCTAGTGTAAGCATCGAAAGCTATACACTTCTGCCTAAACACTATTTTAGCTGCATCTTACAATTTTGATATGCTCTGTTTTTATTCTCATTCGGTTCCAAATGTTTTCTAATTTTTCTTCATTGACTTAGAGGATATTTAGAAGTATGTTGTTTAGAGGTGCATGGGTGGCTCAGTCAGTTGAGCATTCTGCTCCTTTTTTTTTCTTTTAAGATTTTACTTATTTATTTGACAGCGAGAGAGAGAGAACACAAACTGGTAGAGTGAGAGAGGGAGAAACAGGCTTCCCATTGAGCAGGGAGCCCGATGTGGGGCTCCATCCCAGGACCCTGAGATCATGACCTGAGCTGAAGGCAGATGCTTAACCACTGAGCCACCCAGGCACCCCTAGCATTCTACTCCTGATGTTGGCTCAGATTTTGATCTCAGGATAATGGGTTCAAGCCCCACATTGGGCTCCATGCTGGGTGTGGAGCTACTTAGAAAAAAGTGTGCTGTTTAATTTCTTGCTATTTGAGAATTTTCCAAATATCTTTCTATTTTTGATTTCTAATTTAGTTTGATATAGTCAGTGAACATATTCTGTATCATTTCAGTATTTTATGTTTATTGAGAACTTGTTTAAGGGTCAGTATATGGTTTACCTTGTTAAACATTCTCTGTGTAGTTGGAAATTGTATGTAATTGCTGTTTAAAAATATTTTTCTTTCAGTTTTATTGAGATAAATTAACATGTAACGTGTATGAGTTTAAGATGTACAGCATAATATCTTACATATATTGTGAAATGGCTACCGCAATAAGTTTAGTTAACATCTGTCATCTCATATAGATACAAAAGAATCTGCTGTTTTGAGTGGTGTGTAGATATAGATTAGGTCCAGTTAGTCATGTTATTCAAATAGCCTATTTATTACCAATTTTGTATTTGTTCTAACAATTACTGACAGAGGTGTGTTGAAATATCTGCTATAGCTGTGGGTCTGTTTCTCATTTTAGTTCTGCCAGTTTTTGCTTTATGTGTTTAATATTCTATTGGTGGTTACCTAGACATTGAATATCATTAAAGCTCCTTGATTAATCCTTTTATCCCTATTTCCCTCTTTATTTGTGATGGTATTTATTGTCCTGAAATCTGTTTGGTTTGTTATTAATATAGCCACTTCAATATTCTTTTGATTTGTATTTACATGGTGTGCCTTTTCCATTCTTTTAGTTTTAACTTATCTATGTTTTACATTCAAAATGGATTTTTTGAGATGGCATATCGTTCAATATTGCTTTTTAAGAACCAGCTTAAAAATCTGTGCCTTGGAGGCGCCTGGGTGGCTCAGTGGGTTAAGCCTCTGCCTTCAGCTCAGGTCATGATCCCAGGGTCCTGGGATCGAGCCCCACATTGGGCTCTCTGGCTCCGCAGGGAGCCTGCTTCCTCTTCTCTCTCTGCCTGCCTCTCTGCCTACTTGTGGTCTCTCTCTCTCTGTCAAATAAATAAAATCTTAAAAAAAAAAATCTGTTCCTTTGACTGTTTAAACCATTTATTGTAAATATAATTATCAGTGTGATTTAGTTTGTGTCTACCACCTTGCTGCTTGATTTTGTCTTACTTTTGTCTCTTTTCTCTTGGATTATGTGTCTTTGTCGGTCTTCTATTTTCCCCTTCCCCTCTTAGCTGATTAGCTTTAATTCTGTTTTGAATCTGTTTGGTCTCAGGACCCCTTTGTACTCAAACAACCTCATGTTGAGTATCTCAAAGAATTTTATGTGGATTGCATCCCCTGATATTTATTATATTAGAAATTAAAATCAGTTAGAATATCAATTCTTTTAAAAATAAGCATTACAACCCATTATATAGTAACCTAAATATTTTATTAAAAAGCTATGTTTTTGAAACAAAGAATATCTAGTGAGAAGAGTAGCATCATTTTATATATGTGGTAAGGTTCTTTGATTAGCAGCTGAGTTATCTAATCTACTGTATTTAGTCTATTGTGATATCAAATATCATGTCACCTCTGGAAAACTCCCTTGTAAATTTGTGAGAGAATCAGAGTGAAAAAGGAAAACAGCATATGAGCATTTCTATCAAAATAATTTTGACCTTGTCACTCCTGAGAAGGTTTAGACTTCTGGGTTCATGGGTTCTGGGTCATATCTTGAAGAACTAATGTTCTACAGTTTACAATATGCATTTTTAAACTTGTTGCAGTATATGTTTAAACAATATTATTCCATTTTAGTTGTGATCCTAGAATAATACATTGCCTTTTCATCTCTCCATCATTTGTGCTATTATGATCATAAAATTTACTTCTATTTTTACTATAAACTCCACAATAATTTTTTATTATTTCACTTACACAACCATCTTTTAAAGAAATTTATAAGTTAGAAAAGAATATTTTTTATATTAGCACACATACCATTTCTAGCACTTTGTTTCTTTGTGTAGATCCAAGTCTCCATCTGGTATAATTTCTTTTTGCCTAAAGAATTTCTTTGAACAATTCCTTTAGTGCTGTTCTGTTGCTGATGAATAATCTTGGCTTTTATTTTTATGAAAAAATTTTATTCCACCTTCATCTTTGAAAAATACTTTCACTGGATATACAATTCTAGGTTACATTTTTCCTCAGCTGTTTAAAGATGGTGTTTGATTGTCTTTTGGCTTGCACAACTTTTTTTTTTAAGACTTTATTTATTTATTTGACAGAGAGAGAAAGAGAGATCACAGGCAGAGAGGCAGGCAGAGGGGGGAGGGGGAAGCAGGCTTCCTGCTGAACAGAGAGCCCGATGTGGGGTTCGATCCCAGGACCCTGAGACCATAACCTGAGGCAAAGGTAGAGCCTAAATACACTGAACCATGCAGGCGCCCCTGGCTTGCACAGTTTTTGACAAGAATTCTGCACTAATTCTTACCTTTGTTCCTTTCTATGTAATGTGTATTTTTGCTCTGATTTTAAGTTTTTCTCCTTATTGCTGGTTTTCAGCAATTTGATTATGATGATCCTTGAGGTGATGATGGTGATGGTGATGATAGTGGTAGTAGTGTGAGCACACATGTATGTTGGGTGTGTGTTTATCTTCTTGGAGTGTTTGGAGCTTCTTAGACCTAGGGATTTATAATTTTCATCAAATTTGGAAAATATGCAGCCATTATTTCTTCAAATATTTTTGTCTCCCTCCCCTTTCTATGTGACTGACACCCCAAATATGTGATGTTAGTTTATTTGATATTGTGCCTATATTACTGAGGATTTTCTCTCTCTCTCTCTTTTTTTTTCAGTTAGAGAAAGTCTGTGCTTTGGTTTAGTTAGATTTAAACTCACTAATCTTTATTCCCCCAGTGTCTACCCTGCATCTAGTAAAATTGTTATAGTATATACTGTATAAGTATATACAGTATATACTTATAAGTATATACTGTATAAGTAGTATATATAGTATATACTATATAGTATATACCGTATAAGTATATGTTGTATGTTTTATTCCTAAAGTTACATTGATTCTTTTTTAAAGATCTTGTTCTTGTTTTACCTTCATTATGTTCCTGTTTTCCTTTAAATACTTGTACATTGTTTGCTTGTTCTATCAAATCTTTGTTCTATCAAATCATTCCTGTTGCAGTCAACAATTTTTCCTAATTATGTGTCAGAATTTTTTCTGCTACTTGGAATGTCTGGTAATATTGATTGAATGCTGGACATTGTGATATTACATATTTGAATGTCCTGATGTTGTCAGGCAATTAAATTACTTGTGGATTAATTTGATCTCTTTGAGGCCTCTTTTTAAGCTTTGATGGGATGAATCTTTAGTACTTTCACTCTGGAGATAGGTCAGCCTTATCTCTAATGTGTGACTCCTCTGGGGTCTCCATGGGATGCTCTAGGTAATCACCAACAACTTTCCACTCTGACTGGACTGAGTTCAAAATGTCTCTCCATCGACTCTAGATATTGAACCCTGCCATCACTCCACTCTGACTGGTCTGAGTTCAAAATGTCTCTCCATCCACTCTAGAAATAGAACCCTGCCATCATTCTTTGCCAAAGTTCATGTAGTGTCCCTTGATCTACGTGCAGCCTATTGCACAGCAAAGATGCAAGTGGACCCCTATATAGATTTAGGGAGCTATTTTTCTACATAGTCTGCTTTATTCTGGAATCCTGCTTCACAACTTCCAACTGTCCCAGCTTCCTAAAATTCTGATCTTCTCCTCAACTCACAAAGTTGCCAGAATCCATTCAGTTTTCACCTGTTTTTCCCGTAATCTGGAAATTGCCTCCAGCCAGAATGCCAGGACAATCAGACGGCTTGCCTTATTTGTTTCTCTTTTCTCAGAGATCAGATCCTGCTTATTGTCCAAGACAGGTGTTTCATATATTTTGTCCAGTGTTTTAGATGTAAGAGGCTAAGTCTAGTTTTTATTACTCTATCATGGTTGGAGTCAGAAGTCTATTTTGATTTTTTAAGTATTTCTTAGGCCATGATACCCTCGGTTTCCTTGACCAATAATGACCCAAAATATAAGATGTTGCTGTGCTTTTGTCTTCTAATCAGCCTTCCTGAACGACTTATAAGATGGCTGGCTGCAGCTAGAACTTCCATTGTGCAACTATATAGAACACTGTGTCTTATGTAGAATATTGTCTCCATGTGAAACTTATGGCCACACACCAGGAGCTCTACATCTGAGAGATGTATCTGGAGTTTTATGCTTCAGATTCCAGATTTTAAATTATATCCCATCCCTAATTAAAAGATATATCACTGGAAACTTTTGTAAGCTATATTGAATTTCTCAATCTGTCTCCTCTGGTTTATGAACTTCTGCGTTTCATAAATCACCACTCATAGTAGATGACTCATGATTTGATAAACATGGGTTTAGATGCTTCAACATAATAGGTGTTGGGTAAACATATGTGGTAACTCTACACTTAGAATTCCTTGATTGAAGGACCAAATGATTCGCTAGCTTTTACTGTCAAGAATTAAGAAAATCCAAGTAAGAGTGGCCCAAAGCCCACTTGAAGTTTCTTGCTGAAAGAAAACTGACAAGATTATTTCCAGATTTGACTGGAGAAGAGGTTAGAACTGAAAGTAGCCATGAAGACCCTAAGGTATCAAGTTGCTTTGAATTTACTTTTTTGAAAAACAGTGTTTAACTTTCAAACTGAGGGGAAGAACTGCAAGTGATTATTAAGGTTTCTTTTTTACCACCATACTCCTAAGCTTGGCCAGTACAAGGTATCTGGGGACTGAGGGAGGGAAGAATTAGGAAGAGGTGGGGAGCTAGGGTTGTGTGGGCCACCACCATGGCGTGGGCAGCTGTCCCACCGCATGTGGAATGAATGTGTTTCAATCTAACCACAGTTCTACAAATAGATTATTTTGTGGCTTGGGGACCAAAGGCCTCAAGACATAGCTATTTAAATAATCATCAAATGATTTTTTTTTTTTTCTGAAGTGGTTATAGAATTGGATCTGATTTATTTTTCCTTTTCAATAAATGGATCCATAGACATTAGCAACTAAACAGAATGATGTTTACATACTGAAAAGTATGTCATAGGCTGTGACATCTTGACTTTCTGAGCTAATAATAACCAAAAGTTCCAGACAATAGAATACTTTCAACTGGTAAAAAAGATGAAGTGGATCTGTATGTTCTAACAGGGGGAGAGATCATAAATATATATTTTAAAAATGCATGTTCTAAATAATACATATAATATTAAGGTAATTCAATATTTGTATTTAAAAAGCTCTGTTCATACGTATAAATGGTATATAAGTAGCATTTTTAAGATAGCCTTAAAAATGATACATATATTGGTATATAATAGGAAATATCTAGACAGAAACAACTACTAATGAATAGTTGTTCAGTGTTCAAAGGGTTCACCTTTGGGGGGGATGAATATTTATCTTTTATTTTGTATATACTTTTGGCCTAGTAGTTTATTTATCATTATTTTTTAAAGATTTTATTTATTTGACAGAGAGAGAGATCAGGCAGAGAGAGAGAAGGAAGAAAGAGAGGGGGAAGCAGGCTCCCCACTGAGCAGAGAGCCTGATGTGGGGCTCCATCCCAGAACCGTGGGATCATGACTTGAGCCGAAGGCAGAGGCTTAACCCACTGAGCCACCCAGGGGCCTCTGGCCTAGTAGTTTAAAAAGCTCACATTTATTGAACATTTATTTTGAGCCCAGAACTATGATAAGCATTCCAAAAACATAGCATTGTCTTACTTAGCCCTCCTAACTGCCCTAGAGTGTCTATACTGGAGGTGCCTCGAGGTGGCAAGTTGCCAAGAGAAGGGAGCCAAGTATTTGCCTTGAGGTATGTTTGCATACCAAGCACACTATTGTTATACCAGTTTTGTGCTCTTTTGGGATGACTGGGTAGGGGAAATGCTGCCAAGTAACACCTTGCTATTACTACCTCTCATAATCAGAGAAGTAAGTACTACTATATTATTCCCAATTTAGAGATGAGAAAATTGAGGCACAAATAGGTTAAGTAATTTGCCCAATGCCTCACAGCTAGTAAATAACAGAGGCAAGATATGCATCCCTGTTAAAATGCGTACTTTAGGTTCTTAGATTTGTTACAAGATAATTACATAAATTTAAATAATGATTTTTTAAAAATTCAGAAATTCAAGTGGCCAATCTAAAAAAATGTAATTTTTAGTATATTCTGGAAACAGAGATGGGAAAAAATATTTTTGGAACATATTATCACTGGTAAAGGTGGATATCAAATTAGAACAAATACCTAATATGTTAGGGAGTACTGCTACTAAAAGTCAAATGTGGCTTTCATTTGTAAATTTTTACCAAAGATTAATTTATGTGACTGTTTGTTTTTATACACCCCTCCCCCCCAACAGGAGAGATTTACAAATAGTGTTTGAGCATCATGGAGCCTTTAGGTTCTACATTAACGGCAACTTATGCCCACCCTAGACCAACACCAACCAACTTTCTACCAGCCATCAGTACTATGGCATCAAGCTATAGAGACCGCTTCCCCCACTACAATTTAACCCACACCTTGAGCCTTCCTTGGAGACCAAGCACATACTACAAAGTAGCCTCCAACTTGCCGACCTTGGGTCCGTACTGCACCAGATCTCAGAAGGTGTGCGAGAGTACCATGCTTCCCTTTGTTTCCAATAGAACCACTCTCTTCACAAGGTATACTCCTGATGATTGGTATAGGTCCAATTTGACCAATTATCTAGAATCCAACACTTCCCGACATAATTCAGAGAGACTAAGGGTAGATACATCTCGCCTGATTCAAGACAAATATCAGCAAACAAGAAAAACTCAAGCAGACTCCACCCAAAATTTGGGAGAACGAGTCAATGACATAGGATTTTGGAAATCTGAAATCACTCATGAGTTGGATGCAATGATTGGAGAGACAAATGAACTCACTGATGTTAAGAAAAAATTGGAGAGGGCTTTGATGGAGACAGAAGCCCCTCTTCAGGTAAATATAAGACCTTATGATTAAAAGATACTGGATATTTATATGATTATAATCCACTGGTTGAATTACTGTGGTTATTATCTGTTGAATTATGTTTCACTTCACCTATAGAAGCCAACCTCCTATCAGTACATCTGTAACTACTTCCAGGAGTTGGAAAAACCATGACCAGCTTTATACATCCTACAGAACAACCATTTAGGTAGAATGAATTCTGAGTGCAAAGCAAAAAAGGTTAAACAGAGAGACACCCTTATAGTGAGAATGGCATCTTTCCATTTCTTTAAAAGGCTCTTGGGCATCGCTGTCCCTGGATTATTGTATATAATATTTGAGGGGAAAAAGTACTAGTCTTTTAATCTTTTAATCTGTGTCATGAAATGCCTCCTGTGTATATGTTATGATATCTTTTTAGAGCGCAGTGAAATGATCAAGGAGACCACCTTAGGAGGTGGGGTGAGTTTGATTGAATAGAGTAATGGGCATGAGGTTAAGCCAGGTGTTGCAGTCATGGAGGTAGCATGTTAGTTTGTTGCTGGCCTCTGGCCACCTCTCACCCCACTGAGTATGTGATGTGTGGGGGGAGCTCCAACCCCACTCTACCCACGACCATTGAAAGAAGACATTCTATAGTTGAAGATGAACAAATTACAGAAATTATTTCAGAAGGTATCTATATATTGATGAGGCAAACACCATTTTTCTTCATGTTTGTATGATATTTCCCATGTGATAAGCATTTGCAGTGGTCTTCATTATGACATCTGTAGCAGAAGAGTTTAGAGAATTAAGCAACTAGAAGTCTAGTGGGTTGAAGAGTTTGTTGAAGACCCCTGTGCATTGTTCCTTCTTATTATGCAACCCCACCCCTTCCCCTGACAAAACACAAGCACGTGTAAGTACACACAACCACCAGAAATTCCAAGAAAGGACTTCTCAAATGATGTCCTTTTATATTAACTCACCATGAGATGTTTTCCAGGATCAGAAACCCTTCCATACTTTCTTCATGCTCTGGCTTATTTTGAGGAATCCTGGGCTGATCTGCACCCCATCTTACCTGCCCCACTTTAGAGTATCCTTAAAATGATAGCCACTTACTCTCCGAATTTCAGGGGGACATCCTGTTTCTTCCTTTTATTACTCCTTTCAGTGAGATGGATCTAATTTGTATTTTTTTCTGCAATTCTTGTCCAAATATTCTTCTGTGTTCAAATATTTACTATCAGCACAGTGTAGGAAGGTCCTCATTAAAATTAGAATTAGTCAGATAAACAGATACATCTCAAGAGGGAAAATCCAGGTGATCAACTAATATAAGAAAAAAGTGTTAAAATTCCATAATAAAAATGAGAAATCAATGAAATATCCATCTTTGGCCTATCATATTTGCAATGGTGGAAACTGATGACATCTAGAGTGGCCAAAGTGAAGAAGATGCTGGTAAGTTGCTGGTAAGAAGTTGCTGGTAAGATGAGTAGAATCCTACTAGACCTAGGGTTAGTAGGAATTTACAAAAAGCAGTTTAGCAATATACATGAAAATAATCAGAGTTCCCCGTCAACCTATTAATTCATTTTCTTGTAAATGTGAATTTTTACTATTAAAAATATACATTCATTCAAAGATTTTGTTCAATAATATGATGTCCAGATTACAGTGTACATACTATTACATTTTATGCTGAAAACATTAACATTATATGGTCATTCCAAGTCATGAAATAGTCTTTGAAAAAAGATTTGTAACTTTTGTATAATGTTCTTTCATAATTGATTGTTAGCGATCCAAGCTGTTTTCCACTTGAGTCATTAGCATACTTTGTCTCAGGGACTATTTTATGACTGGAGCCTACCATTTAATGTCAGTCCTAAAAAAGCACAATATAAAATTATAAAGGACATTATAACCTCTGTTTTGTTATAAACAACAAACAAAACAGTGATAGGAATATGGCTAAATCATTTTCTACTTTTCTCTGTTTTTTCTTTTTAATGGATAAAGCACATTCTTTTTGTAATTAGGAAAATAATAAATGGTACTTAAAAGTAATCACTTGGATTTTTGGCTACACTAATATTTTGGCTTCTTCAAGGATAATAATTTGTTTCTTTCTCACTCTTCTCAGTAGAAAATATTTGAAAATAATATCTAGGCTGTGTTTCAGGATATTATTTCTGTAGCAGAAATTAATGCTAAGTAATTTTCTCAGAAGTTAATTTGTAGGAACTAAGTCAATGCCAAATGCCTGATTTTGTCACCTTTCCAAATTAAAAATTTTTCCCAAACCACTTTGAAGGGTGAACTCTACCTCTTAACTAGCAATTAGGATTTACTTAGTTGTTATGGTGGGTCTCATGCTGGATTTTGGAAAAAATGCCTTGAAAAGTTGGTAAGTTGGTATTGGGACTATCTATTGACTTGTTTTAGGAACAGATCCTCTGAACTTCTCATCACTGATTTTAGTTACTTTGTATTAGTGTTTTCCATTATTTGTGTATCTGTAGGTAGCCCGAGAATGTCTATTTCATCGAGAGAAGAGAATGGGGATCGATCTGGTTCATGATGAAGTGGAAACTGAATTGTTGACGGTGAGTATGGTCAACAACAAGAAATGTAGTTGCAAACATGTGCTTAATGTGTAGAAACAAACAAACGAAATTTGTGTTAGATGAAGCCATTTATAAGTAAGAAGTTGCATTGTAGTATCAATATGTTTATATTGAGATACAATATAGTATCAAATGTTTAGAGAATTTAAAAAAGATTTTGGGGGGTTATAAAAGTAATAGATGTTCATTGAGAGAATTCAAAAGATACAGACTAGGATAAAGAAAGATAAAAATCACCTGAATTTCGGTTAGACAGAAATCACTGTTAACTTTGGAGAATTTCAGTTTATTCAGAGAATTTCAGAGAATTTCTTTTTATTAATCATACTTAGACACCACCCAGCTTAAAGACACACAAATATGTCTTCAAGATTAGAATTATACTGTATACATAATTTGTGTGGTGCTTTTTTTGATGGATAAATGCTCAATGAGGTTTATTCTTAAATACAGTTGTAGGGAAGGCAGCCCCATTCTTTTTAAAGAGTTAGTTTTTTTAGAGCAGTTTTAGAACTACAACAAAATTGAGAGTAAGGCATAGAGATTTCCCTTATAGCTCCTACTATAAGGGAATATATAACCTCCCCCATTACCAACAGCCCCCACCATTGATGAACCTATCTTGATACATCACTGTCATCAAATCTGGAGTGGGGATTAGTTATTGGTATTAAAAATATTCCCCAGATAATTTTAATGAACAACTGGAGTTCAGAAGCACTATGAAATATTGTTGGTAGGAATTAATAAAGATGTAAATGAATGGACAAATCATGTGTGTGTATTCGAAGGCTTAAATAGTGTTATGGTAGCAGTACTTCTCAACATGGACCACAGATTCAACAGAATCCTTGTCAAACTCTCAGCTGACTGCTTTGTAAAAATTGGCAAGCTGATCCTGAAATTCACGTGGAAATTCAAGGGATTCAGAATAGCCAAACTAATATTGAAAAAGAAGAAATTCAGAGGACCTACACTTCTTAATTTTAAAAACTTACTACAAAGCTATAACACGTGAGACAGTAGTACTGGCAATAAAGATAGGCATGCAGACCAATGGAATAGAATTTGAGAATCCAGAAATAAACCCTCCCTTTTACAATCAATTCATCTTCAACAAGGGTGCTAACATGAGTCAATGGGAAAGAAATGCTTTCATGAACAAACAGTGATGGGACAGTTGGATGTCTGTGTGCAAGAGACTGAAGTTGGACTCCTACGTCACACTGAATATAAAAAATTGAATATAAGTGGATCAAAGACTTAAGTGTAAGAGCTACAATTGTAAAACTCTTAGAAGAAAACATAGGCATAAATATTGGTGACACTGAGGTCAGCAATCATTTCATAAATCTGACACCAAAAACACAAATACAGACAATGTAAGAAAAAAGAGATCAAATGATCATCATCAAAACGGCAAACTTTGATGCTTTAAAGAGCGTCATCAACAAAGTGAAAAGACAGTCCATAGAATAGAAGAAAAATCTTCTCAAATTGTATATCTGATAAGGTTATCTATAATATATAAATAACTCTAAAAATTAAAGATAAAAAACCCCAAATAACCCAACAAAAACTAGGCAAAGGATCTGAACAGAGTTCTCCAAAGTGATTATGCACATGGCCAATAAACACAGTAAAAAATGCTCATTATTAGTTCACCAGGGAGATGCAAATAAAACCACAATGGAATACTACCTCACCCCCACCCCAGGATGTCTATACTCAGAATCACAAATAATAAGAGGTGTTGGTGAGGATATGCTGGTGGAGAGGTAAAATGATATACCTGTTTTGGAAAATCGTTAAAGATAGAGTGGCCATATGATTCAGTAGTTCTACTCCTATGTATCTGCCCAAGAGGAAAAAAAAAAGGACATGCCTACACAAGAACTTATACATGAATGTCCATAGCATTATCCATAACAGCTATTTAGAAACAACACAAATGTCTGTCAGCTTCTGAGTGATACATAAAATGTGGTATAGCCATACAATAGAATGTTATTTAACCATAAAAAGATCCTAAAACATTCTACTACATGGATGACCCTTGAAAATTTATGCTAAGTGAAGAAGTCAGCCACAAAGGACTGCACATTGCAGGATTCCATTTCCATGAAATGTCTGGATTTAGGAAGTCTATAGAGACTGAAAAATTAGTGGTAGCCTAGGAGAAACAGGCTCTGGAGATTGGAAACTGGGTAACAGTGTAGGGGTATGTTGTTTCTTTGGGGTGTAATGAGGATGTTCTACCATTGGTTCTGGTGATGGTTTTATATACTAAAAAACTATTGAGTTGTACAAATATATGAGCTCTATCATATATGAATTATATCAATAAATGTATTTTTTAAACAACCACTACCACCACCACTGCTTTAGAGGTTTGATATTTTTCTAGACCAGTAGCAGAAGTTACTTTATCTAAAAATAACTAAATCTACAGTTAAAGTAATGGTTTGTCAACTGAAAGATGCTTGATCATTGCCAATTAATTCAAGTAATGAGTGTATCCTTAGCTTACTCAAAGTAGTGATGTTAGCATATCTTTTCATTTAAACAACACTGGTCTAATTTTTTGGAATAACTCAATAAACATTGGCAAAAAAAGAAGTAGCTTTAAAAGGCCTATTGTTGAAGAAGATGGTCGCATTGAAATATTTTCTCATGAATTCTCTTGGCTTTCACATTCAATCAGTGATATTCCACCAAATTCTCACAGAATGGCTTCTCTTGGGGAATTGATCAGGGTACCCTCTTTTTTGGTCCTCCTAGACCAGGCTAACTCCTTGAACTTTTTAAAGCCAAATGAATCTTGTATACAAATTAATAGATAAATTATTGCTGGAGACAATTCCAAAGGTCTTTGGTTGTAGGCATTCCCTATTTCCATGAACCCTTCTGCCCCCAACCATCTGACCTTTATTCCATGGCATCATTTAAATTCAAATATAGTAATCATTGATCAAATTTATCAATATTTTTTATAGCAAGAGTTTCATTAAATGCATTTTTCCCCCATTAAAGTCCAGAAATTCCCACTACATGCATCGTGTATATGTAGTATAAAAGCTCACTAGGATTTTGGGCATTAAGTAGTATTTTCCAAGCAGTATTCCACTCATCCTTTGGCAACACCTTAGCGAACTAGGTACACACACCACCATCCCCCCCACCAAGCTGTAGAGAAAGACGAAGACTGAACAACACTAAAACAAAGACTGATTGCACAACTCACTATGAAAATGTGCAAAAAAGCTTCGCTACCTGTAAGGGCAGGTGGAACCTTGATGACAACACGAGGTGGGAATGTGGTTTTTCACTTCATTAATTCAGAGGATCAAAGAATGAGTCGGTAGAGTTATCGCTGAAATGAATTCCAGGCATACTTAATATTTTTATGTGAAACAATAAAAGAATAAGAAGACTATATAGTTGAGCAGTAATTGATATTGGAGTGGAGAAGACCTTTATAATCAAATTAGCAAAAGTGGAGACCAAAAGGGGATACTTAATAAATTTGACAGCATAGAAATCTTGGCTGTCTAAATATCAAACTCATGATGCAAAAATATAAAGGCAGGGTAGAAACTGGTTAAAAATGTACATATATTTTTATATTGTATATATTTATATCTACATTGATGACATCCATGATGGAAAAGATTGAATTTCAAATATAAGAATCCTTATAAAGTAGTAAGAAAAAAAACAAAAGAAAAAGCGAAGAAGCAGGTTAATTCACAAAAGAAGAAAGTCAAATGAGGAGCCAATACACAGTTAAAATATTAACCTGCCAATTTCAGGAGGTTTGTTGTTTGGGGGAGGGGTCCTATCACACTGGCAAAAATGGAGAGGATTTGGTAGTGATCGCTTAGTAGGTGAGGAGAGGAAGTGTACTCTCATTTATTGTTGTAAATGGGTACAACTTCTCTGAAGGACATTTGGCCGTATTCGTCAAAACCTTGGAAAAAACCATGCCTTTGGTGGCATCTAAACATTTACTGAGGTGGTTCATCATGGTGTGTTTTAATGTCATGGGAAAATGTTCAGGTTTAAAAATGAAAAGGTGGGGGCCCTTGGGCGCCTCAGTTGGTTAAACGTCCCACTCATGATCTCAGCTCCGGTCATGATCTCAGGGTCGTGAGATGGAGCCCAGATGGGCTTGCACTCAGCAGGGAGTCCTCTTGAGATTCTCTTTCTCTCTTTCCTTCAGCCCCTGCTGGGACTGCTCTCTCTAAATAAAATAAAATTAAAAAAATAAATAAATAAAATCTTAAAATAAATAAAAATAAACAAGATGAAAAGGCAGGCCACAAAACAGTATGCATAGTGTGATTGCTCTGTGTTTGAAAAGTGAAAACAGTGACCATGTGCACTTTCTAAACATCAGAGGGAAGCGAAGAGTGTTTACTTAAAACGTCTCTGACACAACACATGCTATGTAATAGTATATATCCTGGAGGCATCAGAATGCCCCGTGTGTGGTCGAGTAGAGGGGTACACAGCGGGGTTTGTGAGTGTAGGAGCTGAGCTGCCAGGGACAGGCAACAGAGAGAGGGCTGGCCTCCCAGTGTGGAAGTCAAGTTTCCATTTGGACCAAAGAGCTGGGTCTGTTGATATATGCATTGCCAGAGGGAAGTCCCTTTTTGGCAGTCCCTTTCCGTCCCCAGTTTACTTTGTTTTGGAAGAATAGCTACTATAAAAGAAGCTTGCATCAAGTTCAGCCTTGCACATCACCAGAATTTATTTATTACCTTATTGTTATACTGTTTTTGTTAAGGGTCAGAGATAAAAACAAATCCTACAGTTTTACTCCTGTCCCAACTTGTTCCATAATATAATTTTCTTATAGCCCTAGAAAGGGGTGAACCTCAGTCTAATGTTTAGATTGCAGGACCATGAGGGCATAGAGGTAAGTAAGTGGGTGTAAAAATTGTTTTATTGTCTTACTTGACGTTTTTTTCCAGGAACAGTTTTCCTTTGCTGATGTTTTGTTACATTGTTGGCTTTGGATGTTATACCCAATGATGAAAACATTAATGTGTATGTGTGTGTTTTTTTTCAATCGAGTAGGAGGTTGATATTATTCTGTGTTGTCAAGAAAGGATGAAGCTGCATTTGGATAAGGCCATTGCTCAACTTGCGTAAGACTTTTCAATGTGTATACCATTTAAAATCTGTCTCAAAATTGTGTTTTTGTGTCTTCCACTCAAATTTCTCTTAGCTTCTTAGGTAAGGATTTCTTATATATAGATACACATACACACTCACCCCACCCCCCCCACACACATACACACGTGCACATACACATTTTTATTTGGAGGTTAAGATGAGTTCTTGGAGTGCTTGCTTTAACTTTTTAGCTAGAGACGTAGTTTTGAGGGCTGCCTGGGTGTTCAGCTGGTTAAACATCAGACTCTTAGTTTCAGCTCAGGTCGCAATCTCAGTGTCGTAAGATCGAGCCCCAACGGGGGCTTCGTGCTCAGCATGGAGTCTGCTTGTGATTCCCTTGTCTTCTGCCTCGCCCCCGAATTGCGTGTGCACACACGTGTGCACACACTCTTTCTCAAATCAATCAGTAAATAAAATCTTAAAAAATAATTTTGAGATGTTACAGAATTTCTGCCCTAACTTGGAGTACGGCTAAGATTAATTTCTTTTCTTTCTTTCTTTTTTTTTTTTTTAAAGATTTTAATCTGAGAGCAAGAGTGAGAGGAGAGAGAGTGAGCATGCGTGGTGGCGGGGGGAGTAGACGGATGGGGGAGAAACATACCCCCTGCTGAGCCTGAAGCCCAATGCAGGGCTCCATCCCAAGACCCTGGGATCATGACCCGAGCCAAAGGCAGTTGCTTAACCGAATGAGCCACCCAGGTGCCCTGGGTAAGATTTCTTTTAAACTCAAAAGACTTTCATTCTTTGAGGAGAGATTGATTTGTGTATATTCAGCCCAATAGCTGGAAAAGTAAAGAGTTGTGGCTCACTTTGATGATTATTTCCATAACTCCTTAAAGACTCAGACTTCTCTGATTTCCAGGGGACCCTGGTACCTGCTCCCTGGTGCTTTTGTTACACAGTGCAGTACTGTAACTCTTCACCCATCCTACTCTCCTAGAGTACAAATCCTTCTTTCCCTGGCAATAGTAGATAGTAGGTACTTAATATTTATGGTGGGGATTGGGGCGGGGAAGAGTAATAATCAAAGGAAGGTCTTAAGCAAAGATAACAACTGTCAGCTTAGAAAACACATTGGTCGAGCCTCTTTCCCAACATGACTGGAAAGATGAATGTTCATCTGGTTATGGCCGTGGAAGCAGCATCAAAATGTCACCGGAAGGGAAGGATGCTTCTGCTTATACTGATGCTGTCAAGGATAAGATGTGAGAGAGACGCTAAAAGGAATAAGAGTTATAGAGGTATCAGTTCTGCTTGCTTTGCTTGCCCACTGTGTCCCACCGGATTGATGCTCTGCAGTTCGGTGAGGTTTAGCTGGCTGGGACCTCTCCCTGACTGTGATTGGAAGGGCTCTTTACTCTAGAAATGTTGGGTAGAAGATTAGTTAAGAATGACTGACTACACATGGTTTGGTTAACTACCATTTACCTGAGCTATAAATACAAGGCAGTGTTGTTTTGGTATTACTTTTTGGCTTCTGCTCCCTAGAAATCACAGAACCACAGTTTAGCATGGTTCACAGAATAGTGTCTATTATGTTTTCTTTGGGTCCAGTTCCCAATCTTATTTTCTTGTGTAACTTAAAATCTGCAGCTCATCCTCCACGTTCTTCACTCTTCTTGCCCAGATTGTTCCACTGTGGAACAGCCACATCCTCATATCAGTCTCTGCTACAAACTGCCTCATTTCCAGCCCTATTTAGGTCTTTTGCACTTGTGTAGAACCTTTGTTGATGAGCCTTTAAAGACCTGGGTTTTCATTTAATACACAGTGGATAAAATGCCTACCTCATTTCCTGGGGTGGTTTCTCCAGAATTTATGGGACCCTTAGCATGGTCATTGGGCTTGGTCCAAGGAAGGTGATGGGAGGAGGTTGTTCAATACTATTTGCTTTGGAACACACAACGAAGGCCTCAGTTTGGACCTCAGCTGAAAATAGAATGTCATTAGGCACCAACATGGTAGCCAAGATTTTTCCCATTTTGGGCTCTAAGACAGGCAGGTGGGGTACTGCCTCAAGCACCTTCTTTAAGGAAGTTCTGAGGTTAGGTCAGAGGAGGTCTTGTATCAGCCCAAGAGAGGAAGGGTAGGGGGCATCTTGGTCCCAGACCCAGAAGTGAGAAAGTCCTTTAATCCCAGAGTTTCAACACAATAACCTGAGATGGGAGACTGAACACAGAATGGCAAGAGGAGGCAGCTTTCTCATCTTTCATGTCTTGCATGTTTTTTAGAATTCACAAAAGTTATTTTTCAGGATTCACAAAACACAGGCTACTGGCATGCTGCTGTCCTCATTTCTATTTCACACAAAAAGATGAGCTCTGGTAGGTCAAGCACTTACCTTAATTCCAGCTGCAGCTGGAATTAATCTATTCTATTCAATGTAGGCTTTACCAAGTGGCTCCAAAATGGACCATTGGACCAAAATGGTCCAATGCCAAGACGATTTTGGGTGCCAGAAACACTGAAATGATTATCATCTGGTTGTCCTGATTTTTCAAATACTATCTGTACGCTAATGATCCCCCAGTTTTTATTTCCATCCCAGACCTGTCTCCCAAATTCCAACAACCTCCTTGGTATCTACACTTGGATGTTTAATGAATGCTCAAGCTCAGTGTTTTGGCTGCACTTCTGTCTTCTCCCCAGCCTACTTGCTTACCTCTGTTGATGGAATTCTGTTATTCCAATTACTCAGCTTCACCTCTCCTCCACCCCTTCATGTTTAATCTCCTAGAGATGTCTCTCGGCTCTCTTAAAACTTACTGGATCTGAACACTTGCTACCTCCTTCATTGTTATCCTCTTGGTCCAAGCCATTATTATCTCTCACCTGGGTAACTGTACCCATCTGCTAATGGGTCTCCCTGTCCCCTACAGTCTGTTCTAAACCCAGCACCAAATGATCTTTGAAAACTGTAAATCAGTGGTCTCTCACTTCACTTGGAGGAAAACTTGACTCCTTCCAATGTCCTCCAATGAGGCCTAGCATGATCTGCTACTTCCTCCTGCAAGTCTTGGCTCAAACATTTCCTCCTTAAGGAGTCCTATTCTGACCATCTTATTTAAATCATCACTCACAGTCTTGTTTCCTTTTCTGCTTTGTTTTTTTGCATTGTTCTGCTAACGACACGATTTGTTTATTTGTTAGGGGTATTGCCTGTCTCCTCCCTCTAGAATGTAAACTTCTTTAGAGAAGAGATGCTTGCTTTGTCTATTGATGCATTGGGGTTGAACATTGCCTGATAGGTAGTAGACACTCAGTAATTATTTGTTGAATCAACCACCACATGAGGAAAGATGTGGGTCACCTGTCACCCATGCCCACCCCATGGGCCTATTATTTTGCTAGTGAGGTTCCAGGTCTCCTATCTGTTTGGCAGGGGAGGGAACACCATGCATCTCAGAACCCCTTCCTTCCCAGGAGAGAGGCTACTGGAGGAGATGAGCCTGTGGGCCCCAATTCCTCATGTCCTTTCAGGCACTCTGTCTCTGGCCCCAGAGCTCAATATTTACACTTGGTTTCTATCTCCCAGAAAACTTCTTAGGCCTCACCTGACCACAAACTGAGGTCAGCTGTGGAAGGAGGGAGGCTGTATATAAATATCTCAGAACTTCTTGGGGGAACTGCACTCAAAGAATGGAGGAATTAGCGTTTAGAAGCAGAAAAAGAAGAAGGAAAGAGAGGCACTGATGTGGACAGATCACTTTAAACCAGGGTCCAACCTGGAATAGTGTTTGTGTTAGGAAGACAGGTCTCAGCCTTGGGGTTCCAGATACCTGCCCTCTGTTTATCTATACCTCTTCTCCCCCAAATCCCACCACACACGATGGGAGGGGCAGTGTGGACAGGGTTCTAATTAATCACATGTATGGACATCTCCAGGGAAGGCTCCTTTTAATTAGGAAGCTGAACATTGTGTGAAAAGAGGAGAGACCCAGACAGCAGTAGTGGGTGGGTCCCAGCACAGAAGGGCCAATTACTCTTCCTCATATCAAATTATTTCCTAAACCTGAAGCTCCATTTCCTCACTCTCTGTTACAGAGCTAACAGAGCTTCCCAGCACGAGCTGGAGAAGGACCTGAGTGATAAGCAGGCAGCTTTCAGAATCGATGATAAATGCCACCATCTGCGAAACACATCAGATGGTGTCAGCTATTTTCGCGGTGTGGAGAGGGTTGATGCGACGTAAGTTGGGCTCTAACTACCTCTATGATTTCAATGTCATTTAATTCATTCTCTCTCCCTTCAAAATGACATAGCTTACAGGTTAAAACGGAAAATGTGGGAAGATGTGGGGAAGATGAAAGATATACCCTACTTTGGATCATTCTTCAGTAAGCATGTGTATTCCTCAGCCAGGCACTTGCCTTCTCTTTTATTTTGTAGAAGAATATTTGCTGTTTACACTTATTGTGGGGAGCACTGAGTAATGTATAGAATTGTGGAATCACTTTGTACAAAGTAATAGGACGTTGTAAGTCAAACTTACCTCAAAAATAAATATTTAAAAAGCTCAAAAAAAAAAGGGTGAAAATTTGTTTTTTGTATTTCTAACTATGAAGATAACAGCTACTTGAAACAGAAAAGCCTAGAAAACACAAATAAATGTAAAGAAAAGAAGGTGTTGCCAATGGGCTGGATGCCCTGGATTCCATGGGGTAAAAGTTGAAAAACAACTTCACGTTTTATTACTACCGCTTGTTAAACCAGTGGTTTCTTTGCTAGGCCCCTGGATGCAGTCTTGAGTTAATGGTCTTTTTCCAGCCATTCCCTTAAAAAATCAACTTGATTGACTGAGGTGAAATTCACCTACACACTAAAATGCATTTGGTCCAAGCGTACATTTTGGTGAGTTTGGACAAATTTCTGTGCCCATGTAACCAGACCAGGGTCAAGATAAAGAATACTTTTGTCACCTCAAAGAGTTCCCATGTTCTCCTTCCCAAGCTGACACCCTTTTCAAGTGACCCCCACATGGATTCCCTATTGTGGCGCTGGTCACCCCCAAAGCAGCTCCATCTCTTATTGCTCCTGTACTAGGAGCAGCATGTGTCAACTTTGATTTTTAGATTCTTCAAGTGTGAATCAGATTCAAACCGTATGTCCTAAGTGGTCTGCTTGAAATGCCCCTTACTTGGGTTGAGGTGAGCAGGAATCATCATCATCTTCTCCTTCTGGGGAAGGAGATGTGCTGAGATCAAACCAGACACTCTGAGCACCTTGCCTTCCATCAAGGGCCTTCTCTATTTCCAGCATGAATTTTTAGCCATTTCTCATGGAATGCCAAGGTATGGAGCATGCAGTGTGTTATTTTTGTCACTGAGGCCTGAGATAACACCTTTAGTCAACAGTAAGATTCTTCTTTGATATTCCATCATGTCAACAAAGAAATGCCACCTGTAAACCCACCATGCCCAATGTTAACTATTAGTCCTTCCAATATGGTTCTGCACACATAGAGATTTTTATTTTTATTTATTTTTATTTTTTAAAGATTTTATTTATTTGACAGAGATCACAAGTAGGCAGAGAGGCAGGCAGAGAGAGAGGAGGAAGCAAGTTCTCTGCTGAGCTGAGAGCCTGACATGGGGCTTGATCCCAGGACCCTGGGATCATGACCTGAGCTGAAAGAAGAGGCTTTAACCCACTGAGCCACCCAGGTGCCCGAGATTTGTATTTTTAAGGAGTGGCATTACAGACATACTGTTTGTATAGTCTGTGTGGCTTTTCATTTCCTGATATATCAAAGCACTGTGAAAATACTGTACAACACAAGTTCGCATGCTCTATGAATTACCTTATTTAAATGTACCATAATCTATCGCTTCTCGGTCTTTTGGCCAAGATCAAGTGAAATGTACCATAATCTACTCAAATTTTTCTTTACTTCTGGACACTTAGACTGTTTTCAGTTTTAAATGATAGTCCTAAATATTACTGAAAATTAATATCCTCATGTATCTATTTTTGGCTGCATTAATTCTTTATGATAAATTTCTATATTACTTGCTTTGGCAGCTCCATATGCTAACACTGGAATGATGCAGAGAAGATGAGCATGGGTCTTGGGCAAGGATGTCACACAAATTCACAAAGCACTCCTTATTTTTAGTCCTAGAGATGTAAAGTAGAGCTTCGTGACAATAGTTAATGATACCATGTTGTGAATTCGAAAGTTATTAAGAGAGTAGACCGTAACAGTTTTCATTTGAAGAAAAAATAACTAACTCTGTATGGTGATGGATGTTAATGACATTTATTGTGATAATCAATTTGCAATGTTGACATGTATCAAATTATTATGTTGTGCACCTACCTGAAATTAATGCAATGTTATATGCCAATTATATCTCAGTAAAAAATTTCCGTAAATGGAATTTCTGGGTTATACACATGTGTTAGGGTCTTGGTGTATGTTGTCCTCCAGCATGGTTCTACCAATCCCACGTTCCTGCCTGCAGGAGAGAAACCTTTTTAAAAATATGCTCACCAGAAAATTATCATTCTCGACAGTCTTTGCTATTCTGATGAAGGGTCCTTAGTATGTTGCTGTTTTTGTCAGTGCTCCTTTGATTACTCCTGAGTTTGGATATTTTCTCATATGCTTCTCAGGCCAGTGAGACACATTTCTTATGAGCCACAATACCCATATCCTTCACCCATTCTCCCCAACCCTTGCTTCCCTCCCTACCAATTGGGCAGGGGACGTAGTGTGTGCCCTGGATTTACAGAAACTAAGCAGAAATATAAGGAACAATTAAGAAAAGTTTTAAATAAGCTTTCCTCTGATGTTTACATTTTATTCAATAAACCAGGATTCAGTGATAGGGGGTTTCCCCTTTCACAAAATGAATGATCACCTAGAGACTGTCCAGGCTGATTCATCATTGTCACCATTGTAAGGTTCTACTTTTTCTTCTTCTTCTTTTTTTCCCCACAGGGTCTCAGTGCCCGAGTCCTGGGCCAAATTTACAGATGACAATATTCTCCGTTCCCAAAGTGAACGAGCAGCCTCTGCCAAGCTAAGAGACGACATTCAAAACCTCTTGGTTGTGACTGCCAATGAGATGTGGAATCAATTCAACAAAGTGAACTTGTCTTTCACCAATCGCATTGCTGAGACCGCAGATGCTAAAAATAAGATTCAGATTCACTTAGCGAAGGTAAATCAAGTGCCGGTGGTACCCCTTAGCTGACCCAGAGAGATAGAGCAGGGGGCTCTGGGACCACAAATCTCTCACCACTCCCGGAGAGACGCCGTAAGATGTATGGCCGCCTGACCATACAGACTAAGAAAAATTAAAAACAGTACAAAGCACACCATTTATTTTAGCCAGGTAACCAGGTGTCAAAATGAAATTGGAATCCACTGGTTTTTGGAATACAAAGAATGCACTATGCACTGAAAGGTTCCTAGAATTTAATAGAAACAAAAATATTATGATTAAAGTTTAATGAATCACTGTATGTAGCTAGGAAGTGAATTTATTATTAGAACATATGGTAGGAATGTTTTCTGTTAAATTATTTCAGGTCCTTTCTCTGGAATACAAAACCAAATACAGGAAACTATTAGGTGGTTCAAAGTGTTTCTGACATTGAACTTTTTAAAGTCCTCTAAGCATAAACATTTTACAATGACAATAAAATGAAGGATTTAAGCAGGATTTGAGTGTTTCACGATAAGGAGAACTCTTTCTTTATTGAGCATTGGTCTTAGAGCTTTTATTACTTCTGTGGATTTATGCTACCTATAGGTTTTCACTTCTTATTTTAAGAACCTGACACAGCCATGTGTGCTGGAAGGCACCATTATTATCCAATTGAGGGAAACCTTATTTTCTCAGACTGCAGCAATTTAAGTTCCCTTCTCATGGTGTCTTCTTTGGGCAGCAAATATTTATTGGGCCGGACAGTGTGCTACCTTCTGTGAAGGGCAGAGAGAAGTATAATATGCAGTTTGGGTCCCAGGAAGCTTATATTCATGATGCGCATACACAGGAAAAGCTCATGAACAATTAATAACAATAGAAAATTACAAATTGCGATTGCCAGATAACAGATGCAGAAAGTGTCATTGGGGTTTGGAGAAAGAGGGGAACATTCAGGTGGGGTGATGTCTCGAATGAAGACTTGGGAGGCAGCCAGTCAGAGGTTGAGTTGGGATCTGTCGTGTGGCCTGGCAGAGAAGCTTGCGAGGGGAGCCTGGAGCCACACTGTACAGGACATTGGTGGGAAGGTAGTCACTGGGCAGTACAAGGCAATTTTGAAGGCCTCTAGAAGGATAACCTGATGGAGTCCCTTTGTTCAAGAAATTTGTATTTAATGTTGCATTAGTTCCCTGGGGCTATCCCAACAAAGCACTACAGACTGGGTGGCATAAACAACACAATTCATAAAAAACAGAATTCTGGAGCCTAGAATTCCCAAGATCAAGGTGTCAGCAGGGCTGGTCTCTTCTGAGGTCTATCTCCTTGACTTGAGATGGCCATCTTCTCCCATTGTCTTCACTTGTTCTTCCCTCCATGCATGTCTCTGTCCTGATCTCCCCTTCTTATAAGGACAACAGTCCTTTTGCACTAGGACCTACACCAATGACCTCATTTTTAGCATAATTACCTCTTTCAAAGGCTCCACCTCCAAATGCAATCCCATCCTAAGATACCAGGGGTTAAGACTTCAACACAGGAACTTACTTGGGGGTGGAGAAGAAGATAGCATTCAGGCCAGAACTGCTACATTCGAAGTATGGTGCTGGGTGGCTTTGGGGTAAGCACACGGAACAACACACTGGCCTTGCCATCTTGCATCGTAGAGCCAGACGGGACATGAAAGTAGAAAAGACCAGAAAGGTGCAGAAAGAACTCCTCAGTTAAAACATTAAATGTAGCCGAAGGAAGCGTTATGTCCACTGATGAGAGACAGGGACGGCTTCACGGGACAGGGAACCCTGAGAGCAGCTTTGGTGATAGGAACAGTGCAATGATCTTCAACAGGTCGTTGAATGCTTGGGAGGGAGGTCAAAGCTTAAGCGACAGATTTCAGGGCTCCTGGATTGCACAAGTGCCGAATCTGTGAGGTTTCATGAGAGCTCTGCAGGGGAGAAAGGACAGAGCAGAGAAGTGGCTCAAGACAGAGCCTTGTACTGGGAAGTGGTGAGGGGCAGCTATAGGGAGATGCAAGGAATTAGGACAGCGGTTGGCCAGAGAAGACAAACAGGGCAAGGGTTTCAAGGAGAAGGAGTCGTTGGGGAGGGTCATTGTCAACTTTGAAAGTACAGTTTCACGAGGGCCACTGGGTCTTGGAGTACAGGGGTCACCTCCAGGGAGCTGGTCAAAGTACAGGGAGTGAGCAGGACCACTGTGCAATGCACATAGCTGGGCCTGGGAGCCGGGGGCAGGAGGGCACCAAGGTCGCAGAAGAAACAAGAGTTGTCCGAGCATAGGCAAGGAGACCAGGAAGGGATCCGGGTTTATGCAGTTTGGGGGACCCTCCTTTAAGAAAAAAGAACATAAAAGGAGGACTCCAAATCTGCCTGTGGTCCTTCCTTGCAAGTGAGACCCTGAGAAACTTGAACTTGATTTGCTTCAAGTCAAGTCCTCCACTAGCAGGAAAACATCTCTGTGACACTTGTAAGAAGATGAAGAGGCAGGACATACAGATGTGAGGAGGAATGCAAGGGCCACTCGAATCTCTGGGCCTCCCCCTTTTTCAGAGTTACGCGCATGTGTGTGCTGGTAAATATTTAATAATAGCGATCTGGGAGTTGTGGGTGGGAAGAAGGCTCCAATTTGTCAAATTTGCTCATTTCTGTGGTGTGACTACTCTCCATCTGGCAGATTTCACCTGGAGTTAGGAAGAGACACACACATTCAGCTCTCCAGAGATTCCCAGGGACAGGCCTGGGAGGGAGCAAGGCCCTCAGAGAATCCACCGCCCTCTAGGAGAGGGCAAGGCAGGCCTCAGGCCTCAAATTGCAAGAGGCCTCAAGCATTTGCTTCTCTTCCTACAGACCCTGCAGGAGATCTTCCAGACTGAAATGACCATAGAATCCATCAAGAAGGCCATCAAGGACAAGTCTGCCTTCCTGAAGGTGGCTCAGACCAGATTGGATGAGCGCACCAGGAGACCGAACATCGAGCTCTGCCGGGACATGGCTCAGCTACGGTGAGACGGCAGTGGGCCCTGGGCAGGAGGGGCAAGCTCGGGGTGCTCCTTGGGGCCACCCACCAGCCCCATGGTGGCTCCAAGCTCTTTATGAAGGTCCTCCTCTCTGCTTTCACACCGGTCATATGGAAGAACCCAGTAACAGTCATTGTGTAGGATCCTTCTTCGGAAGCGTTAATAATTATTATTATTTTTTTAATTTTTTATTTTTGATAAACATATATTTTTGTCCCCAGGGGTACAGGTCTGTGAATCGCCAGGTTTACACACTTCACAGCACTCACCAAAGCACATACCCTCCCCAATGTCCATAGCCCCACCCCCTTCTCCCAGCCCCCCTCCCCCCGGCAACCCTCAGTTTGTTTTGTGAGATTAAGAGTCACTTATGGTTTGTCTCCCTCCCAATTCCATCTTGTTTCATTGATTCTTCTTCTACCCACTGAAGCCCCCATTAATAATGGGCATGGACTTTCGGTTGGGGAGGACAGTTAAGTTCTGGAGATGGATGCCGATGATAGGCGCACCACACTTCGAAGGTACTTAACGTCACCGAACTGCACACTTAAAAACAGTCGAGGTGGTAAATTTTTTGTGTTATGTACATTTTACCACAATTAAAAAAAAAAAAGGAAATGATATCAATACTAGATACAAAAAAAGTGATAATGAATGTGAAGCTTCATTCAGTGGGACCACTCACAATCTGCGCTTCCCTGGGATCTGGAGTTTCCAGAATGTCTCTTAAAAGCAGCAGCATGCATTGCTTGCTGTGTGATTTTCAAGGCCTGGGACTTGGTCTCGGGAAAGGAAGTCCTGGTACTAGTTCCACAGGCCCCTTTCTATTTGTTCTCACCCATTGGTTCTCGCTGGCCTTTTTTGGAATTTAGTATCTACTCTCCCCACCCTCATGGTTTCCTAGTCACTTCAGTTTGTTCTGTTCTCAGTATAAGTAGAAAAGACCTGGGCTTCATCAAGCACATCCCCCATATACAAGGCTGGCAAAACTCTCATGCTGCCATTTATCTACCCAACACTAGGCATCTTTTCTTATGATGATGATATAAACTTTGAGCATTCCTTTTAGGATGGGCTCATCAGGAACTGGGCAAAGCTCTTTTCCCCCTCCTACATTCTGGCTTCATTTCCAATTTCCCAATACCTGCCAGCTTGCCTTTTCTTTGTGGAGTTCTCCCTGGCTTTTCTAAGGTCATGAAATGGTCTTTGCAGAATCAAATCAAATTTATAGCAACTGGAGGGACAAAGGGGCCACACTCGAACACCAAATTCTTTTCTGGTGCTGTGGGGAGATGCCACTAGTCTTGTCTCCTGCCTGGTTCCTTGATGGGATTCCTTTGTCATCACAAGGGGTTGATCCTGGGGATGAAATGGCTTTGAGCCCTGCCAAAGAAGCAAGTGTGGATTTCTGGGAGGGTAAGGGAGATGGTTGTGAGGCCAACGACGATGAAGACAAGACAGACAGTGAAATGGCATGAGAAGAGTAGGTGATTATGCATGGCTCTCATTCTGGGCTGAGCCCTGTCCTCAGCCCCTTACACTACCTCATTCAGTATCTGCATTTCACAAATAAGGAAACGGAGGCAGACGCGGGTTGCATGATGTGGTAAGTAAAGGCACCGTTTGAGCCCTTGCCTGCCTCACTATTCAACCAATCAAAACGTCTGTGTGGGAAGTTTCTGCTCCCATCTTTATACTCATACGGTCCTTTTATCATCCCCCCATCGGGCGGCCGAGCCCATCCCACTTCCTCAATGCCCTAAAGGAGCGAGTCAACAAAGCAGGTACTGTATCCCCATCTCTTTCTCATAGAGGATGAAACTCAGGGTCACAGAGGCGACCTTTACAGCAAAACCCCCTACCTGTCCCCATGCATGTTGTCTGTGTTGCATGCTAAGAAGCATGTTTGAGCATATATGCCAGTGGATTAGCTGCCTTTTTCCTGGTAGATCTGCTGTCTGGGCCATAGCCATATGCGTGTGCACCCAGGCTGGCCACACATTTCCCCAAATGGGTTCCAGAGAACCCCTTTTCCTACCCAGTCTGTTCATTATTTAGGATTACCTCTCCTCCCCTCCAGAGGCCCATCTGCGGTGTCCACGTGCTTCTGAAGATTGTGGCAGTGAGTACCCGGCCATCTGGCCGGTTAGGAATGGATCACGAATTGTGGCTTTCTGCAAATCTTACGAGGGGTAGCTGAGCAAAGTTGCATTCTCTGAAAGTTTCTGAGGAATCACCAGAAGTAGAGACGGAAATCTATCAATTGTTCAGCCTGGCATCAGACAAGCCCAGGGCTGCTTTTTTAAAGGGTTTTGAGCAGTGGTCTAATTTGACGTTGGAGTTATCAGACAATGAGGCATTGAAGGTTGCTGCACAGAAACGGAATGATTTTTACTTTTCTCCCCCCTTCAGAGCTACACAGAATTTACGTTCCCTTTGCTTCCCATAGAATCCATATTATGTCCATTTCCAATGCTCCTTTACTGACTTTAGTAGAAAAACTTCCTTTTGTTTCCGTAAGGATTTCTCATCCAAGTATCGTTGCCAAAGAGACCACAGACTCAGGGGAGCAAGGACAGAGAAAAACGGCAGTTTTCATTTTGAGACTTTTATTTTCATTTACAGTGTTCCAAACGGGTTCTTTCAAAAGTAACTCTAAACATTTTTGGCTCTTGGTGGCAGGCCAGACCAGGTTCTGCTTTGCTTCAATAATCTTGGTACATTTAGAAAAACAAAAAAATGACGGTAGCTTTATTTGTATTTGAATGCAAAATGTTTTTTCAGTTCTGTAATTTCCCCCCAAAATGAGCGGTTTCAGCAGAACGGCTCTCTGTGATCTGCCAAGAACAAGGAAGCCGAGGCAGAGGGGGGGCCTTAAAAGATGGGTGAGAGTGTGTTTCTAAAGGCACACACGGAGGGAAGTCCAGGCCCTCCCAGCCCTATTCACAAAGCAACGGGAGGCAAGGGAACTCGCTGCCTGCATTTTCTGGATCTTGAATTTCGTTCCCCTCTCCGCTCCCCCCAAAAAATTAAAATTAAAAATAATCATTGATCTATCCACATCTGTATTTTCAAAAGTTCCCTCCCAGATAAATTTTCCACTAGGCTAGTGTTTGTCAGCTAGGAGTAAGGACTTCTAGATATTGTGCTCCATTTCCTGCCTATGGGTTTGGGGCTCCTTCTGAAGCCTTCTTACCAGGGCAGGGCAAAGTGAGAGGGGGGCGGGGCGCGATTTGACACCCCCTCCCCCCACCCTTGGTCAACCCCATCCCCCCCCCCCCCCCCGCAGGGTTGCCACAACCTCCCCACTATTTTATACCCTGGGATCTTTCCAAGAGGCTTTTCTTTTTAATCCAACTTGAAGGAAGCAACCACAGAAAGGAGCTTTTAGATCGGTTCTCAGATTTTGTGTTTACCCATCGGAGACCAAAGGGAACTTCGGGCACAGTAGGTTTCAGTTTCTTCCTCCGCCCCATGGAAAGCCTTTGTATTTTCCTCGCAGTACAGGTTCCAAGATGAAGGGAGATGCGCTGTGTGTTGTTGCTTCTGTGAGTCTTTTGTGAGCGCCTTTCCCCTTGGGGGCTGCGTGCATGTGTCTTGAGCCAGGACCCCTCCAGCAGGTGTATCTCCGGAAGAGGGCACGCCCAGAGGTGGGCTCTGCAGAGCAGTCCACGGACGTTTCTAGACCATCATCGTCTGATCGCTGCGTTGTCCGAGCCAGATACGTTGGCCCTGTTGCCCTGTTGCGGTGTTGGTCACTAAAGGTCAAAGGGAGCTTAAGTCCCTCCAAACTGTGTTTCCTTTTTGTAAAATATTTACCTCATTATCTCCCTGATTTTAAAAGTAGCATCTGTTCATGATAGGAAAAATACAAAGCAAAACAAAACAGGAAAAATAAAAAAAATAAAACCCATCTTCGATTCGTTGTGCCATGGAGGGATAACGGAGGTTAGCATTTTGTTGTACTTGACACCAGGCATGGTTTTTTTTTGTTTTGGTTTTGTTTTTTTATAAATTAATTTATTTTCAGAAAAACAGTATTATTTTTTCACCACACCCAGTGCTCCATGCAATCCGTGCCCAGGCATGTTAACAAAATTGTGATCACACTGCCTTTGGGATTTTCTAACCTCACTTTTCCTTCCTGCCTTCCTTCCTTCCTTTCTCTCTCTCTCCCTTCCTCTCCCTCTCCCTTTCTTTCTTTTTTAAAAATTACTTATTCATTTGAGAAAGAGAGAGTGAGAGAACATGGGTGTATGCGCAGGGGAGGGGAGTGGAGATGAGGACAGGGGAGGGGCAGTGGGACAAGCAGATCCCTGCTGAGCAGGAAGCCCTACTGGGGTTCACTCCCAGGACCCTGAGATCAGGAGCTGAGACAAGTCACACACTCAGCTGGCTGAGGCACCCAGGCGCTCCTATCTTGACTTTTTCAGTCAACATCATATTGTGAGTTTCTTCCCCCACCTCAAGTACAAATTCTCTTTTTTCCAAAGTGTTGCTTGCCTGGTTTCCATCATGTGGCTAGAGCGTAGGTTATCATTGGGTATGAATGCTGTTTCCTCTTGTTTTCTCATACTATGACTCAACACAATGTAACACGGTGAAGAAATTATTCCTTTATTCTTTGATGTCAAACGTTCCACTGTATTTTCCCCTGCAAGTTGTCTTGTTCAGTTTCACAAGATCGAGATGGAGTCTGATGTTAAAATGAATTCAAGGAATATACAGCTCTCTGTGGAGTCCAAAGTGAGAACCCCTTTCTCTACCCCCTAGTCTCCCCTCCACTCAGATGAAACTGCAGCTTGTGAATTGGTGCATCTCCTTAAAATTGTGTCTTTACGAAGAAGAGAGCACAGAGGGTTTGGGGTAGAAAAATTTCTCTTTGGTGCCACTTTAATATTGCGTGAGAGCCCACTTTGTGCCGGGCACTACACGGGTCTTGTGGTGGGTTTGCCCCGATTTTACAACTCGAAACCCGGGATGTCCAGTAAAATTTGAGTTTCAGGTAAACAGTGAATGGTTTTCAATACAGATAGATCCCAAATATCCAGAGACGGAGAGTAGAATGGTTATTGCCGGGGGCCATGGGGTATTAGTTTTTCATGAGGACTGAGTTTCAGTTTTGCAAGATCAGTATTGTGGATGGTTGGTGGTGGTGATGGCCCAACAGTGTGAACGGAGGGAACAGAGGAAAGGCTGTTGGAACTGTGCGCCCAGAAATGTTTAAGACAGTAAATTCTCTGTTGTCTGTCTTTGATCACAATTAAAAAATATTTATACTAAAACAATTACACATGGATCTGAAATTCAAATTTAACTGGGCTTCCTGTATATTAATCTGGTTTCCTTACACGGTGGGGATTACAATTAGAAATGGTCTTACCAGGGCACCTGAGTGGCTCAGTGGGTTAAGCCTCTGCCTTTGGCTCAGGTCATGATCTTAGAGTCCTGGGATCGAGCCCCTCATCGGGCTCTCTGCTCAGCAGGGAACTTGCTTCCTCCTCTCTCTCTGCCTGCCTCTCTGCCTACTTGTGATCTCCCTCTCTCTGTCAAATTAAAAAGATATAATAATAAATAAATAAAATCTAGAAATGGTCTTACCCAAGGGGGTCCTGGAGGCTGACGCCAACATGTGGGGTCTCTGCTTCTACCCTTTGCTTGCAGGGAGCTGACACGGTGGGGGCAGGAAATGGGACCCAGTTCCTTATTACGACGAGTGAGACTCCTTATTTCCTTCTTAGCTTCCTGGATAACCATGCAAAGCTTATAAACACATGTGGGCCGCGTGCCTGTGGAGACAGCAGGCAGTTCATGGGTCTCTTGGCTCAGTTTCCTTGTCTGCGAAACAAGGAAGCTGGGCTTGATGACCTCTCACATTTATTTTCCAGCTGCAGAGTTCTGTGAAGCCAGACAGTTGCCTGGGTATAATAATGATTTTAACATGACTTGGAAATTTTTCTATAATGGTGAAATCCCTTTCTATCCTTAGGGACCCACATATCTTTATGTGGTCATCGTTGCTATTCTCTTTACATTACTGTATGCTTTATTTTTTTTTTTTAATTTTTATTTTTTTTAAGTAGGCTCCATGCCCAATGTGGGGCTTGAACTCATGACCCTAAGATTCAGAGTTTCATGCTCTACTGAATGAGCTGGCCAGGCGCCCCTGTATTACTGTATATTTTAATTAATTCCATGCACTTCCAGTCTGTTGATAAATGAATTCCCAAATAAAATAACCTTAATATTGAGTCAATTTGATAATTACAATTTGATAAATTTGGAGTTGTGTTTTCAGTTGGCTGGAGTTAGTAGGGGAGCAGCATGGTAATTAAAAACAGCCAATGGACAGTTCCATGCAAAGCTTAAATTCCTTATACCTCAGTTTTGTCAACTGTAGAATGGGGATAATCATAATATCTACTTCATGGTGTTATTATGAGGATTAAATTGTCTGATCATTTAAAGTACTGAGGATAGTAAATACATACATATTTATATATATATACTACATGTATAATGTGTATATATATAATAAAGTAGCTAATAAGTGTGTTGCTATTATTACTATTAAATTATTATTGTCTTTTATATGCCTATTATGGAAAGCGCTCTTTGCAAGCGAGTCAGATAAATAGTAATAAATTAGTAGAAAGGGAGCAAAGGAGAGAAGCAGTTCACAGAAGAAACGACGCAAGCAACAAGACCAATAGACACTTAGGAAAGGTTTGCTAATAATCAGAGAAAGGAAAATTGAAACCATATTGACTAATATAATTGGAGGAGAGGCTATATGTTTTTTCATGAAATGAATTTTTTCTTTTGTCTTCATGAAAAAATGTGCCTTTAAAAAAAAATCATCACAAGGTAATTAGAACTACAACCCGTTACACCTTCCATGGAGCTGATTTCAAGCCTTATCCTGTCTATTTCATTTTCGACAATTACAAATATATTCAGTCTGGGAACTTGAGGCATTGCCTTAGGAGGTTCCTGGGGGACAGGGGCATTAAAATTTCAGGAATGCCCCATTCGCTAACCCTTCCCACTGCCATTGTGCTGAACTCTAGCCCCTGAGTAAACTTGGGTGTCCCCTTCTTCCTAACAATGAAAACGGTTTCAATGATTAAAAAATATAAGGAAATCCAGCAAAACTTTGATTTTTCCGATTTGTACTATTTTTTAAAAAGTCACGTTTATAAGTTTTTCCTTTTTATTTATTTTTTTTTAAAGATTTTATTTATTTATCTGACAGACAGAGATCACAAGTAGGCAGAGAGACAGGCAGAGAGAGAGAGAGGAGGAAGCAGGCTCCCTTCTGAGCAGAGAGCCCGATCCCAGGACCCTGAGATCATGACCTGAGCCGAAGGCAGAGGCTTAACCCATTGAGCCACCCAGGCACCCAGGTTTTCCCTTAAAAAAAAAAAAAAAAAATTAATGTGTGTGTGTGTGTGTGTGTGTGTATGAAAACTTGGTGGTAAATTTGATGGTGTCCCTAAAATATGCTTAGTTTGCTGTTTGGATTCTGGGTGTTGTTATTGGGAGTGGCGCTGGCCTGATTCTAGAACACCAAGGAAGCCCAAGTATTGCTTCCTCTGCTCATTTGTTCTGACACTGGGATGACCCCTGTGCTGCTGGGGGCTCCCTGTGCACTCAGCCCAGCAGCCACCTTCCGGCAGGAATTCAGTAACCCTGCAGGCCCTCAAATCAGCCCATAACCAGCCTCCGGAGTGTGTGATTTCCACTAACCTAACCTGGTGCTTCTTTCCTCACGCAGCCTTGTTAACGAGGTGTACGAGGTAGACGACACCATCCAGACCTTGCAGCAGCGTCTGAGGGACGCGGAGGACACCCTACAGTCGCTGGTCCACACCAAGGCCACCCTGGAGCATGACCTGGCGGTCAAAGCCAACTCCCTCTACATTGACCAGGAAAAATGCATGAGCATGCGCAAGACCTTCCCCAACACCCTCCGGCTGGTGGGCTTCTGTTAGAGGGCCCCACCAGGAGCGGGCAAAGTGGAACCACAGCCCTGCTGCAGCTAATTTAAACGGAATGCTAATATTGTCACTTATTAAAGGATTGTGTTGATAGAAAGGTACCAACGTGCTGTCTCAGAGAGTCTTTTGTCTATGTCCAAACCTTCATTTTCTACTATGTACTAGACTTCTGAGCTGTGGGAAGAATATAAAGAAATATAATCAATCTGATAGAGAAAGTTAAAAAAAAAAAAAGATTATTTGTATTATTCTTGTTGTTGCCTGTGTAACATGAATGGGCTGGAATGGAGAAATGTATTTCCTCTAGGTAGGTGGTGGGGGCAGGTATCCCGAATAAGGTGGATTTTCAGTTCTGTCTGGAAGGAAACCCAGAGGAAAGGAGAAACGCCCTTGGGTATGTGGTGGTTGGGGTAGTCTGAGCAAAAACAAGGGTGGAAAAACGCACAGGGGATTTGGAACGATAGTAAGGAGACTGGTTTGACTGTGATTCATAATTCCAGGTGTATAATGTGGGGAGGTCTTTATCTCCAGGTCAAGGACTTGAGGGGAGCTGACAGACCTCTCTGAGCAGGGAAATGGCTGTATGAAATTGTGATCGGGCACCGATATCAGAGTGATAGCAGTAGAAACAAAGAAAGGAGAAATACAAAACACATTCTAACCAGTCAACAGGGCTTGGTAACTCTTTCCATGGGAACGGAGTGCAAAGGGGTCCAGGATGGCAGAGGCGTTGACCCTAGATGAGTTGCAAAATGGGACATTGCTTAAATTCCAGGAAGCCCTGTGGTATCCCAGGCGTTTTTGTTTAAAATAACTTTTTCTTTATTATAAATGAAAAACATTTGCATGACATATTTTGGAAATGAAAACACACACACACACCGACTCCTAAGAGGCACATGTTATCACAATACCCAGAAATGATCACTGAGGTCTGTCAACATTTTCTTTTCTGTGCTCTCAATTCCTTTGCTTAGACTCTCTGTGTATACGTATAATATTTATCTACACATGTGGGTAATAGGTAATGTTTATGGTTATTTCCATATATAAATATGTCATTGGCTGTTTATCCACGACATCATTTTTGAAAATCTTTCTTTCCACCTCCAAAACCCAATATGTTTTGCTTGTGGGAACTTGAGAAAATACAGACACAGAAAAAGGAAAATAAATGTCTCTATTTTTCTAAACTAGGTACTTTGATATGTATAGATTTTTATTTCTGTACTTATACACTGGTGTTCCTCTCAAAAATCAGAATCATTCCGAATAAAGTAGCTAGTACTTTTAAAACGCCTATGTGTCTGATACCGTTCTCAGTACCTCATTCACCTCAGCCCATTTATGCTTCTGCACTGAATCCTACTTATACTTTTGATGTCATTAAATATCTTTTCACAACTTCATTCTAATGGCTTTTTGATGTACCATTGCAAGGAAGTTCTAGAATGTTCTATAACAATTTTGGGGGGGGAAAAAAGCTTTTATGGGGTGTTGTCATTTTGCCCTCCTGAGAGTTGTGTTACTCTGCACTCCTGCCAACAGTCTATGAGAGGGTGAGTCTTTCTGCATTTTTGATAACTTGTTGTGTTTTTTTTTAACCATTTAATAATATAAAAATGGTCTTCATTGCTTTAACATCTTGTTCTTTGGACACCAGTGATGTAGAGCACTGTTCCCTGAGTCCTTGAATTTTTTCTGCTAATTGCTTGTTTTTATTATTTTCCTATTTCCCCTAAGCAGGAAGGGGAATTTTCTTTTTTTTTTTAATCTTTTTTTTTTTTTTCCATTTTTTGTGAGAGTTCTCCATATATCAATCATAGGACACTTTCACCATAGGTACTGAACATGGGTTCTTTATATGGCACTCGCTTTTACATTTTGTTTATGGTTTTTAATGTACGGAAGGTGAAGTGTACAAATGTTTCCCTTATGATTTATTTATGCCTTTGGAGTTACACCGGGGAAGCTCTCCTTCATCTCGAGATTATTTACTTGTAATTTCTTCTAATTCCTCTAGTGTTTTCTGAACCATTTGGAATTCAATCTGATAGGATGTTGATAGCATTTTGGCTTTGAATCCTTTGATGCAGAAATCCTGAGATGGGAAGGTGGGATTACTGGAGGGAAAGGTTTTCTGCCTGTCTCCTACTTGTCACTTAGGTGCAGCCCCCTCTCACCCATTAGCTAGTTAGCATCTCTCTATCTGTCCTCTAACTGCCGTTGATTAACCCCAAACCCCATCTCTCTCTCTCTTTCTCTGTTTCTTTTTTTTTTTTTTTAAGATTTTATTTATTTATTTGACAGAGAGAAATTACAAGTACACTGAGAGGCAGGCAGAGAGAGAGAGAGAAAAGGAAGCAGGCTCCCTGCTGAGCAGAGAGCCCGATGCGGGACTCGATCCCAGGACCCTGAGATCATGACCCGAGCCGAAGGCAGCGGCTTAACCCACTGAGCCACCCAGGCGCCCCTAACTCTCTCTCTCTGTTTCTTAAAAGTTTCTCAGACCTTGATTAGTCAACTTCATGAAACATCTCAAAATGCTAGAAAAGTTGACTTAAACATGGTGAGCTTGGACTGGAGATAGTTTTGCCGTCTCAATATATCATTTTAGAAATCAAATTGTAGGTTTTGGTCCTCCTGTCGCTTCTAATGGAAACAAAGATCTTTAAGGGCCACTCGAGCCCTTAGGCCATGGGGGCAATTAAGTGTTGATGGTCATCGCTTTTAGACGACAGTAAGAATAAACATAAATTCCACACGTCTCTAAGTTGTTATATGTTTCAGGGAAAATCTTGCCGACTTTTTCCATGAATTGTTACCTTTTTTAAAGACTGTATGCCTGCGGAGTTTTTTCCCTTAAACATATGTTGCCGGCATAGCAAGAATGTGATGGGAAGAAAACGCAGTTCAGACACAGAAAAAGCCAGTTTTCTTGTTATTTCGGTAACCTGTGGGCAAGACTAAGTTCCACAAATAAACATTCGGTTGCTCGTCTTAAATGTTGTGGCTGCTTCACGAGGGTAAATATTCTAATGCTGAAATCCACAAACAGCTAAGAAACACAAAGCGCGATCTTGTTTGAGAATCACACGACTGCAAATATCAACACGGGATGTGGCTTTATATACTCAATCCTCAAGTATCTCATAGTATGTGGCTTTAAGAAGGGCTGTTGGATGGTCAAAGGCTTCCACCTCCCCAAGCATCATTCAGATTTAGAAATGTGCGTAACTGCCCCAAATAGCCAAGTCACCTATAATTTTAGTAATGTCCATTTATGCTTCCGGGGAAGTGTTTTCATAAACACCTCACCTGGCACTTTTGAGTCTTGAGTTCATGCTGTAAATAGCTGAGGTGGGGTCTGGTTTTAGGTTATAATTTTTGCTTTGCTCCGAAAGCAGGGATGGAGTCCTTCCCTTTGTACGTCAGGGCTGGCTCAAGGCACACAGGAGGGGGTGGAGTGGCTGGTCATTGTCAGCATCCACTCTGCTAGCCCTGACCCTTCAACTGTTCCCAGCAATGCTGGGTTCGCCTTTGGCGTGATTGCCAAGACCAGCCTTCTGTACAGAGTGCTCTGATGGTATTTTTGGAGCCCTATATATTCATGCATTCATGGGGAAAAGAGACAATATTTAATTTCTTCACCAGAGCTGGACAATTGTTTTACTTTGCAGACCAGCTCCAGACCTTGGTATTGTGTATTTATTGAGTGTTGAGTTGAGAAGGATTTGAGGCCCCAAGTGAACTTGGACAGGTAAGAATCTAGAGCTGCGCTAGAAGAATATTGTCTGCAAGGGGTCCGGGGCAGAGAAGAGGCAGCACGAATACAGTTAGCTTTTCTCTAAGTTGTTCTGAATCCTCTTCAGCTCAAATCTTTCTCTGTCAACATCTAGAAGTTTCTGTTTTGTGATCCATGACTCATTCCCTCCAGACCCTGTTATTGCTAATTTTGCTGGGCGCTAATAGAAGTCCCTTTCTTCTCCTCCTTTTTCCTTTTAGAAAAAGGACCTTCTAAAGAGCTCCCCAGGACTAAAATGCAACTCTGGTGTCTTCATAGCACAGTGAGGAGGGAGCTTGTTGGGGAAGAGGGAGCATTTTACTGCTGCTATGAGTGCTATCTCGTTGTGTATGGACGGACAAAGCTGTGGGAACCAAAAAATTCCTCCTTTTTCTCAGTTATTTTTTCCTCCTCCCTGTAAGGGGAAGTGATAACTTTGAACTAAGTTTCAAGGCTCTTGTCTCAGGTATTTTAGGTCTTCAGTCACTCGCATAAAGAATGCTTTTCCAACTCCCCCGGCCCCCATCAAACGGTCCTCTGCTTGCCTGAGAACCTGCTCTTTATAGAAACCTATGCCTTCACTGATAACAAAAATTGTTATATGTTTTAGGGGGTATCCAATTTATTTGCAACAAGCTGATCCATTCCACCTTTCAACCCCAGGCCACTTGATGTGTGTCTCAAAGATGGAGGCTCTTTAAGAGAGATGAGGTCAGGCAACCTGAGGGGAAAATAATAAGCCAGGGCCACAGTCAAGACTTAAAAGCACCATCTATATCACAGAATGAAAGATTAAAGCATTGATACATTTATTTATTTATTTATTATTTATTTATAAAGATTTATTTGTTTATTTGAGAGAGAGAGAACATGTGCATGAGGAGAGGGAGAGACAGAGAGAGAAATGCTCAAACAGACTCCCCTCTGAGTGCAGAGCCCGACTCAGGACTCAACCCCAGGACCCTGAGATCATGGATCATGACCTGAGCTGAAATCAAGAGTCAGATGCTCAACTGACTGTGCCACCTAGGTGCCCCAAAGCATTGACACTTTAAAATAATGCTGGAAGGATCAACCAACATTCTCAGTTTCCTAAAAGGTATATGTAGTAGACATTTCTCAGGATCTTGGGAGAAAATAACCATACCTCCAAGTAGTCATGACTTTACAAAGTCCTCTCATCTCCTTGACTATGGGTTGACTTTCTGATCACCTGACCCAACAGACTGCAGTGTAAAACTGTGCCAATTCTTGGCCAAAGCCTTGAGAAGGCCTGGAAGCTTCTGTTTTTATGCTCCTGAGACCTAGTTGCCATGTAAGAAGTGTGACTGCCCTGAGATCACCATGTTGTGAAAGAATCCAAACAGCCACATGGGGAGGCTCGTGTGGAAAAGGACTTCGGCCAATAGCTGCAGATGGGCTCTTGGGGAGGCCACATCAGCTGTGAGTCATATTAATGAGACCATTTGGAATCTTCCTGCCTTCCCAGTGCTTCTGCTGACCCCATGGGAGGCAGGACTGCCCAACCAACCTACAGAATCATAAGAAATAATTAACTGTTGTATTGAACTACTAAGTTCTTGGATAATTTTAATGATTCAAGTTTCTTGAGTTGCTCATCATAATCGCCACAATCTCATGAGACAGTTATTATTGCCACCCTGCAGGTGGGGAAACTGAGACTCAGAGAGGTTGCATAACCCCACAGTTGTTAAGCAACTAGTCTGAGGTTACTCAGATAGAAATGCTGGATTGAGTGTTCAATCCCCTTATCTGACACTGGGATATGAGGTCTTAGCCACTATTTTATACCATTAGAGGGTTTCTAGGTTGTTCTTCTCAGCAACAACAACAACAACAACAAAATGTTTAAAATAATGGCACTGTTGGATTTATAATTGAGGACAGAGGCATTGAAGAAGCTTTAATTTTGGAAAGTTTGCTTAAAAGTAAAGCATGAGTGACATCCAACCTCTGGGTTGATGATCATCTCTTGATATTGATACATGTAATGATAATGGTGATAATCAACTCATGCTGTGTAGAAGAACTTTATAAATATTATTTTACAATCACAGCTGTTCTCTAAGGTGCACACATTTAACTATCCACATTAAAAAAATGAGAAAATTGAGACTGAGGCAAGTAGAATAATCCAGAGTCAAGCCACTCGCAAGCTCCAGAGTCAGGATCTGAACTCAGATAGGCTCTTTTCCAAACATCACTAGGCATCAGGGTAATACAAATCAAAACCACAATAAGATACCACTTCACACCAGTCAGAATGGCTAAAAGAAACAACTTATGAAACAAAAGATGTTGGTGAGACTGGGGAGAAAGGAGAGCCCTCTTACACTGTTGGTGGGAATGCAGCCTTGTGCAGCCACTCTGGAAAACAGAAGTTAAAAATAGAGCTACCTTATGACCCAGCAATTGCACTATTAGGTAATTATCCAAAGGATACCAACAGTGATTTGAAGGGGCACCTGTACCCCAATGTTTATAGCAGCAATGTCCACAATAGCCAAACTATGGAAAGAGCTCAGATGTGCATTGACAAATAAATGGATAAAGAAGATGTGGCTATATATTATAGATGTGGCTATATATATGTGTGTGTGTGTATATATATATATATATGACATAAAATACATAATTATATATAAATAATTATATACAACAAATGGAATATTACTCAGCCATCAAAAAGAATTAAATCTTTCCATTCACAATTGACATGGATGGAATTAGAGGGTATTAGGCTCGGTGAAATCAGGCAGTCAGAGAAAGACAAATATTATTTCACTCATATATGGAATTTAAGAAACAAAACAGATGAACGTAGGCTAAGGGAAGGAAAAATAAAATAAGATGAAAACAGAGAGGGAGACAACTCATAAAAGACTCTTAACTATTGGAAAGAAACTGAGGGCTAGAGGGAGTTGAGTGGGGAGATGGGGTAACTGGGTGACGGGCATTAAGGAGGGCATTTGATGTAATGAGCACTGGGTGTTATATGTAACTGAAGAATCACTAAATTTTTACCCCTGAAACTAATAATACAGATATGTTAACTAAATTGAATTTAAATAAAAAATTGAAAAAAAAATCACTGATACATTACTACATTGCCTCTTTCTAAACACTTTAGAATGAATTAGACATTCTCAAAGTTGTGGGTTTTTTAAAAAAAATATTTTACAACCAATGCGCTTTTTTTCCCCAAAGATGTTCATGAGGATATATTCTGAGCAGTCTCATTAACACAATAAATTAATTTTACCATAGTCTTTCAAAGTCTTAACTCTAAACTTCCTTGATTCTCTCTTTAAGTAGAATTTAAGGATGATAACTGGGTGTATACTCTGTTTTTTTCAGATAGAAGGAAAAAAATATCTGACAGTTCAATAGAAGGTACTCAGTTTTAGAAATCAAGTTCTCCTTCACTCAACCTCTCTTGGAAATCTGTCAGCAATAACCATAGACACTGATGGGTTGTAGGATTGTCTTCTATGTGCTGGGTCTTGCCAGTATATTTTTCTTAAAGAACGTTCAGTCCCGGATGGGAATTGATTGTGTTTAGTGACCACATACACCAGCCTTTTGGTGCCAGTTAACTAAAATAACTTCTTTCCCATATGTGTGCATTTTATGTTTTCATCTGAGATTGAGTTATAGCTACAAAATTAGCTCCCTAACTTCCTCTCTAGAGAAAAGAGAATTCAGAACTAGATCTCTTCTGTTGTTAGGTTGGTTTGGACTCTCTTCATCCCACCATAGTTCTCAACATATTTGTTTGCTCATATGGAGCTTAGTAGATACAGGAACATATTAATAAGATGAGTAGTAAGTACTGTGGTGTGATAATGTTAGGTAATGTAGAAAGGAGTTTAATTATGACATAGAGAGAGTAATTGATGAAAAGTCTCAATCTAGAAGCACAGAGATACCTAGTAATATTTTCAGAATCATCCTTGTTCTGGTTAATTGGTATTCAGGATGAGTAACTACCAACATAGAGGGTAGAAGTTCTGAGGTATTTATTGTTCATGCTTCAAGAAGAGAAGGATAATGTTTATCTCTTGAGGAGGAGAATGCTCAAAGGCTCTGGGATGAGAGAGACCTATCATGGTAAAATAATGACTATCCCTATTGGATAGTTTCATGATAGGATGATCTCCTCCAGCTACATTAGACAGAAAGAAACACAGAACCTTCTCAACTTATGATGGGTTTACATCCTGATAACCCATTATAAGTTGAAAATATTGTCAGAAAAGGCATACACCTAACCTACCATGCACCATAGCTTAGCCTATCCTACCTTAAATGTGTTTAGAACATTTACATTAACTTACAGTTGGGCAGAATCATCTAATGCAAAGCCTATTTTGTAATAAAATGTTGAATATCCCATGTAATTAATTGAATACTCTACTGAAAGTGAAACACAGAATGGATACATGGGTACAGAATGGTTGTAAGAATGGTTGCCTGACTGGGACCTTCAGGTTGTCACTGCTCAGCATCACGAGAGAGGATTGTACCCCATATCACCAGCTTGGGAAAAGATCCAAATTCAAAATTTGAAATATGATTTCTCCCAAATGCTTATTGCACCATCATAAAGTTGAAAAATTGTAAGTCAAACCGTCTTAAGTAGGAGACCGTCTGTATAGGGTATTTAAAGTTTTCTAGGGTCACTGGTAAAGCTAAAGAAACAGATTCTTGGCTGATTTCCTGAATTACTCCCAAACCACATCAGTAAACTAGGCCACCAAAGAAGATGCCTTTTATTGGTTGGGAAATCTCTCATTGAGTTGAGAAGCCACCACTAACTGCTACTATATCTAGCACTATTTCTGTTGGGATCAGAAAGGCACCTCTGCTAAATCAGGAAGTGGTGAACACAGCTACCAACTCCAAAAACATGACCTCTGTCATCCACAGGAACAAATCTCATGCCTCGAGTCCTTCCTCTCTTCCTATGGAGCTGAATTCCAAAGGCCAGTCTCACACTACAGCCTATTCAACATGACCCCAATCACATCCAGAGCCTGAGCAGCAAGATGGTCTGGGAAATGGAGTTTTTTGTTGTAATTAAATTAAATTTGGCCTCTACAGTATGGTAGGGAATATTTTCAGAAGGTTTGCGTAGGTATCGAGGGAGCCAAACCCACCATCCAAACTAAAATTGTGCAAGGGTGGCAAGAGATTGTTTGACTTGTAACAACTGACTCTGATTAGGAGTTTGGACTTGGTTTTGAAGAGAGCTCACATTCAAATATTAATAATCGTAAATTCATTCAAATGTATAGTGGTTTTGAATGAATGCAATTGTTAAAGAAGAAGAGAAAGGGAGCCACTTGCTGAAGGTATGGCTAGACATACAGGAGAGTTCCCTTTGATTTGCTTTTTGCTTAAAACTTGCATATTACACTCATTTGAGGTTCTTCACATTATAAAGTGATTACTGGTAGGAGTTTTGTCCCTGCTTTACAGAAAAAAATACTGAGGATCAGTCACGCACCCGGGGCATGCTTCTGAGCTAATGTCAAATAGCTATCTGACTTGTTTTATTGTCTACCTACGTGAAGAGTGTTTTGAAGACAGAGAAATCATTAGTTTCCATAAGAAAGTATTCTAGCAAGAATTAGGTTAAGATAGAGCTTCCATGTTGGGAAAACAACAGAGAACTAGCCTGGAACTCGAGAGTTAGCCTGGAGTAAACTGCAGAGTACACGCTCAGTCTAAAAGAGGGAGCCCCTGTCCTGTTCTGCGTCATTATTGCCACGCAGGAAGGTGGGCTCATGGAGCTGGAGATTCTGCACCTCTCTGTTGCAGTAATTCAAACCCTAGCAAGAGTTGGGAGTATTTCTTTTGGAGAGATGAGAGAGGGCAAGCCTACAATAGTACTATACCTTCCGATACTTATTTACAAAACAGCCTAACAATAAATTGTGGGGTGGGGTGGGAACTCTGATTTCGAACTGGAGCTTAGGTTTATTATTCATACTATAAATTATAGTGCTGATGACCACAGTGAGATGAACCAAAGCCTTGAAATTCAAGAATGCGCCAGTGGAGACAGACAACCTCAAGTAGTTTTAGTTTATCATACTAGTATACAGTCCAGTAGAAAAATAGGAGATTGTGTTGAAGACCATTTAGGGGAACCAAGACCTAGAAAGTAACTTTAAGCGTACCGAGCTATCATACATCAAGAGACAGGACCTAACTTAGAGTGCAATATGCAAAAACAAATATTTCCACATCTGCACAAGCGATATAATGGTATATAGTTTAATTCCATTTATGAAAAACAAAAGGAGCTTGACATTCTCTAGTGGTAAGTTTGAGATGGTAACAGGGCAACCAGAGAGAGAGGCACATATGGGCTATACATAGCGAAGGACTTTGTACAAGTTCCAGCCTGATCATTTTGAAGGATCTGGTAGCAAATATTCTTGCATGACCTTAGGAATTAAACTAGTCAACGAAATCAATCCAGTGACGAAAAGCTAGGTAAAGTCAGTTATGACTGATATAATGAAGGCAGCTGTTTATTTTTAACACTTAAACTATATATATATATATAGCAATTTATATTTATATAACTACATATGTATTTAGTTATAGTTTTTTTTAAGATTTTATTTATTTATTTGACAGACAGACATCACAAGCAGGCAGAGAGGCAGAGAGAGGGGGGGGAAGCAGGCTCACCGCAGAGCAGAGAGCCTGATGCGGGGCTTGATCCCAGTACCCTGGGATCATGACCCGAGCCGAAGGCAGAGGATTTAACCCACTGAGCCACCCAGGCACCCCCAGATATAGTTTTATAGATATAATTATATTATATATTTTTATTATATATATGTGTTTATTTATTTTTGGCTAGGACATTCTAATCTTTAAGGATTTAAGTTCTAAATTTTGTATAGCCATGGCAATGCAGCACAGGATTTATATTTTAATATTCACAAAATTATATGATAACATAGAAATATGTTATCCTTTAAAAATAATGAAACATTACCAGTGAGGCTAAATTCTCCTTTGACCACTGCGTCTAGCCCCAGCCTCTCTCTCCTTAGAGGAAAATACTGTGATTGCTTTGGTAAGATAGTGTCATGTTTTTAACTGTAAAGACTATGTAGTTTGGCTCTTTGGAAACCATTACTATGTTCCTTCGGTGCAGAGGTTAAAACACATTAGGACTCTTTTTTAAAACCCCATAGGACCTTAAGAAATATGCTAATTAATTCTCCCTCTGAAACTAATAATACACTATATATTAATTAATTGAATTTAGGATTAGACTGACAATCAGATACTCATACCCAGAACTAAGTTAGTTATGAGAATTTATGAGAGGACTTGGACCTTGGTAGGGTTTCTTGAAGTTGTGACATTTAACCAACTATCTGGAAGGTAAGAAATCAATATGCAAAGTGGTGGGGATGAAAGAGCCCCCCCCCCAGGCGTTTTCTAGGTAGAAAGAATCACCATTTATTTATTTTTAACATCTTAATTAAATTTTATTTTTTTCAGTGTTCCAAGAGTCATTGTATTAAGGGGAGGGCACGTATTGCATGGACCACACCCAGTGGGACCACCCATCCCTCCACCCCCTCCCCACTAAAACTCTCAGTTTGTTTCTCAGAGTCCACAGTCTCTCATGCTTCATCTCCCTCTCTGATTTACCCCAATTCACTTTTCCTTTCCTTCTCCGTGTTATTCCTTATGCTCCACAAGTAAGTGAAACCGTATGATAATTGACTCTTTCTGCTTGCCTTATTTCACTCAGCCTAATCTCCTCCAGTCCTGTCCATGTTGATACAGAAGTCGGGTATTCATCCTTTCTGATGGACGCATAATACTCCATTGCATATATGGACCATATCTTCTTTATCCATTTGTCTGTTGAAGGGCATCTTGGCTCTTTCCACTGTTTGGTGATTGTGGCCATTGCTGCTATGAACACTGGGGTACATATGGCCCTTCTTTTCACTACATCTCACCTTTTAAAAACCTGGAAAGTTGAGGAGGTTATATAGAGGTGTTAGATACCAATAGGACTGGCTTCATCGGCGAGATACCTGTCAGCCACTCGGGGCCCTAGGCTCAGGAAGGACTCATGCTTGGTTTATGCTCTCCTGTCAATATTCTGAAATTCTTAAAAAGTTTTGAATGGGGAGCCCTGCATTTTCATTTTTCACCAAGACCCATAAAGTATGTAGGTAGCTGGCTGTGGGAGTTTGATCTTGATTTCACTTGTCATATATAGCCATGGAGGGTTTTAGGTGAGAAGAGACACATCTTGATTTTTGAAAGACCACTCTGGTTATGATATGAAGAATGGAAGAATGGACACTATCATCACCCTCTAGGAACTTATAGTATGGCTGGTGAAACCAAATATGGCCAAGGGTTATTATTAAAGGTAATATGTTATAGAAATATATTGAAGAAGATCCTGGGAAGGTCATTTCCTTGGGAGGAAGGTCATTTAATAAAGTCTCTATTTGGGGAAAAGTTATAATCTCCTTCATGGCTCCTCCCAATCTTCTCTGAGCTAAACACCACCCAGTACTTTTTTGGCTCTTCACCTCGAGGCTCAATTTCTTAGTCAAGAAGCTTAACGATCTGAATAATCACCATTTCCTATTGGGGGCCTCACAGTAGCTTTTGGAATTGTCTTGTATCTTCAGCTTAATACTAAAGACTCCCATAGAAGGTGGGGCTTCTTTCCCTTCTTCCTTCCTATCATCCAGTGAGTCCAGATAACTCCCAGAGGATTATGATGAGGTTTTTCAGTTGTTTATCTGAATCTCCACTAATCTAATTCTTCAGATGCATGGGAGTCCATCCCAGAGACACTTGGCTATCTCTTCCACTTAATGCAGCTGTGTTTCTGTTGTCAGTGAAGCTTCTGTTCTAGGAATTTCCCATAAATACAGCCACACCAACTTTCTTGTAATGTTTTATCTATCAGCCCTGTGCAATAACATTTTTGACAATGATGTGAATATTCTATATCTTCTCTGTCCAAAATGGTAGCAACCAGCCACATATGGCTATTGAACACTGATTAGAGTTCTACATGAAAATTTAGGCCACCAAAGCTCAGGAATGCTATTTAATAGTGCAACTCCAGATATAAACCTGGGTCTTCTGTTTCTTGGATATCTTTTCTATATACCACGATGGGTGGTCTCAACAAGCACTTATTTGCAAAGTTTTATAGACCATCTGTTGAGTGTGTTAAGTATTGGGAAGACACAAATAAATAAGACAGCTCCATTCATCAAAAGGGGGTTAGCAATAAGGAGAGAGAATCACTTTGTTGACCTCTAAGAGCAAAGAAGAAGGGGTAGAGGCCCTGTGTTCATCTTCAGGAGTCCAGAGATGTTGCCATGACTATTGCACAAGATGGGTTGAGTTCTGTCTCTGTGCTGGATACACAAGTTTCTTGATCACTGAAGGTTCTTTAGTGCTTGGCACACACAAGATACCGGTGGTCAATTTCATCTGCTAAGCCATTCCAAGGTCTTTGGGTTTGGTGACAGTGAGGCTTAGTAATTTACTCAAACCCACACAGCTACCAAGAGGCTGAGTCTGGATTGAAATCTAGATCCCTTTGACCCCAGTATTAGTCAGGATAGCGAGGGTACCGATGTTGCAAACACAGTTTGTTCACTGATTCTGATGGTCTTGAGTGCCAGGTTAAGAAATTCGGATTTGATCCATTGGCAGCAGTCATCCAGAGAATCTTTTAATGAACTTCTCAGTGGAAGCTACTGAAGACGCAGGAAGTAAGAAGAACAAGCCAGTAGCAGTGTTAGAGGGGAAAAATGGGAGGGCTTCAAGAAAAACCATGTGTCAAGGTTTTGTGTCTCAGGGGCTGCTATCTCTCACATCCAGATGTTTTAGAGGTGCCGAGGACAGTGATAGCATGGGAACGTCAAGGACCAGAGTTGTTCTGGAAGTCCACTGGAAGGTCAGCAGCTCATTTTTAGGTCCAGATATTGTTGACAGAAAGATCATGGACTGAGCTGCAGAAAGGTCCAGGCTGTTCCTGAAGAACACAGAACCAACCACAGCATGCAGCATGATCTTTGGAATCGAGGGAGAGTAAAGTTAAGTAACTTGAGCAAGGCCAGCCAGCCAGTCTTGGAAGAGAAGTGTGTAGGAGAACTACAAGAAGAACAAAGAGACAGGGAAGTCACCTCAGAAAAGACAGAGGAGGTCCAGAATGTGGCAGTGACAAGAGAGGAGAAAGGAGTCCAGGCTGTGTGTTGATTGGGTGTAACGTTATGTAAGGGGTTGTGAGAGGTTGATGATCAGAAATAGACCTGAAGGACATGAGGGAGGTCGCTGATAACTTTTAATAGTCCTCTTTGGGGAGCACAGTGTGACCAGATAACACAGGAATTTAAGGGAAAGAGGACTATGTTCTATGGGTAGCAGGGGTTGACCGGCAGTGAAAGGAAGGACAGAAAAACAACAACTGGAAAAACACAAGGAATTCAATGCAAGTCTTTTCAAGATAGAAAAAAAGCATGTTCACATTTGGGAGCAAAGGGAAAGAAGCCAGCAGAGAGAATGAGAAATTAAAAGATATTGGAAGAGTCATACTGCACGTAGATCTCTCAACATGTTTAAAAAAAAAAAATCTTCCAGCCATTCTTACTTGTTTATTATTCCTGAAGCAGTATTTTCTTCAATATTTAATTATTTATTTTAAGAGAGAGAGAGTGAGTGAGCATGGGGTGGAGTGCAGGGGAAGGGAGAGAATCTTGAGAATCTCCAGCAAATTCCACCCTAAGTGTAGAGCCTATGGTGGGGCTCTATCTCATGATCTTGAGATCATGACCTGAGCCAAAATCAAGAGTCAGATGTTTAACCTACTAAGCCACCAGGTATCCCATCTTGAAGCAATATTTTTAAGCAATAGTAATTGGAAGTGGGATAAGCAGACAGATCAATGAAATAGAAAGTCCAAAATAGCCATATATACATATGGATCTAACAAAATCAATACTTCGTAATAGTAGGAGAAAAAATGGATTATTCAAGAACTGGTTATCTGCAAAAAAAATTTTTAGGTTGTAATTTCATGTGATATACTGACATAAGTTCTAGCTGTTTATGGAGTTTTAAAAACTATGAAAACACAGGGGAACCTGGGTGGCCCAGCTTAAGTGTCTGACTCTTGATTTCTGCTCAGGTCATAATCCCAGGGTTGTGAGATTGAGCCCTGCATTGGGCACTGTGCTCAGCACAGAGTCTGCTTGTCCCTCTCCCTCTGTTTCTGCACCCACCTGCTTGCACTCTCTCTCTCAAATAAATAAATAAAATCTTTAAAAAATAAAATCTTAAAAAATAAAGATCATGAAAGTACTAAAAGAAAATGTACATAAATTTAATAGTAATCTAAGCATATCAAAAGCATAAGATTCTAACTCACAGCTATTAGACCAATGAAACTAGAAGCAAATTCTAGGTGGTTCTGATAGAAAGGATCTGAGGTAAAGCTAACTCTTTCGTTCTCTCTGAACCTATTCAAATATCCAGAAGTATAAGAGTATATTAAACTCGGAAGCTGGGAGGTAGCAGTGAGTGGTCCCTATGGCATTTTTTAGTGAACTTGGGATTTTTCAAATTGGAATTTTTCAAATTCTGTGACATCATTTGGTTACAGTTTTAAAATATCATCTACTCAATAACATCATGTATTTCTTCCTCTGGTAATTGGAGAAAATCATCAAATATCAGGAAGAAGTGAAATTCTTTCCAATTAAGTTATTTGCACCAAGTGTCCATCTCTTTAAGAATCCTCGAGACGGCTGCGTATATAGGTAAGTTATGCCACATGTCACATAGGCAAATCACTTGACGTCACTGAAATGGCCTTAACTGACATTAGCAGTGTCATGAAATAAGGCTTAAAAAAACAAAACAAAACAAAACAAAACCCAAAACCACACAACTTAGTTCTCATTTCAAGTACTCATTTGAGTCCCTTTAATCCAATACAATCTGTGTAGAAAATTAAAAAAAAAATCTTATATTCCCTGCCAACACCTTCAGACCATGTGCTGAAATAGGCACCGCTCAATTTCAGTGTCCAATGTGATTGGACAGTGCATTTCCTGTTTTACTGCATGGTGTTTAGTAAACACAATACCGAGAAGACTGACCTTTAGGAACAACTTCTTTGACTTTGGTGGCAACTCCCTTCCTTGATGCCTACTTAGCCAGTGTTCCATGTACCTGGTACGCACATTTTCCAATCCTCACCATGACTCACAAAATAATTGTTAACTAAAATAAACATCTCTTCCCCTGTACCATAGTTTCCAACAGAAGAACGTCACCAGCTAAACACTTCTTCTCCTGTACCATAGTTTCCAACAGAGAAACGTCACCAGTCTCTGCTTCCCTGACCACGTCACTCATATTTCAAGAGTGAGTTCAAGTGTTGGTACGTCGGTGGTTTAATCCATCCACAAACTAAAACAAACACAGGCCTTCCTACCACCCTTCATGACGTTGTTCTTCCATACTACATGCTGTTAATACTCGACTTCCCTCAACTATGTCCACTGCTTAAAGATTTCCAACACTATGTATCACTTCAAATGAGCTCAGCTATGCTGCAGGGACAAATGAGCCCCAAATCTCACCCAGCAAAGTTCAGGTCTGGTGCGTGTCCACTGAAGGCAGTGTTGCGTGTCTTCCTCACTCTGCAATCCAGGCTGGTGGGACAACCACTCCTGGAACATGGACAATGCCTCATGGTGGTAGGGGGAGAGAGAACATGGCAAATCGCACACTGGCTTTTAAAGTTATTTTTCCACTCTCGTTTCTCTGACTAAAGCAGGTCACATGGCCATGCCTCTCTTCAAAGGCAGCAGGGAGATGTGGTGCTTTCATGCACACAGAAGACGAAGACCTGGAAATAGGTAGTGAACGGTACTAATGACTTCCACATGCTTATTTGACTTCCTTGCCAAGCCTAAATGTGTCAAAAGCTATGAAACTGGTTTCCCAAACTTCGGGAAAATATTTTGACTCAAACCTGTTTATGCTTTGGAGAAGGCGTTGAATGTTAGCTTTGAAGTTTTAAGTTCTTAGATAAAAAAATATTCAGTTTACAACTGGAAAGTGATATCTTGCACTTGTTCTAGAAAAAAAAAATTTCTCAATAGGTTTGTGAAAAAGACCACTGTTGGAAAATGATGCAAAATCTTAGTTTCCTGTTCAACAGAATTCCTAAGCAGATAAATCGTTGCAGAGTAGAAACAAGTAAGTTCCTTGGTCAAGTGTAATCTTTAATTTATTGTTTTATATTTCTAAGAAATCTCTACACCCAATGTGAGGCTCAAACTCATGACCTGAATATGAAGAGTCATATACTCTACCGACTGAGTCAGCCAGGCGCCTCCAGTGAAATCCGATTTTAAAATTCATTGTCAGGTTTCCCCTTTAAGTCTTTAGTTGGGGGTTATTTGTGAGAGATCTGCTAGCCTATCCCTTGTTCTAGCACATGCAGCTTCACAGTCTATATTTAAGTTAGGCTGGAATCCTCTTTCCTGTTTATATTTATGATTTTATTTTGAGCTGTAGTATTTATATTACTATTTTCATGACACTCTTACTAACAAGCTACTTTTAAGTCATTGATTCTTTTTTGTGAACTGGGGATTTAAAACAGAAGGCAGACAATAACAACAACAAAAAGATTTAAAAAAAAAAAAAAAAACAGCCCCAAAGGGTAATGTGCAAAGAAAATAAAATCAAGTGCTTACATGAATTAGGTAGACCTCATTTTACGGGATGGATATATTTAGTACAAGTTGACTTTAAAACAATTCTCATTTTTTGCAGTCTTCAGCAGGAAATGTTTTCCCATCGGGTGTGTGGGTCAAGAAGATAATTTTCCAGAAAATTAAGTTTAGAGTATTTCTGGGTAAGGTATTTAGATGAGGGGTAACTCATGTGCCCTGGAGAGACTGTATTTGGGTGACTTGTGAAAACAATATAAGCAGAACTGTGTATCCTCAGAGACAGATAAAAGTAGAAAATCCTACCTCTTTGATTTTCAGAAAATGGAAAACAATGTGAGAAGTTCAAAGCTTGTGATCTCAGAGAATATGATTCCCCCTCTCCATTCTATTCAACAATGTCCTTTTAATACCCCCAACTGGTTTTGGGGTATTTTTAGCCTTTATTGTAAGAGACACTCCAATTTTTTAATTGATCCCCTTTAACTTTATAAATAATAACATGATGAATCACGATGAATCCATGATTACCATTCTTCCCTTAAGGATCATCGAAGGGTTAGAGAAAGGTCAGCTGTGTTCTTTTTCAATATTCTTCCATAGGGAGGAGAAAGAAAGGTCCATCTTCTATGAACCAAAATAAGAAAAAATAGAGAAAAATGTTCCGTCAGGCACTAGTGTTTATTGTCTGCTCTGGTTTGAATGTTTGTCTCTCTCCCAAATTCATATGCTGAAACCTAATGTCCCAAGTGGTGGTATTAGGAGGTGGGGCCTTTGGGAAGTAGAACTCTCCTAAGTGGCATCAATGTGTTTCTTAAAAGTGGCCCTAGAATGCTCCATTGTCCCTTCCAGCATGTGAAGACACAGCAAGACGATGGCTATCTACAAACCAGAAAGTAGGTTCTTACCAGACACCAAATCTGCTGGCGCCATGGTCTTGGACTTCCAACCTCTAGAACTTGAGAATTAAGTTTCTGTTGTTCATTAGCCACCAGTCTGTGATATTTTACATAAGATATCGTCTCCGATAACAGCAGTAGTGGTAAAGAACTTGAATGTGTTGGTAGGGCTCATGTAGAAGGGGCAGCAACTCTATGCAATTGAACTTGTATTGGATCTTTATGGGCTAGGTCCTATCCTGGGCACTTCATAGTAATGTGAAGAGGAAATGGGGCTGACCTATCCTCAAGGGATCATGGGAGGTACTTCCTACAGAGGTAGCCTATGAAATAGGATAAGTGCCATTCAAGAGAGACAAAGTACATTGTGTTAGGAGGTAAGGATGGAAGTGGGGGAGCTCTTGCTTTTTGGATCAGAAAAAGCTGAATACAGGAGGTGGGAATTAAAGGTGGAAGTGGATTAATTGGATGAGTTGTGACAGACAAAGTGTCAATGGAATAGTATGGATGAAGGTATGCTTTCTAGTTGACTGGAGAGGAGTTCCAGTTTTGTGAGGGGAGTAGTAGAGGACATGCCTGGGAAGATATATTGGGGCCCTTCAGGAGACTGATTTGAACTTTATGATCTGTCCATGAGGAGACATTAGGGTTTGAGCCATGCTTTGGGAAGATGCATTGGCTCTTGTTGTGGGGTCTGTGGAAGAAGGGAGGCTTGCACAGTGGTAGAGTTAGTGTGGATGGGATAAGGTTTGGCCAAAAGTGAGTTTGCCTAAGAGATGGGCTGCAAAGAAATACATTTTCAATTTTAGAAAATATTTTCTGTACTTCCATTGAAAGGAATAAAGAAACCCAGAAACTCCAAGATTGCTCTGGAAGGAGAATCTCTTTTGGAGAAGGGTTGACTGGACTTGAAGCACTCTTCTCTCCTCTCAAACTTCTCTCCCCTTTCAAGATCCCTCATTAATTGCCAAGGGCCCACCACACTGTTCTGTGTCAGGATATGTTATGGGTTGAACTGTGTCCTTCTAAAATTCATATGTTCAAGTCCTAAACCCCAATACCTCAGAATGTGATGTGCTCAGAAAAAGGGTCCCAAAAGAGAAAATTAGGTTAAAATGCGGCCTTGAGAGGCACCTGGGTAGCTCAGTGGGTTAAAGCCTCTGCCTTTGGCTTGGGTCATGATCCCAGGGTCCTGGGATCGAGCCCCACATCAGGCTCTCTGCTCAGCAGGGAGCCTGCTTCCCCCTCCCCTCTCTGCCTGCCTCTCTGCCTACTTGTGATCTCCGTTTGTCAAATAAATAAATAAAATCTTAAAAAAAAAAAAAAAAAAGATGTGGTCTTGAGTGTGGGCCGTCATTCAATATGACCAGTGTCCTTATAAAAGGAGGTTAAGATGGCAGACTTGCACAGAAGGAAGACCATATTGACATCGAGGAAGAAGATGGTCATCCACAAGCCAAAAAGAAGTCCAAGAAGAGGCACCTTGATTTCAGATTTCCAGCCTCCAGGACCATCAGAAAAGTAACTTCTGTTGTTAAAGCCAACCAACTGTAGGTATTTTGTTATGGCATCCCTAGCAAACTCATCCAATGCATACGGAAAGTGACTTCCCTTGATGTTTTATAGGACAGCTGAGAGAAGACATCTATTTTTTTTTAAGATTTTATTTATTCATTTGACAGATAGAGATCACAAGTAGACAGAGAGGCCCGCAGAGAGAGAGGAGGAAGCAGGCTCCCGGCAGAGCAGAGAGCCCAATGCGGGGCTTGATCCCAGGACCCTGGGACCATGACCTGAGCCAAAGCAGAAGCTTTAACCCACTGAGCCACCCAGGCACCCCGAGAGAAGACATTTAAAGTAGGTTTTGGTAAAGTTTGGGAGGCAGCAAAGGGGACCAAACCCACAAACTAAGATAAAACTAGGCAGTTAAGCTTGTGAGAAATGGCTGGCTTTCTATATCACCAACAACCCATCCCATTCATAAAAGGATGCGTCCAAGGATGGATGCTTTTGGATCCCATTGCTGCCTCTTGCATTCAAGGGTGAGCCTTCACAATACAGCTCCATCATTTTGTCATGGAGCCCTGTGCTTACATGTGTTGAAAGAGGGGTTAAGCCTCAGACCACATGTGGCCTGTGGCTAGGCTGTGTGGCCAAGAAAAAAGCAATAGAATCTGGCATCCCAGCCTCCGGATTTGTCCACAAACCAGTCTGGACATCCCGGGGATCGGTATGGCCGTGGTGTCCCCATGCAACCACTGGGAGGGCTGCACCATGAACGAGGTATTTATAAACTTTGATGAAAACGGCATGTTCCTACAGTGCTGAGAGCCTGCTTGGGAGGGAGGAGGAACAGGCAGCTGCTGTCCCCGCACGTATAGAGCTGGGGTGGTGATTCCCTCCGACTCGAGAGAAACATTATAGGAACATTCCCTGGCAAAGGCTCAGCCCTGTAGAGTGCTCCAGGAAAATAGTTTTGAACACAGGAATTGCCAGGTCTGGATAAACATAGTTCAGTCCCTCAGATGTTTTGAGCATGACTGAATGTTCTCACTGAACAGCCTTTCATCAGAGGTCTTCAAATAGTTCACATAAAATCCTGATCCTGGTCCAAGCCGTGGCTTGGTCAAGTGTTATCAGATCCACTGCTCTGGGGACCCAGTGCTGTCAAGTGTTCATCTTTTTTTTGAGATAACGCGAACCGGTGAGGAAGCGAAAGCTTTAGAGTGAGCTAGTGGCAAGGGTATCATACTCACACGGGAGGGTCCGGTTCTGCTAATGGACTTGGCAAGTGTCTTTATGCTCTGAACTTCATATTCCTTGTGTGTAAAACAGGAATGATAACAATAGTGTGTCCTTTACATTGACGTGGATGGAACTGGAGGGTGTTATGCTAAGTGAAATCAGTGTCAGAGAAAGAAAATTATCATGTGGTTTCACTCATATGTGGAATATAGGAAATAGCACAGAGGATCAGAGGGGAAGGGAGGGAAAACCAAATGGGAAGAAATCAAAGAGGGAGACAAACCATGAGAGACTCTTGACTTTGAGGAAACAAACTGAGGGTTGCTGGGTCGAGGGGGGAATGGGGACGGGGTCACTGGATGATGGGCCTTAAGGAGGGCACGTGATATGATGGGCATTGGGTGTTACATGACAAATGAATCATTGAACCCTACATCAAAAACCAATGATGTACTATATGTTGGTTAAATGAATTTAATTTGAAAAATTAGATACATGTTTAACATAATTCCTACCAAAATCCAGGTGAGCTTTTCTTTTTTTTTATGGCTATGAACATGACTATTCTAAAATTTATATGGAAAGGCACATGAGTTAGAATAACTAAAACAATTTTGAGAAGAAGAGAAATAAAGTGGAAGAAATAAAAAAAAAATAGCATGACTTCATATGCATAGCTCCTGCATTTTTAATCCGATTGAAACACAAAAAGGGCTTGACTTTGTCATAGGAAGCCTCAAAGAGTTCATGCATATCACAGGGGTGCAGGAAGGAACCCAGAAGATGGTAGGAAAAAAAAAGATGGTGGAAGATTAGTGTCCCACTGGCTCTTTCATTGTGTCTATCACCTGGCCCTTTCATTGTGTCTATCACCACACTAGGCATTCTTTTATTTTTTTTTAAAGATTTTATTTATTTATTTGAGAGAGAGAGAATGAGAGAGAGCAAGCATAAGAGGGGTAGGGCCAGAGGGAGAAGGAGACCCCCCCATTCCGCATGCTGAGCAGGAAGTCTGATGCCAGACTTGATCCCAGGACTCCAGGATCATGACCTGAGTTGAAGGCAGTCACTCAACCAACTGAGCCACCCAGACATCCAGCACTAGGCATTCTTGAGATTCCTATGATTCTACTGTACTATGCTCTTGTTTTTTTTTTTTTTTAAACCAGTCTTCAAGTCCACATGACAGGATGGATCCTAGGTGAACCATTAGGTTGGAAATTGAAGACGTTTGAAGTAATGTAAATAAATAAGTTGTAAAAGCTCAATGCAATGTTTAGCAGCCAATGGGTGTGGTGCATATAAACATGGGGTCACTACAGGGCAGGCATTCTAGAAATACATGGAAGTCTGGAGAGTCATATGCTTTTCTAACTATACTCTCATTCTTTCATTCAACAAATATTAGTAAAGTGCTCATTTTATGCCCAGGACTATAATTAGGCATAAGAATCAGAAAACAGTAAGACAAGTCCCAGCCTTTCAACGCTTATAGACTGAAGAAATAAATGCACAAATAATGCCATAAAGTGTAATTAGATATTAGCAACTAGATGTGGTATTCCTGGAGTCAACACCCTATGGGTGGTCACACAGACCTGTGAAATGATTTTTATAAGACTCAATTCTTTTTAGAGAAGTTCTAGTTTATAGAGAAATTGAGAAGGTACAGAAATCTCCGCACACATACACCAGCTCTCCCATCACCAATATCTTCCACCTGAAGGGTACATTTATGAAAATTAATGAACCTACCTTGACATATCATTACACCTGAAGCCTGGAGTTTGCCCTTAGCATTCAGTCAGTGTTGATCCTTTTACAGGTTTGGACAGATATACCGTGACATGGATCCATCATTCTAGTATCATAGAGAGTAATTTCGCCACTCTAAAAAAATCTTTATTTTTTTCCCTGCCTTGTTATCGCTCACATCTCCCCAAACTCTAGGCGACCATGGATCCTTTTATTATCTCCTTACTTTTGCTTTTTCCAGAACATCCTATGGTTGGCATGATACAGTATGCAGTTTTTCAGACTGGCTTCTTTCACTTCATGATATACAGGTAAGTTTCATCCATGTCATTTCATGGCTCGATAGCTCAATTTCTTCTTGTGCTGAATAATATTCCATTGTCTAGATGTATCACAGATTATGCAGTGATTTTAATTTTGCTGAGGGTGCAACATGAAATGTACGGGCAGGAACAAGTCACCAGACTAGTGAGGAGACCAGCTGATCGCCCATCACACAACATTCCAGAAAAGTTTCGTTCTCTATGGGGAGTTGGGGGAAGGGCCCCGGTATGATTATCTTCACAGTGTAATAAAATCCTATCTCAGTTCTGTTGTACTAAATAATCTTGAGACAAAAGCCAGCTGTTGATGACAAGGTTGGAAACAAGAAGTAGAGATGTCCAAGGAAGCAGTTCTCATCTAATCTAAGCGTTTCTTTGGGTAGACCTCTCAGATTTCTAAGTTGTTCTTATCTAGAAAAAAAGCATTCAGGGAAAACAGGTAGTCTGCATTGGTGAACCCCACCTCGAGAACTTGTGAGGAGGTTGGAGTGTATTCTTGTAAATTAAAAAGTTCTATTCTCTACAAAAGTGCATCAGTAAGAGGGAAAAGTCAGGAGAAGCTTCATGAAGGAGTTGATTTTGGAGATTCCTGGTAGATAAGTCACATCCTCACCAGGGATGAGAAGGACCCATGCCTGTTTAGAAAATACTGATAAAAAAATCAAATAAAAGAATTTTAATTTCTGGCCAAGAAGGAGTGATAGGGACTGGATTACCTTCTGACTAGAAACAACCAAAAAAAAAAAAAAAAGACAAAAATACACAGAAACTGGACACTGGACATCAGGCGGCAAAGAACATTGATCCTAGAAACCCCCTGTATATAGAGAGACATAATGAGAAGGTAAAGAAAGGGAAAAGACATGATATACCAAGACTAATTTTCAAAAAGCTGAAGTGATTCAGTTAATATTGGACGGTTCCTATGAGACTTCAGAGCAAAGAGATAGAATTTATAATCACAAAATGATCAATCCATTAAGAGGACATAATAATCCTAAATGCTTACGCACATAATAGAACTCCAAAATAAATTAAGCAAAAACTTGTGAAACTGCAAAAAGAAATAGCCACAGTCACCACTAGAGTTAGATGTTATAACACCTTTTTTCAAAATTTGACAGGAGAAAAAGATAGACAGTCAGTTAAGCGTCTGCCTTTGGCTCAGGTCATGATCCCAGGGTCCTGGAATTGAGCCCTACATAGGGCTTCCTGTATTGTGGGGAGCCAGCTTCCCCCTCTCTCGCTCCGTCTCTCAAATAAGTGAAAAGAAGGGCCATCTGTACCCCAATGTTTATAGCAGCAATGGCCACGGTTGCCAAACTGTGGAAAGAACCAAGAGGCCCTTCAATGGACGAATGGATAAAGAAGATGTGGTCCATATACAGTATGGAGTATTATGCCTCCATCAGAAAGGATGAATACCAAGTTTTTGTAGCAACATGGATGGAACTGGAAGAGATTATCTTGAGTGAATAAGTCAAGCAGAGAGAGTCAATTATCATATGGTTTCACTTATTTGTGGAGCATAACGAATAGCATGGAGGACAAGGGGAGATGGAGAGGAGAAGGGAGTTGGGGGAAATTGGAAGGGGAGGTGAATCATGAGAGACTATGAACTCTGAAAAACAATCTGAGGGTTTTGAAGGGGCGGGGGGTGGGAGGTTGGGGGAAACAGGTGGTGGGTATTAGGGAGGGCACGGATTGCATGGAGCACTGGGTGTGGTGCAAAAACAATGAATACTGTTACGCTGAAAAGAAATAAAAATTTAAAAAAAATAAAATCTTAAAAAAATAGAAAATCAGGAAGGATGCATACAGAAGACTTGAACTAGCACACTATCGATGAAAGAATCCAATTAACATTTATAATTGACATTTTTCCATCCAGAAGCAGCAAAATATGTAAACTTTTCAAGTGTACATGGCACGTCAATCACAATAAGCCACAGGCTGACCATTAAAAAGTCTCAGTGAATTTAAAATGATTAAAATCAGACAGAGTATGTCCTCTTACTACAAAAGAATTAAAAAAAAAATCAGTCATCAGATCCGGGAAAAGTCCTTGCATATTTATGAAGGAAATGACATACCTCTAAACGATCCATAGGCCCAGAAAGAAATTAACAAAGAAAGTATTTGGAACTGATAGAAATAAGCAGTGCTGATCTAGACAGCACTGATCTAGAGGATTTTTTTTTTTTTTTTTTTTTTGCAATTCTGGAAGACCTTGAATGGCTTTTCCATCTTCTGATTGATACTAAGTAGCTCCTGAAGGCTTTTAGTCTGAGGGTCTCATTTTAACACAGAGCACAAGGGGGGAAAAATGGACCCTTAATGAACCACTTTCAGATTGTCCCATACAGGTAAATTCTAGTTTATAAAGCTGTGACAGCCAGAAACATTCCTAAGTTGGTGGCTTGCCCTTGAAATGCCTTTTCCCATAGCATTGGTTGGAAGTTTCATTCCCAGCTAACCCGCAGGCAACTGTCTCAGCCCCAAGCAGGAGGGGGTTTCAGTCACATTCTGTGTTAAGTTGGTTGTGCGGCCTCATTTGGAGACACAGTCACCATCGTATACATTGTTGCCTGGGAGCGATGCTGGGTGACAGGTTGAGAAAAGACACTATGTTTGTTCAAAAAGTCCTTTTACCAGCAGCCAGATGTCTGTTGAAATAGAAACAGAGAGGTGTGGGTGAAAGGTTTGGCCTCTGGGAACAGCTGAGCGTCACTTTTGTCTCTGCAACACGTGTGTCTTGGTCAGTGGATGGACGGTTTCTCTAAGGGCTTGGGGGATTTTCCACCCTGGGGACACCTGTCTAAGGCTCCTGGCTATATCTGGCAGCAACAGTCCTGAAGGAGGAGCTGGGGTATCCTTGTGGACCCAGAGGAGGATTTCTAATTTGATAAATTTCCTTTTAACCCAGGGTAATCGGATGAGCCAACAGGTGTAGGATGATTAAGGACAGTGTCGGGAGGTAATAGAGTTTACGAATATTTGGCAAAACAGAGAGCTCTGCCTGTGTGCCAACGAGACACTGAGTACTCTGTTGCACTGAGTCTCCTTCACGGTGCAGCTGGGTTCAATTGATTCGTTTTGGCCAGCGGATGCTGGGTGGTTCTGCGCCAGCGTGCCTCTTTTCAGCTCTCCTGCCTTCCCACAGTGATCTTGGGTGCTTCTTAGTTACATGATGTTTCATAAGAAGAAGCAGAAATCCTGGATCCTTGGGTCATCGGTGGGACTAGGGCCCTCACCGACTCCGACTGGACTCTGAGTAAATGACAAACGATCGTTGTTGGGTTAAGCCACTAAGATCTGGGATTTTATTTGCCATCTCATGAAAGTCCGTTCCATCTTCGTTAATACACGATTTACGTTTGAGCCGCTACTCACTGCGAGTGGCTGCTGCTGGTCAGTGATGTGTGATGTGGGCTTGGTGTTGCCAAATGTCCCAGTTTTTCAAGGCCAGCCCGAAATAGAGATTTTCACGGGACTCCAGGTTGGAAGTGCGGGCAGTGAGTTCAATCTGAGAACATCATGGCCTTATGGCGCGTAGACCAAACATCCCTGGGCGGACGTCAGCCTATCATTTGCTTATTTTCCTATCTCAGAGGTCTCGTCTAGTGTATGTGAGTATTTTACAAACTTAGTGTCCTATTATATTTGTAATTTCAGACAACAATTATGTGGCACAGTGGCGTGGTTGTAAACGTCTCAGAAACTTCAAGCTAAAATGAACAAGATTACCCAATGGAGGATAATCCAAAGTGAAAGGATTTCTCATTCTCGTCCCACACCTCCCTGTCTTTCCTGCCCTTTCCTTACCTGCCACCTTTCAGAAAAAGGTGCCTTAGATTGGGTTCTCCAGAAGCTGACATCGGGATGGGGACTGGTGAGCATGTGATTTACTGAGTAGATCTCCACCTCCCCCACCATAGCAGACTTGGTAAAGGATGGGGCAGTTGAGAGAAGCCAAGAACAGGTACCACCATCTTGGGCAACATCCTGTGGAGAACAGCTTTAGCCTTACCCTATAAATACTGGAGGGTAAGATGAACCTCAGAGTCACCCCAACCCAAAGCAAGGGATCTGTGCTTTCATTCTCCTTAATCTGGAAGTCTTGTTAATGGCCAAGATGGGGGTGGGAGACAGGCACGTGAGCTCCCATGCATCTCCAGCTCTCCATGCCTACAGGTCGAGAGTTCCAAAAGGCCAAAGGCAGCCCTTCAAAGAAAAGCCTGAAGGTACTGGCCATGGGAAACACAATGATGGAGGAAGGTTGAGGAGCAGGTGCCTAGAAATGAGAAGACAGAATTTGATAGTATTTTGGTGGAGCACCAACCTTATCCACTTGAGGCATAAAAAAGATTTCTGGGGGAAAAAAGTTCCAAAACAGCACCATCAATCAGTGGAAAGGACTTATTTTGTTGTGGGCTCATGTAGAAGTAGTGATTGCAGTTCTTTACAAACAGTTGCTAACTGCATGACTCTGGGCATCTCATTTAATTTCTCCAGGTCTCAGTTATCTTGGGACTGTATGGGTGCTGTGAAGAACACAGAAATCATATATCAGCCAGTTAAGGCCTGGTACCTTTTGGTGCTCCCTAAGTGTCCTCAGAATCTTCCCTCTGCATGCTCCTGGCACCCCTATCCAATGCTGCAAGACCATCCCCCAGGAAGATGCTCCAAGGGATACTCCTTAAAGCACTCCAGATTTTTTCCTGGGATTTGCTTATGCTTCTCCTATCTGCAGAAGAAGAAAGTAGGGGCTCCATCAAGGAGAATGGCTGTTCAGAGTCGGGGTTCATCATCTCATTGGCTGGAGTGCCATTCCTGCAGCTCCTGGGGCAGACCGTGCCCAGCAGACCCCACACTGGCATTCAGGGTAGGGCTGGCAATGCAGACTGGCATCACTGTCAAGACCATGACTCACCGATGGTCACAGAACAATGTCCTTAAGACATCTGTATCTTCTGGTCAGTGAGATGTTAAAGGTTGAGAGTTATTATTTTATTATTCAGAGCCTCTCCCAAGTAAAGATTCTGTTCTTTACAAAATTTGTCTGGTTATTTGACTTTCAATAGCGTTTGCACCAGGGGTTAAAGAAATGACACCTGGCTTCATGTCCAGAGAAAAACTTTATAGTTAAGCTCCAGCTGCAAATGAAAGTTCATGGTTCTGGGCCAGGGGCTGTGTGCACTGTAGGGCCAGCCTCAGTCCTCTTTGCGGAAATTCGACTAAAGCGTGGTACATACATGGGACCAGACCCAGCTCACTGATGTTACAGGATGGTGGTGAGGTCAATACAGAAAATGAGAAAAAGAATTTAGATACTTTTGTGGCAATTTTATGTTGCATGACATCCAAGTACACAACCAGTGGGTGCACCCATCTTGCACGTCCATCTGGTGGGGTCATGCAGCTGACAGCAATGGCTCAGGAATAAAGGAGAAACAAGCTTTGCTGCTGTTAGTTTGAGCAGTCCTGCTTGACTCTGGGTCTCGGAGCACCATACAAATCCACAGGGCTCTTTACAGACCTTTAGCACCTCAGAGAATCAGAAGACCCTCGGAAAATGCCAGAGACTTTCCAGAGAGGCCAAGCAACTCCCACAGAGTCCCAGGAATCTGTTCGATCTCCCTGACTGTGCCACTTTCCTCCCTCAGAGAATCTGTTGAGCCAAGTGTGAAGGTCAGTTTTCCAGGCCCCAGAGCACCCCAAGGGAGTCCAAGTCCATTGCCTCTGTCCTGCTGGCACAGAGCCCTGTTCCTAAAGCATGTATTTGGCATTTAACCCCAATTCTAGGATTGTTAATGTAGCAGTAAGCTCTTTATGTGTAACAAAGCACCCCAAAACTTAGTGGCTCGAAACACCAAATCATTGGTTTTCAGCAATGAGTGCTGGCTCGGTTTTGTGTGGCATCCCTCATGGTCTCAGCCAGACTCAGCTGCTTTCCAAACCCCCACATCCCACCCCAGGCTGGCTCACATTTCCAGGGCCTTAGCTGAGATGGCTGAGATGGCTGGGCTTGTTCAGATGATGGAGGAATGTCCCCAGCAGGAAAAGGGCAAGCCCCAATGAGAAAGCACCCTTGAAGCTTCTGCTTCTGCTGAGAATGTTCCATTGGCCCAAACAGGTCACCCAGCCAGGTTCAGAAGCAAAGAGTGGAGGAGCAGGCTGCACCTTTTGATGGAGAAAATAGAAAAGCTCCTTTCAAAGGAGCACATCTAGGAGAATGGGAATCTTTTGCCTTCTAATGGAGAAAGAAGGGGCCAAGCAATGTTACTTGCTTCTGGTCTAAGCAGTTGCTCAGTAAATCCCTGTTGAATGAATTTAGTTGCAAGGAGTCTTCATTTCCCTTCCCCTCACATAGCTGAGGTTAGGATGTTCAAAATACACATCGCCCAGAGTCTGGTTCTGCCTGTGGATGGCCTTGGATGCCAAGAACACTGAGTCATCATCTGTTTACTCTCTCATCATGGAAGAAGCCAGCAAAGTCCAGTGACCTTAGTGAGAAGAGAGGTACGGCTTTTGTTTCCCTTATAGAAGCAACTGCTGGTGTAGACTGGGAGCTGATGTCTTAGTTGTGTGGTTGTTAAGACCACACCAGCTGTTTTCAGCCCTACCAGGTAATCATACATAGCCTTGTAGAAAAGGACCGGCTGCCTAAATTGCTGGATAAATAATGGGTCCCTCAGTCACCTGAGTGGGAGTCCACCTAATGGTGTGCCGTCTGGGTGCAGGGCTCTCGTGGGCTGCCACCAGATGACATACAGGTCTATTCTTTTTCCACAGCTGCATAGCAGAACAATTCATGCCTTCAGCTTCGTGAAAGTGTTTTCCCCCAGCTTGAGACTGAGAAGGGTCTTCCCGTTGGCAGCCCACCACTGGCAATCCATGTCAACTCCTTGCACCCTGAGCTCTCTGGAAACAAACCAACCAACCCACAAAGCTGGGTATTTGAGGAAGCTGGAGTGGCCAGTGTGATGTTATCCCTGGGATGCTTTGGCTTCCCTGGAGGATTTTCTACCCTTCTGTGCGTGTGTGAATCCTAGGGCCATTGCTGGGTTTCTGTGTGCTGGCTCAAGGATTCTTCTGGATCTCACATCTGTCCATGTTTATGTGGAGGTTAATCTGAGGGACTCTGGGGTGGACCTAGAGGGAAAAGATATGACCAGTAGAGGGAGTGACAGGTGACACACTTTATTAGGTGGTGCTTGGCTAGGGTTACATGAGAGACGAGATCCCTCCTAGCATGAGACAACCCAGAGGCTCTGGTGGGTGGGCACACAGGCTACCACCCAAAAGGAAGAGGGAGAAGGAAATCCTAGAATATAGGATTCTAAAAGTGGGCTTACATGTGTAGGCGATGTTGCTCATCAACGTGCTGGGAAGCCTCTGGAGTGGAACTTGGCCTCTATGTCATCAATGGCCTAAAGATATGCAGTGAGGTTTCACAGGGTTTGAAATGGATAGGAGTCTGCTTATTTGGGCAATTTTTAAAACAATTTGATGTGTAAAAATTTGACTTAGCAGCAGACTTTTGAGCTCATGGGTCTCAGTCTATAGTGAGAAAAACGAACGTAGGGACCAATACACAGAGGCCACTCTTGGGTTATGAGTCCATATAACACCATAACTGGTTTCTGCGGTGTTCTTCCAAAGACCACAACGAGGCCACCCCCTGCGCTGAAACACAGTGGTGTCTCCAAAAGGAGAAAAAAAACACATGACAAGGGAGGGGCTGAGTGGCCACTGGAAGTGACATGGCATGGCATGACCTCAGAAGACATCCACTCAATTCCTCACTCAGGATCATGGGGACAAATTTGGTGACTGACCTCCATGGATGTTTTCTCTTACCTGCTTGGGGAATGTTAGCTGGCCTAGAGTCCCTATCTGAAGCCTCCTGCCTTCAAATCTATCTCTTCATTTCTTGAAATGTCCATAGTCAGTTTGAAGGAATGCCATTTTTTCTCTTTGGGAAAGACTAGAACATCAGAGCTGGAGAGGTCATGAAGTCCAGTGTTTCAATAAAAGTGTTCTCAAGGGTGAGTTCCATGGAACCTATGTCTTGGAGAGAATTTAGTAACAAAAGTTCAATGGTCCAATAAATTTAAAAAATGCTTCATAATCTAGTTCCTGCCTAAGGGTTCTCAAGGCTCAGTTATATATTCAATGATCCAAGATTGTATAGGAATGAGGCACAAGACCATATCCAGTAGACCACCCATTGGGAAGGCTCATATAAATACTTTACTTGGAAGGTCTCTCAGTGGTTGAGGTCTCCCAATGGTTGAGGTCTCCCAATGGTTGAGGAGGTCACAAGGTAGTGAAATTCAGGTAGTAATAATATTTTGACTGCATTATGGTTGCATACCATAATGGATGGATGAGGCATGAGAAGGAGAGAGAGAGAGGGAAGAGAGTGTGGTTGGAGATAGAGCATTGACAACCACATAGGGCTTTCCCCCTTGGTCGATGGACTATAACTGGTCAGTGCACTTTTACTCATCTGAACTACATCTGACCATGTTTTTGCCATGAGTCATAGGGATTATCAGATTCAAAGTCACATACCTAGACCAAAGGACTGTTGTTGGCTCATTCATGGTCCCTCAAGATCCATAGGGTTCAGGATACTTCCTTTGTTTTCTTTGAGTCTCCTGATGTATTTAAATAAGTACAAAATAAGGTTATGAAACTCATGGTCCATGGAAATGCTTACATTATACCATCAGCATTGTAAGATGCACAGTTGAATTCAATACTGTCATACTACCTCTGGGTCTGGATGTGTCACTGCATTTGGAGACAGCACAAGAGTTGAAGCAAGGTCTGGCCTGTGCCTCTCCTGACCCCTCCCTGGGGTAGGCCCAGTGCCCATTTCCTCCACTTAAGCCAGAAATCCACAGATTCAGCTGATGGAGGCACAAGACTCAGATGGGTGGTTATTACTCACGATTGGCTCTGGGATCAGTTCAGTTCCATGCAAATGTATTTTTCCCATGTGATGTTGAACTTGGAAGCACAGTGTTGCTCTGCATTCTCAAACTTGGTGGGCTTTCAGATTTTGCTTTCATTTTTTTGTCACCGTGGAACTTGGGATGTGTCTCCATTTGTTGGAGTCTAGGGATTAGGAATGCAGGGTCTTGCCTTCGGATTGTCAACATTTGTATTTTGGCTCTACTTTTCCAGCTGTGTGACCTTGGCACTACTAAACCTTGTAGCGTCCTAGAAGTCAGTGATATTCAGCCCTCCTGGGATTGTTGTAGGTAAAATGGGAGGGCTAGCAGACTGCCTGGTAAGCACCCCGTAAATCACAGATATATTATTTCCTAACGTTTTACTCACTAAGTACGCATCATTGAGCTTCCCTCATTTCATTAAATAGCCTTATTCAATATTATTATTATTTTTTAAGATTTTATTTATTTATTTGACAGAGAGAGATCACAAGTAGGCAGAGAAGCAGGCAGAGAGAGAGAGAGAGGAGGAAGCAGGCTCCCCGTGGAGCAGAGAGCCCGACGCGGGACTCGATCCCAGGACCCTGAGATCATGACCTGAGCCGAAGGCAGCGGCTTAACCCACTGAGCCACCCAGGTGCCCTTCAATGTTATTTTTAATGGTTACATGATATCTCATCTTCCAACTGCAGCAAATTCCCCCAGTCATTTCCCCATGATTTGAGATTCAGGACGTTCCCATTTTTCCTTTGTGGTAAAAAGAGTTCTAATGGCCAACTCATTGCCTATCCATCACTCCTGTGAGATATACTTTTAGAATTTTAATTTCTGGATCAGAATTCTAACGTAATTGTCACAGGAGACCCAGGCTTACCACTGAAGTCCCCTGGATCGATATTCCCCGGTCTTTAACAAGGAGGAGTAAACATGTTTGAAGCTTTGCCCACTTCTGTCTTGAACCTCTCAAAGGGATCTGGCCTTTGTCTGTGAACTCCCCTGGCTTGAGCTGAGGTTTCACACTTGATAAGTGGTTCAGGGACTCAGAGATGAAGAAAACATCTGTGTTCAAGTTCATTTGTAGTGCTACTGCTGTCCCTCCAACTCAGAGGCACTTGTTGGATGATGCATTGCAAGGACAATGATGCATCCTGGGGCTTGTTCACTCAGATTGTCTTGGGGATGGCTGGTGCACACTTCGTTTTTCTTGCAGGAGATTAATGCACCCATAGCTCAGTGTAGCCTTGTCTATCGAATCCAGCATTCCCTTGGCTTATAGTGGACTCTCCTAACCACCTCCCTGAGAAAGGAGAACCTCCAGCTTGCAGCCTGGGCTGCCTTCCTTGGCACTATTTTGCCTGGTCTGTGGGGCTCAGAAAATATGTTCATTCCCACCTATCCCAGCCCTATCCGTGTGGCCAGATTGACCACCTTCTTCACCTCCATGAGCCTGACCCTGGCCCGAAGCAGAAAATGTCCCGGAGGAGTTCAGAGTCTTAGGAAGGTTTCATAGTTTTCCATCCCAAGGGCATGTCAGTTTCGGACCCTCTTCTACTTAAATCGCTCCCAGATCCCTCGTCCACTAGCTCACGGGATGTCAGAAAAGCCCACTTTCTCACCCTCCCCCCCCGCTTGCATCTATGGAATCTGGCTTTCCTAAGCAACAAACTTCCGGGAACAAAGAATTCTTTGTACTTTGTATCGTTCCAAGGGCACAGCATAATCGTTCTGTGCTCTCTCACTTCCACAGGTGAAGGAGCTTAAAGATGAAATTTGTCCCCAGAAAAAATTGTGAATTTTAAAGACAGTAATTGAGGTTAACGGGTCCTGTGCCAACTTGAGTGTGTGTGTCTGCAGGCGGTTTTCTACCTGCTTCTGTTGGTCACAGAGAACATCTTCTGGAGGCTTGGATTTGCCATCGTTCTGATGTGTATTTATAGGGATCTGCTCAGGGAAGTCAAACTGGCCCCTTCCATTCCTTCTCTATTCTCTTCTCCTCCTCTTTCCTTTGTCCTCTCATTTTCTCTCCCTCCTTCCTTTTTTCCTTCCCCTCTGCCTTTTTATCCCCCCTGTGCTTGAGCTTTTAAAACTAAGCTGCTCAGAAGAGTCAGAGGAGTGTAGATGAGGCAGTAACCTCACTTTTGAGGACCTTTCCAGACCAGATGTGTGCAGGCCTCGCCAAGAACGCCCACACAGGCTGCTGACTGCAGTGAGACAGGAAAGGCTTCATTTATGGTGTAAACACCTCGCCAGATACTGACCCAGCGCCTGGAGACACCGAGGCTCTGACGACAACTTCATCAACGGGACAACTGCCCAATTAAGACTCACCTTCCCCCCCCACCACCTTGAGGAGTCCACATGATGGAAAAATCACAGGTTTGGAAATCAGAGGAACTGCGTTGGGGCCCAGCCCTGGCACGTACTCGCTGGTGGCTAGAAGAAACATGGCAAATTCTCCAAGCCCTGCCTTCTTCACATAGAAGATGGTCAGAACCTGTCCCCCGACCCCCCACGGAGTAAACCACTATGGGTGGCAGCATTTCCACAACTCGAAATGCAGAGAAAAAGGGGCCGCGTCACACTTCCAGTGCCTGCTTAAGTCCCAGTTCCGGTGAGGATGACCGCGATGGTCCTATCAAATCAAACTGTCAGCAGCAGAATGCGGGACTCGACAGGTGTGTGAGACACAGAGGCTGTGCCCACAGAAGTAGGCAGGACATCTGCAAGGGGAGCTCATAGGACTGGTGCAAGCCATGGAGGTGCTGGAATATTTTCCTGTTTTTTTTTTTTTTTTTTTAATGGAAAAAAGAAATGCAGATGTAGAAATAGATAGGCTATACCCGGAACTTTGGTGGAAAAAGGAAATTGGATTATTTGGTGTGTATGATGTGTATGATATGATTATATGATGTGACAAAGGACAGATGTTCTGTGAAGGCCAAAGTTAGGGTACAAGATAGCATGGGGTACAGAGTATGGGCTCTGTAGCCGGGATGCCTACTTCGCATCTGGCCTTTGCTGTTTTCTCGTGGGGTGGGGTGTCCTGAGAAAGCCACTCAGTGTCTTGTTCTGTGCCTCAGTTTCCCCTCAGATGGAAAAAGGATGATCAGAGTGCCTATTCATAAGGTTGTTATAAAGAGGGATGCCTGAGTGGCTCAGTTGGTTAAGTGTCTGGCTTTGGCTCAGGTCGTGATCCCGGGGTCCTAGAATCGAGCCCCATATCGGGCTCCCAGTCTGCGAGATTCTCATCATCCCTATTTATAAAATGAACAGAAGTAATAATAGAAGTAAAATATGACTTGATCAATATGCTATTCATTTTTATCACAAGTGACCCTGGGGGATATTCTCCATGGCCCCAAGGATGCACTGCTCAACACAGAAGGACTGGGCTTTCTTTTGGGCAAGGAGGGCCTCCAGATCAGGGAAGGGAGAGGCCCAGGAGGAGACAGAGAGCCTGGCCCAGGTGTGTAGGGACAAGTGTGTTGGTGCCCGAAGGCGGAACACATCAGGGACCAGCTCTGGTGCCTGGATGCCCCAAGGAACTCCTCAAACAGGTCTCAGCCAAAGCCAGCAAGTTTTCAGGGCTAAGTTGTAGGCGATAGGGGGATTGGAGAAGACAGAGGGCCAACAGAGCTGGTCCTGGAACAAGCAGCTCTTGGGAGGATGGAGGGCTGATCCGATTGGCACTATCCAGCCAGAAGAAAAATCCATGCCTGTCGCAGCCGGCACAACAAATCGACCAGGAAACGTGAGGGTTAAGAGGATGGTGAAAAGAAATTAAGAGACAAAGAGATGGGGGCAGGAGGGACACTGAGGAGGAGGTCCAACAGTGCCGATTTTATTCCACCTCTTACAAACATTTATAAGGAAGACCACAATAGAAGGAGTAATACATCAGTACCTAGTCAGATGACAGCAAGTTTCTATATCAAGTTCACATTAACTACAAGCAAAACCTCCTGATGTCAGGTAGTCTTGGCTAAAGCCATTAGCAAGACAATCAACCAGGGAGTGGGTTATGGGAGGTACAGGAACAAGGACCAACTAAGAATTCATGACCCTGACCACATTATTCCCTTCCGTAGGGAGAGCGTGTGGGAAGTCACGTAGGCGAGCGCACGACACATAGCACAGACCCTTCCTCAGTGTTACTCAACGTTCCCATCCTTAACCCCTTGTCAAGCTGTCCGGACTTTGAAAGAGACACAAGTCAGGGCCCGGTTTGATTCTCAACTCCAACCATGCCGTAGCCTCCAACACATGCTTCCCACCTGCACACTGGCCTACTCTTCTTCCTCTGACTTCTTAGCCCTGGAGCAGATATGATGTCAGATGTCTTCAGGTTTAGTCTGGCCTGAGGGGCAGAAACCTCATCCTGCAGTCTTTAGGTAGGATCACAGGTCGGGGTACGGGGTCAGATAGGAGGGGGTTATCTGGAAAAGCCCAAAGTCATGCTCACTGGGCACTCCCTCACCCTCTGTGTCGGGGAGGATTGAGGGAGCAACTCTCTGTCTGTCTGTCTCTCTTTCTCTCTCTCTCTCACACACACACCCTAGATAGACACACACACCCCTGTGTTACCTGGTAAGACTGAACCATAACTTGTCTAACCCTACAGCTCACACTGGGCCTCACTTCCATCTGGGCTCCACGAGGGAAAGCAGCTAGAAGGACACCGGGGACCACCTGACACCTTGTGACAGTCTGGCTGGACACAGGAACATTTCGAGGAATGTAAAAAATGGCCCACACCTGAGCTGCACCTCAAGCCACTGACTCAGTCGCTCTGTACACAGGCCCAGGCCAGGCCGTATGCAAAACTCTCTGTCGTTTTAATGAGCAGTCAGATCTAATGGGACCCAAGGCTGGGTTACACTGTTTCACCGGGACCGGAGAGATCCTGGCTGGGAGCAGAATGGGGAGAGGGCCTTTGGGACCCCCTTCTGCCTGCGGAGCCCAATGAAACATAAAGTGTTTGTGACAGAGAAAGGCTTCCCCAAACTCTACAGAGCACTACAAGGGGCCTCGCCCTCCCCGGACATAAGGGGTGGGGAAATTGCCAGAATTCCAAGAGACTCCTTCAAAACAACCAAGTGTCCTTGTCTCAGTGTTTCTACCCAGGAGAACTTGCTAGAGATGCAGGACACTTTCTGAGAGCCTGAAGGAACAGTGCAAAGAGCCCGAAGAAGACGGCACCTTCGTGTGTCTGCCTCTTTGCGACTTTTGCAATCGGCAATCTAGCCTGTCCTGCCGGACAGGCTGGAAGAGCTTCATCAGAGACTTGTTTACTTGAATAGGATTATCTCAGGAAGGTCAGCATTATCTGTGTGCAATGTTGGGGCTCCTGCAAACCATGATGTTGATTAAAAATGAGACTCATTCTGCAGGTAACACATATGACACGATGCACACCGACCCTTTGCATGGTGGATTTCCTCCTTGCAGAATTCCCCAGAGGGGTGAGAGGTGGGGTGCTGGGAGCTGGCACACAGGCTGGCACAAGTGGGAGCAGGCTTGGCTTCCCAGGTTGCAGGCATATCCCAAGTCCTTTCCCTGTTGAGCCCAGGTTCTCCATGCTCCGGGGGGCCCCTTGGGATCACTATGTTTTGGCAAGTATACAAAACAGGACGCTGTCTCTTTAAGTAGTAGAGGCTGAGAAGCTCTCAGGCCACCATGACATATCCCAGCATTGGACCAGCCCCTGAATAAACTGGAAAGACGCCTGGTCTGGCTTCAGTTACAAGGAGCACCACCAGGAAACATCTCGGGGATCCTGGTTGCAAGCAGTGGGGCTTAGAGTCTGCCTGCCCGTCTCTCCGTCGCCCTGTGGGGAGGGCCTTGCCTTGGCGTCCCTTGTGTTTGACTGCAAAGAAATCCGCGTGGAGGAAGGGGTTACACCGTTTGGCCTGGTGAGTCTTCTTGGCAAACTGTCCCTCTGGATAGTATGTGCTTATGCTTCTGGGAGAGCTGCCTGATCCCCCACTCGCTGCAAACCACGACTGGAAGGGATTGCAGTGGAGATGGTGCATTGTGTTGGAACTGACAGAAAATCAGAGGATGTTTTAAATCCCTGATGAGGAACTGGCTGTATACTCCGGCTGGGGAGGTGAGAAGGACTATCTGAGAGCATCTAGAAAGACCAGCCCTTCCAGATGTGAAGGGAGAAAGGGGGCCCGATGCTATTTCCCTGATGGGAAACAGCTCTGTACACACAGCTGGCAGGGAGACCTCGGGTTGGGAAGCAGGTCAGGGAGAAGTTTCCACCTGTAGCAAAGCACTGACTGGTCCTTGGGTATAGCCAAGCCCCAGGCAGTGTTTCCTTTTCTGCCCTGGGAACCGGACAGGCAGGAGGCAGGCGAGAGGCAGTAAGGGCTGGACCAAAGGATTCAGGTTCACATGCTCTGAAACCCACCACGCGGTACTACCTGCTCATTGACTAAAATATTGGGTTCAGGGAAGAGGAAGGAAACATGCCATGCTTTACAATGTGTGCGCTTTTCTAGATGTATATACTTCACGAAAAAGGTTATTGGGAACAAAAAAAGGAAGAGAAAGAAAATCCCGAGTTCAATATGCTAATATTTGTGAAGTGCTTAGAATAGTCCTCGGGACAAAGTGACCGCATAAATGTTGGTTAAATAAATAAAATAAAAGTCTGAATGGTATAAAGAGAGGCCATGATTCCTGGGGCACTGCTGACCTATAAAATGACCCAGGAGGAGAGAACACAGTGATATTCCTCTTGTTGGTTTTTCTACTTGCATATGAACTTCAGACCTGTGGGATTTCTAAGCTATTTTAGCTTGGTGGAGGGGGCTGTGTGTCTGCCTTGCCTTGAGGGCTAAAGATGATATAATAATAACCATGGTGACAATTTACTGAGTCCTGGTCCCTATGTTCTAGGCATTATGCTAAGTGCTTCACACACTTCATTCCTTTTACTCACCCCCATAAAATAGGCAGTACCAGATCTGCTTGGGGATGGGAAAGCAGAAGCTCATCCAACTTCACCTACTGGCTCAAGTTCACAATCCTGAGTAATCAGGTTTGTCTGAGCCCAGAATCAGAGTCCCTAAGCATTGCCCCATACCCCCCTCTCCCAGGGCGCATGTAAAGTCCTGTTAAAGTTCCTGCCACGTAATGGGCGTTGAGTGAAATTTTTACATGTTACCTTCTTTTTAGCCTCATAATATAAAAATTTTTAAAAAACCATTGTTTGAAGACTATTTCAGATAATGTACTTTTACTTAAAGATAAGAATATGCCATCAGCTACCCCAAGCAGCTACATTCAAAGAGTAAAGTCTTATGGAACCGTTTGACTCATTTAAAGCGATAAGGTTTTATGACACAGGACACTAGCAGGAGTGTGTGTGCCCGTGGGTGTGAAAGGGCTGCATTAGTAAGCAAAGACATTTAGAATCCACATTAAGTCTCCTTGTTGGTGCATCAAGAGTCTCGAATGGGAGAGACTCGCTAGGGCCCACCTGTGCCACGCCCAGAAGGGCTAGCCTCTCTCCCCGTGACGCTGGGCGGACCACGTTCAGGCGACTATGAATCAGCGGATTTCCCTGGCTGTTCTTCCCCGACCTCCAATGGCCAACTCCCCACCCTATGGCCGGGATGCCAGCCGAGGCTGGGAGCCTGGCCAGGAGCTTACCCACTTGTGGTCTGGTTTTGCCCAGGTTAGGAGGAGTCAGACCCCCTTCCCACCGCACCGCCCCCATCCCGCACCCAGGGATGCTGTTCTGTGGACGGCGGGACTCTCCCTCCTCCCGCTAATTCTCACCCAAGCAGGGCCCGCCAGTGGCTCCCCCTGTGTCCTCGGAACCCGGCACACCACCTAAGTGCAGACACTGACAGCGCGGGCACGCGGGCGCGGGGCAGGTGTGCCCCGGTAAAATGCCAGGGCAGGTCAGGCGCGCCCGCACCCTAGAGGAGAGAGAGGCCTTCCAGCGCTTAAGTGCCTGCTCCCCCCTTCCTGGAGGAGAGGAATCCAGCCTTGGCCCCCAGCGTGGGCGCAGTCCGCCTGCGCGCGCCCAGAAGCCCAGCGCTGGGCACCGGCGGGGGCGACCTTGGGAGGGCTCTTCCCACGTGGCTGAGGGGGCGGAGGGACCAGTTTATTGGCCTGCACTTGGTTCCAGGAACTCGGGGAGCCAGAGGAAGCGGAGGTGAGAACGCTCAGCTGCGCCTAGTTGCGAGTAAAAGTCGCAGCGGTTTTGCAGGGATCGACTTTCTCCTGGGGCGGATTGAAGGCCGAGTAACTGTCTCCTGCCTGCCCTCCCTCCTGCCCTCTCTCCTCCCTGAGGCCCGCCCCCCTGCACACGCTGACCCAGGGACACACCCTACTGCAGCGACGCAGACAGGGCGTTGTTCCCGTTAAAGGGGAACGCCGGGAGCCTCCCTCTGGCCCCTCGCTTCGCGCGCGCAGCCCCGCAGCGCAGCTGTCTTCGGGGACGCCAGCAGCAGAGCAAACGCACCGAGAGTTTGTGCCGGAGGCAACTTTGAGGATCAGGGACAGCCATCCCCTTTGGGCTGTAAGTGCTTTGGTAGGGGAAAGTGGATGAGATGGAGGAGAGACGGGCTTCTTCCGTCGATGGTGCCAGAAGGCGCGGAGCAGGCGCGGGCTTTGGGCTGGCTGGGTCTTCGAGGTGTCTTTCTGAGCTCAGACAGACAGACACGTCTTACGGTCTATCTTGCATAGTTCTTACGGGACTTGCAGGGATTCGGCGTGGCCTGCCTTATGGTACATAAATCATAAGGGGCCGAGTGTTGGTGTCCGGAATGTGGGGCAGGGACTGAGCAGCTTTCGTCTCGCTGGAGAAGCGCCTACTTGAGGACTCATTGGAAAATTGGTCCCTGCGGTGGACACCTTGGGAGAAGGCTGCTGGACCCCTGTGGTCCCCCAATTTCTAGCCACAAACCTCTTTCCGATTAGCCTTCTCTGCCCCTCTCTGGCTCTAGGAGCCACTGGATTTAATTTAAACCTTCTGGGAGACCTCGGGATACCGGGCTTTCTTCTTCCCAGACATTCCAGGGCTCTTTTGAATGTATTGCTAACGGAGCGCAGCGGAGGGGCCTGGTACTCTGGGTACTTTAAAAACGGAGTTATTGAAATGTCGTCTCTCTGGCCCAAGGCCCTGTGCTGAAACAGTCCCCCCAAGTGCAGCAGGGTTTTCACAGCCATACGTATCCTCTAACGGGTCACCCGGGTCTTCAGTTCCCCAAGGTCTGTAAAAATGAGGGACTAGGACCGCACAACTGCTCCGAGATGTCCTGCCAGCTCTGGTAGGCTGCGGTTCTCCTGGGACTCAACCCTGCGTCCTCCGCCTCTCCCTCCCACCGGACATCTGGCCCCCTCCATGCAGGCTCCTGGGCGCGCGTCCCGGAACGCAGAGGCTGGACCGGATTGCGTCTCGGCTGTGCATGCCGGGGGCGCGGCCGGGACCCTGGCGATCGGCAAGTGGCCAGCCCGGGAGCGCTGGGCCCGGCCCGCCGGGGCCGCCTGGGGAAGCGCGCGGTGGGCGGGAAGCGCAGGGTCGGGCCACTCTCTGGGCCACTCTTTCCTGCCCACACTCCCCCGGTCTGCGCCTCCTCTCCGGAGCCGCCCGTGTCGATGCCAGGCGGAGCTGGGGCCAGGACGGCTCCCCAGCGCTGGCAGAAGCGGGTGGAAACTCGGAAACTAACGGAATGCGGAGCGCGCCGGGTCTGGGCAACCAGCTTCCCGCCACGCGCTCTCCCTCACAGCGTGCCGCCAGTGTCCCCAGGCCTCCGGCAGAAATCTGGGCGCCTATCCCCTGACCCTCCACCTCCTCCTCCGTAGGAAAAGGGGCAGACTCTTCTGTCCCCTTCCCCACGTGGGGTTGGGCTCGCAGGCAACCCCGAGTGGGTGGACATGTGCCGCGGCCTCCGCTCGTCCTTCGGGGAAAACCTCTCTTCCCGGGATGACTTAGACGTGCGTACCCCTTGTTTTGTTCCCAAAGCAAAGGGATTTTTTGTCGCAGGCAGGCCCCGCGGCTGCCGGGCGGGGATGCTGCGGTCGGCTGCTGCCCTCTCTCGGCCGGCCCCCGGGAGGCGTGCAGGCGCCCGGGCCGGGCCGGGCCGGGCCAGGCGGGCGGGCGGGCGGGCGCGGTGCCAGCCCCCTGCATTCCGCCGGCGCTGGGACCCTCCCTCCGCGCGCTCCTCCTCCGTCGCTCGCTCGCGCGGGTTGGTTCGGCCTCACGTCCAGCCTCGGCTCTCTTTCCTGGCAGGCAGGAACTCCGCTGAGCCCAACTTGCCGCCACAATGCTCCTCCTGTTGCTGGGTATCATCGTCCTCCACGTCGCGGTGCTGGTGCTGCTGTTCGTCTCCACCATTGTCAGCGTGAGTGCCCGGCGGGCGGCGGGCGGGGCACCCCGAGCTCCCCTCTCCTCCCCACCCATGCCCTTCTCTCCCCCCAGCCCCTGTCCCACTCTTCCCCCCACCCTTGTCCCAAGGCTCCGGCCTCCCCCGGGCGACCATTCCGGCCTGGCTCCCTCTAGTTCAGCGCCCTGAGACAACGTAAAGTCTCAGACGTCCCCGCGGGGCGTTTTGCAGTTTCTGGCAATCCGCTCCCTTTCAGTTGTTTTGAGAAAACCGGAGCAGAGTCAGGGGTAGGAAGGAAGCAATCGTTGGTCCAGGTTAGCTGCGCAGGCCTCCGGATAATGTCGGTACAGAGCCAGAGTTCTCCGTCTTTCCTTTGATGAGATTGCGTAGCATTTCCCCCCCATCCCTCGCTGTAGATTCATGGAGGAAGGAAGCAGAGTATTAATGAAGTTTTGTTTTACTTCACATGCCACAGGTCAGCTGGACAGCTAAGTTCATAAAACACCCCTGGAGGGCTGGATATTGGAAGGTTAACATGGGCTCCTCCAAAAAAAGAATTCACAGTCCTGGGTCTGCTTTATGATGGGGACCCAGAGCCTTCCTCCATTAAGCCTCCAGTATAGGAACAGGTCATCAGGGTATAACTGATGTCACACACCCATCAGACATCTAGCACATTCGATTTGAGACTTCAGGCAGTGAGGTGACTGTGGCTTTAACTTTTTTAGGTAGGGGCAAAGTCCAGGCATGCGATTTTCCCCCTCTGGTTGAAAGGTTGAGAGAGAATTATGTCGGAAGGAGAAATATTGATGTTGGGGACTTGTGGGTTGTGCTATCATTTATAAGCGTCTTTACAATGTCTTAATTAATCTTGTTGGATTAGTAGGAATTATGGGTAAGGAGACAGTCTCTGAGGGGTGGTGGTTTTGGGGCTGCTGACACTCAGGAGATCAGGGAAGGGAGCTGGTTTGAATGTAGGTGTCCTGGGCTGAGTCCGAGCCTTGTTCTTCTATGGTACATATTTCTGCACATACTAGCTCACACGCATGTGCTACTTTTTTTAAAAAACAAAGTGCTTTTCACTTACAAACACTGCCCTCTGGCAGCACCATGTCTGAGCCAGCCCCCATCTCTCTCATTTCCCCCACCCCCGCATGACTGTGGCCTCTGGCCAGGCGCAGCAGGCAGGGCAGGGGGCAGGCTAGAGAGATGGGTGGGTGGATGAGGCTGCTCTTGCTTTCCCTTGGTCTTCACCCTCCCCTTCCCTTCGCTCCTCCCCAGCTTGTCTGATTGATCATGTCTGGTTCTTCCTAGCAATGGGTCGTGGGCAATGGACACGCAACCGACCTGTGGCAGAACTGTAGCACCTCTTCCTCGGGCAACGTCCTCCACTGCTACTCATCATCCGCGAACGGTGAGACTGGGGTTTTGCTTGTCCAGATCTGCGGGTGCTGTGTTTCTCAGTCCAGACCTGGAAACACTTGTTCTTAGAAGACACAGCTCCATTTTGCTGGGGTGGGGCAGAATGCAATGGGGACCAGGAATCCAAGATTAAAGGAGAGAGATAGCAGTTTCCCTGGCTAAGCCAAGACCCTGGTTATGTTGTACATTATCTCTGCCTGGAAAGATGCCCTAGAGCTCCCCCTTATCACTTGATGTAATGCTCCTTGTAAACAAAATAACTCAGATACAGATAAGTTAGCTCAATGGCAAGACTTTAGGCTAACCCCATTGGGACTTTGGCCCCAACCAGCATCTTTGGTGGTTGCTGTCTCTATCCAGAAATTTCTTGCTTCTGCCTTTTTCAGTGATGGTCCCAAAGGTAGTTGTTGGTCCAGCATTTGGTCCTCCATTTACAAGACTGCTTTTCTAGGTCGTGGGTCTCACTCCTGCCATTTAGCATCAAAACCTTAGAGTCTTTCCTTGTGGCAAGATGGGGACTCCAAGCTATTTGCAGAATGCTAAATTCTGGGAGGGTCCTTCATCCAGAGGATTTTGTCTCTTCTCTGTCCCCCCCCACCCGCCGTGTCCCCCCCCCGTCCCCCCCCCCATCGCTTGTGAGATATTTGAAACCAGGCATACTTGGAATCAAGTGAAGGGGATAATTGGCTGCGAAACACCCACTAGACACCTTAAGTACTCAGAGAGAGCATTACAGGGGATCAGGGAGTCCTGTGTCTGGATGTGGAGAGGCCAAGGTAAAGAGAGTGCATTCTTTTGGGCAGCTAGGCGCTGTTTAGTGGCATCATGGCCCCTGGGAGGGGCTGTAGTGCTTGGCTTTGAGGATATAGTGGGCGTGGCTTGGCACAGTCTCCTGTTTCAAAGGAGGTGCCCTCAGCCTGGAGAGGGACATCCTAGTAGGATGGGCAGAGAGAGCTTTCTGGACCTCCTGGGTTTTAAAAGACCAATGAAGTATGGCTCTCATTGCTGCTGAATGACTGTCCCTCATGATCCAGTTTCCCTGTTGAAGATGCTACAACTGATGAGAGAAACCAGTTTAGACCCAGGGCAATAAAGCAGGCAGTGAAGGGAGCCTTCGTTCTGGCTTTGCACAGTGCAGGTTCTTGGCTGGGCTTTGCGTCCCGTGGGCCCAGCACCCGATAATACCCCAGCTGTCACCAAAGCATTACAAACCAAACATCTCCAACCTCCGTATAAAGAGAAAGTGCTAGAACCGTTATTTGGTAGTTTCTGTGGGGAGGCTAGGCGAGGAGTAGAAAACCCTGGTTTATGTTGTCACTTTCTTGGGTGGGGGGAGGGAAGAAAAGAAAGACCTCTGTCCTTACTGATGCGAGCAGCCCTGAATCTTTTCTCGGAGCGTGTGAAAGATAGAGCATGGAAAACATCCCAGAGGGTGCATAGTGAGTTTGCAGGGTGAGTTGGCAACCAGGCAAATGGATGAAATACTCATGCGTGCCTGAGAATGTGGCCATAGCCCTGCTTGTCCCCAAAGCCACAGCATCCCTTGTCTACCCCGCTTCAGGGTCGGGCTCAAGTTCCCCAAGCCTCAGGATGGGCGGTGCCTCGCTCGCTACTGACACCTGGTGGCCACAAGTGATGATGCGGCCCGAAAAGGTGGCTTTCCCCGAGGGGTGGGGCGTGTCCACAGGCGCCCTTCCCTTAGTGGCGCGGGACCATGTGGGGTTGGCATGGAATCCTAGACTCTTAGAGCCGGAAGGGGGCAGAGGAGCAGCCGTCTAAACCGTGCTCAAACTGGGGAAAAGAGTGGTCTTCACGGTGGGCCTGTTATCGACCCTTTATGCTGCACCTGCCACGATTATAAATGGCTTTTCTCCCAACTTATAGAGGGACCAGTGTTACTTTCATTAGGACACCTTTCGTCTCTTAATTGGCTCTTTATGTGCCAAGCTTTTTCCTTGGGTTCCTTTACAATAACTTTGGGGTCTCTCTTGTGGGCTCCAAATCCATGTGGTTGCTTTGCGGTAGGGAGGCTGGGGGGGGGGGGACACCGAAGAATGGGTTTTCTTCCACGTCTGTCTTTTCCGATGTTTTGAGGGAATCTGGGGACACCCTTAAGTAAGCTGGGGTTGTTTGGACTTGAGCTTCTTCTATTTTCTGAATGCGTCTACAAACTTTCTGGCTTCATCCTGAACCTGGCTGTAGGTGGAAGTGAAAGAGGCTTCCTAGGGTGGATGCCAACAGGACCTGGCATCCAATGCCTGGCATGGAATGCTTCCCAGGCCCAGAGAATAGAAGGCCTCAGAAACTGGGGGCCTTGCCCTCAATGGTCCTGCGCCTCTTTGAGGATCCAGGGGATACGTGTGCAGGGGTGAATCACTGTGAAGGCGGCAGAGGCCAGATGCCCAAGGAGTGGGGGCAGGCATGCAGCGCCAGAGTTCAGGGGAGGAAGTGGAAGGGGAGTCTCGTGTGGGAGGTGGGATTTGATCCATCCTTCAGAGGATGGACAGGATTTAAATAAATACAGGCAAGGAGGAGGATATTCCCTGTCCAGGCAATGACGTGACCGCCAGCAAGGGGGCAGCAATGCAGGGGATTTGTCGGACCAGTTGGCTAGCATTCTGGTTAGGATTAAGATTGGCTGTACGTAACAGAGCATCTTCAAGAAGCAGTGGTTTAAATAAGATCGTTTATGGCACTTTATGAAATTGTCAGAGGCCCAGGCACTTTCTAGCTCCTTTCTTTGCCCTCTCTTTCATTTGGTCCTCATCCTCATAGACTAAAGGGCTGCTGGAGCTCCAGCCATCTAATATATGCTTCAGACAGCAGAGTGGAGAAAAGAGGAGACGAATGTGTGCCCTTCCCTTTTCATGAAGTATCTCCAGATGGACGACATACTTCTCTTTCTATCTTTTATGGGAACTTAGTCATGCAGCCACACCTAGTTAAGAAGGGAGACCGGGAATATAGTCATCTGGCCTCGTGGGATGCATGGCTTCCCAATTCCTAGAAATTTCATAGCAAGCATCTCCCACTAAGCCTGGTTTGAAACACATCTCTCCAGGGCTTTGACCATCCCCCCCGCTCTATACTCGGTCCTACTGTTTTACCATAGTTCTGCTGGGTCCTTTGCAGTTTCTGAGCAGACCTCCATTGTTTTAGGATTTTTCAAATATTTCATCTCTCCTCTGTCCTGGGTTCCATCCACCATCCTGCCTTTCTGACAAAGCCCCATGTCGGAAAGTGTATAACCCTTAGACTTCCCTCTGTTTCTCTCTGTCTCCAGTCATTAAGTCTTTAGACTTATTGTTTCATGACGTCTTTGGGATCTTTGTTTTTTTCCAGCCTCCATCTCTTGTGAACTCCAGACCTGCATAGCCAGCCATTTACCAGACATTTCCACAGGGATGTCTCAGAGGCACCCCTGAACTAGTCAGTCTGTACCTTCCTCCACCAAACCTACCTCTTTGACAGTTTCTAGGATTTTATTTTATTTTATTTTATAAGATTTTATTTATTTATTTGACAGAGAGAAAGATCACAAGTAGGCAGAGAGGCAGGCAGAGAGAGAGGGGGAAGCAGGCTCCCCACTGAGCAGAGAGCCCGATGCGGGCCTCGATCCCAGGACCCTGAGATCATGACCTGAGCTGAAGGCAGAGGCTTAACCCACTGAGCCACCCAGGCACCCCAGTTTCTAGGATTTTAGTGAACTCGGCTCGTGTCTGCAGCCGGCCTGGATGTGTTCCCTCCTTGCTCCTCATAGCACCCTTATAGCTCCCTCATAGCTACCCCCTGCCCGCCTCCCCTGCCCTGGCCACTGGCTATTCCCTTGAAGGTCACCATGCTTCTAGGACTTATCAGGGCCACAGAGGAGGCCCCCAAACACTTCACCTTGCTTGTTTCTTTGTAACTAAGTTTTCACATTGACTCCAGGGTGATAATTTTAAAAATACAAAGCCATGCCTATGACTCTGGATTTGAAGAATTTCAGAGTCCTCTCCTTGGTCTTAATCCTCAGATGGAGATCTCTCCCCAATATCATAGGAAACTACCTGAATGATCTATTCCCGTGAAACCTCACTGCTTATTTCTTCTTCTCATCTTGGAACTTTCTTGATCATAAACTTCCCATCTCAGGTCTTTCCCTTTCTCCCCTCCTCTGTTCTTTGTGTACAGCTACTCTGTGGGTGCCTGTCCTCTACCAGATACCACTGTAGACACTGAGGATGTCAGAGTGAACAAGAGCCTGCATTTTACTGGGTGAAATGAACAACCAAGAAACTTGGATAATTTGGGGCAGGGAAGGGAACTATAAAGAATGAAACAGACTAATGTGTCATGAGGGATTGGGGTGGGGAAGGGAGCCTCTTGCAGGAGTGACCCCTTGGGGATGACCAGGAGTCAGCCGTATGAACATCTGGAGAAGGTTCCAGGCAGAGGGGCCAACCAGCGCAGGCTCTCTGGGCAAGGAAGGGGCCTGACAGCATTGAGGGACAGAGGGCAGACAAGATAGCGGGAAGACAGAGGCGAAGGGTAGAATAGCATGCTGGCCTGTAGCTCGTTCCAGAGCCTAGTAAGCAGTTTGGTACATTCGGGTGCATTTCTACCTTTTACTGTCCATTTAGACCTGCTGTGTTTTACGTGCATCTCGGTCCATTTATTTCCAAGTTGGAGCAGCAGTCCAGATCATCTGTAAGGCAGAACACATCAGAAACTTTGCATGGTAGAAAAGCACTGATGCATGTCTGGCCATTGTCCCGAGACAAGAGATTCTTACTCAACGTTGCTTTCTTTTCCTCTGCTGCTTTGCCCATCTTTCTCATTGAGATCTTTTACTTTCACACGAAATCCCATAGGGATCTATCCATTTCCCATCTAATTTTCAAAATAGCTAGAAATGTTATTTCCTGGTAGGAAATTAGGATCCAGTAACAAATAGTTTCTTTCTGTTTTGAGTAAGAAAGCGGAGCCTTGGGGTGAGGCAGGCAGGACCCATGGGGGTGGCGTCTGTATAAGCTACATCCATCCAGAGACAGAGGAGGCCAGTTCCTAGAGCCTTGGTTTTCAAATTAATGAGATCTGAGCAGCTCCGGCTGGGATCTGGGGAGCAGGGGCGATGCACCAACCTTCTCCCCAAGTCCCGAAGGCGCCTGTCTCCTTGGAGCCCTTACGCCATGCGTGAGTTTAAAATCTACTGACCCAGAAAGTTTGGCAAAATGTGTCTTGGGTTGACCGAACTAATGCTTTTTGTTTTGAATACTCCATATTGTGCACATTTTAGGTCCCAGTGCACACAGGCATTCTCCCAACGCTTTGTTTTATCTGCATGGACCTGGTGGGTAGCAGAATGAATCAGAGTTCTGGAGTCGGGCTATCGGCTGCTTGGGGCTCCAGGAGCTGGAAGGGCTCAGACCTGACCTTGCCGGCCCTTTGCTTGGCTAGCTCTTCATTGGTTGCAGAGACATGATCTTTCCTAAAACCCATCCCCCCATGCCCTGCCCCCACTTAAAAAGTCCTTCTTTGTCTCAGAACGGAACTGACCATCCGGAGGTGTTAGGCACATAAAACGTATGCATTCTTGAATTCTTTTCATTTTGTTCTGAACACAAAAGTGTGATGGAAAAAACCAGGCTCTCTTCCAGTCTGTCCCCAGAACACCCAGGGCCACCTCGGTGGTCACTTGTCTGTGTCTTCCCTGATTCCAGATTTCTCTCTCTCTCTCTCTTTTTTACATCCATTTGGTGGCCTTCTCATTTCGGCAAGGGCATCAGACCATTTCCTTGTCTGTGGCTCAGCTCTTGGTCAGTTTGGAGAGAACACAGGAGACCCTCTGCATTTATGGGTTCATGTTTTGCAATTTAAAATCTTCCCGGCTCTCTGGGCCAACCCACAATCTCTGCCCAAGTAACGGCTCTTGATTTTACAGGCCCCTGTGGGTTGCCGAGGCCCTGGCAGGCAAGGGAGGGGCAAGGAAGGGGATGCGGTGTCAGAATGCTCATGTTTCAAGCCTCGAAGTTTCTCATCAGACGCCAACGTCCAGGAGTTCGCCCTGCATGCTTGTTCAAATCTGGGTCTGAACCACACGGCCCTTGAGGCTCACGGTCTTTGCTCTTTCAGAAATTTAAATTGCATTTCCAGGATCCAGCAGAGTCAAGAAAGCATCTCTTATATTTCAGGAGCAGGGATTGGCCGTAATGGGGCTGAGGTTGTGGGTGTTGGTTTTCAGGGCCCAAGAGAGGGATGTCTGGCACAAAGCCTCCTGGGTGTGTTGTTGTGGACACACACGTAGACTCCCAATGTTGGCAGGGACCTGGGAGGTCATCAAGTCCATCCCTCTTTCCCGCTGCACCTTGCTTCAGACACCTTTCTGCTACGCCCATCCCATGTTCATCCTACCAGTGACGGGGACCTCACTACCTTTCAAGAGAGCCTCTTTCATTTTTTTTTTTTTAAGATTTTATTTATTTATTTGACAGACAGAGATTACAAGTAGGCAGAGAGGCAGGCAGACACAGAGGAAGGGAAGCAGGCTCCCCACTGAGCAGAGAGCCCAATGTGGGGCTCGATCGCAGGACCCTGGGATCATGACCTGAGCTGAAGGCAGAGGCTTTTACCCCACTGAGCCACCCAGGCGCCCCTACCTCTTTCATTTTTTTTTTTTTTTTTTTAAAGATTTTATTTATTTATTTGACAGAGAGAGATCACAAGTAGGCAGAGAGGCAGGCAGAGAGAGAGAGAGGAGGAAGCAGGCTCCCCGCTGAGCAGAGAGCCCGATGCGGGACTCGATCCCAGGACCCTGAGATCATGACCTGAGCCGAAGGCAGCGGCTTAACCCACTGAGCCACCCAGACGCCCCACCTCTTTCATTTTTAAAGAGCTAACACCACAGTCCCTTTCATTTATATTCCTCAAATATGTTGAGCGCATCCACAAACTGACGCCGTAGAGCTGAACAAGAAGGACTGAGTCTCTGCTCTAGTGGGGCTCACGGTGACTTTTAGGGGGACACCCAGAGTATACAATAAATACTCAGGGGCAGAGAGAGGAAAGGATTCTGAAGGAGACAGAATGATGACATAGAAAGTCGCCAGGGTCAGGGGAACTGGTTATGGAAGGCTTCTTCCCTTCCGGTTATGTGGCTGGAGACAGGAAGGACTGGTCATGGGAAGAACCACAGGAAGAATATTCCAGGAGGTAATGGAAAGAGGCCAGTGTTGGCTGAGTGTGCTGACTGGAGGAGTAGGGGGTGGGGGGTGAGGCGGGAGAGGGGAGGGCAGGAAGAAAGGCACAGGGTCTAGAGCTGAGTGTTGGGATATCCCAGTGATTAAACGGGGTACGGAAAGGAGTTAGTCAAAGGGACTGGGAAAGAGTGGCCAGTGATACAGGAGGGGAGCCGTGAGTCATTGTCATAAGTGGTGTCTCTGTTAGACCCAAGTCTGTCCCCTCTTAGGTCTGCTCATTTCCGACGGTTTCCTTCCTGCCTGATGGGCTGGACTGGGGTTTGACCAGGTTGCCTGGTTTTAAACTTCTGAAGCGTCCCTAGGCTGACTTCAAATATTCAGAGACCCCAGTTTTGTCTTCGAGGCTCTCCACTTGTCTGGGTGATGCCTCCTTCCTTCCGTGGCTTCTCCCGGACTGGCTAGATTCCTCAGAAATCCCAGCTATGTCACGTTCTGCCTCTAGAGAGCGGGCATGAGCCGCTTCCTACCCCTCGGAACCTGGGGTGGTGGTTTGACTACCCCGTAGATGAACGGAGAATGGGGACCTCATTACCTTGCCACACCAGTCTCGCTCCTCCCTCCCTAGCTGCGGTGACTTCGAAAGCTAAAGAAAGCAGGCTCGTTTAATTCATCAGATTTCAAACGTATTATTCAACCTCTCAGTAACCTCTGTGTATTGTGGTGGAAAGCCCAGTGCAGTAGACCTCAGGACTCCTTGCTTTTTTTTTTTTTTTTTTTTTTTGCCCTGGGCCTGCCTCTAACGACCTGAGAACCTGGGACGGTGTCTGGGTTGCCGAGCAGAGCGAGCATGCAGGTCGGGCCTAGAGTTGGCACCTACCACATCAGGTCCTGAGTGGGGGTGGCCTCTGAGACGGGCCTTGGAAATTAGGTAGGATGTCAGTAGCTGTGCAGGGGAGAGTAGGGTGTTGTGCTAGGGGAAGGGAAGGGGCGGTGGTTACTGTGCCTACTCTAAGTCTTAATCACCGTGATGCTTGGCTTTTCTGAAAATAATTCCAGGATTGGAAGGAGAGGGGGCTTCTGGTGATTATTATGTGGGGAATGCCTTTCAAACCCAAAGATCCCGAGAACAACGCAGCCATTCCCGCTCATCCTCTGTGCTCTCTTGAATAATACAGTTCATAAACAATGGCTTTTGGTCCTCGAAGGCCATTTTTCTGGCCAAACCCAGTGGTTCCAAGAGGCCTGTTCTTCTTCTTTTTCTTGTTCCTCTTCTTTTTTTTTTTTTTTTTTTTAAGATTTTATTTCCAAAAGGCCTGTTCTTAAAAAAAAAAAAAAAAAAAAAGGTTTTCTGTTGAGTCAGTTTGAAAAACACGAAAATTCTAAAGTTAAGAAGGCTTCTCATATGGCAAGAATTCCTTTCCCCTTTACTGTGTTTCATTACACGTTATAATTAACATCCACGGAAGGAGGTTAATGGACTTGGCCGTGGAACCCATCTCCTCTCTTTTTGTTTTTTTATTCAGCCCTTGGGTCCCGTAACAATTCTTTGAGAAACACGGCCTAGCCTAACCTGATCCTCGGGTTACTAGCGTTTTCCAACCGGAAAATAAGGGAAGCCTCCAACAGCTTCCTATTTTCAGGTACTTTCTGTGCTATATTATATTCCCCTTTCAAGCCCCAGGATTAGTCAGCAGAATAAGACTTTTTTGGTGTCAAACCACAGATGCAAGTTAAGGCTCTGAAAGACTCCTCCTTGTGTCTACGACTAAGCCTGTTAATCAGGAGTACGGTTAATTCAGATTTAGCTGAAACACCTTGACCTGCAGTTTCTTTCTGTGGATTTTGCTCTGGTTAACATGCCCCCTCCCATGACTATGTGTTGGAAAATTTTTCTCCCTGGTGGCCTTCCTCATCTCTGTGAGCTCCAGGCGGCTCTCTGTGGGCTGAGAGGCTACACTCAGCTTGCTTCCAGCCTGAGACCTGAACGTCCTTTCAAAGCCGTTGGCTGGTCTGAATGGGGATGAAACTGAAGCCTCCCCACCCACCGGGGTGGGGGACCCAGGCTGGGCTCTGCATGTGCTCCGGCTGGTGGGCAAAGCCCAAGGGCAAAAGCCACATTGTTGAGGATGGAGGCCTCTTGGCAGGTCACCTATTCCTGGAATGCCATGTAAGGAAAATGGCACTGTGATGGTAGGGGAATGGGAAGGTTTGAGGGTGGGGAGCCAAGCCTTGTTGAGCCTGTGTGTTTTTTTTTTTTTCATTATCATTATTATTATTATTTTTGGTCACATGCTTTTGAAAGCAGCCCAGTGTTATGCACCTGTGCAATCCCATCGATCTCTTGGAGTTGGGACTCATCCCCTCTGAGGGCCTCTTTCTTGGAGGCTTTCTTCTCTCCTGGCCTCCTGGTTGTCTGCGGTGACTCTCCCGCCCCTGTCCTTCCTCTCCCTTCCAAGAAAACCGGTTCTTTTGTTGACAGAGTCAGAAAGCTTTTAGGAGTCGCTCAGAGCCCAGCGGGACTCCCTGCGGGGCAAGGAGGATGGGCGGGGCACTTGGCTCTGTGCCCACGATGAAGGACGGACGCGGAAGGTCCCGGATGCTCCGGTACATTTCAAAGTGCTTCATCCTCTCTGAGCCCATAACCCACTGGACTGCAGGCCCCTGGGCTAAGAATACAGCTGTGGGGGCAGATGTCCTTCCTTTACCGCTTAGCTGCCACGGCAGCAGGAATCTGACCTTGAGGCGAGCTTTGATCATTGGGTAACTCAAGCTTGCCCTTATCTGCGGGGGGAGCAGGGTCTGCCTGCACCCGCGGCCCACGTCAGAGCGCTGTCAGCACCTCCTGGACCTGGCAATCTCATTAAAACCACGCCTGCAGAGAGTTTCAGGGCTCTTAATTCCTAGGCTCTGCACCAAGGTTGGAGATGAAAACATTGCCAGGGGGAATTCCCCAAGTATTCACCCAGGTGTCCACTTGGGGCCAGCCACTGCGCTGGGCCTGGGGGATGACCGGGGGTGCTCATTACTGGCTCAGCGAGTCATCGGAAATTTGCAGTTGGAGAGACAGCGTCGTCCTGCCCTGGGGCTCGGGTAGGAGCTCAGATTTGCCCCTTGGAGTGTTGGTGTCATGTGAAGTTTGCTTCCTATAAAACAGCTTTGTCATTGAGACCTCTGTCCCTTACATCCGTTGTCTCGCTACCCTTAATAATGACGTCCCGTACATCTGACTTGCTTTGCGACAGCAGAGGTTGGCCACTACACCCTGCAGGCTGAGTCTGGCCCAGGGCCTGATTTAGTGTCAGATGTTACTGGATGAGAGGCCCCGCCCATTCATTTACATAGTGACTGAGACCAATTTTGTGCTAAGATGCCAAAACTGAGTATGGCCCCAGAGACCCTACCTTTGGCTTGCAAAGCCTAAAAGAGTCACAGTCTGCCTCTTTCCAGATAATTTGCAAATACTGGCAAATGCATTTGGAGTTCTGGTTGGTCCCCTAGTCATATAGCTTGTGGGAACATTATGGTCCCCATTTTTCATTACCAGAGTGACCCAGCCAGAGGTACCCCAGAAACCATACCCTGGAACAGTCCGTACATGCTTATTTGCCCTCGTCCTCCACATCAGCTTTTAAACGGGGGGGGGGGGGGAGCTCATATCATCCCTGGGCAGAACTTTCCTATCAGTTCTCTTGATCATTGCGGTAGCCCTGCAAGATAGTTGGTGTGTCATGTCAGAGAAGAGAAATCCAAGGCCAAACACATGGTAACTGAGAAGTGAAGCCGGTGGTCAGCAGAAGGGGGTGGCAGAGCCATCTCCTGGGCTGCCCAGCAGTCGGGCTTGGCGCGTCCTCATACAGGATCAAACACCTGCCATGCCCCGAGTGGGGATTCCTGCTCTCCTGGTCGAGTCCCATCCGGATGAAGGATTCTGGATCCGGAGAAATGTCCTCCGCACTTCCGAATCTCCTCAGGACATGGTGGGCTTCCTTCTGAATAATCCTATGCACCTTCAGCCAGCCTGTCAGGGCTGGAATGGAGGCTGCTCCCTGCTGGGCCCGTTGGCTCTCTCCCCAGCTCCCCCTCTGAGAGCATCCGAGGGAAGAAGTCCCTTTACTCTCGGCAGGTAGAAGACCAGTCCTGTCCAGTTTTCCAAGTGTTCTTTGAATTTTGGATACCTTCTTGTGGCCTGCTGTGCTGCTTTGCCTTGGGATCTTTTAAGTTAGTTTTAATTATTCAAATGTTACAGGAAAGTATTCTCCTTATTAAAAATAAATCTGACGGTGCAGATTTGGTCTTTGAGCAGAGGCCAAACTCTCCTCCATTCTAGCTCCAGATCCTGGGGGTGGCCGTGGGTATCAGTTGGCGTGGCTTTGGCTCTTTCCAGTGAACACACACACACACACACACACCTATTTATAAAGCTTTTTGGTGTGTATTTCCATAATGACATCACGTTGTGTGGACACCTTAGTCCTTTCGATGTCTCAGAGATCTAACTCATGACTCTAGTGGTTGCAAAAATATTCCATTGGAGGGATTGACCCTAATTTATTGCCACTCATGGGAGTGATGGTATAATGAGCAATCCTATTCATGTCTCTTTGGGGTATGTTTAAGTATTTATCCACAGTGTAGTGATTAAATGGTGGAGTCCTGTTATTGGCATCTAACAATTTAAATATATTCTGCCAAATTGCCAGTCACAGAAGGTTGATTATATATCATTCATCTGAATGTTCAGGGGTATCTCATACATGTACTCGGTTGACCTTAAGAACCTTTTTGATTTTTGCCAGTGTGATAGATAAACTTTGGCATCACATTCCTTGTGGATTTTCCTTGCATTTTCTTGGATATTAATGAGGTTGAACACCATTACATATGTTTATTGGCTATTCCTTTTTTTTTTTTTAAGATTGTATTTATTTACTTGACAGAGATCACAAGTAGGCAGAGAGGCAGGCAGAGAGAGAGAAGGGGAAGCCGGCTCCCTAGCGAGCAGAGAGCCCGATGCGGGGCTCGATCCCAGGACCCTGAGATCATGACCTGAGCCAAAGGCAGACCCTTAACTGACTGAGCCACCCAGGTGCCCCTCAGATAAGTTTTTAAAGCATTTGACAAGTTCCAGTTGAGATATATTTTAGGTTTGCATTGAATTTGTACATTATGTTGGGAGAAAGCGGCATCTTTAAGACTTCGAGTGTTTCTATCTGGGAAGATAGTATGTCTCTATGTCTTTAGCACTTCTTTTATGTGCTTTATTAAAATGTGTCTGCCTTTCTGAGCCCCGCACCAAAGAACATGAGTCTTTAATTAATTGTAGTTTTGTCCTTTTTAAATTTTATTAACAATTGCGCTCCTCAGTAATGAGTCAGTTCATTTTGGCTTCATTTAATTATTTCTTTTTTAACTTCTTAAGTGGAAAGTTTAGTTCATTCTTTGCCAGTATTTGTGATTTTTAGTAAATGCTCCAAGGGCGTGCATTTTCCACTGAGTACGGCTTGGACCACTGCCCACAGATTTGACATTTACTACTCTCTCAATCCCAATCCCTGCTGAGCAAAGTTTTAGTTTTCATCTTGATTTCTTTGTCCAAATACTATTTTTAAATTTCCAATCTTTTTTTCACCAATTTGTTTTTCATTCCTACTTTCTGTTTGCCTCAGTTTATGCCTGTATCACTTTTGCTTCCTTTGAGATTCATGGAGATTTACTTGTCACCTAATACATAATGTTTAAGACTGTTCCTTATACATTTAAAAAATAATTTGTGGTCTTTGTTATATGGACACAAATTTTCTGTATAGCTACTAAGTTGAAATGGTTAATTCTGTTACCAGTAATCTCTCTGCTCTGTATTTTTTTCAGTTACTTGATTTGTTTATCCTGAGAGAGGTATGCTAATGACTTTCACTATGACTGTGACTTTGTCAATTTCTTCTCATTTCCTAATTATCTTTTACTTTATACCTTTTCTGAGCCATGCTATTTTTAAAAAAAAATTATTTATCTATTTAACAGAGAGAGAGAGAGAGAGAGAGAGAGCAGCGAGCGAGAGAGAGAGAGATATTGAGATCACAAGTAGGCAGAGAGGCAGGCAGAGAGAGTGGGGAAGCAGGCTCCCCGCTGAGCAGAGAGCCCGATGCGGGGTTTGATCCCAGGACCCTGGGATCATGACCTGAGCCGAAGGCAGAGGCTTAACCCACTGATCTACCCAGGTGCCCCTGAGCCATGCTATTTTATAGGCATAAAGGTTTATAACTATCTTTTCTTCATAGTCAGTTGGGTCTTTCCTCACTATGAAGTATCCCTCTCTGGCTCTTTTCATCTTTTGCAATTTAAATTCTGTGTTGTTTGATACCATTATTGCTATATTTACTTTTTTTTTATTACTATTGCCTGGCACCTCTTCTTAAAATCTTTTGATTTTTTGACTGTTGTTTGTTTAAGGTGTATCTCTTGTATCAGACTATCAATGGGAATTATGTCATTGAAGGTGAAATTCTTCATCTTCTAACGAGTGACTTGAACCCATTTACATATATTGTGATTGATGATGTAGTTCGACTTATTGTCTTCATGTATGTGTTTTATTGTACTTATGGTTGAAAAGCTTCTTCAGCCTTGTATCCCCAGAACTAACCATAGCGCTGGCCTCAAAATAGTAGGTGTTAAGCAAATACATATTCACTGAATAAAAATTTCCCTGAGCCCCTAATTCTGATATAATTTGACACCTTATGGCAAAATAACTCCATTGTAGTGGGGTTGGGACTCAAGTTCAAATTATTGGTAAAAGAAGTTTCAAGAAGGCTTTAGTTGCATTTCTAAGTCTAAGGAAATTCCTATTCCTGTAGATTTAGCGTCAAAGATTATGAGTTTTTTCTAAATGTGAGGTCTGTTGTTAGTGGTAGGAGAGGTAGAGTCAGGTAAAGGTTTCAGAATTGGAGGAGGAAATCCAGGTTTTCATCTGCACCAGCCACACTGCCTGGGAGAGTGTACCCAGAAGAATGTTTCCTAGTAAAAAAAAAACTCAGTCACTGTTTTCGTTCTGGATTTGGGTCTCATGTTATCTTTGTTTCCAGCCTCACCTACCAGAGTGCTGGATAACTGGTTTACCTTGGAAAAAATAACATTACGGCAACATTAGCTTTATTGCAGACTGCTCCCTTAGAGGAATTACTAGGCTGGAGAAAGACAAACAGATTAAATTAAGAGCTATATAAAAAGTGAAGTCAAGATAGCTCATAACCCGGGACATCATTTTCTTACCTTAATTGACCAAGACATTGAAAACGTAAAAGAAGCAAATGTTCTGTCATGGTAGAAAGAATACTAGACTGGAATCCGGGGCCTCCCAGATTGGCCGTGCCAGCTGGGCTCCTCAGAACATCTCCGGAAATCTCTGTCAGTACAAAGGGGCTGGACTGGTGGATCTCTGACATTTCTTCAGTTAACCACCCCCAGCGCCCTTAAAACTCTGCCATGATTTCCTTGTGACTCAAACGACGTTCATCGTGTTCTGGGACTGAGTATAAGCCATGTGGATTTCATAGCTTGGAGTACTGTGTGAAGCATGGATGTGATTCTTGAAGCTTTTACACACCACCCAGTTACTGGGCTGAGAGGTTGGAACCCTGTGGCTTCTCCTTCTCCAGTTGCTTCGCCTTGCTTAGAGTAACACCTTCCCCCAATGGTTGGCACTTGGAGGAAAGGACGTGAGTGACAGGTGGACAAAGCCAAATGCGGCTCTCCTAGGTGGACGCCATAGGTTCCCTCTGTAGGGCTGAGCCCAGGCTGTGTCGTCTTCTCTCCTCCCTCCCAAGATGACATTCTCTTGCGGCAGACGGTCAGCTACAGAATTCCCTTTCCTGCCTGAACTTCAGTAGGAAGCTTGGGGATTTGATCCAGTCTTGGGGCAGGAGGGGTAAGGGTGGGAATGGGCGCAGTTCAGTGAAGCTGTGGAAGTAGAGCCCGGTGTCCCATCTGGTGGCATGACCGAGCACAGACCGCTCTGAGCGGAGGCTCACGACTGGGGTTAAGCTTGACCAAGACATGGCTTGGCTGAACAAGTGGATGTTCATAGCACGCTCTTCTCTACTATCGTTTTCTTCCAATTTACTACAAAATTGGTTTTGGCATCAATAGTGTCTGTTCTTCTCAGCCATCCTCACGATCCCAAACTCTCCTTGGGGGGATGTTGATATTTTGAACAGTGGTTTTAAATTATTCTTGGAATATAGGGGATCCAAGAAGCAAGCCTTTGAAAACCCCTTGAGGGCAAGAAGAGAGAAGGCAGTGGGCGGGGCTCGGACCCTCTTCAACCTGCGTACTTATATGGGAGTAACTCATTTGGCAAAAAGACTGGGAAGGAGTTCAATATATTTTAACTTGAGTTTAACTCCTAGTAGTGGGATTAGAGCTGTTTTCCTGCAGCCCTTATTATACAAGTGAATGGTTTGAGTTCTGCTCATAGAAAAAAGGCTTCTGTCACCTGGGAGGACTGTGGTTTTCAGGGGTCATGGTGCACCAGGTGCCATGTTCCTCATGGCACAGCTTCTCCCCTGGTCCTGGCTGGCTTTTCTTAACCTGATGTCTCTCCCCTCCCAGAATGGCTGCAGTCTGTCCAGGCCACCATGATCCTGTCCATCATCTTCAGTGTCCTGTCCCTGTTCCTGTTCTTCTGCCAGCTCTTCACCCTCACCAAAGGGGGCCGGTTTTACATCACTGGAGTCTTCCAGATCCTTGCTGGTAAGTTGGAGATGATATCCAGTTCATTTGGAGACTGCCTGTGCAAGGCTGGGGAATGATGAGTCCGTAGAGGGACATGGCCCCGGAAGGACAGATGTTTGTGAGTCTTTTACATAAACCTTGGATGGTTTATGTGAAATACAGATGTGTGTGTGTGTGTGTGTGTGTGTGTGTGTACCTACACCTTAGAGTTTGGGAACTCTCCCCTATGCCATGGAACGAGATCCATAGGAAATAAGACTTAGGGGCTCTGGTGGGAAGGTCCCTAACCCAGCCAGACCTGTCACCAGGAATGAAACTATACTCTGGACCCAGAACCAGAGGCGAATGCCAAGAATATGAGTAGAGCCAAGGCCAGTCTTGAGGGTGTAGCCCCGTACATGTTATCCCCCAAGGAGCTGTCCTTGCTTCGGCGTGGAAAGTGGTCTCGATGTGCTGCTGAGCTCTTGTGTCCTTCCTCTAAGCTGTGTTTCTTACTCTCCTTTATTCCCCCTCCAGGGTTCTGGTGGGCTTTGATTTACTGTTGTCATCCTCAGGTGTCTTCATTTTGACACCTCCGTGTAATGTGCCATCATTTCCAACATGGGGCCATGATGACACATGAGAGGTTTCCTTTGTCTCTTCCTTAAATTGCCTTCATGTCCCCCCACTGGACAGGTTATCCATATGTACAGTATGCAGAGTCTGAGAAGCTCCTGTTATACAGGGTGATGTCTTCCAACTTGGTCTCTATATCCTGAGCAGTGTCTTTTTCCATTGACTCTTTATCTTTCTGCCTGTTGACTCCCAGTTGACTGAGTCAGCAAACACTGGAGAGAAGTAGGGGCAGATGGGGTGGTGGCTCCTAGAGTCCATGCTAATAAGTCATAAACTCCATATATACCAGAATACATCCATGTCCTATGGGATGTTCTAGTATCTGGCTGAGTAGGCAAAGGGCTATGCTATCTCTTAGTTGGTTGTTGGAATGTCCATGGTGCTGAATCACCATCCTTTCCCTGGAAGCATCATTGGAAGGTTGTAACAGCCTACATGTCCTGGATGGATGGATGGATGGATATGTGGATACAATGGCTTACACATAGCTATATGGTAAGGCACAGCCTGAAGCTGAATGCTGATGACCTTTTTCTAGAAGCTGGAGAGTTTACCCTTTCCCAGCAGAAGGAATTAGACTGGACAGCTCCTTCTCATTAAATCCTTAAATACAGCATTTCAGTATGTACCATTTGAGGATTTCAAAACCGAAGAGTGCTTTGCTACTTGCATAGTTTTATTATACCAAGGAAGGCTCCTGGAGTGTTGCCAATTTTGGTAACTCACAGATTATGGAGTAAGATATCATTCCTAGGTATGTAAGAAGCAGAGCTATCATTAGTCACTCTGCTTCCAGAAATAATACACAAAACTAGAAAATATTCTGGGATTTCTTTTTTGGCTTGTTATTTACAGTTCGATATCAAATCAAATGATGATCATACTTTTGCATCAATGGATGTGTCCTCAAGATAAAACAATCCAGATTTAGGAAACAGAACTTTCATCAAATGTGTTACTTTACTGATAAATTGAAACCAGGAGAGGATCATGAGCCGCCAGGGTCATTCAGCTCACGCAAGAACAACATATGCCTCCACTTCCCCTCATTCCACAAGAACTCTATATTTAGTTAGGAACTTCCTTCTCATTAGAGATGCTGAATCCACCAAAACTGCCACAGCACCCAACACCCAAGGCAGAAACTCTGCTTCTTCAGCATGGATTTGCTAACCCGTCCTGTTCTGGCTCTCCTCTGAACTCAGTGTAAGCCCGTTAGAATTCTGCTTTAAAAAAAAAATCTAAAAGCACATGATTTGTTCTTCATTTTTCCCCTTTGAATGTAGCTTCTTATCTCTCATGGGACCCAATTTTCAGTTTATCAGTTTGGCAGCCTGGCAGCCCCTATTCAAATAGGAAGTTGTCTTGAATTAGCTGTGTCGAGCCACAGGAGTGGTCATAATTTATAAGCCTGAAGAATGTTCTGTTCCTAACTGTGAGTGCCAGTTCACGTGAGCTGAAAGGATCCTCTGGTAACCCCAGGCTCTCCAGAAAGTTGCATTTGATCTTGCTCTGAAGGGTCTTGCCACTCAAGTGGAGGACTAAAAGAGAAAGGGTCTTCCCTTAGAGATTTCCATACTTCTTCAAAGCACCAAAGCATTTTATTTTATTTTTTATTATATTTTTAAAAGATTTTTATTTGAGAGAGAGAGAGCACACACAAGCAGACTCCCCACTGAGTAGGGAGCCTGACTCGGGGCTCAATCCCAGGACTCTGGATCATGACCTGAGCCAAAGGCAGATGCTTAGCCAGCAGAGGCACCCGGGCACCCTGCACTGAAGTATTTTAAGTGGAAGCCACTGGTCCCTCCCAGGCGGCTGTTTTGGGCTGCTCTGCCCCTGCCTAGCATCCCTTTGGAGGGCCCAGCTGTGGTCTTCATAGATCACACCTGAGCGTGTGGGAAAGGCAGGTATAAGGTGTGGGGGGCTGTCGGGACTGACTGTAGCTTTAGGAGCCGTCTCTGCTTGCTCTAGATTATACCTCTGTGGGTGCTTATCCGTCCGCCTGCTTTGCTGCCTCATCGCCTTCTGCTTTTCATAAAAAGCCACAAGTCTCACACTTGATTACATACTTCTTGGGTTGGCTGCTTCCTGGAGACGGGTCAAGAGGCTCCATCTAGCTCATTGTTTTTCCATCTTAGCTGTGCATCAGCATCCTCTTTTTAGGGGTGTCACCTGGGTGGCTCAGTTCGTTGAGCATCTGACTCGTGGTTCCAGCTCAGGTCCTGACCTCAGGGTCGTGGGATGGAGCCTCGTGTCAGGCTCTGTGCTCAGCGGGGAGTCTGCTTGAGATTTTCTTCCTCTCCCTTTTCCTTTGTCCCTCCCCCTGCTCATGCACACACGCTATCTCCTTCCCTCTCTCTCTCAAATAAATAAATAGTAACTCTTTTTTTTTAAAGAATCACCTTTTTAAAAAGAGCTTTGACAAACACACCAGCTCTCAGGCTTCATCCCTGGAGAGGTCTTGGGTGGGACTGTGCCCTGGGTGGCTCTGATGTTCATCCAGGGTTGGGAACTGTTGGTGTGGCCATCATACCATCCCTAATCTCACTGTAAGGTCTTCTAGGAATTTCTCTGCCCACCACGCATCCCATTCCTGGACCATCAATTCTTGTAAACCGCCTTCTTAGAGAAGAGCCATTCCTGTCCTCTCTCTGGATTTTGCAGTCTTTTTTGTCTTCAGAACCAGTACCCATGTTCTCAGGCAGTGCTGACCCTGACCCCAGGCCTGCTGGGCTGGGTTACGCTCCATGAGAAAGCATCAGGAAATTCACAGAGATACAGACCTGAAAGACAGAGCCCCTGTTTGGATTTCTATTTAACGACTCGGGACCCAGCACCGGGCTCCGGGCACGCCACATAGAAAGCCCTGAATAAGCCGCTTGTTGGATGACTGGATAATTGTACTCCGTCTGGCAATTGTTCTCCAACTGGCAGAATCAAACGCGGGTCACATGTGTTGTTACTATATATTGTGATTAGCGTGAAGATCAGAGAAGACGGTAAAAGGAGACCCCCTGAGTGAGTGGTTCTGTTTGCTCTGTTTCTTCTGTCAAACAGACGGATACAGATGTAGGGCTTTAGAACGAAAGACTTTGGGGGATGAATAGAACAGCACAGGGCGCTCCCTATTCCAAAGGGGTCAAGGGCAGCAGCAGCCAGATGTCACGTTTAGGAACCGCCCCCATCGGGGTGAACCGTTCTAGACGTTGCATTCGCGGTGCCCAGGTCGGAATCCGGGAATGCGGTCGGCAGCTCTCGAGGTGGTGAGAGTCGCTTGGATGCTGAAATCGGAAGCTGGGCCAGCAGGGCAGAGAAGGTTCTGCGTTGACAGACAGAGAGCCCAGCACTTTCAGAGGAAGGGAGCTCCCAGCCTCTTCCTGCCCTACCTCAAGACCCTCAGAACTGGGGGCGGGGGGGGGGTGCAGAACTCGAAGGCGCTCACTCTTCCAACCAGCGCCACGAGGCTCCTCGTACCCCCCGTTTACTCTCTAGCCAGGTTCCCTCCGGCTTCTGCGGAGGTCACTGATCTAACTCCCTGAGTTCCTCTGCTCCTTTCGATTCTGTTGATGGCTTGTTCCTCCCAGCCATTAGCCTGTAGCCCTTCAGACATCCCTGTTTTCCCAGTGAGCTAAGTTAGCTCATCAGGGGGCCATGCCAGGCTGGGTCCCCTGTCTCCCTTAACCCAGATCCAGTCCATTCCTGTGTGGAAGTTGTATCCATTTCTGTTCTCTTCTTATCCTGACTGACACCACAGCCATTGTGCAAAAGCCAACTTGGGCGCCTTCCCGTCCCCTCTCATTGCCACCCCGAAATCCCTTTCCCACACTTCTCCCAGAGTGACCTTTCTGAAACCCACCGCAGATCATGCTTCCCCCCCGGCTGAGGACGGTCTTCCCACCACAACTTCCTCAATGTGCCACTCAGGGCTCTCCCGCCGCCCCTCACGCTGCCCTCTCTGTGTCCTGGGGGATTCTTGTCAGGACCTGCTTCCCCTGCCTAACTCTTCCACACCCTCTAGACTCGGGTCAAGCACCGTCTCCCCCCATCAGGCTTCCCTGGGCCCCCCAGTTTGGACTCTGTGCCTGTCCATCCTCTCAGGACATCATCTGATGCATTTCTCTCTCCCTCTCTTGAAATCATGTCAGGCCATATTGGAAGTTTCTGCGGGCATGTCTGCTCCTGAATGACAGTCCCCCCTGAAACTAGGGGCCATGTCTTATCCATCGTGGTGCCCTCAGTAGCCAGAACAGTGCCTGCACACAGTAGGTGCTCAATACATGTGTTCAGAGCCAAACACAATGGAAATAAGGAAGTTTCGAGACCTCCTGCCATTTCTTGCTTTGTCTTTGGCCCCTTGGTTGCTCCCGTCTGAAGGTGTGGGGCTCTGATTGCTCACCCGTGGTTGCTGTTGCTGTGAAGGCGACTTGAGGCCTCCTCTTCAAGGGGGCTTTAGGGAGCTGGTTCCAGAGCCAGCCACCCTGGTAGGGAGAAACTCGCGAATGTTGTCTGGACAGGGTTAGTGGCCCCCACTGATAGCTGACTGCCCTTCAGGACTCAGGTGCCTATCAGGAGGTCCCTGTCACTCCCAGAGCACAGATGGCTTGTCCGTGGGGAAGGAAGGCACAAAGCTTGCTGAAGTGACAGCAACCTTTCCCGTGGGGGACCTTCATCGCCACGCCCCCACCTACCGGTGGGTGAGGAAGCCAGTTACCACCCACTTACCGGGATGAATGTTTCGGGACTGTCGTGTGGCATCAACTACCCTATATCCCAGGGCTGTACAGACAGACAGCCTTGTAATAACATATCCCCTAAAACATCAGTCTCCTGACGACAGTAATTACAAAGCACGGCTTTGTGAGTTAGCTCAGCTCACTGCAAATCCTGGCAAAGTGCAAATTCCTCTGCCTCTGAGATGTTCCTCAGGCAAATTTCATGTAAACTAGGCCATCTGCTTAGTCGCTATGCTTGTGAATCCTGCCTCCCTCGGTCCCTCTTGGTCACAGATGGAATGCTCACTCCTTCCCAGTGAAATCCAGGCACGGCTGGTCTGCACAGCTCTCGTGGCCTTTTTTCAGGAGGCGGCTAGTTAGGCGCATGGCCCATTTGGAAGCCTGGCCAGCGTGACAGGCATCGGCCTGGCCTTCTCACACTCTGTTCCCTCGGTCACATTTCTCTTTGCACAGCCCTGCCCTCGTTAGGTAGGTCCAGCCGCCCTGATAGGGAGAAACTCTCGAATGTTGTCTGGACAACATTCTCCCAAGAGACAACCACAATCTTTCTTAAAGATGCGAATCTGTACTTGGCTGAGGTGACCTTGGGGGCCATGGGGGATGGGAATTGGGTATCACGGGCCTCAGGGCAAATAAAGCGTGTTCCTGACAGATCAAAACGGCTGTCTTCCCCGAATGACAGTTTGCCTGCTCTGGTCCCCGCCCCCCCCGCCCCCCCACCAAGCAGGCATCTTGGCTGTCTCTGGAACTTTCTGTAGGTAGTGGATCCTGGATCGCATCCCACTGTAGTTCCAGGACCATTGTGTGGCTTTCTTAGCGGGGGCCAGCGGAGTGGGAGTTTTCTCCTCTGACTTGGAGAAGGACAGTCTTATCAGGGTGGTGAATGTAACATAGTCCCACTTATGCACTTTGTTGAAACAAAGTTGCAGTGTCCCTTGGAACAGCAGCCTGAATAGCAGTGAGGTTAGATGTAGGTGGTCTGGGGCACTGGGAGCTTTGGAACCACAGGAATCCCGCAGAGCATGCTGGATTTATAATAAAGCCACTCAGAGCCTCTCACAGACCATGTTTTCAGGAGGGAACAGAGGGAACAGGGCAGGCTTTGTGCAGCTCCGGGCTGGGGTGCTGGCATCACCAGACTCCCTCCCTTCAGGGGGATGCAGACTGCCACTGTGGGCATAGACCATCACTCTTGAATTTGCCTGCTTCAAGAGCTCCTAGGTAGAGCTTTTTCTTGTCCTTCCCACACCAGAAGGGTGCAGACGTAGGCAGGGGAAAGTTCTCCTGATTTATCTGTGTATTCAATAACCTTCCTCTCCTCTTTGGGGTTCAGACCCAACCTTGAGGCACCAGGAACTGTTGGAAGGGACCAAGCACAACGATAGTTTCCTCCTCTCTCTGCCTCCTGGTCATATCCTGTCCTTCCTCGTCCTCCTCTTGTTCCTCTATATTCCTTTGTAAGCCTAGCGATGCCCATAGGCATTGATCACTCAATCTGATACAATGCAGTCCTGCTAAGGGACCCTGTGTTCTGCCTGGAGCCCCGTGCTCTGGCCCTCACGCCACTCAGGTGGCAGAGTGTCATTTCACTTTTCTGGTTCAGATGGCATCACGGCCCACTTGCAGAGCAGTTCACAGGGTCCTGAGGGCTCCCACCCTGGGAGCCGACTTCCCAGCCTTCCTTGGAAAGAGCTAGGCAGGTTTATCCTACAACCCAAATTCTTGCTGTCGACTAGGAATTGGTGACAGTTAAAGGAACAGAGACGGGGCAGAAAAAATGACAAGGGACCGTGGAGATGCTGGTCTAGGTCAACATAGATCGGAACCAGAGAACAGATTACTTTTTGTGTTTCTAGATCTTTGAACTCCTCCTCTCAACCTGGCAGTGGGTTCCTTCCCGAATCAGATATGCTTCTCTCTCTGTGTTGTCAGCCAACAACTGGGCAATCTGGTGTGTGTGTGTGTGTGTTTGTGTGTGTGTGAGTGTCTGTGAGTGTGTGTGAGTCAAGAGCAGGGAGTGGTGTGGGCAGGTACACCCCCAGTGTGGGATCCGCACTGGGGGTGTTGGACCGGGGACCCCTTGCCGTGACCTCTCCCTCACCGCACTTGCCTCTATCTTTCCCCAGGTCTGTGCGTAATGAGCGCGGCCTCCATCTACACGGTGAGGCACCCGGAATGGCATTTCAACTCGGAGTACTCCTATGGCTTTGCCTACATCCTGGCCTGGGTGGCCTTCCCCCTGGCCCTTCTCAGCGGCGTCATATACGTGATTTTGCGGAAACGCGAATGAGGCGCCCAGACAGCTGGTCTGAGGCACTGAGCATACCTAGGGGAAGGGAGGAAGGAAACCAGAAACCAGAAAAAAAAAAAAAAAAAAAAAAAAGAGCTAGCCAAAAAACCCAAACTCAAACCAAACCAAACAGAAAGCAGTTGAAAGGGGGGGGTTAGTGTTGACTGAAGATGTATATAATATCTATGGTTTATAAAACCTATTTATAACACTTTTTACATATATGTACATAGTATTGTTTGCTTTTTATGTTGACCATCAGCCTTGTGTTGAATCTTAAAGAAGTAGCTAAGGAACTTGACATCCTAACCGTGTAATCGAGCTCAGTATTTTCCGTTCTCTGTTTTTCGTTCTTTTTGTTTTGCCCAGTCATGAAATAACTCCGTCTTGCCCCTTCCCTTTTATCAGAAAGAAGATACCTCCCTTCCGCTCCACCTCATTGAGAAAACCAAAGTGTGGGTAGAAACCCTGAATGGCCAAAACCCTTAAATTGTGGGTGGCCCCGTGCTTCTCCACAGAGACGGGCGCTGCGCACAACCCCGTGCGAAGCCTCACGCTCACGTGCGGGAAACCCCCAAACTGGAGCCCTTGGCAAAAACACAGCTTGTGGCCTCGGAACGCTTGCCCTTGACGGTGGGTGTCTCGGTCACATATCGAGATGAGAAATCGGTGACAAGAAACCCATGAAATGGTGCTATATATCTACCATTCCTTAGTATCACTAATCATCTAAACCACTCACTGGAAATTCAATTAACGGTTTTACAACATAAAGTAGAATGGAGACCTGAATAAATAATTCTCTGTAATATAAATGGTTTATAACTGCTTTTGTACCTAGCTAGGCTGCAGTTATTCCAATAATAGATAAATAATAAACACAGCCTTTATCGCTCCCACATTCTTCTTACGGTCGGAGCATTGGGACAAGCTCTAGACCCTCCTCCCCCCCCACCCCGCCCGGGACTGTGCGTTTCCAGGGCTCAGCTGGGTCTAGACTGTTCTCTGCCTCCAAGGACTGTCTGGCAATGACTTGTACTGGCCACCAACTGTAGATGTAAATATGGTGCCCTTCTGATGCTAAGACTCCAGACCTTTTTTTTTTTGCCTGTGCTTTTTTTCTGATTTTATACCAACTGTGTGGACTAAGATGCATTAAAATAAACATCAGAGTAACTCACTGATCTCTCTTGGAGTTTTTTTTGAACCTTGGCTTGGGGGTGGGGGTTGCCTTTCAGAGTGGAGGAAAGAGATGCTTTGGCGGAAACCAAGATTGGGCTCATGGTCTAGGTTGGCTTTTGGCTTTCTTGCAGGTGACAGGGAGCACATCGTGCCTTCTGTAAGCCTGTGCAGATGTCTGCTCTTTGGGGAGGACGAGGAATCGCAGCTGAAACAAACTGTAAATGGGCTGGAAGGGACTTGAGTGTTCATTAACTCAACCCTCTCTCCCGCGCTCTCTTCTCTGATGAACTGCACAGGGGACTGTGGAAGCATGTCATGCATTCACCTAACATATGGGAAATGTTGGCATGGGCTGTGCACACCCCTATCCTCTAAAAGAAGGGGGAGGTCAGATGAAGGAATCACTGGATGATGACTGGAGGCCAGACTTCCAGATAAAACATTAGTAGGCATTGGGCGCCTGGGTGGCTCAGTGGGTTGGGCCTCTGCCTTCGGCTCAGGTCATGATCTCAGGGTCCTGGGATCGAGTCCCGCATCGGGCTCTCTGCTCGGCGGGGAGCCTGCTTCCTCCTCTTCTCTCTCTGCCTGCCTCTCTACCTACTTATGATCTCGCTCTGTCAAATAAATTAATAAAATCTTTAAAAAAAACAAAACAAAACATTAGTAGGCATCAACTAAGTTCCTGATGGGGTCCTGAGGGAGGGCACGGGCTGACCATGTCATCTAGCTCTGGGGTTCTGGGCTGTGTCTCACCTGTGGATATTTTTACCCATCGATGTTATATCGCACACGTGCAAAACATCAAGCTTACGATCCACTCGGCGTTGCTCTGATACTCATTAAGCACCGACACTGAACTAGGCACCAGAGGTCAGGAAATGATCACATATATTTTTTTAAAGATATAATTTATTTATTTTAGAGAGAAAGAGCATGAGTGGAGAGAGGGACAGAGGGAGAGACAGAGAATCTCAAGCAGATTCCATGCTGAGCATGGAGCCCAACACTGGCTTGGATCCCAGGACCCAGAGCTTAAACCAAGAGTCAGATGCTTAACTAACTGAGCCACCCAGGGGCCCCTAGGATCACAAAGGGTAATATTTTTGTGAGAGGCACAGGCACACAACTATATCATAATGAAGGACAAACTGATTAGGCTCCTTGGATTTGAACCTGCCCTCTCTCCCTTACCAGCTGCAGAAGACTGGGGTCAGACCAACTCTAAGATTTCATTTTCTCATCTATAAGATGGACATGCCAATGCCCAATTTATGGGATTGTAGAGATTAAAAAGCGACGGAAAATATAAAGTGCTTATTAGTGTAGTGAGCAGTAGACAGAAAACCCTCTGTAAATCAGTGATTATGACAGATGCGATGTTCGAGGTGTATTGAAAAGAGATATTGATTGTTCCGGGGAATTCGAAATCCCAGGCCCCCACATTAGAGTCTCCCATGCAAGGGCTACCCCAGAGATGTGGATTCCTTCTGTCTGTCCTGGGACCCACCCCGCCTCAACAGATTTAAAGGACCCTGCAGGTGATCCCAGTGCATAGTGGGGGATGATAAACCAGGAGCCTGTGAAATGTTTTTTAGACTTCACTGTGGTTATGAATCACCTGGGAATCCTCCAAATGCAGATCTGGTTCCATAGGTCTGGGATGGGGACTGAGGTTCTTCATTTCTGATTTGTGCCTAAGTGACGCTGATGCTGCCATTCCACGGACCACACTTTGAGGAGCAAGGGTATGAATGAACCCACCTTCAGGAACCTCATGCTCTTGGGTCTTTGGACAGCTCTGACAGGAGGGCTTCCCCCTTTCTTCGTTTTCAGTAGTGATGGGCTAACTCTGCTTGTGACTTGCATAGACAGGGTTGGGTGACAAGATGGCCACCAGGTGCACGTGAGACATAGGTGATTGGGAAAACTAGGAGTGTCACTTCACAAGCTTATACATTGAAAAGTACACTTTCATTTCACAAACCTTCCTGTATAACATTGACCTAACATTTAGAAATTTATATACATAAGAATAAAGCAGAAAACCAAAAGTGGCCCAAATGTCCCCACCTGGGAAATGCTCTTGGCATTAAAAAAAAAAAAAAAAGTAATACATATCTAGGATCATAACATCCTAGAGACATCTGGAGGGGAAAATAACATGGGAAAACCTCTTTCCTACCTCCCCATAGTCTCTTGCCAAAGATAACCCATAAGACATGGCTTATGATGTCTTCCACATAAAAAGACAATGACCACATATATACACCCATCTAAGTATTTGAAAAATGTGCCCCAAAGGGACCAAGTTACTACTACCATGGTGTTCTTTTCATTTAATAACATACATTGGAGATCTTTCTACATCAGCATATACCTCATTATTTTTAATGAGCTTGGTTTCATGCTTTCAGAATTATGCATCATATTTTGCTGTGTACCTACACCCTCCTCACTGAGCCCTGGCTCAGAAATTTTTGCCTGGGTGGAGAAACATCCACAAAAAGATAGTTTCTCCTCTCTTTCCCAGGAGCAAACCACACCTACTCCAGAGAGTGAAGTTCAGGCCACAAGGATGGTGGAAGTGCTGAGGGAAGGCAGTTGGGAGGAGATTCAAGATACAGGCTAAAATGCTGGCCGCCTGGTTTGCAGGAGAGAACAAGGGAATAGTCTGGGTAGGAGGAACCCTCTGGGATCAGAACAAAAAAATCACACCCTGGCTTCAGAAACTGTTCCTTCCAAAGAGTTGGAATGCGACTGGATTAATCGGTAGATCAATTTATGACTCAGGGCATTATTGAAAACAATAGAGAAACCAGCAATAAATTAATGGGGTCTAACAGTGTGACATGATCTGGGAAAGAGAGTAAGAAAAGCCTGCTGAATCCCTGTCATCCCAGGATGAGAGTGAGGGTTCCAAAGCGGTGCCTCTCTGAGGAACAACATCGGAGGCTGAGCACTGCTGGGAGGAAAGACAGACGCCTCACTAAAATGATCTAGTTATGGACGTGAGGGCGATCTGGCTGCGATATCTGTCACCCCATTGATCGCCAGGGTTGATTTGGCCGATCTGGCTGGCTATGCGGGTGTCCCCTTTCTCTCTCACCGCTCCACGTGCGTCCCTCCTGAAGCTGCGTGCTTGGTCAAAGAGGGTGACCTTCCCTGATAGAGGAGAGGACCGTTCTTCCGTCAAGGGTATACGAATAGCTGTGCTCCTCTGCTAGAACCTCCAAACAAGCCAAAAAAAAAAAAAAAAAAAGATCTAGTTAGTTACCAAATACAAGCATACCTCGTTTTATTGTGCAGATCTTGTATTTTTTAAAAACTGAAGCTTTGTGGCATAGAGCATTGACCAAGTCTATTGGCGCCATTTTTTCCAATAGTATTTGCTCACTTTGCATCTTTGTGTCACATTTTGGTAATTTTAGCAAAATTTCAATCTTTTTCACAATTATATTTTTTTATGGTGATCTGTGACCAGTGCTTATGACTTGCTGAAACCTCAGATGATAACATGTTTTAGCAACCAGGTATTTTTTTTTAATTTTTTAAAAGAATTTCTATTTATTTTCTAAATTTCAGTGTTCCAGAATTCATTGTTTATGCACTACACCCAGAAAACAAGTATTTTAAATTAAAGTATATACATTAGGTTTTTCAAACATGATCTCGTCACACACTTAGTAGACTACAGTACAGGGTAAACACAGTTTTTATATGCACAGTGAAACAAAGAAAAAGCATTTGACTTGCTTTACTGTGACATTTGTTTTATTGTGGTGGTCTGGAACTGAACACATTGTATTTCTGAGATGTGCCTATAATTAAACAGTAACAAACTCCTGAGTAGGGACAATATATTATCTAAAATATCTCATCTACAATAAATTATCTAAAATATCTAGTTTTCAACAAAAAATAATATGAGGCATGCAGAGAAACAGGAAGTACTACCCATACACTAGAAAAAAGTAGAAAAACTTATCTATGAGGGGCGCCTGGGTGGCTCAGTGGGTTAAAGCCTCTGCCCTCCGTTCAGGTCATGATCCCAGGGTTCTGGGATCGAGCCCCGTATTGGGCTCTCTGCTCAGCAGGGAGCCTGCTTTCTCCTCTCTCTCTCTGACTGCTTCTCTGCCTACTAATGATCTCTGTCTGTCAAATAAATAAATAAAATCTTTTAAAAAAAAAAAGAAAGAAAAACTATCTATGAATGAGGCCAGTGTCAGATTTATCAGAAAAAGGCTTTAAAGCAGTCATTGTAAACATATTCACACAACAAAGGAAATCATGATTAAAGAAGTAACTGAAGGTATGATACTGAAGGTATGATAACAATGTTGCATCAGATAAAGAATATAAATAAAAATATGGAAATTATGAAAAAGGACAAATGGAAATTACGTTGTTGAAAAGCACAATAAGGCAAAAATCATGACACACCAATCAATAGACTCAGAAAAAGCATTTGACAAAATCCAATGCTCTTCTATGACAAAACACCCAAAAAACTAGGAATAAGAAAATATCCTCAACCTCATAAAGGACATCTATAAAAAAAAAAACAAAAACCCACACCTAACATCGTATTTATTGCTAAATTATTGAATACTTTTCCTCTAAAATCAAGAACAAGACAGAGGTGTCTGTGCTTATAACCTCTATTTAACATTAACTTGGAGGTTCTAGTTAGGACAGTTAGGCAAATTAGGTAAAAAAAATTGCACCAAGATTAAAATGGAAGACTAAAACTATCTCTATTCACAGATAAATGATCTTGTATATAGAAAATCCTAAGTAATCCAATAAAAAATTTAGAACTAATTCATGAATTCAGAAAATTCATGGCATGGTATTGGCAGGACACAATTCCAATGTATAAAAATTGATTGTATTTCTATATTTTCAATGAATAATTAAACAATAAAAATAAGAAAACAATTCCACCTAGAATAGCACCCAAAAAAGGATAAGATGCTGAAGAATAAATTTAACAAAAAAAGTGCAAAAGTTTATAGTTTGAGAATTATAGAACATCAATGAAGACATTGAAAAAGACCTAAATAATTGAAAAGATATCCCATGTTCATGGATCAGATAATTTAACATTGTTAAGATGGGAATGCTCCTAAATTGTTCTGCATTTTCAGGACAATTACCATCAGAATCCCAGCTGATTTCCTTATAGAAACTCATAAGCTCTTTCTAAAATTCAAATGGAATGACTGGAAATCCAAAATAACCAAAATAATCTTGCAAAAGAAAATGGTAAGAGGAATTCTCACTTCCTGATTTTAAAACTTACTACACAAGCAATGGTAATCAAGATAGTCATTACTAGCCCCAAAATAGACATATTGATCAATGGAATCAGGTTGAAAGTCTAGAAGTAAACCCACATTTCTATGATCATATATCATAAGCTCACATATATTTGACCATGTTCTATGATCAACTGAATTTTGACAAGGGTGCTCATACCACCTACTGGGGAAAAGAATGGTCTTTTCAACAAACAGTGCTTGAACAACTAACTATCCACATACAAATAATTAAGTTGGACTTTTATTTAACAGCACATAAAAAATTAAAAAAATATTTTATTTATTTATTTGACAAACAGAGAGAAAGAGAGAGAGAGCACAAGTAGGCAGAGGGAGAGAGAGAAGGAGGCTCCCAGTTGAACAGGGAGCCTGATGCAGGGCTCAATGCCCAGACCCTGGGATCATGACCTTGCTCTGAAGGCTGTTCAGAGCCTTAAATGACTAAGCCACCCAGGCACTCCAACAGTGCATAAAAAATTAACTCAATATGGGTGAAAGACCTAAATTAAAGATCTAAAACTACAAAACTCTTAGTAGGGGAGAAAATTTAGGAATAATCTTCATGACCTTGATCTTGGCAAAGAGTTTTAGATATGACACCAAAATCACCAGCAACAAAAGAAAAAAAATCAATAAATCGGATGTCATCAAAATGAAAAACTATTGTGTTTCAAAGGACATTATCAAAAAATGAAAAGACAAACCACTGGATAGAAGAAAATATTTGCAAGTCATATATCTGATATGGAGCCTGTATCCAGAATGTATTTATAAAGAACCCTTATATTCAATAATAAAAAGACAAATAAACCAATTAAAATATGAGTGAATAGAAATTTGTCCAAGGGGGGTACCTGGATGGCTCAGTGGGTTAAAGCCTCTGCCTTCGGCTCAGGTCATGATCTCAGGGTTCTGGGATTGAGCCCCAAATCAGGCTCTCTGCTCAGTGGGGAGCATGCTTCCTCCCTGCTCTCTCTGTCTGCCTCTCTGCCTCCTTGTGATCAGTCAAATAAATAAATAAAATCTTAAAAAAAAAAGAAAAGAAATTTGTCCAAGGACAAAATATAAATGGCAAGCAAATACTCCACACTCAAATGCCTAGCATTGTAAGTCATTGAGGAAATGAAAATCAAAACCACAATGAGATACCAATTCACCCCTACTAGGTTAGCTAAAACCAAAAAGCCTGCTAATGACACATGCTGGTGAGCCTGTAGAGAAAGTGTAGCCTCATAGACTGATGGCAGCAATGTAAATGGTGCAACTGGTTTGGAAAACATCCTATCATTTCCTCAAAGGATTAAAGATAGAGTTACCATATGACCTAGTGATTTCTGTCCCTGGAATATACCTGAGAGACATCAACACACAAAAGGCAGACATATAAATACATGGGTGTTTATAGCAGTATTATTTATAACAGCCAAAATGTGGAAACAGCCCAAATGTCCATTCCCTGATGAATGGATAAGCAATAAGTCTTATACCCACCTGCCGGAATGCTATTTGTTCACACAAAGATACGATGTTCTGCTATATGCTACAACACAGGCGAACCTTGGAGACCTTATATGGGATGAAAGAAGTCAGTCACAAAAGACTATAAACTATATAAGTCAATTTCTTCAAAAGTCCAGAGTGGGGAAAGCTACAGAGACAGAAAGATCAGTGACTCTTTAAGACCGGGGAAGGGGGGATGAGAATGTAATGGGGTAGGGTTGGAATAACTCCCAGGTACCATGTTTCCTCTTGGGGTGATGAAAATGTTCTAAAATGGACTGTATTTCCACAGAATTGAATATACTAAAAACCAAGGAATTGTACACTGTAGTGGGTCAGTTGTATTCTAGGATAATTATATATCAATAAAACTGTTAATAGGAAAGAAAAGAGACCACTGTCTGTCCCAGCTGTTGGTAGATCTCTCATTAAGTCTGTTCTTCCTGTTTGAAAAGTAATACAGCTTTTATTTTCGTGGTTTTTTTTTTTTTTTAAGGGACAAGATTCTTGGGTGCCTGGATGGCTCAGTGGGTTAAAACCTCTGCCTTCAGCTCGTCCTGGGATCGAGCCCCACATTGAGCTCTCTGCTCCATGGAGAGCCGGCTTTCTCCTCTCTCTCTGCCTGCCTCTCTGCCTACTTGTGATCTCTCTCTGTCAAATAAATAAAATCTTAAAAAAAAAAAAAAAAAAGGACAAGAGTCTTATTCTTTCCGAGCACTAAAAAGCAAGACAGGATGTTGAAGATGGGCAGTTAACATATTTCTTCACTAACAGAATCTCGGGTTTCCCCAGGGGATTGTTTGGATGACACTTATTTTCCATCCTGGAGCTCTTCTGAGAAACATTTTAATCTCAGGAATTGATACAAATGGAGTTTGGATCAGAAACCATCCTCTTAGCTGCTTTCTGCCTGTGGGCTCAGGCTCAGGGTGTGGACCATTTACAGAATGTCAAGTGCACAGAGTGGGGATAGCAGTTTAAGATGTGGGAGTCCTTGTTCCCATTTCTTTTCTCTCCAGGGTCTTGTACCCTCACATCTTAGTAAACGCTAAACTCCAGTTGTCTGCAATTCTTCAAAGTGCTGAGAATGGCTTAGTCTTTCTGCCCTTAGCATCTGCTTTTAGACAGCTTTTCAATCTCTTGGTCTGCTGCTTGTTAGTTTGCAAACCTCTTAAGGGGAAACTCAGAATTAGTGGTGGGTGCACCTCACTGGGTTTTATTTTCTCTGATCTCCTGGCTCAAATCCTGGTGGCCTTGGTGTCACAACAATGCTTTCGAACAGATTTTGAAAAATTTTATCCAGATTTTTCAGTAGTTTGCAGCCAGGAGAATGGGGCTGCTAGAAGCTGCTGTACATGAAGGCCCTTTTATTTTGAAAACGATTATTTACTTTGAAAGAGTTTATGTTAAATTTATAAATTTTAGTTGGGAGAAAATCGCTATCATCCCACGCAGGTCGTAGGGATCAAGGCCAGCCAGGCTGCCCCCAAATGTGCCACTTCGTCATGTTGATTCTTTTATTTTATTGTTTTAAAGATTTATTTATTGATTTGAGGGAGAGAAAGAGCATGCACAAGCAGGAGGGGCAGAGGGAGAGGAGAGAGGATCTCAAGCAGACTCCATGCTGAGCTCAGAGCCAGACATGGGGCTCAATCTCAGGACACTGAGATCACAGCTTGAGCCAAAATCAAGAGTTGGATGTTTGATGGACTTTGCCACCTAGGTGGCCCTGGCATACTGATTATTTTTAGTAGAAGTTACTTAAACAATAGCCCATAGAGGAAGGACACGCAGACCCTTCTCTGTCACCCTGAAAGCAGGAAATACACCTCCCATGTGAAAAGCTCCGTCCCTCCATTAAGGAAAAGACATCCTTACCATCAGAGATAGAGACTTTAAAAGCTAAGAAATCTGTAAAAACAAACTTTGTTACTTTTTTGCTAATCTACTAACTCAGCCCAAATTCTGCATTAGAATTCCTTAATGATGTTCCTTAATGAAACTCCCTATACCTGTTTTCCTTGTTATATACATTTCTCACAAACTTACTGTGTCTTTGCCTCAAATGTATAAAAGCTGTCTGCTTTTGTCATTTCTTTAGGTATCAGTGTCATCATTGGACCTCCAGGCATGTGTAATAAAACTTCGGGTTTTTCGTCTATTGTTAACCCATCTCATCTAAATTTAATTCTTAGTTCTGCTGGAAGACCTCGGTTAGAGGGAGAAATTTTTCTCCCCAACAAAGTGCAGAGTATGAGTGAATGCTAATCATTCAGTTCTTAGTTTATACTTTAATAACATATTTTGCTTTCTTTATACTGATCCTACATTTTTATATGAATTCTATTTTTTTACACAATTACATGTTTTCTGATTTTTGTGAATTATTTTAATTCCACTGTATTTTATTGTTGTTTTTTGTGGACATTTTGGAAAACTACTGACATTTCTTCTCTTTCTTTTTTTTTTTTTTTTTAAAGATTTTATTTATTTATTTAACAGAGAGAGAAATCACAAGTAGGCAGAGAGGCAGGCAGAGAGAGGGGGGGAAGCAGGCTCCCCGCTAAGCAGAGAGCCCGATGCAGGACTGAATACCAGCACCCTGACATCATGACCTGAGGTGAAGGCAGAGACTTTAACCAACCGAGCCATCCAGGTACCCCAAACTACTGGATTTTCTTAACCAGTTTTATACTTGGTTCCCTTGCAGAACTGTCTTATTATTTTCAACATTTCTCAATTGGTTATCTTGACTTTTCACACAGGTAATCAGTGCATAGGCAAAAATAGAAAAATGAGATAATGTGCCTCTTTTTCCCTTCCTGTATTTATAGTTCTTAGATCTTTGATCACATTATTGATCATCTAAAACTTTCAGAACAGGCCAGATAAGAGCTGTGAAGTAGACATCATTTTATTTTTTTCTGAATTTAATGAGAATGCTAGTGCTTATTGTTAATTTATTTAAAGATAATTTATTTCAATAAGTACATATTTCTTGATTCTCAATAGGAATTTTAACCAAGAATTTATATTAAATGTTACTAAATATTTTCAGTCTTTATCAAGAACCCTGGTTTTTCTTCAGTGAGATACCACCTCACACCAGTCAGAATTTTAGTACACTCTGCTAAAATTAACAAGTCAGGAAACAACAGATGTTGGCGAGGATATGGAGAAAAGGGAATCCTTCTACATTGCTGGTGGGAATGCAAGCTGGTGCAGCCACTCTGGAAAACAGTATGGAGGCTCCTCAAAAAGTTGAAAATAGAGCTACCCTATGACCCAGCAATCACACTACTGGGTATTTACTCTAAAGATACAAATGTAGTGATCTGAAGGGGCATGTGCACCTGAATGTTTATGGCAGCCATGTCCACAATAGCCAAACTATGGAAAGAGCCTAGATGTCCATTGACAGATGAATGGATAAAGAAGATGTGGTATATACATATATAGTGGAATATTATGCAGCCATCAAAAAGGAGAAATCTTGCCATTTGCAATGATGTGGATGGAACTAGAGGGTATTATGCTAAGTGAAATAACTCAATCAGAGAAAGACAATTATCATATGATCTCCCTGATATGAGGAATTTGAGAAACAAGACAGAGAATCATAGGGGAAGAGAGGGAAAAATGAAACAAGACAAAACCAGAGAGGGAGACAAACCATAAGAGACTATTAATCTCAGAAAAAAACCCTGAGGGTTACTGTAGGGGAGAGGGGTGGGAGGGATGGGGTGGCTGGGTGTTGGACATCAGGGAGGGTATGTGCTGTGGTGAGTGCTGTGAATTATGCAAGACTGAAGAATCTCAGACCTGTACCCATGAAACAAATAATACATTACATGTTAATTAAAAATAAATCTGTCAAAACAATTTGTCAAATGAATAGTGAAAAGGTAGCTTTTATTCCATTAATAAAAATGGACAAGTCAGTACTAAGAAAACTATTTTTAGGATTTATCATAGTAATTAAAGGTAGAAAAAAACCCACCCCCCCAATTTTTTAAAATTAACATATCATGTATTATTTGTTTCAGGGGTACAGGTCTGTGATTCATCAGCCTTATGTATGATAAAATAGTTAAAATTGGTTAAAATAGGAAAGAGGAAAAGTTCAAAAAAAGTAGAAAAAGAGAAAAAATAATGAAAATTAAGAACATTTAACTTTGAAAGACTAAAGAATCATGGGGGAAAAGGCATGAATTCCATGTATTGCTTTCCCCTAGCGCTGGAGTTCTGCTGTTCTCACTGATGGGTGAACTTGGTCTTGGCTGGATGTTCTTGCTGGTCTTCTGGGGGAGGAGCCTGCTGCCGTGATTCTCAAATGTCTTTGCCTGAAGGGGAACTGCACCACCTTACCAGCGGCCAGGCTGAGCAATCTGCTTGGGTTTGCTATCAGGAGCTTTTGTCCCCTGAATTCTTTCCCTTCTGCTTTGGAGGACAGGAATGAAGATAGTGGCCTCCCAATCTCTGGCTAGAGGAGCCAAGAGCTTGGGGCCCCACTCCTCAGTGTGCCCTCGAAGAAAAGCAGTCAATCCCTCCTATCTCCCTGGTATCCAGCCACACTCCGTGCTCCACCGGCCTGTGACCAAGCATTTCTATCTCCGGCGCCTGGCCCCATTTGGAGTCTCCAAACCCAGCTGCTTCCTGCATTGCGATCCCACGCCGCTCCTCCGGAAGAGGAAGGTGAGGCTCCCGGATCTGCCACTTGTGGGGTCACTGCTCAAAGGGTAGTAGCCAGGCTGTGCCTTGGATCACGGTTTAAGGTAACCTGGAGCTGAGAGCTGTCCCTCAGCTCGGTCTCTGCTGCCGGCTTTCCTGCTCTGATACCTGGGAGCTCTGCCACACTCAGATACCCCCCGTCTTTCTGTGACCTGGTGGGTCCTGAGACCAAACTGTCCCCACGAGGGCTCCACCCCCTGTTTAGCCTCTGGAGTGACATCCCTCTGCAGAGCAGACTTGTACAAGTTCTGATTTTGCGCTCTGCTGCTCTGTCACTTGCCAGGAGTTGGCCCCTCTCCCTGTGGTCTATGTTCCCAAATATTACCTCTGATTGATTCACTTCTCCCCATGTCCTGCCTTCCAGAAAGTGGTTGTTTTTCTGTTGATAGAATCGCTGCTTTTCTTTTCGATCTCCTGTTGAGTTCATAGGTGTTCAGAATGGTTTGATAACTGTTTAGCTGAATTCCTGGGACCAGATGAAATTTAGTCACCTACTCCTCTGCCTCGCCTGCTCCTCTCCCATCTTGACAGATTTTAATAGCATTTTATCAAGGCTTTTTTGGTGTTCATATTTATAAATTAAATTGATTTTTAAGTTTCTTATGTGCTTTCTTCAATAAGTTTTAATCTTAGGGCTATGTAAGGGCTGTCACAGGAATGAAGAATATTATGTTTCCTTATGGGACTTCTGTAGTATAGGTGTTACTGGGTTTTTTTTGAAGATGAGATGTACTCAACAGCAAAAATTCTCTGGCTCTTGTGAAGAGATCCTACCAGTTATGGAATAGCACTCTGCATTCTTCCTTAAATTTCTGTTTCCCAATTTGTTTCCTATTTCAGTGTTTGAACTCTTCATTCATTTTGATGATTTATACATTTTCTAGGAATTGTCTATTTTCTTCAGATTTTCTAATTTACTTTTTAAGGTGAGACAGGCTTTTCTAATAAAAATTTAAAACAGCCTGTAGCAACTGTCTTAATTTTACACATGTGTGTTTTCTTTTCTTTGATTAGTTGTGGTGGTGGTTTCCCTCTCTTATTTTCTTAAAAAATATATTTTTTGATCAATCTGACATAGTTTTTTCTAATTCAAGAGGATTCTTATTTTTCTTGCTTTTCACTTCTTGTTTTCATTCACTCAGTTTCTTATTTATTTTTGCCAATTCTTCCTCAGATCTCTAATAATTTCTAGCTTTATTTACATTGATACTCTAACATTTGCTGTATAAAGAAGTATTACAGTTTTATCTCCATCTGAATTATACTCTTTAGAATATAACACAACCCTATTTGTCCTAATCAATTTTTTTTTTGCATTGGATTCTATTTTGTATGAATAGAGCATTTCCATCCTACTTCCTTTTAGTTTTAGTCCTTCAAAATAACCTTTGCACATGACTTTACTTTATCTTTAATATCTAGCATCTTTTTTTAATTAAGATTTTATTTATTTATTTGAGAGAAAGCAAGGGAATCTGTGGGTACGTGTGTGCACAAGTAGGGTAGGGGGTGTGTGGGGAGGGGCAGAAGGAGAGGGAGACAGAAAGTCCCAAGCAGACTCCATGCTCAGTGGGAAGCCTCATGTGAGGTTCAACCCCACTACCCTGAGATCATGACCTAAGCCAACATCAAGAGTTGTTCACTTAATGGACTGAGCCACCTAGGCGCCCACCATTTAGCATCTTTTAATAGCCCCTCTTGGTGTAGACTACGTATTCTTTACAATGATCTCTTCCTAGGTATTGGGATGCTTAATCTTGCTTATTATTTTTAACAATTATTGCTCTGGAGGGTTTTTTGGAAGTTGATTTTTGTAATTTTGAAACTGTATCAGTAATTATTTGTGACTGTTCTCACGGTTTTTGAGCTCACCCAATATTTTTATACCATGCCTTCCCCATTCTTGAATTCATCAATGAGGTTCACTTTATGGTTTGTTGGAGGACATCTTCAACTAACTTTTCAAGGGGACATGGGCACAGTGTTTTCTGAAGCTGTGAATAACAGAATGACCTCTGTCACCTGAATACATAAATTGGCTGTATAGAAAATGCGTGGTTCACAGATTTCTCCCCATAATGTTAGATATACTGTTGTCTGCTGGTGTTCATTGTGGAATCTTAGGATCCTATGAGCAGGCATATTTTTTCATCCTTTAAAGACTACTGATTTTTTCTCATTTTGCTTATGGGGTTTAGTATATATCTTTGCACATAGTAGGCACTTACTAAATATTTGTTGCATGAGTAAATGAATGGGAAAATGTTTCTAACACATGTCAATGGGTTCTTATTTTTGATGTTGCATACAAAAATTTCTTGCCAGTAGCTAAGAAATAAACACACCAAAATGGGTGAATGTTATAAGCACATAATTTGTAAATAAGAAGTAATAAAAATGCTAAATATGAATAAAAAAATAAAAGTTAGGGGTGCCTGGGTGGCTCAATCAGTTAAGTGTCCAACTCTTGATTTTGGCTCAGGTCATGACATGAGGATCATGAGATTGAGCCCTTTGTGGGGTTCTGCACTGGCTGTGGAGCTTGCTTGAGATTCTCTCTCTCCCTCTGTTCCTACCCCTGCCTTTCCTCCCTCTCTCTCTCTCTCTAAAAAAAAAAAAAAAATCCTTACCCCCTTTTTTTGACCTACAAAGCTGGAAAAGAGAAGTTAGTATAGAATCATAAACTGGTACAGCTTCTCTGGGAGGCAATTTGCTAATATATATCAAAATTATTACATATGAAAATATCCTTTGCCCTGGTAATCCTACAGTATGGATTTTACTCTTAAAAGAATAATCAAAGCTGTGTGCAGATTTAGGGTCAAAGATATTAATTTGACATGTATTTATAGTAGAAAACTTAGAAAAATAAGAAACAGTATAAATAATTGTGACACATCCATAAGCTAGAATATCAGCTATTAAAAATGAAATGTTGTAATAGAAGAATATTTATAAAACCGAACAATCAGAATACATTATAAAATGAAAAAAGCTGGCTATAAAACAGTATTTTAATATAGTCTATTCATTTCAACTTTTCACGTTTTTGTTTATTATCTATTATAATAGATGTAGGGGAACAAGTCTATATTCTTTGTGAGGGAGAACATTTCTCCACAACAAAACTGTTTTGTAACCAAAATCAAATTGTTAATAGAGTTATGGGTCTCCAGTTCAATGTGAAAATGAATAAACTCCTTAACTCACACTCAAAAATGTTATTTTTCTGTGAGCACTTCTTACCCTCTTTCCTTTTATAGTCTTTTCGACTTTGCTTGCTTACAAATTTCTCATGGAATTGACAGAAGGTACTCAGTGACTTTTTTGAATTGCATTGTGATTTTTCACTTTGGGATGTTCAGGGTTGTTCAACTGGTCAGAGTGCATGAGTGTTGTGTGTGTGTGTAGGATGAAAACATGGTATGAACTCAGTCTGTCCAGAGAGAATGTCAGTTTGTTTTGTTGCTCACTATATGGGAAGACTGGCTTTCTACGCATTTTGCCATGTTCATGGTGTGTATACTTTTGTGCAAATGACTGCTGGGAATTGTAAGACAATGTACAGTTGACTGACCTATTGATTTGACACAATCAGTAATGACTTTTTTTTTTAAAGATTTTATTTATTTATCTGACAGAAAGATAGAGCCAGAGAGTACAAGCAGGGGGAGTGGCAGAGGGAGAAGGAGAGGCAGGCTCCCCATTGAGCAAGGAGCCCCATGTGATCCCAGGACCTGAGCCAAAGGCAGATACTTAACCAACTGAACCACCCAGGTGCCCCTTGATAATGTCTTTTAGACTCAGTCATTCACAATCTAGTAAGTGGATTCCAAAATTTAACTCTACATGTTTACAATATCCAATGGATATTGTCTGGAATTTGTATTGGTCCTTTTAATAAAAAAATTCCAAATGGAGCCAAGAAGTAGGCAACATATGATTTTAAAGTTCCTGTGCTTTATGACTACATCAGAGGCTGATGTATATATAAAACCTTCAATGTGCTGGTCTGTACTGGGCAGGCATGGAGGTTTAAGAGTTGGAGATGTATAGCAATCACCTTGGGGTGCCTACACCATTAGTCAAGACCTAAACCTCTGAGAAATATACAGTAAGTCCACATCTCATATGGACTGCAGCCAAAAAAACATTTCCTTCATTGCCCATGAGGGTGTTGAGTGAAAAATTATGCCTTTCAGTCATTTTGTTCCTTTGGGCTCCATTAGGTATTTCCCAGGATGATTTTATAGCTCTGCCAAATTAAGAATATCAACAACAACAACAAACATTTTTAAGGAGCATTTTCCTAAGATTTATAGCATCTTTCTGTATTCCTCTTATTCACCCTAAAGCAAATGAATATTCTTTTACTAAATCAGTGCCTTGGCTTCAAAAGAATGTGAAAAGCTATCATTACCTAGGTAGACAGGTGATGTCAGTCTTGAAAGTTTAAATTATGGGTGCTTTTCTTGTTTCACCACGAAATAGGCATTTCAAGGAATCAGTTACAATTTTACCAGTTTCAAAATCGATTTCCAGTAGAGGGAGCCCTTGCTTGGGTAATACAAGGAGGGACCATTTTCTTCATACGTAGTTCTTCTACCTTCTTCATACGTAGTTCTTCTACCTTCTTCAAAACTCACACCCTAAAGATTTTGAATAGGATTTGTTTTCATATTTTTTCCACCCCAGCTCTATTTGCACATTGAACACAAAATTATTTTGTTTTTTCATTTGAAATGAACCAGATTACTCTTTCTATGTCTAGACCCCAGGTCAGGAATCCCCCAGCATTCTGGATTCTGGATTTGATGCCTGGTGATTGACCATAAAGCATGGAGTATTTAGGACCTGTCCATCTGTCCTGGGGGCTTGTTGGTCTTACTGCACTTATTTTGCAGTTAAATGATAAATGTATATATATATATATATATTTTTTTTTTAAAGATTTATATATTTATTTTAGAGAGAGTTAGAGAGTGCATGAACTGGGGAAAGACAGAGCAGAGAGAGAGAGAGAGAATACCAAGCACACTTCCCTCCAGCCTGGAGCCCTATGCAAGACTCGATTCTATTACCCTGAGGTCGTGACCTGAGCCGAAACCAAAAGTTGGGTGGCTCAACCGGCTGAGCCACCCAGGAGTCTGGATATATACTTATTAACACACTAAGAGGCTTTGAATGGGTGATTGTTATGCACTTTGGAATCACCCAAACCTTAATCATCATGCAGTTTTCAGACAAAGCCTCAAATGAGTAAAGTGAGGGGCAGGACCCATCCTTGGTGAGGACTGGCGGTAAAGCCTCAGCCTGGGGCTCATCCTTTCTCTTGGGTGATTAAGCATTCTAAACACTGTCTGGGGAACAAAATCAAAGTGGCTCCTTCTTGATTTCTCTGAGTTAAGAGGAAAAGAATGCCTACTCATCCTAAATTCAATCCTGTGGTTGTCTCTATAATGCCAAACAATGGTACATACTTGTTCTTTTCTTTCTCGAAGTGACCTGTTTTAGGGACTGATCAGAGTTGCCATTAAGAGCCATGCAGACTCAGAGGCAGCCCAAAGAAGTGGAGATTAGGGTTAGGATTAGGGTTTCAGAATCAGGGGGTTCCTGGGGTTTAGAATCAGGACCCTACATTCAGACCCAGGGTCTTGCCCTCACTCACCATACAAGTGGGACATGTTGTCCAACCTTTCCAAGACAGTAACAGTATTTACTTCACAGAGTTGAGTTTAAGTGACATAATCTTGGCAAATGACAGGTGCCTAATGTATGTCAGGTATCACTGTTATCGTTAATCTTGTTAGATGTGGTTTGTCTTTGGTGTCCTAAATTCCTTCATTTCAGACCTCTAATTCCTTCCCAAATTCCTACCAGCTCTACTTCACCCTTACCAGCTTACTAGCAATGGCAGAGCTCATAATTAGGCAATCGTTATACTTAATACATATATAATTTTACAAAATATGCCCAGGCCATTTCATAGCCTGGGCATATTTTGTTTATGAAGTATCAGTGGGAATTAAAGAGTACCGTGCCATTTTTCTCCTCCTCCCCAAACCCTCGACGGATTTGTGTTTCAGGGGGGTGGGAATGGACATGGTTGGGAGAATGGACACAAAAATCTCCTTTAATTATTGAAGAAAATGTCTTACAAAATGAAACCCACAGAGCGAGCCCCCTTGACCAAGCCAACAAAGCAGCTCCAAGGATCATTCTCACTTCAAGGCATCAGGAGGAAAAAAATATATATATATATATTTTTTTTTTCAATTTTTATTTTATTTATTTTATATATATATATATATATATATATATATATATATATATATATATTTCCTGGTGCCTTGAAGTGAAAAAATATATATATATATTTTTTAATTAGGGAAAAATGAGAGGGAAAAAGCCCTTGTCGTTGTATGTACAACAATGTAATCTTATCAGTACTCATCTACTAAAAACTAAAGAAATAAGCATAACTCTCGACTTTAAGGTTTAGATTTTAATTCAAGTGATCTGGGCTTAATGGATTATCTTACTCTAGCCTCTATTTACTGGATTTCTCCAGAGTCACTCACACTTCTGATTCTGCAAGAGAAAAGTTTGCTGTTGTAAAAGCTTATTTTTAATAATTGGCCGTGCTCTTTTTCTCCTATACCCTTTTATATAGTCTGCCCTTTAGATGGAAGGAAGTGCCAGACATCTGTAGGGAAAAGAACAGAACAGGGTTTGCAAGAGGAGGGGTTGTTGAGTCCTGAGATTTTTTTTTTTTTAAGATTTTATTTATTATTTGAGAGAGAGAGAGAAAGAGAGAGCATGGGTGGGGCAGGGGCAGAGGGACAAGCAGACTCCATGCTGAGTGAAGAGCCCAACTTGAGGCTCAGCCCCAGGACTCTGACATCATAACCTGAGCCAAAATCAGATGCCAACTGAGCCACCCAGGGGACCTGAGATATTTTTTGTAGATATTTTTGCACCCCTCTTAGAATGAGAGGTGGGGAGGCTAGGGGAACCCAAGGGGTTGCAAAAACAAACTCTTTTCAGGGAACTTGGAGGCTTCCAGGGATGAGGAAGAATGGGTCAAAAGGACTAGGACCAGTTGGATACATTGACCTGTTCTCGAAATGCCACTTGCATCTCTTCCTAAAAATGCAATGTTAAGTCATGGAGAGGGGAGAAGAGATGACTCTCTCCCTTTTTGCTGCTCTAAACGGGAACTCCCGTCATTTGTTGTAGGTGGGTCTGTAGGTGGGTTGAAAGTGTTTGAAAGATTAAGTTGACCTTTGATTTTTGCAGATACTGACCACAGAGAAACTTTAAAGTATTCTTGAGTGGTCTAGACCTGCACTCTCCTCACAATAGCCATTAGCCCCTGGTGGCTATCAAGCCCTGGAAATGTGGCTAATGAGATGAGGAAGTGAATTTTTAAGCTTATTGAGTTATAATTAATTTACAGTGATTTAACCAAAGTGTTTATATGTAGTTATTATATGTTGAAATGAGAACATTTTAGATATATTGGGTTAAATATAATACATTTTTGAAATTAGTTTCATCTGTCTCATTGTAGACTTTTGAAAGTATTTAAAAATATATTTTTTGATTGTACCAATAGTTCATTCCTTTTTACTGTGAACAAGTAAGTATTCCCTTGTGTGACTAACACATTTTGTTGATCCATTCAGTCGTTAGTGGGCATTAAGTTGTTTCCATTTTGGGACTACTACAAATAAAGCTGCTGTGGACATTTGTGTACAAAGTCTTTGAATGAACATATGTTTCCTTTTCTCTTGGGCAAATATCTAGGAATAAAATGACTGATTCCTTTGGTCAGTGTTAAGTTTAACATTTTAAGAAACTGCCATTCTGTGTTGCAAAAATGAAAAAAATTGATCAATGGGGTTTTACCAAAATTAAAAACTTCTGCTCTTTAAAAGACACTGTTAGGAGAATGGAGAGGCAAAGCACAGACTAGGACCAAATATTTATAGATTCTACACAGATGTTGGTAAGGATGCAGAGAAGGGGGAGCCCTCTTGCGCTGTTGGTGGGAACGCAAGCTGGTGCAGCCACTCTGGAAAACAATATGGAGGTTCTTCAGAAAGTTAAAAATAGAACTACCCTATGACCCAACAATTGTGCTACTAGGTCCTTACCCAAAGAACACAAAAATACTGATTTAAAGGGGTACATGCACTCCATTGTTCATAGCAGTATTATCAACAATAGTCAAATTATGGAAAGAGCCCAAATGTCCATTGACAGATGAATGGATAAAGAAGTCATGGTATATACATGCAACGGAATATTGCCCAGCCATCAAAAAGGATGAAATCTTGGCATTTATAACAACAGATGGAGCTTGAGAGTATTAAGCTAAGTGAAATTAGTCAGTCAGAGAAAGACAAATAGCATATGATATTACTTATATATGGAATTTAAGCACCAAACCAATGAAAAAGGAGAGAGGCAAACCATAAACAGACTTTTAACTATAGAGAACAGAGAGTTTCTAGCAGGGAGGAAGAGAGGAGTGGGTTAAACAGGTAATGAGTATTAAGGAGGGCACTTGTTATGATGAGCACTGAGTGTCATATATAAGTGATGAATCACTAAATTCTATTCCTGAAACTAATATTGCACTGTATATTTACCTACTGGAACTGAAATAAAAACTCAAAAATTAAAAAAAAAAAGATACACTGATTGGAAACCAGCACATAAAATATGCTTGACAACCCTCATTTGAGGGTGCAAATTAAAAGCACAATGAGATACCATCATATAAATATTAGAATGTATAAAAAAAACACCCAAAAAACAAAAAACCACACTCATTTCCCCTCTCCTGTGTGGGGAAAACCTAGTTCTTCTCTACTATATACTTCTTTCCTGTGAGTCTCCTTTACTACTTATACAGAACACGTTCTGACACTTCTGGTCACCAAATGTAGGGTTACTCCACACCAAACAATTCTCTGCAACACCAGTCGGGTGTCCTACAATTAACTCAATTCTGACACTACCTACCCAGGGGCAGCATCAGATCCTACAGGTTAAGACCCCAAGATTGCCCCTAACCCCAACACACGCGCGCGCGCACACACACACACACACACACCAGCAGACACCAGTTGCAATCACCTGTGGGGTTTTGATGAGGGTTGTATTGAATATATAGGCAAATTTGGGGATAGCTGATATCTTAACAAAATTGAGTCTCTTAGCTCATGAACAAGTGCATCTCTCTATTTAGTAAGATGCTTTTTAGTTTTATACACATTTTGTCAGTTATCCCTAGGTGTTTCACAGTTTTTGGTATTGTTGTAAATGGTATTTGTTTTTTTGTTTCAATTTCCAAAAATTTCGTATATGAGAATACAATTAAATCGTTTGTCACGTATACTTTCCAACCTTGCTAAGCTCACTAATAAATTCTAGTAGCTTCTTTCATAGTTTCCCTCAAGTTGTCTATGTAAACAATCATGTAATCTGTGAATAAATACTGTTTTACATCTTCATTTCTGACTTTGATGCCTTGTATTTCTTTTTCTGGTCTTAGTGCACTGGCTAGAACCTCTGGGACAATGTTGAATAGAAGTGGTGAGAGCACACGTCCTTGGCTTATTACTAAGCATAGGAGAGAAGAATTCAGTCTTTTACCATTAAGGATGATGAAAGTTACACATCTTTCTTTGATGTCTTTTATCAGGTTAAGGAAATTTCCTTCAGTTCCTACTCTGCTAGAGTTTTGTTTTCTATTGTTTTGTTTGGTGGTGGCGGCAGTGGTAATTGGTTTTGTTTTTAAAGCAAGAATCCATGTTGGATTTTATCAAATGCTTTGGAGCAACTATCAAGAGAATTGTATGTTTTTTTTTTATTTTTATTTGTTAATATGGAAGATTACATTGATTGGCTTGCAAATATTAAACTAACCCTGAATTCTTGGGAAAAAAATATACTAATCCTGATTTATATTATTTATTTAATTTGATAAAATAGTCCTTGGAATTTTTACATGAGGAATATTGGTGTATAGTTTTCATTTCTTTATAATGTCTTTGTCTGGTTTTGGTATTCAAATAATGTTGGACTCAAGGAATGAGGTGGGAAGTGGACATTACTTTGCAATTTTCTGGAGAGTTTGTATAGAATTAGTGTTATTTACTCTTTAAATACATAATAAGTTTTCATCATCGAAACTTTCTGGGCCTAAAGATGTCTTTCAGAGAAAGCTTTTAACTACAAATACAATTTCTTAAAATATTTATAGACTTATTAAGATTTCTATTTTTGAATGAGTTTGGTAGCGTGTGTTTTTCAAGGAGCACTTGGTCACAACTTCAACATTATGCAGTTTATCAAATTTATAAATTTGTTTACACATTTCCTTAATTTCCTTTTATTATCTTCATGATGTAATGCAGGCTGTTAGCCTTCTCATTCCCAGTGTTGGTTCCTTGTGTTCCCTCTCTTCCAGGTAACTCTACCTATCCTAGAGCAGGTATTGGCAAACTACAGACTGCAGGCCAGTCATGTGTTTTGCAAATAAATTTTTATGGGTACACAGTCTAATTTATTTGTTCATGTATTATATATGGCTGCTTTCTTACTACTATGTGAAGGGTGAGTAATTGGTATGGAAATTATATGTCTATAACACTAAAATATTTACTTTCTGGTCATTTAAGAAAAAGTTTGCTTTTGGGGGGATTAACCAAATATTTTTTAATGGTTCCATTTGTATCATTCAGAGTTCAACCAAAGAAGCAGAACCAGTAGGAGAAACATGCATATGAACAGATGATAGATTGATAGATAGATGTAGATAGATAGATGATTGACACTTATTACAGGGAACTGGTTTAGATAATTATGGGGCCTATTTAAGCAGCTCTGAAGTCCATGAGTCTGGCAGTCAAGAAGAGATCATGAGTAGCCTAGAGCCCCATGGACATGGGCCAAAGCTGTTGTCTGCAGGCAATTAAGAAGAAAACAGAGAACAGTTGTAGGGTCAACTCTTGTTAGTAACTGGCTTAGGGACTGCCTAAGCCTTCAAGGGGTTTCCACTGATTAAATCAGGCCCACCAAGATAATCTCTTTTACTTAAAGCAAACTGATTAAGGACATCAATTATATCTGCAAAATTCCCTCACTGCAGCATGCCATCGATGTTTGACTGGACACTGGGAGAGGTATGTACATGTCACAAAATGACTGCTAGTCTACCTCTTGTCCTTGGAGTTTAGTTCAGCCAAACTGACCCATCAAAAACTATCACAGGATTTTATATCCTTTGTGGGCATATGTTACAGCTCTTTGTTTCATATTTTAGTGCTTTAGGGTTTCAACTTAAAATATTCCAACTTAAATTAATATTATGCTTTTCATGTATAGTATAAGAACTTTGTAATTGTATCCTCAAATTTCACTCCTTCCAACTTCTGTGCTATTCTTGTTATCCATTATATTTTTACATATATTATCAACCTCACATTATATTGTTAGTGTATCTGTCTAAACAATAATCTTTCACAGTGTTTTTCCCCAATTTTTATTGTGGTAAAATACACATAAAATTTACCATCTTAGCTGCTTTTAAGTGTACAGTTCAGGGACCCCTGGGTGGCTCAGTTGGTTGGACGACTGCCTTCGGCTCAGGTCATGATCCTGGAGTTCCAGAATCAAGTTCCACATCAGGCTCCCAGCTCCATGGGGAGTCTGCTTCTCCCTCTGACCTTCTCCTCGCTCATGCTCTCTCTCACTGTTTCTCTCTCAAATAAATAAATAAAATCTTAAAAAAAAAGTATACAGTTCAGCAGTATGGCATCCATTCATAATGTTGGTCAACCATTACTATCATCCATCTCCAGAACTCTTTTCATCTTGTAAATCTAAAACTTCATATCCATTAAACAATCACTCTCCATTCTCCCCTCTCCCCAACTTCTGGGAACCACCATCCTACTTTCTGTTTCTGTGGATTGGACTACTTTGAGTATCCCATGTAAATGATAACACACAGTACTTACTTTCTTATAACTGGCTTATTTCACTTGTCATAGTTTCCTCAAGGTTCCTCCATGTTGTAACCTATGTCAGATTTTCCTTCCCTTTGAAGGTTGAATAATATTTCATCATTTGCCTGTACCACATTTTGCTTATTCATGAGGGACATGGGTTGCTTCCACGTCTTAGCTATTGTCAATAATGCTACAATGAACATGGTGTGCAAATATTTCTTTGAGACTCTGATGTCAGTTGGTTTGGGTACTTATTATAGTGTTTTTATATCTATGTTTTTTTTTAGTGTATTCTCTGGGTATTGAAAGTCGCATATATGACTTTTTACTGATATAAACTGATATCAACATCTCACCACTTGAATGATATGTGGAGTCTTTACTTTTATTTAGGTCCTTTTACCTACCCCATTTAAAAATCTTGAATATCAGGTGATGTTATAATTTTTGTTTCAGTCATCAAAAATAATTTATAAAACTAATGATGAGAAGAACAGTGTGTTATATATACCCAAGTTTAACCATTTGTTGTTGTTGTTGTTGTTGTTGTTGTTTTTAATCTTCTCTCCAGGTGCTTTAAAATTCCTTCTTTTGTCACTTCTTTTCTGTTGGCAGATTTCCTTTTTCCACTCTTTAAGGGTAGGTCTGCCAGAAACACATTCTGCTAATTTTCCTTTGTCTGAGAACTTCTTTTTGTCCCTTCATTGTGGGTAGTTTTGCTGGTTATAGAATCTGTTGTTGGCAGTTCTTGCCATCCAGTACCTAAAAAATGTCACTTCCTTCTTTTTTTTTTTTTTTTTAAGATTTTATTTATTCATTTGACAGAGAGATGGGGAGAAAGAAAGAGCACAAGCAGGGGTAGTGGCTGGCAGAAGGAGAAGCAGGCTCCCGGCTCAGGGAGTCCAATGTGGGACTGGATCCCAGGACCCTGGGATGATGACTTGAGCCAAAGGCAGACACTTAATGGACTGAGCCACCAGGCACCACTTTAAGATTTTATTTATTCAGATGACAGAGAGAGAATGAGAGAGAGCGAGCACAAGCAGGGGAAGCAGCAGGCTGTCTGCTGAGCAGGGAGCCTGATGCAAGGCTTGATTCCAGGCCCCTGGGATCATGACCTGAGCTGAAGGCAGACGCTTAACTGACTGAGCCACCCAAGTGTCCCAGATGTTACTTCCTTCTGTTCTCTATGGTTTCAGGTAAGAAGTCAGCTGACATCTGAGTCAATACTAAGGTAATGCACCATTTCTTTTTGGGTGATTTCAACCTTTTTTTTTTTTTTTGGTTTTTATTTTCAGAAGTTTAATTATAATGTGTCTTGGTATGACTTTCTTAGGGTTTATCTTATTTGTGGTTTGTTTTACTTCTTGAATCTGAGGGCCATGTCTTTTGCCAAATTTGGGAAGTTTTCACTCATTTTTTTCTTCAAATAGTTTTTCAGTCCCCTCTCTTTCTAGTCTTCTTTTGATACTCCAATGATAGAAATGTTGGATTTTCTGTTATTGTTCCACAGGTCCCTGAGGCTTGTTATTATCATTATTATTATTATTATTATTATTATTTTCTCTGCTGTTCAGATTGTGTAAATTATTCTTTTTCTCCTCCTCCTCCTCCTCCTCCTCCTCCTCCTCCTTCTTCTTCTTCTTCTTCTTCTTCTTCTTCTTCTTCTTCTTCTTCTTCTTCTTCTTCTTCTTCTTCTTCTTCTTCTTCTTCTTCTTCTTCTCCTTTTCCTTCTCCTTCTCCTCCTCCTCCTCCTCCTCCTTCTTTCTCTTCTTCTTCTTTTTTTTTTAAAGTAGGCTCAATGACTAGCATGGAGCTCAACATGGGGCTTGAACTCAGGACCCTTAGATCAGGACATGAGCTGAGATCATGACTAAGATCAACTAACTGAGCTACCCAGGTACCCCCAGACTGTGTTAATTCTATTATTCTGTCTACAAGTTAGATGTTTCTGTTTTCTGTCATTCCACTCTACTATCAATCCCATCAACAAGTTTTATTTCTGATATTAGATATCTAAGCTCTACAATTTCCATGTTCCTTTTTTAACATTTCTCTTTCTCTGATAATATTTTCACCCTTTTTCTGTTATAAGAGGATTTGTGTTTGCTGGTTGAAACATTTTTATGATCTCTGCTTAAAAATTCTTGTTTACATAATTCCAACATCTGATTTATCTCTGTGTTGGTATCAATTGTCTTTTCTCATTCAAGTTGTGATTCTCCTGATTCTTGGTATGACAATAGATTTTTGTATTGTTATCCTGGACAGGTGTTGACTGTTAAGTTAGGGGACTCTGTAAATTTTCAAATTTTGTTAAGAAGTCACACTGTTTAGCTTCAGCTCATAGATCCTGACCTATTTTTGTGGGCTGAAGTTCCAATCACAATTTAATTTTCACATGCTTTGTAGTGCCACTTGGGTTTGTTATGTTTATCTGATGCTTCTATGGCTTCCATTGGTTACTCTTGCCAGGCAGTTGGAAGATGCTTCCTCAGAGCAGGACCTTCCAGATGTCTTTAAGCAGAAGACCGTGATCCACAGGAATCGAGAGCTCTTCCTGACATTGGTGCTTATTGTGTTGGGATAACTTTTGCCACTGCCGCTAGCCAAGTAATGAGTCTTGGTGCTAGAGATGTATTGCAGGACTGTCATGGAAGCAGAGTGTTCCTTGAGCTGGGAAATTTGTTGTGCTGGTTCCCCTTTATTGCTATTCCTGGTTATGCCATGTCTATGGATGAGAGAGAAGAGTATCAGGTCCAACAGGGAAGAATGGTATCCACGCTGGAAGCTTATTATTAGGGGACTGGGGACTTCTGATCTGTTCTCCTGCCAGTTCTGCTAAGCTTCCTTGTGTTGTCACTGGGAATCCCTTTTGATCCAGGGAAGAAATGAACTTACCTGGGATATCTTCTGTTGTAGGTTGGGTATTGGGAAATGCTGGATGGCCTTATTCTGTTGTGTGAAGGGCTTTGGGGAGGATGGGTCATCTGAAACTGCCACTACCTTGTTCCTCCAATACTAGGTTCTGCACAGTTTGCTTTTCTCTTTCTACCTGTCAGAATTCTCCTTTGGCTGTCTTTTGTGTTATTTCCAGAATTTGCTGTTGTGCTATGTGAGAAGGAACAGGGACAGGTAAATCTACACCATTTTGCTTAGAATGGAAATCATCAATGATCTTTTAAAAATATTTAAATAATAAGAAAATATCTTCTATATATTTTTTGAAGATTTTGATTTATTTGAGAAGGAGAGAGAGCACGAGAGGAGGGAGCGACAGAGGGAGGAGAAGCAGACTCTCCACTGAGCAGGGAGCCTATTGTGGGTCTTGATCCCAGGATGCTGGGATCATGACCTAAGTCAAAGGCAGCCACCCAACAGATTGAGCCATCCAGGTCCCCAATAACTTCTATATTTATATATTATTTACAGAGTTACTATTTCTAGTTCTCTTCATCTTTTGTAGATCTGTTTTCCATCTGGCACTGTTTTTTTTTCTCTCCCTTCTTAAAATATTGTTTGTTTGTTTTTCGATTGAAAAACTTCCTTTAATATTTCCATAGCACCTGTCTGCTGGAAGTGAATTCCTTCAGCTTTTCTGTGCCTTCAAAAGTTTTCATTTCACTTTGTTTTCAAAAGATGATTATTCTGAGTATAGATTTCCAAGTTGACAGTTTCTTTCACTATTTTAAAGGTGCCACTCCATTGTCTTCCCACTTGCACTGTATCCTACAAAAATTCTGTTGTCTGCCTTATCTTTGCCCCTCTTTAGGTAACATATCTCCACCCACCCCCGGCAACTTTTTTTAACATTTTCTCTTTATTACTGGTTTTGAGCAATTTTATTATAATGTGCTCATAGTTTTGTTTATGTTTCTTGTGCTTAGGCCCGTTGAGGTCCTTGGATTTGTGGCTTTATAGTTTTCATCAAAGTTGAAAAATGTTCCACCCTCCTTCTCTCATTAGCAAGAAGAAACGTCATCTATTAATGTATGTCCTCTCAAAAGCCCAAAATTAGAGAGTTCTTTAGGAATGAGATAGTACAACCCTTGCCACTTTCTTCATAAATACTAATGTTTTATAAAGTATACACATTTATGTTTACTTTTCAGTAGATTTTCCAAAATGATTAGCTCTTTCTCAAGCTTAATGTGAAATCACCTGCCCTAAGCATGGTTAAGAAAATAATTTGGTGTCTGCTCTGGAGTAAGATTTTTAATTCAGGACAAAAGTGTTGCTACCTGCGCATACTTCACTGATTGCTGTGTAGATTGGTATAGGTCCTGGCCAATTTGGCAATTGAATATTTATTAAAATGCAAAAATACTTCTGATGAAGTAATTCCAAGCTATGTAAAGTACTTGGTATATGCTAGATGTAGTTGCCCATATGAGAAATGCTGTGAAAATAAATATGGCAGCAAGATATGGACCAGTCAAGTCATTAAAGTAATACACACGTCCATCTGTGGAAGACCAGTTAAATGGTTGTGGTGCATTCACACAATGGCACCCTATTCACAAAGAATGAGAAAGCTCTTTGTGTCCTAACATGAAACAAAGCTAAGGCACACTATTATAGAAAACATTATGTGTTTTGTTAAACCACAAGATGGAAATCAGTTTAGTAATCTATCACTATATATCAGTCTATCATTTGTAGATGCACAGAATACTTCTGGAAAAATCAGTATATAAGGGACCTCAATAATTGTGGAATATGTAGGGATGCTTGCTTTTCACTTTAGCCCTTTCATACCCTTTGACTATGGTGTCATGGCTGAATTCTCCATTCACAGAAACAAGCTCCAAACAGATAAACTGTGACATGGATGAATCACAAAGCAGATGATAGGAAATCAATGCTGTTTTCCCCAATTCTGCCCTCAGTGGGGGAAAAAGGAGCCTCAGTTTTGACAGTCTGAAGACAGTGTCTTCCTTTGTTTTTGCACGAGAACACCAGGCTTGAAATTAGAAGCCCAGGTGTAAGAGAACTCGATTAAACCTCAGGAGCCATGGCTTCCAATCCAAGCTCCCAACATAGCAGCTGGGAGTCACTGGGAATGTAAAATCATCCTTTTGGAGCCTGGGTGTTTTTCTCTGTTGGAGACCACATGAGATGTGCAGGTATACATGCCTGGCATCTAGCATATACGGTGTATTTCACCCATCCTAGAAAAAGTGCTGTATTGAAAGCACAGGAAGATCTTAGTTTTACTCTTTAGGTAGTCTTACTCTTTAGGTAGGCTGCTTTCTGGTTCTGAGCATACTCTTTTCTCCTTCATGGAATGGAATGAATGATTTTCTGTTCCAGATTCTCTACAAGGTATTCCCATGAGAAAAGCAGTTGGAAGGGAAGAAGAACTATACTCTCCTGGAAGTATCGAAAGAAGGAGGATTGGGGTGTGGAGCTTCTGGGTCTCTGTGGCCCTTGCAGACATTAAATAGCCAGCAGGCAGGGAGAGTACCTTCTCGGGGGGCAGGATTGATGCATTCTTGCTAGGAGGCTGTGTGGAGGTGAAGGAATTCTTTGCTGAGACACAGTAGGGTCTCTACTTAAATTCAGGGTGCTTGTGAGATTTGGCAGGGAGAAAACTGAGGAAGCCAGGAAAGGAGATCCTATAATAAAAGAGTGGTGAAGTGTGAGCAAATGGGCTCACACTTGCTCATTAAGGGGCATTAAGAAGTCTTTCAGTACACACTTAATCTCCCTACACTTCTCCAAGTAAATATTTGAATGACTTTTTAATTCTCTTTGTTGCCAAACATTTCCTTGAGCTGGGATCATATAAAATACCAGAATTTTTTCAAGTTACAACTGTCAAGTGAGGATTCTGGGCTATTAAGATCTTCATGGATGCATTGGTAGTTTTAGCTGTTCTGATGGCTTTTTAGAGGCTCTTAAATACTGTTGTGGGTTTCATGATCACCCAACCATATTCTTTTCCTTCAGAGAAGGAACTGAAAGGAATAGAACAAGTCTTATCTTTCATGGTCCAGTGAGACATGGCATTCATCCTTTCCCTGGTACCCACAAGATTTGACATGCTCTGGTACCTACCTACCTCTTAAACCTCGCTTCCTACCATCATCTCCTTTACTCCTTCTGTCCCACCCAGTATGTCCCATCTTGCTGTTCCTCAAAGATACCAAACACACTTCGATCTCAGGGCCCCTCCTCCTGCTGTTTTGTCTATGTGACATCCCCATGGCACACTTCAGTATTCTTCTCAGCTCCTTAGTGAGGGGTTCTGTGACCAAACCTATTTAAAACACCTTCATCTCTATCTTTTGCTTCATTCTTCCTCTTAGGTAGTATTTATTACTGGTATTTTATTGAGCAATCTATTTATTTATATATTTAATTCTCTCTACTCCACTTGAATAAAGCTCTACAAAGGCATTACCTTGTCTTATGGCTACGTTCCTGATGCACAAAATGATGCTGAATAAGTATTTGTTGAATGAATGAACGATGTACAAGTGATGGGTCCTCTTTCTGACTTAATCACTTTGGCAGCATCTACTACCAAGATATAGAACTCAGTATAAGACACCTAGAGGAGAAACAAAATAAAAGCAGTGTAGCAGTCCAGCTCATAGAGAGACCATAGACTAATGGGGTAGACAGGTGTTTACCCAGAGTGTTAGTGGCATGCTTGCAATTTGACCTAACTTCAAGGTAATATGGGTCCATCCCAAAGTGAGATATAATAGTGTCACTACTGTTTGTTTAGTGCTTTACTGTGTATGCACTGGAGTGTTTCACGTATTATTTCTGTGATGATGCATGTGAAATTAACATGAAAATCTGAACGTACAAAATAGATCAATGAAAGGGTGACGATTTGCATTATAAAAGAATTCTTTGTGGTACAAAAGGATTTGTGCAGTGTTCCCTTAAAAAAAAAAAAAGGGGGGGGAGGAGTCAAGATGGCGGAGAAGTAGCAAGCTGAGACTGCTTCAGCTAGCCGGAGATCAGCTAGATAGCTTATCTAAAGATTGCAAACACCTGAAAATCCATCGGCAGATCGAAGAGAAGAAGAACAGCAATTCTGGAAACAGAAAATCAGCCACTTTCTGAAAGGTAGGACCAGCGGAGAAGTGAATCCAAAGCGACGGGAAGATAGACCCCGGGGGGAGGGGCCGGCTCCCGGCAAGCGGCGGAGCAACCGCGCACAAAATCAGGACTTTTAAAAGTCTGTTCCGCTGAGGGACATCGCTCCAGAGGCTAAACCGGGGCGAAGCCCACGCGGGGTCAGCGTGGCCTCAGGTCCCGCAGGGTCACAGAAGGATCGGGGGTGTCTGAGTGTCGCAGAGCTTGCGGGTATTGGAACGGGAAAGCCGGCTACAGAGACAGAGCCGACAGTAAGCTCACAGCTCGGTGTTACCTTGAAACGGTCGCAGGCTCGGTGAGCTCGGAGCGCGGCCGGAGGTCAGGCAGACGGGAGTAACTGGGCGCTGTTCTCTGAGGGCGCACTGAGGAGTGGGGGCCCTGGGCTCTCGGCTCCTCCGGGCCGGAGACCAGGAGGCCGCCATTTGTATTCCCGTCCTCTGGAACTCTACGGAAAGCGCTCAGGGAACAAAAGCTCCTGAAAGCAAACCCGAGCGGATTACTCACCCCGGCCCCGGGTAAGGGCGGTGTAATTCCGCCTGGGGCAAAGACACTTGAGAATCACTACAACAGGCCCCTCCCCCAGAAGAACAACAAGAAATCCAGCCGAGACCAAGTTCACCTACCAAGGAGTGCGGTTTCAATACCAAGGAGAGCAGCAGAATTCCAGAGGAGGAGAAAGCCAAGCACGGAACTCATGGCTTTTTTCCTGTGATTTTTTTTAGTCTTGCAGTTAATTTAATTTTTTCTTTTTCATTTTTTTTTTTTTTCTCGCCTTCGGGTAAAATTTTTTTTTTTTAACTGTTACCTTTTTCTTTTTTAACGATTTTTTACTAGTTTATCTAATATATATATATATATATTTTTTTTACATTTTTCTTAGGTGTTTTCTTTTTTTAAAATTCTTTTCTTTTCTTTTTTTTTTTTCTTTTTTTTTTTTTTCTTTTCTTTTTTCTCTCTTCCTTTTTGAACCTCTTTTTATCCCCTTTCTCCCCACTCACGATTTTGGATCTCTTCTAATTTGGTTAAAGCATATTTTCCTGGGGTTGTTGCCACCCTTTTAGTATTTTACTTGCCCCTTCATTTACTCTTATCTGGACAAAATGACAAGACGGAAAAATTCAACACAAAAAAAAGAACAAGAGGCAGTACCGAAGGCTAGGGACCTAATCAATACAGACATCGGTAATATGTCAGATCTAGAGTTCAGAATGACAATTCTCAAGGTTCTAGCCGGGCTCGAAAAAGGCATGGAAGATATTAGAGAAACCCTCTCGAGAGATATAAAAGCCCTTTCTGGAGAAATAAAAGAACTAAAATCTAACCAAGTTGAAATCAAAAAAGCTATTAATGAGGTGCAATAAAAAATGGAGGCTCTCACTGCTAGGATAAATGAGGCAGAAGACAGAATTAGTGATATAGAAGACCAAATGACAGAGAATAAAGAAGCTGATCAAAAGAGGGACAAACAGCTACTGGACCACGAGGGGAGAATTCGAGAGATAAGTGACACCATAAGACGAAACAACATTAGAATAATTGGGATTCCAGAAGAAGAAAGAAAGTGAGAGGGGAGCAGAAGGTATACTGGAGAGAATTATTGGGGAGAATTTCCCCAATATGGCAAAGGGAACGAGCATCAAAATTCAGGAGGTTCAGAGAATGCCCCTCAAAATCAATAAGAATAGGCCCACACCTCGTCACCTAATAGTAAAATTTACAAGTCTCAATGACAAAGAGAAAATCCTGAAAGCAGCCCGGGAAAAGAAGTCTGTAACATACAATGGTAAAAATATTAGATTGGCAGCTGACTTATCCACAGAGACCTGGCAGGCCAGAAAGAGCTGGCATGATATTTTCAGAGCACTAAATGAGAAAAACATGCAGCCAAGAATACTATATCCAGCTAGGCTATCATTGAAAATAGAAGGAGAGATTAAAAGCTTCCAGGACAAACAACAACTGAAAGAATTTGCAAATACCAAACCAGCTCTACAGGAAATCTTGAAAGGGGTCCTCTAAGCAAAGAGAGAGCCTACAAGTGGTAGATCAGAAAGGAACAGAGACCATATACACGTAACAGTCACCTTACAGGCAATACAATGGCACTAAATTCATATCTCTCAATAGTTACCCTGAATGTGAATGGGCTAAATGCCCCTGTCAAAAGACACAGGGTATCAGAATGGATAAAAAAAAACAAAACCCATCTATATGTTGCCTCCAAGAAACACATTTAAAGCCCGAAGACACCTCCAGATTTAAAGTGAGGGGGTGGAAAAGAATTTACCATGCTAATGGACATCAGAAGAAAGCAGGAGTGGCAATCCTTATATCAGATCAATTAGATTTTAAGCCAAAGACTATAATAAGAGATGAGGAAGGACACTATATCATACTCAAAGGGTCTGTCCAACAAGAAGATTTAACAATTTTAAATATCTATGCCCCCAATGTGGGAGCAGCCAACTATATAAACCAATTAATAACAAAATCAAAGAAACACATCAACAATAATACAATGATAGTAGGGGACTTTAACACTCCCCTCACTGAAATGGACAGGTCATCCAAGCAAAAGATCAGCAAGGATATAAAGGCCTTAAATGACACACTGGACCAGATGGACATCACAGATATATTCAGAATATTTCATCCCAAAGCAACAGAATACACATTCTTCTCTAGTGCACATGGAACATTCTCCAGAATAGATCACATCCTCGGTCCTAAATCAGGACTCAACCGGTATCAAAAGATTGGGATCATTCCCTGCATATTTTCAGACCACAATGCTCTAAAGCTAGAACTCAACCACAAAAGGAAGTTTGGAAAGAACCCAAATACATGGAGACTAAACAGCATCCTTCTAAAGAATGAATGGGTCAACCGGGAAATTAAAGAAGAATTGAAAAAAATCATGGAAACAAATGATAATGAAAACACAACGGTTCAAAATCTGTGGGACACAACAAAGGCAGTCCTGAGAGGAAAATATATAGCGGTACAAGCCTTTCTCAAGAAACAAGAAAGGTCTCAGGTACACAACCTAACCCTACACCTAAAGGAGCTGGAGAAAGAACAAGAAAGAAACCCTAAGCCCAGCAGGAGAAGAGAAATCATAAAGATCAGAGCAGAAATCAATGAAATAGAAACCAAAAAAACAATAGAACAAATCAACGAAACTAGGAGCTGGTTCTTTGAAAGAATTAATAAAATTGATAAACCCCTGGCCCGACTTATCAAAAAGAAAAGAGAAAGGACCCAAATAAATAAAATCATGAATGAAAGAGGAGAGATCACAACTAACACCAAAGAAATACAAACTATTATAAGAACATACTATGAGCAACTCTACGGCAATAAATTTGACAATCTGGAAGAAATGGATGCATTCCTAGAAACATATAAACTACCACAACTGAACCAGGAAGAAATAGAAAGCCTGAACAGACCCATAACCAGTAAGGAGATTGAAACAGTCATTAAAAATCTCCAAACAAACAAAAGCCCAGGGCCAGACGGCTTTCCGGGGGAATTCTACCAAACATTTAAAGAAGAACTAATTCCTATTCTCCTGAAACTGTTCCAAAAAATAGAAATGGAAGGAAAACTTCCAAACTCATTTTATGAGGCCAGCATCACCTTGATCCCAAAACCAGACAAGGATCCCACCAAAAAAAGAGAGCTATAGACCGATATCCTTGATGAACACAGATGCGAAAATACTCAACAAAATACTAGCCAATAGGATTCAACAGTACATTAAAAAGATTATTCACCACGACCAAGTGGGATTTATTCCAGGGCTGCAAGGTTGGTTCAACATCCGCAAATCAGTCAATGTGATACAACACATCAATAAAAGAAAGAACAAGAACCATATGATACTCTCAATAGATGCTGAAAAAGCATTTGACAAAGTACAACATCCCTTCCTGATCAAAACTCTTCAAAGTGTAGGGATAGAGGGCACATACCTCAATATCATCAAAGCCATCTATGAAAAACCCACCGCAAATATCATTCTCAATGGAGAAAAACTGAAAGCTTTTCCGCTAAGGTCAGGAACACGGCAGGGATGTCCATTATCACCACTGCTATTCAACATTGTACTAGAGGTCCTAGCCTCAGCAATCAGACAACAAAAGGAAATTAAAGGCATCCAAATCGGCAAAGAAGAAGTCAAATTATCACTCTTCGCAGATGATATGATACTATATGTGGAAAACCCAAAAGACTCCACTCCAAAACTGCTAGAACTTATACAGGAATTCAGTAAAGTGTCAGGATATAAAATCAATGCACAGAAATCAGTTGCATTTCTCTACACCAACAGCAAGACAGAAGAAAGAGATATTAAGGAGTCAATCCCATTTACAATTGCATCCAAAACCATAAGATACCTAGGAATAAACCTAACCAAAGAGACACAGAATCTATACTCAGAAAACTATAAAGTACTCATGAAAGAAATTGAGGAAGACACAAAGAAATGGAAAATGTTCCATGCTCCTGGATTGGAAGAATAAATATTGTGAAAATGTCTATGCTACCTAAAGCAATCTACACATTTAATGCAATTCCTATCAAAGTACCATCCATCTTTTTCAAAGAAATGGAACAAATAATTCTAAAATTTATATGGAACCAGAAAAGACCTCGAATAGCCAAAGGGATATTGAAAAAGAAAGCCAACGTTGGTGGCATCACAATTCCGGACTTCAAGCTCTATTACAAAGCTGTCATCATCAAGACAGCATGGTACTGGCACAAAAACAGACACATAGATCAATGGAACAGAATAGAGAGCCCAGAAATAGACCCTCAAATCTATGGTCAACTAATCTTCGACAAAGCAGGAAAGAATGTCCAATGGAAAAAAGACAGCCTTTTCAATAAATGGTGCTGGGAAATTTGGACAGCCACATGCAGAAAAATGAAATTGGACCATTTCCTTACACCACACACAAAAATAGACTCAAAATGGATGAAGGACCTCAATGTACGAAAGGAATCCATCAAAATCCTTGAGAACACGGGCAGCAACCTCTTCGACCTCTGCCGCAGCAACATCCTCCTAGGAACAACGCAAAAGGCAAGGGAAGCAAGGGAAAAAATGAACTACTGGGATTTCATCAAGATCAAAAGCTTTTGCACAGCAAAGGAAACAGTTAACAAAATCAAAAGACAACTGACAGAATGGGAGAAGATATTTGCAAACGACATATCAGATAAAGGACTAGTGTCCAGAATCTATAAAGAACTTAGCAAACTCAACACCCAAAGAACAAATAATCCAATCAAGAAATGGGCAGAAGACATGAACAGACATTTCTGCAAAGAAGACATCCAGATGGCCAACAGACACATGAAAAAGTGCTCCATATCACTCGGCATCAGGGAAATACAAATCAAAACCACAATGAGATATCACCTCACACCAGTCAGAATGGCTAAAATCAACAAGTCAGGAAATGACAGATGCTGGCGAGGATGCGGAGAAAGGGGAACCCTCCTACACTGTTGGTGGGAATGCAAGCTGGTGCAGCCACTCTGGAAAACAGCATGGAGGTTCCTCAAAATGTTGAAAATAGAACTGCCCTATGACCCAGCAATTGCACTATTGGGTATTTACCCTAAAGATACAAATGTAGTGATCCAAAGGGACACATGCACCCGAATGTTTATAGCAGCAATGTCCACAATAGCCAAACTATGGAAAGAACCTAGATGTCCATCAACAGATGAATGGATCAAGAAGATGTGGTATATATACACAATGGAATACTATGCAGCCATCAAAAGAAATGAAATCTTGCCATTTGCAACAACATGGATGGAACTAGAGCGTATCATGCTTAGCGAAATAAGTCAAGCAGAGAAAGACAACTATCATATGATCTCCCTGATATGAGGAAGTGGTGATGCAACATGGAGGCTTAAGTGGGTAGAAGAATAAATGAAACAAGATGGGATTGGGAGGGAGACAAACCATAAGTGACTCTTAATCTCACAAAACAAACTGAGGGTTGCCGGGGGGAGGGGGTTTGGGAGAAGGGGGTGGGATTATGGACATTGGGGAGGGTATGTGATTTGGTGAGTGCTGTGAAGTGTGTAAACCTGGTGATTCACAGACCTGTACCCCTGGGGATAAAAATATATGTTTATAAAAATAAAAAAATTAAAACCTAAAAAAAAAAAAAAAAAAAAAAAAAGCTCTTAGTGTTTTATGCTTCAAGGCAGAACAGCATAAAGACAACTGGTCAGGAAGCCTTACCAGTCCAAGAGCAATTAAATATGAAGGTATTTTTGAAGTAATACACAAAGTCAACGGATGAAGGGGACTTATTTGCCTGGATTTGTTTTATCTCAGTAGTGAACACATACACTGGATGGACGACACACCTATGTGTTCTCATTCATGCCAAACCGACGCAGATGCCTTCTCTACTCTGTTTGGTTAACGTCTGATATGTCCGAGGTCATAGCCATGCTTGGCCCCCTTATGGTTGTGCTTTAATTAAGAGGTGAAATTATTAAAGTGGCAGATGTTTCTAGCCGGAGGACCCGGGCACAGTTACATCAAGCAGATGGTCCCAAGCAAGAGACCATCCTTTAAGGAAGAAACATTTGCAATTCATGAGTATTCATGATCTTCATTTCTCTCACTCCCCAATGTTCTGCTTGTCAGGGGTCCCATTGTGTGGCCAGGGAGCATGATGAATTAGGCAAACCCCTTCTGGTTTGGGACATAGTCTTGCACTGATGAAAATTAAAAGTACTGTCTTCCAGAAGATCAAGAGATCCAGCTCTCCAGAATAGAGACTTCTCCTGCCCTCCCTCTTTTCTGCCTGGTGATCCAGCCGAAAGTCATCATTTCACACACCCCACCCAAAATATAACTTGGGCTCAGAGCTGTGAAAGAATTTACTTGCTCTTTTGTGTGATTCCTGAAATTTTCACCTTGGGACTGGTGATCTGGGGCTCGCTTTGATCCTTTGCCAGGAGGACAGGTCAGTAGGGACTGAGGATAGACTATCATTTGCAAGCAAAATATCCTGGCTTGATAACAGAAAACATGGATTCCATCTTTCATGACCAGTGTGACCTGGGGCAGAGCACACACACAATCTCTGAATTGCAATCTCTTCATTTTTATCTTTTCAATAAACAGTTATTGAAGATCTACTCTAGGCATGTTAGCTGGAAAAGGAGGGTAATCAAATTTTCCTTCTTATCTCACAACAGAACAGGGAAGATCAGATGAGATAAATGAAAACACATTAATTTAAAGTAATATCATATGGAAATTTAAGCGTCAATAGTGATATAAAGTCAGGCCTTGTACCATGGAATATGCCTAATAAAGCATATCTCGGTCATGGACACGTTATGGAATAAAGCTAGAAAAATGGTAGGCTTTCCATTCATGTATTGGATTTGATGTTTTATTCCTTTGTAACATCCTGAATCTGTACATGTAGATAATATTTTATATAAAAGAAGTTTGAGGTGCTCTAAGTCCAAGTTTGTAGTCTCTTTTTGATTAGAATATCGCATAGAGAGCACAAAAGGAAATAGCATGCATGATTGCCCTTGAGTTATACTGATCTAGCAGGTGTATTGTCTTCTGTCTTTCTTTCCCTTTCTCTGTTTCCTTCCTTTTCTGAGTTCTCAGTTTCCTTGTACTTCCAGGAAACCCTTTGTATGATAATGGTGACCAAAGATTTGCCCTGGCTAGGGGATGTTTTATTCTTGTCAGGGAGGAAAAATAATTTTCCCTCTACCATTATGAGTTCTTAGCTGCAACCAGCAAATAAAAGACAAATTAACAAGAGAAAAGCAAACAAACTTATTAAGATATATACCTCATGTATACGTGAGAGAGACCAGGGAGAAATAAGTAACTCACTCAGGTGACGTAAGAAACCAGATTTAAATACTGTTAAAAAGAAAACCAAATGCTCCAAAATGGTGTCACTTAGGTTAAGGCCCCAAACCAGTAAACCAAGACTTAATACCTAAACAAACTATAGCTTCAACCCCCTCCAGAAATCTAGTCTTACCATTCCGTGAGGAATTTTTCTGATCAGCACCAAGGAGGTAATTTGTCACATGGGCCCTCCCCTTTGCCCCAGTGGGAGATGAACTAATCCACCTGTTAAAATCCTTTTGTCCCCAAAGGAAGGTGACCTCACCCGAAATGATTCTTTTCTGTTTATGACCTCCTTGTCCTGCCTTTAAAAACCCTTCCCCATCTGTAGCCATTTGGAGCTCCCCTCTGCTTGCTAGATGGTATGCTGCCTGACTCGTGAATCGATTAGGAAGGCCAACTGGATCTTTAAAATGAACTCGGTTGAATTTTTGTTATTCAACAATATCATCTTAAAAGAGGAAGGAAAGCAGGATGTCGGCCTCCCAGGGGAGAGCAAGTGATTTTCCAGGAAAGGTGAACGGGCCCTACGGACTACAGATACGAGGTGGGAAAATCTGGGACAAACTTTGAGTGTGGGGTCAACTTCCAGGCTCCTCTTCTGTGATAAGAATCAGTCTTGCTGGGCTGATGACGCTCCTGGGGGAACCGATTTATGACACTGAGTTCCTTTGGAGAATCTGTCTTTAAGCAGAAAGCTTAGAGAAAGAGAAAGAGAAAGCTTCTTCAGTTTTTCAAGAGCTTCCAGCACAAAATAATCAATATACCAAAAGATGGATATTTTGGGGTGGCAAATCTGATATCCTTACTCTCTATTCTACCAAGTCTCCTGTGTCTAGCCTCAATGGACTGCTGTCTGAGAAACCCATCAGGCAGACTGAAGCACTCCAAAGACTAAATAAATGGCATGGTCTGGTTTAAGTAGGAGATTTACTGCCTCGTGTCCTGAATCCTCACATACTTCTACTGTGTGATACACCCTGGATGAATGAAAACCTCTCAAGAAAAAGAAGAGTAATCTGTTGAAATGTATGACCAATTGTAGGTATATCCCAACGTTTAAAGTTTTAAAATGCAAAATTTTTTTAACATGTCTATTTAAAATAAGTGAAAGATGTGATGAAAATCAGGGGTTTTCTTGAAGCCTAAAGGTGACAACATAATGTTCTATACCCTGTTGTATTAATCTGATTTCACTGTATCCTCATTTCTGTGAGGTAGTTAAGTGGTGGGGGAGGGAAGGAGGGCCCATGGTGGTGGCTAACGGGCTTTAGAACTCAGCGTAGAGACTCTGGGGGTTTCCGTAATGCAGTGAAAATGCTATCAACAATCTTAAGAGGGGTTATAAGAATTAAATGTAGAAACAAAAGAGAATTGCAAAAATTAAATCGATCACTTGATAAAAAGGGCCTAGCATAGTCCTGGCACATATGTGCTCAGTAAATATTTTATTCAGACTTCTACTTCTCACGATTCTGTTATCAGTTCCTAGTGAATAATTGATAGAGGAAGAAATACGGAGTAGGCTGTATAGTTTGTATAAAGCAGGAGGAATATGAAAAGGTTATTTTACTAAAATATTTAGTGATGATAAGAGAAGTAGGTAGGTCAGAGTATATAATTGTCAGAGCTACTTTGGATGGAAGTGACAGAAATCTATCTCACAGTAACTTAAATAAGATGGGAGAACTGGTTAGCATTTGTATCTGGAAAATCCAAGAAAGCAAACCTGGCATCAGGCGCTATGAGATAATAGAGAATTATCTGTCTTGAGTTCCTGGCACAGAGCTTCTAAACACTGATAGTTTCCTGGATGATAGGGGATCTTCTGTTTTAATAAGGTGACTGTGGGAGGGTTCCTGAGTAGCCCCCAGGTAGGGGCTGGTCACAGGAAAACCAAACTCTGATTGGAAGCCTAGAATTTTCAGTCCCATCTCCTGTTCTCCAGAGAGGAGGGAGGGACTGGAAATGGAATGAATAATTGGTCTTGCCTAGGTGAGGAAGCCTCCATAAAAATCCCAAGAATCTGGGGTTTGCAAAACTTCCAGATTGGTGAATATATCCATATACCCCAACTTCGCAGGGACAGAAGCTCCTTCACTTGGTACCAGCCCAGAATTCATCCTTTTTTATCTTTTCACCTGTTGGTTCATCTGTATCTTTTATTATGTCCTTTAATAAACTGGTGAACATAATTTAGTATTTTCCTGTGGCCTGGGAGCCACTCTGGTAAATTAGTCAAAACCAAGGATGGGGTCATGGGAACCTTTGATTTGTAGCCAAGTTGAACAGAAGTTGTTGGTAACCTGGAGATGTATTACTCGTGATTAACATCTGAAGTAGGGGGCAGTTTTGGGGGATTGAACCCTTAACCTGTGGGATCTGATGCTCTTTCTGGGTAGATAGTGTCACATTAAGTTAAATTTTAGGACACCTTGATGGTATCTCAGAGAATTGTTTGGTGGAGAGAAACCCCCCCCCCCAACCCCCCTGTATTTAGTGTCAGGAGTATTGTATGTGTAGTACTTGTGTGAGAGTTGAGAAACACAGGAGAAAAGACTAAAGTTTTTCTAACACAGGCACATAAGATAACACAGGTTTAACAACATCATCAGGATTCTGTCTCTCCCCATCTCCTGAAAATTCCTGCCTCTGCTTGGAAACTTTTTTTTTTTTTAAGATTTTATTTATTTATTTGACAGAGATCACGAGTAGGCAGAGATGCAGGCAGAGAGAGAGAGAGAGAAGGGGAAGCAGGCTCCCTGCTGAGTAGAGAGCCCAGTGTGGGGCTCAATCCCAGGACCCCAGGATCACGACCTGAGCCAAGCAGAGGCTTTAACCCACTGAGCCACCCAGGTGCCCCTGCTTGGAAACCTTTTAATAGATTCCTGCCATGTGGGTGCCAGATGGCACGTATGGTCCTTAGAGCCCCTGACTCCTATAAAGCCAAGTTCTGAGGAGGACCCAGGCCAGGACTGGGTCATGTATTCACCCTGGGCCAATGAGGGTGGGGACTGGAAAACTGATTATCAGGCCTGGGTCACGTGTTCACTTCTGGAGTAGTGGGAATGGGGCTAACCCACTAAACTAGATGGATAAAAAAAGGAAGGTGTTTTTTGCTTAAAAAAGGGGTGCTGTCAGACAAAATCATATGTGCAATTGAGTAAATATAGAGACTTGGTTACATATATTTACTTCTCTTTATGTCCATCCTTAAGTTTGATTTTTTTTTTGATTATCAAATTTACTTAAAAATGAAGAAAAATTTGTATCTACGGAGCATGCAACCACATACTATAAACCTTGAAGCAGATTTGCTCAGTATCCAATGAACTGAAGATAATGTTCAACTAATATATGTTTTACATGCAAAAAGCAATGGTTTTTTAAGAAATAGTTGAAAGCATCCTTTAATGCCTTCTAATTTAGACCAGAGAGGTTAAGAGATTGGAAGGCTGTGGTCATGGAAGGAGGGGTTAGGATGTAAACATCACCTCCACCCCCAGGAGATCACACAGCTGGAAATACTCCATAGTGTTTACTTCTAGCATGTACTTGGTTAGGGGTCCTGGCCGTCATAAAGCATGGGTGCTCCCACAAATGGGTCCTAACAAAGGAAGATGTATTAATGAGAGCTGAGGATTATTGGTCAGATAGGTTCCAGCTACCACAACAAATACAAAGGAGAAATTATATTACTAAGGGATAAAATTCCCTTATTTCTTCATATTCCTGGGTCTCTGATCTGGCAAAGTGACACTGGAGTAAATTTAAATAGTTGCTTTCTCCCAGAAAGGCAAGAAATATTAAAAAAGCAACTTCTGAAAATAATCCATCTCTACTCCGTATACTAGATCAACACCCTTTGAAAAGTTGGAAAAAACACATATAAATCACAGTCATTTGAAAATATATAGCTGTTCAAGAAAGGAAGCAATATGGCGCAAAGTAATTCTCTCCTTCAAAACAGAATTACCCTGTGGAATGAAGAGAAATTCAAAAAACAAAATCTTCCCATTGGTGTTTTAATAAGATTCATGATGGCATCACATCCATAAAACGTTGAGTTATGGCAACAATGTGAGATTGCATAAGGATGAAACCACTATCAAAGTTAAAAAATGAAGGCAGTAAACACTTTGATTTGTGCTGAAAATCATCAGAATTAGATGACATGAATTAGAAGATACGATAATGATGAGGTAATAGATAAATGCTACAGGTGACTAGCCTAGGAGAGTTTTTATATATATCTTCCCCAAATTAAGCAATCATCCATTTCAGGAGGTTTAGTGCAATACAAATTTTAAATGTAGGTCTCTTGAGCAAAGTGGGCCTGGCTGATGCTAGAAAATTAAAACCTCAATTTCAGGTCTGGTAGGCAGGGGAAGATTGACGGATCACAGGGATGACCCTGAGTAAAGTTGGAAGCACTCTTCGGCCAAAAGTCCTTGGACGCTAATTCATTAGTTTTAGCCAGCCCTGGTGGCCCAGCTGAATTCTAGGATGCAAGCTCAAGGTTTATATTTCACAGACCAAGTCAGAACCTGTGTGTCATATTTCTCAGGACACTAGATCAGTGGGTACTAAATATTCCCCCATGCTGACCCTTACCAAAATTCTCACCAAGGTAATTAACTCCTTTGGCTTCACATAAGTCTCCAGGGCTCTGAGCTGTATGGGAGCGTGAGGGTAAAGCCACTGACTGGGGTGTATCTTTAACACTATTCCTGCAGACCGTATCATCTGAATCATTACTGCCATCACTTCTTTCTTCCCATCCCATAAGTAATGAGACCTAAGAAAAAATTGAGTTTTTTTTTCTTGAAAATTCTGTTAACTTAGACTATTATAAATTAAGTGAAATGGTATTAAGAATTTTGCTTCATGAAAAAAAGACATTGTGAAACTGAATTTTCATATTTTTAACGGGCTTGAAATAAAAATGAAGTATCAAAACACAGGATAATGTAAAATGTAGATTTTAATTTCTTTTTTATGATTTTATTTAGAGAGAGATAGAGTGTACATAAGTAGGGGGAGTGGCAGGCAGAGGGAGAAGCAGACTCCTCGCTGAGCAACAAGCCCCATGCAGGACTCTTGAGACTTGATCCCAGAACCCTGGGATCATGTCCTGAGCTAAAGGCAGACACTTAACCAACTCCCTAGATCTCAAATTTGTATAAGAAAACAGTTACATATGATGCAGTGCCATTAAATAACACTTCAGTTTGTAATTTTATTGCATGAGTATTTTTTTCAAATAAATCCTCTTTTCCATCCCTCCCTACTTTCTGACATATCGGTGTGAGATGGCCAACTATTGCTTTATGGGGAGGGGCTGTCATATATTCTGAAATCATATGCTTTTCATTTCTAAGTTTCTCTTTTCAAATGAAATGATAGTAGGGATAGAAGTTCACTTTTTAAAAAATGTTCTAGCTTGTCAAAATAAGGCAGTTATTGCTAATGAATTCAGTAGACCTAGCTCATCTTTTCAATTCACCCTCTCACGAAGTATCTGACAGCCTTTGAAAGTCATAAGCCAAGGTGTTCTCTCCTAGGTTCTGGGTAACAATCTGGACTGAAAGGGAACATTCTCTTGTGGAAGGTGCTGCTTACTTTGTTATCTTAGATTCCCATATATGTCTCTGTGTTTTTAATATATGTGTTATATAATTATTTCAAAATTTTTCTTTTTAGTTCTGGAATTTCCCTTTAGATATTTTATTACTGTTCCTTCTCCGCTGAAATTACTATCTCTTCATGCATTGTTAGTATATTTTCATTTACTTCCTAGAGCATAGTTAATAATGGTTTAAAATCTTAACTCAAACATCTGGGTCATCCTGAAATAGTCTCTATTGATTGTTTTGTCTCTTGAGAATAGGTCACATTTGTTTTCATACGTAAATTATTTTGAAATGTATTTTGGATATTAGAAGTGTTGTATTAAATAGACTCTGGATTTTTAAACTACTCCTCTGAAGAGGATTGCTTTCCATTTATTTTAGCGGGCAATTAATTTGGTTGGACTAAAACTGCAAATTATATCTCTTGGGCAGCAGCTCAAATTTCAGTTGTTATTTTATCCTTAGCTAAGCTATTTGGAGTCTGTCCCATACATGTGTGGTTTGGGAATTATCCAGAAATGTGATCCAACTATATATACAGAACTTTCTAAGTTTCCCTCCTCACTTTCCAGTGCTTGGGTTTTCCTCAAACACTTTCTTTCAGTTTTTTGGGCCAAAACTCGGCAGATTTTCTATTAAAGTTTTAGCCATTCCTGCATGGCAAAGACTGGGGCCTAATTTCAGGTTAGAAATTGTAAAAATAGGAAACATTCAGTGCTGTTCCCACCTGTCAAGTGCTAAGTTTCTTCCAGAATATGTCTGCTTTGGGTTGCTTTCCAGTGTCTTTAGTTGGAGTTGTTTTTAATTTTTAACTTTTGTTTGATTTGTTTGGAGTTTATACTTGTAATCTGCAAGAGAATTGGTTCAGTAAGAGCTTACTTGGTCATGTCAGAAGTGGAAACCATTTTCATAATTCTATTATACACAGGCTTGATGTCCTTAGCTTCAAACAACCAAGCCAATTTTAGTAAATTCAAGTAGGAAATAAGTATATTGACCAATATCAGTGTATTGGTTTGCTAAGGCTACCATAAAAAACTGTTATATACTCGGTGAATTAAACAACAGAAATTTATTTTCTCACTTTTTTGGAGTCTGAAAGTCCAAGCCCAAGGTGTTGGCAGGATTCATTTCCTCAAGAAAGACCTCTTTCCTTGATTTGCAAATGGCCATTTTCTTTCCATGTCTTCAAGTGGTCTTCTCTCTCAGTGTGTCTGTGTCCTAATCTCTTCTTTTTATAAGGAAACCAGTCATATTGGATTAAGGGCCTCTCCGGTGACCTCATTTCAACTTAGTCACCTCTTTAAAGGCCTTGTCTTTAAATGAAATCACATTCTGGGGTACTGGGGGGTTAAAGCCTTCAACAATACAAAGTTTGGGAGAAACACAATGCAACTTGTAAAATTTAGCTACCTCACTCATTCTTCAAGAGAGCTAGAGAACAAGAGTATTGAGTCAGTAATTACTATCAGTTTAAACCACATGAGAACAGTGTTCATGGAGATACTGTTACTATCCCTGCTGAACATAGAGACCTCAATGTTTTACTTAAAACTGGGCATTGCGTATAAACTCTAGAACAAATGTAGCTTGTGAAAGTTAGATGTTGCTTCCACAACCTGCACCAGAAATAGTTTTCAAATGAATGATGCCTTTGCATTATGAAATCCCAAAGTCTCTTGTGAGTAAGTATTTTTGGTGGTATTTTTTGGTGAATCACATGTCTGTATCCTAGGCTCAGGGAGTTTAGGTAAGTGAATTTCTGACTTCAAGGGGGAACACAAGCTAAAACGATGCAGATGTGTCTGAACACAAGGAAGTTAGCATACAATTTCTGGATGTCCAAGTAGAACAATATTGTGCCTCATGGAACAATTGCGTAAGAATGAGATGAGTTAGACAAAAGTACCATAACCCAGAGAACATAATAATAACAGTGATGACCAGGGAGGGTTCAAGATGGCAGTGTATGGAGATCCTGAGCTTACGTCCACCCATGGACACAATGATCTACAACTACATATGGGAAAATTACCTCTGAAAGGCACCTAGAAACTGGATGAACAGAGTTTCCATAATAAGGGACAGTACTAAGATGGATAGAAGAGGCAGAGACATAGTCTCACTAAGGAAAAAAGCCACACCCAAGGCACAGTGTTCCACAGTCAGAAGGAATCCTGGTGCTGATGTGCACCATTTTGGAATCCTCCTTGGATATTGCTAATGCCAAGGGTCACACCCTACTGAGAACCTAACACAATCTTGTGCCTCTGCCAGGCCTTGCAGTCAACAGGACAATAATCCTAACAATCATCATGCCAATAGTAGTTATGGCTTCATCAGAACAATAGGACTTAGGTGTCCATATAGGAGATACCTTTGGAGCACTCAGCTTTGTTGGGAAGGGGGTTGTGTTTCTGGGCTCCAAATGACATCTTCTCTATAAGGCCATTTCTTTAAGAATGGGAGATATAATTGAACTACATAATATGTACAAACAAACAGAGCTAGGCAAAATGAGGAGACAGTTTCTATTTGTTTCAAAAGAAAGAACAAAACAAAACTTCAGAAAAAGAACTAAACTAAATGGAAATAAGCAATCTACCCAATAAAGAGTTCCAAGTCATGGTCACAAAGATGCTTACAAACTTGGGAGAAGAATGGAGAACACATAAGAATTTTAACAAAATGAAGATGTAAGAAGTGCCAACCAGAGCTGAAGAACACAATTACAAAAATGAATACCCTTTAGAGGGAACCAAAAGCAAATGAGATGAAGCAGAAGAACAGATCAAGGATCTGGAAGACAGGGCAGTGGAAATCACCCAAACTAAACATAAAAAAAAAAAAAATTAAAAATGTAGATGGTTTAAGGAAGCTTTGGGACAGCATCAAGCATGCTACATTCATATTACAGAGGTCCCAGAAGGAAGAGAGAGAGAGAAAGGGGGAAGAAAGCTATTTGAAGAAATAACAGCTGAAAAGTTCCCTGATCTGGAGAAAGAAACAAACATCCAGTTTCAGGAAGCACAGAGTTTTCAATAAGATGAACCCAAAGAGATCTACACCAAACACATTAAAATTTAACTGTCAAAAATCAAAAATAAAGAGAGAACCTAAAAGCAGAAAGAGTCAGTCAATTAGTTATGTATAAGGGAACCCCCATAAGACTATTGATTTATCATTCTACTAAGCTTATTATAAGAGACAAAGATTAAAAACCCCTGTACTATGAGGCTGATGAAAGAAAGAAAGGCTATTTCTTTCTATTAAGTTACTTCTTTCTCATGTCTATAAAATTATGAAGTATCTTCTTTTCATGACATCTCTGTGTTTATTAAAAGCAAAAAATTAAATCTATAATATATTCATAAAATCTCAGATACAAGTTATATATCTCTAAGTGAAGCCACAAGTATAATAAAAATTCAATGATTTTTTGAAATTAAAAAAAAAGTATCAGCTAATTTTTCATCAGAAAGTTTGCAGTCCAGGAGGGAGCGGGATAATACATTCCAAGTGCTGAAAACAACAAATTTATAACCACGGATATTCTACCCAGCAAGGTTATCATTCAGAATTGAAAAGAAGACAGAGTTTCCTAGAGAAGCAAAAGCTAATGGACTTCATCACCACTAAATGGGCTTTAAAATAAGTATTAAAGAGACTTCTCTAAGTAGGAAAAAAAAAGGGTCAACATTAGAAATAAGACAATATACAAATGAAAAAATACATCACTGATTAAGGCAAACATACAATAAAGTTAGTGGAACAACCACTTATAAAGCTAAAGGTTAAAAGACAAAAGAAGTAAAATCAGCTGTCTAAAATAATTAGTTAAGGGATATACAAGATAAAAAGATGTAAAATATGACATCAAAAACAGAAAACATGGGAGGGGGACTAGTGCTTTTAGAATGTGGTCAAATTTAAGTGGCTACCAATTTAAAATATATTGCTATATACATAGGTTATCATATATAATCCTTGTAGAAATAGATAACTTAAAAAAATAACAACAAAGGAATCCAAATATAACACTAAATAAAATCATTAAATCACAAGGGAAGAAAAGAAGAAAGAAACATAAGAACTGCAAAACCACCAGAAACAATGAACCAAATAGCAACAGAGACAGACTACTCAATAATTACCTTAAATGTAAGTGAACTAAATGCTCCAATCAAAAGACATAAAGTGGCTGAATGAATAAAAATAACAAGAACCATATAAATGCTGCATACAAGAGACTCACTTCAGGCTTAAAGACACACAGAGACCAAAAGAGAAGGAATGGATAAAGATATCCTGAGTAAAGGGTAAGCAAGCTGGAGAAGCAATAATTATACTAGACAAAATAAGTTTTAAAACAAGGGCTCTAACCAGAGATAGAGAAGTGTATTGCATAATGATAAAGAGATCACTCCAACAAGAAGATACATTTGTAAATATTCCTGCACCCAACATAGGAGCACCTAAATATATAAACCAAATATTAACAGATATAAAGGAAAACAAAAGTGATACAATAATCATAGGAGACTTTAACACCCCACTTAGATCAATGAGTAGATCATCCAGGCAGAAAATCCATAAGGAAATAACACATCAGAGAAGATGGACTTAATAGTCATATACAAAACAGAAAAATACACATTCTTTTCAAAAGCACTTGAACATTCTCTGAGATAGATCTTGTTAGGTCACAAAAAAAGTCTCAACAAATTTAAGAAGATTGAAATCATATGAAGCACCTTGTTGGACCACAATGCTATGAAACTAGAAGTCAATTACAAGAAGAATCCTAGAAAAAACCCACAAACACATGGACACTAAATAACATGCTAGAAAATAGCGAATATGTCAATGAAAAAAATCAGAAAAAAAAACTGCTATGAGATAAATAAACATGGAAACCCAACACTTCAAAATATATGTAGCAAAAATGGTTTTAAGGGGGAATTTTATAGTGATCCAGGCCCCCTCAAGAAACAAGAAAATCTCAAATAAACAATGTAACCTTACATCTAAGGAAGACACGAAAAAAAAAAAAAACAACAACAACAACAAAAAAGCGCAAAGTTAGCAGAAGGAAGGAAATAAAGATTAAAGAAGGAATAAATAAAATAGAGACTAAAAAAAAAAAATCAATGGAGAAGATTGATAAAACTAAGAGCTGGTTCTTTGAGAGGGTAAACAAAATTGATGAAGCTTTAGCCAGATTCATCAAGAACAAACACAAATGCCCCCCCAAATAAGAGAGAGTCCCAAATAAATAAAATCAGAAATGAAGGAGAAGTTACAACTGACAACACAGAAATTCAAAGGATTATAAAACTTGTATGAAAAATTATACGCTAACAAATTGGGACAACTGTAAGAAATTGAAAAATGCATAGAAACATACAATCGTCCAAGACTGAATCAGAAAGAGAAAATCTGAACAGACTGCTTACTAGTAATGAAATTAGATCAGTAATGATAATTTTATTTTTTTAAAAGATTTTATTTATTTATTTAACAGAGAGAGAGAGAGAGAGATCACAAGTAGGCCGAAAGGCAGGCGGTGCGGTGGGGAGTGGTGCGGACAGGCTTCCTGCTGAGCTGAGAACCTGATGAGGGGCTAGATCCCAGGACCCCGAGATGATGACCTAAGCTGAAGGCAGAGGCTTAACTCACTGAGCCACCCCGGTGCCCCAGTAATGATAATTTTAGAAACCACAATAAATACAAGTTCAGGACCAGATGTCTTCACATATGAATTCTACCAAACATTCAAAGAAGAGTTAGTTAATACCGATCCTTTCCAAACTATTCCAAAAAACTGGAGAGGAAGGAATACTTCTAAACTCATTTTACAATACTAGCATTACGCCATAACCAAAATCCAAAGACACTACCAAAAAAGAGAGAAAGAGAGAAAATTACAGGCCAATAGCCCTGATGAACAAAAAATCCTGAACAAAATATTAACAACTTGAATACAACAATACATGAAAAGGATCACACACCATGACTAAGTGGAATTTATTCCTAAAGCAAGCATGGTTCAGTTTGCAAATCGATCAACATAATACACCACATCAACCAAATGAAGGATAAAAATGCTATGATCATCTCAATGCAAAGATGCAAAAAAAGCACTCAACAAAATTCATAATTTATGTAAACACTTTCAACAAAGTGGGTATAGAGGGAGCATACCTCAACATACTAAAGACTGGATATGACAAATCCACAGCTAACATCATTCTCAATGGTGAAAAGCTGAAATCTTCTCCTTTAAGATCAGAAACAAGACAAAGATGCGCACTCTTGCCATTTTTTTTTTTTTTTGCCATTTTATTCAACATAGTACTGGGAAGTCCAGTCATAGCAATTGGGCAAGAAAAAGATAAAAATCATCCGATTTGGAAAAGAAGGAGCAAAACTGTCATTTACAGATGCCATGATATTTTATATAGAAAACCCTGATGTCTCCACCAAAAAACTATTAGAACTAATAAATGAATTTGGTAAAGTTACAGGATACAAAATCAATATAGAGAAATCTGTTGCATTTCTATGCACTAATAATGAACTATTGGAAAGAGAAATTAAGTAAACAATCTCATTTATAATTGCATCAAAAATAATAAAATACCTAGAAATAAATTTAACCAATGAGTTGGAAGATAAGTATCCTAAAAATTATAAGACATTGTTGAAAGAAATTAAAAATGATACAAATAAATTGAAAGCTATATGGTGTCCATGGACTGGAAGAATTAATGTTGTTAAAATGTGTATACTATCCAAAGCAGTCTACAGATTCAATGCAACCCCTATCAAAATACCAATGGCATTTTTCACAAAACTAGAACAAATCATCCTAAAATGTGTATGGAACCACAAAAGACCCCAAAAGGTCAAAGCAATCTTGAAAAAGAACAAAGCTGAACATACCACATTCCCAGATTTCAAACTATACTACAAAGCTATATCAATCAAAACAGTATAGTACTGGTACAAAACCAGAAACATAGATCAATGTTCTAGAATAGAGAGCCCAGAAATAAACCCATGCTTAGTTAATCTATGAGGGGGGAAAAAAAAAGAAAGAATATAAAATGTGAAAAAGACAATATCTTCAATAAATGGTGTTAGGAAACTAGACAGCTACATACAAAAGAATAAAACTGGATCACTTCTTACACCAAAATAAACTAAAAATGAATGAAAGACTTAAAGGTATCATAAAACTCCTATAGGAAAACATAGGCAGTAAGCTCTTTGGATTGGTCTTCGTGATACTTTTTTAGATCTGTCTCCTCAGTTAAGGACAACAAAAGCAAAGCAAAGCAAAACAAAACAAAGCAGCACTAAACCAAATCCAAAAGCATTTGCACAGTGAAGGAAATCATCAACAAAATGAAAAGGCAATGTACTGAATAGGATAAAATATTCATAGATGATATATTCAATGAAGTGTTAGCATCCAAAACATATAAAGAACTCAGACAACTTGATATAAAGAAAATCTGATTCAAAAAATGAGCAGAAGATCCGAGCTGACACTTTTTTGAAGAAGACATCCAGATGGCTAACAGACTCATGAAAAGAGGCTCAACATCACGAGTTGTCAGAAAACTGCAAATCAAAAGCCCAGTGAACTATCACCTCACACCTGTCAAAATAGTTATTATCGAAAATGACAATATACAAGGACTGGCAAAGATGTGGAGAACGGGAACTCTGGTGCACTGTTGACAGGAATGTAAATTCTTGCAACCATTATGGAAAACAGCATAAAGGTTTTTCAAAAAATTAAGAATAGAACTACCAGCAATTGCATTTCTCAGTATTTATCTGAAGAAAATGAAAACACTAATTCAGAAAGACATATGCACCCTTATGTTCATTGCAGCATTATTTGCGATAGTTAATGTATAGAAGAAACTTAAGCATCCATTAACAGATGAGTGGATGAGGATGATGAATTATGTACATACTATGGCGTATTACTCAGCTTTAACAAAATGAAATCTTGCCATTTGCAATAAACACGGATGGACCTAGAGGGTATAATACTAAGTGAAATTAGGCAAAGAAAGACAAATACTGTATGATTTCACATAAATGTGGAATCTAAAAAACAAAACAAACAAAATAGAAACAGATTCATAGATACAGAGAACCAAGTGATCGTTGCCGGAGTGGAGTGGGGCGGAGAGAATTCACCAAATAGGTTAAGGTGATTAAGAGATACAATATTCCAGGTATAAATAAATGTCTTGAGGTTATAATGTACAGCATAGCGAATATAGTCAGTGATATAACAACTTTGGGGCACCTAGGTGGCTCAGTGGTGGGTTAAGCCCCTGCCTTCAGCTCAGGTCATGATCCCAGCCAGGTTCCTGGGATTGAGACCCACATGGGGCTCTCTGCTCAGCAGGGAGCCTGCTTCCCCCTCTCTCTCTCTGCCTGCTGCTCTGCCTAGTTGTGATCTCTCTCTGTCAGATAAATAAATTAAAAAAATAATATAACAACTTTGTATGGTGACAGATGGTAACTAGACTTACTGAGGTCTTCTTGATGGTTGTTTCCTAATGTATATAAATATCAAATCACTATGCTACTCACCTGAAATAATATTCTATGTCAACTATTCCTCAATTCAATATATACCTATTCCATTAACTGGGGTGGAAATTAAATCTGAAAATATATGTAAAATGCTTTGCATGTCTGGCAATTAGTTTTCTCCCAATAAAATGTCAGCTAAAGTTCTTATATGGCTTTACAAAATAAGAAGGTAAAGAGTCTGAAAGTTTCTTGGGGGGAAAAAAAAAGGCCAAAACAAACAAATGAAAAACAATGATGTGCAACAATAATTAAGCATTTTAAAAAGAGTTGGGCATTATTTCCAAGCTTTTTCTACATGTTAGCTCATTTATTTTACTAATAATTCATTACTAATAATTCATTTATTAATAATGCATTAAATAATGAAATAATTCATTATTACTAATAAATTTGTTAATAATAAGCTCATTTATTTTACTAATAATTCATTTTACTAATAATTCATTTACTAATAACTCATATTACTAATAATTCAATAATTCATTAATTTATTAAAATTCATTATTTTACTAATAATTCACTAAATAATTCATAATTCATTCATTATTTTACTAATAATTCATTTACTAAAAACTCATTAAATTCATTACTAATAATTCATTAAAATTTATTTTACTAATAATTCATTAAAAATTCAATAAATCACCAAGTATTATTATTGTCCCTATTTTTAGATGCATAGACTGAGATTTAGATATATGAATAAACTTGCATAAAGTCTTATGGCTAATAAGTGGCAAATCTCGAATTCCAATCCAGATTTTTCTGACTCCAGGTCTGAAGCTTATGACTACTATGCTGCACTGCTTTTTTGTATAGAAATACAAAACTCACAGGGAAAGAATAGAGCAAATAAACGGCAAACAATAATCAAGGAGTGTTAGAGAGAAATTTTTTTTTTAAGATTTAATTTATTTATTTGCCAGAGAGAGAGAGAGAGATTGCGAGCGAGCACAGGCAGGCAGAGTGGCAGCAGAGGCAGAGGGAGAAGCAGGCTCCCCTCTGAGCAAGGAGCCCGATGCGGGACTCCATCCCAGGACTCTGGGATCATGATCCAAGCCGAAGGCAGCCGCCCAACCAACTGAGCCACCCAGGTGTCCCTGTTAGAGAGAAATTTGCTGTAATGAAGGAGGAAAGACTAGGGTGTTTATCAACAACAAAAAACCACTATCTAGACATAGCCATATGTCTAGATATGTTCTATTGAACTTCTGAATTTTAAAGTTGAACAAAAACCAGTTTGTATTAATTAAAGAAAAAAATGTTACTTATGAATGGAAAAAATGTGTTTATCATTAGCCTTCTCAACACTAAATGTCAGATGGGCACAGAAAATCATCTAGAAAACTTGAAGGGAAATCTTTGTGAACCCCAAAATTCCAATCTGAAGTCACATGATCACCAAAAATACTGTTGCTATGCATTTTCAGTGGGAGGTTGAATAAAAATAAAGAGTTTATGAGACAACTGGGTGGTTCAGTCAGCTGGGTGTCTGACTCTTGATTTCAGCTCAGGTTATGATTTCAGGATGGTTATTCTCTCTCTCTCTCTCTCTCTCTGCCCCTCCCCCCCTACATGCACACACACTCTCTCTGTCAAAAAAATAAAAAAAAAAGAGAGTGAGAAATAAGAAATTTAAGAATAGGGAAGCAGTATTATATATAAAATTAGACTAGTAAAATACAGTGTGAAAAAAAATTCTTACTGGTATTCTTATAAAACTGCAAAAAATGTCAAAAGTTGTCTTTCTCCGCTTGACTTATTTCGCTAGGAGAAGAATCAATGAAACAAGATGGGATTGGGAGGGAGAAAAACCATAAGTGACTCTTAATCTCACAAAACAAACTGAGGGGTGCTGGGGGGAGGGGGGTTGGGAGAGCTGGGTGGGGTTATGGACACTGGGGAGGGTATGTGCTTTGGTGAGTGCTGTGAAGTGTGTAAACCTGGCGATTCACAGACCTGTACCCCTGAGGATAAAAATATATGTTTATAAAAAATAAAAAATTAAAAAAAATGTCAAAAGTAATTCTTTAATGAGAAACTACATAATTCAAAAATCACATTCAGTGGAAAATATTATGTAAAACATCCGTTTATAATCAGCCTAAATTGAGATATCTGGGTCTGGAGGCAAGTGTAGAAGCAAAAGCAAGTTGCATATCTTATCTTACTCAAGAATGAGTCTTTTTTAATATTAGTAAATTTAGTAAATTTATGTTAGTAAATTTCCTTTATGGTCCCTCATTGACCAAACCCAACTGGAAAAATAAGTTATTTTTAATAACTGAATAATTTCTTTATTCAGAATTGACCACCAGAAGAATAGTAAAAGATGGCCCAACATCCAAAAATTTTGTCAGTAAAGAGAAAGTAAAAAATGTACATAACGAGAGCCAGGAAAAAAAAAAAAACTGAAAAGGAAACAATGACACATAAAGATTAAATAAAAGATGAGGAACTGTAAATGGAATAAAGCAGAGGTAGAATATTAATACTAGATGATGGCAAATTCAGGTCAAAAGCAATAATGGAGCAAGGAGTGGGTTTTTTATTGATAAGGGATCACTGCACAGTAAGGATATGACATCATAAAAATTTATGTGCCAAATAACATCACAGTAAAATATATAAAGCCAAGAATGCTTAAAAGTACAATGAGAAATTCACAATCATAAGACTTAGAAATACGACAGAGAGATCAGATGGTCCAAAAATAGGAGATAAATGGGAAAGAGATAAAGAACTTTCTCCTCTTCAGACACTGTTCATCACATATCCATAGAACAGTTATAAAAGTTTATTATACATTTTAAAAGAACTAGATGAACATCCCAAAGTACTTCAGTATTGAAGTTATGATGAAAAATAGAACAAAGAGCCTTGAATGTTTCATGAAGAAGTAGAACATTACCAAATTTCTTGAAGCTCCCTGTAATCTTTTCTGATTTCCCTCTTTTCCCCCAAATTGCCCTTCAAATAACCATTTTCCTGAATTCTTCTTATTACTTTTCTGCTTATTTTGACAGCTTATCAAATATGTATATATCCCTCCATAATAATTGTGAACTTGGAATCATACTGTAAGAAGTCTTCCACAGTTTGCTATACATAACCTTTTTTTTTTTTAAAGATTTTATTTATTTATTTGACAGGGAGAGAAATCACATTAGGCAGAGAGGCAGGCAGAGAGAGAGAGGAGAAAGCAGGCTCCCTGCTGAGCAGAGAGCCCAATGCAGGGTTTGATCCCAGGACCTTGGGATCATGACCTGAGCTGAAGGCAGAGACTTAACCCACTGAGTCACCCAGGCGCCCTCTACATCACAATTTGAGGCTTCATTGAGGTGGATTTGAATAGCTGAGACTCATTCAGTGACATTCTGAAAAATATTCCATGCTCTCTTCTCAAGTGGATGTGTCACAGTTTATTAGCCATTCTTCTGTTCATGTCCAGTTTCATTTCTAGTTATTGTTTCTTTTTCCAATTATTATTAGTGCTTCCCTGAATATCTTCTCTTATGCCAACTGGTATACATATGCACAATTCCTTAGTAATGGTATTTTTCAAACTCTGGTGGTGGGTCATTAGAAGTTAGTGGAGTGCAATGAGGTTTTGTTTTGTTTTTTTTTTTTTAATAAATAAATATTTTAAAAGAAAATACACACATATACACACAACTGGAATAACTTTAACCAAAACAATAAGGGAAAATAATTATACAAAATTAGAAGTGTGACAGAAAATGTGACTGTAGATTCTAAGTGGATTAAAACAACAACCAAAAAACAGGGTTCTGAAAAATGCCATGCTAATATATTTAAAATCCTTAAAGAAATGGATGATATTCTGGGAAATATTAGTTACCAAGCTTGATGCAAGAAGAGGAAACCTAATTGACCAATGGCCAGAAGAAAATTTTTAAACATTTGTCCTATCCCATCCTTAAAATATTAGGCCAAGAGGCCACAAAGATTGGTTCTTTGACCTTCAAAGACTAGAAAATTCTTGCTATATTTAATGTGTTCCAGAGCATAGATAAAAATAGAAGTCTTTCTAGTTAATTTTATTAACTTAACCTAACCACATGTGTCAGTCAGCTTCCAGCAAAAAACCAGATGGTAAAGAGAGCTTGATAAAGGTTTGGGAAGGGTGTAGAAATGCCAGATGGCTAGGCAGCCTCCTTACCAACCCTCAGCTTGAAGGGGACATACATGGGAGAGGTGAGGATCAGAACTTACTAGGAGGGCCTGATGAGATCTCCCGGGACCTAGAGAGCTTCCTCCAACCTTGAAAGGAAGGAGATAGGAGAATAGATGCCCTCACATCATTTTCTTTTTGCTCTCCAATTTCCTTTCTGGGTTCCTCATTGACCAAACCCAACTGGAAGCCATAGGTCAATGGAGTCCATTGGTGTGGTCCATGTGAGTCAACTTCCTAGGGCAGACAGCAGGCAGCGAAAGAGGGAGGTGACTCTGGAGGGGCATATGGAAGTCATATTGCACATTGTGATACTACAATGCCTTGAGTATAGCCTAAAAAAATTGCACCAAGAACACAAGTAGAAAACAATCTAACCTAAGAATGTAAATGCAAAGATACTGAAGTAAAATATTAGCAAATTGATTTCAGAACTTGATTATGATGCTATTAGCAAATAATGTTTTGGTATTAAATGGGGTATATTTTCTTTTTAAAAAAATTTTTTTTTAAAGATTTTATTTATTTATTTGACAGAGAGAGACACAGTGAGAGGGAACACAAGCAGGGGGAGTGGGGGAGGGAGAAGCAAGGGGAGTGGGAGAGGGACAAGCAGGCCTCCCGTTGAGCAGGGAGCCTGATGAGGGACTCGATCCCAGGACCCTGGGATCATGACCAGATCAGAAGGCAGATGCTCAACAACTGAGCCACCCAGGTGCCCCTAATGGGGTATATTTCTGATTCCACATATATTTTTGAGCATCCTTGTTTTTGACTCTACATGTTCAAAGGAAAATTCCCACTTTTTCTTTCCCTTCTTATTCTTTCCTTCTCAAGGGAGGAGGAATGACTTAATTGATTAGTGTTGAAGACAACAGGCCTGTTGGACCTCTTTTAGAGCTAGTCACTCCACAGAAGGTAAGCCAGTTCTGCTTCTCCATGGAATAACATTATAGGAAGGTCTCTGGATTTCAAGCTGGGCAGTGATCAGGGGCCAAATTATTAAATTCAGGGGCAAAGGAATTAGTAATCCCATTAGGCCATGTCATCCAATCCAGTTTTTATCAGTAATCAAGCTAATTAATATCAATCTCCTTCTGATTCCTATGTCTTTTACTCATTCTGCATTTGGGAGGAGAATGAATAGTGTTGATCTATTGGCCTTTAAGAATGTGAACATGAGGGGCGCCTGGGTGGCTCAGTGGTTTAAAGCCTCTGCCTTCGGCTCAGGTCATGATCCCGGGGTCCTGGGATCGAGCCCCATATCGGGCTCTCTGCTCCAGGGGGAGCCTGCTTTCTCCTCTCTCTGCCTGCCTCTCGGCCTACTTGTAATCTCTGTCTCTCAAATAAATAAATAAAATTTAAAAAAAAAAAAAAAAAAGAATGTGAACATGAGGGTGTCTGGGTGGCTCAGTCAACTAAGTGGCTGCCTTCAGCTCAGGTCATGATCCTGGGATTGAGCCCCATGTCAGGCTTCCCTCCTCAGCAAGGAGTCTGCTTCTCCCTCTGCCCCTACCCAGCTCATGCTCTCTCTCCCTTCCTTTCTTTCTTGTTCTCTCTCTCTCTCTCAAATAAATAAATACATAAAATCTTTTTTTTTTTAAAGAATGCCAACGCCAAGTATGTGGAGAAAGGGGAATGCTTAAACACTGTTGATGGGAATGTTAAGGGGTATAGCCACTGTGGAAAACAGTATGGTAGTTTCTTTAAAAAATTGAAAATTGAAGTACCACATAATCCAGCAAATCCCACTCATGGGTAAATATCTGAAAGAAATGAAATCACTGTCTTGAAGAGATGCCTACACACCTGTGTTTATTGTAGCCTTATTCATGGTAGCCAAGATAAGGAAACAAAACCTAAGTGTCCATCACCTGATAGAGAAGATGTGGTATATATACAATGGAATATTGTATATATTGTCCTACCATGTGCAACAACATGGATGGATGGTGAGGGCACTATGCTGAGATAAGTCAGACTGATGAAGATAAATATTATAGGATATCACTTCAATGTGGAATCTAACTCTAGGTGTAATAAGAGAACCGGATGATGGTTACCAGGGACTGAGGGGTGGGGGAATTGGGGAAATGCTGTTGAAAGGTGCAAATCTGCAACTAGTAGACAAATAAGTTTTGGAGCTTAATGCACAACATGGTGATTATACTCACCAGTACTGTATTATAGATTCCAAAAGTTGCTAGGAGACTAGATCTTAACTGTTCTCAACACAAAAAAGAATCAATAATTATGTGACAGGATAAAGGTGTCAGCTAGTTCTACTGTAGTGATCATATTAAAATATAAAAATGTATCAAACTAACACATTGTACAACTCAGATTTATGCAAAGTTATATGCCAATTATTTCTCAAAAAAAAAAAAAAAGCACCAAAAATGGCTGTTTCATTTAATCCCTCTCAATGCAGACATTATTTTTATTACCACAACCATAGTCAGTGGAATTCTATAAATACTGCCCTCTGGGTAGGGAAGAATCACAGGGAGCAAAGAATCCATTCACTGGCATTTGAGCTCGGAAGCTTTATAAATCTATAGCCAAAAATAGAATTAAAAACCATGACTCTTCTGCAGGAGAGAAGAAAGCTTTGATTTTTTCAGAAACTTGGCTTTGAATGGGGGAATCTGACATGAAGTTCTTACCATCAACTAGAGCATGTGAAGAACTGAAGCTAAAGTGAGAATCTTTCCTCTGCCCAGAACAGGAGAAGATACAAAACCTTAGGTAAGAAAGGACCAAAGAGAGGCTACCTGAGGTTGGAGGTGATGATGGAAGGAATGGAAGTTCTCATAGAATCTTTGGATGAGCTGAGGAGGTTCCAGAGAAGAAGAGGCCATTTGCTGACTTCCCAAGGTGTGACCTGCAAAAATGCAAACCTTAAAGAAGCCTAATAAAATAAAACAATTGGCCCAATATGGAGTCACTTAGCTAAATCCTGCATCACCAAAGCACGACCTAACTTAATTATCGTTTTGGCTCTTTCCAAAAGAGCCAGTAAAGACTTAAACCAGTCAATCAGGAATTGCCTGGTCAGTGCTTGTGAGGTCATCTACCTGATAAATCCCTGCTGTCCCCTAAAGTATAGTGACCTTGCAACAACAAACCCACATTTTTTTTTTTTTTTTTTTTTTTTTTTGCTAGTATAACTTCTTTGTTCCTGCTTTCTTCTGCCTGTAAATCTTTCATTTTGTATAGGTACTCGGAGCTCTTTTCTACCAACCAATCAGATGCTGTCCAATTCATGAATTATTAAATAAAGCCAATAAGATCTTCAAACTTTTCTCAGTTGAATTTTGTTTTTTAACTAAGTCCAAATGAAACTAAACCAAACAAATTAAAATATGTGGGTGTTGAGTTGCATTGACTGAGGTTGATGTGAAGGCATATGGATGTGAAGGTAGCTGTGCAGATACCGGAGCTCACTGGGGGAGGGCAGCCCAGAATTCCCTACCCCTCTCCCATGGTAGACTATCAAACATTGGGAAGAATGAATGTTCTATGGAGCACACTTTGGGATTCGCTACTATGCTTAGTTCTTAGGTGTGATGCCAGGAGCTTGATTTTGGCTCTTGTTTCCCCCTATAACCTGGTGATATGTCTCAGAGGACTTTCTTGTTTTGGGAAGGTCCACAGGGCTGTGTTGCAAGAAATAAATGTCCTTGGCTGGTCCGAAAGGGCCTGTCACAACCAGATGAAGACAGGAAAGGCGTGGATGGTAGGGGTGAGGAGTCATCAAATGATGAAAGCTTTCAAGATGCTTTCTCTTGGCAGCATTGCATTGGAGATAATTTGGAGGCAAGGAAAGGGTCGTCCCAAGGGTTTAGAAAATCTGCCTGAGAAAACAAAGCCGAGAAGTGGCAGAAAGGGCATTCACACCCAGATTTTATGCTTTTGGCTGGCCCCATCCTCCATCTCCCTGGGCTGCAATGATGGCCCCAGTCATAATGAATGTCAATGAACTTTTAATGAGGTCTTAATCGAGGGCTTCATTACAGACTCTTGGGGAGCCGAGCAATGGCCCTTAGGAGACAAAAGCTGGCATTCAGGCCAAAAGGGCTTGGGGTTCTGGTCTCTTTCAAGGACCTTGCAGCCCCTCTTGCCCCCTTTACTCCCACTGCCCTGAAGACCTCAAGCAAACAAAAGGAAACCCTCAGATCTACTTTGCATCAGCTCTGGACTGCCCTTGGCCTTAGTGCTAATGAAGTAACTTGACAAATCCCCCTGAGAAGTTGCATTTCATTTGCATGTGTTTAGCAGCTCCCAATGTCCTCACTGCCTAAGACTGGTGTGGCCCTCCTAAAACCACAGGAAGCCACGTTTTTCTTCCCTTTCTTCTTCCAGTCTCTCTCCTACCCCAGCTAACCTGGTCTTGCTTGTTGAGGCCAATCTAACAACAAAGTTTAGCCCCTGGCAGATTTTTCACACAACGGAGAGGCAAAGATTCATATGCCTTCATTTAGAGCTGCTGACTTGGCTAGAAAATCCCAGCTTGACCTCATTTCTTATTGCATTTTCTTCCTCAAAGACCCAAACGTGGATATGCTCACAAACTGATAGAACTGCTGGGAGATTAAGAAACGTTCCCAATAAACTCTTGGCATTCCATCGGTTTACCAAATAATGTGGGTCTGTCACAAGCATTGCCTCTGGATGCCGAGATCACACGCGAGGAAAATTATTACAGAAGTTTTGTGTATTTTACAGTCATTCTTACCAGATGCCTTGATCACAGGGGCCCCCCCAAAGGGCAAATTTTTAAAATTAAAATACTGATTCTGAGTATGTAATGCTCCAACAGAATGAGCTAGGCATCCTGTCATTTTACTGCTTGACGATTTTCTGAGCTATCATCTGCTAAAAACATGAATATGTTCAAGGGAATGGCCACTGGAGGTAGCAAGGATGGAAAGAATACTTATCGGAAAGGTAGTGGGGTGCCTGGGTGGCTCAGTGGATTAAAGCTTCTGCTTTCGGCCCAGGTCATGATCTCAGGGTCCTGGGATCGAGCCCCTCATCAGGCACTCTGCTCAGTGGGGAGCCTGCTTCTGCCCCCCTCCGGCCCCCACCTCTCTGCCTACTTGTGATCTCTGTCTGTCAAAAAAAAAAAGTTGGCTTAAAAAAATGGGAGTTGAAAGCAGATTATAGTAAAAATAATAATAAGTAGAATAATTATTATATTATATTATATTATGTTATGTTATATATTAAAAATAATAGCTCCAGTTCATTCCTTCTCTCCTGTGATCTCTATTAACATTAGAACCGATTCAGCATCAGCCAGAAAATGGCAAAGAGATGATCACCTTCTTGCCCCCTCCATATAATTGGTTTCTTTTAGGTGTCTTCATTCCCTTCCCCATCTTGCTTCCCAACTGCCTCAAACCCAGGAGTTAGGGAAGGAAACAAAAAGCAGACTTCAGTGGATAGCTACATGATATCATATATGAGTAAATACTAAGTTTTTGTTTCTGCCAGCCCTGTCTGCGTCTGGCTTTCTCCCACTCATGTCACTGTGAATGGGTTAAGTTCAGAATAGTTCTGGAAATGGGAAGAAGTTGTACACTGGGTGAAGGAAAGGACCTGCAAAGATACATTTAAATGACATCGGAAGATGGTAAGTGTATATAAAGTTACTTCATGATTTGCTTAGAAAGTTAAAGCTCACTAGTATGTAGGATGAGTTTCGTTACCCAAGGGACTGGCCCAACTTTTAATTTGGGGACCGAAATGTTGAGGTGTAGGATCAGAAGAGTTTGTGTGCATATCTTCCCACCACAGTTCGTGACTTTTTTTTTTCTCTTTAAAATATTTTATTGATTCATTTGACACAGAGAGAGAAATCACAAGCAGGCAGAGAGGCAGGCAGAGAGAGAGGGGGAAGCAGACTCCCTGCTGAGCAGAGAGCCCAATGGGGGACTCGATCCCAGGACCCTGAGATCATGACCTGAGCCGAAGGCAGAGGCTTAACCCACTGAGCCACCCAGGTGCCCTAGTTCAGTGACTCTTGTTGGTAACGTGAAATGAGCCACAGCAGAAGTATCTACATGGGGTAAATTGGCCAACGCTACCAACTGGGGCTTCCACCCCCTGACCTTTGAGAGGGGGTGATTGACTATATCACCACTGAATACATTACCCAACTGGCCTTGCTTCTGCCACCAAACTGCCTGCACCTGAAGGAGCAGGAGGCTGGCTGAGGACAAAGCAAAGGCTGGCGCCTCGCACCCCCCTTCACCGGCTCCCCTCCATAGGTGTGGCATTCCTCAGGCACCCCTGACTGCCATAAAATGATAAATGGTTAACTTGCTGAGATCACAGTCCTGCAAGACAGGAGTCTCCCTTGGTTTGCAAATGTCCTTGAGATTTACAAACAAAGAAGTTACCTTATCAATAGCCCAATTTCCAGGGACACAGAACTCAGTTCCTCAAGCCCTATTGTCACCCTCCCCTCCATGAAAAATGGAAGGAGGCGGAGGTAGAAGGAAGAGTAAATAAAGTTAAATTTCTTTTAAACCTAAATCTCATTAACAAGGAAGCTTGATAGCAGGAATGTAACATTCCACCAGGAGACTCTCAATTGTCTTTACTTGATAGTAACCAAGCCTTTAATATCCTGATAGTGCTTTTTTCGCATGCGTGGGCTAACCGGCCAGTTCTGCTTCTGTAAGATTGCTTTGTCTGCTTTCGCGCGGGGTCCCCTGACCCAATTCACTGACGCCAAGTATGCCTGTTCAAACTGTCAATCAATCAGCTCAGCCCCACCCAAAACTTGTTTGTACCTGTCTATAAAAACCCTGCACCAACCCAGCTCTGGACCTCTCGGCGTCAGCAACCAGCGGCGCAGAGGTCCAGGTTCGAACCTGCAATAAAAGACCCTTGCTGATTGGCTTTGACTCACGTCTCTGGTGGTCTTTTAAGGTGGGGGTAATATTCAATTGGCATTTCACACCAACCTCCCCATTTGCTCTGCTTTTCCCCCTTTTCTCTGTTCAAGGAGGAATAGAGTGATCTCTCATTTATTCCACATCCACTGTGTGCAAAGCTGTGCTGGATACCCCGGAGAATTCTGGAATGCCGTGGTTAGTGTGTCAACCACTGAACTGTCCTGGGAGGCAGATTTGAATGAGCACAATAACTCCCTGTCCGGGGCTGTGAAAACTTGAGGATTGGCTCCGGAGAAGTGGCCTATGGGATGTTCTTGGAGGAACAGAGTAAGAGTGCAGTTAACAGAAATGGAAGGATGGTAAGGAAAGAGGAGGAGGGAACCACTGACGAGGAGGGAATTACGAAAACAAACAAACAAAGTGAGTCTATGAAATGAACATGCAGGAGTGTTGGGAATGGGGTAACTGATCGGTGCCCATAGGAACGACTCTGAAATTCATGAAGGCCAGTTATTTCTCATCTATATAGTTATTATTTTATCATTTCTCATCTATGTCATTATTATTTTAATGTGAGCATATTAATTTTTTTTGACCCATGTGTGTGCCGGGGTCCACGTTTTCTAGCACAAGCCACGCCTACAAATTAGCTTCTTCGGCACAAGCTGCAAAACGGGTGACAAGGAGAATTTACTGCCCCAAACCTGTCATTTGGGCATGAGGATTATTTTGAGCATAAAAAATCAAAGCTCCTCAGATTCAGGATCTCTTCCTCCCCCTCCACTGCCTAAATTTGCATTGGATAAGGAGCCTTACCCGGAAAAGAGCTATTGCCAGAGGTATCTTTTTACCCAAGAAACTTATCTGCATAAGAGGGCAAATTTTGTTTTCCAAATTTCCTCCTCTGCCTCCCTGTAGAGCGGCCTGCTTTCCCTTTGTGTCCCTGAACCCCCATCCAGTTTCCTTAACTCAAGATGCTGTATACACTTCAATGACCTGGCTGCCCTTTTGGTCTCCTATTTTTATGGGGTTCCTGTGGCAATGAAATTTGTTTGTTTTTTTCTCCCATTGATCTGTTTTATATCAATTTACTTATTAGACCAGTCAAAGAAACTAAAGAAAGTTTTCTTCTACTACAGTGCAAAGAAATGTAGCCTTTCATTGCCTTTGCAAACAATCCTTGCAAAAAGAATCTTGAATTTTTTTTTATTTTTTATTTTTTTTGCATTTGAAGGTATTTTAAAAATATATCCACAAGCCACATTTCTAGCAGGAAGATTCTGGATCAAAAGGCGTGTGCATTTTAAAGCCACGTTTCCCTCCAAGAGGCTACACAAACGTACATTTTCTTGGCTCAGTAAAACAGTGTTTCTTTCCTCACAGTCTAATCCATATTGGGTATTAGCAAATTTTTAAAAACGCCAATCTGGATAGTGAAAATTGTGGATAGCTGAATTTACATTTCTCCAATTACAAGTGAGGCTGATGTTTTAAAATATGATCATTGGTCTCTGTACTTACTCTTTTTTTCTAGGAGCTGCTTCTGTCTCTTGCTCATGATTCTGTTAGCTTCCTCACCTTTTTCTACTGATTCGTAGAAATGCAAATAAAGGCAACAAACCATCTGGCTCTTCTATGTATTGTCCTTCTTTTCATTCAGTTGGTTGTTTGTCCTTGATTTCATTTATGCTTTTATTTTTCTAATGACCATACAGAGATTTTAAAAACACCTTTCTGTGTTCAAATTCATCAATTTTCCTCTTCATCGGTCTGAAACTCGTGATGTGTTTAGAAAGAACTTTAAAACTATAAATCAATTCTTTTCTGCTTTCTTATTAAAAAAATTGATGGCTTTATTACTTGATAGAAATGTTTTAAATTGACAAGTTTTTTAAAATAATAAGTATACATTTCCGTAGCGAGCTTGAAACATATTTATTTAATTAACAATTATTTAAAGTCTCAGTTGTAAGACAGAGAGAGAGATGGAGAAGAACATATCCTTTGATTTTAAAGAGCTCTCATTCTTGGGCGCCTGGGTGGCTCAGTGGGTTAAGCCGCTGCCTTCGGCTCAGGTCATGATCTCAGGGTCCTGGGATGGAGTCCCGCATCGGGCTCTCTGCTCAGCAGGGAGCCTGCTTCCCTTCCTCCCTCTCTGCCTGCCTCTCCATCTGCTTGTGATTTCTCTCTGTCAAATAAATAAATAAAATCTTTTTAAAAAAAAAAAAAAAAGCTCTCATTCTTGTGGGAAGACACATAGTTAATTACATAATTCTATATAATGCAATGGTATAGAACTATATTATATAACTCATACATCCAAAAACTAGGGAGCCCTCTATGTTTATAATACATATTACATATATTCACAGGCAATAGAATGCATTTTTCCAAAAAAAAATTAGGGAGCCCTCTGAGTGGAAAATAGAGATCTTTGTTTTAGGATGGGCATTCTGTCTAAAGGTGTGTTCAAAGTAGAACAAGATGCACAGAGTAAGGTCAAGGGCTGGAGATACCAGAGTAGAGCAGCTACAGCCCTGCAGGAAGCAGGCAGGGGTGGGGGTACTGGAGGGACAGGGGCCGAGCTGCCACTTTGGGGACCCCTAGAGGTCTGATCTCTCACCTTTCAAGTATAGGTAAATCTGAAAACCTCATTTCTTCCTCAAGAAAGACCAGAGAAACTGTTCAGTTGGTATGGAGACTACCAATGGGTGTTGGGGGTGGGGAGAAATTGCATGAGATTATGGGTGAAGTTCTCTGGGGTTCTCCCTAGGAGAGGATTAGCTGAGAGATCTCTAAGCTAGGAGAAAATAGTTAAAGGGTCCAGAGCTGTATACAAGAGCCCAACAAAGAGGTACTTGGTCTAAGAAAGTGCAACACTTCTCAGAACAGCAGCTACAACATCCAATAGCCCCACAATCCCCATACCTATAAGGGCTTCATTCGATGAGGGTGTAACTGAGGAGGGGATCAGGGCTTGCACACATGATCGCGTGGTGGATGTCCATAGTCTCATTTTAAAGAAGAAGAAAGTGAGGTGTAGAGAAGTTAAATAACCTGCCCAAGGTGAAAATCTTAGTGAAGCCAAGACAAACTCTGACAACTAATGTTAAACTGTTCCTAGCATCTGTTCCTGATATTTTGCGATGAATGAGCATGACAAAGTTCAAGATACTCTTCCCCCCAAAATTGTGTCCTAGCATACTGAGTATTTTAAACTGAAGGAATTTGAGAAGTGGCAGGCATAGGAAGGACATCGCTCTTCTTAAACTCAAAGGAAAGGAAGCATCGTTATCTGTGAGGATGAAGGGAAGACATGGAAGCCCTGAATGAACAGGCTTTGCTAAGTTTCCCCCAGCTGACTACATTTAAACCCTTCATCCTATCACGTTTTCCCATGACTCTACTTTTCACCACACTTAGCATACAAAATGCTCAGACTTAACTGCTTCTTTCTGTCTTCCCTTCCTCAGAAAGGCTCCTGCGTCACATAAATATTATATTAAATAAATGCGTATGCTTTTCTCCTGTTAATCCATCTTTTGTTACAGAAACCCAGCTAAGAACCAAAAAGGGTAGGAGGAAAAAAAGCCACCTTCCTCTCCTGCAAGCATCCTGTTTAAATACGATACTTACACGTTCCAATCCCTGCTTCCTCCTCTTGGTTCCCATCCGTTCCTGCCTTTAGCCCCTGGTCCTGGAACAGAACTGAACTCCTCTCTCTGCAAGCCTTACCTGTTGATGACAGAGTTGGTTCGATGGATAAAATTTTTAACTTTATGCACCTGAAACCTCACTCTGATATCTCCTGTCTTCTGAAGTTCAGTCTTCCTCAGACTACCAACCTCCCCAATCCCAGGCTCTTTCCCAGGCCAGGTCTCTGGGCCTCAGGACTCTGGGCCAATAGTATCTTGCTCAGACACGGGCATCTTTAATTCTTCCTCTTTTCTTTAAGTCATAAAAAAACTGTCACTCCATCTGAACACATCAGCATACTGCAAGTTGAAGGAAGATGGGTTTTCATTAAGGACCTTTTTATTCACTGATCTTAAAATCCTTCCACCCCTGCCCCACAACACATGGTTTTCTCACTGTCTGATATCTGTGATTGAGGGAACATTAAACACACAGTTACACCCCCATCTCCAAGATCCCAGGGGAAAGAGCTCTGGCTGCTGGACCAGAAGACCAAGGGCAGACCCACCTGCCTTCAGTTCCAGTCCCTGTGGCATTGGCATGAGACATCCTCCTGGTACATGAATGTGTTTGTCTATCTGGAAATCCCTTGAACTTTGTACTTTGGGGGTGTTTATGGAGACTTCCTCACATAGCATGATCATTTTTTTTTTTTAAGATTTTATTTATTTATTTGTCAGAGAGAGAGAATACAGGCAGAGAGAGCAGCAGGCAGAGGCAGAGGGAGAAGCAGGCTCCCTGCCAAGCAAGGAACCCGATGTGGGACTCGATCCCAGGATGCTGGAATCATGACCTGAGCCAAAGGCAGCCTCTTAACCAACTGAGCCACCCAGGCGTCCCAACACGATCAATTATTAACTCCATTTTCAACCCCTCTCCCCTTGTCAGAGAATGTGGGCATGGGGCTGAAAATACCAAACTTCTAATTATGGTTTGGTCTTTCTGGTGACCAGACCCATCTAGGGGCCCACCAAGAGCTACTTCTTTACTATGAAAGATGCTCCTATCACCCAGGAAATTTCAAAGACCAAATATTAGAACAAAAGATGCTCATGGAGCTCTTATCACTTGGGAAGTTACAAGGTTGTTAGGAGCTCTGTGCCAGGAACTGGAGTTTCTATGATCTCACAGTCTTATGAGAACGGTGAGCAAACTTTAAAAAAAGTTCTGCCTCTGGGCTTCTTATTATTGGAACTAACACTTTTTAAACACTATTTAAGTTATTGGAATTAGCCACTTTTAAGACTCTTCTTGTAAGAAAGCATCCTCACTGATGAATTATTGTAGCTATTTATGTGAACAAATATGACCATTTCCTACTAGCACAAGAAAAATTGTGTGTATCAGTAATTATAGACTAACTTGTACAATTTTTTTTTAAAGATTTTATTTATTTATTTGACAGAGATCACAAGCAGGCAGAGAGGCAGGCAGAGAGAGAGAGGAGGAAGCAGGCTCGGTTCTGAGCAGAGAGCCCGATGCGGGCCTCGATCCCAGGACCCTGAGATCATGACCTGAGCCGAAGGCAGCGGCTTAACCCACTGAGCCACCCAGGCACCCTGGACTTTTGATTTTGGCTGCCATTATTATCTTGTTGTCCTGCATTCAGTAAGGAGTCTCCTTGAGAGTCTCTCCTTTTCCCTCTTCCTCTCCCGACCCTCTTTCAAGCAAATAAATAAACCAATAAACCAACCAATCAACAAATAAATAAACAAAATCTTAAAAAAAAAAAAAAAAAAGAATGAGCAAGTTCTTAGGATGGTTCTCATTTGCCACTTCTAAAAACCTTCCCCCTGCTCCACATTTTTAGCGCAAGTGAGCAGTCATGAACTTTAGCGGGATTTCCCCTTTTCCACTGAAATTCCCTCACATCCCCGTGGCAGTACTGCTCAAGTCAAGCTGATACGCTGTGCTCACAGAAACAGAAAAAACCGTGGGTCAAAATTCATTTGCGAGGGGCGCTTGGGTGGCTCAGTGGGTTAAAGCCTCTGCCCTTGGCTCAGGTCACGATCCCAGGGTTCTGGGATCGAGCCCCATAACGGGCTCTCTGCGCATCTGGGAGCCTGCCTCCTTCTCTCTCTGCCTGCTTCTCTGCCTACTTGTGATCTCCGTCTGTCAAATAAATAAAATCTTAAAAAAAAAAAATTCATTTGCGAAAGTATCGCTAAGCAAATTACGGCCAGATGTTTGCTGGGAGCAGGGTGTGTGTGCGTGCGTGTGTGTGTGTATGTGTGTGTCTCCACGCGTTTTGTTGTTTTTTGGGTGTCCCCCCCCCCCCGCGCCTTTGGCATGCAGTACCAGGCTGTGTCCACTGGGTGGTGGGAGTCGCCACCGAATGCCAAAGGCCGGCCTGACCCGGCTGGGCTGGGACTGAGTGGAAACAGATTTATAGGAAATGCACAGCTCACAGTGGAGCTGATGTTTCCAAAACGCGCAATTTCCTATAGTCTCGAACGAGCCTAGCTTGGAAGCCTAGCCTTCTGCTTATTAACACAGAAAAGGGACAGGCTGTAAAATGTCCCAAGAAGGAAGGGGGCTGAAGGCAGCCGGGTGAGGTCCCCAGAAAGGGGATAGTGAGGCCGGAAACCAGGGTTCCACTGGTGGCTTGGGCCTCACACCAGTCACCTTATAGCTCTGGGCCTCGTTGTCTTCTCGGATGGAGCAGGGAGAGGGAGCGTAGTATCGATCGGGTTTCAAATTCTCCTCCATCGGAAATCCCCTGATTTATGGCAAGGAGGTTATTTACACAGCCTTAACGTGAGGCCAGGGTCTGAACCAATACCGCAGCGGTAAGGAAAGGAAAAGAAAATAGGTAAAGATTATTGCTTTAGGATACCTGAGGATAAATAAGTGTCACGTTTCTTTATTTTTTTAAAGTCAGATCAAGCCAGACCTCCAGGAGGGGAGGCCCTGGGGAGGGTCAGAGTTAATTTTTCAGCTGTGGTGCGTTGCGCTGCAGGAGGGAGAAGCAATGTGGGTGGAAAAAAAAAAAAAAGAAAGAAAAAAGAAAAAGATAAAAGACTCTCCATGGAGTGTGAGTGGCTGCGTGCGCCGAGCCAGAATGATGGGGAGAACTACATTTTAAAAATATAGAGAAGGAGCTGCATTTGGAGGAAAGTTGGTGCAATTCATTCATTAATTCATTCACTCATTCACTTTTTTTCTAGTTGAATGAGAGCCGAGCCAGGCCCCACAGGTGCCGTGGGAACAGAGCTCCTTGTGGACTGTGCAATCAAGCTCGGAACACGGACCATTCATCGAGCCGTGAACAAGCATGTATGTAAGTGCGCAATTATGCAGCGCGGTTAATGCTCTGTTAATGTTCTAGAAGCTGCGCAGAAAACCATCAGGAAGAGGGGCTCAGGCTAGTCCCCTGCAACAGTGGAACTGAAGTTTCCTGAAGCTTTTCTGCTTCCTCATCCGGGTGGTCTTTGCCTTGCTGTGCTGTAAAATGTGTCGTGTGTGTGTTCAGTAAATAGACCTTAAAAATCTTGTATGTCTCAGTGCTGCTGGGTATCAAGAAGAAGTCTTGAGTTTTAGCTCCTGCTAGCATCGAATTGCAGTCAGTGCTCCAGAGCTCCCTCCTGCACTGCTGCCCACCCCCTGGCTCAGTGATGGCAGGCAAATTAATTTCTTTAGATCTCAGTTTATGGGTCTGTACGATGGCAAAAATAATGTACTCTACCTGTGGATTACTGTAAGAAATGATATACATATTAAATATAACATATGTATAATGATACATTGAAGCATGTATATTTATGTAAATATCACAAATCATATACATATCATTATAAATGTAATAAATACTAAATGCTTGGCACAGTGATCAGTGCCAGAGAGAACACGAAATGATACCCGTTGTTGCTACTGTTCATCTTGTAAGAGCCGGCCATCTATGGGGGAAAGTAAGCTGAGCACTGGGTAGTGGTACCTCTTGCTTAGAATTCAGTTTACAGCCTAAATATTTGCTAGGCACCCCTTCTGAAGAAAAGAAAAAACGAAAAGAGAAGAAAAGAAAGGAGAAGGAAAAAAGAAGGGAGAGGGGAGGGAAGAAAAAAAAAAAAGAAAAAGAGAAAGAAAAAGAAAAAGAAAAGAGAAGAGGAAAAAAGAAACACGGAGCATTCATTCTGCAATGGCAGAACCCGGGTGGCGGTGGGAAGATCATCTGGTCTCATCTGCAGGCACAGGAGTGAGGGTAACTTGGCCCGGGGCATCACACACCACTCTAGGATTTCCATCCAGGGGCCTGCAGAGGTGGGCTGAGCTAGAGGGTGCGGGTCCTGGACACACACTCATGACCCACTCTGGCTCTCAGGAAGATGAGTTTACTTCTGTGTCACTATGAAGTCATACAGCTGGTTTGACTGAATTTTTCACTGGGTTAATGATGTTTGGATATCACAGGGAAACAACCTCAAAGAGATTGATGGGCTGTTTCTCTCCTCTGCGTTATCTTGGGAGCTCCAGGCCACTGTCTCTGCAGGGACTGCTAGGAGGGAAAAGATGGGAGACGTCCTTAGTTGAGCCTGGGAAGGGCCACACCACGTTGATATGTGTAGAGAGAAGCCAGAGGGACTTGTCTAAACTGTAAATAAAGCTGATAGGCTTGAGGATGTCTGGGCCAGAAGAAAACCACAAAATAAGGCAATCTGCTTTCAGTGTCTCTTTGGAAAAATTTATTTCCCTTTTGCATGGAATGACTGCCACCGTATCATCAGCATCATGGGGCAGCACGAGGAGGTATCTTTATAAGTTGCTTTTCCTTCGAAATGTCTGCAAAATGAGTCAGTGGTATTGGAACACCTGCCTGGGCAGCAGCTGCCCTCACTGGACTCAGGCAGATACTTTTTGTCCCACAACTGCCCATGATGTTTGGGGTATGTTCAACCCTTGCTCCCCTCCCCTTTAAATTCCCTGGCAGATACCATTAATAGATGAGACCAAAGGCGTGGTTGAACTTCTCTAGTCAAACCACAGAAGGTGGTTTCTGAGAATGAACACAAGTCCGTGTCCTCGTTAATGTCCCGCTCCGCACGCAAGTATTTGTAAGTATCCCGGATGTTGGTGGGCTTTGGTTCATACTCTCAAGGGATCAGCATCTGTAACAAATCATTAATTAATTTCTTTCTAATTGTGAACATGTTACAGGCCAAGGGTGGGAAGAGTAGGGTAATGCAGGAAAGCTCAGAGGGGAAAATAAATATCACCGGTCATTCTGTCATTCAGCAAGAACTTCTGTTAACCTTTTGTTATACTTTCCGGCTCATTTCGATGATGTGTTTACAGCTACGTGGGAGTACTCCTTACAAATGCTTTCTCAGACTCAGTTTTCATTTAATTTGCCATTACGTTTCATCTTGTCTAGGCATTCTTCAACACAGTTTGTATAATCAAGTATCATTCTATCCGATTATAAAAATAATCTACGATATTCCTTTAAAATGTTTGGACAAGACTGGGGCACAAGGTCTGGTAGCCCCTTTAGAAAACAGTTCCTAGACCCAGTAAGCACTTACAAGCCTAGAAAAGAATGGGAAACTTCCCATTTCATTCTATGAAGTTAGCAGGGCTTAGCTAAGAGAGCTGGACAAATGCAGCGTATGAGAACAGAAAGCTACACAGAAATGTCATTCATATGTAAATATGAAAGCAAAATCCCAAGAAAAATATTAGCAATAGAGTCTGTATGATAAAAGAATACTACACCTTCAAGAGGTAGGATTTATTTCCCCCCAGAAACCCAAGGATGGTTCAGTCTTAGAAATAGATTAATAGGGCACCTGAGTAGTACAAAGGGTTAAGCATCCAACTCTTGCTTTCTGCTCAGGCTGTGATCTCAGGTTGAGGGATCCAGCCCCATGTTGGGCTCCAGGTTCAGTGTAAAGACTGCGTGAGACTCTTTCTCCTCTGTATGCACCCCCCATGCTCACACTCTTTTTCTCTAAAATCAATCAATTTTTTTTTTAAAGAAATAGATCAATAGTAATGACCGTATTAGTAGTTTGGAGGAAAAGGCCACAAGAAAATCTTTACATTTGCTAAAATATTATTGAAGATTCCTAACAAGGATAACAAAATAATCTTGGTAAATGGGCAACCACAAGATATTTCCCAACCAAGACAAAGAGCATATTGTTTTTATTTTTTATTTTTTATTTTATTTTTTATAAACATATAATGTATTTTTATCCCCAGGAGTACAGGTCTGTGAATCGCCAGGTTTACACACTTCACAGCACTCACCATAGCACATACCCTCCCCAGTGTCCATAACCCTACCCAGCTCTCCCAACCCTCCTCCCCCCAGCAACCCTCAGTTTGTTTTGTGAGATTAAGAGTCACTTATGGTTTGTCTCCCTCCCAATCCCATCTTGTTTCATTTATTCTTCTTCTACCCACTTAACCCTCCATGTTGCATCTCCACTTCCTTATATCAGGGAGATCATATGATAGTTGTCTTTCTCCGATTGACTTATTTCGCTAAGCATGATACGCTCTAGTTCCATTCACGCAAAGAGCATGTTTAAAAAAAAAAAAAAGATTTTATTTATGTATTTGACAGACAGAGATCACAAATATGCAGAGAGGCAGACGGGGTGGGGGAGTAGGTAGGCTCCCCGCTGAGCAGAGAGCCCGAAGTGGGGCTCGATCCCAGGACCCTGGGATCATGACCTGAGCCGAAGGCAGAGGTTTTAACCTGCTGAGCCACCCAGGCGCCCCGAGAGCATATTTTTTAAATAAACCACAAACACCATTCTTCAGGGCAAGACACCAAAGGCATCGCACCAGTTTGTTTTCAAAATGATCTAACTTATTTATCTGTCAAAGAGAAAGAGAGCACAAGCAGGGAGAACTGGAGGCAGAGGGAGAGGGAGGCTCCCCACTGAACAAGGAGCCCGATGGGGGACTTGATCCCAGAACACTGGGATCATGACCCGCATAGAAGGGAGATGCTTAACTAACTGACTGAACCACCCAGGCATCCCTGCACCAATGCTAATCACAAAACTGGGATGTTACCTTTCTTCCCAACAGCTAGCCCACAGAAATGTATTGAATTCAATCTCCTTACTGTATGCCAACAACAGTTAGTTGGAAGTTAAGATGGAAAAAAGATCCAATTAACAGTATCTACAAAAGCCAGGAAACATCTATGAGGACATGAAGGAGATCCTAAAATATCCTAAGCAGATTACATGGAGTTAATTCTCACCTGTCATCTTACACAGAAAGATTTAATATTGTTAAGACGTCAATGACCCCCCTCGATTGATCTATAAATTCCCATAGATTTTTGGGGGTGGGGTGGGGCACAAAAGTAGCTTTTTTTTTATTATTATAAGAAACATGTTTATTGTTCAGAGTTTCAAACAGTATGGAAGACTATGGAGAAGAATAAAATCTTAAGAAGCTAGAGATTACTTCTGAAAATATTTGTTGAAACAGTTTTTGAAGTTTATGCATACATAATTTAGCGTGATAGGCAAGATGATTTGCATTTCATTTTTTGGTCCAGGGCCATTACCTTCCTTGAGGGACTGGAAGGTCTTTTGAAGCCTTAAGTAACCCCCAGGTGCCCAAGGGTTCTTCCAGCCTTTTGTTTTCCAAAGGCAGCACTCCGGGAGCCCAGCCTGAGCAGTAGGGGAGCCCTGCAGGGCAGAGGGAGCCTCCCACTCTGGGAGGGAGACAGAGGTGCATGCTGACCTCCCTTAAGGAGTAGCCCATCTCTATAGAATTTACGGAAGGGTGTTCTCTCTCATTTTTTGGAATGTTCAAATACTCATAGGTATGATCTGTCCCTTAAGGTTATGTTGAACTGAGCTGGGAAATCATCTGAGACTAGGGGGCACTTGGGTGGCTCAGTGGGTTAAGCCTCTGCCTTCGGCTCAGGTCAAGATCTCAGGGTCCTGGGATCGATCCCTGCATTGGGCTCTCTGCTCGGCGGGGAGCCTGCTTCCCCCTCTTTCTCTCTGCCTGCCTCTCTGCCTACTTGTGATCTCTCTCTCTCTGTGTCAAATAAATAAATAAAATATTAAAAACAAAAACAAAACAAAACAAAAATCATCTGAGACTGGATGTTTTATTCTCCCCCATAGTAGGTCTGTGATAACCCCTCCAGTTTCTTGTCCTGAACCTGCTCTATCCTAGTTTTCTCAGTCCTTTGGGTTCATTCTATAAATCTGTATTTTAATAGGAAAGTTATTTTTCTTTATTTTTTCCTTCATTTTTCTTTAGTTTTTAACTGTTGTTACAGGTTGTACACCCTTATCTGTTTCTTAGTAAATCTGTCAAAGTAGAATTCCTGTGTCAGTTTTTAAGCCAGGAAATGTGGGGTCTGGGACACAGTGGAAAGGTTTTGCCCATTTTTAATTCCATCAACAGAGAGAACGTCCCTTTGACCACCGTATGTATATCCTCCCTGATCTGATAGGCAAAGAACCTGTAATTCCTTCTCTGTCTTTGCATTTCTTTGATTACCAACAAATTCAGTTTGAGGTCCAGGCTGAACAGTACCTTTTTCCAAACAGCCAAAGTTTAAGCAACATCTCTGAAAAATTTAGTCTTTCTATTCTGAACCAAAAATGTACAAGGGTCACTTAATTTGTTTACCTTGTGTGTTCTGGATTTTCAGTTCTCCTTACTTATTGGCCTGTCTATTCATAGTAATATCAAATTGGTTGTAATTATTTTATTTTATTTTGCTTTATTTAATTTATTTTTTAAGATTTTACTTATTTGAGAGAGAGAGATAGTGAGGAGAGCATGAGTGGGGAAGCGAGAGAGAAGCCTGTCCCCACCCCTCTGCCTCCCCGAGCAAGAAGCCTGATGTGGGGCTCGATTCCAAAACCTTGGGATCATGACCTGAGCCAAGGGCAGACACTTAACAGACTGAACCAACTGGGGGCCCTAGTTATAATCATTTTAAGTGCAGTTTGCTTTCTGGTGAAATAAGTCACCTTCACTATTATTCACTTAAAAATGTTTTCTTTCAGGGGCACCTGGGTGGCTCAGTCGGTTGGGTGTTAGATACTGGGTTTCAGCTCGTTTCATGGTCTTGGGGTTGTGGGATCAAGCCCCGTGTGGGACTCTGAGCTGAGCCCAGAGCCTGCTTGGGATTCTCTCTACCCCTTTGCTCAAGTGCCCTCTCTCTCTCTCTCAAAAAAAAAAAAAAGGATTTTTTAATATATTTTTCCTACATGTTTATTCTTCTGATGAGCTTCAGAATTTTGGTAAAGATTCCTGTCTTTTCCTCTCTTCCCCATAAACTACAACAGAAAACAAACAAACGACAACCTCTTGGGTTTTAACAGGTAGTGTGTTAACATTATGAAGTTATTTAAGATTTGCAGTACGCATAGAATTACCTTCATGTGCAGTGTTACGGTGTGTTTATGCATATTTTGAATTTAGATTTCTTAACCCAAATTTGGTAGCTATAAGGCTTTTATAATTTTGCCTTACTGGTATCTAGGCAGAGCATGTAGTTTTTACATCTTGTGCTTTTTGCAAGATTTTTGTATCAGAGTCACGCTAGCTTCCCCAAATGGGATTTCTTTCCTCTGCTCCGCATTAATGTACATAGCAACTTACAGAGCTGTTTTTCAAGATTTATTAAATTTATTCCACTATTCCATCTGATTCAGTGGAATTTGAGGGTCATATTGGATAACTTTTTAAAAGATACTCACAAGTATATTTCTCTCTTCAGGTTTTCCGCCATGGAAAAGACTGAATCTGTGTAATTTATACTTCTGTAAAAATTAGCTTTTCAAAGGGTGTATATGTGTATATACTGTTCTATATGTGTATACACAGAAATTCTCATAATTTAATCTCACAGATTTATTCTTCTTCCTACATATTGTTCTATCTCCTTTCTTCTTGACGTCATATATTTCTTTTCCCTTTCTCTTTTGTGTTCGATTTCGTAGTTTCTTTTCTTTTTAATTAATATTCTTAGAGAATTATTTCTGGGGAACTGCATGGGCCAGTAGATACGAAACTGGCTCCCTCTTTCTAAAGCTCACGTACTATTCTCCAATACAACCGAATCATGCTTGATTTAAGTGTTCCCCGAATTCCTGATACTCAGGCTATTCCCAGAACATTCGTAGAAGATGCTGCTGATATCAGTGACATTGTGCCTCTCGTCCCACAGGTGCTCTTGCTTTTATAGATTACATTCCCCAAGGAGGTATTAGTGGGGTTGTGGGGACAAACGTCTATGTATTCTAACTTTCAATGGGTATTGCCAGAATATTTTGCAAAGATATCACAGAAAATTTACACCGCGGTGTTGACAATGTATGAGAGTATCATTTGTTCCGCGTTTCTCTAGCACGGGATACTACGGCGTATTCAATTTTTGCCGACTTTGAGGTATTGGTGTTTTATTTGTATTTCCTTGACTGTGAGTGAGGTTGAGAATCTTTTTTTTTGTTTGTTTTGTTTTTTCTTTAAAGATTTTATTTTACTTATTTGACAGAGAGAGAGAGAGAGAGAGAGAGAGCGAGATCACAAGCAGGCAGAGAGGGGGGGGGGAAGCAGGCTCCCTGCTGAGCAGAGAGCCCAACGCGGGGCTTAGATCCCAGGACCCTGAGATCATGACCTGAGCCGAAGGCAGAGGCTTTAACCCACTGAGCCACCCAGGTGCCCCTCCTTCCTTTTTTCTTTTTTTTTTTTTTAAGATTTTGTTTTCTCCTTTTTGATTTTAGGTGCTTTTCTGATCTTGGGGACATTAACCATTTGTGTGTCATTTGAGTTGTACACATGTTTTACTGGTTTTGTTAGTCTGATTAGAGATGCATAGTCTAGTTGTAATGCCCACGACCGGATCTCATTTTTCCTGTGAGTGACTCTCACACAGAGAAACTAGACTCCCAAGTATGAATGCAAGAACAGTAGGCTTCCGGGGCACCTGGGTGGCTCAGTGGGTTAAGGCCTCTGCCTTTGGCTCAGGTCATGATCTCAGAGTCCTGGGATCTAAGCCTCGTGTCGTCGGGCTCTCTGCTCAGGGGGAGCCTGCTTCCTCCTCTCTCTCTGCCTGCCTTTCTGCCTCCTTGTGATCTCTGTCTGTCAAATAAATAAATAAATATTAAAAAAAAAAAAAAAAAAAGAACAGTAGGCTTCCATGCCTTATTTTTTCTTTCCGGTCTCAGTGGGGCAGGAGGGGGAAGATCCCTAACTCAATAGACTTAAAGGGCTTCAACTTCTCACCATGCTGACTACAGAGGAGAGGAGCTCAGACGTGGTTTTGAGTCTGCGCTATTCCAAGCAACGGATTTTTTTCCCCCTCATTTCTTTGGCGGGCAATTCTCAGCTGGTACAAAGGTTATCAAGCAGAAACTTGGTGTGTAGGAGACGGTCTGTTTCTGAGGGTGGGTCCCCGGACCCTGACCTTTGTGGGGTTTCCTAACTGCAAGTGGTATGTGTTGCTTGATACAAATAGGCCTTCAGAGGCTGGAACTACTGATTCCTTGAAAGGATTCTGGTAAAGGCCAAGCTCTGTTATAAATTTTAAACATGGCACGGATATGTAATTTCAACTTAATCTTGCTAATCAAGATGTACTGTGTCATTCTGTATTTAAGACCTATAGGCTTCAATTCATGTAAACAAATCAGTGACTAAAGAGAGAAGGACATGCTGCAAGATAGCCTATACAGGACAGACCCAATTTCCCGAAGGGATTTTTCCAGGAACTTCTGCCTTTATACCTGTTTTCATTGGCCTGTGACCTTCATTTTGGGAGTTATTTTGTTTTTGTTTTTGGTCCTACAGGACATTAAAAATGTTATGTCATCAAAATGTCTTTACAGAGTCTGAGTTTCTGTAACAGTCCTTGGAAAGATTTCTAGAGGTATATTCTCCTGACTTTTCTTTTCTCCTGTTTTTTATTTTTACACTTAAATATTTAATTTGTGTGCAATAAGTTACTGTGTATGGAATGAGTTTGGCTTTATTTTTGCCTAGATGGAGAACAAATCATGTCAGCACCATTTATTAAATATTGCAACGTCTGTGGGCACCTGGGTGGCTCTGTCGGTTAAGTGTCTGCCTTTGGCTCAGGTCATGATCCTAGGGTCCTGGGATCAAGCCCCATGTCTGGCTCTCCACTCAGGAGGGAGTCTGCATTTCCCTCTCCATCTGCCCCTTCCCCTGCTCATATACGCTCTCTCTCGCTCAAATAAATAATTAAAATCTTTAAAATAAACAAGTAAGGGGCGCCTGGGTGGCTCAGTGGGTCAAGCCACTGCTTTCGGCTCAGGTCATGATCTCAGGGTCCTGGGATCGAGCCCTACATCGGGCTCTCTGCTCAGCGGGGATCCTGTTCCCCCGTCTCTCTCTGCCTGACTCTGCCTACTTGTGATCTCTCTGTCAAATAAATAAATAAAATCTTTTAAAAAATAAATAAAATAAACAAGTAAATATTATAATGTCTAAGGAACCAAAAATACAAAAAGAGATTTATAAAAAATGCAATTATATTGGGAAATTTAAAAATTTGGACAAATGGCAAAATGTAAGCAGCTCTACATTATATCTGAACAACACAATTCCAACAATTTTCAAGTGTAATAACAGAGAAAACGTTTCACTACAAAAACCAGACTAAAGTTTATAGAAAATTTTATACTTATATATGATATGATTTTTAATTTTGAAAAATAAAAAAGGCTGAAATGAACAAAGGATATAATTTCAGAAGTTAGGAAAAGAAAAACCAGAAACCAAATGAAAGCAGGAGGTGGGTATTAATGAAGATAGAAGCTTGTACTGATTCACTAGAAGACAAAGGGAGAGTAGGAATGAAACCAGAAGTTCGTATCTGAAAAGATTAGTGGACTAGAGATTTCCCTGCTGATTCTGATTAAATAAAAAGCAAGAAAGCAACATTAGACTGTGATAGTAACAAGAATGGAGATACAAATATGGAAGAGATTAAAAGAAATACTAAAGATTATTATGTACAACAATGTGGCAATATACTTTAAAATCTAGAGAACACAGAAAATCTCTTATTGAAATATACACTTCTGAAATGGACCCAAGAAGAGTTCTAAAACTAGCACAAATACAGAATAGACAGGAAAGGTAATTACAGTGCCACTATTGGAGACAAGGAACTAGGCTCAAATGATCTTACAGCTGAAATCCATATAGCAGAACAGACAATGCCTGTATTTATTGGAATGCTTCCAGACTGTAGAAAAGATAGAAAACTCCTCATTTATGTGTGTGTGAAATGTTTAATGTTCGTGTGCATATTTAATATTTTAAGTGATAAAAAGCAAGAATGGTTGCTTCTTCTCTTTCACAATTGCCTGTTCTTTTCTTTCCTTTTTTTTTTTTTTTTTGCAATATTGTAAGTGTCTCGAGACCTGTTCTTTTCTTTCTTTCTTTCCTTTTTTTTTTTTTTGAATATTGTAAATGTCTTGAGAATATAAAGTTCTTCAAAAGTTTCCCTCTGCCGATTGCATGAGTCTGTTTGGAATGAAATAAGTTGCTTTGATTCTATACCTTGCACCACTCTCTCCCTTGCTGGCTTCTTTCCATTCTTAGAATACACATTTTATCCTGTCTCAGGGCCTTTCTGAAAACTACCTTGGGTCTAGAACATTCTTTCTTCCGTTTGCTTCGTGACTACTTGTCCTCATTATTCAGGGCTCCCTATTGTATTTAACTCTGTTTATTTCCTTCCTTAGACTCCATAACCAAGAATTCTCCTGTCTTCCTTGCTCTCTTACCCACTGTGGGAGGCATATTTCTAAGAACCACTCCCAACAGTCTTCACTTTTGTTTGATTCTTTTGACTGGGGGCAAGGCTGGGAATACGAGGAGATGTCATTTCTGTGATTGTCTTGTGTCATTCAGCAAAAGGGAGATTATCCCAGCCGGCCTACTCTAATCCCATGTACCTTTTAAAAGCAGAGAATGTTCTCTGGCTGGTGGCAGGAGGGGAACCAGAGCAAGCCAAAGCATGAGAAGGGCTTGCTGGGTTAGGGATAGAGGCGTCCTTTGGGGAAAAAAAAATGTGAGAACCCTTTAGGAACTGGCAGAGGTCAGACAACCAGCAGGAAACTGAGGACTTGAGTTCTACGAGCTTATGGGGCTGAATTCTATCAGTGGCCTGAAGGAACTTGGAAGTAGATTCTCCTCCAGATAAAAGCACAGATAACTGACATCTTGATTTTTGTCCTTGGTCAGGGACTCTGGCTGATTCTATCCAGACCTTGGATCTGAAGATGTGTTCTCCCAGAATAAATGGGTTTAAACCTCTAAGTTAGTGGTAATTTATTGCACAGTGACAGAAAACTCACACTCCATGTGGAGTCATGGCTGTCTCAGTCATCACTCTATCACTAGCTCTGAGGACCGCCAGCAGATATCAAGCACTCAGAACATGTATATAGATGGGCTCCATAAATGCTTGACAGATGGGCAGCAAATATTAGCTGGAAAGCCAAATAATGAAAAAGAGGTCCTGACCGATTCGGTCACTGACCGATTCCTGGGTTATGACAGTTCATTCTTTACATGACTGTATTAACCTTTTAGCAATGTCACCTGGTCTCCAACCTTAACAGTCATAATTATTTTTTAAAAGATTTTATTTATTTACTTGAAAGAGAGAGAGCTATGGGAGAAGAGCAGAAGCAGAGGGACAACCAGACTCCGCACTAAACATGGAGCCTGACGTGGGGTTCAGTCTCATGACCCTGAGGTGATGACCTGAGCCGAATCAAGAGTCAGATGCTTAACTGACTGAGCCACCCAAGTGCCCCTTAATGGTCATAATTATTAAGGATCATTTTTCCTAGGGATGTATCTGTTGTAAGAGAGAAGCAGGACATTCAAAGTCCTTGCTTTTTTATTCCTTAGTTGGATAACATTGGGCCAAACTAAGACTTCTGAGTCTTAGTTTTTCATCTGAAAATTAAAGATTAGGGGTACTGTAAGAGGAGTATCACTGATATTTTTTAAAATGCACTATAGCTTTGTTTCTTCTCAAATACTCATTATTCTTCAAACTATTATCTCAGGAACTCCATATAGAAATCATGTGCAAATAAAATATGCCGTTTTACCACAAGAGGGTGTATTTGACCTTTATAGGCAACGGAGCCCAATTATTTAAAGCCTCTCTTCATAGACATGGACTTTTCAGAGGGTTTAATATGTATGAGATCAATTCCAAATGTCATCATCAAATTATTTAGGAAAGTTATTCGTGTGTGTGTGTGTGTGTGTGTGTGTGTGTGTGTGTGTGTTCAGGAAGTCTATATATCTCTCCCATGTGTTTTCTGATGACTATGGAATGGGAACCATATTTTGACAACATTTCCTCCTTCAAACAGTAAAGCTTGGCATTAAAACAAGAGATTGCCCCACGAAGAAGACAGGATTCTCATTTGGAATCCATTAAAAAAGAAATCCCAGCCCAAAAGTACTGCTGTGAAATATGTCTTGCCTTTTGCAGCAAGTTGAATGGCTCATGATGGAGAGTCCAAGACTCAGAGCATGAAGTCCAAGGGCTCCTTCTTTCTTAAACTTCCCCATTTGATAATTCAGGTTTTTTTTGGTTTCTGTTCCTGAAATAAGCTACCTTCTACAGCCCTCTTCTCGACACCAGGGAAATTCTAGTTTAAATTCTCCATCCTAGTATCATGCTACCATGTTGCAATAATATTGTGCTCTATCCTAGCATTCTCTTTCTCTGCATTTCCCCAAAGCTACTAGTCCAAAATACAGAGCACAGGCTTGAGGTGGGTCAGATTTTGAAGTTTAAATCCTTCCTTGGCCACCTACCAGTTGGGTTGCAATGAGTTATTGAAGGCTTCCTCGTTTCTGATTTTTCTTCTGAAAATTAGAGACTACAGTCATTAAGCTATAAGTTTGTCATGAGGTTTCATGAGGTAATATTAGTGTGACAGTATGCTTTTTAAGGAATATGGAGTTTTTTGTTTTGCTCCCGTTTTTCCCTCCCACACACCCAACTCTGCCAAAGGAGACAGCTCTATTGTGCTTCCTTGCTTTGGAGAAAGAGAAGATAGCTGGAGGTGCCTCTAAGCCCCTTTTCTTTCCAGCTACTCTTTTGCTAAATCCTGACCTCATTGATGAAATTCCACTTATGGAATCCTCTTTGAGGAACACCAGAAGAAAAGGAAAGTGGGAGCAAGTGAGATTATTAGTTTGCTCCTACAATAAAATGAGAGGACAAAAGCCAGGGTGGGGGTAAGAGCGCAAAGTCACAGACCTCTTCAGGTATCAAGACATAATAGGGAATAAGGAGAGCTCTTTTTAGGACACTTAGGGAGGCTGGACCCTAGGTTCTGAGGCTTTCAGTCCAGTCACTGATTCCTAAATTTCATCTAGGGGTGGCATGGAAGCAGAGAGCTTCCAAATTTCAACAAATCAGTGTAGACTCAGACAGTGAGGCTTTCAGCAGGGTTATGATGAACTAGAGACTAGAAGCCCTTCCTATCATTACAATATTGCACAAATCTTCCCTATTCTATTGCAATTCTTGGAAGGAGAATACAGAAATGAGTGAATTTTCTACCAGTCTAGTGGTAGAGGGTCTTGAACTTAGATTTCATTGAACTGAAGGAAAATAGAGAAAGAGTTGGAGTTTTCATGTTGGATTTGAACACGGAGAGTCCACTCCTGCTACATTTATAAAATCCTTAGGCAGGACCTAACACTTAGAATGTTATTATGGTAAGACAATTAAAAAAATCTGCCTTATAATTATTGGATGAGTTCTTAATACCACTGGGCCCCAGCCTTCTCCCTTGATGATAGAACATGACTATGTGATCCATATATCCCTGCAAATTCTAATGTGTTTTCATTCAGCAAATATTATTCAGTACCCGGTCAATGCCAGGGCCTGTGGTAAGAGACTGCAGCGAAAATAATCATAGTCTCTGTCAACATGGGTTTATCGATTACAGGGAAAGAAAGTACCAGTAAAACAATCCCACAAAGAATGTAATATTATATCTGCAATGAGTGTTATAAAAGAGACACACATGTAAATTTGAATTAGCGTGTTTTGAAATAGTTGAGGCCACCTATTGTTCTTAGAAGTCTTACTAAGATATATGATGGCTTCAATATGGGGGAAAGGGAGAGGGAGTGTCAAGAAAATATTAGGTTTCTGGTTTGATTGACTGAATGGATGAGGGTACAGTCCCCAAGGAGGGAATTCTGGAAGGGAACATGTTTTGGTGGGAAGATCATTATGCTATTCTTCATGTGTCCCTCCAGTTCTACTCCCCTTTCACCTGGATTTGAGCCCCGGGAGGCTGACTTAAACTGCCTCAACAGGCTCCCATGTTTTTCTGTTTCTGGTTGAGTTTTGCCAGTGGTCAAGAGGTCACAGGGCAGAGGAGAGTGGATGTCAAGGTATTTATTCCCCTAGCTCACTGTCTCTTGTCTGTTTCCTTTTACTTTTTGGGTCATTTCACACAATGGAAAGTAATCTTTTTATGATTTTTTTTGGGGGGGGTTGTTAAATTCTTCTTAATTTATTCCCATTGAAAGGTGCCATTGCTTTCTGGCCAAGAAGCTGACTGAAATGCAATGAATTTACTTTTGCTTGTGTTAGGTGTGAGGAACTTTAGAGGCTTCTGTGAGGCTAGGTCAAGCAGGTAGATGGACATAAGGGACTGGAGCTCAGAGGAGAGGACCAAAGGTGTTAGTCTTAGTCACCAATGAACACTCTACATTAGATGTATTAGTCGTCTACTTGTAGGTGGTAGTTGAAGACACAGGCATCGCTTTAACTGATCAGAGAGAGGAGCACGATCCTACCAAGCAGATGGAGGAGAGCCAGGAGAATGTCCAGGAAGCCTACAGAGTGTTTCAAGGAGAAGGGAGTGATTAACACTATCAAACACTGCTGGGAAATTAAGTAAAATTAAGGACTGAAAAAAGGTTTATTGCTTCTAGTGACAAAGAGGTCCTCAAGGGCCTTAAGAGGAGCTTTTGAATGGCGGGGCGGGGAGGGTGGGGATAAGGAAGATGCAAGTCACTAGGATGTGTTGAGAAGGGCTTGAGAGGTGAGGAATTGGGGATTGTGAATTTAGGCAGTACTTTGGGAAGCTGGAATGAGAAGAGGAGAGAGGAAGGAAGACAGCTGGAGAGGAGGTAAGGTGAATGGATGATTTTTTTTTAATGGGGGAGTTGAGTTCATAAATCATAGACTTAGCCAATTTGAGAGATAATTTGAATCCAAGTCAAATATAATAATTTCCCAAATATCCATGGTGATATGTGACGGCAACATAGTAGAAATCAGAATGTTATCTCTCTGAAGGGCGATCTGTATTTGGAGGCATTGGACCAGAGGATGAACATATCTAGAAGGAAGAAGGAGTGAGGTGAAGGGTGGGGGGGGCGGCGGGGGGCGCTGAGGTCTCTTTCAGAGAGAATGAATTCTGTAACAGGGATATGAGAGGAAAAGCTTGTTATTCCTGGGGAGTCGCCTGATGTGATGTCAAAAGTATCAGCTACTTCTTAGTGCTCTATGACATTGGGGTTAATCAGAAATGATTAGAAACAGAGAGATCAAAAGTGAGGGTAGAACAGTTAGAAATTGAAGTCAAGCTCTCAAGTGAGTAGGGTGAATTCCCAAATCAGAGTCAGGAACACAGGAAAGGATACAGGCTTCTAGGCTGAGATCAAGTCCTGACAGGGTGAGGAAGGTTTTTGCTATAACTTTGCAAATTTTGCTACAAATTTGCAAAGCTATGAGGCTTTGCAGCAGGAACACCTGGAACAGGGAGGCCTTCTGAGCTGTTTTAACCCTCAACACCTCTGACACCAACTGTGTGTGGCATTTTTCCACATCGACAATCCATTCCTCATCTCTCTGGACACCAGCTAGGTGCCCTACAACCCAGTTCCATTTGAACACCCGGCTACCTACTTAGTGCCAAACTCCACAGGAGTAAAGTTTCAGTCCCACAAGGCTGCCCTCACCTCGCAGGCCAGCTGCAAGTCCCAGACTGTCACCTGTAGTTCTGGCTAATTGGCTATAAATCCAGGATTCTTACATCACCTTCCTTCCTTAGGTTTCTCATTTGCTTGATTGGCTCACAGAACTCAGGAAAATGCTTTACTTACTATTACTGGTTGATATGAAAAGTTGTAGCTCAAGAACAGCCAGATGGGAGAGATGCATATGATCAGCCTTGCAGAGCTCCCGTGGCCACTCCAAGTGCATCACTCTCCTGGCACCCGGAATGTGTTCACTGACTTGGAATCGCTCTGAATCACATTGCTTAGGGTTTTTTTTTTTTTTTTTTTTTTTAATTTTTTATTTTTGATAAACATATATTTTTATCCCCAGGGGTACAGGTCTGTGAATCAACAGGTTTACACACTTCACAGCACTCACCAAATCACATACCCTCCCCAATGTCTATAATCCCACCCCCTTCTCCCAAACCCCCTCCCCCCGGCAACCCTCAGTTTGTTTTGTGAGATTAAGAGTCACTTATGGTTTGTCTCCCTCCCAATCCCATCTTGTTTCATTTATTCTTCTTCTACACACTTAAGCCTCCATGTTGTATCACCACTTCCTCATATCAGGGAGATCATATGATAGTTGTCTTTCTCCGCTTGACTTATTTCGCTAAGCATGATACGCTCTAGTTCCATCCACGTTGTTGCAAATGGCAAGATTTCATTTCTTTTGATGGCTGCATAGTATTCCATTGTGTATATATACCACATCTTCTTGATCCATTCATCTGTTGATGGACATCTAGGTTCTTTCCATAGTTTGGCTATTGTGGACATTGCTGCTATAAACATTCGGGTGCATGTGCCCCTTTGGATCACTACATTTGTATCTTTAGGGTAAATACCCAATAGTGCAATTGCTGGGTCATAGGGCAGTTCTATTTTCAACATTTTGAGGAACCTCCATGCTGTTTTCCAGAGTGGCTGCACCAGCTTGCATTCCCACCAACAGTGTAGGAGGGTTCCCCTTTCTCCGCATCCTCGCCAGCATCTGTCATTTCCTGACTTGTTGATTTTAGCCATTCTGACTGGTGTGAGGTGATATCGCATTGTGGTTTTGATTTGTATTTCCCTGATGCCGAGTGATATGGAGCACTTTTTCATGTGTCTGTTCACCATCTGGATGTCTTCTTTGCAGAAATGTCTGTTCATGTCCTCTGCCCATTTCTTGATTGGATTATTTGTTCTTTGGGTGTTGAGTTTGCTAAGTTCTTTATAGATTCTGGACACTAGTCCTTTATCTGATATGTCGTTTGCAAATATCTTCTCCCATTCTGTCAGTTGTCTTTTGATTTTGTTAACTGTTTCCTTTGCTGTGCAAAAGCTTTTGATCTTGATGAAATCCCAGTAGTTCATTTTTTCCCTTGCTTCCCTTGCCTTTGGCGTTGTTCCTAGGAAGATGTTGCTGCGGCAGAGGTCGAAGAGGTTGCTGCCCGTGTTCTCCTCAAGGATTTTGATGGATTCCTTTCGTACATTGAGATCCTTCATCCATTTTGAGTCTATTTTTGTGTGTGGTGTAAGGGAATGGTCCAATTTCATTTTTCTGCATGTGGCTGTCCAATTTTCCCAGCACCATTTATTGAAAAGGCTGTCTTTTTTCCATTGGACATTCTTTCCTGCTTTGTCGAAGATTAGTTGACCATAGATTTGAGGGTCTATTTCTGGGCTCTCTATTCTGTTCCATTGATCTATGTGTCTGTTTTTGTGCCAGTACCATGCTGTCTTGATGATGACAGCTTTGTAATAGAGCCTGAAGTCCGGAATTGTGATGCCACCAACGTTGGCTTTCTTTTTCAATATCCCTTTGGCTATTCGAGGTCTTTTCTGGTTCCATATAAATTTTAGCATTATTTGTTCCATTTCTTTGAAAAAGATGGATGGTACTTTGATAGGAATTGCATTAAATGTGTAGATTGCTTTAGGTAGCATAGACATTTTCACAATATTTATTCTTCCAATCCAGGAGCATGGAACATTTTTCCATTTCTTTGTGTCTTCCTCAATTTCTTTCATGAGTACTTTATAGTTTTCTGAGTATAGATTCTGTGTCTCTTTGGTTAGGTTTATTCCTAGGTATCTTATGGTTTTGGATGCAATTGTAAATGGGATTGACTCCTTAATATCTCTTTCTTCTGTCTTGCTGTTGGTGTAGAGAAATGCAACTGATTTCTGTGCATTGATTTTATATCCTGACACTTTACTAAATTCCTGTATAAGTTCTAGCAGTTTTGGAGTGGAGTCTTTTGGGTTTTCCACATATAGTATCATATCATCTGCGAAGAGTGATAATTTGACTTCTTCTTTGCCGATTTGGATGCCTTTAATTTCCTTTTGTTGTCTGATTGCTGAGGCTAGGACCTCTAGTACGATGTTGAATAGCAGTGGTGATAATGGACATCCCTGCCGTGTTCCTGACCTTAGCGGAAAAGCTTTCAGTTTTTCTCCATTGAGAATGATATTTGCGGTGGGTTTTTCATAGATGGCTTTGATGATATTGAGGTATGTGCCCTCTATCCCTACACTTTGAAGAGTTTTGATCAGGAAGGGATGTTGTACTTTGTCAAATGCTTTTTCAGCATCTATTGAGAGTATCATATGGTTCTTGTTCTTTCTTTTATTGATGTGTTGTATCACATTGACTGATTTGCGGATGTTGAACCAACCTTGCAGCCCTGGAATAAATCCCACTTGGTCGTGGTGAATAATCCTTTTAATGTACTGTTGAATCCTGCTTAGGGGTTTTTATGGAGGTTTAGTTATAGGCATGGTTGCTTAAATCGCTGGCCACTGGTGATGACCTCAATCCCCAGACCTACTCCCCTCCCCAGAGGTCAAAATTTGGGGTTAAAATGTCCAAATCTCAAATCATGGCTTAATTGTTCTGGTGGTCAGCCCCCAATCCTAAAGCTGTTTTGGGGGACCTCAGCCTCCAGTGTATCACTAGCATACCAAGACACTCTTATAACTCCAGAGAGTCCAAGATTTTTAGGACATGTGTGCCAGAAACCAGAGCTGGGGACAAACCCCAAATATTTATCTTTTATTATCCCAGGTAGTCATTCACATATGAGCCTGAGAAGGGAAGGGGACTCTGATTGTACAGGCTAGCAGCCCTGATGGTAGGCTTACACTTTTCTTAAGAGATAAAAGTCCTGGACATACTCGGAGAAGAGAAGAGAGATGAGCGTGCTGCTGTGAGGAAACGGTTTTAAGAGTGTTGGCCAATAGGTAGGCATCTGTTTCCTGGGAACTAGAGGGATCAGGGCTGGTGCAGAGAGGGGAGAATGATGAAGCTATGGGAGGACTCTGAATTGGAGAGAGAAGAGGGCAGTTGAGAAAGCTCAAGAGAGATGGGACTTTATGTCCCATCGTGGGAGGAAGCTGAAGTCATTGGAGAAAGTGGGAACCATGGTGAGAACAGGCTGGTTTCCCTTGCTCCATTTACCAACTCTTCTCTGGATCAGGGCATGTGATTCACTTGTTTCCTGTTGACCGACTGATGTGGTTGGTCTCACTGCACCTCTGAGTCACAGTCCCCAGAGGTCCTTCTAGAAGACAGGTGGCACACAATGTCTCCTTCTGCAATTCCCAGCCTAAGAGACTTGCCTGGCTGGAGAGGAAGTTTGATTTCCCAGTGCCTGACTGTCCCAGTCCTCTAGCAGTGACTTCCACCCTGACATATGTTCCCAAGAAAAAGCCAGTACAAACATCCAGGTGTGAAGAGAGTTTCTCCACATAAACCAATGCCCAAAAAACTGTTTTGTGGGGACAATCCACAAAGTCAAAGCCTTCTTCCAAAAGTTGTTGCTAAAGAGAAACGCTCTCACTTTCAACACTGGCAAGGAGTGGAAATTACGGGTCTCAACTCTTAAGTAGAAAGAGTACTCTGTTTCCTACATAGGATGGGCAGGGTGGGAAGTTGTGGCACTGCTGCTAGGTCAAGTCTCCCAGGTTAGCACAAGTCATGATGTGTTACTTCCCTAGGAAGTACAGGCCTTTGGTTGCAAGTTCTTGCAAAAAAAAAAAAAAAAAGTCTTACTTTAGAAAATAACTTCTTTTAAGTACAGTTGACAATGATGCCAGGACTGTCATTATGTCCCTTTAGGTGCTTCTTTTTCTAGAATTGTTACACTCACTGTAATTCTGTTTTACCCCTTTTGGCAAGTGCCTACTTTCCTTATAGGACAGATATGATTTAAGAATTCCTTTCTTCCTCTGTGGGGTTAAAGAAACAAATTCCATTTTGCATTATTATTATATATTAACTAATTTAAATAAAGCTTTAAAAATTCAAGTGCTGAGGACTTAAGTATTAATGGTTTGTTGCCAATTTCAATGGTCTGGTGAAGATCTTGGTTCAACTTTTTGAAATGGAAGCTAACAGTGGGTATTAATTCTGCCATCTTCCTCTCCTACCTCCTACCACAATACTGTCACCTCCACCCACACTTGGATGATTCTCCCAATAGTTTGACCAGAGACGGTTCTGACCTTCTCTGACCTTTGTTTCTACTTCAGCTCCCTTCTGGACAGTCCTTCTGCAGAGCGCATGTGTTGACCACTTCAGAGATGTTATCATGTCCTTCCCACAGGAGATCTCACTGCAACTTGGAGCTCTGGAGATCTCTGGGGTCCTTAGCTCTGAAATTCCTTTATTTGCTTCCAATCTCCTTATCTTCAAGATCTTCCTTGTTTTTACTCTTATTTAAATCTTTTCCCTCCTTTCCTACTCTGGTTCCTTAGTTTCTCCTTCACCCCTGAAGTCATCTTCCTTCACTTTCTCTTTCTTGACTCGGGTCAACCATTTTGGTGATGCCTTACGTAATGGCCCAATAGCCTGTGTCTTCCACCAAACCCCACCGGCCAGACCCGCTTCTACACTACCTCTTGTCCTTGGGTCTTAGGTGTTATTGGAGAAAATCTGACCACAGGGGTGCACAAATATCTGCTTAATCTAGAATATTACAAACCCATTCTGTTCAATTGAATAAACATCATAGCAGGCCACTCTGGGCAAGGCAGCATTATGGGCTTCTGGGAGGTATTTTGAAGTGCATGTAGGAGAAAAGCATTGTCATAAAAACAAAGAGGTGTGTCAAAGGAAGTAAAACTCTAGTAACCCAGAGGAAGGCAAATTTACATCTGTGCTCTGAGTTTTACCCCCGACCTTTGGTGCTGCCCTGACCTTGCTTTCATTTAGCTTTGTTACTATATATCTCAACTATAAATCCTTGAGAATGGTAATTTCAGTTCTAAGCAGCCTGTTAGCAACACAATTCCCGAACATTTCTGGCAAGCCTCTGATTGAGGGTGAACTCTCCAGAGTTCCTTATCTATTAATCTGTTATTTATTGGGCTTAGTTTGCATCCTGCAGAGAAAAATTGTATTAGATGAGCAACGTATTAAACCATAAAGGGTGAATTTGACTTTTCCCCTTGTTTTCCTTCTAGTAGCCACAGCCCAGAAACGGGTGATAGAGGAACATTTTGCTTTCTTCTGGCTTTGAGGTCATAGAGAGGGGTCAGTGCTGTGGACATCCTAAATATGGGTAACATATGAGCCTAGGAAATGTTAATTACTGAGGTGGAGGGGTAGAGGAAAGAGGAAAAAACGGGACATAGGTCAAATCTCTTTAACTATTTACATATTCTAATTTTAGGTTGCCTACATTAGATATTTATGCATGTGTTTAGAGATGGGGAAAAATAGTTTTCTTTCTGGCTGTGGAATTTATACCTTGTTGGGAAAATGTATACAGACTTGTCCCCACCGGGGAGTGAAATCCCAACAGTGAACTTGTTATTATTTATGGCTGGAGAGATAAATGAGATAGGTTATGAAATGTTCAGGGATCTGAGAGAGGAAGCTTACTATCAAGTGGGATTTCTCTGTTGGCTTTAGCATGCTGGCTTTGGTGATGAGAGTTTAGAAATTTACAATGTTAACGTGACCTATATGCTATATGACTTTATTTTGCAGTTGAAATGACTTAAAATGGCATCTGATGAGCAGTTCTCTATGGATCTCTTTCAGCTTCCACTGAACTATTTTTGAAGACAGAGTGAGATTAAAACTAAGCCCGATGAACAACCTAAAGCCCAAATGGGGAGTCAGGTAGATGGGGCCTGAGGGAGAAAAACTAACCGGGCTTTCCCTCATGGCTAACTCAGACTTTACCTCATCATGAGTAATATTCCCACTGAAACAAAGGTGGGGGGATATTTCATATCTCACCCTCTACTCTGAGCCTGGGGAGGCATCTATTTATGTTGCAGGTTTAGCCTTTGGCAATTCTTAAAGAAATAATTTTGAAAAAAGAAGGGGGAAAAGCAGCAGGACAGAAGGCAGGCTGCAGGGTCTGGCTGTGGTGGATGATAAGAGCCCAAGAGCACTATGGAGAGGGCTTGGGTTGTGGGTCTTAACACTAAATACTTTGAAACATTGGAGTATCAGGCAGAAGGGGTGAGAGACAACTCTCACCTCGGTCTCTAGGACTGTGTTAGCCCACTGGATTGCCTGCTAGGTTGAGCCAGGAGCCATACGTGTGAGCCTGCTCTCCAGCTGAGGATCTGAGAACAGGTTCAACTGACTAGAGCAGACAGTGAACGGGACCATGACAAATGAAAAATTCTCCTCCCTTCTAGACCCGCTGTCCTGAAGAAAACAAACCCCCAAACCTATATTCTCATTCAAACACGCATACGAAGAAAACAAGAACTCCAAGCAGGGAGCTATTAAAAAAAAAAAAAAAATACTCAAGGCTCACAGCTTTACCATCTACATGTTGATGACTCCCAAATTTGTTTGTTCAAGTTCTTCTCCCCAAATGTAAGGCTTATATATCCAGTGGCTCATTCAGCATCTCCGCTTAACTATCTAATAGAGGTACCTGGCTCATCACGTCTAAGACTGAGCCCTTAATGTCCCCCCATCCTAAAAATCAGCTCGAGGTATAACATTCCCTCATCTCAGATGATGAGAGATCTGTTCTTTCGGTTGTTCAGGTTCCGAAATGCAGAACTATACTCATTGCTTCTCTCTCATGTTTTACATCAAATGCCTTAGGAAATGCGCTGGTCTATACCCCCAAAGCAGATCCAGAAACCACCTTGGAGCCAGCAACTTCATTTCTGGCCTGGATTATTACAGTGCGTTTGCCTATTTTAGTTTTTACAGAGACAGAGAGAGAATGAGCCAAGGGAGGGGCAGAGGGAGAAGGAGAGAGAGACTCTCAAGCAGGCTCCATGCCCAGCGTGGAGCCCAACAGGGGCTCAATCTCCCAACCCTGAGATCAGGACCTGAACCACTCACATGCCCACGAAAATTTATAAGCGGGGACTCTTTCCCAGAAGCCCTTGCAGAGTCTCTCTCTTCTCTCATTGGCCAGAACTGGGTCACATGACGACTCCAGCCGCCAGGGAAGCTGGGAGCGGGAAGGATGAACTGCCCTGAGGGAAGGACGGAGAAACCGGTCGTTTTCTGTGTAAGTGAATTTAAAAGTTTACCACCACGTTTTTATGAAAAGATGGAAAAGGGAATCCTCTTCCGCATACAGTCAGAAACTTAACAAAAACTAGACCTGCTTCCAAAAGTACTAAACGGGTTACACTTTAAAGAAAACTGTAGGGGCGCCTGGGTGGCTCAGTGGGTTAAAGCCTCTGCCTTCGGCTCAGGTCATGATCTCAAGGTCCTGGGATCGAGTCCCGTATCAGGCTCTCTGCTCAGCGGGGAGCCTGCTTCCTCCTCTCTCTCTGCCTGCCTCTCTGCCTACTTGTGATCTCTGTCGGTCAAATAAATAAATAAAATCTTAAAAAAATACCCAACAGCTATACAAAGGCAAAACTATCAAAAAAAGAAATGAAAACGTGCCCTCACGCACAGAGGTGAAACACAATATACTGGAAACACGTGGCCTCGGATGAGTCGGACTGGCTTGCAGTTTAATGTGCATTTCTTGCCCTCATTTCCTTGGCCGTGACTTGCTCTTCAACCATGTGCGTGTATCAGCGTCACCTTGAACAGGTGATATGGTTGGGGATGGGGATGCAAAAAGAAAAAGACCAAATTTAAAAAAAAAAAAATTTTTTTTTAACTTTCAAATTCGGGAAGGACAGCAAATCTGGAGGAAAATATAGAGTGACGTTTAAGCGTTAGCAATAGACTAGAAAAATAGATGGGAAGGAGCCAGGCTGCCTGGGGGACTCTAGAAGGTGGTCCCCAGTAGGAGTGAGCGGGATGAGGGGATGGAGCCCTCGAGGAAGCTGGGGAAGCTTGACCAGAGTGCCTGGCTCGGGCTCCCATGGCTGGAGGGTCAGGGTCAGCAGCTACACTGCAGCCCAGCATCTGTGAGCAGTGCCCCAAGCCCAGAAGAGGAGAGCCTTAAGAATAGTGCCCTTAGGACGCCTGGGTGTCTCAGGGGGTTATAGCCTCTCCCTTGGGCTCAGGTCATGATCCCAGGATCCTGGGATTGACCCCACATCGGGCTCTCTGCTCCGGGCAGAGCCTGCTTCCTCCTCTCTCTCTCTCTGCCTGCCTCTCTGCCTACTTGTGATCTCTGTCTGTCAAGTAAGTAAATAGAATCCTAAAAAAAAAAAAAAAAAAGAAAAGAAAAAGGAATAAGACTCCACACCATGGTCCTGTTGAGGAGCCAGCATGCTGTTCGTCTTGCTCCTATGCGGTGGGGTCTCCCTTCAACACATGTCTGAGTATCTATCGTGCATTATCTAGGCGAGGATGTGAACCCAGGCCTCCTGGCTTTGTCAAGCCCATTCAAATTGCCCTGCCCACACAACTTCCCTCCTGCTGCCCCCCCACCTTTTTTTAAAAGATTTTATTTATTTATTTGACAGAGAGATCACAGTAGACAGAGAGGCAGGCAGAGAGAGAGAGAGGGAAGCAGGCTCCCTGCTGAGCAGAAAGCCTGATGCGGGACTCGATCCCAGGACCCGAGACCGAAGGCAGCGGCTTAACCCACTGAGCCACCCAGGCGCCCCTCCTGCTGCCCCTTTTAATGGTCCAGGATACTTGTTATATCCCCCGAAACAGGTACAAGGAGTCCCTATCGCCAAGCTGAGCAGTGGTGGTTTAGAAGGCAAACCCCAACCCCTGAACTGGGGGTTGGAAATGGACAGCGGTGGAGATAGTGAACAATTCCTCAAACGGCGGGAAGATTATGTGAAACCTTGTCAGGGGTTTGAGACGTATTCCCATTTATGTCATGAAGAAAGTCAATTTCCTAAAAATGTTTAGTTAGTCATTTCAGATGATGTAGTTATTTCTCAGCCGTTTGAAGCTCATGTCCCCATTTGATAGATGTAGGGTTTTTTTTCCCCAACCACACTTCCCAGATTCGGAAAAATCCTTGCACCTTAAAATCAATCAGAGGCAGATGATAGTCTTCATGGTACTACTGAGGAATAATATTTGGTTGAGTTTCACTTTCTGCAGCTTGTAAGACAAAGTCAATACGCATTTTCTGCTATAAATCATTTTCAGGTTGTAAGTAATTTGGAAAGTAAATCAACCTCGGCTCAAACGTAAATCAGCCGGGGTGTGTGTGCCTGTGTGTTCGCGCATGTTCACATTCATCCATTCGCGATAGAAGCTGAGACATTGTTATTTTAATATCATGTTACGTATAACTGCTAATGGCTGTCACATGGGTATTTTATGAGGGACCAGCAATAGGACAAGACTAAGCATCCGGTTGCTTTTTAGTTCAGTTCTTAAACCTGAGACTCCCAGACAAGGAGAGGTCTTAGTTGGAATGGGAAAGTCAAGTCCTGCTGTTTGGAAGCTCATTGGCTATCACTGACAAGAGTCTCCAGGGTATGAAAGTAACCCCATAGAAGGAGTGCTCCTGAAGGCAATGGGGAGAAAGTCTGGTGCCCTGATCCACAGCGGTGGATTCACCTCACTGGGGGAGGCCATGCCAGCAGGCTGGGAGAAGCAAACATGTCATCCCATATCCTGCCAGGATTCTCAAATCCTGCTGATGGTATAGGATTGTCTCCTCCTCCTTCAACATAGGGTAATAAGATCGCTCGCTCAGTAGAGTGGCTGAGAGGTCGTCTTGCTTAGAGCAAAACCCTGAGTGGCAATAAGGTACCCTTAGAATTGCCCAGTGAAGGAGGTGCGGTAAAATCCACCTTTCCCCATGGATTGTCTTTCCCTGCTGCCTGAATGGGAATGTCTCAAAGGTGGGAAAAGACTGTACCATCTGTAGCATTAAAGCAGAAAAAAGTTGTAAGGCCCTACTGCTCACACCCACTGTGCGGGTGCTATAGATGATGAAACTGACATTCAGAGAGTTTACGGGAGCTGCCCAAGGCCACAAGGCAAGAGGAGGTCCTCAATACCAGGGCCCTTTTCAGTGGAAGGCAGTCGATAAGATAGCTTACCAAGGCTATCAGATGGGGCAGGTATAGTGGGAGGGGTTTGTCCCTCTAAGTTCTGGGCAAGGGCATTTTTCACAGGTGACTGGCTTCTGTTGAACCTTTACTCCTTTGTCTCTGGAGAAGTGAAGTGACTTTACATGCTTAGTAAATTTGAGATCAACAACAAGAACAACAATAATAAAACCAGCAGAGAGCTGGAGTTCTTCATGCCTTAGTCTTATTGGAGCATGCGCCATTACCAACGCGCAGGATGGGGAGTGGAGAGGCTGGCCCAGTTGGTCGGCTGCATTCCTGGCCTCATCAGCAGCCCAGCGAGGCTCTCACACCAAGCACTGTGCTCCAGCCTGGTGTCTACCAATAATAACAGTGATATTTCAGTGCTCAGATTCACTCTCTGTTCTGTTTCTCAGCTTACTGAGTACCGAGGTGGGAAGAGGGGATTCAGATATTGGAGGTCCCTTTAAAAATGTCCAAAGCAGGGGTGCCTGGGTGGCACAGTTGGTTAGACATCTGGATTTTGGTTTTGGTGCAGGTCCTGGTCTCATGGGTCATGGGATGGAGCCCAGCATGGGACTCTGTGCTTGCAGTGGAGTCTGCTTGAGACGCTCTCTTCCACTCCCTCTGCCCCTACCCTGCACCCTGGTGCTCGCTCTTTCTCTCTAAAATAAATAAATCTTTTTTTTTTTTTTTTTAGATTTTATTTATTTATTTGACAGAGACAGAGAGATCACAAGTAGGCAGAGCAGCAGGCAGAGAGAGAGGGGGAAGCAGGCTCCCAGTTGAACAGAGAGCCCGATGCAGGGCTTGATCCCAGGACCCTGAGATCATGACCTGGGCTGAAGGCAGAGAGTTAACCCACTGAGCACCCACCCGGGCACCCCCAAATAAATAAATCTTTAATGAAATAAAATAAAAATGCCTGAAGCAGGACAACCCAGTTTTTGTAGTATTGTTTTGATTGCAAGTTGAATTCAAATGATGGAATGTATTCTCTTCCTGATTTCTTTTACTGAAAAAGAGGTTGGCCATTTCTCTCTGTGACCCAGGTCATTAAAGGATTTGGAAACGAGGCAGGAAGATCTGCCTCCCCTTCTCCCGCAGCTGAAGCAGCCTGAGGTCTAGAACATATGTGATTTACCCACTTTCTCTCTGTCCTTCCACCAAGTGACGAGCCACTCTTAGGGCAAAGTGGCCCCCATTCCTCTCAGAGGACTGTTTCCAATTGTTTTCTGGCTCTGTCCAGAAATCCTGGCCCTACTATCACAAAACATTTGTTTTGGCTGAACTGGCGATTTAGGACTCAGATTCTATTGCAGGAGGGATATGGGGTGTGTGTGTGGGGGGGGGGGGGGTTAGTAAGCCAGAACTTCTCCCTCATCCTCATTTCCTTTAGTCTCAGATGCCAGTGAGACCTGGAGAAGCCCCTGCCCCTTCATTTTTTTTGCCCCCATCAATTTACACGTAGGCAGCAGGCTCTCCCTTAGATAAGGGTACTAACCAGCACTAGCATCCTGCCACACTAGGTTCGAAAAATATATCGAATGGCTCCAGGGTGTTTCTGTTCGAGGCCAGTCTGGATGAAGGAACAACAGGCCTAGAGAGGGAATTTACAGAGACTGTCAGTGAAGTCTGAATTAGCAACAGGGACAACATTCCTGCGGCAGGGCTGGTCCCCAGCACAGCACAGGCATGAAGGACCATGCCGTTCCCATTCCACGGAGTGGGGCGCCCAGATCCCTGGATTTACTACTGCAAGAAGGTGGGTGGTGGTGCATGAGTGAGTGTAAGGGTGCCGGGTGAGGGCCTCAGGCAGCAGCATGTCAGTGACCATTTGTCTGTTCATTCATTCATTCATTCATTCATTTGGTGCTTATTGAGGACCAGAGCTTATAGAGGACCAGAGCTGTCTCCATAGGCCTGGCAGACAGGCAGATGAGATCTGTATCCCTGCAGAATTACTGGGGCACCTGGGTGGCTCAGTCTGTTAAGCATCTGTCTTCAGCTCAGGCCACGATCTCAGGGTCTTGGGATTGAGTCTCATGTTGGGCTCCCTACTTGGCAGGGAGCCTGCTTCTCCTTCCTCTCGCCAGTCCCCCGGCTCTCTCTCTGACAAATAAATAAATAAAATATAAAAAAAAATTATAGAATTTAGTGCATTGGGGGGCAGAATCTGACAGTAACAAGAAATATATGAGCAAAAACATAATTACAAGGTCAGAGGTGATTCTTAACGTCAGCACCCCTAGGGAGTGCTTAAACTATTTGGGGAGGGAAATCACAACTAGTACAGAAAGTGGGGTCTTGGAGTCCCAAATCTGGCACATGTCTAGCTCTGACTTCTCTTACACTCTGGGGTTTGGGCCGGGGAGGGGAGGGGTCCCTTTTTACAGGTTTCCATGCAGTGAACTTGTGTGTTTCTCAGTTCTGATTAATCCTTTTATGGACATCCATTCATTACCTTATTTTTTTAACCTCTTGCATTTGTTTGGCTTTTATTTTTGTCCTTTTTTCTTTCACTTTACCTCCCCCCTTCACACCCCACACCCCCTCACCTCTCCTATCCCAGCCCAATTTATACTTTCTGGGAGTCAGGTGGCACTTAATTAAGTCTTTGGAAAATTCCAGCCGAGTCTCGGTTCTCACGTCGGGTGGTAAGAGGTGCCCGGTCTCACCTTCTTGTTATTGTCACCAGAGCTGAAGCACCTCTGACTCCAGGCCCGTCTGGCTGGCTGGGTTGGCAAATGTCTCAGCCAGCTATGGCCCCTGCAGGCCTGCTGCTGGCGAAGCCACATGCCTGCTCTGTCCCTTTTCCTCCTCACGTGTGCCCGCATGTCTTCAGTGAGAAAGACGCCTGGGCGCTGGGGGAGTGGGGGGCGTGGGGTAGAGGCATCCCATGTCTTCCAGACTCACCACCAGCCCTCTTGGGCTCCCTCCACGGTTACAGGGTTTCATGGGAGAGTCGCACGCTGGTGTCCCATTGAGGACCCTCCCGACTGTTGTCACCCACCAGCCTGCTTCATGCCCCTGTGGGTCCCTGAGTTTGCTGGAGGGTCATCATGAGCAGGAGTGCTCACCCACTGTCTTGTGCAGCCTGCTCATGTAACAGAGGGGCACGGATATGTCCCCCAAGTCCCATAGCACAGAGCCACAGATCAGAATGGGAAGGGAGGCTTCTGACTTTCCCTCTGTGCTTTTGCTGTACTTCCATACACTGTTCCTTGCCACTGAGACAAACTGCTTGCACAGAGCCTAGGGACATCTGTCAGAGCCCGTGTGAGGCCCAGTCATCCCCAATGTGTGGCCTTGGTCAAGCTTTTCTTTAGAAAATTCTCCTCCTCCTCCACGGGCCAAGGGACCCACTTCTTCTGCCTCCTTTCCCATTGCAGCTTGCAGCTGCCACCCCTGTTCCCCGGGTGGTCCCCGACTGGGAGAGCTCCATCAGCGCAGAGATCTCCTGAGTTAAATCCATCATTCTGGGGCCACAGATGGAGAAACAGACCCCTAGAATTTACATCTCAAAGTCGCAGAGCAACTAGATAACCGAAGAGGAGCCCAGCAGCATTGGAAATCTGAGAAACGAGACGTAGGAGAAGCCTGTTGTCTTTTAGACATTCTGGCCTTGGCCTTGTCCTCAGACCGTGGTGTCTGTTGGGAACCCGGGAAAGCAAAGGGTTCTCTGGACTTGGAGGCTCTCAAAACAAGTGACCCAGAAAGTCACAGAGATACGCTGCTGAAACTCATCTAGGGGACTTGGTTGCTCTTTTGGGGAAGGAGAAGCAAGTGTGGGGAGAATGTGCTGAGTGCCCCCCCCCAAACTGCTCATAAAATATGTGTTTTATTGTCTGGTCATTCTGTATCAGGTAACTCCCAAATGTTTGCCTTGATGTGGATTCTGCCTCCTCCTCCTTCCCACATCATGGGAGAGGGAGAAAGGAGAGACCCCCTAGGTGCGGGGGGTCAGACCCTCCACAGTGGCCCCAACACCCCACCTCTCAGGCTCGGTGCATTTAACCCCGCCAGATCCCAGCGTCCTCCTCCAGAGGATGTGGAGGGGGCGGGGAGGTGTCCTCAGTCCTGTCATTTCGAAGTGCTGTTAAATGGAACAGATCGGCCATCGCTCTTTCGAAATGAGACCTAGAGTCCTTGTTTACAGAAGCTATAACATTCCTGCCGAGATAACAAAGTCCAATTTGGATTTTTTTTTTTTTAAATTTTTTATTTTTTATAAACATATATTTTTATTCCAATTTGGATTTAAACTGTGTCTCCTTGTAAATGGCTTTGCCACAGCAGGTCTGGGTCTGGGGACTTAAACGGCCATAGCCCGCAGCCCTATTCACTTCTCCCCGAAGTGACTCTTTAACAAGGCACAGGCAGGAGCAGAGGAAGGCAAAGCCCAAATCTGTCTACATTTCTTTGGCAGAGTTAGGAGGTAAACAGTCCCCTAATTTATAACAGCCCATTACTCAACACCTTAGATTCATTGTAACAAACTGCACCAATGGAAACACAATGCCAGGCCTGCTCTCCCCACCCCCACCCGCTTCCCACATCTGCTTATAATATTCACTTCTAAGCACATAAAACCCATTAATGTCTCTAGGAGTTGGCTTGTTTTTTAATCAAGATAAATACAGACAACTTTAGGACAATTAAAAAGGTACCGGGCAAAAATGGCTTCAACATACAACATTTATTAATAGTGGATCGTAAGCAGAGACGATCTGTATTACCATCATATTCTCCACTGACCCACTCTATAAATGCTTGCTTTAGTGTTTTTCTAATGTTGTTAATTTGTCTATGGCTGTCACTCCGGGGCTGTTAACTTTGAACAAATGACTGGTATTAATCACGAAGGTCCATTAGATGCCACGGCCCAGTGTTAAATCATTCTGGAGTGGCACGTGTAAGCATCCTTAGAGTAAATTTTAAAAACTGCTCCAGCTCTGGGAGCTTGTCGCTACCACTGGGACTTTACCCTTTGGGTGTTGGAAACATGGCAGAACCCGGAATAGGCTGGTGGGGTCAATGTTGATATGGAGAAAGCTTTGCAAAGGGGCAGAAGGGGCGAAAAATGTCTTCACCTGATCTTTGCTGACCCACTGGCTTTGAGACGACCATATGAAAGCTGAGTTCCTTGGGAACAAGTTCCCTGATGAAGAGGGAAACAGAGAGGCCAGGCAGACTGTCTAGCCTAAGCTCCATGGTCTAAGGAGGAACTTGAAGCCCACATTTCTGTAGGTCAGTTCTCAGGGTTCAAAATGCTGGCTGGTTTCAGTCTTGAGAAAACGGAACACCTTGCGGATGAGGAAAGCTTGTTAGGGGACCCCTGGCCTGGCTTATGACCTCTGACATCTCTTGCTGAGAGTTCAAGAGGAATAACTTTTGACTTCGAAGAAAATTCTTTGGAACTGCTATTTATTTATTTTAAAGGTTTGATTTATTTATTTGACAGACAGCGATCACAAGCAGGCAGACAGGCAGGCAGAGAGAGGGAGAGGAGGAAGCAGGCTCCCCGCTGAGCAGAGAGCCCGATGCGGGACTCAATCCCAGGCCCCTGAGATCATGACCTGAGCCGAAGGCAGCGGCTTAACCCACTGAGCCACCCAGGCGCCCCTGGAACTGCTTATTTAGAGAGGTCAGGAAATGGCTAAAGCCAACGGGCTGTGGTAGGTATTGGGCCTAGGGTGGTAGGTTTCATTCTAAGCTTCTGTTCAGATGAATGAATGGGTACAGACTTGGTTGCTCTGAGTTTCAGGCTCAGAAAACTTACCAGTTGATTCAGGAACTGGGGTAATCCAGCTACACACACACACACACACACACACACACACACGCACATGCACATATGCACATGTAGCTCTCACACACATGGTCACACACACTAATAGGACATTTGCTGTTGGAATTTGAGGCTTTTCTCTCCCTTACGATTGTAACTTGCTTAGCTCAGACTGTGTAAATATTGGTGCCTAGCTATGGCTGGGTTAGCTAAATTGGTGTAAGAGCAAATGTAAACACATTCTTCGGTTAATTATAAATAATAAATTCTCGGGACGCCTGTGTGGCTCAGTTGGTTAAGCAGCTGCCTTCGGCTCAGGTCATGATCCCAGCGTCCTGGGATCGAGTCCCACATCGGGCTCCTTGCTCCGCAGGGAGCCTGCTTCTCCCTCTGACTCTGCCTGCCTCTCTGTCTGCCTATGCTCGCTCTCGCTCGCTGTCTCTCTGACAAATAAATAAATAAAATCTTTAAAAAAATAATAATAATAAATTCTCAGGATGCAATATACGGCTGTAAAGATACCTATGTAAATGTATATTATATATACAGCTGACCCTTGAAAAACGCAGCCTTGAGCTGTGTGGGTCCCTATATGCATGGATTTTTTTCTGATAAGTACAGTACTATAAATGTATCTTCTCTTTCTTACGATTTTCTTAATAATTTATTTTCTCTGGCTTACTTTATTGTAACAATACAGTCTATAACACATATAACATACAAAATACATGTTATCGACTGTTCATGCTATCAGTAAAGCTTCTGATCTACATTAGGCTCTTAGTAGTCAATTTGAGGGGAAGTCAAAAGTTACATGCGGATTTTTGACTGTGTGGGGGGTGCGGTCAGCGCTGATAACCCTCATGTTGTTTAAGGGTTAACTGTACAATATACTATCTCTCTATATGTATATTTAGAGCCTTGCATTGTCTCCTCAGAATCGATTTATATAAATATGAATATAATTATAAATATAATATGTATTTATATAAATATGAATATTTATTATATAAGTAAATGCCTATATAATGTAATAATATTAAAACCTAATTATACATAGCACACATTCAAATATATATGTGTTACATATCTGTATACATATTTATAGCCTTATATTATTTACTTAGAATTTATTTATATAAATATGAATATGTTATGCATGTAAGTAAATGCCTAAATAATGTAATAATATTACATATCTAGTGATATGTAGTACACGTTCGAATATATATGTGGTGTATATCTGTATACATATTTATAGCCTTATATTATTTCCCTGGAATTTATTTATATAAATATGAATATATTACAGACACATATATCTGCCTATACAGAATTTGCAGAAAGAAATTCTGGGAGAGAGTCCTAGGGTGGGTGTGTATGTGTGTGTATGGGAGGCTAGATATAGTATCAGTGGATCACGATGGGATCAAGACTGCTCATTATATATTTTTAATGTTGTTTTATGAAATGTTTAATTATATTAGCTATTCAAAAAGGATGGAATTTCCATTTTTAAAAAAGTGTAGCAGTTAAGCAAATTCATGATTTGTCATGCGTTAGAATCTAGCAGTGGTTCCCCTGCATGGGAGGGTCACCCGGAGAGTTTTTAAGGCGTCTAATGCTGGAGCCACATCCAAAACCAATGGAATCAGAACCTCTGGGGGGAAGGACCAGGCATCTGTATTTTTTAAAGCTCTGCAAATGATTCCAACGTGCACTCAAAGTTGGGAACCACTTGAATTAGACCAAGTGTTAAAAAAAATAAATGCTACTTTAAAAGAAAAAGTTTTTATCAGTAATACTTTAATAGAACCCTGGTTTTTCTCTGGGGCACCAAACAGAAAGCACAGCAGAACTGTTGTTAGAGTGTAACTGGGATTGTACTTAGGCATTCAGAGGAATTTAGCTTCAACAACCACAAACTAATCAGCCTTTCATTCCCTCCTGTATAGTTTGGAGGGAAAAAACTCGCACTACATTTCAAGGCTCAGTCCACTCCTTTGACTACAGGGACAGCTGGTGGTTTTCTGCTCTCTCTAGTGCTTGATGCCTTTCGTAGCTATGCGTACCATCTACTATTGTCAACTTTCTTTCTTTTCTTTTCTTTTCTTTTTTTTTTTTAAAGAAAGAGCGAGCTCATGTGAGTGGGAGTGTGGGGAGAGGCCAAGGGAGAGAGAGAGAGAGAGTCCACAGCAGATTCCATAACCAGCACAGGGCCCCACATGGGGCTTATCTCATGACTCTGAGATCATGACCTGAGCCAAAATCAAGAGTCGGTCGCCAACCAACTGAGCTACCAAGGCACCCTACTGCACTTAACTTCTAATGAAGATGAGAATAATGAAAGGGACTTGTCATACTTGCACGTTCCCTATTTGAGCCTTCGGGATTCTGACTCATTAGTTCCGGCCTGGGGTACAGGAGTATGACTTTTTAACATGTCCCTGTAGGTGAGTCTCTTGAAGGTGGTCCAAGGATCCTATGTGATTACCAAACACCATGGTGCCCCGAGCTGGCTTTACTGGCTTTTGAGAACCTATTGTTACACATTCAGGAATTTTGGAAACAAGTCATTAACCTATTGAGATCTTGAAATTAACTATCTACCAATTAGTGAGGGTATTTGCACCAGGGGAATGAACAAAACCCAAGAATCAGATTGTTTTTTTGTTTGTTTTTGAGAGAGAGCTGATTTATCGAAATATCAGTGGCCTTAAATCACATTATCTTGGTTTTTGGCCTAATGCCCTTTGATTTCATATTTATTTATTTACTTATTTTTTTAGAGGGGGGGCTGGTGGTAGGGAGGGGCAGAGGGAGAGGGAGAGAAAAAATTTTTAGGTGGGCTCCTTCTCACAACCCTGAGATCATGACCTGAGAGGAAACCAAGAGTGAGATGCTTAACCAACTGAGCCATCCAGGTGCCATTAGTTGTGGGGTTTTTTGTGTTTTTTTTTTTTTCACTTATTATTTTGCAGTAACTATAGATTCACAGGAAGTTGCAAAGATATTACCGAGAGTCCCATGAACCCATCAGCCAGCTTTTCTCAGTGGCGACATCTTTTATAACTATAATACAGTATCAAAACCAGGAGTGGGGGACCTGGGTGGCTCAGTTGGTTAAGGGTCCGCCTTCAGCTCAGGTCACAATCCCGGGGTTCTGGAATCGAGTCCCACATCAGGCTCCTTGCTCCCTCTGCCTGCCCCTACCCCCAGCTCATGCTTTCTCTCATTCTCCCTCTCAAATAAAATAAAATAAAATAAAAAACCAATATGAAAACCAGGAGATTCACACCAGTATAGTAATGTTACATAAATTAAAACCTTATTCAGTTTTTACCAGTTTTTATACTGGTTCATGTGTGTGTGTGTAGTTCTGTGCAGTGTGATAACGTGGATAGTTTGTGTGACCACCACCATAATCAGGCTATAGAACTATTTAATCACTGCAAAGGAACTGCCTGCCTCCCGATACCCCTTTGTAGCCACCTCACCCCGGATCGTATCCCAGTCCCTTGGAAGCCACAGATCTGCTCTTCCTCTTTATAGTTTAGTCCTTTTGAGAACATGATATATAAATGGAATCATATAGATGGTAACCTTTTCAGATTAGCTTTTTCCCGCTAAACTCGATGCCCTTGAGATCCATCTTTCTGTGGCATCTATCAATATTCCTTCGTTTTTACGGTGGAGTAGTATAACTTTGTACAAAGTACCAAAGTTGATTTAACCATCTATTTGGTGAAGGACGTTTGTGTTGTTTCTGCTTTGGGGCTGTGAATCAAGCTGCTATGAACATTTGTGTACAAGGTTCTCCCGTGAATGCGAGTTTTCATTCTCTGGGATAAATGTCCAGGAGTGTGATGGCTGCGTTGTAGGGGTTTAGGCTGGTGAGACTCTGCCAAATTATTTTCCAAGCGGCTGTACCATTGGACATTCCCATCTTCAGTGTGTGAGAAAGCCAGTCTCTCTACATCCTCCCCAGCCTTCGGTATTATCACTACTTCTGAGCGCAGTTGCTGTTGCGTGTGCGCAGTGGTACATCATCATGGTGGCAATTTCCATATCCTTAATGGTTTATGAGGCTGAACATCGTCTTTGCTTGTTTGCCTTCCATATCTCCTCTTTATTGAAAGGTCTCTTCCTGTCTTTTGCCTGTTTTCCAACTGGATTTCTCTTTAAGTGTTGAGTGTCAAGAGCTCTTTTTATATTCTAGATATTAGTCTATGGTTGGTTATGCTGTTTACAAATAATTGCTCCCAGACAATTGCTTGCTTTGTCATGCTCTTGTAGGGTCTTTTTCAGGACAGAAGTTTTAAATGTGCATGAAGTCCAGTTTACCAAATGTTTCCTTTATGAGTTGTGCTTTTGGTATCCTAAGAGCTCTTTGCCTTAGATTTAATTTTGCTATATCTTTTGGCATTTCAAAAATTGTTATAAGGAACAGACATTCAGTTACTTAGCACATTTGTTGGAAAATTCCTGTGGATAGATTAACTGTTTTCTTACCCAGGATCCCCCCCTATGAAATTCCAGTGGAAGGATGACTTTCATTTGAATCTCCCTGATGGCTAATGATGATGAACATTTTTTCATGTGTCTGTTAGCCATTTGTATGACTTCATTGGAAAAGTGTCTGTTCATGTCTTCTGCCCATTTTTTGACATGATTATCTGTTTTGTGTGTGTTGAGTTTGAGGAGTTCTTTATAGATCTTGGATATCAGCCCTTTGTCTGTAGTATCATTTGCAAATATCTTCTCCTATTCCGTGGGTTGCCTCTTTGTTTTGTTGACTGTGTCCTTTGCTGTGCAGAAGCTTTTGATCTTGATGAAGTCTCAAAAGTTCATTTTCGCTGTTGTTTCCTTTGCTTTTGGAGACATATCTTGAAAGAAATTGCTGTGGCTGATATTGAAGAGGTTACTGCCTATGTTCTCCTCTAGGATTATAATGGATTCCTGACTCACGTTGAGGTCTTTTATCCATTTTGACTTTATCTTTGTGTATGGTGTAAGAGAATGGTCAAGTTTCATTCTTCTATACATAGCTGTCCAATTTTCCCAGCACCATTTATTGAAGAGACCTTTTCCACTGTATATTTTTTCCTGCTTTGTCGAAGATTAGTTGACCATGTAGTTGAGGGTCCATATCTAAGCTCTCTACTCTGTTCCACAGGTCTATGTATCTGTTTCTGTGCCAGTACCATGCTGTCTTAGTGATCACAGCTTTGTAGTAAAGCTTGAAATCAGGCAACGTGATGCCCCCACTGATGTTTTTCTTTTTCAACATTTCTTTAGCAATTTGGGGTCTCTTCTCATTCCATACAAATTTTAGGATTGTTTGCTCCAGCTCTTTGAAAAATGCAGGTGGAATTTTGATCAGAATGGCACTGAAAGTATAGATTGCTCCAGGCAGTATAGACATTTTAACAATGTTTATTCTTCTGATCCATGAGCATGGAATTGTCTTCCATCTTTTTGTATCTTCTTTGATTTCTTTCATGAGTGTTCTGTTACTCCTTGAGTACAGATCCTTTACCTTTTTGATTAGGTTTATTCCCAGGGATCTTATGGTTCTTGGTGCTATAGTAAATGGAATCGATTCTCTAATTTCCCTTTCTGTATTTCTATTGTTAGTGTATAAGAAAGGAACTGATTTATGTACATTGATTTTGGAAGGATGACTTTCAGAGCCCTGCTTCTCAAACTTTCACATGCATACAAGTCATCTGGGATCTTTTTTTTTTTTTTTAAGATTTTATTTATTTAACAGACAGAGATCACAAGTAGGCAGAGAGGCAGGCAGAGAGAGAGAGAGAGAGAGAGAGGAAGAAACAGGCTGCCTGCTAGGCAGAGAGCCCAATGCGGGGCTTGATCCCAGGACCCCGGGATCATGACCTGAGCCGAAGGCAGAGGCTTTAACCCACTGAGCCACCCAGGCACCCACCTGGGATCTTCTTAAAGTATGTATTCTGATTCAGTAGGTCTGGCATCACTAGGTCTGGGATCATCTTGAGATTGTTCATTTCTAATAAGCTTCCCATTGATGCTGATGCTGCCAATCCAAGGACCATGATTTGAACAATAACCTGTTAGAATTCAGTGTCTCTCTGATGCCCGATCATGGGAAGTACAGAACAAACATACCTTCTTTTCCAGCAGGAAATGAAAGGCATAGATTCGAAGTGTACATAACACATAGGTTGACATACGATGGGCATTTTTTTGTTCTTATTTTCCTTGTTTCTCATTCCCTACTTTCATTCTTCTACATACTCTTCTATATCTTCTCAAGACCCTCCCAGGACAAGGTGAACCATAAGCAAAATTAAAGGACAAGGTTTGAAAGGGCCCTGCATGCATGGTATATCCCCGGTCTGTGCCTCCATTGAGGAAGTGTTTCTCTCCCTGCCCCAACTTATGCTTTTAATTATATTTCTCTGTAAATTTGTTTTCAAGTCATTTTGTACATATGTGAATGTTCTGTTTCTACCAACTAGATGATACTTTTTTCTTCTTTTTTTGGATGGGGACTGTCTTTTATTTTATTTTATTTTATTTTTTTACAATCCCACTGATCCTAGAATGCTTGTCTACACATGGGTGGTGCTGGCAGTGGTGGTTGGGGGAGGGAGCGGGGTTGAATGTGCTGTCTAGGAAACACCACGACCTCTAGCTGATGAACAACACATGCCTCTATTAGTTGATAGGACTTTACTGTGACCAGATGTTCTACAGTTTCCCCAAAGGTCCTTGCTTGGGGTGGTTAGGATTATGGGCCTGAGAGACCAGTCCTCAAGGCATCATGTGCACAAGGGCAGGAGATTAAATTCTAAGCCCTTTGAGGGGGAAATCACCAAAATCCAGAAGGTTCTTTGGAATGTGAAACATTCTTCTTTGAGTCTCTTCCACCAGCAAAGGCAGGAGCTGTGGGGCTTTGTGTCACAATCAGAAGGGATCCAGTAATGGATGCTTTCCTGGAAGACAGGGAATTTGGCTCCATACCCCACACTGTAGATGGATGCCCCAAGGAGACAGGGGTAAGACATCCCATAGGCACGAATCTCTACAGAATGGAGCTGATCTCCTTAGGGCTGGCAAGCCCACCTGGTCTTCCTTGCTTCACTGAGCCCACGCCCTAGGAGCATGAGCTTGGATCCAGGAAGGGGCTATCCCTTTCCTAAACAGTACAGAACCTCCCAGGGAGCCTACACTCCTTAGCCTTTCCTCTCCTCTCACCACACCCACCACCCTGACTTTGGGACTGATGCAATGGCTCACTTACTGCTCTCTTTGTCTGTGATCTTACCGTCTTCCAGTGCACCAAAATGTTGGTGGAGGGATGCAGCTGAGGGGTGAATCTGGCCATGTCAAATGCTTTGAGTCCTTCAGCAACTCCATAAGATCAAATTCTCCATCTTGACTTCCAAGGCCCTGCTGCTCTAAGCCCCGATGGGAGCACCTGCCTCTGTCACTTTGCCACCTGCACAGCATTTCCTCCAGGCAAGCTGGCCCACTTGTCTGTGAGCGTCCTAAGATTTTCTCTTGTCTTCATCCTCCCACAGGCCCAGTCCTTGATCCTGATACCCTTTCTCCCTATGATTCATTCTTATTTTTAAGCCTACCCTGAAAGCATCTCTTTCTCTAAAAATATTTCCAGGATTCCCCTAAACCAGGCACACACTTCCATACCTCCTCAGCTTTGATCTTGGCCCCAACCACACCATCTTTTAATTCTCCATGAACTTCTTGGTCATGCCGGTGACTGGACTGACTCCACCCCATACGCACGTGATCCAAGAGTTTGTACCTGAAGATTTTCTGAACAATAGTAAAATAAGTCGCTGACATCGGCGTCGCGGGCTGGGTCCACAGTGATTCTGGTGACTCATTACAAAGAAAGGCCCTTGGAAAGAAATTAAGAACAGAGTTTAAGGATTGCCCTTTTCACTAATAGGGGATTAAATAAGAGGACCCTGCCCCCAACATGCACACAGCCTCTCCAGCGAGCTCTTCTCTACAGGTACTAAGTCCTCAGTTTATCAAGAAAGAACGTGGCTCTCAGGTGGTGGACATGTTGACATTTGCATAAGCTGGGTCTCTGGGTTCCTAGACAGTAGCTACCCTCATGGGACAGAGCGAACACCACAGAATCCTTCTTCCAAGGACCATGAGGGCATAAAAAGCCAGGGGCTTTCAAGTAAGAGGGAAGGGAGACCATCCTCCAGAGGGATGAGGAATCTGTTTCCATCACCCTGGTGTTTCTCCAAGAACTTCACAGAAGTTTCACACAGGAAGAGTTCCAAGTCTATTATTAACAGGAATACGGTGTGCGTGTGCAACTCCTTGGCAAGCGTGCACACTTAGCTCCGGACTTTTCAATGACCTAGAGGTTTGAGACTGTGCCAATCAGTTAGGCTTCTGGAAAAACTCGCTTTGAAAAACTACAGGGTCTTACTTCAAACAGTAATGTTTTACATGTTTCCTCCCCTCCCTGCTCACGGTGTTTGAATCATCCAGATGGAGTGGCAAGACAAAACATGGACTTTGGTTTCTGTCAGTACCTGAGGACCGTTCCTTTTCTTTTTTTAAGAGAGAAAACTCTCTCTAATTGTTTGGCCATATATGTATTCCTTGACTCCCAGTCATCTGTTTCCTTCTACCTAGTTGGACAGGCTCATTAGAGCCAAGGCTGCTGACTTGCTCCCTGGTTAGCCCGCACCGATGAAAAGTGTTTTGTGACCGTTGCCTGAACTCTTAATCCCGGACAAGAACTTTGCAATCTAATCCCAGACAGCAGCTCAATCCAGTACTCTTAATCACACCGTGCACACATGCCTTAAACCCACTAGGCAGAGAAAATGCATGATTCCCCATAATCTTCTTCCTCTATTTGCAAAGCCCGAAGAATGCTTTTTGCTAAGCCCAAGAATGCTTCTTGCTGGTTACGTATATGAAGTTAAGTGTGGCAGGAAATTCTGACTCAGCCAGTTTGGAGGATGGTGAGTCATGGGCACAGCATGAAAGAGTCACACCAAAATATAAGACCATATGAATCAACAGCTCTTACCAAATATGGCACATAACGATATAACGATACCCCTGACACCATCCTTCATCTGCGCATATCCCTCATTCTATCTCTTTGGAGCAATCATCTGAGGCTAAGAGATAGGTGAACTTCAAAACCAGCCCAAGGCTGACGGGGAGGTGAGCTGAAGATGTCAGTCATTCAAGATGGTTTGTTTTCAGGACTTCTCAAACTCAAGGTCAAAGAATGTCACGCATGGCTTCCATTGTTCCTTCACCTTGGTTGATCCTAATGAACACTAATGCTACAGTGGAGAGCAGAACTTCCCAAACTGTGATGTGCATGCACATCCCCAGGGGGCTTGTCCAAAAGCAGGTTCTGATATAGGAGGTCTGGACAGGGGCATGCAGTGCTGCATTTCTGGCAAATTCCCTATGATGTCCATACTTCTGGCCCCTGGACTACACTTATAGGAACAAGGCTGTAGAGAGCCTGACCGTAATAATCAAGAAACTTATGACAGAAAGGAAGGAACAAATTTAAGCCATAAAAGAATACAATTGCTTTGTTGAGTTTTGCCCACCAGGTTGCCATGACTCCAAGTAACTAACTTCAGTTGTTGGGAGACATTGTATATTTTTTCCGAAACCATATTTACCCAAGAAAAATAATTGTCTAAATCTTTATTTTCTAAACCATGCACTGATGACCACAAAGGAACTACAGCTGAGAGAATTTTGAGAAATGCTGATTGCCATCAGCCCTTCCATCAGTCTTGGAGACTCAATGCTCACAGTCACAATAATAAAGGTTCTGACAAGTCCTGCATTTAAAAAAAAAAAAAAAGACTGGTTTAACTCCCCTCAAACTGTTCCTCAAGCTTATTTGGTCATGAACTTTTTTGTTGTTGTTCTCGAAATGATGTTAACTCCCAAAGCAACAGATTTTGGTGGTGCAGGGAAATGCTGGTTTGATTCACAAGGAATTGCCTGACTGTAGTGGAGGAGAACATTTTCATCCCTGCAAGGCAGAATTTCTGCTCTTTCTGAATGTGCCATGTTCCTCCCTGCCTTCAAGTTATTTGCCCGTGCAGTCTCTTCCCCCCGGTGAATAGATCTGTTTGCTTCCTTGATGTTACATGTTGGATTAACTTTGTTATACCCTATATTGCTGGTGCCTAGACATTGGCCAGGCCCTTTGAAAGGTTGCTGAATCATTCATCAAGCAGCATCCTGGTTGGGGATTAATTGGGTGCAGCTGAGGTGCTGCGGGTGTCAAACGCCTTTGTTACTATGATGCGGAAGCGGCCCAGAAGCACTTAAAAGTTCTTGGAACCAGGAAGTGCCCTTAAGCTGGAGGCTTTGGACAGCCTGTTATAACTAAAAAGGGGGGCAATTAGAAAGGCAATTTTTAATCCATTTTTCATTAGAAAAACAATATTACTCCAGAATTAATGGGCTTCTGTTTAAAATAGTTGTAATTAGAGGATGAGGGAATGGATTATCAGAAGATGATCACAAGTCAATTAAAAGCTAAAATACTCCTCTGTCCCCAGGCCGGTGGGGCTTTTTGCTTTGCTTTCTAATGATTTGTATTTATGTTACGGGAAATAACAATGTTTACTTAGTTTTGGAAGTATAATAATGCATATTGCTGTTCCTTCCTAAGATTTTACTAACTGCCCGAGAGCAACCTCTCTGTAGTGACTTGACTGCACTGGGAAAATGCATACGCCCCCGGTGATGGAGAGGAATGCACCGGTAAGACACCTCACTTAATTGCTTGACCCCCTCCACATTTCTGCATCTTACCCATTTCTTACAGCCCCCCTCAAGTCCTGACCTCTGTAGGGAAGTCTCCAGGACTACTCCTGGCTCTCCCTCCAGGGATCTCATAGTGAAAAACGGCTTCTACCACACAGGTGAACCACGAATTCAAAAACATGTCACATTTGTTAGTCTTGGCTTGCCTTGTTGACAGAAAGCTCCTCCAGGGACAGAGCTTATCCTTTGATTGTAATTTTTTAAACTATACAAATCAAACAGTGGACATTCCCTTCCCCCCACCCCAGAATAGTTTTGGATGTTTATTTTCACGTACAGGGGATCAGGCCATGTATATCTGTATCCCACTTTGCATTATATCTTACAGATAGAGGCACACTAGTCATAGAGACGCAATCTTTTTTTAAAAGATTTTATTTGAGAGTGTGCACACGAGTGCACAAGCAGGGAAGGGAGGGAGAGGGAGAAGCAGACTCCCCAAGAAACTGGACCGGGGCTCGATCCCAGGACCCTGGGATCATGACCTGAGACAAAGGTACACACTTATCTCATTGAGCTGCTCAGGTGCCCTGAGATTTTTTTTTTTTTTTTTTTTTAAGATTCTATATATTTATTTAAAAGAGAGAGAGAGAGAAAGAGAGAGAGAGAGAAAGATATCACAAGTAGGCAGAAAGGCAGGCAGAGAGAGGGGAAAGCAGGTTTCCTGCTGAGCAGAGAGCCTGGGCTCGATCCCAGGACCCTGAGACCATAGCCTGAGCCGAAGGCAGAGGCTTTAACCCACTGAGCCACCCAGGCCCCCCCTTGAGATTTTTTTTTTTTAAAGATTTTATTTATTTATCTGGCAGAGATCACAAGTAGGCAGAGAGGCAGGCAGAGAGAGAGGAGGAAGCAGGCTCCCGGCTGAGCAGAGAGCTGGATGCGGGGCTGGATCCCAGGACCCTGAGATCATGACCTGAGCCGAAGGCAGAAGCTTTAACCCACTGAGCTACCCAGGCGCCCCCTGAGATTCTTTTTTAACCAGTATATAGATTCCATTGCATGGAGGTCCTTTAAAAAAAAATTCTTATTGAAAGACACTTAAGTTCTTTATGAATTTTGTCTTTTGCTTCTTATGTACTCCCCATAAAGCTAGTGCTTTGCATGCTATTGAAACAGGTGGGCCGGTTCCTTCCCAGAACGTGGTCTTGTGATGCAGGATCACAAAAAGATTTTCAGAATACCTCCTCGGCTCTCTTAGAGGAGAAAAAGGATGGGTCGCTCCTTCCGGCCAAACTGGACATGACACAGGTCTGGGCAGCAGCAGAGAGACCAGTAATACAAAAGATGGGGGGTGAGACACCCTTGAAGTTCCTATCTGCCAGATCAGGGGTTCCTGGGGAGGGCGAACTGGTGCATGGAGGTCCCGCAGCTGCAGGGGAAACAGTCTGGTCCTCCCTGTGCAGCGGGGTTCTGAGTTCATCGGAGACGTGCCTGGAGCAGGATGGAACCCTTGGAGTTGGAACCTCTCTGAGGCACTCGCATTGCTCTGAGGTTCTCTATCGAAATGGGGAAGAGAAAGCAGGAGGAAGCAGGGAGGGGCAAGGTGCCGAGGACGCTCCTATGGAGCTTAGAGAAGGCTGCAAGATGCGGGGGGGGGGGGGGGGGGGGGGCTGGAGGTCCAGGGGTGTGCTCTGTGTCCAGTAAACCCATACCAGAAAAATGTAGGGAGTTTTGGATGTTCAGCCATTCAGGAGTGCTGGATTGGAAGGAAATGATGCAAATTATTTACCTTGTTGATAATCTCTCCCTTTTACCGACAAAACCGCAACGTGCAAGTTGTGCGTCTTCCTGGGTAAACTTTAAATTTTGATGGTGGTATGAACAACAGGTTCTCCCGAAACAAGGAATTTCGGAATTATGGGGATAACTTTGTGGGTTGGCATTTCACAAGGCACCCATTCAAATAAGTCAGCTAGATTGTGTTTTCACACGCACATACACCTCAGCCCACAGCTTATTGTCACGTGATTTTTTGTTATTAAAATTTTTTAAAAATTTTATTCATTTGAGAGAGATACAGAGACAGAAAGAGCACAGCAGGGGGTGAGGCAGAGGGAGAGGGAGAAGCAGACACCTCACTGAGCTGGGAGCCCAACGTGGGACTCGATCCCAGAACCTGGAGATCATGACGTGAGCTGAAGGGAAATGCTTAACCATCTGAGCCACCCAGGCACTGCATACATGTGGTTTTTAAACAAGTTCTCTGGACGATAATCTCCGGGTGCTGCCAACCTGATTTCCTTCCCGTTGGCATAAAATGCCCCAAAGTTTCTTTCTGTCATTTTTGACTGTGTTCCGATTTACTGATAACTCTTCAGTGCACAGCCTAGAGTGAAACAGAAATACAGTGAGTGTATTTCAAATAATGGGATTTTCATGTACATGCTTCTGGGATAACGGCCCCAACTATGCCCCTGGGAACAAATTAACGGCAAAGGTTTGCATCAGTGACTTGGATTTCCTGCTGAATTTACTTTGAAAGAGCAAATACGTGTGGAATGAAGCTGCTTTGTAGGTTTCCTCTTTATACAAGTCCTGCCTTCTGCCTTAATCACCTGGATTGACTCTCTAAAAGCACAAATGGATGTAGTTCACGGAAGAGCGTTTCGGAAACATGTGCTTTTCCTGTGATGATGTGTAATTAATCACCTCCAGGCAAGGCAAACAAGTCAAGGTGGCTTTTAAAGCCTCTGCCAGTCTTTCTTCTTCTTTTCCTGTCTTGTGCTTGTCAGAAGACTCTGTGCTTGCCTCTGATTTTTCTCTGCTTCCAGCCTAATGTGATCACAGAGGTTTCATCAGAGGCTGCTTTGAACCCCCATTCTCTTCTCCAGATGCAAAGGCCACATCTACGTGACAATGGACACAGGGATGAGAAAAGGCAGCCGTGTGAATCTGCGTGTCCAAGGGTCTCGGCAACACTCTTGCTCCCTTCCCCTTCTCTCTGTGCCCAACCACGAGGCCCTTTATGCAAAGCTTATCCATTAGTCTTGTGCCATCTGGTAGCCACACCTTCTTCCAGGGAACATTCCACTCTTGGCCATCCATAATGGGATAGGGATTCTCAGAACACATCTGCAGCGAAAGCCCCATTTATGAGGCCCAGAAAAGTTCTGTTTTCTGATGAGATGACTCAAAACAATAATGCACAGATTGGAAAGATGTGGGGGCGGGATGGAGGTGGGAACACTCGTGTTCACTCATAAATCACAGCCTGGTATTGACAAGCCAGAAGTAAGTATCTTCCCTAAGTAGTTGCTGTGGATTGACTCCCCCGAAGATGCTAGGGTCCTAACCTGACGTACCTGTGAATGTAACCTAGTTTGGAAAGAGCATCTTTGCCTACGATCAGCTTGTGGTGAGATCATTGGGGTGGACCTGATTCAACATGGCTAGTGTCCTTTCCAAGAGGAAATTGGATCACAGAGACAGGCATCCACCCATGGAGAAGGCTGGGCAGGATGAAGGCAGAGGTCGGTGGGATGTTTTACAATCCAAGGAACAATTAAGATTGCCAGAAAATTCCCAGAAGCTCGAAGAGAGGTATGGACCAGATCCTGCCTCCCAGCTTCAGAAGGAACCAGCCCCTGAGCACCCGGTGAATGCAGATGTCTATCCTCTGGAATTTGGAGACATTAGATTTTTATTGTTCTAAGACCCATATTGGGGGTGCGTGGGGGGAAGGAGGACAAATAGAGGGAGAGGGAGGGGGAAAGAGAACCAGAGAGAGAGAGAGGAGACTCTCGAGAGCCCTCGGACGACCAGCCTTGGCCAGAATTGATTCTCACCCTTGCCTTGCAGGTGCACCTGTGCGTGTCTCTTCTTGGCCACTTTAAAGAACAAACTGAGCTCATTCTTGTAAAACTAATGAGGCTTCTGGCAATGGAGGTGGATGTTCAAGAGGGTTCAGAGAATGGAGTTTGGGATTTGCTGTCCTGAATGCACCAAAGTGCAACATTGGCTGCTTGGCCGGAGGTGAAGGAAAACAGTGCAAAGGGAGAGACCTCTGCCTCCCCACCCTGTCTCTCTCCTCTGCGTCTCTGTTTGATTTGGGACTTATAATAGGATAATGGAAACTAAAAGCACTTTTTTTTTCCTGGTAAGATCTAAACAGTAGCAGCCATAATATATTATGCCAGAGCACAAACGCTATGTTAAGAGAAAGGGGAAATGATGTATTTTTAAAGAGCTCTTATTTGGTTCTAACTTAAAAGCAACAGTGTAAATTTCTTTCAAGTAATGTTGCCTTAATTATTCATTTTCCTTGGCACTGGTTAAAGAGCCAAGTAATGACTTCTGTCTCTTTATATTTAGTCTATTATTGTTTGAAAAAGGCCAGAGGAAGGCCAGAGCAGAGCAAAAATGATATTTGCTTTTTTTTTTTTTTTTTTTATTACCAACCGCCTATGTAAAGGGTAATATAATCACCAGCAGCTGAGAGACAATGACATTTTTATAGACCTTCTGGCAACACTGGAGTGTGAAAGAGCCTGATAGGTATTTGGCTTTCCACTCTGTTCTTTCAACTGCATTTCCCATCAGACTCACTGCTGGGCGTGCAGCTCGAGGCTAGACCCACATCTCCCTCCAGATAGCATTGTAGGAGCCTGACCAGCAGCTGTGTATTTAAGTTTGGTGATTTTATAGATGGGGACCAAGGAGGAATGCCTGCAGGACCCCTGCCTGCACAGTCCTGGAGGACCCTGGTCCTCGTCTGTGGGACTTAGCTGGATTCTCATATTCCTTGCTGATTTCAAAGCTGGAGAACGTTTCCATCGCACCGGGATCCTGATGGCTTATAATTTGGGATGCTCGCGCTTTAAATGTGGTCTTTCTGTGGGGTCATCTGAAAACCGGTTTGTGCACGAGAACCCATGTTGCTCCTTCTTTACCTGGGAGGAATCCGTGTGAGGCGGCTTTCTCCTCACCCCATAATCTAGGGAAGCTCTTGCTTTATGGGATCTTTCCAGGCTGTGCAATTTGAGATCTAGGTGGACAGTCCAGGCGTTTAGAACTTTTCAGCTTCAGGGGCACCTGGGTGGCTCAGTCAGTTAAGCCTCCCCTTCGGCTCAGGTCATGGTCTCAGGGTCCTGGGATTGAGCCCCGCATCGGGCTCTCTGCTTAGCGGGGAGCTTGCTTCCCCCCCTTTCTCTGCCTGCCTCTCTGCCTACTTGTGATCTTGCTCTGTCAAATAAATAAATAAAAATCTTAAAAAAAAATAACTCTTCAGCTTGGACAGGAAAACAAGAATCAGATTTGCACTGTGAAATCAGACAGTTCAAATGTAGGACAATTGACACGGGTCCCCATTTTCTGTTTGCTCTTTAGACCTGGAGATGGTGTCAGGATGCTCTTTCTACCTTCTGAGAAGCCAAACATTTTCTTCTGCTGCTCCTGGTGGGCTATGGAGTCTTAATGTTCTTGTGTAAATTATCAAAGATGTTTTGCTTTGCCTGTGCCCCTGGAACATGAGGGACCAAAAGTTAATGGGAAAAGCCCTGACATGAAAAGATACAGCAGTAATAAACACATGAGCTAAAATTAAGAATATATGCTTTCATAAAGTTGGCCCATTTATTACAGGGACTTTCTTTCGTTTTGTTCTGTCTCCTTAGCCTTTGGTTGGGTTATCTGGGAATTTAAAGTTGGGGCTCTTGTGCCTTTGGTGAGATCAATCCCTCCTTGGCATTCTGTGGGGGATGGGAAACAATGCTTCTTTATCTTGTCATAGGTATTCAGAAAGGATTTGCTACCTACTTCCCTTCCTACAATAGTGATAGTCCCTCTTTAAAAAAAAATATTATTTTTTAATTTTAATTTTTAAAGATTTTATTTATTTATTTGAGAGAGAGAGAGAAACAGAGAGAGCATAGGTGGGGTAAAGGACAGAAGGAGAAGCAGACTCCCCACTGTGCAGGGAGCTCAATGCAGGACTCTGATCCTGGGATCTTGGGGATCATGACCTGAGTGGAAGGCAGACACCCATCCAACTTAGCCACCCAGGTGCCCATGATAGTCCCTCTTGAAACCAGACATGGAAATCTCATCTGAATGGAAGCTGAGCTCCAGTGGGCTTGGCCCATGTCCTCAATTAATTCTGCCCAAGGAAGTCACCTTGGTTAACGCAGTTGGGTAAGACTTCTACCTAATCTTCCCTCAGAAAATTATTAAGAATCAAGTTCTGAAATAGAGATGCTTACGTCAGAAAAGTAGTTTGAAACTACCCTCCTTATTACACAGTTGAAAAAAATCTGAAGCCTAGGGACGTTTAGTGACTTCCACTATGGGGCTCAGATAAGAGGAGGAAGAACCAGAAGTAGCACAACTTGCCCACCTAGTGCTCCCACACTGTTTCTCAACCCTCCTGATCCCACCCACTTCCTTAAAGTCAAGTGTCTGTAGGTGGCATCACTTTCAGTGCCCCCTGACCTCAGTTTCACTGCCTTTAATGGATACCTCGATCTCGCATAGGGCAAAGATGCTAGAGATGATAAAAGAATTTAGTTGTGATGATCGCTACTGAACAAAACAAACAAACAAACAAAAAAAAAAACCCACAAGCAAACAAAAAACAGGAAGTGCCAAAAATGCTTGATCCTTTCAACTATGGTTGCAAATTAACTCTAGCACAGGGTTAGCCAAATTTTTCCGGCAAAATTGTGGCCAATGGAATTATTTGCTTTTCTCTTGAGATACTTCCCTTGTGCAAAACAAGAAGTTTTGATCTGTCTAAGAGGCATTTCATTGTCCTTGCTCCTTATCCTGCCTTCTCCAGCTTCAGGGGAGCTGAACGCATGTGCCTTTAGAAAGAAGTGTCCTTGAGAGAGATACCTGGGGCCGTCACATTCCTGATTTCAAATGGCGTTACAAAGCTATAGTAATGAAAACAGTATGGGACAAACGGAGTGTTATTCAGCCATAAAAGAGAATGAGATCTTGCCGTTTTCAACATGCATGAATCTTGAGGGCTTTATGTTAAGTGAAATAAGACAGGCACAGAAAACAAATACCATAAGATCTCACTTATTTGTGGAACCTAAAGCAAACCAAAGGAAAAACCATATAGAGGAGAAATTCATGGGTGCCAGAGGTAGGGGGTTCGGGGTGGGGGGGGGTGAAAGAAACGAGTGTTTGTGGTCAAAGGCAGAAACTTCCAGTTATAAAATCATGGCGACATAATATACAGCAAGGGGATGGTCATTAATGATACAGTGTTATATATTTGAAAGTTGCTAAGAGAGGAGATCTTAAAAGTTCTCATCATAAAGAAAAAAAATGTTTAACTATGTGGTAACAGATGTTAACCAGATTTGTTGTGGTGATCATTTCACAGTACGTACAAATATCAAATCATTGTGTAGTACACCTGAAACTAATACAATGTTGTCCATTATACCTCTTAAAAATAAATAAAAGAAAGAAGTATCTTCCTGTGTACGCATGAGCGTGTGTGCATATATGGATTCTATTGCTTAATGGTTGGGAGGACCTTGTTTCTAAGTACTTGTTTTCTGTAAATCTGGTTTTACTGGTGGCTTTAAGCAAAAAGCAAAACAGCAACAACAACAATAATAATAAAAAAAACCCAATACGTCTAAATGGGTATAGGAAATTTTGGGTAAATACAGCTTCCACCTGTGTTGGTTATTCTTGGTTTAGTTCCCACCTCCATATCCACTTTCTACCTTCCCTGTCCACTTCTTTGCTTAAGGAGACCAACACCTCAGGGTTCTAGAGGCCAGGCTCTAGTAAGCTGGCTTCTGACTGTTCAGCTCCTGGAAGGTGCCTGCCAGAGCTCAGAGGGCAAGTGCAGAGAGAAGTCTCATCTTCCTTCCTTTCCCATTACTGCCCTGGGCTCTACTTTGGACCAGTGTCCCTCCATGACCACTGCTCCTGCCGGGCCACCACTCGAAGTAGGCATCAGCTTTTTTTTTTTTTCTAATTTTATTTTATTTTTTCAGTGTTCCAAGATTAATTGTTTATGTACCACACCCAGTGCTCCATACAAATACGTGCCCTCCTTAATACCCACCACCAGGTTCACCCATCCCCCTCCCCTCCAAAACCCTCAGTTTGTTTCTCAGAGTCCACAGTCTCTCATGGTTCATCTCCCCCTCTGATTTCCTCCAATTCACTGTTCTTTTCCTTCTCCTAATGTCCTCCAAGATATTCCTTATGCTCCACAACTAAGTGAAACCATATGATAATTGACTCTTTCTGCTTGACTTATTTCACTCATCCTAATCTCCTCCAGTCCTGTCCATGTTGATACAGAAGTCGGGTATTCATCCTTTCTGATGGACGCATAATACTCCATTGCATATACGGACCATAACTTCTTTATCCATTTGTCTGTTGAAGGGCATCTTGGCTCTTTCCACAGTTTGGCGACCGTGGCCATTGCTGCTATAAACATTGGGGTACAGATGGCCCTTCTTTTCACTACATCTGTATCTTTGGGATAAATACCCAGTTGTAGAATTGCAGGGTCATAGGGAAGCTCTATTTTTAATTTCTTAAGGAATCTCCACACTGTAAAGCTGTGTTGCCCTTCTGACCTCCTATGTCTGCCACATAAAATACAGGAGACATAGTAAACTTTACATTTCAGGTGATCAATGAATACTTTTGAAGTGTAACTATGTGTAACATTTGGGACATTTATCTTAAAAAAAAAAATACTCATTGCTTTTCTGAAAGCCAAATGTAATGGAACACCTTGCATTTTTATTTGAATCTGGTGATCCTAGGTCTGAGGGTGTTAACAGGATGCCCCTCCCCCCACATCACCCATGCTGGCTGCCATTGCTGGCGTCCAAGTGTTTCTCCTGTCCCTTCTGCTTCCTTGAAATGTGCCCGCAATTCTGTGAGCATTCCCTCCGTGGAGATCACTATAAACTGGACTAGAATCTGTTTCCTTCTGGAACCCTGACTGGGTCTGCTTCCTTCGGGGACCCAGTGTCCATACACAGCTGGCCAACATTAGCACTGGGCAGACGCCTGCTCTCAGGGCTCCAGGTCCTAAGATAAACTAAAACTTTCAGGCAACCTCTGAGTGAGCGAGTAAACCTTCTGGAATCAGGATGAGTCTGGGCGAGGGGAGGAATGAGCCGAGGGAAAACACCTTGGGCTGCCATCTCCGCTAAACTCTGGGACTGAACTGCGAGCTATACTCTGTCCCTTGGGACAGAGTCTTAGCTTTTCAGCCCTTTTCTGTTCTAAGCTAGCCATGAGAGCTAAAGCAAGTATTTTCTTCCTTCACTCAACAAACGTGGCTAGAACCCTGCTACGGGCCAGGCTTTGGCCAAAATGCTGTTCTTTTCAGTCCACTGTGATCCTTTTGTATTGGAGACTTTTGATACATTTTCAGGGACAGTCCAGTCTATGCAGTGTTGAGTCACTTTCTCTTCGCTGGGTCTAGGGATCACGGCATAGTTTTTCAATGAAATGCATTCTCTCTCACCAAATAGGTGAGATTCTGACAGCTTGTGATAAGTCCTGTTTATTGCCTGAAAATCGAGAGGAAATTCTATCCTGCTGGCCACTCCCTCGGGTTTTGGCTCAGTGAGGGTATGGTAATGATTCCCATTTAAAATGATGCTCAACAAAGGGCTTTGTTCCAAAATCAGGAAGCTGTGTAGGTCAGCAAATCCTGCAAGAAGAGGTAAGGAACAAGCATAACCCACGTCTGAGATTCTCTTTGGCTTAATTCCCCCAATAACATATTCAAATATGCACAGAGTTTTAAAGTAAAAAAAAAAATTATTATTATTTTTTTTTGGTCACTAAATTCATCAAGCTTGGAAACTTTCCAAAGCAAGGAATATATTTCCGACATTTCTATATCCTCAGGACCCAACACAATGGCTGGCATAACAGATGTATCTTGAATTTAATATAAATAGCTTGTATCAGCAGGGAAGTGGACCTTGCAAAAACCAGTGAATTCTCAGATGGCTGAGTCTGGTGCTTAAGTTCCAAGTTTTAACTTTATTTTTACAAAAGATTTTTATTTATGTATTTGAGAGAGGGAGAGAGAGAGGGCACACAGGAATGGGGAGACAGGCAGAAGGAGAGGGAGAAGCAGGCTCCCTGCTGAGCAGGGAGCCCAATGTGGGACTCGATCCCAGGACCCTGGGACCATGACCTTGCTGAAGGCAGATGCTTAACTGACCGAGCCACCCAGGCACCCCTATTTTTATGTTTTAAATCAATTCCATTGAGGTATAATTTACATGCAATAAAATGCACCCTTTCAGCACAGAGCCCGATGACTTGGCGAATCCATACATGTCACCCCCTTCCTAATCACGATGCTCCAGGACTTCAGAGTTCTTGTCTCACAGAATCAAAGAACAAATCTTGCAGACACAAAAGGGTCAAGTGCAGTGAAAATTTTTTAAGTGAAAGTGAGAGCAGAAAGGAAAGGAAAACTCTCTAGCATAAGAGGGGTCCCAAATGAGTGGCTCCTGAGGGATTTTAGGTCTGGTCTCTTATTGAGAACTGACCAGGAGGCTTGTGGCCTTGAGATGCTTGTGCTATCTTGGCTTAAGCAAGGACCAATGATAATACCCTTAATGACTTACTTCTTTGAGGTTTGATCATTTTCTGTGATTACAGTGTAGCCTCCCAAGAAAAACACTTCCTAATATCTGGGACCAGGTGATCTGGCCTGTTCATTACCTCTTGTTCACTCTGGCTTAGTGCTTCTGCCTGCCAGGAATAGTTTCAGAGCCTGGTCAAGGGTCCCCAACCTCTCCCTGCCTGTAACTTAATCCCTTCCTTACTCAGAGATAAGTCTCCATCTCCACCACCCCCAAAATTCTTTGATGCCCCTTTACAGTCTGCTTTCCCCATGTGATCATTTTGGATGGAAAGTTGTCTAAAACACACTCCCTCTGCTTCCTTCCACCAGGATATTGAACATGTAAGCTAGTGACCATCTGAAGGCTTCATTATGAACATCAGTCCTTGTGTTATCTTGGGAAGTGGGCGAAAGGATTAAAATATTTTGTGTCTTGGGACGCCTTGGGGGCTCAGTGGGTTGAGGGTCTGATTCTTGGTTTTGGCTCAGGTCATGATCTCAGGTTCCTGGGATGGAGCTCCAGGCTGGGCCCCAAGCTCATTAGGGAGTCTGCTTGAGATTCTCTCTCTCTCCCTCTGCCTCTGTCCCTCTCCTGTCTCTCGAATAAATAAATAAATAAATAAATTATGAAGTAAATAAATAAATACCTTTTAAACAATATTTTACCTTGTACCTAAATGAGCCTGAAGTGCTTGGCTTGGAGGATTTTGTTTGCCTCTGCAAAAATTTCACATCTTTTCTCTCATCAATACCTTTTACTTTTATGCATGTATCATTTTTTGTTTTTAAATCTGTGTTCCTGTTTTTAGCAGCATGCCTGCCCATTTTCTCACAAGCTTCCTCAAATCTGTGATGGGGTGTAAAACCGGATAATCCATTTTACCAGAATTGCTTTAAAACAGAAGCCAATAGGGTATACCTATGAATAAGTGGGTCCGGATTTAGTGCTCGGACTTGGTGGGATGTCTCTGTTCAACTGTCTTTTTTTCATTGTTCTGCTCTCAGCTTTGGATATCTGAAGCCTCAGGTTTTCAGCCCCACCTTGACTGATAAGAGGAAGCAAAATGTTGCCTGTTTCCTTGGTGGTCTTAGAGGAACCAGAGGGCTAGGCTGGTGAGCATTTTTTACTTCCTGAGGCTAAATGATAGAGTTTAGAGCTTTCAACCCACAGAATGTAGACACTTTCAGTTAAACCATATCAGCGTTTTCTTTGAGAATTCTGCAATAATTGTTTCGCATCAACTCTTCTGGCTCAACAGCTTTTTTTTTTCTTTAATTTTAATTTAATTTTTTCAGTGTTCTAAGATTCATTGTTTATGCACCACACCCAGTGCTCCATGCAATACGTGCCCTCCTTAATACCCACCACCAGGTTCACCCATCACCTACCCCCTCCTTTCCAAAACCCTCAGTTTGTTTCTCAGAGTCCACAGTCTCTCATGGTTCATCTTCCCCCCTGGTTTCCCCCAACTCACTTCTCCTCTCCATCTCCCTATGTCCTCCATGTTATTTCTTATGCTCTATAAGTAAATGAAACCATATGATAATTGACTCTCTCTGCTTGACTTATTTCACTCAGCATAATCCCCTCCAGTCCTGCCCATGTTGATACAAAAGTTGGTTTTTCATCCTTTCTGATGGAGGCATCATACTCCATTGTATATTATGACCATAACTTCTTTATCCATTTGTCTGTTGAAGGGCATCTTGGTTCTTTCCACAGTTTGGTGATTGTGTCAATGGCTGCTATGAACATTAGGGTACAGATGCCCTTCTTTTCACTACATCTGTATCTTTGGGGTATATACCCAGAAGGGCAATTGTAGAGTCATAAAGTAGCTCTATTTTTAATTTCTTGAGGAATCTCCAGACTGTTTTCCAAAGTGGCAGCACCAACGTGCATTCCCACCAACAGTGTAGGAGGGTTCCCCTTTCTCCACATCCTCTCCAACACTTGTTGTTTACTGTCTTGTTAATTTTGGCCATTCAAATGGCTAACAGACACATGAAAAAATGTTCATCATCATTAGCCCTCAGGGAAATTTAAATCAAAATCACATTGAGATTCAACTGCTTTTTAAAAATACAGTAACACCAAGGGTCTTGTCTGGTATCCCATTAAAAGAATCTCTAACAGGGCAGGTGTCTCCCCTTGGCTTCTAATCTGAGCTGCCCTTCTTTGTGTTTCTCAGAAGCAACCCCCACCCCGAGAGCTGTTGAGTAAGTGTGTGTTTGTGCAAGTGTGTTGATTGTGTAGTGAGTGCGTGGGCTATAAGAGGCCCCCTTGGGACACTCTGTCTTCCATGTAAAAATGGCAGGCTACCAGAAAAGCAGAAAGTCAATCAGGTACTTTCCAAAGGAGCTGGGGAAATGTGATCGGGGATCGCTTCTTGATGAGTCAGCTGTGCGTTAAGGAGGAGGCACTCCGCGGTGATGCATAGGCTGTAAGCCACAGCTGGGCTCCTGTGACTTACTCCACAGGGGGAAAAGGGATTATCCAGCCTTTGCTTCTGAAGCTGGTGCTGGCCTGACCTGCCTGAAGATTCAGACAATGGAGAAAGCCTTGTCACTCCACTGACGTGTGGGCTCTGAAGAATGGAGGTGGGTGGCCAGTGGTCACTGTGGCTGTGGCCATTTGCATTCATCGTGGAGCATGCTGGTGTGTGTTCAAGGAGCGGCTGTGCACCCGTTTGGAGAGCAGGAGCCCAGGGGGTGAGAGGGAAAGAGGTAAAAACCAGAGTAACAAAACCTGAATATACTTGGGGAAAAACACATTTGTAATGTTATTCCCAACAGATAAATCAATGAGATTTTCGATCATTTCAGATGCTTTACCTAGAAGGTAAATGGTATATTTTCATCTGAGATGCAAAGTAAAGGTAGACTTCTTTCCAACATTTTGTGTAATTTTCCTGAAAAAAAAAAAAAAAAAAGAAGAAGAGGGATAAAGGAGCTCCTTTGTAATGGATAATTTTTGGATGGATTTTTATCTCGTGGTTGGTAGCCATGCCCTCCACTGTGCCCTCAATGTCTCATCCTCCTTCAGAGCACTCATTTTATTTTTTGGTCTATTTGCCGACTAGCTAGTGCCTCTTCCTCACTAGGACTTAAGTTCTGTAAGAGGAGGCATTTGGTCTGTCTCATTTCTTCATCTATTCTTAATGCCCAGGAAGTGCCTGGCCCAGAAGGACCACTCGATAGATGTCTGTTGAATAATCCAGTGAATATGACGGCAGTTTCTCTTTCTTCTTTGAAAAATATTCATAGTGCTAAAAATCTGCCTATAGGGGCACCTGGGTGGCTCAGTGGGTTAAGCCGCTGCCTTCAGCTCGGGTCATGATCTCAGGGTCCTGGGGTCGAGTCCCGCATCGGGCTCTCTGCTCAGCGGGGAGCCTGCTTCCCCCTCTCTCTCTCTGTCTGCCTCTCCATCTACTTGTGATTTCTCTCTATCAAATAAATAAATAAAATTTAAAAAAAAAAATAAAAAAATAAAAATCTGCCTATAGAAGTAAAACATTTTTTTTTAAAAATGAAAGGTATTTAGGCAGTATAGAGAGTAAAAGAAAACTAAAAACTGACCCCAATTTCTCCATGTGGACACAATAACATACACATTTTGACATCTATTTCTTTTTAAAGGTTTTATTTATTTATTTATTTGAGAGGAAAGAGAGAGAGATACAGAGAGCATGAGCAGGGCAAGAGGCAGGGGGAGAGGGAGAGGGAGAAGCAGAGTCTGTGTAGGGAAGGAAGCCTGATGCGGGGCTTGATCCCAGGATCCTGGGATCATGACCTGAACGGAAGGCATACACTTAACTTGCTGAGCCACCCCTGTGACCTTTGATATCAATCTTTTTTTTAAAGATTTTGCTTATTTATTTGACAGAGAGAGAGAAAAAGAGAGAGAGAGATCACAAGTAGGCAGAACAGCAGACAGAGAAAGAGAGGGAAGCAGGCTCCCCTCTGAGCAGAGAGCCTGATACCGGGCTCGATCCCAGAACCCCAAGAACATGACCCAAGCTGAAGGCAGAGGCTTAACCCACTGAGCCACCCAGGCACCTCTGACATCGATCTTTTTGATAGGTTTTTCAAAGCCTTCATTGACTTATGGAACAGGGATTCAGTGAGCCTGCACTTTATCAGTTTATCAAGAGATACCTCCAGTGTCCCAGCAGCCTAGTCAAATCTCACAATCTCCTTGGAGCAGATGCTTGTGACTCTTCTCTCCACACTTCAGTGGCCCCACACGGGTGTGCACATTGGTCCCAAGGCCCAGCCTGGAAATCCCAGTCTTGGAGCCTGGACACAGAGTACTCCTGAGCTGGTTCTGGGAACCAGGTAACTGAGAGCAGTGACCTTGGCTAGCAATGCTTCCAATGGGACCAAGTAAGGCTTAAATAAGAGGTTTTGGTGGCAGCAACAAGACCAATGGCAAACACAGTCTAGGTCTTCTTAGTGAACTGGTCACACTTTCTGTTTCTCTCTCTGCCTGGGTTTTTGGACTATATTATAGGTGGGTGGGGAGGGGGATGAGGCCTCAAGAAGGAGATCCTGGGAGCAGCTGGACAGTGCAGTTGGTTAAGCTTCTGACTCTTGGTTTCAGCTTAGGTTGTGATCCCAGGGTGGTGAGACGCAGCCCCACAACAGGCTCTGCTCTCAGCACAGTCTGCTTGAGACTCACTCTCCCTCTCCCCCACCCACTGTGCACCCTCTCTTTCGAAAAATAAATACATAAAATCTTTTAAAAAATTATTATTTTTTTTTAAAAGAAGGAGGTCCTGGACTTCTTGACAATGTGAGCCCCAGGGTCTCCACCAATTAATTGGTCTCCTACAAAGATTAAATGGGTCACAATCATAGTCAGATTGGAAAAAAATAATAATCAACTTACTTCAGTTAGTTTTCATTTATTTTTAAATATTTCTAAAGACTCCTGAAAATGTAAAGTCTTCCTTGGATTAATAGAAGTTTCTGACTTAACACACTTACAAAAAGATAAAAATTGCACAGAGTAGAGAAGACCTGCCAGGCCTAGAGTCTTAAGTTCAGTTCCCCAAGGGAACGCTGAGACAGAGATTCCAAAGCAAGTTACAAACCAGAGGAGGCTCTTAACTACAGGGAACAAACTGAGGGTTGTTGGGAGGGAGGTGGGGGGATGGGGCAGCTGAGTGACGGGTACGGAGGGCACGTGATGTAACGAGCACTGAGTGTTATATGCAACTGATGGATCACTAAACTCTACCTCTGAAACTAATAATACACTGCATGTTAATTAACTGATTTAAAAAAAAAAAGTTGGGGCGCCTGGGTGGCTCAAAAAAAAAGGGTCCTCGGATTTAGTCCCGCATCGGGCTGGAGGTGATTCCCTCTGAAAAATAAATAAAATCACCAAAAAGGGGTCAAAAAAAAAAAAAAAAAAAAAAAAAAAAAAAAAAAAAAAAAAATAAGTTTACTGACAGCGCAGGAAAGGGAAGGAAGTCTGCCATTGCAAGGTGGATCCTTGCAGGTGGATCCTGAGCAGGACTTCAACAGGCAACTGGGGATCCCACGGCATAGAGTGCACTTGGCACCTGGCAGATGAGAAACCGGAAGCTTTTCTCACTGACATCCATGCCCATGGTCATTGATGATTGGTTGGGGATTGTCAACATAGCCTGCCCAATGCACAGGCCAGATAAAAACGGCACGGTGCCAGAGAAAGCCAGATGTTGCAAGACCTTGCAGTTAAGAAGCCATCGAGCTGACTCAGAAAGATGAATGCCTGCAGAAGGGCTGTGGCCCAGGAACCAAAAGCATCTGTTACACCTGGAAAATGGTTTTCCTTCCCCAGTCCTACCGGGCAGCTCTCAATAGGAAGATACTGAGTCTGGCTTGTTTGTTTTTATTTATTTATTTGAGGGTGAGGCAGGGTGGGGCAGAGGGAGAGGGAGAAGCAGGCTGCCCGCTGAGCAAGGAGCTCAATGCATTGCTCGATCCCAGGACCCTGGGATCATGACCTGAGTCGAAGGCAGATGCTCAACCCACTGAGCTACCCGGGTGCCCCATAGCCTGGCTTGTCTGTTAATTAAATGCCATTTTGATCTCCCTTCCTTGCTGATAGCCTCCTTTAATTGCTTGCTCTGTTCCTGGGTTGGGCTCACTCGGACGCAGAAAGCAGGGTGTCTATAGGTAATTGCGATAATAAGGAGACCATCATTCTGGAAGTGGAAGTCTTTCATATAATTCATTCTGGGGCAGAATCGTCTTTCTTCCCCTTTCAACCACAGGCATCTCTCTGTCTGTTGTGGAGGTCTGAAAGTACCTCAAGCTGCTTTAAGAATCTTTTAAGACCCAATGTTGCCCATGCGTGCTCTCCTCTAACAAAATTCCCCAAAGGGGCTCGTTTTCTGGTTTCATCTTGGAGGCAAAAATCTGCTGTTAAAGCCAACCTCTCTGTTGAGGGTGGGAGGGCAAGAGGGATAGGAGAGTCCTGATAATGATAGCTTTCTAAAATGGGTTTTGTAAGTAAAATATCCTATGACTTCCTGGGGAATCACTCCTCTTGTTTTATTCATTGTGTTGGGGAACACCTGGCACTTCGGAGTTCTTCATCAACTGTTACACTTTCCTTTTACCAAGAAATTACAATTTCTTTGTGTGTGTATGTGTTTTTAAGATTTTACTTATTTATTTGAGAGAGAGAGAGAAGGAGAGAGAGAGGGCATGGGCAGGGGGAGGGGCAGAGGAAGAGGGAGAAGAAGATTCCTCACTGAGGAGGGAGCCTGTTGCAGATCTCAGTCCCAGGACCCTGGGATCATGACCTGAGCTGATGGCAGATGCTTAACTGATGGAGCCACGGAAGCACCCAAGAACTTACAATTTCTGTTGTGTTGTTGATACACTTTTTTATTTTTCAGGGGTTTAAGGTTATTATGATTTCAAATTTTATAGATCTTCCTCCACTTACATTGGAGTTACAAGTGGACAAGCCCATCATAAGTAGAAAATACTGTCAGTCAGAAATACATTTAATACACCTAACCTCCCAAACTTCATAGCTCAGCCTAGCCTACCTTACATGTGTTCAGGATATTTACATTACCCTCCAGTTACGCAAAATCATCTAACATAAAGCCCTTTTTAGAAGTTGACAATCTCATTTAATTTGTTGAATACTGTACTGACAATGAAAAATGTATTTTGGAGTAGAATAGTTATACAAATATCTATTGTTTACCCTCATGGTCATGTGGCTGACTTTGGGGTGTGTCTCGCTGCACCTGCCCACCATCACGAGAAAGGATGGACCACTGCTAGCCTGGGAAAAGATCCAAATTCAGAATTCGAAGTACGATTTTTACAGAATGTGTATTTCCTTTGCACCTAGTAAAGTTGAAATGTCATTAAGTTGAGCCACAAGTCAGGGACCATTTGTATATTCAAATTATATATATGTTACATATATAATATATGATTTCAAATTACATATATATTTATAACATATATAATTCAATTGTATATACTATATAATTCAAATATATACGTTTCAAATCCATATATAATTTTAATAGGGTATTCAAAAGGGGTTACATATAACAGGTGGCTGTTCAATCTGTCTTTTGAACCAAAATGTTATTTTATTGTTTAATGGTATACTCCATACTGTTTATTATTATGATGATATTAAAAATAGTAAGAAGGATATCTATGCACTGATAGGATAAGATAATTATGAAAAAAAAAAAACCAAAACTGTCAGGGCACCTGGGTGGCTCAGTTGATTAAGTGACTGCCTTTCACTCAGGTCATGATCTTGGGTTCCTAGGATTGAGCCCCATGTCAGGCTCCCTTCTCAGTGGGAAGTTTGCTTCTCCCTCGCCCTCTGGCTCTCTCCCTCCCACTTGTATGTGTTATGTTTATGTATGTGCTCTCTCCCTCTCTCAAATAAATAAATAAAAGCTTTAAAAAAAGAAAAAAATCTGTCAATCAAAGTAGTTGCAGAATAGTAGGTTTGTAATAAAGAGTAGCAATCTCTCTCTTTCTTACTCCTACTCCTCTTCCTTGTCTCCTCCTCTCCCTCTCCTTTGGTTTAGGAAAGGTCTAGAGAAAGCACACACAATATTTAATAATGTAGTGGTGAACGGAATTTTCCCTCACACCCCTGCTGCACCATTCATACGTTGAAACCTTAGTCTTTAATGTGATGATACGTGAAGTGGGGACCTTTGGGAAGTGATTCAGGTTAGAGAAGGTCATGAAGATGGGGTCCTCATGCTGGGATAAGTGCCCTTATAACAAGAGTCACCGGAGGGCTTGCTTGGTCACTCTCACTGGGCCATGTGAGGACACAGTGAAAAGATGGCCAGGAAGAGTGCTCTCCCCAGAACCCAGCCACGCAGCACCTTAATCTTGGACTTTTAGTCTCCAGAACTGTGGAAAGAACAAAGAGGAGACGTAAGTCCCAGCCCTCTGGATACTGTTCAGTGTTCTGCAGTAACAGAAACTGGGGGGGGGGGCGGGGGGGGGGAAATAGTTAGGAAGGTGGGGAGCTGACGTCCGGGAAACCGTTTGTCTCAGGTTGCTGGGACTAGACCTTTGGAAAATCCTGGTTCAAGGTTCAAATGAGCGAGAGATACAGGCAAGTGTGCAGCGACTGGCGCCCTCCGGTGGTGAGACACATGCAATGACAGACCCATGGAGTTGGGGACAAGAAATGCTCTGGCTACCTTTCCTGGTGTCACATCCACTTCTGCCCACTCCCTGGCTGTCCCCGATCTAGTGAGCAGAGTTAAACCACATTAAAAAGCTGTATCTGTGAGTGTTTTGGCACTCTCCTCTCCTCGTGTTTCTAATGCTTTTTTCCCAGTGGCCGAGTCCATGCACGTGTGTAGGTAAGGGGATACAGAGGGACTCGTGCCTGATGGAAGATAGGCAGAATTTCGTCCTGTGCTCCTGGAAAAAGCATCTGAAAGTTCTGTAACACACCTCTTCTTCTTCTCCCACACAGAAGCTAAGTTCAGCTGGGGAGACTGGAAAATCCACTTTGGTCTTGAGGTCTCCTTAGTGAATGGACAAGATGGCTTCCACCAGACAGTCTTAAATAGGGAGTAACTGAGCAGGAAGAATTATTATTATTATTACTGATGTCATTTACACTTAGTTACTCTTTCTTCATTCTTGATCCCCTGCTAAATACTATCTAGTATTGAAATGCCATCATAACCCCCCCCCCCAAAAGACTGGGAATTTGATAACTTGTGGGAAGGAATAAGACTATTGTTTAAACATCCCAAGGTTTACATGTGTTAATATAAATCTGATAATAATACTTGATCTGCATTTCAGATATTCCCAAGAATGCTTGGGAAAAAAGAAAACTAATTTATATTCTATGTGATAGTTACTCCAGAAGTGAATGGTAGGTTGAACTGACATGGGTGTTCTATTATTTTGGTATGAATATAAAAAAATAAAAAACAAACCCATATTGGTTCCTTTTACATGTCTCACAAAAATTCAGGGATTGAAACAGGATTTTTATTGATTGATTGATGTACACCTACTTGTAAAACATTTGACGTAGTTCTTTGCCATCTTGATCTTGGGAGATCATGGTTCTGCTTGGCAGAATCTCAAAACGTGTTCCTGGAACAAATACTCAAATATGTTCTAAGTCTACAACAGTCAAAAGCAATTCTTCAATTCAAATCCTAAATATTTGGCCTGTTTCTTGGTAGCAAAACTGTCTACACTTCCATTTCCCTTTGTATCATCAATGCAAGAGTATTGCAACAGCATAAAATGCTGACAACAGAGCTCTTACAATTTTTTTCTGCCTTGCTTCTCAATTTTTCAGTGGAAACACTTAGACTGTCAAAAATAATTACTATAATGTTGTTATCTGATATGGAAAGTCTAACAAATACTGTTTTCTGATTTAGATGCAGTAATTCATGAGGCCCTGGGATCAGAAAGGAATTCCTGTCCTTTCTATTCTTGACAACATTTCTGCTTCCCCTGGCTTAGTTGAGATTAATCCCATCTCTTCCTACACAATTTGTCTCAAAGCTCACCTTCCTGTGGGCAGTCTAGTCTGAGAAACTCTTCCCTGTTTTCCTCTCTTCTACCTTAAACAATCCTCTGTTAATATTTACACTGTGCATAGGGCGCCTGGGTGGCTCAGTCAGTTGGGCATCTGACTCTTGATTTAGGCTCAGGTCATGATCTTGGGGTCCTGGGATCAAGCCCCAGGTCAGGTTCTATGCTCAGAGGGGACTCTGCTTGAAGATTCTCTCTCTCCCTCTCCTCACTTGTGCTCTCTCTCTCTCAAAAATAAATAAATCTTTAAAAGAATATTTACACGTTGCATTTGTGTTGTGTCAATGGGAAACTATTAAAGTTTTTTAGAAGGGAAGATGTATGGTATGATTTACAGTTGAGAAATACCATTCTTGCTATAGGATAGGGTATATGTCCAAGGGGGTTGAGTCTTGTCAATGAACTGGGGCATCGGTAATGAGGGAACAAGGAGGAGATGCCAGAGGGGTGGTTTAGAAATAATCAAAAACAGTTGATAATGATTTAGTCTAAAATGACAATGAGGTTTTGAACCTAGGATACTGGGAAGATGGGGCAGCATTAAGCCAGATGTGCTATAAAAGGAGAGGAGCAGACCTGTAGGAGATGTCTGTACAGAGGATAGAGACACCTGATGAGTCCTATTGTAGATGTCTATATAGAGAGAGGACATCTACATGGGATTTTTTTTTTGCCTTTTATTTTTTTTAAATTTTTAAAAAAATTTAAATTTTTTATTAACATATAATGTATTACCAGCTACATGGGATGTTTTATAGACACCCATAAGTTGGAAATTTCAGTGTAGTGTTTGGGAGAGGAGATGGAACTGGAGACATAGTGTGGTAGGTGTTTCTGTGTGTGTGTGTGTGTGTGAGAGAGAGAGAGAGAGACAAATCTGTGTGAGGCCATGAGACCACAAGAAAAGTGCCTTAAGTAAAAATTAAAAAGGACCTTGGGCATTTTTACATTTAGAGGGTTGTGGATAAGGAAAGAAGGACATTGGGAAGGAAGTCTCAAACAAGTAGGAGCAGAATGTAGAGCTTACCTTAGAAACAGTGTTGTATTGAATTTATCCATACAATTAGATTTAACAGACCTTTATTGACCTACTAGAAAGACATACTGCTGAGCTCTAAAAACACAAGAGTGGTTTTTGCTCTTAATGAACTTCCACAGGAAATGGAGAGATGGACACATATCAGGTGAGTCATCCAGAATGGCAATGTTCCACCAGTTTTGACCCCAAAAAATGCAATTTCAGATAGACCAACCTAATCTAATTAGACAAACACAATTAGAGTCTTGATGGAGTTTTTAACAATGTCATTTAACAAAACTCCATACACAGTTTTAAACAATGTCATTTCTGTACACAGAGAAAAGACTCAGATGGAAAGACATGTCCCAGAAGATCTAACACATACATATTTTCCTGAATGACTTTCTGAACAAAATTGCTTAGACCTTAGAATCTTGCGAAATGTCCTCTAACCTAAGGTTGACTTGCCTTATTGTTGCTGACAAGACTTACTTCTCATTTATGACCAGAGACAGGAGAGAGTTTTGGTTTCTCTGTTAATGATCCAACAACCATCCTGAGATCATCCTGTCATCCTGATCAGACCAGCTGGGTTCCATGCTCACCCTCCGTTGCAGCTGGGGAATTCCACGTGTTTCTAACACTCGGGGCCCATCCATGACTGGGAAAAGGCATCAAACCCACAGTGGTGAGCTGCCATCCAGTGGAGACCGGGAAGGCAACCAGCCATGTCACTTTGGAGCTGAAGGAGCAGGGTGAAGGTTCAGGTTTGGAAAGATTGCTTTGTTACATTGTAGTTGTAAATATCAGAGGTGTACATGGTTGAAGACAAACCAGTGAGGAGGGAATCGAAGGAATCCTGGCAAAAAAGATGAAGGCAGGGGTGATGGGGTGGTGGTGGGGGCAATGCAAATCAAGAGAAGGTGGGATGATGCAGCTTATGGTAAGGCAGAGCTATTGAACTTGGGGACCACCTTGAGGAGGAGAGTGAGAGAGACAAAATCAGGGTAGGAATGACTCACATTTCTTCCATGCTAGTTGGTAAAAATGGTGGTGCTGTCACTGGAAGAGGAAGTGAAGGAGGAAGACATTTACATTTTGGTGGAAAGATAACAATGTATTTCCCCCCCTTGGACTTTTTCCCCACTTTGGTTGAGAAGGTTGGGGGAATATAAAACTGTGAGATGGGTGAATGGTTTGGGATCTGGAAAAGGCTAGAAAGGGCCAACATCTTCCTGGAAAAACTGTGTGGTGAGAGAGGTGTGGGTGTGGATTGGACAATGAAGGGGAGAGGCAATGAAGTCATGGGGCGGGGGTTCCCATATGTGTACTGGGGAGAAGGGCATAGGTCCTAAGGACTCACTTTATAGTCACTCTCTGTGAAAGGACATTTCTAACACACATTCCATGGGGATATGGTGATATGTACATGAAGACACAGGTAAAATCCTTAGCAGAGTTCCCAGCATGTGATAAACACATGGGTAATGTTCTTAAAGGAGCAAGACCCAGAGGGATTTGTGTCCCAGGAGATCAGGGGATAGAGAACGTGTCAAAAATCTGGGACTTAATTCTATGGAAGGAGGAAAAGGAGCCTCACTGGCTTTGGCAACGAGGAGAGCCTATTGCCCTGGGAAGATGCAGTTTTGAAGTTGTGGAGGGGATAGGATCTGGCTGCAGGTAGGCTGTACACCCTAAAAAAAGATGAGGCCAAGGGAGCCAGCATGACCTTCAAGTACTAAGAGAGGGAAGAGGAGGAAGAGGGTAGTATCTAGAGAGTCTGTAAGGTCATAAATTTTGTCCCTGGGTTGGTTTTGTTTTCATTTTAACACAGAAATAGGTCCATTCCTGGATCTCTTTGTGTGTTTCCAAGATATCCTTTTAACTCAAATTTTAGAAAGGATTATAGAAAATACTGATCATCCATTACTCAGGATGAAGGCCTTTTCTTCCTGCAGGTTTAAATAAGACAGGCTTGTTTGGATATAAAGACTATCCTTTTAATCAAGATAAATGACTTGTAACTGTTAGAAAAACCCTTTTTCCCCCTTCTAAATCACAGTCTGCTTAAGATCAACCTAATCAGACAAGACAAGGAAATTACACTGTATTTAGAAACATGGGCAAGAAGATAAAGATTTGACTGGGTGCAAATCTTTTTGAACAGATGCATTGCCAGTTAAAATGCACACACACACACACACACACACACACACACACATCATGATGCCCATACAACTCTATAGCCCACACCTCAATTTTTCAGTGAGTAAACTGAGGCCAATCCCTGCCCCCCGCCCCAGCCCCGTAATGATGTAGTTCGTCAGTAACAGGTGGGACCCAATGCTAGGTCTCGTGACTTGGTTCAGGTAACTGGTGTTTATTCCTGTTTCTCACCAGCAATCTGTGAACCCAGAATTCAGTTTTCCCTTCTATGCTCTATACATCCAGAGAGCACTGCACAGACATCTGTTATTAAGATATATTTATTATACGTTATTATGACATTATCTCTTCTATTGGAACCTGCAAGGTGAGGGCTACCTTTTATTCATTGCTGCTGCTAAAGATGTGTATCTCTGGTGCTCTCCACTGGCCGGGAGACTCATGTACTGAATACATGAATCAATGAATGGACAAATAAAGGAGCAATGTGATGGATATCAATTTCTCCTTACACAGATTCATGGCATGATTGGCAGGCTCTGATACTTGGGTACTTTCTGTACACTCATGATCCAAATAGACCTGCTCCAGAGCCCTTCCTCCAAAAGGAGGATTTCTATTACTGCAGTCTATTTGGAGTGTCTCATTACAGATGTCATGGGAACACATGTTCTTCTGGCAAGGATGGGTAATTTCTCTTGAAAATGAGATTATTTTCACTGATCTCAAAGCATCTGGGGTATCTCCACAATGTATTGTAACTTGGGTGTAATTTGTGGTTTTACTTTTCTTTTCTTTTCTTTCTTTTTCTTTTTTTTTTTTGCTAGAAGTTCTGATTTCAAAAGACCACCCCAAATTAAAAGTAGAACATCCCAATTCAGCTCATAATTCAGCAGATAAATCATTGGGTGGAGGATCCACACTCTCTGTAGGTAGTCAACTACTCATCTTGGCAGATTCCTGGATGCCTTTTGCCTTAAGACAGTAATGACTTAGAGTCCCCAGATATGGCCCCTTAGAACTCCTTCCATTGGGGCATCTGGGTGGCTCAGTCAGTTAAATGGCTGCCTTTAGCTCAGGTCATGGTCCCACGGTCTTGGGATCAAGCCCCGCATCGAGTTTCTTGCTCAGCAGAGAATCTGCTTCTCCTCTCTCTGCTGTTCTTCCTGCTAGTGCTTTCTCACTCCCTTTCTCTGTCAAATAAATAAATAAAATATTTTTTTTAAAAAAACCTTCCATTGTTCAAATTAGAGGAAGTTGACCTTTTCCACAAGTGAATAGAATAAAAATTTCAAAGGATTCATCACCCTTTTGGCTGTTGACCATCTTCCTCCAATGTATGCCCAAACGTCAATGATAGCTCCATTATTCTCCACTCTTTCCTACTTGCTCCTCAACCTCCTTCAATCACTTCCCACCCCAGCACTACTTACATCCACAAGGTTTACCAAACTCCTATAATATAAGCTATGTTCTTGTTTCTTTCCCCAGGTTGACAACCAAACATGAGTTTCACACCAAAAAACCAGAAACAAGTGAAGAAAGTTACTCTTAAGCCATAAAGCCATTGGTAAGCAACTCAGGTATGGGCATGGTGAGTTCCCCACTTGAAAAGACACACAATGTCTAGACCTGGGGAGGGGAGATAGGAGAGAGAAACAGAGACTAAGGAGGCAGGAGAAGGTGACACAGACAATGTCACAGGAGCACTTGGCTTGCCCTCATTGCTTCCATGGAAGATGACCAAAACAAGCATAGAAAGGGAATCAAGACTTACTTGCAAAGATTTGAGCAGTGGTACTCTGTACTCAAGCAGTACTTTGCTGTACTGAACAGGTATGTATCAGTTTCACCTGCTAGGAAAAAAAAAAAAAAAGCTCATCTCAAGTTAGCCGAAGCCAAAAGAAATTGCCATCAATTCATGTAACTGAAAAGTCCAAGAGTTAGTTAGTTCCATTTCAGGCATGGATGGATTGAGGTTTCAAGAAACAATATCATCATGTTCTGTCCCTTCTGCCCTCCTCATTTCTTGGCTCTGCTTTCATCTGTGTTGGCTTCATTCTCTTATAAACGATCTCCATGTAATGTGACATTTCCAGGTTTATCAGGTTCTTAAAGCTCATGCTTTCAGAAGGATTGATAACCTTTCAGACTTCCAGAATCAGTCTCTTCAAAAAGATTCGGGCTGACCACAGTTAGGTTGCAAGCATACCTTGGAACAGTATCTGTGTCTAAGGGAGTTGGATATACTTTGCTAACCTCAGCCATGTATCTATCGCTGGGGCAGTGGACACTCATACCTTGATTGATAGTTCTACAAGAACTACATGATGTGGAGCAGAGCAGTTCCCAAAGGGACCAAAAAAAAAACACCCAGTAACAGTTGCACAAGTTAATTAACAGAACACAAATTAATTAGGTAGTTCTGAGGAAACTAAGGTAAACAAAAATGATAAATAAAGGGTATGATACAATAAAAATATCTTATATCAGTGGTAGTTACCCTTGACCTTCTAGATATCTCAAGTGAAGCTCCAACATGGAAGGGAGAATTTGTCATGTGTGTCCTCATTTTCCTAGTGCCTGGGATGTAGTAGGTGTCTAATCACAGCTTCTTTGGAATGGAGTTTCAAGTGAAGTGAAATTTAAAATAGTAGGCAAGTGACTACTAAGTCACAAGAGCAAAGGTGGAAGGGTTTTCCCTATCAAGATTAGAATCATATTAGTGGGTCCTCTCCATTAGGCAGTTGTAGAGGCAGTGGACTCCCAGAGAAGAGGATGAAGGATGTAACCAATGGCATCCTACAACTGGATCTCCAAGGGAAAAAACAAAACCAAAAACAACAATCCTGATTTGTAGCAATTGCTAATTTCTATTGTGTAAATACTACCATTGTGGTTGATTTCAAGCCATCCACATGAGGCACTGAAGGCAGAGGTAGAAGGGCTTGCACACAGGTAGTTGTCGGGAGCCTGTATGAGCTGGCTTTAGCCCAGCACTGAATATAACCCAACCTTCTATGCTTTGTTGAAGATTCTTTAGTATGAATGCCTTGGAAGGGGTTGACCTATTGTATATAAAATCTGGGGTTTTCTGGGGGCAAGAGATGGAAATCTAAAACCGTTATCCCTGTATGTGAAATTAGTTAATCATAACAAAGTGACCCAAAGTGGTTTTGATAAGATGCTTAATCAGATAAGGGCCCCAAGCACTCCAAAGAGAAACTCCCCGTGAGGACAGCAGTTGTTTTAGTGACCTGGGCACAACATTGGCCCAAGGGTTTCTAAGAATTCCTGTGTCACCCACGGCTGAGGCTAGAAGCTACTCTGTACTCAGCCACCCAGGCAAGGGTGTCGTCCTTCAGAGAGAATAAGGTTAAGACCTTGAGTGAAACTAAAAATATTATAGTCATGAAGCCCACTGTGTTCAGATTTCCAGAGAAAAAGACATCACCACAGCAATGGACAAACATGTATTCCATGGCAAGGTATGAGTTATAACAGTAATGCACACCAGGAGCGTAAGTAAGACCTAACTCCTCATGGAGTGTTTCAGTCAGGATATGCAACACTGTGCTGTGGTAACAAGCAGTACTGAGCTTTCCAGGGGCTTCATACAACATGAGTTATCTCTCACTCACTCTGCATGTCCATTGTGAAGACTCAGACTGATGGAGATTGCTTCTGGATGCCTGTTTCTGTCTTTGCAGGGGCAGAAAGGGATGTGCCAGGTGCCCACATTGGATCTTAAATGAGGCATCACTTCTTCTCTGTTGTCATTGACTAAAGCAGATCCCCAGTGGGCAAGATTGTGTCATCCTGGCATGTGCCCAGAAGATAGAGCTGACAAACAGCACTAAGAAGTTGATTAAAAGAAGTTGATTGAAATTTCTAATGATTTTCTCTCTTTTAACCTTTGGAAGACAGAACCAGGCTTGTTTGATATCTGAGTAAGCCCCCAGAATCTTGAGCAGTTCAGCTGGGGGAATGCCTAAAGGTTCATAGGGGAAGCCTCTAGCCATGGAATGAGCTATTATACATATAATGCAGAATATAAAGAGAAGTAGCAGTTTGGGTATGTCAGAGGTAAAATAAATCAAATCAGGCACATGCTGACTGCAGGAGTAAATGAGTAGATACATGAATGAAACTTCATTCGAGTGGAATTATACCTCTCTTCTATAAACACCTTTTGTGACTTTTCTTGGATATTTTCCCCTGCAGCTCCCATACCTTTCATTCAATCACATTATTAGGGGCACCTGGGTGGCCCAGTGAGATGAGCAACTGACTCTTGATTTCAGCTCAGGTCATGATCTCAGGGTCCTGGGACTGACCCCCCCCCCCACATCGGGTTCCCTGCTCTGCAGGGAGTCTGCTTGAGATTCTCTCTTTCCCTCTCCCTTTGCCTCTTGCCACTGCACAGTCATGCTTTCTCCCTAAAAATAAATAAATAAATCTCAATTGCATGATTACTGTAGGTGAGAATAATCATTTACCCTCCTAGCTTGATAAGAAGTCACCATAATCAGGTTACCCCTCTCCCATTACGTTTCATACAGGGAATTGAAAGATTTATGTTTTTTAATAACTGGGAGCCAAATGCTGAATGGGGAGGCAATAAAGTTAGAAAGACTTAGATTTTATCCCACAGCACAGAAGTTTACAAAAGATCACAAAACTCTTTTGTCCTAATTCGCTGAATTGTTCTTAAAGACATCCAAAAGCAAAGCGTTCTTTTTGAAATGTAACAAACGAAACAGGAAAATACAGTGAAAATCTCTGTCCTACCACACTTGGGCCCCCTCTCTGGGGTCTTTCACACTGTGGGTTTAACCATTTCCATACCATCAAAAGCAACGTACTGGGTCCCAGTCAGGAGTGTTTAAGGAAAGTGACATGGGATCTGATAGCAATTCTGAATGTGGTAAGGATGAGTATTCTTCTTTGAGAACTTATTTCCAAGTGTGGATGTATTGTTTCCTCATCTATGAAATGAGGGTTATAATAGTGTCTACTTTATGGGTTGTTGATTGGATTAAATGAACTGTTTTATGTTAGATGCTTAGAACAGCAGCTGGTACCTTGCAAGCACAATATAGACTTGTCATCATCACCATCATCATCCTCATGAGGGTACATTTTTTCTAAGGGAAAAGTGGAGAAAGGCATTTTGTTTGCATTTGGGTTTGTCTGTAGCTATTCACCAGTGAGCCGGATTTTCTTTTCATATGTTTGTTGACCCTTTGCATATTTCCTTGGATAAATTTCCTGCTTCTTATTCCATGCCCATTTGTCTGTTAGTTATTTGATTCACAAAAAATTATTTTGTCTTTCTTTATACAACAGGGATACAAACTCCTGACTCTAACATTAGCAAATATTTTTCCCCCAATCTGTCACAGGCCTCTGGACTCTCTGGTGTCCTTTTGTCATTTTGACATTGCTGGGTTTTGAAATAAAATTTATTATTTTTTTTTAAATGGCTTTGGAATTCCTTTCTTGCTTAATAAGAACTTCCACACCCAATGGCTAGATAAATATTCTCCTAAATTTTCTCCTAATAATCGTTCTTCCTCAAATTTTTTACATTAGTTCTTTAATCTAGCTGAAGTTTATTTTTGTCTATGGCCTGAAGTAAGGGGCTATCATTATTTTATTCCAGATGAATAGCCAATTATTCCAGTCTCATTTATAAAATAAACCATTCTTTCATGACTGAATTTAAATACCACCATTATCATATATTAAGTTCCTATATATACTTGGATTTATTTCTGGCCTTTTATATACTGATCTCCTCTGTCTTTTGCCAATACCATATTACTTTGATCGCACCAATTCATAGTCTCTTAGTCTACATTTTTTCTACAATATTTTAACAATTCTTACGCATTTATTTTTCAGTATAAAACTTAAAGTCACTTCACCATTTTCATTAAAGAACCCTTTATGATTTTATGGGAAGCTAAATTTATTTCTATTGAGAAAGATAGACTTTTTTATGATGTTTTCCATCCACTTATTTAGATATTTTATTTTTTTAATTGTGTTCTTCACATAGATGTCTTTTGCTACCTTGATTCTTTAGAAATTTAAAGTCTCTGATGTGACCATTAATGGAATTTTTAAAACCCTCTTTTCATTACAAATAACCCTTGCTAGTATAAAGACAATTTTTGCATTTTTGTGTACTTATTAAACTTAAAAAAAAAAAATCCCTTGCCCTTTAATCGCCATAGTTTCAAAGAATATTACTATATTTTCTTGGGTGTTCTATGTGTTAAAAAAGAAAGAGTTCCCATCTTTCCTAGGAATGTGACCTTAACTAGTAAGTCTGGAATCACCTGGTTAGCGTTAGTGAGGTAATCTGTCTGATACACCCCATCCTTCCCTCACAGGAAGGTGACCTTGCCTGAAACAATCCGCTGTTTCCTTGTTCTTCCCACTTTCTGCTTCTGAAAACCTTCCATTTTGTTCCTCAGAGCTCCCTTCTGTCTGCTAGATGGGATGCTGCCCGATTCGTGAATCACAGAATAAAGCTAATTTGATCTTCAAATTTACTCAGTTGAATTTTTTTTTAAACAGAGGCATGTGGTTACATAATCTATAAATAAAGATAATTTTCTCTTTTCATTTTCAAATTTATACCACCCATTTTCTTTTCTTTTATTATTGCATTAGCTAGAATCGCCAAAACAACAGATGTTTGAAGGCACCCCCATTTTCTTTCTTCCTTTAATGAGATTGCTTACTATTTTATATTTAATGTTTGATTTTAGGCTTTGATAATAGTCTTTATAATGCTCAGGGCATTTCTGTTTATTTCAGCAATAGTTGTGATTGGTGATATTTATCAAATAACTTTCACAGCCTATATATCTAATTTGTTGTGACAATTAATTTATGGATAAATGTTTTAATATCGATCCATCTTCCATTTCTGGAACAAATGACTACTTTGAATGCAAAGAGGGAAAAATGGTAAAAGAAAAAGAAGAAAAAACTGTGTATGAATGTGTGTAGAGAGCAAAAAAAAGGTAGCTATCAAAACACAACTAGCAAGTGTGGTATGATCACTGATATTTGGACTTACAGGGAGAAAAAAGAAAGAAGGGAAAAGAAATCTCTAAGAATGTAAAACAAACAAAACAAAAACCAGATCTTATTTTCAGATAGGTCTAATTCCTTTTTTGGCAAGGTACCAAGGGGCGTTTGCCTCCTGATTTCTGAGTATAGGAGAAAACTATTTTCTATCTGCTGGATCCAGGTTTGGGCACAATATTTGTGTAAAACTGTTGCAGAGGGGATGTTGACTATGGTCTTCCTAGTATTTGGAAACAGCTACAGATATTATTTTTTTTGTTTTTAAAACATATTTATTTACTTGAGGTAGATAGCAAGAGTGAGAGAGAGAGCATAAGCGGGGGGAACAGCAGGTAGAAGGAAAAGCAGGCTCCCCACTGAGCAGGGAGCCCGAGGTGGGACTTGATCCCAGGACTCCGGGATCATGACCTGAGCTGAAGGCAGACAGTTAACTGACTAAGCCACCTGGGCACCCTTATCATTTCTATCTTATTACCAAATTAGTGAATTGTTTCTTCCAGTGCCCATATTTAATTACATGTTATATATTTAATTATATAACTCTTAGTAAAGAGTTATTTCTAGATCCCAAATAGCTCTCAAAACTGACCTTATCTCTTTCCCCAGAGCCAACACTCTAGGTCAGGGCTCATAATTTCCCACTTGGAAGGGAAGAATACCAAGCCCAAAAGGCAAAGATCCAAGAGAATGAGCTTGACAGATGGTCACTATAGAGCTTGACATGACAAAACGGAACTAGGGGAGGAGGCAAATGGAGAGACCATTAATCCTGACTGAATGTTAGAATCATAGGGATGGATAGCCCAGACCCCAGCCCAGATAATCTCACCAAACCAGTCCAGGGTAGGACCTACACATTATATTTTTATAAGCGCCTCAGCCCTGGGGCCATTTTAATGCACAGGCTGAGTTGATAGTATTTGAACAGTGGTGCTGGAAGAGTGGGTGCTGGACAACCTTGGAAACTTGTCACACAAATTCTGGGTCCCACCCAGACCTACTGAATCTGAGGGTTGGCCCAGCAATCTGCCTTGTAGTCAAGCCACCAGGCAACTCTGATGCTGGTGAGAACCACTCCCAGAGAGAGTCAAAGAGCAGCTGGAGAACCACATCCTTAATGGATCCCAGGCTCCAGTTCTGAGATAACATTCTGACTGCCACAGAATGGCCAAGAATGATGTGCATCCAAGAAAAGGCATTGACTTTGTTTGATGAGGGGATCAGAGGTATCCCAAAAGCAGTTTCGGTGCAGAGGTCCTCCAGGAGGAGGGAGTCATGATTCTCAGAGTTGAGGGGGAGGAGATGACAAGGAAGAGGTTGAAGTGGGTCTGGCCTGTTTGCTGCAGACCTGGGACCATGGAAGGTGGAAGAAAACCAGAGTTGAACCTAGAAGCAGCAATCAAGTTCATACAAAGAGGATTTCTGTTTCTTATCTTTTTGGGAAAACAGTAGGTTTGGTCATGGAGAAATTTCTGTGCAGAGAGAAAGGTTGGTTTTGGAAATTAAAAAAAAAAAAAGACGATTCCTCATTTTCTAGGTCAAGAGATGCCCTCTCAACTCAAGGTTAGTTTGGATAAACCAGTAGTCCATTTGCATCTAATTTTTGCATTGACCTTTAACAGCAAGAGAATAAACTTGAAAGGAAGAGAAATCAGAAGTGTTTCAGATGGCTTTGTGTCCCTAAGTTCAATGGCACCTTCCGAGGTGCACCACGTGGGCCCTTTGAGGGTGCCACTGAGAAAGGGCCCCTTCATTCCTCTGGGGCTCCTGCTCTCTCTTGGGCTGCATCGGACCACACCCTTCTCCTTGCAATTCCAACTCCTGCCCACCCAACCCCCTCCACGGCCACCCTCGACTCCCACTGGCCTCACATCTGATCAGCAACTGAGCAACCTTTATTACCCTTGCTGTTTAAAGCCGGTTTTCAGTTTGATACTTTTTTCCACTCGTGAATGTTTAAAGAGGATGCAGCTTTGCCCAGCTTTTTGCCATCTTGCCTCCTCCTCCCTCAACACTCCTCCCTCCTCCCCTTTATTTATGAGGCTCTCAGTCGTAGACCTTATGTTGATGCTTGTCCATGTTTGGTTCCAGCACATTTTCTTTGTTCCCAGATTAACCTTCCAGCTACCTCTGTCATTACCCCCAGGTGTGCCCCCTGGGGGTCCTGTTTTTAGGACTTCTACTGTAAATCTCTGACACAACCTGCTTCCTGCTCTGGAAATCTCACAACAAAGAGGTCTCCTCAATTAGCATAATTACTATAGTTCCCGCATGCATAATTGTCCCGCCCCAGAACATTAATTTACCATTCATGCTCTGCAGGATTGTAAGACCCCGGACCAAATGTGATCCGGAGTCGGGCTTCCTTTGCCTGGTCTGGTGTCCCCGGGAGTGTTCATGTCCCTGTTAGGCGGATCGGGGCTGAGAAACCCTGGAGGATTTGGGTGGCAGGTTAGAAAGAATAATGTGTTGACAGTCAACGATTTATAACACGAGCCTGCACTCTTAGAAAAATTACACCTTGGCTTGAAAGAAAGAAATGTGTGTTTCGATGACTGGTTTTATTGTTAATTATTTTGTTTTCACTATCTGCTGTGTAAATAGTGCCCCAACAGGGACCCTATATCCTCTTGGGGTGAGAGTCAGTTTGTAATAGCAATGATGTCTAGGTTTCTCCTATTTCTAAAGGGCATTACCACTGCAGAGTCCTTTCAAAGAGATCATCCCTCTTTAGAAACATTATATTCTATTAAGGAATCACAATCTTTGTTCTAATTTACAAGCGTGAAAGAATCACATTGCCTCACTTATCAGGATGCTGGGTGTCCTTCACTAAGAAGCACAGCAACGCACCCGAAAGCAAAGAAAATGAAGTTTCACTTGATAACGTGTACATACTGGTGGATTAGCCTGGTTGGCTATTATTTATAAAATTTTTGCTCTTTTTAAAGCCGGTCCTTCCATTCCGGCATAGCTCAGATCATGTTAAAAAGAAAAAAACAAGCTCACATACATGGATTAGCTGTAGACTGGCACTGATCTGTAAATTGGTTCCTAACACTACGATTAATGGTGGCATCGAATTTCTAAAGTTCTTTCTGAAATATTCGTATTTCTTTACTGTGTGTGCTTTCTTCTGTTGCAAGTAACAAAAAGACCAAATTTGCAGAAGTCAGAGAGAAAGAGAGAGCGAGAGAGAGACTTTATTGGCATAAACATTTCTTCGTCCAGAGGTGGTTTTAGCTTCATGCATGGTTAGCTTCAAGGCAGAGGTGCTGTTAGCTTGATGTATGGTTTGATCAGCTGGTTCAAATGATGTGTTCAGGACTTGATTTCTCTCCTTTCTTGGTTTTTGGCTTTGGCAGGGTTTGTTTTTTTTTTTTTTTTTTTTTTTTTTTTTTTTTTTTTCCCCCTCAGGTGGGCTCTTTCCTCCCAGCGGCAGGACCGCCTCAGAAGTTCTCACATATGAGGCAAAGCAGAAGAGAAGCACAGTGGGCAGGAGCAAGTGATAGGTGCTTCTGGATTCCAATCATCCGAGAGCCTCCGTGGCCTCCTATGTGAAAAGGGCTCTTCTGGTGGCTGTGAGGGTTAAACCAGATAATCTAGGGAATGTGTTTGCAGGCTTCTGGCACCTTGTACCCTTTGTGAGCTGTTGATGCTGTTTCTCTCCTTTCTATCTCAACTCTAGGAGAAAAGAGGGTCTGTCTCTCCCCCAAAAGTTACAACAAAGAAACATTCCATTCTGCGATGCTCCCATTGTGACAGTGATGGGTTCACAGGTGGACAAGTTACCCAGCTGCTGCAATCAGAGTGAACCTTGGCACTTCTGCTCCAACCACAGCAACAAAAACTGTCCTGTATTCTTTTGACGGTGACTCAGGCTGAGTTGAGGATGGCTGCAGCTCTTTTACTCCAATGAGAGAACCCAGACCAAGGAGGAAATTGTCAAAGGGGAGGGCCAACTAGAGAAAAAGTCATCAAAAAGGAACCAGAGCTCTATGAATATGATCAGCTTCTGGATCAAACCATACCTGAAGGCCATCTACCACTGCATTCAATACCCACTGCGTGGGTTTTCTGCCACTTGTAACCTCAGGATCCTTACCAGTATAAGAAACCTATATAATTTCTTAACAAAAAACATAAAAATCAAACTAAAACAGCCTTTTAGGGGTCAAATCCTTTAATATTATTTAATTAATTAATCAAATCCTTCAATATTATTGATTAATTAATCATTTAATACTGGAGCTTGTTAGTATTAATAAAAGTAGAAAAGACATTCTTTTGGAACATATAGTAGTTCTTTAAATTGAATACATTTGACTTTTTAAAAAAAGATTTCATTTATTTATTTGACAGACAGAAATCACAAGTAAGCAGAGAGGCAGGCAGAGAGAGAGAGAGGGAAGCAGGCTCCCTGCTGAGCAGAGCCCAATGCGGGGCTCAATCCCAGGACTCTGGGATCATGACCCGAGCTGAAGGCAGAGGCTTTAACCCACTGAACCCCCCAGGTGCCCCTACATTTGACTTTTTGAAAAACTTACTTTCGAAGTTGTTGCAAACTGAAAAATAAAACACATTTTGTGAATTTCACTGGCTCATGGATTCGATTTTAGGGACCAATCAGGTGATATACATACCACATATACTTGTCACAGGGCAAGGCACACGTAGCAGGTGCCATGGATGAGAGCTACCTATATTTTCAAGAGACATGGTATGACCGTGCTACGGACTTCATGCAGGGGATAGGAGGAATAAGTTACTCTTACCTTTGTATTCCCAAAGAACCTAGCACATAACAGACATTTAATATTTGTTGAATGAGGGGCACCTGGGTGCCTCAGTTGGTCAATCATCCAACTCTTGATTTGGGCTCAGGTCATGATTTCGGGGTCCTGAGATGGAGCCCCACGCTGGGCTCTGTGCTCAGCAGGGAGTCTGCTTGCCTCTCTCCCTCTGCTCTTCCTCCCACTCTCTCTCTCAAATAAATAAAATCTAAAAAAAAAAAAAAAATTGTTGAATGAATGAATGACTTTCAATTGAGGTTAATAGAAAGTCTACAGAAATATGAAAAGACAACAAATATGAAGGAAGGTGGTGGCAGTAGGGCATGGGTGTTTTCTGGAATCCTGGGGCAGAAAACAGAGCCCACAAAGCTTTCCGAGGACATACCATCCCTCCCATCTTATCTCCAGTTCCTCTCTTTCCTGCAAATCTATTACTGCTCAATTAATTCTAGGTTACCAACAGCCCTTCCAGATTTCCAGAATTCCCTCTTCTTCCTCTCCCAGACACATTGCCTTTCTTTTATCTCCGGGCAGTTGGCGAGATTCCCCCACCGCTGTGCCTTTGCACATGCCGTTCTTTCCACTTGGAATGTTCATTGCTCTGTTCTTTGTCTGGTTATTTGTACTCATCTTTCAGACATTCAGCTGAATTCCTGATATCCCTGACTAAGGCAGGCACTTCTTCAAAACTCTCCTCCAGCACCAGGTTCTCTACTTTGGAGATCTTTATTATTGTTGCCCTCTTACATTTTGACGAATTAGTGAATGTCTGTCTTCCTTACACACCGTGAGAATCAGGAGGGCAGGAGTGGTTTCTTCTTTTATCCCCAGTGCCTTGTGTGGTGCACAGCTCAGAAAAAATGTTCAGTGCATAGCTGTTGAACGGTTGAATGGGCATAGTATTAACAGCGCAGGAGTCGAGTTTACATGAGGAGGAGACCTGCTGTTCCAGCATGGTCAGAGGAGCTGCAGAAACCACAAATTTCAAATCCTCCCCTCTAAGGGCTTCTATTCCAAGATGAAAAAATTTGCCAGTTAGTGACCATCATGACTGGCCAGCTTGGCATATCCCACTCCCCAAAACAGAGGGGTGTCCACAGGGTGCCTTATGTTGGAGCACTGCCCCTGGGGACATCATGTGCTTCTCCGAGGGCATTTTGGATCCTGGCAACTTGGACAAGAAACAACAACAACAAAATGTTATCTTTTCAGCATTCTCAGCATATGGGCCATAAAGCACATTGGCCTTTAACGTTAATCTTATTCGAGACCCTATATTCAAGAGACTTTTATTTATGCAAATTTTATTTGGGGGTGAATCGATCTTTTTGCTTCATCTCTCCTCCCGCCTCAAATGCTTCCCTTAAATAGCATCTTATTATAAATCCACCATATTCCAGCTTAGGCTACCTCATCCTGAATATCCCCACCACAGCAGGTTTTGGGTTTTTCCCTTTAAACCCGACAAGATGGTGTCACAGGAAGCGTATCTCAGCCTCTTAACCTCCCCATCAAGAGAGCGCTTCACTCTAAAGTGCATCCAATTTTAAACCAGTCGAGATTGGAGATTTCCGTAATACTTGGCATTCTTTCGCTTCCCAGTCTCTTTTGAATTGCAATTTTTTTTTTTCTTTCAAGAGTCAGTATTCTTATCAAAAGCAACTGAGAAGGCAGCGGAATAATAACACTAATAAATTCTATCTTCCGTACGAGGACCGTTGCCACGGCCCTTGCTAGGGACTTGTATGAGGATTAAGGAGAATCAAATGGGGGTCAACTAAAAAGGGAAATTTTCCCTGGGACCAGACAATGTTAACAAGGAAGGCTACACTGACAGGACCATTTGCTGGAGGACTCAGGAAGAGTGGCGAGCTTTGCAGACTGTTTCTAACCCCTCCATTTCATTTCCCTGCAAATATTGAATACGCTGCTACACTGTATTTCTTGGCCCCTACCCACTACCCATCAATCACTTATTTAGTCGAAACATTTTCCCCCCATGCAATGAAATGACATTTCTTCTTCACCAGATTAGCCATTCATTGACTACATTAGCACAAATGAGTTGTTACAATAGCTGTAAATGTTGCATCGGCAGCGTCTTGACCCTGTGTTTGGTATGGTCTTGTCACGCTTGGTGCTGCATTTACACGGCCTTGTACAATCTCCTCTGGTCCATCTGTGTCCCTCCCATCGGAATACCGGGCTCTCTCTGTCTGCAGACCCACAATGAGCCGGAGGGGGATAGAACAATGTGTTTCAGCTCTTTCTGACTCCAGGGTTGTGATTGTTGGGCTCCGGGGAATTTCTTGCTTTTATCTGCTTTCTTCTCCCAAAGGGGCACTTGGGGAGTCATCTTCTTGGTTCTGAATTAGAAATTAGTGACCTTTACCGGTAATGGCAAAGAGACTCATTCTTTACATGCGTTACCCATTCAAGAAGTGTTTGGAAACAGATCGGTATCACCGGCACATAATTTTGATACAAGTGCTTGTCCCTGACTTAGTTTTTATATATAACATAGGCTCATGCTTCTCTGTGGTTGTTCAAGTTGAGAGGTCCATGGGTAATCTGTGTGTCGAGCTACTTTAGTGAATGGCAGCGAGTTGGTTCATCATTGTTCTGTTTGCAGAAAAAAAGGGTGCCTTTTTAAAAATAAATAAATAAATAAATAAACTTCTCTCATCATTTATTAGCTATTGTAATAAACACTGTACCCCAGAAATTGAGTTTGGATCCCCTGAGACTCTGATGACATATCCTTATACAATCATATTGATAGTTTTTTTTTTTTTCCCCAGATTTTTAAGTTCAATGATACTCATGGCAAATTAGAACCAGACCGTCCAGGGATCTGGAGGGAGACAAACCCTGAGAGACTCCTTATCTCACCAAACAAACCAAGGGTTGCCTGAGGGAAGGGAGGAGGGAGAGGATGGTTGGGTGATGGACATTGGGGAGGGTATGTGCTATGGTGAGTACTGGGAAGTGTGTAAACCTGGGGATTCACAGGCCTGTACCCTTGGGGCTAATAATACCTTATATGTTAATAAAAAAAAATAATTAAAAAAAAACTAGACCATCCAATGTGATAACCTCTGGCCACATGTAACTATGAATTATGACTGATCCCAAGTTATGGGTTTGTGCTGTAAGTGTACAAAGCACCCTGAATTCGAAAATCGAGTACAGAAAAAGTAAACTATTTTAATAATAACTCATGGTTTACAAGTCGAAATGGTAATAGTTCGGATGTATTGTATTAAGTAAAATGCACTATTAAAATGAATTTCACCTGTTTCTTTTCAGTGTTTTGACTGTGGCTGCTAGAAACTTACAAATGACATCAGCACTTGTGGGGATGAGCCCTGGGTATTATGTGTAAGTGATGAATCACGAAATTCTGCATCAGAAACCAATTTTACCATGTACGTTGACTAATTAGAATTTAAATAAAAACCTGGAAAAAAATGACATTGGTTGTATTTGTGGCTCACATTCTATTTCTATTGGACAGAACTTCCTTAGAGATTGACCCAGATGTGTTCCACTTATCCGTTCACGGGACAGTGCTGATCCAAGTTTGAGAACACAGCTCTGCAAAATCGGAAGCTATAATTTACACTGCAAATTTGACTCAGGTCAGTAGATTTATAGAGGACACATTGAAATTGGTTCATATAAAGCCTGTCAAATCCATCCTTCCAACAGCACACTTATGCCTGTGTTGAACACTAGTACTGATGGGGGGCATGTAGGACTTGGGATGAGGGGCACTTCTTTGTTTCCATTTTTTCATGATAACTGGTTCATACCTATGGACCCTTATAGATGCATACAAAGAACAGGAATGTGCTAAGCCACTGTTAGTGTGAGACACATTCTCTGCTTTCTTTCTGGCCAGTGATCAGACAACTAAATAATAATAATTATGAAGTTGCAGTGTTATACCTCAAGTTCTGATTCCCTGGTGTCATCGCTTCCTGCCAAAATTCCTTGCATCCATTTCCCTAGCTCTGTCTCTAAGGCTGGGCACCCTGTGCTGGCTGTGTCAGGAGATCAATTCTGGAAGCCTCCGTGGCTGGCTCCATGGCCAACCTTCACATTTACCCAGGGGTCTTACAGTCACACCTTGAACCTTTAATCTTTTAATATCCAGTTGGTCCAATCACTTCCTGGGAAAAATACAGGCCAACTGTAACTGGTAGATAAGGAACCCTCACAACTCACAAGCACCTTGAATGGAACAGAGTGAGCCAGGAATAAATCCTGGGGCTCCAAAGCCCCTTCTTCTTCTTTTTAAAGATTTTATTTATTTATTTGAGAGAGAGAGAATGGGAGTGAGTGAGCATGAGAGGGGGAAGGTCAGAGGGAGAAGCAGACTCCCTACTGAGCAGGAAGCCTGATGTGGGATTCGATCCCAGGACTCCGGTATCATGACCTGGGCTGAAGGCAGTCTCGCAACCAACAGAGCCACCCAGGTGCCCTCCAAAGCCCCTTCTATTACATGTTGTAAGATGAGGCTTTGTCGGAGATGAGGAGGCCACTGTGGGAGAGGCATAGTTGAGGCTAAACCAAAGTAGGCAGAAGACTTGGTATGTTTGGTCTTTGGTTGCTTCTAGTTTCTCTCTTGATGAAACAAAACAAAATCTTAATTAACCAACCCTCTATGGAATAAATAGAACTATGACTTATTGTTCACCATCAATATGACAGATTTTAGGAACAGCAGTGTTCCCTTTCCTGCCACAGTTTCGGATGGTGACAGTTTTTTCTTCCCTCTGGAAACTCAGAATATTTTAAGAAATTGAGAGGCAAATTGTAAGTGGAAAAGAGGAGGGTAGAGTCACCCCTCTGCACGGTTATGGTAAAAGGATGAGATTCTGATGAGCAAGGGGGTCAAAACTCTCTTTAACAGATGACTCAATTGCTACCAAAAGCCATTTTGGTCTGACTTGAAACACTTTGAGGATGAGGTTGCAGAAGAGCTTCATTGAGGCCGGCTGGCATCCTGGGGCAAGATCCGCTCGTTGGCAGGGTGACCATCCACCCCTCTTTCCCGAGAACCACTCTTCAGAGAGGCAGACTTTTGTAGCTTCTTTTTCTAAGCATGGCTTCCCACAGACACATTTTATCTGAAGAAGGAGGGAATTTGATATGAAAGCCTTTGAGAAAAAAAAATAAATAGGGAAAATCAATGGTATCATTTTCACAGAATCTCTTTTCCAAACATAGTGTTGTGAGAAGAATGGCAGTTAGAGCCCTTCCTCCCAGGGACCTCCCACATTTGGGTTTCCTCCCCTGCGTTGAGTGCAGGAGCTCAGCTAAAAAGAAGACAAAGGCAGTTCTAAGGTCCTTCCATTTAGGGCTACAGGGCAGAGCTGGACGGGGCATTGGGGATCATCAGATCCAATATTCTCTTTGCACGTGAGGCTTCTGAGGGAAACAGAGGCAAAGAGACTTTCCTGAGCCTTATGCCTCAGGATTTCAGGCATCTTTCTCTCAGCCAAAGCTCATTAGGATGAGAAATCAAGCTATACTCTCATATGATGCACTTGATGAGGTGGTGAATAATTTCACACTCAGAAAAGCACACTTTTTCTCCTTGTGCTAGAATCTTTGTATTTAGGGAGACTTTAAGCTGAGTCACTCCGTGAAGAAGACCTGGACTTTGGTGTTAGAAGTCCCTTTGCTTTGGGCAGACCACCTTGCTCCTCTCTCTCCATTCTCTTCTTGATGCTCCTTTTAGTCTACTTTTGTGCCTTTCTCCAAGTCATGACCATTGCCTGGAACACATCCTTCCTTTCTCCCCACCCATCCGGGGTTAGTGTCTCCCTTCATGAGTTGACTTTCCATCCTTTCCTTGAGAAAACCACTTCTCTATTCCATCCTTTTGCCTAATTACTCTTGGATCTCATATGTCCTAATCACTCACCATGGTTTATAGAGCACCATCTTCTTACCAGACTGTTCTGTGCTCTGGTGAGGTGGCAATGAGCAGATCCAGGTCCCTGTCCTCAGGGAGCTTATGATCTGGTAGAGAGCATGACCATGGGGCACTTGATGTTATGATGCTTTGCAGAAACTCACCTTTCATGGTCTGTGTTCTCTCTTACTAGATGGGACTCTTCAGAGGGCTGGGACCATCAGCGTATATATGGTGTCTAATATTTAACAAGTGGTAACCACTCAGCACAAGATGATCTCTGACTTCATAGGTATGTATGTCTTTTTTGCTCATAGGGAAGTTCATTCTCCTCTGTGTCTACACTGGGGAGACCCCTCTCACGCTTGTCTCTGATCTGGTAGCTACAGTGTTCATTAACTTAGATGTGTCTCCTCAGGAGTCTTTCTCCACGCCACCCCCCTGCCCCCCAGCATTTCTCAGTTCCTTCCCAATGGTGTCACCACTGCTAGTCACCCAGGCTTAATGTCTCAGGTTTTTCTTTGATCCTCACCTTCCTTCCTCCATCGTCAGTCAGGACTCTTACTGTATTCCAAACCATCTGCAAATAGAGAGGATCCTTACCACCATATATTTTGGAATTTTACCCTCTTTTCCCATTATGATTCACCTCTTCCTAATTAAGGTCTTTATCCACTCTCAGGCTTGATTATGTTAAAGTTCTCCTAATAGGACTCCATGTCTTCAGACTCCCAAATGTAGAAACTTGAATTTCTTCCCATCACCTTCCTTGATGAAAAAGACCTTTGGTCATTTCTGTTGTGCTCAGGGTGAGATGGAGATTTCTTGCCTTGGCCTTCAAAGTTCTGTCTCCCACCATCTCCATTCTTTGCAATCACAACTGCCTCCAAAGAATAACTGTTTCCCAGAGATGTGTCTCCTTGGCTCCTCTGAGCTTTACCTCCATCCTGGGTTGTTCTTCTGTCTCCATCCAAGCCTTTATTCAGGTCCCTGCACACATTCTCCTCCCCGACCAAGCCACACCAATACATCCCTTGCCTACATACCTGTGTTTCTTAGAACAGGCAACCCTGTATGGTTCTTTATCCCTTTGTGTACATCCCCTGTGTCACTAGCACAGAATGAATGCCTAGAAGCTAGCGGATCTACCTCTTTGCCTAGAGCAGCATCAGTGGGAACATAATAAACATTTGTGAATGCAGATGAAGTTCTCCCCATGTGCTCCAAAGAGGACATGACTACCTTCAACGTCCTCTTTCCTGATTTCACTCCTTAAGGAATAAGGCATGCCATGCTGGTTTGTTTTCAGGTAAACCCAGATCTTTTTCTCACCTGAGAGATCCACCTGAGGCGAGTCATCCTCTGTGGGCTCTAAGAATCCATCATTTGTCAGCTGGATAGGGCTATGCCAATGAGGGAGAGAAGGATGGGCATTTTTTCTATTGTTTTCCAACCAATGAATCTGAAGCTCCAAGTGTTTTAGTGACTTGCATAAATTCACACAAGATAGAAATTCATCCAGTGACATAAAGCTTAGCCAAGCGAGCAAACATCCAGTGATGGTGGAGCAAACTCTATAACTCTCTCCAGCTTATTTAGAAGTGTTGACTTTGCCTTTTGAATTTTACAGTCAGCTTCAGCGGAGAGGATGAAACATTTTCTTTATTTTCAAGTTGCATTATTCAGCTTGGGTGGCTGTGGCTTCTGGATGGCTCCACTGGTCTCATGGGTTAGAACTCTCCCCTGGTGGCCAGTGTCTCTGTCTCTGGTTCCAGCCCCCGCACCCTTTCAATGTCCTTAAATGAGATAGGTCTTTGGTTTTTCCATATAGCTCTATAGTCTCCCAAGGAATAGATAAATGGAAAGTTGTTCTAGATACTTAGTGGTTCCAAGGACATGCATGGGGAGAAGGGTTACAATCAGTTGGATGATTCTAGAACTCTAGAAGCTCAAGAAGTCTTTGCAAAAAGGGATGAAAGAACTCACCTTTCAACTGAGGTCTGCAGCATAATGGATTTCTTCATATCATCGAATAGGTCAGTAAGTACAACTACTTGTCTTCCTTTCAGGCAACATTCATTAAGCACTTACTGCCACCAGGAACGGTAGTGCTTGAAGACATGCATGGTTGGTTGAACAAATTCCTTGTGCTGGAGGAGTCCATGTGAGCATTGACAGCTGAAGCTTTGGACCCTGGATTTCAGAAAAAAAAAAAATGGAAGCTTGGATGTCTTTTCTTTTGTGGTCTATGTCTTCTACAGAGTTCTGTTTATGTTTCATGGAGGACTTTGTTAAGACCTGAAGCCTCCTTCCCCTTCAAGTCCACTCCCAAGGGAGAGAGTGCCCATCAAAGTGTATCAAGTCCAAGGTCATACAGAGGCCAGTGAGACTTCCTCTGTTTTTGTTTTTTTTTTTTTTCTTTCAAAAAATATCTTTAAAAGAGATACAGTTTCTTGGAACACAATTGAAACTGTTTACATGTGCCGAGAGTGTGTGTGTCAACTGCTCCTGACCCCCTTGTGCAGCTCCTCTTCACTCCCAGCCTCTGAGACTCCAGTCTCCTGCAGGATCCCAGCATCCTCCCTCTCCCCCCGACCCCTGCCCCAGCAATCTTCCCCTCCAGGCTTTGGATGTGCTCTTCCATCTCTTTGGATCAACCCTCCCCTGAAACCGCAGCACCTCCTCATCAAACAAAATCACCTTAAACATGATCTCCTCCACAGAGCCATTCTTGTCTCCAAAGCAAGTGCCTGTGACTGTTGATTTTCCTCCCCGTGCTGCCTCTGATGCGCGTTTATCTAACTGATTTCTTTGTTTGTTTCTGTGCTTACTAGTTAGCCTTTCCTGCTAGAAGGAAAGCTCTCCTAGAGCAGGTGCCCCTGTATTCCTGGTTCGTGTTGCACAACAGAGCGGGGCTCAGAAAAGGTCTATTGAATGAATGAACTGGAGCAACAGTATGAAAACACACGGTAAAAATTGAGATCTTCCCTCTTCTCACAACATTTTCTCCCAGTCCCACTCCTCAACGTTAACTCTTGTTAAAAGTTTGATTTAGAGCCTACCCTTCCAAATGTTTTATTTTGCACTTACAAAATCACCTCCATACCATGCATGTATGCCCTTTTCCTCCCCAGTGAGGAGCACATAGCTTTTGCACTGAATGAGGATCTTAGGGTAAAACCCCAAAATGCAAGCAGAGATCTACTATGATGGGGGCTGAGAGACTAGTTTCTGAGCTCTGGGGACAGCCGTATTTGGAACCTCCAACTGTAAGGGTAGCTGCCCGTGTTAAGTTAGGTAAGGAGAGCAAGACTCCTTATGTGAGAAGAAATTTGGAATACGGACTTGGTAGTAGAAAGAATTCTTTCCTGTGACCTCCGTGATCTAATAATGCAGGTGGCAAATCTAGCGGTATTTTTGTGGGAGGTATGATTTTCATCACTGCCTTTATGGTCGATGATTGACATTTTTCCCCTTTTGTGGACTGAGAATATAATGCAATCCACTAATAAGAGCTAGAAATGCACATTTGGCCAAAATCAATAATATCACGCAAGTAAGTGATACAGTTCCTGGAATGTTAGCCAGGAGGCACTAACCAAGCCCTGCAATTCAACCTTCATGAACATGACCATTATTGGGGAGCATGCCAGGATTTGGAGAAAGTCATAATATGACCATTTGTGAAATATGCTGTGAAATTTCTGTGACCCAAACACTATAATTAATTAATTAATTAATTAATTAACCGATTGCTTGATTTTCATCTCGAAAATCTAGAATGATCTGCGGACTGCTGCATATATTAAATTGCTAGTCATCATGACCACACTCGGAGAGGCACTGGTCTTATGCTGGAGGTGGCAAGGGTGTGGGGACCACAGCTCTGACAAGTGATCAATGCATTTATCTTGGTCTGTAACAGGATGTTTCTCAGTCATAGTCAAAAACCATTCCAGCATGACTAACGCTACAGATAACAGACTGCCTGTGAGCCTAGTTCACTGATGGGGCATGCTTAAACTGGTTTGTTACAAGGAACAGGGGCACTAAGTTAATTACTGGAGGGACAACATTCTTCTTTTTCATCTGATACAGAATGTTTTGTTTTCAGTCAGATGTGATACATGGTCCAAGGGGTGGTAATGCTGGAAAGTGAAGATAGGTGAATCCAGGAGGCTCTAAGAGTATTAATTTTGGAACTGGCAAGCCTATAGAACAGTATGACAGACTTCCTACTGATCACTAACTTTTAGCATTCATTTTCACAGCCATAGACATAATAAAAGACGAATATTTTATTCTCAAGGCTTCAGAACATAGACACAGCCCATAGTCCGTGGTGAATTATTACTTTGTCTTAGGAGTTGCCCTATAAACAATTCCCGAGGCTTAAAACTCATAAAAATAAATCTCCCTGTGTTTCTAACTGGAACTTCTGGAGTTCTCAATGTCATCTCCAAAATAAAGTAATCACTGTCCGGATTTTCCTAGGATTGTGTGTATTTTCTCCCCCCACTCCTACCTCCCAACTCTCTCTTGTGAGAATGATTTAATGGTTGTAGAGAAAGGCAGACACTGAGCTGTCACCTGCAGAGACCAGGGACACTTAACAACTCCACTAATAGATTCCATTTCTCATCCCGATTGGTTGCTGGAGGGCCTGTCACTAAACACACTTAGCAAATCGATGACGATCTTGTTGAGACACTTTGCCCTGTGAGATCAAGTTGGCCCCATCTGCCACTTTTGTTTTCATTTCATTCATAAAGGAACTGTCCAAAGACTACTTGCATTTTCAAACATGGATAGAATGGTTATCCACTTAGAAAAGTCCATAGTGCTGATAAGTTTCTTTCGTTGACTTATACAAACCTCTGTTGGTAATTCCTGCCTGGCTGGATGTGGCAGCTTTAGGCAGATGTAACTATTTTCTATTCCTGTCGTCATTGCCATGACAGCACCAGAGCTGCTCTGGGCGCACCTGTCCCAACTGGCAATCGATTCCTGGGATGATCATAGCACCTGACATTCCTCCCAAATCTTCTCAAAGGAATGCATGAGCCTAAAGAAGTCATTCAATTTCTTCTTTTTCAATTACTCAGAAATTCTTCTAAAAAGCTCTGGTCCCTGGGCAGGGGATGTTGGTAGTATTTTATGCCTGCAAGATCATTGTCAATTTAAGGTCACATTTGACCTGGATGGAGAAAAGAAGAACAAAATAACTGAGTTGCAGATATTCTATTTTTCTAAGTATATTACAAGGGAAGTGCAAATCATTCCCAGCTGGAAGAGTGGGTTGAATGAGGATTTTAAAAAGGATTTTTTTCTGATTATGACAATAATAAATGTTTACTGCAGAAAATAAGCAACAACAATAATAATACTCCTTAATACCATAATCCAGAAATAAACATTGTTACTATTGTAGTTTTGTTTTTTCTTTTATACATGTGTTTCCCTTTTGTTTTATTTATACACAATTGTGTCATGCTCTCTATAAATTGAGATACTATGTAAGATATCTGTTGCTTAAAAAAATTCATGAAAATTCTTTCAAATATGGTTTTTAATGCTTATACATATTCAATTATGTTTAACCAACTCTCTTATGGACACATAAATTACTTTCTACTTTTAATATCATAAACTGCATTAGGAATGCTTCTCCATATAGGCAACTTTTCTTATTTCTTCATTATAAGTTAATAAAATTATGATTACTGGGTTGAAGAGTATAAACATGTTTCAGGCTTTTAAGACACGTACCGCCAAATCAAACCTTAGAAAAATTACTACATTATTGTCAATTCCACAAGTCATGTATGAGTAAAGCCATTCTCTTTTGCAAAGAAGTATTTGAACACAGCAACAAAAGCAAAAGGACGTACTCAAAATTAAAAAAAAAATCTTTGCCATATGAAAATTTTGAAAAATTGTTTTAAAATTTGCATTTTTTCCTTTACTGTTAGGTTTCTTCTTTTTTTGTTGGCATAGGTTTGGTGACCTTGTCTAATTCTTCTGTGATTTTGTCTGTTTATATCCATGGCCTATTTTATATTAGGTTAAACGTCTTTTTTATTGTTTTATAAGGTGTACTTATATGTTGTGACTATTAACTTCATAACTAAAAATATCTTTTCATTTTGGTTTAAATTTTAATGTAATTAAGTATATTGATTTTTTAAATGACTTTTTATGAATAGGCCTCTTCCCTGCCTGATATTCCCATATATTTAAACTTCTCAATTTATGTTTTTAAATTCATGTTTAAATACTAAACGTAGGTAAATGACCATGTATTTAATTTGTTTTGACAAATAACATACTAGTTTCATTAAAAATAAAATCTGTGTCCGTCCAGTCACAATTTGAAAGCAATATAGTATATTGGTTAAGCAAATTCTGGAAACAGTCACAGCTCTACCCTAACTGCCTAGACAAATTATTTACCTGCTCTGTGCCTCATTTATCAGACGACACATAGAGCTATACTGAGTAGTAAATACATCAATAGAAGTTGAGAGCTTCTAAAAGTGCCTTGTCATAGAAATTGCTCAATAGATGGTAGCTGTGACTATCACAAATCAGTACTGGTTTCTAGGAGCAGATAGACACATCAGATCTGAGAATCACCATGGTTTGAACATGAATTCCAATTTTGACAAACTCTAATTGTGTGCCTTTGAATAGGACCCTTAAACTCTAGGAACTGATTTTCTCACGTGTAAAATAAGGATAACTGTCTAAGTTTCATAAAACTTTTTTAATGTTCAAAATGCATTCTAATTTTCCTTCTGATTTCTTATTTGACTCATGAGTCATTTAGGAGAGTGTTATTTTCTTTCTATGTATTTGGGGATTTTTCAGTTATCTTTCTATTATTATTGATTCTACTTTAATTTCATTGTTGTCAGAGAATATACTTTGTAGGACTTGCATTATTGCGAACTGCAGAAAGATAGATGATATGATCTATCTTGCCAAATATTCTGTTTCCTGAAAAGGAAGTGCATTCTGTTGCTATTAGTTAGAGTATTCCTTAAAAGTCAATTACATCAAGTTGGTTGATTGCCATATTCTAGTCTTTTATTATTTTATTTTGCTCCCAGTATTTGAAATTATTTTGTCTTTTCTTTGTCATTTACAAGTCCATATAAATTTTGTAATTTCTCCAATTTTTCCAGGAGATCCTGCTGGGACATTGATTGAAATTTTGTTGAATGTATAGGTCAATGTGTGGAAAATCAACATCTTAACAACATTGAATTTTTTGATCCATGAACATGGTCTACTTCATTACTTTAGATCATTTAAATTTTTTCTCAGTATTATTTTGAGCTTTTAAAAAACACAGCTCTTGTAGAATTTTATTAAATTTAACCCTACATATTTTTATGCTTTGGGGTCTTTTTTTTTTTCAAATCCTAATAGTGTGTTGCTAGTATATAGAAATACAATGGATTTTTCTTGTATATTGGTCTTGTATCAGTGATCCTTCCTAGTTCTAGTAATGTTTTTCGAGATTCCTTAGTATGTCATATACAGAAAATGATGTTTTCTGTAAAAAAGTCAATATTACTTCTTTCTTTCTGATCTGTATATCTTTTCTTTTTCTTTATTGGACCTTCAGTACAGACCTTATGTTTAACATAAGTGCACATTTTGCCTTGATGTAGTGATGAGAGTCTACACCTCATTTTGTTGCCAATCTTTAGAAATAGCATTCAGATTCTTTTTAAACCATAAAATACGATGTTCAGGGCAGATTTTGCATGAATGTTTTTTATCATTTTGAGGAAGTTTTCTTTTGTTTCTAGTATGCTGGAATTTAAAAAATCCTAAATGAACATTGAATTCTGTCAATTTGTCTGCCTCTATTAAGATGATCAGTTTTCGGGCGCCTGGGTGGCTCAGTGGGTTAAGCCGCTGCCTTCGGCTCAGGTCATGATCTCAGGGTCCTGGGATCGAGTCCCACATCGGGCTCTCTGCTCAGCGGGGGGCCTGCTTCCCTTCCTCTCTCTCTGTGATCTCTTCCCTTCCTCTCTCCTACTGTGATCTCTCTCTGTCAAATAAATAAATAAAATCTTAAAAAAAAAAAAAAAGAATTCTTTCTAAAAAAAAAAAAAGATGATCAGTTTTCTAGTCCCTTTTCCTGTTAATATGGTGAATTACACTGAGTGATTTTTTTTTATTTTATTGTAAACCCAGCTTTTACTATATTAATGACTGCATTTTATTATAATTGGTTTCTTCTGTAACATTATATATTTTTTCTATATTTAATGGTTATTATTTTGGAGTAGTTTAAGATGTAAAAAGTGACACAAATAGAACAGAGTTTCTATGTGTCCTTCACCAAGTTTTCCCCAACAGTAACATCCATAAGAAAACATAAAAAAAAAATTAAAAATGATACAGCAATACTTACTCAACTATAGGCCATATTTGGATTTCATTTATTTTTATTTTGACTTCATGTGTGTGTAGAGGGGGGATTCCAAATTTTGATTGCTCTTTTCATTATCATTCAGTTTAAGAATTTTTTTTTATTTATTTTATTATTTTTTTAATTTTTTATTTTTTATAAACATGTATTTTTATCCCCAGGGGTACAGGTCTGTGAATCGCCAGGTTTACACACTTCACAGAAGAATTTATTTTTTTTTTCAATTTCTTCTTTAATCTGTGGGTTATTTAGTGCTGTGTTGTATAACTTCCAAATATGTGAAGATTTTCCAGAAGTGTTTTCATGTTATTGATGTTTGCGTTATTTTTGCTGTGGTCAGAGAGCATACTGTGCATGATTTTAATCCTCTCAAATTTATTGAGACTTGTTATATGGCCCAGAAAATGCTCTATGTTGTTGAATATTTCATGTGCACTTGAAACAACTATGTATTCTGCAGTTACTGGATAGAGTATTCTGTAAATGTCAGTTATATCTGATTGATTGTGTTTTTCAAGTCTCCTGTACTGTTACTGAATTTCAGTCTACTTTTTCTTGGTTAGTGAATGAGAACTGATGAATCTGCAAAAGAAATTATGGATTTATTTCTCTTTTCAGTTCTTAACTTTGTTTATGAATTTTGAAGTTTTGTTATTGGAGGCATACTAATTTAGGAACACATGTCTTTTGGATGAATTGATCAATTCATTCTCACAAAAATGTTTCTTTTGAACCTTGGTAATCTTTGTTCTGAAGTTTCCTTTCTCTGATGTTCTACTCATTCAAGTCATTATATTTAAAGTGGGTTTCTCCTAGGCAGTGTATAGTTGGACTTGCTTTATATGTGTTTTATGCAGTCCAATAATCTGTCTTTTAATTGGGGTATTTAATTATTGACATGTTTGTGGTTAAATCTGCCTTTTTTACTTTTTGTTTTCTATTTACCTATTCTATGTTCACTTTTCTTATTGCTTTCTGCTTTCTTTTGGATTCAGTATTTTTTACCATTGGATTATTAGCTATTCTTTTTTTCTTTAGGTATTAACATAGGGTTTATAATACATATCTTTAATTCATCACAGGAATACTTTTTAAAAATATTTTATTTTATTTATTTGAGAGAGAGAGGGCACGCACAAGTAGGGAGGAGGGTCAGAGGAAGAGGGAGAAACAGACTCTCCACTGAGCAGAAAGCCCAATGCGGGGCTTGATCCCAGAACCCTGAGATCATGACCTGAGCTGAAGGCAGACACTTAACCAATTGAACCACCCAGGTGAACTTCATCACAGGAATATTGATATAGTTAGTTGTAAGTGTATATTTTGCTTTTCTTCCTATTTATTCTTTTGTATTTTGGTATTCTGTTGCTTTTTTCTTACCTTCTTTTGGGTATTTGAGTTTCTTTTACTGTCTTATTTTAATTTTTTCTATTGGCTTCTTAAATATCTCTTTCAACAATTCTTCCAGTTTTTAAAAAAAAGAGTTAAAAATTTATATCATTAATCCATCAGAATCTCTTTAGAGTCAATAGGGCACCACTCCATATTTCATACGAGCCCCTGCATACTTCCTAATTTTCACTGCATTCCTGAAACTTTGCAATTTTCTTTTCCACTTCTCACTTGAAACTTTACACTTTCCACCTTTCATTTCTCACTTCACAAACGTGATTCTCTAACGGTATAATTCATTTGCCTACTCACCACCTTTGTGCTTTTTTTCAGTCACATTTTTATATCTCCATGTGTCATAATGCTACTTTACAATATTATTACTTTTTATCAGAATAGACCCTTATCTGGTAAGAGAATTATGATAAGAACAAAAGCCATAGTCTTTTATATATTTTTATATATTTACCTACTGATTCACCATTTTTGGTTGTCTTCTCTCCTTCTTGTTATTGGATTTCTATCCAGTATTATTTCCCTTCAAGCTAAATAACATTATTTTGCATTTCTTGTGCTGGTTTGCTGACACTGAAGTCCTCTCAGCTTTCATATACCTAAAACGGTTTTTATTTCACCTTCATTTTGAAAAGTGTTTTCCTTTTGCTTGTGGAATTTGGGGTTGACTTTTCTCCTTCTCTTCCATACTTCAAAATGGCCTCCTTTTTTTTTTTTTTTTTTTTTTAATGACAAATTTGTGATTGTCCCTGTCCCTTCATATGCCACGTATCTTTATCTGAATACTTTAAAGAGTTTCTCTTTGTCTTTGGTTTTCAGTGCTTTGACTGTGATGTGCCTAGATGTGTACGGTTTTCTTCGAATTTATCCTTTTGCGAGTTGAGCTTCTTGAACCTGTAAGCTTTTTGTTTTGGATTGAAACAACATGGGATACTTTTCTCCTACTATTCCTTCAAATATTTTATGCTGATAAGTTTCCTAATTCTGAGACATCTTAGCATTCATGAAATGGATCCCAGTTCCCTATTGAGCATTATTATTTTTATATATAATTAAATTGGATATTCTTAAATAAATTTGTTATTCTTAGATACTTTCTCAGAAAGAATGTGTCACTGGAGTTTTTAGTCTAAGAATTTCCTATACTCATAAATGAGAGTTTTGAATTCACTATTTTTCTTTAAAAAGACGTAGATGCTTCTTCAAAGTCTTTTGACATTTTAGAGGACAAGCCTGAATGCCATCTTGATTATTTTAGAGGGGCAACTTTTTGAGGGGTAGAATGGTTAATACATATAGAACTGGTTTTTTTTTAATGTCTGAAATTGAAAACTAAAGAGATCAGTATCTAAAATAAATGTGTGTATTTTCTCTGAATTGGCTTGATTCTCCAAAGGCCTCTTTGATATAAAAATTCAAGTCTTTTTTCAATTTAGGGATTTTTTTTTTCTTATTCACTGATTCTCTCTTTTTCAGAATTTCCTGTGTATATACATACACAAACATGTGCATGCACATAAAGTCCCCTGAATCTTTTTGTGTCTTCTTTCATTCTTCCTTTTTTCTTTTTCCTTAAGACATTCAGTTTTTTAATTTTTTTTTCTCCAAGCTCCAAGGAATTCTTTAAGCTAATGTTCTAATTTCAGTGGAAAACCAAAGTCTTATTGGTGGGAGAGCTCCACCTCAGGCACAGCCAATGAAAGGGAGCATGGTTTGTAGCAAATATCAGAACAGTAACAAAACTGATTCAAAGTAGGTCTGCTTTGTTAGGTTTCTATACATTAATAATTCTAAACAATGCCAGTTATAAAATACTTCTCATCCTAAAAAGCTTTTCATTACTCTAAATTCCAAATACATGCTGTGGATATTGAGTTTTAACAACAAAATATAAATGTAAGCTTCAATATAGTACCTTTATATTACTAATTTTTTTAACATATATTGTATTCCAGATGGACCTTAACTCCTAGTTGTACAATTGGCCTCTGAAAACATGGGGTCTTAACAATAAGCATTTGTTTTAAGAACAAGTTAGTAAGAGTTCAGAGTTGTTTAAATTTGTTTTGTCTCCCCAACCTTAGTAGTCCTAACTTCTGCATTTAGAGTATGCTAGATTGTCTGTTTCGTGTCTGTTGAGTTTGAGGAGTTCTTTATAGATCCTAGATATCAACCTTTTGTCTGTACTGTCATTTGCAAATATCTTCTCCCATTCCGTGGGTTGCCTCTTTGTTTTTTTGACTGTTTCCTTTGCTGTGCATAAGCTTTTGATTTTGATGAAGTCCCAAAAGTTTATTTTCGCTTTTATTTCCTTTGCCTTTGGAGACATATCTTGAAAGAAGTTGCTGTGGCTGATATCAAAGAGATTACTGCCTATGTTCTCCTCTACGATTCTGATGGATTCCTGTCTCACGTTGAGGTCTTTTATCCATTTTGAGTTTATCTTTGCGTACGGTGTAAGAGAATGGTTGAGTTTCATTCTTCTACTTATAGCTGTCCAGGTGTCCAGCACCATTTATTGAAGAGACTGTCTTTTTTCCACTGTATATTTTTTCCTGTTTTGTCGAAGATTAATTGACTATAGAGTTGAGGGTCCATATCTGGGCTCTCTACTCTGTTCCACTGGTCTTTGTGTCTGTTTTTATGCCAGTACCATGCTGTCTTGGTGATCACAGCTTTGTAATAAAGCTTGAAATCAGGAAACGTGATGCCCCCAGCTTTATTTTTGTTTTTCAACATTTCCTTAGCGATTCGGGGTCTCTTCTGATTCCATACAAATTTTTGGATTATTTGCTCCAGCTCTTTGAAGAATACCGGTGGAATTTTGATCAGAATGGCATTAAAAGTATAGATTGCTCTAGACAGTATTAGACATTTTAACAATGTTTATTCTTCTGATCCAAGAGCATGGAATGGTCTTCCATCTTTTTGTGTCTTCTTCAATTTCTTTCATGAGTGTTCTGTAGTTCCTCAAGTACAGATCCTTTACCTCTTTTGTTAGGTTTATTCCCAGGGATATTATGGTTCTTTGTGCTATAGTAAATGGAATCTATTCTCTAATTTCCATTTATGCTAGAAATAAATAGTAACAGCAAAGCGATTGTAAAGAGGAAGGAGCCAAACATGATCTACCTACACTGTTATCAAAAGAGCAAATCATTTCTGAATCTTGCAGGAAGCACTCTTCTGAAACATTTATTCACGTGTTTAATAAAATTGTTATTTCAAAACACTTTTAGGTTTACCAAGAAATTGTAAAGAGAGTACAAAAAATTCCATATACCCCACATGTAGTATGGTTTATCATTAACATCTTCTATTAGCATAACAGTTGTTACAATCAGTGATATTGGCACATTATTGTTAATTTAAGTCTACAGTTTATTCAGATTTCCTTAGCTTTTATCTAATGTCCTTTCTCTGTTCCAGGATCCCATCCAGCGCACACTCATCATGATTTTTTAGGTTCCTCTTGGCTGTGTGTGACAGTTTCTCAGACTTTCTTTGCTTTTGATGGTCTTGATTGTTTTCAAGAATAATGGTCACGTGTACGGTCTTTAATTTAGATTTTTCTGATGTCTTTTCCATGACTAGCATGGGTTATGTATTTTTGGGAAGAAGACCATAGGAGTAAATTGCTATAGTCATCACATCATGTCCAGTGTACATGCTGATAACCTGACTTTTGACAGTTGATGTTGACTATCTGTCTCTTCGGGTTTCTCCATTGTAAATTTAATCTTTTTTTCTCTGTTTCTATACTGTCCTTTTTGGAGAGGAGTCATTATGCACAGTCTGCACTAAAGGAATGAGAGTTATATTACTCCTCCTTGAGGGTCTAGTATCTAGAAACATTATTTGGAATTCTCATGCATGGGAGATTTTTCTACTATTTCAAAATTTCTTTTTTTTTTAAGATTTTATTTATTTATTTGACAGAGATCACAAGTAGGCAGAGAGACAAGCAGAGAGAGAGAGGAGGAAGCAGGCTCCCTGCCGAGCAGAGAGCCCGATGTGAGACTCGATCCCAGGACCCTGGGATCACGACCTGAGCTGAAGGCGGAGGCTTTAACCCACTGAGCCACCCAGGAGCCCCATCTCCCTCCCAATCCCATCTTGTTTCATATATTCTTTTCCTACCCCCCAACCCCCCGACGTTGCATCTCAACTTCCTCATATCAGGGAGATCATATAATAATTGTCTTTCTCTGACTGACTGAGCATAATACCCTCTAGTTTCATCCACATCGTCGCAAATGGTAAGGTTTCATTTCTCTTGATGGCTGCATAGTATTTATTGTATTTATATACCACAGCTTCTTTATACATTCATCTGTTGATGGATATCTAGGTTCTTTCCATAGTTTGGCTATTGTGGACCTTGCTGCTATAAACATTTGGGTACACGTGCCCCTTCAGATCACTATATTTGTATCTTTAGGGCAAATACCCAGTAGTGCAATTGCTGGGACATAGGGTAGCTCTATTTTCAACTTTTTGAGGAACCTCCATGCTGTTTTCCAGAGTGGTTGCACCAGGTTGCATTCCCATCAACAGTGTAGGAGGGTTCCCCTTTCCCCACATCCTTGCCAGCATCTGTCATTTCCTAACTTATTAATTTTAGCCATCCTGACTGGTGTGAGGTGGTATCTCATTGTGGTTTTGATTTGTATTTCCCTGATGCCAAGTGATGTGGAGCACTTTTTCATGTGTCTGTTGGCCATCTGGATATTTCTTTGCAAAAATTTCTGTTCATGTCCTCTGCCCATTTCTTGATTGGAGTATTTGTTGTTTGGGTGTTGAGTTTGATAAGTTCTTTATGGATTTTGGACACTAGCCCCTTATCTGATATTTTGTTTGCAAATATCTTCTCAATACTTTGGGTCATAATCTAATATGATTTTATTTATCCTGTTGCTCAAATTCTTTCAGCTTTGACCATTGGGAGATTTTCCAGTTGACTCCAGTGTCCCTTTGGTATATTGCCATCATTGTGGGTTTTTATTTTTAAGCACTTCCTTATTCTTTTGTATTACAGTATGGTCTAGGCTCATCTTGTACATTTCAATGCCTCAATAATTTATTTTCTGATTATTATGTTTTTATTTTGTGATTACTTATGAAAATAATTCTGTCATATTGCAGAAGCTGATGTCAAATACGGTAAGTATGCCACAATCTAATTAATCAATGCAGGTTTTTTGTTGATCTAATGTGGTGATCATCATTGCTAATGCTTTTGGATTTAGTAATCTGCAGTTTCCTCTGGACCTATGTGGTTTCCTTTTTCTATATTCAGTCTACTTCTGTTTCTTGGAGTGGGTGAAAATACAGAGAAAATTGGCCTTAATTTTTGGAACAATTTATTGTGTTTGAGTTACTCATTCTTGGCTACTGTAGTTCCTCCTCTGTTTTGGGGATGAGTATGGAGAGGAGATGCTGCTGTCTGCTCATTCTCCAGGTGGACATTTCCTGTTCTGTACCAGTGGGGTACCTGTCTGAGTGTGAATCCCTCTTCACCTACAACTTACAGAAGTTCTCCACATTTCCTGCCTTCTTCATGACATGTATCTTATTCTTATTCCTGCACCCTCTCGATTACATATGTGTTTTCTTATTTTTTTTTTTTTTGAAGTATCAGTGGATTTTCAGGATAGAGAAGAAGGAATTAAAACCAGGGATTCAGTCATGTCTTGACATGGACGCCCAAGAATGGCTGACTTCTTAGCTGTAGCTCCAAATGCCTGCCAAGGTACCTGACACGTAGCATGGACCAGAAGGTAAATTCATGTTACAGAAGTTTCTGCTGAAATGGGAATATATTTTGACATATCCAGGTATTACTAGAGAAAGCACTTTAGCTAACAGAGATGCCCTGAGATGATGGTCTCTCAGAACTGCTTCCTGGGAACTCAGAAATTCAATGCCCACTTGGAAGTTATTAAGTTCATGGATTACCAGTTTTTGAAAAATGTGTTATTTCTTATAGAAAATTTATTTAATATAGAAATAGTTTCTCTGATTTTTCAGTGGAGTTCCCCCCTTCTAAAAGATTTTATTTCTTTACTTGAGAGAGCATAAGCTGGGGGGAGGGGCAGAGGGAGAGAGAGAAACAGACTCCCCACTGACATGGGGCTTGATCCCTGGACCCTGGGATCATGACCTAAGCCAAAGGTAGACTCTTAACAAACTGAACCATCCAGGCACCCCTGGGGTTCCCTTTTCTACATAGCAGTATCTTTTCCAGATCCTGAGATGTTTCTATTTTAGGCCCATTCTTTCAGAGGGAGTTCTTTGCTTGTTTAAATAATGAGGAAGATAGTATTCTTTTAAAAATTAGTGGGGTTTCCTGCTGAAATCCTGTAGTTCTATATGAGGAGTAAACGGAAAATTTATGCTTTAGTAGGCATTTTTGCTTGGAGTTCATAGCTTGGAGTTGTGAGTGGATATTGAGAGAAGAAATGTAGGCATTCACAGCTGTATGAAAAGGTATCTCTTTGTTTGTGTTGGCTGAAGCTAATGTACACACCCATGATGATTTAGGACAAGGTTGGGTGGGGGCAATGGTCTACATTTCTCACACTGAGGCCCCTGGCCTCACTGTCCATCATTCCAAGATAAGGAGTGTTAGTAAAGTTTTAACAGGGTCTTCTTCACTTTGCTGAGCACTCTACTTTTTGATGGGAAGGGGGGTCATGGATCAAAAAAATGTGCTTCCTTAAACCAGACCCCATTGTACGCTAAATCTGGCAGCAATTCCTCCCAGTTTTACCCATTTTTTCAATGAAGGTGTTTACATGGGTCGTTTCTAATATCCAGGTCACCCAGGAGACTAGATTTATTTATTAGTGTTTTGTCCCCATCTTGTCAAGATGCTCCAAAGCCTATATTTTTGATTTTAAAAGAAAGTCCTCTCTCATCCATCCTGGGAAACTAGTTTGCAAGAGTATTTGTGGGATGTTAGAGCCTTGAGCCGTTTGAAGATAGAAACCTCTTAGGCATGCAACCTCCTCAAAGGCATAAAGTCCTCAGACATGGAAAGACAGAACCCTCAGCTTTGATGACATTTTGATTTGTACTTGGTTGAATACAACTAGCATTGAGAAACAGTTTGTAGGATCATGACAGGTTTTGTGCATAATGTGAGAGTCAGCCAGGACATTTAAGCAATCAAGAAATTCAAGAGGACCGATCAGTTCTGTAGTCAACAGGCTTGCCGGAAGCTTGGGATCAATCACCACTGCAACAGAAGTCCTTTGATCACCAGATGTACTGTCCTTGAACATCAATGTCTTCATGTGCAAAGAGGAGTAGAACCTTCAAACCTCCAATCACGCAAGTATGCATACATGTATATATACACACTCCTATATATTCTTCTTATATATAATATATGTATTCTTTTCTATATCCTAGACTGAACCAAAGAGTAGTTCCAGTTCTACAATGATTGGAGCAATAGAAGCTGCATTCATCTTGTTGCATGAGCTCTGATATGTTCATTTAAAAAGCAATCACTTGGGGTGCCTGGGTGGCTCAGTGGGTTAAAGCCTCTGCCTTCGGCTCAGGTTATGATCTCAGGGTCCTGGGATTGAGCCCTGCATTGGGCTCTCTGCTCAGTGGAGAGTCTGCTTCCTCCTTTCTCTCCACCTGCCTCTTTGCCTACTTATGATCTCTTTCTGTCAAATAAATAAATAAAATGAATAAATAAAAATTAAAAATAAATATAATAAAATAAAATGAAAATTTTAAAAATTAAAAATTAAAAGCAATCACTTTATCTTGTATAATTAACCACCACTGCAACCTTGATACATAGCAGAGTTCATGGGACAAGACCAAAAGTTGAAATATACTTTTAAATAAATGAATAAACGTATGTCACAGAATTTTAATGTCTAGGATCAGCTTCAGACCTGGGCATCCAGGGCCCTGCCTTGAGCCCTGAGATTTAGAAGTCTTACTCTCTATCTCTTCTCCTTGAGGCCCTCCTTCTGGACTGAGGAGACCCCAGTGTCAAAGGGTCATTTCCATCCAGAGCAGGCTACCTCCTCACTCCAAGTTCTAGATACCTGAGATTGGGAAATGAGCTGGCCAGAAACTTTGAGCCTGCTTCAAGGACCTGTATCCACCTGTTTTCTGGATTCTCCTCATGAAAATATATTGTGTTATTGGTGTGTCCTCCCCTGGGCCCACGAGGTGGCCAAGAGGAGGCTGCTCCCAGAAGTGGAGGTGGAAAGAGTAGGGAGGCAATGTCTACCAGTCTCCATTTCACTCTTGCCCCAAGTCTGGTAGATGTTATGACAGGATGGGTTATCTCAGTCATTTACTCTTCCCACCCCCACACCCCAAATATGCTCCTATACAATTTTTGGGAGGAACTGGAAAAATTCAATAGCCATTAAAACACACACACATAAACACTCTTCACAAAGTCCAAACAAAACCCCTAATATCTATCTATCTATCTATCATCTATACCTATCTATCATGTATTTATCATCTATTATCTATATTTATCTTTCTATCCATCCATCCATCCATCATCTATGGGTTGATTTATCATTCTACCTCTACAAATGCCTACAAAAGATACTTTTATCTACATCCAAATAGATACATAAAGAACTTATATAGAATTATAAAGATACATATAATGAAGAAAGATCATGTCTTCTTTCCTTAATTCCTTTTATCAAAATATTCTTTAGGTGCAACAGCACCTAAAGAATATTTTGTATCTCCAATCTTTCCCAGTTTCATCCTTTTATACAAAAGATGTCTCTTCCCCAAATACCGCAGTGAATTCTGAGGAAATATTTAATGAGCAGAATATCGCCGGGAGAAATAGAAATAGGTATTTACTGCTGAGAACCTTTCACTGCATTGTTTTGACCCGGATTAATGCATTGAACAAAGCATGTTTCCTCACCGCGGGGCTCCGGGTTGGAGCTGGGGCCATCAGAGCAGGACCTTTGTTGCAGGAGTTTGTAGGTGCTGGTAGACCATGGCGTCGATTTCCTCTTCAACCTCCCTCTCCAAATCTCAGTTAAAAAGAAACTTTGTTTGCTTGGTTTTCCTAGTGTGGCTTTAAAATATTTCCATGTTCCAGAGATATATTAACATTTGACCATCGGCATGATGTGCCAGTTCCTTTTTGTCCTTCAAGGGCTGAAACAACACCCACCCTTAGAATTCCCCTCACAAAGCAGAAGGAAATCCCTCCTAAGGCACAGTGCACAGGCTATAGACTTCATAATTAGCTTCTGTAATAAAGTACTTAATCGGAATGGAAGCCCTTGCTAATTACAGCGGGAAGTCGGGACAGGCGGGTTACCCACAGCTGGGGTGAGGCTCTGTGGAGATGTCTGGGAACACGCACCCACAAGGCTCCAGGTCCGCTCGGGAGCCCCAGGCCTTAATTAGTCTCAGCAATTAAAAATGAAAACAATCTTCTATTTTCTCATTAAAAGATGGAAGCCCCTCCCCCACTGCGTTACTGGGAATGATAATTTTGCTGCTGGAAAGATCAAGCTGATTGCCCTAGACAATGGTGACTCCTGGGCGGCAAGACCTCAGTCACCCCTTTGCTTGCTAAATTTCAGGCATCTCTGCATAATGGGAGATTGATTAGGGTTAATAGACCTATTTTTACAGGTCAAGACACAAAACACTTTCGGTTGTGGGTGCTCTTGCACATAATATCACAAGCTATAAATCAAACCGCTTAAAAGAAGGGCAGAGCTTTCTGCTCTGAACTGTTGGTGACAATCAACTTTTGTTTTCCCCCAAGCTACTGTCTCCCTTTTCTCTGCTGCTCCTGGATGCAGTTACACTGTCAGCTTGCTAGATGTGGGTAGGGCTTCAGGCTCATTTGCTTTGCTAGTTCTCAGGAGCCTAGAGGTGAGGGGTGCCCCACACGGCTCCTTGGAATTCCTATGTTTGTTTTCTCTCCATTTCTAAGGTAACTGGTGCTCAGCGGCAGCTGTAACAACTGTCAACATTTGTCAATCTCACCTTGACTTGATGATCAAAAGTAAGGCAGCTGGATCAAGAGATTTAAAAATTAAAAATGAAAGAAAACCTACCCCCAGGGGAGAGTTTGAGTATTTAGTCTACTGGACCTGGGGCGGACCGGGGAGTCCCTCATGGCATTTGGAATGCAGCTGCCAAGGGCACACAGCATCCCTGGGAAACAAAGCCACATGCAGGGTGAAGCTTCTGGAGCCTGCTTCTTAAAATTACTGCTTGGGAATAACCAAAAGGAAACTCTCTCAGCAGGAGGAAATGTCAAAAAATGCTTACCTAGGAAATTTGAGAAAACATTAAAAGAAGTACCTGGCTATGAAAGTTAAGAAGATTTGGGGAATTTGCCCGTCATCAACAGTGCCTTCAGCTTCTTTTCTCTCCGTGTGGGGTGACCTTAAATTTAATGTACATTTTTCTTTTAATCCAAAGCAAGCCAAGCTGATTTCTTCATTACTTTCACAGGATCAACCAAGGATGATGCTTTCTTCATTTCTGAAACGTTGAGAGATGTAGCTGAGTAAGTGTAGCTCATTTAAAAAAAAAAAAAAAAAAAAAAAAAAAAGTTCAATATCAACAAGTATCCCCTAAACATTGTTATTTTTCATCTTCTTTTCCCCCAGAATCTTTCCCAGCCCCCATCAGAGCAATGTGGTTCAGCCATATGGAGTCTGTAAACTGGCGAGTATTTCTTTCAGCTTCATAGAACTGCTACTCCACCTAGCTTGTAAGAGTAAACTGGGAATAGGAGAATACAACAGTGTCAGAGGAGGCTGGGAGTGGGAAGACAGGAGGAAGCAGGGAATGTTGAAAAGTGCCCTTGGAATCTGGATTTCACCATATGGTGGTCAGCGGATGTGGTTTTTCCACCGTTGTTAGACATGCAGAGTTGCATCATGAAATCTACAAGTAAAATTTAATAAGACAAATAAATGGAAGTCCCCTGATGTCAGGAATAAGAAGGAACAGGCCAGTCTCTAATACCCCAAGCCTCTAACCTAGCATATGTTGTGGCAGCTTCACCAGAAGCTGGGGCCATCAGGGCTGGGCATGGGGCCGTGAGCTGGGGCTAAGGTTCTATTGCCCTACTAGGGATGGAGGATAGGAGGCCTGCTTGAGTTGGGGAGCCCTAACTGTAATTCCTATTGGATACCTGGGATCCTCAGAGGGTTTCTAATTTCATAAAAATGAAAAAATCCATCTCCTGGCTCAGAGGCATGGCAAGGAAGCCCAGGGTCTTTCTCAGGCTCTAAGTGTATTTTTAAAAATCAGGAGAACATATTTCTTGAGAAACCTAAACATCCCATCTACACCAAACATGAGGGTAAGCTCTAAGCTTACAGGTGCAGGGTGATAACTCCAAGCTGAGAAATTAACATAAAGTGGTCCAGGATTCACTATGCTTGTGGGAGAAGAGCAGAACACTATTCTCTAAGACCACCCAGACTATATAAAATACCCTCAGCAAAGACCACCCCAATGAGGAAGGACTCACAATAAAAAAAAATTATAATTCAGGAGAACTAGCACCCCAAGAATAGAAACAAAGAAACAAAACCAGCTGAAAGAGATTATAGAATAAGATCTAAGATCCTTGAATTGTTTGGAGAAAGGCAGAGAGGTTGATGAACTACATTGATTATGTTTGCTACAAAATAAGCAAAACAATGCCAAACTTTAAAACAAATTGAAGAAAAATAGGAAAAAGCTCAAATCATTCAACAGAAGGCAATGAAGGAGAAAAGTAAATAGGGAATGATAATTAAAAAACAAAAAGCAGAAGACAGTTTAGATATACTGGTAATTCCAATAAATGCAAATGTACTAAACCTCCTTGTTAAAAGGTAGATTCACAGGTTAGAACAAAACAACCAAATAAGATTCATCGTAAGCTATTTCCAAGAGATACTCTAAAAAGTCACAATGTCAAAAGGTTGAAAGTTGATGTTGATGTTGGAAAGAATGGGAAAAGATACAGTTGGCAAATAGGCACGAAAAGAAAGCCGATGTAGCTATTTTAATATCAGACAAAATCAACTTCATTAGGGATAAGAAAAGTCTTTTCTTAGAGAGAAACATGAATCATGTGGCGGATCTAACATCTTGAATTACAAAGCCTCAAAAATAATAAAGCAAAAATGACCTGAATAGAAGGAGAAGCCAGCATTATTATAGTGGGAGAAGCAGGCTTTCTGCTAGAGCCAGGAGCCCAGTGTGGGGCTGGATTCCAGGACTCTAGGATCATGACTTGGGCCAATGGCAGATACCCAACAACTGAACCATCCCGGTGCTCCCAGAACCAAAATTTCTTAAGCATGTAGATGTTTCACACAGCATATTTACAAAGCTTACTATAATGAACGTATTTAGAACAATGAACCAAATGAGAAAGAATGTGCATATTTTCTTTTTTTTAATTAATTTATTAATTTCTTCTAATTTATCTAAATAATTAGCCCAATGGTACAACCTAGTTGTTTGACCCAGTGAATGATAAGCACATGTTTCGTGGCCAGTCTCAAAAGTTGCTATTATTAATTTAATAATTATCCAGGCAAAGTAGTAGTTTTAGAAAAGTTAGAAAATAACTTTTCTAAGTTATTTCTTTGATGCTGAGGAAGCAGAATAATTTTAAAACAAGAGGAGTCATGTGACACCCAGGTGGCTGAATCAATTGAATGTTTGACTCTTGTTCTTAGCTCAGGTCTTGATCTCCTGGTTGTGAGTCTGAGTCCCCGAGTTGAGCTCTGAGCAGGGCATGGAGTCTACTTTAAAAAAATATTGGGGCGCCTGCGTGGTAAAGTTAAGCATCTGGTTCTTGGTTTTGGCTCAGGTCGTGACCCCAGGGTCATGAGATGGAGCCCATGTTGGGCTCTGTACTCAGCAAGGAGTTGCTTGAAATTCTCTGTCTCCCTCTGGCCCTCCGCCCCTCTCTATGATAAATAAATAAATCTTAAAAAAAAAAAAAAACATAGAATAGTTGAATTTCCTGTTTGGAAGTTTAAGCCAGCTGGCACCATCTCCTTTATGTTTTCTTCAGTAGAGGTGTGCCCTCCGGGGACCCTCTGGGTAGCTACCATCCATGGACACAGACATTGCTTTCAAGGTTGAGGTACCAGAGGAAGGTTTGGACCATGCAAGGGGTTAAAATAAAAAAGCTATTTTTTTTTTCTTGACTTTTCCTCCCAATACTTTTCTGCTATGTATATTTCTACTTCTACTTAACTGAGGGCATTGATAGTTAATGCACATGTTGAATGTGATAGTGTCATGGTTCAGACCAAGGCTGTCTTTCATCTTAACCAGTAGACCTCACTAGCACTGTTTGTACAAATAGGAGGTGTGGCTGCTTTTTCTTTGCCTGATATACAGGGAAGTTTTTATTTTGCTTTTTAAAAAATCCCTCTCTTTTAGCATTTGTCTGTGTCTCTTCCCCATTCAGACCATAAGATAGCTGCATAGAGCTAACCCAAGAAAGTCCACTTTTCTGTCTGTAGGACTAGAATGGGTATCCTGGTCCAATAGCCAGTCCATCCATATAAAGGTGGAATCTAATATAAAAGGTACTCATTGTCTGGGTATGTATTATTTAAGTGTCTGCATGTAAAGGGCTCAGATGGAAGTGAAATGCTTCACAATACAAGAATATTCACCATTATTGATGCACAAAATTGATCCCTATGTCAACAGCCCTCCCAGTTTTTGTTTTTGTTTTTATTAACATGTAATGTATTATTTGATTCAGGGTTACAGGTCTGTGAATCATCAGTCTTACACAATCACAGCACTCAGCATAGCACATACCATGCTCCCAAAGTCCATAACTCAACCACCCTTCCCCCGCTCCCACCCAACAGCCCTTTGTTTCCTGATATTAAGAGCCTCTTATGGTTTATCTCCCTCCCCAGTCCCATCTTGTTTCACATCTTCCCTCCCAGTTTAACTTTAGGGAATGGTTCTGTCGCCTCCACACATTGGGGGGCAATCATCAAATACAGGCTAGTCACAAACATTACCAAGAAAAGCTGCAAATCTTGCAAAACATCAAGGACTTTATGAAGTCGATGCAGAACTGCTGGAATCAGGAAAAGTCATTGATAGATGAATATCTAAATGATTTAAGCCTGTTAATAATTTAGAGGGGCCTGCATTCTTTGTGTTATTCCAGCCTCCTCCCCATGAAGTAAGGAGTGGGTGGACTAAAGGGAGTGCCACTCAGAACATATGAGAGTCTTTCTTCTGGGTCTGTGCACCTAAGGGAGGACCACACCACAGTGGTATACACATATAGATCTGTGGGTGTCCAAGGGGCTTCTAACAATAGTGTTGGGCAAGGAGTGTGGGCAGGACTTGGTCAAGGTGCCTACTCACACATCTGGGATAGGGTCCTCCATTTGCACACTTTATCCGGGTCACGCCAATATAGAGACAGACATGCACGGAGTATATATTTGCTATAATCGGAGTTTTAGTAAGTAACTTGCCTGAAGCCTCAATAAGTAGCAGATCTGAAGTTTGCACACATCACTGACTTTAAACCTTGGGAGTTTTTTTCCTCGTTTCATTTTTTTCTAGTAGGACTTGTAGGAAAAAATGACTTATTTGTATATATTCATTCATCCCCTCTTAAAAAAAAAAAGATTTATTTATTTGAGAGAAAGAGAAAAAGTATGTGTGGGGACACACAAGTAGGGGAGGGCCAGAGGGAGAAAGAGAGAGAATATCCTCAAGCAGAATCCCCCTGAGCATGGAGCCTGACTCAGGACCCTGAGACCATGACCCGAGCAAAACCAAAGAGTCAGACACTCAACTGACTGAGCCACCCAGGCTCCTTTCATCCATCTATTCTTTAATTCAACAATTATTCTCATTCTCTCTCCTCTTCCATTCCTTCCCTCCCAACCCCTCTGTCTCTCTGCTCTGAAGTAGCTAACAGATGTGAACACACATGTGTTGTGTAATGCATGACAGTGACTGCAGTTGACATGTGGTCACTGTGTGGTGCCCTCCAGATCCCCCTTCAAAAAAGGACTTGTTGCAGCAGCTGCTGGGCAGGCTGTCAGCACACAGCCTCCAGCTGTTAGCCCAGCTGATTATCTCAGCTGTAGAGAGCCCCATGGCACAAATGCATACCCCTTCTGGAAAGGCTGGCATCCAATGGCTGATAGATGCAAGGAACAGAGGCCTGACTATCTCAGCCTAACTAGAACACTGCTGGAGTCATGTTCTAGCTGTAGGGCTCCCTGTGGAAGAGGTTGAGGCTGTCAGATGGCCTCCATTGCAGCTCATTTCTCTATTTGCCCAATTGTGCTTCTTTTCTCTTTTCCACAAGCCTTGATACCAAAGTCATTCTTCAGTAAACATCCTGCATATGAACTATATTTCAGAATCTGCTTTCTGGAGAACCCAGTTGTAATGGTGGGTTCTTATATAAGGTGTATGTAATATAATATAAAGTATGTCCCTTGTATCCTAGTAGGGGAAGTGAGACATAAATAAAATTACAGCAGTTTAAGAGAAATGCAATAAGAAGTAGAAGATGTGGGAATTCAGATCCCTCTATGGGGGATGATTAGTTTTTAGAGATGCCAATCACTTCTTCTGTGCCTGTACATCTCCTCTTTAGAGAGTTAAATCTTCCCACATTCTGAGAAGCCATAGCCAAAGGCATCATGTAATCATCTACCTTCTATCCACCTCCATAGTTGACTGATTAAAGGGTGGACAACAGACCCAGGTTGATCAACCCACTGGCTCAGTTGGATCTACAAGCTTCTCTCTCCAAGGGATTAAGAAATTGGGATACAATAAAAATGCACTCAGTTTCCTTTGGACTCGCATTGATGGGACAAGTAAGCCAATGGACCTCAAAAGTACAGAGAGCTGGTATAATGCGAATGAAAATAATGAAGAAGACATGAAGGGAGAAGGAGACAAACAGACACTTGAAGCCCCAGAGAGGGAAAGAAGAACTTTCATTGCCGATTTTCTGGTACCTCTGACTCCAGTTTCATGTGAGACCTGGCTGGTTTTGGTGCCCGCAGTTCTGTGAGCAAGCCCTGTAATTCTAGCTCTTTAAACTTAAAAGGTCCATTTCTTGTAACAATATTGGACTAAGACAATTGCAAGGGAAGGGACTTGAACTGGGAGTTGCAGAAAACATAAGATTTCAATAGGCGAAGATAAAGGGAGCATGGAATTCACGCACAGAGGTGCTGAAATTCATATTTGTTGGACATTTTTGGAGGATGATGAATAGCTCAGGTTGGCCAATATAGAGGAAATGGAAAGCAAAATAACAGGATAAATATTTGCAAGACTGGTGGGAAAAGTTTGATTAATCAAAGGACCTGGCCAGCATTAAAGGGTCTATTCATTCTTTTTAGGAATTCCCAGTGGCCATAGAACACATAAAACAAGGATAGAAGGCAGTAAAGGTTGTTTGTCGGAAGAAGTGAGGAATTAAAAAATAGGCCAATGGGTGTCTTACATGCGGCAGGGTAATAAGAGATTAATCAAAATAGAGCAATGGAATGAATCAGTGGGGAACGAGGAGGGAGTGGTGGCTCTTGCTGAATGATAGGGAATAGGTAGCCACACATGGCTGCAAGCTGGGTCCCATCGAACTCTTTGCAATGACTTCAATGTGAATGATCCCCTTTGGGGTTGTGCAATATGGTATTCTTGCCATTAGTCATAGCTGTATATCAACTCAAGATCTTTCAATTGATGATGTTAAAAAAAAATCCCAATTCAAACTGGTTTTAAAATAGGCACTCTGTTGGTTCATGAAACTGAGGAGTAAAGAGGTAAATGGGCTTCGGGGGGTTGATTCAGAGGTTCACACAATCAGGGTTCTGACTCTAGATTTCTTTGATCTTTTCATGTGTGTCAATTCTATCATCTGGTTGGGGCCTCTCATGGTGAACCGAATTGTTTCAGCAGTTTGTGATCTCATTTCTTTATAATCTTCTGTCTTAGGAAAAGCCTCTTCTTCAGCGATTTCCTCTTAGGCTGATTAAATATCTCCTCAGGTCTCATGTACCTAAATTAGGTTATGGGCATCTAGTAGTGTGTAGTTGAATGTTTAACAATGGGCATATGCACTTTCTCTCAAAAAGAAAGAGAGAGAAACAGAAACGAGAGACAGAATGACAAAGAGAGAGAGGAGAGAGAGAGAGAGAGAGAGAAAAACAGAGAGAACCCCCAATTGTAAAATTTGAATGCCATAGCACAAATACTCTCACCATGGCTGATTTCAAATTACCAGGGTGATATCACTGAACCCAAAGTTGGGAAGAGGTCCACACAACTGACTCTCTGAAGCCCATGAGAGCTATCTCCAGCACCCTACTATTTCTAACCCTGAATCAATCATTTTAAGTTGATAATCTATAACGATGATATAGGGTGATCCAGATTGGTCTCTGAAGCTGCCGGGGTCAAATCCATCCGTCCACTTGTAAAGTCAGGGTGGTGAAAATGGATAGGGTTATGACAACTGTTGAGTGTCTAGTATTATTGAAATTCATGCAGGAAGAAAGATGAAGAAAAGAAGGTAAACTGTTGAGAAGAAGACAGAGATGGGGCTGATGTGGAAAAGGAATCAGAGATCATGGGTGGGTGGTAGGAACAGGAGGCATGGGGGAAAGTGAAAAGTCAAGTGAAGAATTATCACAGATCTACAAAACCACATATCTTTGTACTGAAAGCTCTCTAGGGTCTGGCCCACTTTATTTTCCAGGACTATTTGGGAGGCACTACAAAAGAATAGTGAATAGTCAACATCTTGGCAAGTTATGAAAGCTATTTTGAGGCTCCATCTTCCTTAGAATTTTATAGAATGAGAATTTTTGTTGTGAGAATCAGCTGAGCGATTTAACTGTTTTCCCGAGATTCACTCTAAGAGGGTATAGGGCACAGTGGCTACAAATGCAGTTTCTAAAGCTGGGATGCCTGGCTTGACTCCAAGTTCTGTCATTGGCCGGGAGACCTTGGGCAAGTTGATGAAACCAATCTGTGTCCCAGGTTTTGCATCTGTAAAATGGGAACCCAAAACTATTTTTTTAAACGATTTTATTTATTTATTTGACAGACAGGGATCACAAGTAGGCAGAGAGGCAGGCAGAGAGAGAGAGGGGGAAGCAGGCTCCCCACTGAACAGAGAGCCCAATGCAGGGCTCAATCCCCGGACCCTAAGACCATGACCTGAGCTGAAGGCAGAGGCTTAACCCACTGAGCCACCCAGCTCCCCCCAATAATATTTTTAATTAGTTAAGCAAGGAGGCATAGACAGAGGTGGTTCTAATGCTTTAGCAGCCTGTTAGCCACCCAAAACCTAAGCCTTTAAAAGCTTGAAGTTTAAGAAATCAAAACCTAAAGACAGTTGTAAAAAGCTATCAAGCCATTCCCAAATAAGGCAAACTTAAGGTGTAACCAGTCAATTTCCTTGCTTTGTTTTTGTGTCTTCTCTGTAGAAGTCTTACCCCTGACTTCTGTTGCTGGAGCACTGCTAACTACTTCTGGGTTTGGCACTGATTTAAATAGATTTTTGCTAAAATAAACCCTTTTTTTTAAACTTTTTTTTAAAAAAAGATTTTATCTATTTGACAGAGAGAGAAAGAGGGATCACAAGTAGGCAGAGAGGCAGACAAAGAGAGAGAGCTCGGGAACCAGGCTCCCCGCCGAGCAGAGAGCCCAATGTGGGGCTCAATCCCAGGACCCTGGGGTCACGACCTGAGCTGAAGGCAGAGATTGAACCCACGGAGCCACCCAGGTGCCCCTGCTCAAATAAACTCTTAAAAGTTTTTTTAAAAGATTTTTTTCATTTATTTGACAGACAGAGATCACAAGTAGGCAGAGAGGCAGGCAGAGAGAGAGGAGGAAGCAGGCTCCCTGCAGAGCAGAGAGTCCGATGCGGGGCTCAATCCCAGGACCCTGGGATCATGACCTGAGCTGAAGGCAGAGGCTTTAACCCACTGAGCCACCCAGGCGCCCAAACTCTTAAAATTTTTAATATGCCTCAGTTTATCTTTTAATACTACCCATCTCATGAAGTTGTTATGAGGAATAACTGAGTCAATGCCCATAAAATGCTTGCAAAGTACCTGGAAGATTCCAAGCACTACATGGAAGTGATGGCTATAATTATTATGTACAGTATTTAGCAGAGTGTTAGGCACATACAAAGCGTTAGAGAAGCACGAACGGTGCGTATTACAACTATTTACCACTCTTTTGCCCGGATTTTGTATTCCAGACCACTGTTACATTTCTTACCATTTGTTGGAGAAATGATCGCAAGTCTGAGTGAGAAACCCTGACCACACTCACATATTTCTTCCTCCTCCAAACTCCCAAACACTGTACTGGTAACTCTGTGGACCCTTAATCTTTCAGCTGCCCATTTTGCTTTCTGGGGGCTTCCCTCATTTCCTCATATTCTTGAGGTGAAACTAGGACTTGGGAATTTGGGGTCACCTAGAAGCTCGGCACAGTACCTTGATCGCTACACAAAGCATCTGGATAGTTAAGAAGAAGAGAGTAGGCTGATTTCAGGGCATCAAACTCATCTTGACCTAACATAAGTGATCATGTCAGCAGGCCCTGGGTTTGAGTTTTTCCTGTTGGTACATGGGGGAAAAGAATAGGCTATTGTGTCAGTAGGTCTTGGCAGGAAACAGAACTCTCCCTAGGTCTTTCAAGTGAAAGGCATTAATGAAGGGATGATCTGATGAGGGGGCAGACTTGAGGGAACCAACAAGGGATGGTGAAGCAGCCAGTGACTAGTACCTCCTTGGACCCAAAGTGGCAAAAGGAGGACATTGTGTTGTCAGACCCCAATGAAAGATGAAGCCTTGAGGAGGGGCCACCAGGTGGGAACTAAAGTCATGAAGACATCCAGTGTCTACAGGAGACATGGCCCTAAATTGGGGAGAGGTGAAAAGGACAGGGTATCTCAACCTCTCTTTCCTCTCCTCTTCAGATCTTCCTCAGACCAGAGACCCACTAGTATGGAAGTCTGGCTGACTCAGACCTCAGAGGTCATTCTCTTAGAGCACACAGGAGGACAGAGAATGGATGAAGTTTATGTTAAAAATGAATTTTATTTAGTACACTATACCCAAAATATTATCATTTCATCATGTAAGCAATATTAACATTATTATGATGATATTTTCTATTATTTGGTACTCAGTCTTCAAATCCCATATGTGTTCTACAATCCCAGCACATCCCAGTTCAGACCATCCACATTTCCTGGGTTTATTAGCCATCTGTGGCCAGCGGTTAGCACACCATATGGTGTAGTTCTAACCTGTTGTCAGTATCATTGTACTTAACAACTGAAACAAAAAATCATTAATTCAATAAAATTACACCTTTATGTAGAATAATTATATGAGGATATGCCTCAGAGTCTTTTAAGAGACCACACTCATGTTCTGAGATTTAGGATGTTGTGGGTGAGGTCATCAAAAAAGATGTGACCAGGGGCGCCTGGGTGGCTCAGTGGGTTAAGCCACTGCCTTCGGCTCAGGTCATGATCTCAGGGTCCTGGGATCGAGTCCCGCATTGGGCTCTCTGCTCAGCGGGGAGTCTGCTTCCCTCTCTCTTTCTGCCTGCCTCTCCGACTACTTGTGATTTCTCTCTGTCAAATAAATAAATAAAATCTTTAAAAAAAAAAAAAAAGATGTGACCACTGATTGACCCATGAGCTGGACCCAGACACTCAGAGTTTTTTCTCTCCCCTCCCCATCCTTGCAATTTGGGTTTCGCTTGACTCTCTCACTTCCAGAGGCTGTTCCAATGTCCTAGCCTTGAGATAGTGGTGTGGTGTTGAGAACACCTGCATGGCATACGTGACCAAACACAATTAGGGTCTCTGTAAACTTTTAAGATTTGGTAGGCTGGTGTGGGGATCCATTTGTCTTGTGACTGCCCAAGACAAGTCTCATATGTAAGTTCCCTTTGCTTATGAAAACTGTCACCTACCAACCTGGAGTGCCCTGACCATTTCTTCAATCAAGATAACTGGACATGTGGATTATTCCCGGGCCTCTAAACTCTAAGAACCAGATGGCACTGCAAGTCTGTTACGTGTAAAAAGTAAGCTAGTGACAAACAGATGTATCAAAATTATGCCCCTGTTGTAGCAAGCTGTTTCTAAACACCTTCAGAATGAATGTCTTAGTCCATTCAGGCTGCTATAACAAAAGGCCATCAACCTGATGGCTTACACAACAATCATTTATTTCTTACAGTTCTGGAGGTTGGAATGTCCAAGATTAAGGTATTGGCAGATCCAACATCTGGCTAGAACCTTCTTCCTGGTTTGCAGATGACAGTTCTCAAGGTGTCCTCATACAGTGGAAGGGGCAGGAGAACTCCCTGGAGTCTTTTTTATAAGGACACTAATTACATTCATGAAGTCTCCACCCTCAAGATCCAATCACCTCCTGAAGACTCTGTGTCCTGATGCCATTATATTAGTGTTTAGGACTTCAAAATATGAATTTTGAGGGAAAATAAACATTCTGTCCAAAGCAATGAGTTTCTTAGCCATTACTGTTAAAGATTTTTACTTTCTAGTTCAGAATTTTTCTTTATGGTAATAAAGCTGGCCATTGTTCTTTGAGGGACTCAGATGCCTATGACTGCTTTTTCCACTATAAGTATAGATTTTGATTTTGTTCTTTCTTAATCTTGTAAAGTTTTCATTTTGTGACAATGTGGCTAGTATCTCTGCAATGTGGAGAGTTGGTTGCCTCTTCTTGGCTTTCTCAAATAGGAGGGTTTTTCCCCCCCCCTCAATAGGATTATAAACTGTATCTTTAGACTTTCTTGGTTTCTCAGGTAGTGATATTTTTGTTATTTCTGGGCATCCACACTTTCTCTTATTATTGAAGGAGAAAGTGTGTACCATTAAATAGATATCTGTCCAAGGCTACAGTATGCTATTGCTTTATGACTTTTACATAATTATGAAATTCCATGACAGCTTTACCGTTTGGAAAGTGAAATTAAACAGCTTTACTTTTTGGAAAGTGAAATTAAGCAAAATCAGAATCTGTCTACTGCAATTAGAAACTGGATTGAGAGAGTTTGGTAGGCAATTGTTACAACCTGTTAAATGTGTGGTTCACTTTCAGCAGGCTAACCCAAGCATATATTAGAACACATTTAAAAACAATAAAAATTATACAGCTTTAAAGCTCTGCCAACTTTGAGCCTTTTCTCCCTCCTAGATATCTCATCTTCACTGAAGTTCAGAGCATAACATTCATTTACTTCTAAAAGGATCAGGAAATGCTCAGCTCTCATGATTTTCCACCTCTTCTTCAAGAAGTCCAGGCAGCCCCTAAGGACTTTCTTCCAGGAGCATGTCTGTGCCCATGTGAAAATTCTAAGGCTTCCAGAACCATGTCTGTGACTTGATGTTAGCATTCCAAAAACTCTTTATTCACATTGTAAGCACTTGATGAAGAGTCCTCAGAGTAAACTCCTGGCTAAAGATGGATGGCCTGAGTTTATTCAAAGGCCAAATAATTTCCAGACATTTATTTTGGATGGAAACACATGTCTTTCCCTTGGTAATAATTTCCTTGTGAGATGTACAGGCAACCCCCAACTTGCAAATAGACTATTCAGAAACTTCATTTGTAGGTCAGTTGTTTGGAATGCACAGTGATTTTTTTTTCCATAGAAATAATATTATAAGTGGCAGTTAAGGACCCGGGCCAGCCCCCAAATTCTTATTTATTCCTACCTTAGTCAAAGTACTATTAGAAAGAAGAGCAAAAAACAAGAGCCACCCAGAGCTCTTTGCTTATTTCTAGGATATCCCTGTAGAAATAGAATCTTACGGTGATTTGGACACAGATGCTAGGTAGACCAACTGCACTTGAATCTAGGCTTGGATGGGCATTAGCTGTGTGAATCTAGGCAGGTCACTTAAGTTGTCTTCTCAGTGTCCTCACTCATAAAAGGCAGATGCTGTTAAGGTTTATTTCATGGAGGGGCACCTGGGTAGCTCAGTTGGTTAAGCGTCCAACTCTTGATTTTGGCTCAGGTCATGATCTCAGGGTCCTGAGATCGATTCCCAGGTCGGGCTCCAAGCTCAGCAGAGAGTTTCCTTGGATTCTCTCTCTCCCTCTGCCTCTGCCCCTCCTTCCACTCATGTGCTCTCTCTCAAATAAATCTCTTTCATGGAGCCAGAGCTATTGGGTGAGAATTACACATATCACAAACACACACACACACACACGCATATCCCTCACTTGTAACAGTACCTGGAACTCAGGAAAGAGCATGGATCATTTGCTATCATTAAAATTTGTCCTAGTAGCTGGCATGATGCTGATTCTTTTTCAATCACTGACTGATAGTTCACAGCACAAAAAATAATACAGGTGGAATATTAATAACAAAATGGAAATAAAAAGGAGATGGTATGCTCCCCCTCTCCATTAATCCCTGTTGTTTGGGTAAAATCAGATTAGTTAGAGGAAAAAGGAAATAGATAAATACTGAGAATGAATTCTGGGATATTTTCAATGATGCTAATGGTTGAATTTTTTAAAAAAGTTAGGCTTATTTATTGTAAATAGTTTGGAAAATAGAGAAGCATGAAAAGAGGAAATGAAAATCTCTTCCTATCTCACCCCCCAGAAATAGCCACTAATAACCTTTGGCATCAACGTTATTCTGTCCTATGCATGTATACAAGTGTCAAAATTTAAAAATAATTATAATTAAACCATCCATATCATTTTCATACTATATTTAGTTGGCAATATGCTATAAAAAACTATCTTGTATTCTTATAGTATGTGATTTCTAATGGCTTTGTGCTCTCACTGCACAGAAACACTGAGAAAGCCAATTCCCTTTTTATACTATTCTAAGTAATGTTGTTATAATTATACAGATGGATAAAAGTTTACTCATGTCGCTGTTTATTTCTTTTAATAAAGAAATAAAATTTCTAGAAACTTCCATATGGATTCTATTCATAAAGCTGAAAGCTTTTGTTACATTTTGCTGAACTGATTCTAGAGAGAATGTTCTAATTCACCCTTTTCTAGGAATGAAAACACAATTTCTTATTATTTTCCGAAATTCTGAGGTTGAGAGTGTATTTAATCTTGCCAATCTGATAGATGAATAGGGGCATCTTGTGATTTCAATTTTCACGTTTTTGAACCTGATATTGAACATTTTTCTTGTGTTTATTGTCAATTTGAATTTCTTTTGTCAATGATTTTTTTCACAGTCTTTGGCCATTTTTCCATTCCTGTTCATCTTTCAATTTGTTTTTTTCTCTTCCCATTAAAGAAAACTATTTTTCCTTTGTATTCATGCAATACAAAAATGTTTTTAGAATGTAAAAACACCCATGCTGTTTGCTTTTTCTTATTTATTTATTTGAGAGAGAAAGAGGCAGACAGAAAGTGAGCGGGGGCGGGAAGGAGCAGAGGGAGAGGGACAAGTGCACTTCACACCGAGCGCAGGACCCTGAGATTATGACCTGAGTTGAAATCAAGAGTGGGACGCTTACCTGACTGAGCCACCCAGGTGCTGCCACTGTGTGATTTTTCAAAATTTATTTTTATTGAGATACAGTTGACTTATAACATCGTGTAAGTTCAAGTGTAGGTTCAGTCATGCATTGATTTGCTACATCTCTATACTGCAATACTGCAATATGGTTAGTACCTAGGGCTAGCTAACATCTCTATCACATCAAATAATTATTTCTTTATTGTGATGGGAGCAACTGAGACTGAGTCTGTTAGCAGCTCTGAAGTTTACAATACAGTGTGCTTCTGATGAGAAAATGTTACTGGGAAGCAGCAGGGACCCTGCCCACACAGCCACTCCCGGACTGATTGGTGTGGTTCTGAGGAGGTGAGCAGGACAAGGAGGCATCAGGCACAGTCTCCAATGCCTGGATGGGATATTCACGATAACAGGAAACTAGGAGCAAGTAATGTTTGGTATTAGAAACTTTTCATTGCTTCATGCATGAAAAACAGAAAATTAATATAAATGGAAGAGGAATAACATGTCAAGGATTTTACTTTTTTTTTTTTTTGAAGATTTTTATTTATTTGACAGAGAGACACAGCGAGAGAGGGAATACAAGCAGGGGGAGTGGGTGAGGGAGAAGCAGGCCTCCCACCAAGCAGAGAGCCTGAAGACCGTGGGACCATGACCTGAGCCAAAGGCCAACATCCAACAACTGAGCTACTGGGGCACCTCGATGTCAAGGATTTTAAAAGAATCATATTGAATCAAGCAGTTCTTCTGCTTTCTGGATGTCACTTAGGTACTCTCCTTCATGAAGCCTAGTTAAAATATATATATAATGAATATATATTATATATAACGTAATATATAATAATATTATTTTATATATATATATATATATATACTCAACATGGGGTTCGTACTCATGACCTTACAATCGAGAGTTTCATGCACTATGGACAGAGCCAGCCAGGTGCCCCCAGGAAGGCTGTTTTTAATATTTCATGAAATATCAAAAGAATCCAAAGGCAGTTCAAAAATCCAAAGGTAATCCAAAGGTAGTTCACACACCTGCTGTTGGAGCAAGAGCAAGTTACAAATGATAAATGCATAATTTTTTTTGTTACTTGTTTAATTATAGTTTGCTTAGAAAATAAAGGGCAAGATTCTCAGTGAATTTTAAAATTCCTAGAAAATTTAAATTCTATCAATCAAAAATGAAATGCTGAAGTGTAGGAGTCCTCCTCTGGAAAGGAGGTGGAGTTGTGAAATGGCTAGTTTGGCAAGAATGGCAGAATGTTGCAAAACCAGAACACTTAAAAAAGGAGAAAAAAGAAAGTTATATACAGAGAGATTATGTCAAAAACACAAGTATAGAGTAAAATCTATAAAAAGATCTTAAAGGGATGACATAGAGGTTGATATATGTATATATAATGCAATATGGATTGCAAGTTATTGGTAAAATTCAACATAAAGTTTAGAGGAATTAGAAAATAAAAAATCCTTGGCGATTCACATGCCGAAGTGTAGGGGAATCGGAATCTTATACTCAGGAAATTATACCAATAAAAAAAGGAGCATAAAATATCCATTATAAATAGAGACAAGGAGCTAGATACTAGATTAGAAATACCTGGCGGGTATTGCTATTTTGGGATCAGAAATGCACACAAATCCAAAAAACTTGGATGATGGGATAGAGATGGCAAAATTCGTAAAGGCAGGGAAGTGTTCACTGCAGCAGGAGAAGCCACAGTCTGCACCCAGATGAAAAAGAGGGGTCAGTTGAGTTGGAGGGGTGAGTCACAGGGGAAAGACGCCCAACATGAGCAAGTACGGATCTCACTGCATAATGGGAGAGGACAGGTGGCAAGTGGGTTCTGGCAAGGTGTCCTTGGACCATCTGCCAAGTGGGGGGGGGGGGCATCTGGAGAAAGCAATATTGGAGAGCTCCGGGGTTAGCACAGCAAAGTTTGGTAGCAAAGCTCCAGCTGCTGGACTGGAATTTACCAAAGGGACTCTTCTGGGAGATTGGCAAAATGCAGTGGAGCCTCCATCCTCGGAGGAGCAAGTTTTTGGGTAGAATCATGACTCAGGAGAGAGCATATTGACTCATGGATCTGCCTTTCAAGTTCCTAGCATGCAAGCTGGGGGCTTGGCTGGAGGGAAAGTGCACAAGATAAAATGCTTGAAGTTGGAGTCTCTGCTTTGTAAACCAAAGCACTTTTGGTAAAACCCTCCCTTCTGATGATCAGAGCTATGGCCGGTCCTGAAGGTCGGTAGGGCAAGTCGGGGACAAGGAACTCAGACTAATAGAAAGAAAGAAAGATCGAACGGCAGGGGGAGGAAAATAAGAAAGAAGAAAAAAATGGGAGTCTATGTTTATTCAAGTGTTTGCATTTAGAATAGAAACCAAGTATCTGCTGGAGAAAATAATTTTAGAATGTCAGAAGAAATTATAAATTCGATATGGTAGGCCCTTTGCACAAATACTTTATTTATCTAGAATTCAGCATGCGGTTCCTTATAACCCGAGCTTAGAAAAATCACCATTTGAATTTCAGTATTTCTAAAATATATTATTTCATCCATCACTTAAACAGATCCTACTGAACATAAGACTTTTGGCTAAGATGTAGGGCTGGTATTATAAACATCCAGGACTGCACTGTGGAATTACCATGGCTCTTCTGTTCCCTCTCTCTGGGTGTCCCTTCATATCAGGTTAAAAACTGTCACTTCTATGGTTATGGTGCCTCATCGTATAGAGGTATTTCTTTCTAGTCTCTCTTTATTTACCTATTTATTTTTTATTTATTCATCCTAGGAAAAGTTGGTTCTCATTAGGTTTAAAGCAGTTTAAAGAAGTAAGAGAAATTCAGTGGGTTGCGGGAACAAACCCAGAGAAGTGGTCATAACCACAGTTAGGAAGTTCCCATGACCTGTCAGTTCCTCTTCTCTGCTTCCCTCTGTCTGTGGCTACATTGGTCACAATGTCATAAACCTGCAAGGTGGGTTAAATGGCCTCAAGCAGATCTCAGTGCACATTTTAACACCTTCATGTCTGGAGAGGGAAAAGGCTTCTTTCTTCTGGTTTCATTAGAAAAAAATTCTAGGAGGAACTCCGATTGGTTAGGCTTCGATCACCCATTCATTCCTTCAACTGTCGCAAAGTGTGGGGCTGGGGCCCCAAATGGATGGCTCTGCTCAGGTCACAGGTGTATCACTTGGAGCAGGCTGCAGAAAGTTTTACAAGAAGAAGGGAGAACATGACAGGAACAATGATTCACCTTGGGGAAACTGCCATGAGCCCAGAAGCTGTCTCAACTTGGGTCGATTATTACAGATAATAAAACTCATGAAGGATAGGAGTTAAATAAGAATGAGGGCATCTGGGATGTGGTGAGGTATGTGCATGGTCTTGGAGCTTGGAGCTGGGGTTTGCTGATTTCTGGGTGACCCCAGGTAATGGGAATGAAACAAAATGAAAATACAGTCCTATAATGCAGAACTTGTGAATCGCTTCTGGAGATTCAAAGATGGAATTGATACATCCTTGACAGTAATAGATGAGAAAAATTAAGTTGGCAGGAAGCAGGGACAGATGTTCCAAGATGCACTTCAATCCTTCATGTTTGCACAAAGGAAGATTTGTTCAGGCAAATGTCCATTTAAGGAACCACTTAAGATCCTGATGGGGTTTTACAAGTGCATTCCTAAGGTCCAAGTCAAAAGGCTGACAAGCAAACTGAGTCTACAAAAAGAGATTCCAGAGGCTCAAGGACCCCAAATTACATTGGCTTCAGGCTATATCCTGCTGTCCAGCCAATCTGCTCTCAAAATACTATAAAAACAGCATAGGGGCACCGAGGTGGCTCAGTTGGTTAAGTGTCTGCCTTCTGCTCCGGTCATGATCTCAAGCTCCTGGGATGGAGTCCCCCATCAGGCTCCTTGCTCAGTGGGAAGCCCACTTCTCCCTCTCCCTCTGCCTGCCGCTCCCCCTGTTTGTGCTCTCTTTCTGTGTCAAATAAATTAAATCTTTAGAAAAAAAAAAAGCATTGCACAACTTATAAACAGGTATAATGGAATCATGGGTAGAAGGCACAACTGCAACTCTAGGCAATTGGGGTTCCCAAACAAAGCCCCATTCCATACATACCCAAGACTCACATTGGATATCCACTGAGAATATAGTGGGTCCTGTTATGTAACTTATCAGACCCATGGGAACATCGACAAGCTTGGGGTGATGAGCTGGGAAAAAGAATTTATGTAGAGGTTCTCAAGAGTATCCTGAAGCATATTTGGAGCTCAGACCTCCAGATTAGCTATATCTGGGTACACATCCTACCTCCGTTACTTACCATTAAGTAATCAGGGTCTAGACATATCCTTTCTGTGCCACAGAGATAATAAAAGAAGGCTCTCATACAGATTATGTGAAATAATGCATAGAGAGCATTTAGCATCATTTCCAATACATTCCATAAATGATCCCATTCTCCTGCTGGTTTCCAAAAAATGATCTCCTAAAACTCAAATATGAACATATTTCCCTTCTACTTAAAACCATTCCAATGCCATCCCATTACAATTAGAATGAGATTAAAACTCCTTACCATGGCTTGCAAGTCTTTAAATTATCTGGGTCTTGTCTCACTTTGCAACCTCATATTCTACCAGATTCCTTGGCATTCATTTTTTTCTTGCTACACGGACTTTCTTTAGGTTTGTCAAACATCCAAGGAGTTTGTGAAGCCATGCAAATGTTCCCAGACCTTCACACACAGGACCTTATCCTCTACTTTCCTCTACCCTCTGTCATTTGGGAGGCGGTTGAATCCATCACTATTCCTATGGGTTTCTGTTTGCTGGTGTCCTACCCCAGCCTCAGACACTCAATTATCGTTGGATCACATTTTTCCTTTTTGAAGGTTTTCCTCTGAAACAATTTACCTCCCTTCATGTCCTAATTCTGAGTCTCCTGGGCCTCTTAGGCACTTACCTTGTCCAGCTACCCATGACTGGTTTTACTCAGGCTGAAAAGCAAACCAGATGTAGGATGAGAAGTTCTGGCTCCTGACTCTCAAAGGACCCCCAGAGAACATGGCTCATAGCTCTACCAGTCATTCCACTCTGAATACCTGACAGTTTTCATTCCTGAATGCACTCCACACTTCCCCCCATAAAACCCTTCACAGAGCCCCATAGTCAGAACATGTACCTGGCACAAATGATGTCATCCTGGTCAGCCATCTCGATCACCTGCAAGACTGAGCTGGCTTCCACGGGTCAATATCATTTAGGTTTTTCCTAAGGGACAGAGAGATGCTCTTTCCTGGACGAGGCATGGCTCAGAAAACTGGTCTTGGTGGGCACCTGGGTGGCTCAGTGGGTTAAGCCGCTGCCTTCGGCTCAGGTCATGATCTCAGGGTCCTGGGATCGAGTCCCACATTGGGCTCTCTGCTCAGCGGGGAGCCTGCTTCCTCCTCTCTCTCTGTCTGCCTCTCTGCCTACTTGTGATCTCTCTCTGTCAAATAAATAAATAAAATCTTTAAAAAAAAAGAAAAAAAGAAAAAAGAAAACTGGTCTTGGGAATCCAGAGTAGAACCTCCTTCCTGCAGAATTTCATGTTTCATGGCATCTGTCCTGATAAGTTTGGGCCACACAGCTAGGGTCAATGACAGTGGGTCACTTTTAGAATCTTGTGATGAATCTAGAATTTCTTTTTTTTTTTAAATTTTTTTAAAGATTTTATTTATTTATTTGACAGCGATCACAAGTAGGCAGAGAGGCAAGCAGAGAGAGAGAGGAGGAAGCAGGCTCCCTGCCGAGCAGAGAGCCTGATGTGGGACTCGATCCCAGGACCCTGAGATCATGACCTGAGCTGAAGGCAGATTCAGAGGCGCCCCTGAATCTAGAATTTCTAATGTCTGCCTTTTCTCTGTCAGTGTGAGCACCTGTCTTTGTCTGGGTTTCTGGGGGTGCAAGTATTCAAATGCAAAAAGGTTTATCTGGGAGGTGATGGCAAAAAGCATCAGTAAAGTATAGAGATAAGAGACAGGAAGAACAGGAAACCAACAAACAGCATACCGTTGAGTTTACCACTCTACGCAAGGGATACCTACTCTGGTTGGGAACACTGTTGTGTCAAGGTTCTTCCACCCCAAGACCCATGCAACTAGGCATTTATCAACTCCAATCAGTTGTTGTTTGAGGGTTGCTGGAGGTGAAGTTAACTCCCTGGGACTTCCAGCTCTGAGAGAGTTCAGATAAACTAGAGAGAGCCCTCCAAGAGTTACTTGCAGTTGGAAGCTGTCAGATTTGCATGTGCAGAGGTGGTGGTAACTCCAAGGATAACAAAGGAAGGACACTGACAACATCTGCTGCAACTCGGAAAGTATTGCCCTCTTCCTGGCTGTTAGCATCCTCTGTGTGCATAACCAACAGGAGATGTGGTATCAACTAAGACAAAAAATAGACTCATCCTAGAGCCAGAGCTCACCTTTGATATCCTTTATTCCATCTGGATGCTATATTTGACACCCTTTAACATGGTTCTCCTTGGACACAGGGAAATTAAAACCATGATACCTGGAATTTGGCTTCTCATCCACCTGGTAACGCCATCTTTCTCTGTTCTTTTTGGTGGTCCCACCAGTTGCTGCTCGGCAGAGCTCAATGCATACCCTTGGCCAGCATGACTGCATGACCACCTTTAAGGCCTGTAGTGGAACACAGTCTTTTAAAAAAAGGATCATCTCCCTTGGTTGGTTAAATCCACAGATCTTTTACGGAGTATGAACAGAGCTGTGTTGTTCAGTTTTCTTTTCTAATTAGAAGTCTGCCTAGGGGCGCCTGGGTGGCTCAGTGGGTTAAAGCCTCTGCCTTCGGCTAGGGTCATGATCCCAGGGTCCTGGGATCCAGCCCCGCATCCGGCTCTCTGCTCTGCAGGGAGCCTGCTTCCTCCTCTGTCTATGTCTCTCTGCCTGCCTCTCTGTCTACTTGTGATCTCTGTCAGATAAATAAGTAAAATCTTAAAAAAAAAAAAAAAAGAAGTCTGCCTAAACAAACAAATAAAAGTTGTTTCTCTAAGAGTTAGAGGTCTGACTTAGCAAGTTTTTATTTCTATTTTTTAAATAAAAGAACGTGAACTAGAAAAAGCAGATTTTGCTTGCAGTGTGTGTGTGAGAGAGAGACAGAGAGTGGATAGAGAATGAGAGATCAAAAGGCCAGTGGGAAAGCCAACACAGCATATGATTTTTACTTCGGCAGTTTTACAAGCAAGAAAAAAAAAAAGTAAAAAGAAGGTTAAAGAGAAAGGGTGAAGCCTCCCCCACACTCCTGTTCTGACTGAAACTTTAATTCCAAAATAGTCTTTGGCTTGAAAGATTGAACTGCACCTTCTTTCCACATAAATAGCCAGGCAAGACACATTTTTATGTGTTGTTTTATGGGGTTTTCTTCGCATCTTTAATGTCTAACCATTTTATAGTGCTTGGCTTTGTAGGACTCCAGAGATAACCTCCGAGCAATACTGGTGCTTTTATTTGTAACACAGGAATAGTTAAGAAAGTGTCTGCACACCAATGACAAATTATTACAATCTTAACTAGAAATAAGGCAGTAAAGATTGCTCAGACTTAAAACTTAAAAGAAGGTTGGAATACAGAGAGGCGAAGAAGTCTCCCAAATAGAATAATGAAGTTAATTGGTACAAATGAGTGTGCTTTACAGACCATACTTGAAGATTAATTGCACTTTGCTAACTGTAAAGTTCTCCCTTTTTCATTAATTTGGCGACCCAGATACAAACATTGCATAAGATCCTGCATGGGTTGTTTTTTTTTTTTTTTTTTTTTTTTTTTTTTTTATAACAAATCCCTGATTCCAGGAGTTCAGAGTGTATCTTTAAAAGTGTACATTTGAGGAGTTACAGCCCCATTGTGTGAGATTTTATCTATAGAGCTGTTTATTTATTTGCTGTAAAATCTATTATCAGGGAGATGTGACTATTTGCAGGTCATGAAACCTCTGAATTTTCTGATTCTGCTCTTGTGTGTTAACTGTGTATTTGGCATTATGAGAATCCATTCCTTTGCAGTTTTTTAATGATGGCTAAAGTTAAGAGCATTTGGAGGTATTGTTTAAGAAAGTACCCGAAACATTTGAATTTTTTTCTCTTTCTCAATATTATTCCAATAATTGTGGAGGAAAGGACAACTTAAGGTGGTGGTACAGAATGTAGGTTTTTGTTTCAGATGGATTTTGGTTCAAATCCTGGCTCTGGCTGATCACAAATTGTGTCACCTATAATAATCACTTCATTCAGACTTGGTTTCTCTCCTATAATAAGCAAACATTGACAATGTTTACTTTCTAACTGTGACATAATTGTGAATATGAAATTATAGAATCATATAATTAAATCATATAATATGTGGTGACATATAATTAATGTAACATATAATGTGATAGAATAAAGTTTTGGAACATTAAAGCATGTAGAATGTTAACAATATCACTAGTAGCAAACATGTATCACATCAATGGATGTGGTCCAATGTCAAACTAGATCATGTATTATACCACAAGAGGCAAGTGAGGGAAATTAGTAGAAGAGATAACACAGCCTCTGATTCTAGGCTTATTTGTTGATTATCCACTTCTATAATTAATGGCTGGTGTTCTTTAAGAAAAAGTGATTCTCACCAAGACACTTTGGTCTCTCGGAAGGGTTTCTAGCCAAAGCAGGGCTCTTTTGGCAAGAATACTCTGATCCAAATATTTTATATATAAGGTAGTGAAAGAAAATGTCTACAATATGCCTATAAAAGTTGAAACTTAGTGTTTTAAATTCCTCTGTTGGTCTTTCTTCTTCACCAGAATTCCTCTCTTACCCCAGCAAGGTGATGGAGAGGGAGTGGGAAGAATATTTGAAGGGCTTCACAGTACTTTGCTTCTTAGGTCATAGGTACATGGTTATGGTTGGCTCAAACCCCACCTTGGAGTCTCATTGGTTAGTTAAGATTCATTCCCGTATAGTAGAGACTTGAGACTTGGAATGTGGAATTTATGTGCGAAGAGACTAGACGTTGTCTAACTATTGTTTCCCAGAGCAATTTTTCAGAAATATCCCAAGAGAAGCTCCCCTCCTTTTTTCCTAAGATCAAATATGTCTCCTATGGCCCAATAAATCCCCTTCCTGAAAATTCACCATGCATATTAGTATATTAAGAGTACTGAGGGGTCCTGAAGTAAAGAGACCGATACGATTACCTTTCTTTAACTCAGTGTCTCCCGAAGATGTGTGTCCATGACACCCAGCAAGAGCCAGCATTTGTGGAATTGGTGTCCCAGAGATTTCAGGATCTACTGGGCTAGTCCACCATACCCACTGGTGTCAATCAAAGCAGTGGTAGGAAAGATCCCTATCCTCTATTGTCTCATCTTCATTATCCCTGATCTAGGCAGCCTAGGTGGGTGCGCATATGCATCAGGGAATTGCATATCCTAGGGAACCACAGATACCACCTGCCAGTCACAGCTTTAGAGTCAGGTCACAATGGTCCCAAAGCTTTGGTATGAATGGAGGATAAAAACAAACAAAAGGTCATGGTCCTTGCCTGGACTGAGAGATCAGTTTGGCTAAGCCGAGCTTCTGTAAAGAGGTGACTTTGGAAGAGCCCAACAGAACTCAGGTCTTTTGTCTCAACTGTTAACACTTTCTTCTGCTAAGGCTGAGCTGGCACCGAATTTCCCATTTCCAAAATGTGTTTCTGTGTGGAAACGAAAAGGCAATGATTAAGAATGAATGGTGAGACGTTTGTGTTTTGAGGAAAGAAAAAAAGAAATTGAGTACTCATATATTTAAAAAAAGGTGTTTGAATCCTCTCCTGATATTCCACTTAACATCTTAAGGGATAGCTTTTTAGCAAATACTGGAAATGGGAAATAACAAGGAAAACCCATATATTCCAGAGAGGAGTGCAAGAATGGGTAGAGAGAAGCCAAACCATTTCTCTCGTTTTCCTTTCAATTCGATTTTGGGATGGACTGAGACTATAGCCACGGACTTGGTAATTTTTCTTTCCATATGTCCCCCGAGCTTTCTTCACAACTGGAAACCATTTGTGATCCTAGGAGGAAATGGTCTTGCTGACACATGGGCGTTCTTTGCTGTAAGAACCAAGCCTTTTTCATGACAGCAGCTAAAATCCAAGATCCCCACGAGCGTTTGCACTGGCCTCGGGCGCTGTGTGGCTGCAAGCACCTTGTGGGGAAGAGATAACATTTTACTGTCCTTTCTGACCTGGGATGATTGATGTTTCCCTGTGTGTGGTCACAGAATGGGAAGGCTCTCATGGGGCTCTAAAGCAACCACTATCTTAATCACATAAATCAAGAATGGCTGAGGGACGAATGGAGAGGAACTTTGTCTAGAGCAACACTTCTCCAAGTGTAGTCCCTGGACCAGCAGTATCAGCATCACCTGGCACTGTGTCAGAAATACAAGTTCCAGGGACCAACCTGACTTACCAAATTGGAAACTCCTGGGGGTGAGCCCCAATAGCCTGTGTTTTAATAAGCTCTAGCCCTCTGGATGATTCTGAGGCTGTTAAGGTTTGAGGACTACTGCTCAAAAAGGAAAACAATCTGGCCAGTTGGGAAAGAGCATCACCAAATGTCCTTCAGATATTACTTTCATATTTGCTCTGCGGTGCAGCTTCATTTTCATCCCTTTGCCACAAAGTCCAGCTCCAGTGTTATGGTAGCCTGTTCTCCATCTCGCTGACCCAAATATGGCTAAGATACCCATTTCCTTAATTACCCAAGTTCAAGGAAGTCTGGTTGACATTTTCGAATGCAGTGATTCTCAACTTTGGCTGTGTATTGCAATCACCTGGGGGAAGATTTTTAACAATCCAGATGCCCAAGGCTATAAGCTAGACCAATTAAATTAAAATCCAGGAGTAGGAGGGATGGGGACCAGGTATCACTATTTTTAAATCTGCCCACTGGGGTGATTCCAAGTGTAGCCAAAGTTGGCTCTAAAAGGAATGGGCTGATGAAGCCAAGGGAAACAAACAGAAGACCACCAATGTAAATGTAGGCAAATTTTTTAAGCATACAATTTCAAGGCTAACAGTTTCAGGGGATGGAGAGAAGGGCTCGGTTCCAAATCCTGGACTGTGCTCCCAGAGCATCTCTGCAGGAACCTTTCCTCACCCCTTTTGCAGACCACAGCTTCTGGGGCCATCTGATTTCCTGGCTTCCAAAGGCAAGTCTATCTGGACATTGTGTTTCATAATAAGGCATTGTCTTCACCCTTCATCTCCAAGACTTCTAGATGGCCTTCAAGAGTCCCAGATCAGGCCACTGATCTGGTATCTCTCTATCTGTGGCTCCTGGCTCACTTACCTCCCTCCTTACCCTGACACTGTGCTCTTCATGCTCTCTGGTACATCTGTGCTGTCCCACAGTCCAGTGTATCTGCTGCCTGCATACTTGTGGATCCTGAGAGCTACAGGCTTAGGCTTTCTAGACAAAGACTGGAACTTAGAGCAACCTGGTTGCTTCTGGAGGGAGGAATACCTGAAGTAAAGTTTGGGAAGAGTGGGAATAGAAAGGACTTTGATCTTGGGTGTCAGTGGAGTAAAGGGGAACAGAAGAGGTGGGCAGAGTCACAGAGAGTCCTGGGGCTGGGAATCAGCTTTCAATCAGGTATGTGCATGCATGCTCATAGGTATGTTGGGAATGAAACCACATGGGATGGAGTAAAACTGTCTTTGGTAATGCTGACCACAGATACAGAAGACTAGGAGGAAAGGGCTACATATATGACTTACTTGGACACTGGGGAAAATACTATCCATGGGTCTTTTGACTTCTTACCCCTTAGCTTCCAGGACGACCACTATCTGTGTCATTAATATGTGTTGATGGGGAGGTCCAAATGTCTGGTAAGATTTTGGAAGGGCCTGTGTGAGCACGGCGAGCCAACCAAAAATAACAGCATACCAGGGACTGCTAGCAGGACAAAGCCATTGGCACCCCTAGACGGATGCAGCCATGGGAAGGGGACCATCCCACGCAGCCATTGCCAAACCACAGCCTGGTAGCAGTGAGCTGGGGGAAACAAAACTCGGACCTCAAGTGTTCTTGTATTCAGTCATCAAACATAACTCCATGTGGATTCAGGAATTTCTTACCTTAAGGTTCAGTGGATTATTCAGAACAACCAACAACCAGCTTTGCAACTGTCAGAACATCCAAGGACTAACTTGGAGGCCAAGGAAAACACTTAGCAGAAAATTGAATCAGCCTTTCCCCGCCCCCGCTCTCCAAACTAAATCTGAAAGCCTCACAAATCGATGCATTGCATTTACAGAACAGTTCAGTCTCGGACTGGTGGCTTTACTCCCATTCCAAGCTGAAAGCAGAGACATGGCAAATTTCGTTATCTCTGATTTATAGGTAGGAAAAGACCTATCTGGGGAGGTGAGTCCACATGATTGCTGGTCTACGGGCTCCCTTAGTTTTTCCTGTGAGGGTGTTAAGAGGAAGTGAGCAGAGCTTTATTTGTTATTAAAACAAAAGCCAGCCTCTCTAGATGTCTAATTATAAGGGATACGAAGTCAGGGCATCTTCATTTCACAAATTACATTTGAACACTTCCTATTAGGGTAACTGTATTCGTTCGGAGGCCTTTAGCTGCCACTAATCCAATAAGGAAGTATTTCCAGGATTCTAGGGTTTGAGACAGCAGTTGGAGAAACATACGGGCATTAATCCTCTGTAAGCTGTGGACAGACAATGTGTCTTTTTGCTCTGAACACAGAAGCCCAGTGAGAGACAGCCGGGAAAGCTCCCTGAAACTACTGTATTTGTCTGCAGAGAATTCTTGCCCTGACTTGTTTTTCTCCTATTGACCTTCAAAAAGTTAAATTAGTCACAGAAAAAAAGGGAATGCCTGTTAACCCTTAAGAGGTCAATTTCTTTTTTTAAATGCTAATTTTTTTTTTTTTAAAGATTTTATTTATTTATTTGTCAGAGAGAGAGCGAGCGAGAGAGCGAGCACAGGCAGACAGAGTGGAAGGCAGAGTCAGAGAGAGAAGCAGGCTCCCTGCAGAGCAAGGAGCCCGATGTGGGACTCGATCCCAGGACGCTGGGATCATGACCTGAGCCGAAGGCAGCTGCTCAACCAACTGAGCCACCCAGGCGTCCCAAGAGGTCAAATTTTTTATTCTTTCTTCTACAGATGAACACATTTTACGTGGGCGATATAATCAGGCCAAAATTTAGAGAAGACTTTACACATATATTAAGTTAAAAATGGTGTTGTAAGATGTTGTAAGATCGTCAAGTTCATAGTAAGATAATGGGGTTGAAGAATTGACCTTGGCCCACCCTGATTATATAAATGGAATATAAATTTTTCATATAAATGAAAAAAATTTATGAAAAAAAAAGAAAAATGAAATGAAAATTTAAATTTAAATTTAAATGAAAAAAATCTGAAATATTCAAAATAGAAGTGATTTACCAAGGGTGCTGTAGGGTGCCAAATGGCCAGGGTTCCATCTCAGATTACTCAATTCCTTTCTCTAACTCATGGATGCATGATTCTTAATGAGTGACCAGGGCATTTTTGTCTGTTGGAGACATGGCGAAGTCTTGATCTTTTGTTCACAAACAGTGTGTTATACAAAGAGGGGATTCCATGGGCTCATGTAAATTAAACCAGGGTGACTCTAGGCATGGTTAGGACCATGAACTCAAACAGTGCCTTCAAGATCTCTCTCTGTTGGCTCTGGGTTCTTTGAGTTGCCTTGCCCTCAAACTGGCCTTCCTCACATGGTACTCAAAATGGGCCCAGGAAAATAGAGCTTTACTTCCATGTGGCTCATAAACCTAATAGAAAGAGGACAGATTTTCCAAGAATTCTGTAAAAGACTGGGGGATTCTGCTTGGACACCAGGTCACCTGTCCAAGCCTGGAGCAGGGACATAGGCTCTGCCCCCTCACTCTGCACAGACAGGATGGGAGAGAGCTGATGGCTCAGAGATAGGCTCGCAGACAGAACCATGTGCTCACCACAGCTCTCTTCTTGGGTGGCACATTCATTCTTTTTAGCTTTTACCTCCTTTTCCACCTTCCCATCTGGACCCTGGAGAAGGCAAGAGCAAGCAAACTCCCCATTTTTAGGAATTCATTCCTTGCAGTTTGAAGTTTCCCAATTGTCCTACAATTCTCAGACACATCAGACTCTGCACGTACTGAAAGTCATGTCAGTTTTCTGACATAACTTTTCCAATCACGTGATGGTGATTTTCAGCCTTAACGATTTCCTTTAGGGGAACGCTCGTGTTGATCTAACACCACTAACTGAGGATTCTTCTGTCCAGCGTCCCTTGCCCCTGTACTCCAGGTAGCAGTGGAGCCAGGGTTGAAAGCCTCTTTTGGAAACACCTGTTAGGGAGCCACACACCTGCTTCCTGATGACCTCACCCCCTGGCCATGCAGACATTCAAGGACGGCAGCTCACAGCTCATAAATCCAAACCACGGACCAGTCCTCAGTTCACACGTTGAATCAGGAGGCTCTCTTTCACATGACTTTCCACCCACAGTTTCTGGCAAGGGAGAACTTTGATGTCCTTTGAGAGCCTGGAAAACCTGCACTGCACACTATGGGCAGCCTTATTTTATCATCCTAATGGCCATGGAGGACTTATTCCTAAGTGTTGAGAAATGTATTGTCACCCAGATGTTAAACAAGAGCTGCTCAGAGGCGTGAGTTAAAACATAGAGGGCGGGCCACAGGAAGAGGTAATATTTGGATAGCTTACTTAGGAGGATTATTTAGAGCCAAAGAAATGAAAAACCAAGATCTTCGGCTCTTCTGGAATATATCCCATTCTTCCATACCTCAGGTCAAAAACCTTTCACTGAAGGCTGAGGCACGGATAATACTATCAGCTGGTAAGCTGGTGTCAGGCTAGAGACAATCCTTCTGAATCCACATAAATTGGCCACAGGGTGTGGACCTAGAACTTCATGCCCGGAGGTGTATTGAACTCCCTAGCAGAGCTCTGTAAAAAATAAAGACTCCTGAGTGTCCTTCCAGCTTTCCTGAATGAAATCTCCAGGGAAGGGATTTTTTTTTTTTTTTTAATTTTTTATTTTTTATAAACATATATTTTTATCCCCAGGGGTACAGGTCTGTGAATCACCAGGTTTACACACTTCACAGCACTCACCAAATCACATACCCTCCCCAATGTCCATAATCCCACCCCCTTCTCCCAAACCCCCTCCCCCCGGCAACCCTCAGTTTGTTTTGTGAGATTAAGAGTCACTTATGGTTTGTCTCCCTCCCAATCCCATCTTGTTTCATTTATTCTTCTACCCACTTAAGCCTCCATGTTGCATCACCACTTCCTCATATCAGGGAGATCATATGATAGTTGTCTTTCTCTGCTTGACTTATTTCGCTAAGCATGATACGCTCTAGTTCCATCCATGTTGTCGCAAATGGCAAGATTTCATTTCTTTTGATGGCTGCATAGTATTCCATTGTGTATATATACCACATCTTATTGATCCATTCATCTGTTGATGGACATCTAGGTTCTTTCCATAGTTTGGCTATTGTGGACATTGCTGCTATAAACATTCGGGTGCATGTGTCCCTTTGGATCACTACATTTGTATCTTTAGGGTAAATACCCAATAGTGCAATTGCTGGGTCATAGGGCAGTTCTATTTTCAACATTTTGAGGAACCTCCATGCTGTTTTCCAGAGTGGCTGCACCAGCTTGCATTCCCACCAACAGTGTAGGAGGGTTCCCCTTTCTCCGCATCCTCGCCAGCATCTGTCATTTCCTGACTTGTTCATTTTAGCCATTCTGACTGGTGTGAGGTGATATCTCATTGTGGTTTTGATTTGTATTTCCCTGATGCCGAGTGATATGGAGCACTTTTTCATGTGTCTGTTGGCCATCTGGATGTCTTCTTTGCAGAAATGTCTGTTCATGTCTTCTGCCCATTTCTTGATTGGATTATTTGTTCTTTGGGTGTTGAGTTTGCTAAGTTCTTTATAGATTCTGGACACTAGTCCTTTATCTGATATGTCGTTTGCAAATATCTTCTCCCATTCTGTCAGTTGTCTTTTGATTTTGTTAACTGTTTCCTTTGCTGTGCAAAAGCTTTTGATCTTGATGAAATCCCAGTAGTTCATTTTTTCCCTTGTTTCCCTTGCCTTTTGCGTTGTTCCTAGGAAGATGTTGCTGCGGCAGAGGTCGAAGAGGTTGCTGCCCGTGTTCTCCTCAAGGATTTTGATGGATTCCTTTCGTACATTGAGGTCCTTCATCCATTTTGAGTCTATTTTTGTGTGTGGTGTAAGGAAATGGTCCAATTTCATTTTTCTGCATGTGGCTGTCCAATTTTCCCAGCACCATTTATTGAAAAGGCTGTCTTTTTTCCATTGGACATTCTTTCCTGCTTTGTCGAAGATTAGTTGACCATAGATTTGAGGGTCTATTTCTGGGCTCTCTATTCTGTTCCATTGATCTATGTGTCTGTTTTTGTGCCAGTACCATGCTGTCTTGATGATGACAGCTTTGTAATAGAGCTTGAAGTCCGGAATTGTGATGCCACCAACGTTGGCTTTCTTTTTCAATATCCCTTTGGCTATTCGAGGTCTTTTCTGGTTCCATATAAATTTTAGAATTATTTGTTCCATTTCTTTGAAAAAGATGGATGGTACTTTGATAGGAATTGCATTAAATGTGTAGATTGCTTTAGGTAGCATAGACATTTTCACAATATTTATTCTTCCAATCCAGGAGCATGGAACATTTTTCCATTTCTTTGTGTCTTCCTCAATTTCTTTCATGAGTACTTTATAGTTTTCTGAGTATAGATTCTGTGTCTCTTTGGTTAGGTTTATTCCTAGGTATCTTATGGTTTTGGATGCAATTGTAAATGGGATTGACTCCTTAATATCTCTTTCTTCTGTCTTGCTGTTGGTGTAGAGAAATGCAACTGATTTCTGTGCATTGATTTTATATCCTGACACTTTACTGAATTCCTGTATAAGTTCTAGCAGTTTTGGAGTGCAGTCTTTTGGGTTTTCCACATATAGTATCATATCATCTGCGAAGAGTGATAATTTGACTTCTTCTTTGCCGATTTGGATGCCTTTAATTTCCTTTTGTTGTCTGATTGCTGAGGCTAGGACCTCTAGTACGATGTTGAATAGCAGTGGTGATAATGGACATCCCTGCCGTGTTCCTGACCTTAGCGGAAAAGCTTTCAGTTTTTCTCCATTGAGAATGATATTTGCGGTGGGTTTTTCATAGATGGCTTTGATGATATTGAGGTATGTGCCCTCTATCCCTACACTTTGAAGAGTTTTGATCAGGAAGGGATGTTGTACTTTGTCAAATGCTTTTTCAGCATCTATTGAGAGTATCATATGGTTCTTGTTCTTACTTTTATTGATGTGTTGTATCACATTGACTGATTTGCGGATGTTGAACCAACCTTGCAGCCCTGGAATAAATCCCACTTGGTCGTGGTGAATAATCTTTTTAATGTACTGTTGAATCCTATTGGCTAGTATTTTGTTGAGTATTTCCAGGGAAGGGATTTTAAACAATCTCAGGTTTTAAGCGGAGGGCTTGGTTTGCCTAGTTCATGGGCTGAGGGAAGCATAACAGTTAGCCACAGACAACCGTGGGTTTACTGTCTGGGGTCAGGGACTTCCATAAAGTTAGAACCACCCTTGAGACAATGCCTGTCCCTCTGAAACTGCCAGCTTTATATTGCACATTGTGAACCTGAAACTCAGGTGCCCATGTTCTTGAGGTCATGGTCAAAGACCCTGCTGGTAATTTTCTGCAACTCATCTACTTGTCTTCTAAGCTGACCGTGTTCCTTAAATGGTTTATACAATGTTTTCCTTTCACAGACAACTTTAAACTCCATACAACGAGGCGTTTAAATGGTGCTATGCCATGATTTCCTCAAAGTGTCCTGATCAGTACCCCTTAGGGGCCTAATGATTTCTGAACACTAACTTAAAAGCCAGTGAAAGCTACTCTGGTTTTCTTGGCCTTCCAAAACTCATGTCAAACTATGAGAATGACAGTAACAAAGAAAGAGAAACTTAATCAGGCAACCGCATCTGGGGCTGAATATTGCATTTCCAACTCCTTACGAGCGCTTAATTAAAGAAGCTACTGACAACATGTAATTCATTTCCAAAATTCCCACGCGACCAAAGTTTTAGTTCATGCCCCTTGTCTCCTTTAGGGTTTTATCTATGGAATCCAGGAACAAAACATATGCCTTTTGGTTAATAAGATTTTCCTTTAATGGATGATAAGGCCAGGTGATTAATAATCACCCAGCTCTGATTGTTTTCATTAGAATGATAACATATGGGCATGCTGCTCAATCTCTTCACTGAGCCTGAAATGGGATCGTAAAAGGGGAGATGAGAAATCCTGGTTTAGATTAAAGCAAATGGCTTGAAGAATTGGGTCTGATGAGCTACAATTTACTGTTGTAAAAGCTCGCAGAGATGAGCCTTTTGCAGTTTTCCTCTCTCCTGGGTTTGACATTAGCTGGAGAGGACGGCGGGAGATCATCATCTTTCTGTTTCTAGCAGCCTGGATTCCAGTGACGTAAGTTACAGATGAGATGGGTGTGTGGGCCTCCACCAAATTCCCGAAAAGCATTTAACCATAGCCTCAAATCCAATGCACATTTATCATTATTCAAGCCCACTGGTTCAGCAAAGGCCTAAAGGGATATTGGTGGGGTAGGAGGGAAGGAGAGAAGCAAGGGGTGTGCAGACATGCAAAGAATGGAGTCATCAAATATAGCAGTCACCCATGTCTGGGAAATGAGGCTTTCTGGTACCAACCTCTCTTCTTCAGAGAGGCTAGTTAGTAAATTCAAATCCCGGCTTTGAGACAAGGTCATCAACCATGGATGGCCCGTTGTTGCGGTTGTGGAGAAAGAAAATTAGTACTTGCAGAGCACCTGTGAATGCTAGACCCTGGGCTAGGCCGTCAGATACGTTGTCCCATTTATGCCTTATAATCAAGGGAAGCAGATATAATCATTAACCAAACTGATCTGGTTTCAAATTCTGACAATAATAAAAGTAATATGTACTCCATGGGGTTGTTGTGGGAAAATAAGTGCATATTAAAAAACAAACAAACAGGGGCGCCTGGGTTGCTCAGTGGGTTGGGCCTCTGCCTTCGGCTCAGGTCGTGGTCCCGGGGTTCTGGGATCGAGCCCCGCATCGGGCTCTCTGCTCAGCAGAGAGCCTGTTTCCCTTCCTCTCTCTCTGCCTGCCTCTCTGCCTGCTTGTGATCTCTGTCTGTCAAATAAATAAATTAAATCTTAAAAAAAATAAAAATAAAAATAAAAAAAATAAAAAACAAACAAACAACAACAAAAAAAAAAACTTAGATTGCCTGGTGCATAGTCAACAATAAATGTCAGACTCCCCCATCTCCCATCCTTCCAGCCCCCAACCACTCACAAAACCAAAGAACAACAGCAAAACCAAAACCCAGTAGTGTTTTGAGGTGAGCATCCTTGGGCCCATTTCACGGCTAGGGTATATAAGTGTTTTCCAGGGCTCTGTCTTTGACCACCTCTCTGTACTTTCTCTTCTGTGGTCTGTGTGTCCAAACCTAAATTACTATATGCTCTGGCAAACATCTCCTTTTCCTGACTTCGGATGCCCACCATCATCAGCCCAGTGCCACTTTTTCCTATTCATAGACTCAGAACTATACAGTCATACTTGAGTCCCTTAGGAACCGAAAACCAGTTCAACCGACAGAGCAAACATCCCATTAACTCAACACAACATTTCTTGGATGTGTCCATTCCTTTCTGTTGTCATTACGCTGGTTGCAGTGCCCAACCTGTTTTTGCTGGATCCATTGTGGGCACAGTCTTTAATGAATGTTTCGGCCCTCATAACCCTCCATCATTTTGCCTTACCTGAGATGAATTTCCAAGGATGTGGCCAGCAAATATCTTATGATTTGATAATGCCCCAACTCTGCATTGTTACACAGGCTGTTCTCCACCTGGGTTCTCTGCGTTCTACCTCCTCCCACTGATCTTCTCCACCATAAGCTGAAACATGGAACATCATTTTTTGGTCACAGTTTTACTGAGGTATAACTCACATACTATGTGATCCATTCATGTAAAGTGTCCAATTTCATGGGTTTTGGTATACTCACTGAGTTGTGCAACCATCACTATAATCAATATTAGAACATTTTCATCAACTCAAAAAGAAACCCTGCACTCATGTTATCACCCAACTCCCCATTCCCTCAGCTATAGGCAACCACTAATCTACCTTCTCTTTCTGCAGACATGCCCTATTTTGGACACTTCATATAAATGAAATTACCTACTATGTGGTCTTTTGATCGGCTTCTTTTTTTAGGATACCATTTTCAAGGTTCATTCATATGGCAGTATGTATCAGTACTCCATTGCTTTTTCATGGCTGAATAATATTCCATTATGTGGATATACCATATTTGCTTATCCATTCATCAGCTGATGAATGTTTTGCTTGTTCCCATCTATTGGCTATTGTGAATAGAGTTTCTGTGAAACTTCATGTACACATGTTTATTTGAATATGTGCTTTCAATTCCTTTTCAGTATCTCCCTAAGAGTAGAATTGGTAGGTCATATAGTAACTCTGTTTACCTGTTTGAGAACCTGACAGTCTGTTTTCTGAAATGTCTGCACATCTTAACATTCCTACCAGCAGTGTGTAAGGGTTCTAATTTCTTCACATTCTCACCAGTACTTGTTATCCTCTGACTTTTTGATTATAGTCATCCTAGTGGGTGTGAAGTAGTATCTCATTTGTGGTTTTGATTTGCATTTCCCTGAAAACTAATGTTGTTGGGCATCTTTTCTTATGCTTGCTGGTTATTTTTTATCTTCTTTGGAGCAATGTCTATTAGATCCTTTGCCCATTTTAATTGATTTACTTTTCTTTTGAATTTTTTAAAATATATTCTAGATACAAACCCCTTATCAAACATAAGACTTGCAAATATTTTCTCCCATTCTTTGGGGGGTTGTTGTCTCTTTCTTGACAATGTCTTTTACTTTTGAAGCACAAAAGTCTTTAATTTTGGTGAAGATCAACATATGTATTTTTTCTTTTATTGCTTGCACTTTTTTTTCCTGCATATCAAAGAATCCACTGATTGCCAAATACAAAATCATATGATTTATACCCGCATTTTCTTCTTGGAGATTCATAGTTTTGCTCTTACGTTTAGACCTCTGACCCATTTTAATGGATGGTTAGCTAACGTTTGTATATCCTGTGAAGTAAGCACATCATTTTTTAAAGTCCCAGCTCAAATGCTGGGACCCCATTAAGTCATTTATGAGCTTACTAATTAGAGGATGATGTTAATAGTAACACTAGCTACAATCAATAAAGCATCGTCTAGGAGATAAGCATGGGTTTCTTTTCTTCATTTTTATCTTATTCTCATTATCCTATAAGGTTAATTGCTTAAAAAAGGCATTGAAAGAATGTTGGTTAATAAAGTGTGTTTATCTCTATATTATAAATGCAGAATGTTAAGTAACTTGTCCAGGCTAGTGGCAGATTTGGAACCAAATTAGATCTGCCTCTACTTAATTCTATTCCACACTGTCTTCCAAATGATACTAACCTTCTCCCTCTTTTGAGCCCTAATGTGTCTATTTGTGCCTCTAGTGCGGGGAACCCATCACATTCATCCTTGAATCATAATGTCCTTATATTTTTTAAATATTTTTAATTTTTTTTATAAACATATAATGCATTTTTAGCCCCGGGGTACAGGTCTGTGAATCGCCAGGTTTACACAATGTCCTTATATTTTAACTAAACTCCTGAGCTAAAGGATCTGTGAACACAGGAAACCCATTATTCTGGGACCCTTGCAGTCTCTATCATGGCACATAAAAGGCAGTTGATAAATATCAACAGCAATTCAGCTGAACAGTAAACTCAGCAGTTTCCTAAAATCAAAGTCTGGAAACTCACTGTAATTACCATTAGGTGATCGATGGGGATAAAAATGAGATGTCACCATCTTCAATAAGAACCTGGAAATGATACTGTTCTTTGACCAACAAATAGCATAACAGAGGATCAAAGTAGAAATATTCAATGTATGCGTGCTTCTAGTCAGCAGGGTTTGACTTTAGCTAAAGGAGGGTAGTATATGTCTAAAGAAGTAAAGAATGCACATTTCCCTCAGAAAGACATTTCTTGGGGGTCATTGAAACAGATGATTATTTTGGTTATCTATCACTATGTAAAAACTACCCCAAAACCTTGTGATGTAGAACGATTTATTATTACTTATCATGGTTCTTTGGATTGACTGAACCCAGCCAGTTGCTTGTTTGGGGAGTTTTACACAGGCACAGACAGATATCAGATGAGGCTGCAGTCTGCTAAAGGTCCAGTTGCACTGAATGGCCGAGAAGACTCCTGCAAACGCTGGCAGCTGAGGTCAGCAGGGCACTCTGCTGAGGCTGACGACAGGCACACCCACATGTGGCTTTTCCATGTGGCACAGGCTCTTTACAATATGATGCGTGGATTCCAAGAGTGAGTAATCCAAGGGATCAGGATGGAAACTGACAGGCTGCTTCTGACTTAGTCTAAGAGGAAGTCATAGAAGTAGAAGTGATAGAAGTCATTTTGCTGCATGCTGTTGGTTAGGCAAGTCGATAAGGCTATCCAAGATTCAAGGAGAGGGAAATTAGAAGCCAAATCTTGCCTGAAGAAGAAGCATACATATACAAGAACAGGGTGGTTTCATGGAGGCCATTTTGAAGAAAGCTACCATAAAGGTGGGAAGTAAGGGATGGTGGAATCCTTCCACGGGAGAACGTTTTATGGATCAGGGACATGACTACCTATTCTACTGACTGATGGTTATCCTCTGATTTCTTTGAGGAACGTTTACTCACAACTTTCATAGAGTCCAAGTTCATCCAGCAGCAAGGGTTGCATAATAAAGACAAAAGGTTACCAAGTGATAATAAAATTACAAGAAGACACATCAAAACCAAACAAGTTCAACTGGATGCATCATGAAATCTCGATTCTTTTAATAGCTTCAGGTGAGTGAAGGACTTTTAATAGCCCAACCACAGAGTAGAACCCTGTCCTTCTGGCCATCCTTTCTTGCTGGACTCTCATGTTTGCTTGTTAATTAAATCTCACTTTCTGAAGCTGTTCTGACCATTGCCCTTGACTCTTACGTGTTTTAATTTCTTTCCCTGGTTTTGTGTCTCCACCCAGGCCCTATGTTTGAACTGTAAACTGATTTCCCGTCCAAGAAATCCATCTGATTTTTATTATTCACCTTTTCAACATCTTGTGCTATAGCAATTACTTCTCTGATGTCACTTCATTCTTAGAATATTGAGTATTGAAACCTAAGGGGAAAAGGTACCTATTTTAATCATGAGTTTCAGCACACTTTAAGAGCAACTGATGAGAAAAAGGTGTGTTTCTGGATATTACTCTACTAAGGATGTTTTTACCTCTGAGCTGGGAAGAAGAGGTCCACAGTGATTCTTAAGCAGTGTCCTGTTCTGTGGGCACAAAGACATGATCTGCATAATGTGATGAAGGTGAAGGAAAGAAGACAAGAAAGCAGATTCTACTTTATTCCTATGGCATAAAAGCTAAGTGCTTCATAATATATGGCATTTTTAAGCCTGTAACAAAAGTGTGAGGATTAGAAATCAAGAAATAAATCAGAGAAATAAAATTGATATCGCCTACCGCATTCAAAACAAAACAAAACAAGCAGCAGGGTTTTTTTTTTTGGATTTTTAAAGGGCCATTAAACACAGGGCATATCAAAATATGAGACTTGGTCAAGGCTGTAATCTCAGGAAAATGCATAGCTGTAAATAAATTAATTAGATAAGGAAAATGAATGTAAATAAATCTTTAACTCAAGATGGGAAAAAATAAAATAAGTGTGGAAATTAGAGGGAGATACACAGAAATTACTACACTTAAGACAGAAAAATATGCATAGCTGATATATAATTCTAAGGACTGGTTTCTTTGAAAACATTAACAATATGAATGTGTGTCTGCAAAGATCAGTGAAGGGAAAAAAAGAATGCATGCAAATTAAGGGTGAGAGAAGACATTTACATACACAAAGGAGATTAAGAAATGAGAGAAATATATATTCTGGTATATGTTAATAATCTGAGTTAAGTGAACAGTTTATAAAGACTATAAACCTTCCTGCAGAAAAACAAGATAATGAAGAGAACAATTAGCAAAGTTTCCAAAGAATAATTTCCTCAAAAATGTCTAGTCCTAGGCAGTTTCATGAGTAAATTCTTTGGACTTTATGGAACTCCTGCTATTTAAATTGTTTTAGGACAGAGAAAAAGAAAGAAAGCTAACCTAATCTGCTTTTAAAATTTAGGTTAACCTTAAATGTGAAACTGGAGAAAGATATTTCAAAAGAAAACCATATATCAGCTTTTCTTATTAACATAAATAGAAAAAAGTCCTCTCATATGTATAAATGAAATACATTACATAACCAAGTAAATTTTCCTCTAGATTTTGAAATATATACATATATATATATCTTAGTAACCAAAAAAGACCAAAAAATTCAATTAATTCCAAAAATATATTTTTGTAGAATTCACTTACATTCCTGACTTAAACACAAAGAAATCTGAGTAATCTAGTAATATGTGTCCTTAATTCACAGAATTAATAATTTATTAATCGAGACCATCACACTTAGTTTCTCTGCAATACTAGGACGGCCCCATTAAAGTTGGGGTTAAGATAAAGATGGGTGCCTGTGAATTAGCCTCACACTAGTCTTCCAGCTGCTGAATCTCACTGAACTTCTTCCCCTTCTCCACAGTTGGGTCAGAATGTTCCTTTAATCTGTACATCTAGTCATAGTACTGCTCTTCATAACTTTAACTACTTCCTTTCGTTCTCAGGGTGGGAATCGAAATCTTGAGAGGGCTTCTCTGTCCTGCAGGGTGTGGTTCCTCCCAAGCTCTTCTTCCTCACCTCAGTGGGCAAGTTACCTGAGCAATGCAGGGCAGACACAGTGATGGTGATGAGGAGGAGAAGAAAGGCATTCTCCCTGGAGCTCTGCCCTCTAGACCTCTGGCCTTTCATCAGACCCTCAACCATGGTATGTTCTCTCCTTCTCAGGACCCTCATGTGTCTCTTTCCTGCCTTGACCACATCTCCATTTTTCAGCACAGTACCATCCTTTAGAACTCCACTTCTTACGGCTCCTTGACATGGATCTTCAATTCACTTAGTGGAACTTCATGTGTTTGTGAGATTCTTTTTTCAAATTTCTGGAAAAGAAGCTCTGATTTATGCAGCCTATGTAGGCTCCCTCTCCAGTCTAACCAACCGTGTTCAGAGGTGAAGACTACCATGGTTGCTGGTGGGTCCCCCATCGTCCATCTTGGATTGTGAGGAGGGGACATAGTTGTTAGTGAAGAGGGTATTGGACAGGTCACCCACCATGAGCAGTGCTATGCAAAATAGTTCTGGAAGTGCTAACCAAGAACTATGAAAGATAAGAAAAAAGATACACATACACAAATGCACACATAGGGTATCCCCACACACATATATACACACATTTCTCACTAGGGAATGCTTGAAGGATTCAATAGAAAAATCCTTTAAGAACCATTTGTAAAGGTGTCACTTCTAAAATCAGTGTATAGAATTATTCAAGATGACAGAATGGGCATGTATTCCAGTCCTTCCCTCCTTGTCCCAGTCTCTAGACATCATAGCCAAAGGGCACCCAATTCCTAATAGTTTGGAAAGTGAAACAAAAGTGGTGATCTTTTTGGTATAAGTTATGTTGAATCCCTGAAAGGTGGAAAAAAGGAAAACAAATGAGTTCAATTTAGTTCAGGACAGGAGGGTTACATTTCAAAACCCGGTAGAACAGTTATATGCAGAATGGGCAGTGGTGTGGCCATTAAGAGTCAGAGGGATTGGGGATGGCATGGAACAGCCTAGTGGCTAGCCCCACAGCATCCTACAGCACTGCCTCCATTAACACATGGAATTTTGGGTCAGGCAGTGAGTAAAGGATAGTCTGCCCCAGGAGTGCCTAGGAGAGAGTGTGTCCCGTGCTTGGATGGTGGTAACACCTAGAACAGTGAGAGAGCCCCTCCACATGGGAGAACATTCCCTGGCACCTTCCACAGGGCAGCAGGCCCCATCATTTCCCTTCTCAGAGAAGGCTGAACTCAAGCATTTGTGCAGTGACTTGGGGACCATCACATATGTTCAGAACACTAACACCCTTAGAGAGAGCTACCTGGTGCAACCACCCAGAGGAAACAGAGTTAACATAAGATGAAGAGAATGATGGTTCCGCGAGAAATGTGAGAGAATGTTCCACTCATGGAAGATTCTGGAATTGAAAGCTTGATTGTCAAAATTAAAAACAACAAAGCAACAAAACATTGGGTATTGTATGGAAATGTTGAATCTCTATCTTCTATCCCTGAAACTAATACTGCACTGTACAGTAACTGGGATTTAAGTAAAAAGTTAAAAGGAAAACACACTAAAACAAAACAAAAAACCTCAACATTGTAGATGGGCTGGCAAGCAAAATTAGGGAAAATGGAGAATATGATAAAACAATTCTCACAAAATACAAAGTTGAAAGGATCAAATGTCTAGTAGGAAAGTAGAAATGAAGGATAGATCTAGAGGGTCAAGTGTCAATCCAACAAGAGTTTCAGAAGGGGGGAACAGTGAAAATGTGGGGGAAGAAATCCTCAAGCAAAAATGGGGGATACAGGTTGCCAAATTAAAGAAGGGCATGTCTTCCAATTTCCAGAGGAGAATAATGTGGAAAAGGGCTCTCACCTTTTCAGGTGGAATTTCAGAATGCCAAGGACAGAGACAAAAATCTCTAAATATGAGAAAGATGGATGAGGGTACTGTAATGAAACTAGACTCAGATGAATGGCTTTGGTGCCCTGGATACAGAAAGGCGGTTGGGTGATACATTCAATCATGTGGAATAAATAACTTCATATTACAATTCTGCATCCAGAAAAAATTATCATTGATGTGTGTAGGCAATAAAGAATTTTTCTGACATGCTGGAAATTATAAAGTTGATGTCCATAAGCTCTTGTGAAAGAATCATAAAATAATATGGTCTAACAATAAAAAACAAACAAACAACAAACAAAAACCCAAGGGAAGAAATAGGATGCAAGAAGCAATTAAAGATGTAAATAACAAAGGTATATAAATTACCATATCAGTTGTATAAATTTTTTTTAAGACTTTATTTATTTATTTATTTATTTGACAGACAGAGATCACAAGCAGGCAGAGAGGCAGGCAGAGAGAGAGAGGGAAGCAGGCTCCCTGCAGACCCTGGGATCATGACCCGAGCTGAAGGCAGAGGCTTTAACCCACTGAGCCACCCAGGCACCCCATAGTTGTATAAAGTTTAAATACTGTATATTATTTATAATAAACACTGTATATTATTTATGGACACATGTAGATACAGCAAAATATAAAACCATGAGGGGAATGATACATATTGAATTTAGAATAGAGCTTAACTCTGGGGAATAAGGAGTAAAAGGATTGGGAGGTTCAATTCTATAGGTAATGCTTTATTATTATTTTTTAAAGATAATCCTCAGCAAATACAGCTAAGTGTTAACATCTGTTAAATTTGGATACTGAAGACATGGGCCTTGTTATATTGTTATTTATCATTTTCTGTGCATTTGAAAACTTTCAGAAGGATTTTAAAGAGTTGATTAGAAGTGAGGGAGTGGAGAAAGCTTGTGTTAATCGTCTCTTAAGGTATTTTGTAGTGAAGGAGCAGGGGGGCGGGGCAGGAACTGGAATGGGTTGTGGCACCAAGGGAGAGTGTTGTCAGTACGTGGAAGGAAATGACCTAGTGGAGGAATGATCCTGAGCTGGGGAGGACAGGAATGGCTAACTGGAGGAGCCAAGATGGGGAGAATGCTGAGCACCCTAGGAAGTATTTGCCTTTCATAGCATCCGGAGAGCCCTTTCTCCCCCTTTAACCTGAGGAAGGAAGACAGGTGAGATTAAGGACACAAATGGGTTTACAGAACTTGATGGTGAAAATACAAAGCAATTCTCCCAAGACGTATTCTATTTTACCAATGATAAACACATTGAAACCATCATCTGAGGGTAGGCAGAGTGATATGGGGATGGCTTTTGTGTTGCTAAATCAGGTTTATTGAGATATTATTTAATATAATGGTAAGATTCATCCCTTTTAGGGTAGAGTTCTACACATTTTGACAAACACATGTAGTCACCACCACAATTGATATAAAAAGTTCTATCATCCCCCCAAATTTTGTTTTTGTTTTTGTTTTTTTGAGAGAGAGAGAGAGAGAGAGAGAGAGCGCACACAAGCAACAGGGGAGGGACAGAAGGAGAGGGAGAATCCCAAGCAGGCTCTACAGCCAGGTGGTGACTGACACAGGGCTCAATCTCAAGACCCTGAGATCATGACCTGAGCTGAAATCTGGAGTCAGATTTTTTTTTAAGATTTTATTTATTTATTTGACAGACAGAGATCACAAGTAGGCAAAGAGGCAGGCAGAGAGAGAGGAAGAGAAGCAGGCTCCCTGCTGAGCAGAGAGCCCAACGTGGGGCTCGATCCCAGGACCCTGGGATCATGACCTGAGTGGAAGGCAGAGTTCATAACCCACTGAGCCACCCAGGTGTCCCCTAGAGTCAGATGATTAACCAACCAACTAGAGCCACCCAGGTGCCCCTAAAATTCTTTTGTGCTCTTTACAGCCAACACTTCTCCCTGCCCCAGACCCTGCAAGCCACTGATGGTTTTGCTTTTTTCAAAGTATCATACTGTTTTATATAGTAAGTAGTTTCTGTTGTTTTTCATTTTTATCCCAATGTACTTAACATACAGTGTTAAATTAACTTCAGGAGCACGGTATAGTGATTCGGCAATTCTCTATATTACTCAGTGCTCATTAAGAAAGTGTGTTCTTAAGCCCCTTCACCTATTTCACCCTGACCCCCACCAACTCCTCTCTGGTAACCATCTGTGAGTTCTCTATAGTTAAGATTCTGTTTTTTTGGCTTCTCTCTCTCTCTCTCTCTCTCTCTCTTTTTTTTTTTTTTTTTTTTTTGGTCTTTGCTCATTGGTTTTGTTTCTTAAATTCCACACATGAGTGAAATCATATGGTATTCGTCTTTCTCGGATTCACCTGTCTCTCTTAGCATTTTACTCTCTAGTTCCATCCATGCCATTGCAAATAGATAAAAGTTAAGAAGATATCATTCTTTTTATTGGCTGAATAATATTCCATTTTCCAAAGAAGATATTCCAATGGCCAACATACACATAAAAAGATGCTCAACATCACTAATCATCAGGGAAAAACAAATCAAAACCACAATGAGATGCCACCTCACACCTGTCAGAATGTCTAAAATCAAAAACACAAGAAACAACAGGTGTTGGGGAGGATGTGGAGAAAAAGTAACCTTCCTGCACTGTTGGTGGGAATGTAAACTGGTGCAGCCACTGTGGAAAAGAATATGGAGATTCCTCAAAAAAATGAAAAACAGAATGACTATATGACCCAGTAATTGCACTACTGAGTATTTACCCAAAGAATACGAGAATACTAATTCAAAGGAATACATGCACCCCTTTGTCTATAGCAGCATTATTTACAATAGCCAAGTTATGGAATCAGCCAAATGTCTATTGATAGATGAATAGATAAAGAAGATGTGATACATAGGGGTGCCTAGGTGGCTCAGTGGGTTAAGCCTCTGCCTTCGGCTCAGGTCATGATCTCAGGGTCCTGGGATCGAGCCCCACGTTGGGCTCTCTGCTCAGTAGGGAGCCTGCTTCCTCCTCTCTCTCTGCCTGCCTCTCTGCCTACATGTAAAGTCTGTCTGTCAAATAAATAAACAAAATCTTAAAAAAAAAAAAAGATGTGATACATATGTACAAGGGAATATTACTCAGCCATAAAAAAGACTGGGTGGGTTTTTTTTTTTTTTTTGCATTTAACAACACATCTGAAATTCATCTATGTTTTATACGTTTTACATCTATTAGTGACTCATTTTTTTAACTGCTGAGTGGAATGCCATTGTATGGATTTGAGTTATTTCTGGTTATTTCCAGGGGATTCTAAAGAAAAACACTCTAAATATTCATGCACAGGTTTTGTGTGCCTTTTCATCTTTCTGGGGTAAATACTTGGGAATGGGATCAGTGGGTCATGTGGTAAGTTTATGTTCAGATTTGTAAGAAACTGCTGAACTAATTTCCAAAGAGACTCTACAACAGATATGGGCTTTTGAGGTAAAAGGGAAGGCATGAAATCAGCATCTGGGAGAGTGGCATAGTCTTTATTTTCTGCACTACTCTGCAGCCTACAAGCCCCCCCTCCATTGACTGTGACATCTTAACTTCGCTGTCCACTGGCTCCTGGTTGGGTTTGTCAGTGGAAGGCACTGGCAGGAGATTAAGGGCAGGAGACAGAAAACTCTAGCTGTTTTCCTCCTCATCCTTCCAGAATTTATGTTCCTGCAAGACAGCCTCTTGTCGTGACTCTGGCACTTACCTGATTCAGAAATTCTGCTTCCTTCTCCTCTTGTCCCTTCAGAGTTTAGAAGGTAACAGCTCCCCACTTTCACTCATTCACTGAGTGAAATTCACTCAGTGAGGATATTAAGGACATTCACTGAGTATTAAGGATATTCTGAATATACTGAATATTAAGGATAGTCACTGAGGATATTAAGGACATCTCTTGGAATTTTTCTTTTCTTTTTTTTTTTTTTTAAAGAATTTTATTAGTTACTTGACAGAGAAAGAGAGCACAAGCAGGGGGAACAGCAGGCAGAGGGAGAAGAGAAGCAGACTCATCACTGAGTAGGGAGTCCAATGTGGCGCTCAATCCCAGGACCTTGGGATCATGACCTGGGTCAAAGGCAGATTCTTAACCAACTGAGCCACACAGAGATCCTTTTATTTTAAAAAGTCCTTCGAGCCATCTGTTTTGAACCCTACTCTCTGCTGGGATTTTGACTAGTTGAGTAAAAAAGTACTCTTTAGGGGGCTCAGTAAGATTTCTAGGGGGTTTTACATGCCTATTTGACATTTCTGTTGAAGAATTTAGAAGTGAGACCAGGCACTCTGAAGATACGATTTTATCTAGCAAATGTCAGCTGCATAGCTGTAGGCATGGAGATCAGATCAGGTTCAATCAAGGTGAAGACTGAAAAAGAGAGTGGTGACAGTAGGAATACCAGACTGGTTCTTATTCTTCAGAGATCAGCTCAAAGGAACTATTTCTGATTGCTTGTTCTAAAGAAACTCCCCTGACACTCTCTATATTTCTCAGCTGATTGTTTCCTTCATTACATTATCACAATCTGTAATTTTCATGCTTGTTCACATGTTTACTTTTCTCCCCATAAACATTAAGCTTCCCCTTCATGGGATTGTTTATTGTGTTCCCTGCTGCATCTCAATGCTTAAGGCAGGGAATGGGACAAAGTATGGGTCAATAAAGCACACTAATCTTTTCTACTCAACCCATGTTTTGCCCTATTCATTTATCAGAGTGTGTTTCCCTTTGAGAAAGCAACTCCATATTCTCCCTACTGACATTCCTATTATGCATCTCAACGCAGTCCTCAAATGTGGTAATTTGAATCTGAATCAATTTTTCTAAGGTTGGAAGTCTAAGGATATAGGCTGCTATACTTTTATAAATGAAAAAGATCATGAAGATTAGATATGAAGAAAGAAATGCCCATCTCTGCAGAGCACGCAACATCAGAAGTTATAAAGCTGATTTGTTGGCCGGAAATCTGAACATATGGAAATTGAGAGAAATGGGTTAAACCCAGAGAATTAGATTATCCAAGAAAGAAGAACTGGAAAAAAATATTCTTTTCTTTCATAAAGAACTTAAGTCATTTCACACACACCTAAGGTTATACCATGAATGTGATAAATGACTCATCTCACAGACCTAAATAGATGACTTTTTATATAAAGAGACAAGGTGTAGCAAAGTAGTAAGACTTATTTAAAAACCAGAATTAATAGAGAATTCAACTTATACTAATATGTATAAGTACTATTGACTATATGGGGGGAGGGTTGAAGTTATCAGAGTCTTTCACATTTACATCTTTGTTTTGTTTTGTTTAGAGACAGAGATAGAGAGTATGGGCAGAGGGAGGGAGGGGCAGAGGGTGAGAGAATCTTAAGCAGACTCCACGCCCAGGGCACAAACTGATGCAGAGCTTGATCTCAAGACCCTGACTGAGACCATGACCTGAGCCAGAACCAAGAGCCAGATGCTTAACTGACTGAGCCACTCAGGAACTCCTCACATTCACATCTTTGAGATTTGAACATTGTTACAAGTGACACGTGCTACTATTGTATGAAGAGAAAAATTACAAATATTTAATGTTAACAATTGCTAACTAAACGAAATTATTTTTATAACCAGAAAATAACTCAGTGTTTTAATCTATGACAATAGCAGCACTTGGAGAATGCAGGCTTGCGAGTCAAATGGACTTAGCATGGGATCTCATCTTCCTTTGCCAAATGAGCTGAATGACAGTTAGTTACCTCCTTAATCTCACATTTCCTCATCCACAGAATGGACATGACAACTGTTATTCGCCCTTTGGTGTTTGGGACACTGTTTCATCATTTACTTTTAGGTGTTCACTGTAGTGTCTAGAACAAATGCCGGCTCTCTCTCTAACTTCAAAGGGATATGATACTCACAGTGACTTTTTTGTATGTATGTGTATATATGTTTTTTTCTGAAACAGAATCACTCAACTGCAGAAAGCATGCACTCTTGCCATGCCTTTCATTTTTCTGTTAATTGCTCCTGTATTCTCCCAGGCTTAAACAAAACAAAACAACAACAAAAACTCCAGAACAGTGTGTCTTCCTCCTTCAATCCCTATCCCTATCAACTACCAAATTTAGTTGACTTCTTTCTCATAGAAAATCATATTTTTTTTCTGCTTACGCTACCATGCTTTGAACTTCACAGTTACCCCAGTTTCACAACCAGTGTGACCCAGTAAGACTTCCTGCACTCTCCCACCATGACATATGCCATCTCTTTCTGCTCCTGTCTCCTGAGACCACCTGTCTCAGCCCCTACTCCTTTGTTGTATGTGTCCCCATGTCCTGGCAGTGACTGGTGCATGCTCAACTGCGTGGGGTGAACAAAGGTTGGAGACTTTCTCAACACCTAACATAATCCCACCCAATTTATACAACTTCCCCCCGTAACCACCTGGGTTACAGGCAGCCATCCTTCCTGTCCTCCAACCGTGTCCCATATAACGATGCCGTCATCAACCCCTTCTGCTAAAATTTACCTATTCTTTAAGATCCTTCTCACAATCCAGCTGTTTTGAGAAATCTTGGTTATATAATCTGCCATTCTTCAAGTTTTTTGACCACTTACTTTTAATTGGCACCATCTAGACCAGCACAACCCTATGCTCTCCTTGGTTTCACTTACTGCTATTTGGCGAGTGTTGGTCACAACCAAAGCTGCAGCTAAACTGTGACTTTCCTGATACCAGTGACCAGGAATGACCTGAGCCCAGAGCAAATGTTCTGTGTTTACCAGTAATTGATTAATACGTGAGATCTTTATTTTTGCAGGATGGCCTTTGATACCTGAATACCATACACAAAGGTGAAATCCTCAATCTGAAAAATGCAGGAAAAACTCAGGTAGCTGAAGCAGTAGGGATGGGTTGGATCTCTCGACTCTCCTTGCAGAATCTGCACCTTGGAGTCACCCTGAGGATTGTGTTAATTCCTGTGGGCAGAATCTGCCTGGATATAAGCTAATATCTCTAAGTGAGACAACACAGGAATAGTTATACTTCTCTACAAACTTGCTCATTGGTTCTCTGAGAGGTAGCCAGATAAGGGCAGTTTGCTACCTTACACAGATTTGAGCTTGATGAATTACCAGGTCTCTTCTGTTCATCTTCCAGCCTTCCTGAGCACCCTTCTGGCACCCCCTTACCCTCCCCCGCTGCCTCCCACAAGCCTCTCTCTGCTTTATGTTTCTCCCTGGTACTTATGACAAACTTTCACAAGTTTATTTCTTTTTCTGTCTTCCTCCCCGATATGGGGATTTTTCTCTTTTGTTAACTGCACCTCGAACAGTACCAGACACGTAGCAGACGTACAAAACATAACTAAGGAATAAATGAATTGATACATGAGTGAATGAGTGAATGAATGCCCCTTTCAGGAACTACCAAAAACTCAACAGGCTTGGTGAGTGATAACTGACTATGGTGGGGGATTCCAGACGATCGTCTCATGGGATTCTCTAGAACACATGTAGAACTGGGTGGGAAAACAGACAATAATTATCTTGTGCCCCAGGTAGGACTCCTTGGCCCACCATTCATTCCAGCCAAGCTACAGTGCTCAGAATTTTAGCAAGCTTGGTTTTGCCACTCCCCAGTACACTGAGGAGGGGCTTTCCCTGGAGCCATCCCTGGTGCATTGGAATCTGATGGGTCTGGGAGGGTGCAGCCACAACACACCTAAGCAAACATCCCTTGAGGCAATCCTCCATGTATGAGAGGCAGGCACTGGTGGATAAAGTTTCCATTCCCTGTCTGTACTTTGTATGCATCCCAGAAGGTTCTGGTGGAATTAGTTTCCCCGTGTCTGCCCTGTCTGAGTTTTCTCTTCTTCCCTATGTGACCCTTCCTGCTTTCTCATTCTTGCTTCCTGAAATCACCTCCCACATAAACTACCTCATCTCAGGCTTTGCTTTGGGGGACCCAAACTGAAGCAGAAGGGTGTTTGACTTAACCCAATGATACAAACTCCAACAGTCTCATCTACCCCAAAATAATTGTGTTAGATTAGGAGTCAGAACTGAGATTCTCACTCTGGCTGTTCCAATGTTTTGTAACTCCAAACCATATCACTCAATCAAAAGCACTTAAGGCCATATCCTTATTAAAATCACATCTTTTAAAAAATCCACTTCAATTTTTTTTTTAAAGATTTATTTATTTACTTTTGAGAGAAAGAAAGCAAGAGATACTGTGGGAGCAGGGAGAGGGGCACAGGGAGAGAGAGAGAATCCTAACCTGACTCTATGCTAAATGCAGAGCCTGAGGCAAGGCTTGATCCCATGACCCATGAGAGCAGGACCTGAACTGAAACCAAGAGTTGGACACTTAACTGGCTGAGCCACCTAGGCACCCCAAATTCACTTCACTGCTTGATGAAATGTTCTCTGTGGGTCGTGCCCAAGAATTTTTCCTGTGAGTTGGAAAATTTCAGAGGTGGCAGTTCTGAGGAATTTCTCCTCAAATCTGTTTCCCAGTGCCCCTTAGGTTAGCTCTCATTCACAGATGCACAGCTCAGGCAGTGCACAAAATGGTAAGAGGTCAAGAAATCTGCATCACTCAAAGGCCAGACAGTGCCTTTGGCCCCCAACTGACAGCGTGTGTGATAATTGCAGCCTTGACAGTTTTTCATTCAATTTCCAAAAGCTTCCTGCCAGAGGCTCTTCCAGTTGTGTTTTATGGAACCTCTTTTGCAAATGTATGATGTGGGTTTAATTTTTTGATGATTCAGAATCATTTTTAATGATTAAAAAAGCCATTCACCAGTTCAAAACGATGTTATGCCAAATCCAACAAAATGGAGAGCAGTGTATTAATATGCTTTTATGTCTCCTCATTACTTTGCATTTGCATGAGGTACTTCCTGCCATCTCTATGTTTATCTGGGAACATACTCGTAGATGTATGTTTCACAAGGCACCTCCTGTCTCGGGATTCAACTACAAAAGAAGAATGAAGCCTAAATGCCTGCTCTGGTAAGATGGAAAAGGTAGTGCATTCCCACCCCCCCCCCACTACATGTGATAATCCTTCCACTACAATCAGATGCATGATAACAGATCCTGTGATGACAGTATTGTACCATCGATGTTTTTGTGTAAGTACTGGGTGCTTGTCATCTTTCTCTCTTTCTTTCTCTCTTTCTCTCTTTCTCTCTTTCTTTCTCTTTCTTTCTTTCATTCTTTCCTTCCATAATGACTATGAGCGACTTCTAGATATTGTTAATGATTCAACCTTCCACTGTTCCTCATTCAACCTTCTGCACAGTTCCATTGAAAACTGTCTTGAGATTGTTGCCCAAGATTTCAAAAATCAATAAAGAAACCTATCATTTACAATGATTTATCCATGTACTTTTGGATTATCCTGTACAACTACCTAAAATACAGAGATGAATTGTTTGCTAAAGCTGGTGTATGACCTTCAGCATTGGCCTTCTGATTTGAAATACATCCTTTTATAAAACAATTGCCTCATTCTTTCCTAAGTGGTATGATTTTGACCTTACAAATAGTTAATGGTAATTTTTTAGTATTTAATAATAGTTAAATACTATTTTTTTTTCTATTTTATATATTGAAGTTCTCCATAAAATGTAATTTTAAAGAGCTTTTGATGCCAAAAAGAAATTCTGGAAGCCACTCATGGGCACCACTGCAGAGACAACCCAGAGTACATAAAGCGAAAACCTCTTCATGAGTTGAGGAGCACCGTCTCCTCAGTCAGAGTCCCACCAGCCGTGACCTTCAGCTAAACTCACTTTCAGTAGCCGTAGCTCTGCTTCTTAAATCTCTGGCCTCTGACTCTGTTTCCACTGATGCTGGGTAGGGAGAAAAAGAAATCTGACATACAAATTATAGTAACTGAAAGTTATGAAAAGGAGAACGAAACAAAACCAAAGTTATGAAAAGGACATTACTGAGGGCACACTGTTTGTTGACAGAACTTTCTGGAAGCTGGTTTATTGCCCTTATTCAGTTTAGCAGGTTAAATTAGTAGGCTATGTGGTGCTCAAAGGATGCTAAGTCAAGGAGGTAAGACATGCACACTGTTGTCCATAAGTGTTCTTTTACCCTGTACATTTTACCCTAAAGCCTGTGAGTTATTCTGCATATTTTTATTCTGAGCCTTTGGTTTATCTTGATGCCCAGGCTTGGGCTTAGGAGCATCATCATCATCTTCATCAGAAACCATAACCTAACCTGGCATAGTTTATGATGCAACAAGTTCATATACAGATGGGCAATTATCTTTTTTTTTTTTTTTTTTTTTTTGCATTTAAGCCATAGGGGAAAAAATATATGAGAAATTCCTTTGAAATGAAAAAGAGAATTTTCATGCATTTATACCCAGTTATTTTTAGGTAATCCTGATTGTTCAGCACCAGTTAGTAAGTAGATTTTTTCTTTTTTAACCCTGAAAGATCCATACAGAGGAATCTTACACAGCCTCAGGTAGAGCCTTTAGATATAGGGGTCCCAGACTAGTCTGGACTATTCGCGGATGTGGAAAGAGACATTCTAGCTGGAACAGATAAAGATGATATACTGGGAAGGAGCCAGAATCCTGATGTAGTGGGCACTTTGGTTTCACTGAATTTCCATATATAGAGATCTCTTATCCATGGATTTAATGCCAACAGTTTATTTCAAAGCCAGTGATTTGGAACTTGGAATTTAGAGTAATGCTATAAATAGTTCTTAGGCTCTTTCTGCTTGTGCTATATATTACAGTTGCCCTGTGTAAAGTAACCCCATAGAAAGTTGAAAATCATGGTAATAATGCAGAGAGTATAATTACTCTGAGTGGTCAGTCTACACTCTATTCCCTGGATAAGAAAATTGGGTAGTGTTAAAACAGTAAAAGAAATAAAACAAAATAAAAGGAATATATGGACAGCATTCTTATGGTTTTAGATGTTTATGCAAAACACAGCTAAATAGGAATTAGAAAACCCAATTTCTACCACCATACACACATGGGAGTTGGACAAACCAATTCACCTCACTTTCCTTGGTTTTGACATGATGTGGAGACTGTCCCTTTGCAAACTCACAAGGTTAGAGACGAGAACAATGCTGACTCATTTCATTTTACATAACCATAATGTATGACCATAATGTCCAATGGGTAGATGACTCTGCATTTCTGTAGTCAATTCTAGCCCCCAGTTTCCAACAGGAATGTTTCACTCTACCCTTCTCATATCTCTATTGTCTCCTCCTTTATCTCAGAGAATAGAAGCAACCAAAGATACCCACATACTTCACCCTCTACTTATACACTCTACCATCTTTTCTGTTGTTAAGGATGAACTGTTTTCTGATGGAAGTTATTTCCCTCCATTCGTCAACTGAATCTCAGGTTCTCTTGCTTAGCTAAGAGCATGGCTTTTGCAACGGTTCCTCTTCCTTTTCCTTCCATTCACCATCTGGTTTCTCTACAAGCCCCTACAGTGGAACTGCTCTAGGAAGTTTCTGTAGTTGCTGCATTCACATTCACTCCTTCCTCTCCTCAAATCCACTTCAATCAGACCAGTCCACTGAAATTTCTTTTGTCACCACTGACCTTTATGTTGCTAAGTTCAATGGTCATTTCCCTGACTTCATCTTATTAAATGTAATGGGAGCAATCAATGCAGTGAATTGCTCCCTTCTCTTTCACTTGGCTTCTAGGGCACCATAGGCTCCTGGATTCACTTCTTTTCAGTCTTTTTTTTTTTTTTTATGTCACCTCTTCCCCCATCAAATGAGGCAGTTCTCCAGGGCTTTGTCCTTGGATATCTTCTCCAGTCTCACTCATGTTGGGTGATTTTATCCACTCCCACAGTTTTATATTCAGTGGGCTAATAATTCCCAAATTTATATCCCAATCTTAACCACTTCCTTCAACTTGAACTTGGTGTGTCCAATGGTCTCTTGAACATCTCTATATGGATGTACCATTGACATCTCGAACTTAATATGCCTACAACCACATCCTTGATTTCTGCTTACCTCTCCTCAAAAAAAAATTAAAAGCAAATGAACACAACTTGATCTTTTCGTAGTTTTAGGATCTCAGTATAAATGGCAGAACCATTCTTTCAGTTATTCAGACATAAAACCTTAGTCATCCTTGACATCTTTCTTTTTAATACTCTGAATCCAACCCATTAGCAAATTCTGTTGGCTCTGTTTTAAGTATATTGCAGATCTGACCACTTCTCACCAATTCCACTGTCACCACATGAGTCTCACTTGAACTATTTGAATAATATTATAAATTTCTCCTCTCCTTATAGCCTACTCCCTGCACAGAAGGCAGAGAGTTAGTGCTCCCTAGAAACCACTCCTATGCTTAGAAAAACTAAGGGGGATGGCTCCCATCTTATTTAGAGTAAGTTCTAAGTCTCTAACCATCAGTTACCAGCTCCTATGTACATTTGCTGCTGACTACCTCTGTGACATCAGGTCCCACAGATCTCTTTCTGGCTCACTCTATTCTAGGCACACTCCTCCCTAGAATGTTTCTCAGTCGCTGTGGATGTTATCTCATTTCAGGGATGTTCACATGCAGTTTCCTTCAAGAATTGTGACCTTCTTCTTTTAGATGTCTGCAGGGCTCAGTTACTATCCCTACAAAGCTTAGCTTCTAGTGTGTTTTGAAGTGGTAGTGGAATAGAATTTGTTGGACAGTGCAATCAGAGAAATAGAAATGTATTTTTGTGTGATAATGCTGCTTATTATGCAGAAAGTAATAAAGCTGGACAAGGGTCTAGAAAGTGCTAGTGAGGGAGAGGGATGCTGTTTTAGATGTGGTAATCAGGGCAGGACTCTCTGATAAGGTGACATTTGAATGACAGCCTTAAGGATGTGGGAATTAGCTTCTATTTAACAAATTTTTGAGTGACAGATTTGGTGAATGTATGCAACTGTACTTGACTTGAATATATTTTTCCTAGTCTTCTCTGTCTTATGTACATTTACGAATTTCTCTCAAATTACTGAACCCTTGAGGTAATAATATATGATACAGCTATTGCTCAAAAAATTTGAGACACTGAGGTAGACCTTCTCTTAAGTGGAATATTTAACTATGTATGTTTCAGAATGAACATTAACAGATAATGTGATTTTTTTTACTCTAAATTTTATTTCCTTTCTTGTCTTACTATATATTTTTTTATCACTTCCAAAGTAATAAAATAGAAGTAGCAGGTGCATGTTATTTCTTGATTTAGTGGAAATATATTCAATGTTTCACCTTCAGGTATGATCTTTATCCTGGTATAGTGTTTCAATTGAGAAAACATTCTCAATTACATCAAGTTTACTAAGACTTGAGTCTTGTTCTACTGCAAAAGGATTTTGCATTTTATCACGTACACTTCAGCCTCTGTGAGATGGAATATTCTTTGCTTATAATAGTGGGATGATTCCATTATCGCAACTTCTAATATCATTATAATCCTTGTGTTAGCTGTTTGCTGGGGGATGTATATTTCTATTAGTACACTGCTGGAATCCATTTGTTTAATTTAGTATGTTTATATTTATATTCACAAATGAGATTGAGGAAAAGCTTCTCTTTCTTTGCTTTGATGAATTGTTGAATCAGAGCTATAGTTGATATAAAAAGAACCAAGAGGCTCCTTTTCTAGCATACTTTGAATAGCATAAGTCTTACACGGTGCCTGAAGTTTTGAAAAAAGATTTACTCATGAATCCCTTTGAGTTGGTGTTGTTCTGAAAGGGAGCACTTTAATTCATTTTATATTTTCTCTCATGGTTATAGCTATATTTATAACTTTTATTTCATTTTGAGAAATTTTTTAAAGATTATATTTTACTATAAAATTACCTATTTCATTTATATTTTTAAATATATCAGTAGAGTTGTATTAACTATTTACTATTTTATTGAATTTTCTCTGTATTTGTTTCCTAGTTTTGTGAATTTGTATTTTCCTATTTATTTCAATTTAATTTTGCTTAGTTTAATTTTTGCTTTTTGTATTTGTATCTTCTTTATTTCCTGGTTTGGTTAAAATAAGTATTTCTATTGCTTAAGTACTTTTAGAAAATAGTTCTTGAATCAATTAATGAATTCTCCTGGTCTTCTGTTCTCTAATTCAGTTAAGAAACATTATGATTATTTGTGTAGCTTGTTGTCTGCTCTTACCTTTGGGAAACACTTTTTTATATAGGAGTATTTGTTAAAGTAACTCAGCCTATTCATTATGCTGATAATTTTGTCTCATAATATTTGTCTTTGGTATCCTTCATCTATCCTTCATCTATACATCTCATCTATAGAGAGATTTCATGATTTGATAGCTTAGCTTACTAATTTGAGTTTTTATACTTTATTCTGTTTTCTGATTATTCATTTATTCATGATGGCCTGATTCTGCTTTACCACCATTGCATTTTGTTGTGGGGAGAAAGTAAAAACAAAGGGCTCTTTTGCAAAATGATATAGGACACTTGGGAGAGGGTTTGACAGTTCTTTATAAGTTTAATATAGAGTTACCCTACAACCCAGTGATACCATCCTTAGATATTTACCTAAGTGAATTTTTTAATGCTTTTGTTTATACAAAAACTGGCATACAAATATTTATAACAGCTCTATTGATAATCAATAAAAAGCTAGAAATAACCAACATAATTTTCCTAAAGATCAGTCAATAAACTGTGGTACATACATACAACAGGATACTAGTCAGCAATAAAAAGGACTAGTGATCAATTCACACAACAACATGGGTAAGTCTTTTTTTTTTTTTTTAAGATTTTATTTATTTATTTGACAGAGAGAGAAATCACAAGAGGCAGAGAGACAGGCAGAGAGAGAAGGGAAATCAGGCTCCCTGCTGAGCAGGGAGCCCAATGTGGGACTTGATCTCAGGACCCTGGGATCATGACCTGAACCAAAGGCAGAGGCTTAACCCACTGAGCCACCCAGGCACCCAGCATGGATAAGTCTTAAATGCATTTTGCTAAGCGAAAGGAATGAGATCTCAAAGTCTACATACTATATGATCCCATTTATCTAATATTTTACAAAAGGCAAAACTATAAAAAGGGAAAACAGAGTCATTGGTGCCCAGGGACTGGGGAACTACAAAGGTGATGCATAAAGGAACATTAGCGTCATTGTACTGTTCTGTATGATTTTGGGCTGGGGAATACATAATTCGTTGCATTTTCCAAAACCCATGGAACATCATAAAAGTGAACGTCAAGGTATAAAACTAAAAAAAAAAAAAAAAAAAAAATTTTTTTAAATAGAGAAGTTTTCAAGAGGCCCAGGACAAAAAGACTGTGGCCAATGAATCCAACTATATTACATACATAAGACAGAATTTCACTAAGGAGATGGAGGAAAATAAGGAGCTGACCTAAGTTACTTTGGAAACAATGTTGTGACTGGAGAATATAAGGCTAAAGACAAAAGGCACTGCATATAAACACTGTTTCCTTTTTTATTGTTTATACAATAAGGCACTGGCTATACAACTTCAAGTTGGTGAAGTTTCTCATGGAGACACAGGTTAGCAATTCTGAAATTGTTTACTTACACACTGGGCTTGAGCAAATAAGTAAATGGCTGGTGGAAAGTGAAAACCAGGTGTCTCACCATGGGAGAGGAAAAATTGCAAATCAGCAAGGAGAAAAGGCTAGAATGAGCTGTATGACTCTGGATTAGAATAGAAGACATCAGTACAAACTCATTAGCTTAATACACACACACAAAGAATAGAAACAGAAATAAACATAGACATGTGTGAATGCTCGTGTAACTATCTCCTAGCTCTGGCCACAGAGAGGACCTAGAAACTATGGCATACTGAAATATGAGTGGGTATGATTGGTGTGCAACATGTGACAACAAGCACACATATTGCATCGATCTTGGTTTCTAAACACCATTCTCTAATGAGAGGGCCAAGGGAATCCTTGAGAAGTGGATTTTTCTTGGGAAAATTCATTGTTGGGGCTGGAATAGCTTATAGTGGAAGATAGCAAGAAAGTATTGAGGGATGGAGGCATGCAAACAGGACACAGAAGCCAACCCTTTGAAAGAGCCCCAAGTGTCTAATGCTGAAGTAATTTAAGCAACCAATAGATGAAATAGTATTGAATTATAACCCAAAGTCTAAATATGCATGAGTCCACGCTGATATAAATAAGTGAATACATAAAGAAATAGGAGAGGAGAGAGCTAAATCTTATTTAAAGAAAAATCCCAGGGGCACCTGGGTGGCTCAGTGGGTTAAAGCCTCTGCCTTTGGCTTAGATCATGATCCCAGGGTCCTGGGATGGAAACCCGCATTGACCTGTCTGCTTAGCAGGGAGCCTGCTTTCCCCTCCCTCTCTGCCTCCCTCTCTGCCTACTTGTGATCTCTGTCTGTCAAATAAATAAATAAAATCTTTTTTTAAAAAAGAAAGAAAAATCCCAGAAAACATATGTAGCTACACTTACTACAGAAGATGGAGTTTCATTATCCCCACCCCTAAAGTATCAGTTGGACTTGGAGATTCATCCCCAAAGAACAAAGTATGGAAAAGAAAAACTAGTAGCTTTACAGTGGGGAAACCTGGTGACAGCTACTTCAACCAGATGATCAAAGTTAATACCACACCAGTTGGGAAGCCATGTTGTTAATACATATCCCTGAGAGGGTATCCTGATGAGAAGCGAACTCTGCCTCTGGGCTATTTTCCCCCAAACCCATAACCCCAGTCAAATCATAAGAAAAACACAAAAGCAGGGCGCCTGGGTGATTCAGTGGGTTAAAGCCTCTGCCTGTGGCTCAGGTTGTGATCCCAGGGTCCTGAAATCAAGCCCCGCATCAGGCTCTCTGCTTCGCAGGGAGTGTGCTTCCTTCTCTCTCTCTGCCTACTTGTAATCTCTGTCTGTCAAATGGATAAAATCTTAAAAAAAAAAAAAGGAAAGAAAAACACAAAAGCTTAAAATGAGAGTTATTTTATAAAATACCAAGTATTCTTCAAAAACATCAAGGTTTTAGAAGAGAAGACAGAAACTCTCATTGGCCAGAGGGAAATAAGGAGATCCAATGACTGAATGTAATGTTCTGTCCTGCATTGGATTTTGGAACAAAAAAGGGTCTTGAGTTTAAAAACTGGTAAAAAAACAAATAATGTATGTAGTTCAGTAACTAACAATTTACTCATGTTGATTTCTTCATTTTGATGAATGTACCATGATAATATAAGGGGCTAACATTAGGGAAACCAGGTGAAGGGTATTCAGGGACTCTGTGTTATCTTTACAACTTTCCTGAAAACCTAAAATTATTCCCAAATAATAGGATTATTAAGGCATTTTTTTGTTCATTTCTTATAGAACTATTTCATTAGGGACGGGGAGGAAAGGTTGGGCTTATTGACTCCAAAACTTCAGGCAGAACTTCCAGTTGTCTTTCCTTCTCATGTCTTGTGATATTTCCTTGGCTGTTGGTTTTTAGAGTGGGGGCTTTTTTTCATTCTGGGTGGCAGAGACAGGTTCCCTCACAAGTTGTGTGACACTCTGCACAATTCTTTGTCTGGAGGCAACCTGTCCCACTGGCAGCTCCAAACCAGCTGGGAGAAAGTCCTCTTTGGCAAGGATTGAGAACTCCTCCACTGGGACCCACTACCCAGTGATCAGCCTATGGTCTAGCTCTGGTCTGTGTCTATCCTACCTCATCATCCCATGGGTTCATGGGCTAGAGCTTCAAACAGTGCTCATCAGCCCTCGATTTGAGATCAGTGGATGTTACTGATGGGAAATGGATCCTCACTTTCTCAATGGGCTTCCCTTCCACTTCTCTTGAAGAGTGGTTGGTTTGGCCTTTCCACTCCATGAACTGTCACCTTAGTTTTTTCCTGCTGAAACACTGAAATTCCAGCTAATGGGAGAGATATTCCTTATGCTGTAGTGGCAATGTACAATTTTCCTCACGTCATGGGCTTGCTCAACAATAGTGAAAATCGGGGGGAAGAAGGAGTCAAATACGCTGACTTTGCTATTCTAATCATACTCATGATTCAGAATGCAGCATCTTAGAATTTAGCAGCCTGAAGACAACACATCATTAGATAGTGTTTTTATTCTTGTATTGGTAATCATTAAGAGCAAAGAACAAAAAAAAGTGGAACTTATCTGTGTCAGTGTCAAGGATAAAGTAACACTCTATGATCTCCATTATGATGAGATACATAATTACATGAATTGAGTTAAGATAAGATGTATGCTTAGTTTTATTTCAGATGTATAATTTCTCTAAAAACCCTATTGGAAATATACATTTTTAAAGATAAGTTTTTTGGGTTTTTTTTTTTAAGATTTTTTTTTTTTTTTTACTTACTTAAGAAACAGTGAATGAGTGAGTGAGAGAGAAAGAGCACAAGCTGGGGGAGGGTTAGAGAGAGGGGGAGCAGACTTGCCTCTGAGCAGGGAGCCCAACATGGGGCCTGATCCTGGGACTCCAGGATCATGACCTGAGCCAAAGGCAGACAGTTAACCAACTGAGTCACCAAGGCACCCCAAGATTTTATTTATTTATTTTAGGGGGGGAGAGGAGAAGAGAGAGAGAGGGACAAGTAGACTGCATGTTGACTGTAAAGATCCATATGGGACTTGATCACACAATCCCAAGACCATGATCTGAGTCAAAATCAAAAGGAGGACACCCAACTGACTGAGCCACTCGGGAGCCTCAGTAAATTTTTTTTTTTTTTTAATTGTGAAGTTGTACTTGGTTTCTTCCAGGAAATCTATTTCAAAGGAAATGCTGGATTCTGAGTCTTTACACTATGGGGTTTTTGAAATACTACTGCATACTACCTGTCTTCTGGTCATTTTTCTCCAGCCATCGAAGTAACTCTCTGGCATTGGAAAATGGACTCTCTGTCCGGGTTGCCCTTCAAATGCACCATGCCTAGAGAAATAGAGGCAGGGAGAGGTGGATTTTCCCCAGGTCTGCTTCGTCAGATTCTATGTGGACTTAAAGGTCAGAAAAGAGGAAGTTGCAGCTGGAAATAGTCATAGCAGAAAATGTCACCTCTTCCTTAGTAGTGGGAGCCTGTTGAAAAGGAGGGACTCAAACTCACCAACTGTCCCTTCTTTTCTTAATACACCGCTGGGTCTAGGATAGCCAAGATTCCTCAGGTGAGATCCCAGGCCCACACATATTTCTGATCTCTGTGTGTTGTCAGAGGCGTCTAGATGGTTCTGCATTCCTCTCTGCCTCCAGGCAATTTCTCTGTGGTTTATGTTTGCCTTCAGTCCCTGCTGATTCAAAATAGTGGGGTTTCCCCTTCTCCTTACTCTCTTAATACGTTTTCCCTTCAGGAGTGGTGACTTGCATGTTAATAACCCCTCACCTCCATTTGCCCTTACCTGCTTTATATTTTCCAGTATATTGTATCCAGTGCCAGAAACTTTGCCACAAAGTTTCTGGCACTGGATACAATCCTTCTTTAGTTTCCAGTAGCAATGTGCATTTTATCCTGAAGTCTGTGCTAGATTCTTTGGTCTACTCCCCAGGAATTTGGGGGTAGCTGAATTTACTGGGCTCAGATTCCACTCTTGGACCAGAAATCTCTGTTTTTATTTAATTCCCTGGTTAGATCTTACTTTCTTAGATATTAAGCTCCTCAATGATATACTTCTTTCATTCATCAGACCCTTGCCCATAAGACATTCAATAAATATTTGCTGAGTGAATGAAGTGAATTGTTGGATTTAAAGGGTATTCACTTTAATTTCATCACTGAAATGACCCCCAACCCCAAAGACACTACTTTTCAATCTTGGCTTTCTCTTGGTTACCCAGTGGCAAAGTTAGCAACTGGTGGTTAAGTAAGACTAATCCATGTACTGTAATGTTTCTCATCTACCTGGCCCTGGGCGGAGGGAGACTTTATCACCACATGCTGCATGCAGAGATCTGCTGGTGGACAAAGACGCCTTCCCCAGGAGCAAACTCCATAAATGGCTCCCCACACAGAACCCAGCAGGAAAGATGCAAGAATGACAATAAGGTTGCTCAGTGGGTCCTGGGCTGTGGATAAAGAACAATTCCTGACAAAATGAGGAGGCTGAAGCGGTTTGGAGATTAAAAAAAAAAAAAAAAAAAAAAATCCTGCCTGACATTCTATTGCATGGAGCTATATTCGAATTTTATCTGGTGGATGTGATTCTCTTTGATCAGGTTGGCTGTTTGAAGGGATTTGGAGCAGAACAGATAATCCGAACTTTGAGCATAAATCAGGGGCTGTGGGCTGATGGATGCCTGGCACTTTCTTATGATAATGTATGATTGGTGGGTGACGGGGGAAAATACCACAGTCTTATCTCAGTGCAGCAGCAGCCAAGGAAGGGGTGGGGGGGATGTCTTGAGTCCAAAGGGAAGAGGGGGCAGGAGCATAATAGTAGGGTTTTATTTTTCTCTTCCTTTTTCTTTCTTCTTTTTTTTTTTCCTTTCTTTTTCTTTCTTCTTTTTTTTAAAATAGAGATTGTGAAACTGAGCTAAAAATGCTCTGGGCCATAGCTGGAAATGCAGCATTTCAGAACTTGACTGTGGCAAAATACCAAAATAGCTGGGCAAAAGGAGACTTGACTGGCAATCCTTTCTCTCTGATTATGTCTAATTTGCTGTCACTAGAATTTCAGAGAATGCAGGCTGTCTGAGCCCTCTTCCTGGAGATTCCTTAGGTGTGAATGGAAGAAGAAACTCTTGCTTGCCTCCTGTAGGATCTCCTATAACACTCAAGACTTACAGGAAGTTCTCATTTTTCTGGAGACATGTGTACTCTAGCCTGGGACAACTGGTCTACCTGGGGAAGAATCCTGTTGGCACCTGGGGACCCTGGGACTGTACAGAGCAATTCTGCACCAGAGCAGATAAATGAAGTCAACTTGTACCACTACCTTTTTAGTGCATAGTACTCCATCTTTATAGCCATAAAATAGAAAACAGTATGATATTAAACATCTAGTGTTGATTATCACTGATTTATGATTATTTTTAGTAGTCGTAGTTTTAAAGATTGTATTTATTTATTTGAGAGAGAGAGCATGAGCTGGGGAGAGGGGCGGGAGAGGGAAAAGCAGACTCCCCATTGAGCAGGGAGCCGGACTCAGAACTTGATCCCAGGACTCTTGAGATCATGACACAAGGTGAAGGTAGAGGCTCAGCCGACTGAGCCACCCAGACAAGCCTATTATTATTTTTAACCATGCAAATTTCAATGTCTGGCCCAGTGTTTCCGAATGGCCTCTGCTTGCTAAGCAGAACTCATCTGCCTGTGAGATGCACATCCACATGCATCTTTTTACTCACTGAGAGCAGGAGAAGATGGAGCAGTGGGGATGACAGACTTCTAAATTAGAGAAATGCAACCCAGTGATCAATTCCTCTGTAAAATGTGGGTGCAAATAATCTCACTGACATTAACATACTGACTTATGCAATGAGGCACCTTCCCACACTCAGAAGTGTTGAGTGAGAAATGGGATTCCAGGGGCCCTCTCTTATGGTCAGATGGCCACTGGCCAGGAGTTCACAAGATGGACATGGACAGGAACGGTTCTTTATGCTCTGGTAGTAGAATTTCTGGCCTTTGTCCCAGTGTCCTCATCATTGGCGATTGAGGGTCATAAAGCTAAACTGTGCTTCCTTTTGTACTACAGACAGGGATCACTGCTAATCCAGGGAAGAGGATCCCTCTCCACATTGCTTCCTGAGCATAACAATCCCCCAAAATAACCAACAAACACGGCCCTCTCTTTGATATTTACTCCCTACTTAGGTGTCTTGGGCATGTGTTTAATTTCTTCTAGGATTAATGTCAACAGAAGAAAGGGGCCATTCCTAAGCCTTGCTGGCCCTGGTTCCACATCTAAACAGCAGTGCAGAATGCCTTACTAGCTAACATTTATTGCCCAGTGAATATACGTCACATACTATTTTAGATGCTTTATGCACACTAGCTTATAAGGGAAAGAAAGAATTAAATATAAAAATCTCAATATATGTCTGCAAATTGGAGATGTTAACTCGGAAATGGTTTCCGAGAAATAATCCCAATCCTTTCTTCATTGCTTTCTTCATTGCTATTATATATTATTATATATTATATATTATTATATTTCTGAACCTCCAAGAGTTTTTTGTTTTGTTTTGTTTTTTTTTTAAATTGATTTGTCAGGGGGAGAGAGCACAAGCAGGAGGAATAGCAAGCAGAAGAAGAAGCAGGCTCCCCACTGAGCAAGGAACGCAATATGAGAATTGATCCCAGGATCCTGGGATCATGACCTGATCTGAAGGCAGATGCTTAACTGACTGAGCTACCCAGATGCCCCTCCAAGGGTTTTAAAAATCTTTCTTTCCCCCTTATATTTGGTACAGGCCTATGATCTGAGTAAAAGATCACACATTCCTTCTAATTTAATAAGATGGAGAAACTGGAAAAGCAAGAGGACTCACAGGTAGTGGCTAAGATAGTTGGAAAAAGTGGATAGAACCATCAGAAGGAGAAGCTCATTTGAAGAGTCTCTGATGACTGTACAGCATTCACGGATGATTGCCCGGCACAATGGCTGGGCCAGGCCGGCATAGAGCTTCCCTGCACACTTCTGTATCCCATTCAAGACACTCACCCTTCACGTTCCCTTCTGAAGCAGGAAAACTGTTTGGTGAATTCCTAGTGAGTCCACTAAAATTGAGAAGCAAACTAAGAGCTGGAAATTAAAGTTGTTTTATATCGATAATCGTGCCAAAATAGCAGAAGGTATTGGACTGTGGAAATGTCAACAAAATGGTAGAATGAAGAGAGGCAGCGGCTAAGATAAGAAGCCTGCTGAAGATTAAAGTCAACTGGGAAGGATTATGGGGACCTACAGTACATCTGACCTAGGGGAGAAAGCAAGTCAGTGACAAGGGCCCAGGAAAAATAAGATGGCATAGTCTTATTCCTCTCTCAGTGAGACTAGAGAAGATTCTAGCAACATGTAATTGGATAAAAAGGTAGGCTTGGAAGAAGCAAGTCACACAGACATCCCAGAACCACATGATGGCACAACCAGGGTGGTCAGAGGGCTTTCCTACATCTATAACTCAGGCTCTTCCCTGGGTGACTTAGCTCTACAGAGGAAGGGAGGTACCTCATTCACAGAGGAAGCCCCTTCTCAAGGCCCTTGTCAATGGTACCATTCAGGTGGCATTCTGGGAAAAGGAGGTAACTGGACAAAGAGAACAGGGCACCTCTAGTTCTCAAGTTCCCCCCTCACCCCCATCCCCTCCAAGGGAGGGATAGCCTATCAGTGGTTCTAAGTGAGGTAAATGAGCATTTCTTTCTTGTTTCCTCTTTTGAGTTTGAAGTTCACCAGTATCCAGTCATTCCATTCTCGGTGTTTCTATAATTGAATCAGTCAAGTGTGTTGACACTTTCTGTAAGTTAAAATTCATAACAATTCTGAGAGAAGCATTTCAACTATTTCCAGAAGTTTAAGAAAGGGCCATCTGTCGACTAGAAGTATTTGGTGAAACTAAATACCTCCAAAGTTCACAGAGGTAAATAGCAAAGGGAAGGGGAGAGGGTCAGAGTGTGCAGGTGGTGGAGACTCATTGCTCTACCATTTCCTGTTTATAGACCAACAGCCAACACTCGGGTTTGGGTCAGTCTGCTTCTCCTCACGCTCTTTTCTCCAGCTGAACTGTCACCTCTCACTCTGCGGAGATGTGAAACTGGGAAGCCTCCTTCTTTAAGAGCTAGACGTAACCTTTCCTTTCCCACCTGCCCCCAACAATCATGCTGCTTATTACGTGCCATTTAAAGATACTAGCTAACTTCTTAAATTTTTCATTTAGCATCATTGCTTACGTACACGTCTGAGACCCCTTCTGGACCATTATCTCTTTAATATTTATTGGATGAGGATGCAGGAGGTCAAAAGTTTAGGAGGAAATGAAAAAAAAATAGAGGAGGCAATCATAAAGTTTGCAGAACATATAAATAAATAATATGTTTAGAATATTAATGAAAACTCACAACATGTGACTCTGAAATTTTGTTATATGTCATATATCAAGTAATTCTGATCAAATAGAATTGTTCCTATTAATAAAAACACTTCATCACTTAATATATTGGACCAGCTGATTGACCATGGAAAGAGCACTGAATTAGGAGCCAGGAGAACTGGGTTGCAGACCCTGATCTATTGCTAACTATTTGGATAACTTCAGCCAGTACATTTGGCCTATGACTTTCTTTCCAGTCCGTCTTGAGTAGAATGACATCATTGGATGAGGTGATCTTTAAGGACCCTTGAAGCTGCTGTGATTAAGGAATTAGTTCAGGTGGATGTTTGATGAGTCAACAGTAGGATAGATCTGCAAATCAACCGTTTTGGTTGACATGTGGCACATTTGTAAACAGCCATACAAGAATTCCACTGGGGAAAGACCATGAAAAATGGTCAGAAGTAAAGACTACCATAAAACTGACTAAAAATCGGAAAAAGCGAGTACGGACAGCCACTCCTCCTTAACCTGACACTGAAGCAAATATTCTCTCACAAATATTTGGCATTTTGGATGAATTTTTCACTTACGTTCTGTCTAACCAGTAACCTTAAGCTAAGAAACATACCAGTAGATCAATAAATTGGGTTATTTCTTATTGTCAGGGAGGTTCCTAGCATCAAACCCAAGACTATCTCCCTACTCCCAGATACTAGGGACTGCTTTTCTCCTTCTCACGAGTAAGGAATCATTAGATAAATTATTTCTTAGCCCAATGGATGATCCTCATCTTGAAATTAATTGCATGGGCTAATGATAGCAATTATGGTTGGATACTTGATAACATATCCTGGTAAACGAGGTGAACACCTTTACCAAATATGCCTTCTATATATTCTATAGATCTATGTGTTTTGTTTGACTTATGTTCCCTTATGGAGTGAAAAAAAAATTGGAGTGCAGACACAGATACGGAGCTCATATATTTATTTGTAGCGTCCCAAGGAATGAATTGAATTAATATTGATCTGATTGGATAGTAAGGTGGTAAGTACACTGAATAGCTAAATACTACTTTGGTTATTCCAATTGATTAGACCAGATTAACTGATTGACAATTTTTTGCTCCATTTTCATTATACTTAATCATACTCTCAGTTAAAACAGAATATAAAATCAAAGCCATTGTCCAAATGGTTCATTCTTCCCATTGTATAAACACAACCTATTTTTATTTTATTTCAGCGATAGACCCCAACTGACAGACCCAGTGTAGTGGTGAATGCTTTGCATATTTTTAAGCAATCAGTATATCATCTTTAAAATGAATCCCACCTCAACTTATGCCTTCAGGGACACAATAGTTTATTCAAATGAGAGAGAAAATCACAGTTGGCTTCACCTTCTGACAATTGCCTCATGTATGAAACTTTCCTCTTTTTGTTTGCCCTTAGGTAATATCAATTACATTTCTCCATATCACTCATTCCCTCTACCAATGTGTTCATTTTCTACTGACTCTACCCACTGAGGCACTTCACCCCCTGGTGTTTCTAAGGAAGCCTGAAATTAACACAGACTTTTCTAATTACTTGATCCTTCCAGACTAAACCATCCTTTCTGTATATCCAGAAAACTATGCACATCTTTATCATCTAATTCCCAAAAGTCTTCTCTCCTCATTGATTCTATTAAGTGACTCAGTTATTCTTCAGTTTAAATAGAGACCCGCCCAATTATAGGTCTAGACAAATGAAATGTGTGATTCTCCATACTAATCCACCAACCCTCCCCTGGCTTAATGTGTTTGGTGGAGAAGTTGCTAATGAACCAACTCAAAACTTTTTTTCTACTAACCTGTGTTCTCCAGAGAAAAAGAAGCAAGAGGATATATACAGACACACAGAAGAGAAGAACTTTTTACAGAAATTGGCTCACATGATTTTGGAAGCAGAAAATTCCCACAATCTGCCATCTACAAGCCAGAGAACCAGGAGAGTCGGTGGCATAATTCAGTCTGAGTCTGAAGGTCTGAGTACCAGCAACATCACTGATGGAGGATAGAAGAACACGGATGTCCCAACCCACGCACATAGCAAACTGCCCTTATTCTGCCCTTTTCTTCTATTCAGACCCTCAATGGATTGGATAATGCCAAGTGCATTTACTCAGTCTGCTGATTCAAATGTTAGCCTCTTCTGGAGTCCTCCTCAAAATACACCCAGAAATAATGTTTACCAGCTATCTGGACATCCCTTAGCCCAGTCAACTTGACATCTAATATTAGCCATCATATTTTCATAAGAGTAAGACAATTCTTTTCTTTTCTTTTTAATATTTTATTGATTTATTTGAGAGAGAAAACAGACACAAGAGAGACCAAGCAAGTGCAAGGGGAGAGGCAGAGGGAGAGGGAGAAGCAGACTCCCCTTTGAGCAGGGAGCCTGACACAAGGCTTGATTCCAGGACTCTGAGATCATGACCCGAGCCAAAGGCAGATGCTTAATCCACTGAGCCACCCAGGTTTCCCCAGACTATTCAGTTCTTAAGTTCTTAAGATGAAACAGTAGTAACTCCCTTTCCTAGATGGAAACCTAGAGTGGGCTCCTAGGCAGTTTTCCAGTTGAGACCCTGCCCTGCATTCTATATATAGTGTTAAAATAAAACAAAACAAAACAAAACAAAAACAAACAAACAAAAAAAAAACAAGTGGAGACCAGCCTTGATATTTCCCTGAGCAGAAAAAACCAGTTTAGTCATACAAGCAAAACTTAATTTAGCTTATTTTGCAAAGCTAACTTGACCTGGGTCATTTCTTGCTTATGCTTCTGGAAATCATAAGCAAAACTTAACCTGTGTCCCAAGACTGATAAAAGGTAACTACTGACCAATTCCGTATCATTTAAGAAAATTCTAATGGTATAGCTAATCACTGTGAAGAATGATCATTGCTTCCTCACTATATAAGCTGCTTTATCACAATATACTCCTCAGCTTTATTCCATGTTTTGAATGCTCCCAATTTGCAAACTGTCTTTTTGGTGAGTGCACATTAATTGGTGATTCATTGGTTTTACTTCTGTTATTTCTGAATTTTTGACAATAGCAACAGTATAATTTTTGGAAAGAACTCTGGAGCCAGTATCAGAAGGCTTGAATCCACATTTATCTTAAGTGTATGACCTTAGCTTTGACACTTAGTATTTTGCTAGGATACCTTTGACAGGCAGTAATAACTAATCCCAGTTAAACAATAGATGTATCATCTCACACACTACAAGTACAACAAGCAGGTTCAAGAATACTGGCTCTAGGTTTCTCTGTAGTTTCCTTGGTGTTGATCTTCTCCAAGTGTTGGGTTTATAGTCTGGATGGTAGCAATATGGCTGTAGTGACTCCAGCCATCACATCACATTTAGATCCAACAAAAACCAGAAATAGTACAACTGTCTCCTCTGCCTTGAGAACAAGAAAACTTTTTTTCCCCACCAGCTCCTCAGCATAACTAATTGGTTAGACGGTCATCACAATCCTCCATTAAACCAATCACTGGCAGAATGAATGAGATTGTTATGATTGGCTTAAACCTGATGGAATGGATGAGATTGTTATGATTGGATGATTGGCTTAAACCAGTGGTACAAATCCTTGGTCACCTGGGTAACTTCTAATACCATGCAGAGAGCAGATCTCAGACCAATCAAATCAACCCGTGAAGGTGGAATCAGCCATATTAAAAAAAAAAAAAATTCAGATTGTCAATGTCAAGAACCACTGGCTAAGAATAATTAGAACCAGTTCATCAGTTTTCCTAAATTAAGGAGAAGGTTAATTCCTGAACTATACGGGGTTTCTGATAGGCAGGGAGAATGGAAAAATGGATTATTAAGAAACTGGCATTATCTGTTCTACTTAATTTCTCAGAGGTACACCTGTAAAATGAAGCTCGTATCTGCTCTGTTCACCTGCCAGGATTGATGGGGCCCATTGTGAAATTTTAAGTTGATATATATTTGATATATATATATATATATATGTATAGGTATATGTATGTATATTTGTGTATAAATGGGTATATTATCTATATAAACACTGAGCTCAAGTTTCTCTGTCATTAAGCAAATCACGTACAAAAAAGAGGCATTTTTCCATAGATCAAAACATGTAGGGAAAAGGTAGAGAAACATATTTTTCCATCTATTTCCAATGGCTGAGGATGTGGCAGTCTGGAAGTAAACACCCAGACTAGTGGTTACCAAACATTAGCTGCAACAGAAACACCTGACTGATTGCTGAAACTGATTGCTGGCGCCACCCCCGAATGTTGATCCAGTAGATCAGTTGTGGTGCCTGATTACTTGTATTTGTAATATGTTTCCAGGTGACGGTGTTACTGCCAGCTTGGGACCTTTGGGAACCACATATGATGTTTGTTATCTCTCTTAAGATCAATGGTACTCAAAGTGTGATCCCTGGGCTAGCATCTTCAGCATCCCCTAGAACTTGTTAGAAATGCAAATTCCGAGGCCCCACCCCAGACCTTTTGAATCGGAAACTCTGCGGTGGGCCCCCATGGTCTATGCTTTAATAAGTGAATCTGGTGCTTTCTAATGTTTGTGAACCACTGATCACTCGTGGCTGCACACTAAAATCATGGGGCATTTAAAAATCATTAGCACCATACCTGGGTTTCACTCTTAGACATACGCTTTTTTTTTTTTTTTTCTTTTCTAACTGCAGCTCAGGGATGGGAACCAAAGTGCTAGAGCAATGCTTCTCAAACTCTTATGAGCATACTAATTACTTGGGGATTTTGTTAAAATGCAGATGTTGATGTGTATGTAGCCTGGGGTGAGACCCGAGATTCTGCATCACTCACAAGGTCCCTGTTACTGTGGCTGATGCTACTGCACCTCCAACCATGTTTTGTGTTAGGTGGGCGGCTCTGGGAATGCAGGAGGAACAATAAAATGGCCGCCAGTCCGCCATCTTCCCCTACCCAGAACTTTCCCGCCAGAAGGACATCTGTCAAGGACACGTCACCTTGAGTAAACGCTATGCGAGAAAGGGAAATGAGCCACTTTGGGACTTTCCAACCCCCAACCTCTAACCTTACCAAATATGGTTATGAGTCCCCACCCTGCCCTGGCCCAATAAAAATTCACTCAAACCCTTCCCACTTGCGACTTCCCTGACTCTCCTCTCCTAAGTCGCAGAACCTCGCCCGAGGGTGCCTTTAATAAACCTTGCCTTGTGCCTATTTCACCTGGTGTCATGTGTATCTCGCCTGTAAAACTTTACATTTTGAATGTGGGATCTAGATGTAACTCTACTGTCCCCCTGCCTCCCAGCACAATGCTTTGGCACTCGACACCCAGAGTCTGAGGGGTGGGCTTTATTCTGGGTGTCCCTGAGAGTGTAATCAACATGGATGAGAGTCCCTGAGAGTGTAATCAACATGGGTGCCTTAGAGCCTCTTTTCACCCATCTTGCAGCTGATTGCTCACCACGTCTAAATTCTGTGGTTTTAGGGCTTCCTTGTAGAACAAAAATGTTGACCAGGTAGACAGCTGCAGCCCTCTCACTCCATTCAGAACCCCCTCACTGCCAGAACCAGCCCCTCCGACCCCATTAGAACTTCCCTGCTCTGGATCACTGCCTTTGCTTTCTTTATTCCTTGTCTACCTGGGCACAGGAGCCAGGACTCATACTCCCCCCCCCCCCCCAAAAAAAAAACCCAAAAAGGAACATCCTAGATCTTCAGTGACCTTAGAGAGTATAATTTCTTTGTGGTATTGTGATATTGTGATTTAAAAGAAATAAATATTGGGTCTTCAGATGACTAAAATATATTTCATGTACATACCGGTCTTTGTCCAAAGTTCCTGGCTCCTAAAACCCTGGGAATTTCCTAAGTGAAGAAAGAGACAAAGGTATCTCTTGTTATGTTAATGAGGTGACTCTTGGACCCCACCTAAGGGTGGAGTCCATTGCCAGGAGAATCAATGAGGTAATTAGAAGGTTGGAAGTTTCAGTTCAACTCCCCTGACCTCCTAGGGATGGAGAGAAGCCAGAGGTTAAAACAACTGCCAATGGCCAATGATTTAACCAATCATGACTCTGTACTAAAGCCTCCATAAAAAAAAAAACAAGAAAGATAGGGTTCCCAAGAGCTTTTGGGTTGGTGAATAAGTAGATATTTGGGGACAGTGGCAAACTCAGGGACAGCATGAAAACTCCATGCTTTCCCCAAACCCTGACCTGTATATCTATTCCAAATGGTTGTTCTTGAATTATATTCTTTTATAATGAACCCATAATCTAGTAAGTAAAGTGTTTCTTTGAGGTTTTTTGAGCTGTTCTAGCAAATTCATCAATACTGAGGAAGAGGAAGGCGCCGGGTGGCTCAGTCCATTAAACATCTGCTGTTGGCTCAGGTCATGATCTCAGGGTCCTAGGATCAGCCCTTACTGGGCTCCCTGCTCAAAAGGGAGCCTGCTTCTCCCTCTCCCTCCGCCCCTCTCCCCCCTCCACTCCCCTGCTTGTGTTCCTTCTTTAAAATAAATAAAATCTTAAAAAAGAAAACAACAACTGAGGAAGGGACCATTGGAACCTCTGACCTGTAGGCAGTTGGGAGCACAGGTAACAATGTGGTGTGAGACTGGTGTCTGAAAGATGGGGTGAGGGCAGTCTTGTGAGACTGAGCCCTTAACCTGTGGAATCTGATGCTGTAAAGGGAATCAGAATTGAGTTGAATTCTTGGACACTCGGCTGGCGTCTGAGAACTGTTTGTTAGTTTGGGACATGTCCCACCATGTTGGAAATTGAGTCTCAGGACAAAAAAAGAAAGTACATAAGATGAATCACTTCTTTTACTCAACCCTGGTGCAACCTCCTACATTTCTGAGCCTCTCCACAGAGGGAACAATATTGACCTAATGTCAGTGAGCAAATGAACTTCAGGAGATCATATGGCTTTGCATTCTGTATATTTATGGATCAGGCATAGGGCTGACTTCTTTATTTTTCCAACACTGGTATGACCTAGGGAATACAGAACAAATGTGAGAATTTAGGAACGGGGTAATTTGTCATTCTCACCATTTTCAGCCACAGATTCTGGGCTGCAATACAACGAGACTGAAATTTTCAAGGGTCATTAATGCCTCAACTGCATGGTTGAGCTCACATTAACAGGAGAGATAATCTACAGATAAATCACAGGTGATGATGGGAAAGTCTGCCTTGCTTTCAGGTGCATGTGGACAGACCTGCTTATCTCTTAGAGAGAGGCATGGCTAAAACTCTCCATGACAGTGGCTTTCCAAGTATGGCCCTAGCAGTATCTGTATTACCCAGGAGCTGGTTAGGGGACCATCTGGGAGTGACCTTGTCTTAGTAAGTTGGTTATATACAGAACAGAGCTGAAACTGAACACATTCTACTCGGACAAGAAAAAAAAAATCTTACCTCCACCAGCTCCATTCTGCTGAAGGGCCAAGACTTAAACTTATTACTTAATGACATTTTAGTTTCCTCTGAATTCTTCTCAGAGCCCACATCTTTTGGGCATGGTTGACTTGGTCCCACGTTGGTTCTCTTGTGGCCAACAGTCCTATTGTTTCCCAGACACTTGTCTCTCCATCCCTCAGCTTCTTCAGCTGGGTCACCTTACCCCAAGCCAAGATAGCCTCATGGCAGGCTTGCTGGCTCTCTATTCATTGTTGTCTTTGCCCTTGTGCTATCTTCTGGGTCTTCTGGTTTCCATGACCATGTTCTGTGGCTGAAAAATAGGGAAAGAAAAGTAATTTTTCCTCTACCCTTATGTTTTTTGTGACTGAAGTCCCTCAAAAGAAAAGAGATTAACAAAAGAGAGAGAGAAAAAAAGGAAGTTTAACAACATGTATACCTCTACATACATTGGAGATACCCAAGAAAACTGAGTAAGTCTCCAAAATGGCCCAGTCCATTCCTTAAATACCATCTTCAGCTAAAGACCAAAAAAAACAAAAAACTCGGAGGGGGTGCAGGTGGGGAGGCCAGTCATGGGAGGTGACCAGAAAAACAGTGTAAAGGAGGGAGAAGCTGTTATGCAGATTTTAGTTGTGACTTTTCCTCTGATAGGAGCTTCTTATGATTTTAGAGTCTTCTTTCTCTTCCTGGGACAGAGAAGGAAACACTCTGGCAAATGGAAATTTCCCTTATAAATGTAAATTTCCATTATAAATGTGTCAATTCTACTCTGCTTTCAGAGTTTCTCCTGGGCCTAATGGGTCTTAGAAGTAATCAGCTTAAAATTATCCCAGTGCCAAACAGGGGTGTTTTGGGGTGGTTTATTCTGCCCCCCTTCAGCTCCATAAAGGAGCTTCTGGATAACTAGTAAATGGGTTTGAAGAGACTAGGTGAGTACTACCTCGGTCCTCTCTCTTCTGTACCTATACTTACCCTCCTCTTTGTGACTGTCATGGTTGCACTCTGTTGGACGTGGCAGGAGGCAGTAAACCTAGTTACATCTGGGGGGCCTATAACTGTCTCCTGGGTCTACCTTAAACCCAAACACTCATACTGCTTATCAGAGTGTTTCTTCCACATTTCCTGCCTTTCCCTTCAGGTTAGATCTCAGGAGGGAAGCAGAGAAGCAGCACTGGCATTTTACCTCTTGGCCTCCCTCCAACTATAGTCCTTGCCCTTACCCTTACCAAGCACTTTCTTTACCTCTCCAGTGGGAGGTCTATGACACATTCTTGATGAGGCATTTATCCTACCCAGTTCCTAGGTTATGTGCCAAAATGGATGCAGGGAAACAAAATGCATAGCAGGATGAGATAATGCAAAGTCCTATCTCAATTATATTTGTTCTAGGAGTACAGGATACATAGGAGTTACTGTCTTATCTGAGCTCCCCTTGTCCTAGGACTTAAGTAGAAACTGAAAACATGGGGTCTACCAAAAAGAAATAGGGGTAGGGATTTGGGGGGTGGGGGTGGAGGGTTGGGTTGCTGCATGACTACTACCAAAGCATTTAGAACTGGAAATCGAGATTATAATAGTCTTTGTGTTTGTGTTGGTCTGCATAGCAGCAGGAAACCACTGGTCATTTGGGACAAAAAGCATAGTCTTATGTTGGAATAAGGCCTGCTTTATGTACTCTATATTCCCAGTGCCTGTGTCTGGCACATAGTAACGGTGAGTGTGCAGAATGAAGGATGAAAAGGCAAATGTGAGGAGAAGGAGAGAGATGGGCAGACTCAGAAATGAGTGAAATAACTAAAACTGCTTTAGCAGTGTGAATAACAAGGTCATCCTCCAGCATGGAGAATATACATCCCATCACTCCAACCCTCTCCACTTAAGATACACAGAAGACTTGGTCGAGGAAGAATTCTGTTAATAGCCTAGACATAAAACAACAGACCCAAAATGGAGTCGCTTATGCTAAGTCTCACATCACCAAACCACGACTTTATCATAGGCTTGGTTCTCTCAGAATGGAAACTTAAAACAGTCAATCAGGAATCACTAATGGGATCCTCTGCCTGATAGGTCCCTGTCATCCTCTAAGGGAAAGAGACCTTCCAATAATCTGTCTTCTGTTTTTGCCAGTATATTTTTCTCGCTTCTGCTCCCTTGTGCCTACAAAATCTTTCATTTGGTTTAACTCCTCGTGGTTCCTTTCTGTCTGCTAGATGTCTGCTAATTCATAGATCATTTTTTTCTCAAATAAATTTAAAGATTTTAATACGCTTGTTCATCTCCTCATGGTATCCTACTAGTCCAGAGTTTTTACCAATTCTGCTCTGATTTCTCCTTTTCCTTCTGTGAAATTTTTTTCTACTGCCCAGCAAATTGCAGCCTCAAGATAACAGTATTTCACCTAACATGAAACACCAGTTTTCAATAAATCCATGTGATTGGAGATGCTCCGTTTAAAAACACATTCAGCAGAATCGAGGGGCTTGAGACAATGTGTATCCTACCTCTTTCCAGTAGACTGAAATCATACATCCCACATCCTTACTTCACCAATTAAAACGACACATTAATCATCTTCCTTCTTTTTGTTCTTCTTATTTCATGTTACTCTGACTCCTCCCCATTGCTCTGGCGGATGCTGCTGGGACCATCAGAAACATGCCCACATGAATCCTATATGTTTCCACTAAGCTGCGTAAAATGCATCCATGGACCACATGAAACACCTCCTCACAGCTTCCATATGTCCCAGCACAGTGAGCACCAGGCGGCCCCTGCCTTAGGCGGCATATTGAAGTGGACTCTTGTCTTCAGGGCTTCCAGAACTCACTTTTGTTCCCCATCTGTCTCTCTTCTCCCCACTAAGTGAACCCCCACTTAACCAAGCTCTACATCATGCTTTGCAAATTGGCAGTTCTCCACCATAAGGTCTCAAGTAACGTTTTACTATTGTGGCAAAGTAACTAACCTTCTCTTTCTTCTAAGCAGGGTGGTTAGAGAAGGAGTCTGGGAATTGGAAGCAAGTCCTAGTGCTTGTATGTCAGCTAGGCTCTGGCTGCAAAATCACCATATACCAGAAGTAGTGTTGCCTAAACAGTAGGCCTCCAGGGTTGATGGGGGTTCTCTGAGGACATGGCAGGTTGTTTTTCTCATGACTCTCTTGGTCATCTTCTTGTGGTCACAAGCTAAAATGTCAGCTCCAATCATGGAGTCCTCATGCGACACTGCTCAGAATGAGAAGAGGGTAGAGGGCTTCTTTTTGTACCATCTTTCTGGGAATCAAAGACCCCTTCTTCCCTTAGCAGATTTCCCTCTCAAGTCCTAGACTCCACAATGGGATCATGAAACCACACCCTGGCCACACAGGAGCTCATGAATGTGATACTCAGACAAGGCTCTGTGTTAGTCATGTCTTTTATTTTCTGTGTTCTGATGTTTGGACATAGGGACCCTGGAAGGACTGCCCCTCCCAGGGCTAGTCAACGGTTAGAGGTAGCAAACAATTTGCCCACTTGCCAAATGCAGATCAACCAATCCAGAGCCTACACACTATCCCCTTTATGGGGCTCTTATACTCAGGCTGCTCTTCTACCCTAATCACCCCAGGGCCAGGCACCGGACAACTAGGGACAACCCCTGTAACCCAGAACCCATTGAAACTATTCAAGTTAGCCGATCCTAAATCTGCTCACCCTGTCTTGCCTGTTCCTTCCAACAAAAACCACAACAAAGGCTCTTGCCCACAGCTCTCCCTTGTTCCTCCATCTGGCTCTTGACTGACCTTGGTAGTTCTCCACATGTCCCTCCCTGCACGGTGTGTCCCTTCATCTTAGAAACTGTAACAAACCATCTTTTAAATGATAGCTGTCTCCTAATCTGTTGGCTTTACTGAAGCTGAAATTTCCTGTGAATACACTGTATTTTAGAATAAATTCTGCTGGCAACAAACCTTTCTAGAAGAGTTTTTTTCTTCCAGGGGAAAATAACGAAAGAAAGTGTCTATTTCTTTCTTCTTTTTTTTCTTTCTTTCTTGATTTTATTTCTTTATTTGAGAGGGAGAGAGCACAAGCAGGGGGAGGGGCAGAGGCAGAGGGAGAAGCAGACTCTATGCCAAGCAGGGATCCCAGTGTGGGATTTGATCCCAGGACTCTGGCATCATGACCTGAGCTGAGAGCAGATGCTTAACTGACTGAGCCACCCATGTGCCCTCTCTCTGTTTCTATATAAAAGATTTGGTGCTAGTTATCTATTTCCACAAAACAAATTACTCTAAGACTTGGTGGCTTAAAACAATACTGGTTATTTTATTACCTCTCGTGTTTTTTGTGGGTCAGGAGTCTGAGCAGGATTGAGATGGGCAATCCTGGCTTTGCATCACTAATGTCATCACCCTCAGGCATGCCTGGAGCTGCAGTGACAAGGGGTTATAGACGCTTGGTCAGTCATCGTGCTGTGCACAGGTATTATCTCAGTGAATCTTTTATATCCATCTTTGGAGATAGAGATTATTTATTACCGTGATATTACAGATGGGGACATGGCCTCATTCAGGGTGTGCATCTGGTAAGTGGTGTCATCGCTGAGCATAGCAACCCCCTTCCCTCCCTGTCTTTCTCCATCACATTACTGCATGTTGATGTCTTTATAGTACATGCAGCTGTTTGAAATAATCTTGTACATTCATTGTGTCTTTCGCTAATTTGTCTCAGTTCCCAATGGAGTCCAATGTCCTTGAGAGCAAGGTTCTTGGGAGCATTGTTCTTGCTGTTCATTTCTTTATCCCAGAGCCTAGAACAGCCTCTGGCACGTTGCATGTGCTCAGTAAATAGTCACCGAAGAAAGCACGGAGCTTGGATTTGCTCAGTAGAATGTCACCTGGACAGCACAAGGAGGTCCCACCTGCAGTAACTCCAGATCCTAGAAACTGCCCCACCTGCCCAAAGATTATTGTTCTACCTCGACTCTTTGGCAAGTCCCTCCTCTCATCCCTAAGTATTTCTCTGGGGGAGCTTTTAGAAGCTTGCTCCTGCCCATGAAGCCTTGTTCTCTCCTTGTCAGGGCTCCAGATCCACTCATACAGCTCTGTATTACTGAGGCTACATTACCCTAAATCCTGTGGGAGGACAGGTGTTTGTGCTCCCAAAACTTAGCAGTCACAGCTGGAAATTCAGAATCCATCTCTACTGTTTTCTCTTCTCTTTTCTTTCCCTCTCATATTCTCAGACTCTGCTCCAGTCAAGCTGTGGCAATATGGCTACTTATGGCCACAATCTCCATGAACACAAGACTTTCTCCTTTCCCAGGATATTTGAAGCAGCCTGCCCAACTGTGCATTCATAGGCAATGGACATATGGCTTAGCGAGAAATTAAAGCTCTTTTACCTGCATCATTTTCCCTTGGAAAAATGTACCCAAAAAGGGTTACATGCACACTACAGACCCATAGATACATAAACACACACACACACACACACACACACACACACAATTGTATTCCTTGAGTTTTATTTAAATGTTATTTTATTTCCTGGATCGCTTGAGTTTCTCCATGCAGCATTTGTACTTGGGGAGGAATGGCATGGCCCATTACTTTAGAGGCCCAGAGAGAGGAGATTTTGGCCCTTTCTCCTTCCAAAGTACAGAGTAGTGTGGGGATCAGCATCCTTTTATGACAACAGAGCTGGAGGCCCATGTGTGAGTGCATCAGTGACTGTGACACCATAACCTGGGTAATAATTGTTTTTGTCCTCATAATAAGCCTCTAATCCAGCCTCTCTTCCCATATGATGGGGAATTCTATTTTCTTTTATTATTTTCACTATGGAATCAGGATTCCTAGGCCATGGTAAGACATACTTCTTATACATCATGTTGTTGTAACAGGATTTTAAAAACTATACTGAGTTTCCTTAGAACCAGTCATTTTGATGGGAGAGACAGATTAAGATTCTTTGTGGGCAGGCTGAGATGGCCATCCATAGCAGGTGTGGTGGTCAGTTGTCTCCTGGCCGTTAACACCTCACAGCCTGGTCTTTCTGGAAACAGCTCATTGAGTGAACTGCTAGTTTGCTCACTCCGAGCTTCCTGTGGTGGTCACTCTAGAGGACACCCATTTGCTGCCACCATCCTTCTGTTGGGTCATTATGGCTCCCAGTTCAAGAAGGAACTTTGTGGAGAATCCTGAATTCCAGAGCTTTCTGAGACATGCTGAATAGATTGTGTTAGATCCTGCAGGCAATTGCTTTTCATAGAAAGTCTTATGCCAGAAAAAAAAAAAAAAAAAAAGAGAGCATAAATCCAGCTGAAGCATTTCAAAATCTGTAAGCAGAATAAATTCCAGACCAGGGTCATGGAAGAGTAATTCTCTTCAGACGTAATGGTCCTCACTAGCAAAATGTGTTCCCCTTCATATGCAGAAAAATGGAATCACTGAAGGAAAGGGCTGGAAGGGTCTTTGAAGATCATCCAACACAGCCCCCTCATTTTCTTTATGATTTGAAGAGGCAGAGCATTTCTCCAAGGCTACAGTGTGTGAACTAGTTGCAAAGCAGAAACTGGAACTCAGGGATCCTGACTCCTGGTCCAACAAATTCTTATTTTGCCAATTAGCCCACTGACCTAGGAACTGTGATATTACAACACATTAGGAGAAAAAAGAGTCAGGGGAGGGAGTGCTTTCAGAAGAAACCGATTCTTCCATTCTACACTTGAGCAACTTACTGTAGGCAGGACAACTAATACTTCAAGGGGATGTCTTCACAGTCCCAGTCTGGTGCTCTTTCTCCAAACAGGGCTAATTGGACCTTCCTTCTGACCAACATGTCTGCATTCTTGCGTTGGTAGAATGGGGAGCTAGAAAGAAGCAGGTGCTGAAAGCTCAAATGACTTCAGGAACTAGTCATACATAGTCCACATAAAGGAGAAAAACGGGTTGAATAAATACAAAGCAATTCAAAAGAAGGAATTATTGGGGCAGAAACTGAGTCTAGTCATCTCCTCTTAGTACCAAGTGCTTGACCACAGACTGAGAATGACAGGTAAAAGTAATGTCCAGACAGACTGATGAAGTTAAGCAAGGTCAGGTAAGGACCAAAGCACCAGGCAGGTAAAAGTATTAAGTTCTATGATAGAGAGTTAAGAAAAGAGAAACGGGTGCATTAGAAAGTAAGCATTCAGTGTTTCATAGAGTCCAGACATCACAGGTCAGGAAAGCAAGCTAAGAGACTGGGGAAGAGAGAGGCAGGAAGTCAGACGGGAGTTCTGGGAAATACAAAATAACAAGCTCAGGTTAAATTATGGACCAGAAGAGGGGCATCTTAGCAAGAGACCCAGGAGAGCACCACCAACACCAAAGACTCCATACTGAGGCAACTGATTTTGACTGCATGGCTTCTCTTCAATACTTCTACCCAAGGTCATAATTTTGCTTCCGAATATGGGAACAAGCAAGGAAAAACTGGAAGCCATTGCACATGTGAGGGTTAGGCACCAGATGAAGAACAGATACACTGGGTAATGGTAGCAGTAGACATATTGGAAGCCCAATTAATTAGCAAAAGCTTGATTTGGTGAGTGTGCAATTAGAGAAAAGGGACGCATATCATACTAAAGTTGGAGACTGATGGAATTGCTGCCATCTGTCACAAGCTAGGGAATGCGGGGAGAGAGTTTAGCTCACATTTTGTTCAGAGCTAAACAATGTTTTCTGGTTCTATTTTTCGTAGATCAAGGAGGAAGCCTATAAGTTCATGTCACCTACTTGCTACGCCCAGTCTAGCACCCAGGTTCAAGTGATTGGGGCCTCAAGTGATTGTTTTTGGTTTCTAGTACCATAACATATCACTATTAACTGCATAGAGACTCCCTTCGAAGGCTTAAGGAGGAAGCTGAATAATTATTCTCAGACAAAAAAAGGAAGAAGTCGCCTGTAGGTGATAAGCTCTCAGAAACAGATGTCTTAAGGCTCTCAGGTGTACGCTGCTAGGAACAGAGTTCAGTCAGATTTGATTAAGTGAACTAATTAGCAAATTTATTTTCATTACTGACACAGTAATTTACTTCTAGCCTGCAGAGGACTGAAATATGTTTCCAGCTTGAAGAAGGCTGTGGATATTCCCATTTACCACAGACTAAGATTCATAGTTAATTGGGATACTTTATGGTTCTCTGGTGGGAAATAAATCTAAACAAGAAAAAATGTGTATATTAGCAACCATTTTTTCCCCAACAAGTTAATAGCCCTCGGAATTGTGCATCCTACATAAAAATGATTGTGCATTCTACACAGCAATGATTATTTTATGAGAAAATAAAGCCAAAGAGAAAGTAATAGTCAAGTAGGCAATTTTTCAAATGCTGTACACAAAATAGTGAGAGATTGTTAAATTATGTACATTTTCTCTAACTGTAAATCCTTTTTTTTTTTTGATACATCCTAATAGAAAACTTTGCTTTAAGTAAAACAAATTGGAAAGTTACTGAAGAAACAGGTTTAGGGTTTGACCCTTCCTTACTTGGGATTACCTCTTCACTGTCTCAGGGAGAATTATTTTCTAGAGAAACGAAATATAAGCAGATACACAGGGGATTGTCTTCCATAGAAAATGGAGTCTTACTGAGAGGACCCTTGATGGGCTTGGGAATTCAAGACCAGGAATAGAGCAATATTGGTTACATTGTTCCATATAAGCATTAAGCAAGAATTTGGAGTTTTGAGTACAGTTCTTTTTATTTATATTTTAATTGGCTGTTACATCTCTCAACGCTCTTCTACTCTATAAATTATCCTTCCATATCTTTCTTTTTCTTGCAGTTATGTGTTGAGGATCCTTTGTCCTACAGAACTTCCAAAACTTTGTATTTTTCTGCCTGCATCCTGATGATGTTGGATGGTATCTCCTAAATTTCCTGAGGTTTAGTAGTCAGATGTGGAGACATGGTCAGATTCAGGCTTGACTCCCCCCAACCCCCCACCACAAGTCTACCTCATGGGTGGTTGTGTACAATTTCATCAAGAGGTACATAACATCCTCTCCCTCTTTTCATGATGCTAGCAGCCATTGGTGGTCATTATCTACATCAAGTACGGGAAACACAAGGGGAAAATCCAATCTCCTGACTTTATTTGCAAGTTTTATTGGAATATAGCCACACCCATTGGCTTATATATTGTCTTTTGCTGCTTTTGTACTGTAATAACAGAGATGAGCAGTTGTGACAGAGACCATATGTCCTACAAAGCCTAAAAAGCTTAAAATAATTACTTGCTTGTTCTTTATAGACTATGTTTGCCTGACCCCTGGTTTAGAGCCATTAAACTATTAGGGTATGAAAAATGGTGACATTCAAATTTGTCATTCACTTCTCACTTATTACCTACAGAGTTCCTATTAAAAACTCCCTTTGTCAACTCTTGGTTATGGAAGATTATGTAGGAAATTATTCTTTCCTTTTTTTAAACTTGTTTTAAAAAAATATGAAGTTGTCTTCTAGCATCCTTTTAAAGGTGTTCAGGAAGGTTGTTTTATTTATTTATTTATTTTTGAGAATTGTTAAGCTCATAAACTAAAATATATTTGATGTGCTTCAAATCATCCCAGTTATTATTACCCTTTATGATGATAAAGCTGCCTCTTCTTTAGCCAGTGGGAGCCTAGACAACAGACTGAGTCTTTTTTTTTTTTTAACTTTTTTTTTTTTTTTTTGAGAGACAGAGAGCACAAGCGGGTGTAGTAGGAGAGAGAGAAGCAGGCTCCTCGCTGAGCAGAGAGCTGGACACATGGCTTGAGTGGGATCAAGATCTGAGCCGAAGGCAGACACTTAACCGAGCCACTCAGGCGCCCCTAGACTGAGTCTTTATAACACAATCTCAAGAGTCTTGGATAGGTTTCTTGCTTTCTGAAACAACCATTTCAGACTCATCTTGTATTTTTCCTGCCTTAGTCCTGAAATCAGCCATTTCTTTAAGGATCCTCTATGGGGATTAGTGTTTAGAGACCTCAGTCTGGGTGCCAATTGCTAAGGGGTTGGTATTGTTCCTAGCCCTTTTCAGTGGACAGAGCTAGAAAATATGTATTCCTTAAGCTACAATATGTCATGAGTTCAGAACCATACCTCTGATTTAAATTCAAAACTATAAGGTTTTACTTAAACTTTGTTGATCTTACACATGCATATCCTTTCAACCACATGGATGTTCTCAACTCTAATGGACACCCAACACAGTTATACCTCTCATGTATTCCAAGCTATAGCAGTCTCTGCATGACTATACAAACTCTACCACCAGTTGTATGATTCCTAAGAAGTTACTTTTCCCTGTTTAGTCCTTAGTCCATATGACATCATAAGACATAAAATCACATAAACGGTTTCTTCCTGAGTAGAATACATTCCCAATGTATTCACAGTGAGTTTCATTTTATTTTACTTTGGATATCTAAGAAAAGCTTCTTATTTAGTTTTGTCCTTTAATCATGTAAAATATTTGTGTGATTCTAAAGTCACAACTGAAAAACAAGATGCAGTCACGTAACGCTTATCTTAACCCTGCTCTTCTAGGTAAGCATTACAGAAAAAGTCATGGGTTGTCCTTTTTGTTTCGTTTAGAAAATTGTTCTTTTCTAAAAATAAGCAAATATGTTTGAAAAAGATAAATTGTAGAATGATATCTCTACCTGTGTGTGTCTATTTCTAATTTTTTTTCCCCCTTGATGTTTCTTTGAGATTGCATCATCATGGTAGGGTGGATAGTCTCCGAAAGGGGAGGAGGATGGAGAAGAGACAGCAGTAGTGGGGGATGGGAGAGGGAAGACCAACAGATGAGAGAGAAATAAAGCCAATAATGTAACATCTTCCCATGACCACCGTGCTTGCAGTGAAATATTAAACTGAGATATACATTTGTTTGCTCTTCTTGCTTCTCCCCTCTCTTCTCTCCCTCCCTCTCTTTCCTTCCTCCTTCTCCACTGTCTTCTTCGTCCTCTTCTTCCTTTTCTCCTCCTCCTCCATCTGTCTCTCTCTTTCTTTCTCTCCCTCTCATTAAGAAGCTGAAGCTACGTTCTGGGTGTGGAGATGCAGATCAAAACAGAGAACGTGTCAGGAGAGAAGCTGACAGGACCCTGAGTATGTATGTCCCTGGGAATTAGGAGAACTGGGAAGTATCATAGGGGTTCATAGACCAGGCATTGCAAGCGGATTGCACCCTCTCTCTGAGGGATAAGGAGGCCCATCTGACATATGGGTCATACCAGTAAATCTTCCATCTGTCCCTGTATCTTTCTCTCCTGTGAAAAGCACCAGCAAGTCTTGCTTGATCCTCCAATGTCTGCTTCGTGGATGAAGGCCAGCAGCCTCTTGTGGTTATGCTGGGTGAGACTTTGACACGGGCATATAAATAGTTGAACTGACTAAGATCAATGAATGAATCATAGCATCAAAGCAGCAACAGGGTCCTCAAGGCATAACCAAGCCCCAGTTAACCTCAGCCTGAACATGCCAGACATTGTTCCAAGGCATAATTTTTCTTTGTATCAAAGCCAAGAATGTGGGCACAGTGGCAGTTACTTGGTACTCACATTGGTTTCCCACAAAGTAGATATTCCAAGGCAGTGATTTGGTCAAGCAACACATTTTAAATGTGCTTTTCCTTAGACATCCAAAATAGTTCATGTTGTTCGCTGACAACCCTGTTCCTTCTCAGTGGCACAGAATCCAAAAGGCAGGGGCTGCGGGTAACCTTCCCAACCTTCATATTTCTTAGTCAAAGACAAAAATTCTTTCTCAGCTGGTGTGTGTGTGTGTGTGGTTTTTTTTCCCCCAATTCAAATCCATTGTTCTGCTACCAATTCTCCAATTCTCTGATACCAACCAAATATCCTACAATTTAATTCAATTCTGACACTGATTCCAGACACCAGAGATTAAGGGCTCAGTCCTACAACCCTGTCCCCACTTTAAATGTCAGCCACAAAGAGGTCCCTAGGCCACCTTCACTTCTACTGAACTGACTACAAATCTGGGGTTTCCAGGATCCTTACTAAGGTTTGACAATTTACTAGAATGACTCAGACTCAGAAAAATGCTTTGCTTATGATCACCAGCTTCTTAGAAAGGATATAACTCAGGGACAGCCCGATGGGAGATGCTTATGGAGTAGGTTACAGGGAGAGAGGTGGTGAAGAACTTCCAGGCCTTTTCTGAACCTGCCACTCTCTTACCACATCGATGTGTTCATCAACCCAAGTTCCTCCCAAGCTTGTTCTGAGTTTTTGTGGAGGTTTCATAACATAGGCACAACAGATTAAATCACTGATCATAGGGATGAATATATTAATTCTAGCCCTCTTCCCCTTTCCCAAGGTAGTCCTGGACTGATCATTCTAATCCTCTAATGATGTGATTATTTCTCCAGTGACTGGTCCCCGTTCCAAAGCTACCTAGGGACCCACCTTTACTCTACTAGCTTAAACTTAGGTATGGTCACTGGGGCTTGGTACAAATAACAAAGGACCCTCTTATCACTCAGGAAATTCCAAGACTTTTAGGAGGTCTGTGCCAAGGAACCATGGGCAAAGACCAACTATATACATTTTTTTTTTGTTATACTACAACTGCCAAACACTCCAAAATCAGCATACTGGGGGAAGAGAGAATGAGGCAGAATGTAGAATGGAGAGGGGTTCTTTAAATCTTGGTATTTCTGGCTTGGAGTCTACCATTTGGGAGGAGTCAAGAGCTAAGTAAATCAGATCCAGCCAAGGATCTAGTACACATAGGTCTGGAATTTGTTGTTAGGTGGAAGTTTGGGAGTGTTACAGAACAAAATGTCAACTGAGTAAATTTAAATAGTTAATTGACTTGATTCAATGATTCATATTGGGCAGCATTCCATCTGACAAAAAGATGGTGTTTGATGCAAAATGGAACATTTTTATAGGTATTAACAGGTGGGACAAAGACGTTATTATCAAAAGAAAGGAAAGGATTGTTTCAGGCAAGGTCACCTTCCCCCTGGGGGTAGGCAAGGGGTCCTATCATACAGGTCAGCTCACTAGTGCTGACCAGAGAATTCCAGATTGAATGGTTTGAATTCCACTTCTGGAAGAGGCTGAAACTGCAGTTAGGTTAGGTAATAAGTCTCGGTGGGATTTAACATAAGTGACTCCGTTTGGGCCTGTTGTTTCTGGTTAGCAGGAGGCAGTAGGGCTGGTGTCAGAACTAGGAGAGACTGACTATGAGAGCGCTCAGGGCAGCCAGAAGGTGAGGACTCCTCCTCCTCTGACTCCCCCAAATCAGCAGCGATCAGGGCCCCAGAAATGAGATCCAGGGATCATTAGGGAACGATCTTCAGCTGGACTGAAAATAAGACCAGGAAAGGAAAGAAGGGAGAGTCAATGCTACTGTAAGCTTCACAACTGTGTTCTAGCCTGGTGGTTTTAACTTGTGTCTCTGTTAACATCAAGTAGGTGGCTGGTTTCCCTAACACTGGAAATTTGGCCTTTTCTTCCATGAGTCAACACATTTCATAACAGGAGGCCTTTCCCTTACTAAGTGGTTTCAAGTTCTAAAATATTAAAGAAATATTGTTGGTTTTCCTGGCCATTGATGGATCTTAAACTTTCAACCTGATGCATGCAAGTGCAAAGTGTTAAATAATAACTAAATTGGGCTATTTTTAACTTTCTGTTCTGCTCATGCTTTATCTTCCTGAAGGACTTTGCCTGCCTTCTGGCCCTTTTTAGCAACATTTTGCTCAGAGAGAAGCTAAGTTCATACAGGTTAACTACCTGTATTCAAGACCAAGATGTTTACACAATTCAATCGGTCCAAACAAAAATATTGGAACTATAGAACCACTGTAGAGATTTCACACAAACCATACCCCTAAGGATGGTTTTAAACCTACATACTTTTGACCTTAATAAAAACAAAAGAGGATAATTTGAGATTTTTTTTTAATGAAGGTTACAGGGAGAGAGGTGGTGAAGAACTTCCAGGCCTTTTCTGAACCTGCCACTTTACCACAACTTACATAGTTGACTCACAAATTAGAGATTCCCAGAAAATGCATTGGTTGATTCTTCTAACTCTGCTGTTATTAGCTGTACTTTGCCTTAAATGGTCATGACACATTGTAATGTTAACTTAAAACCCCGATCTCTTCAGTTAACCCTGGGCAGCGCTGATTCCACAGGGGGCCAATGGGGGAGGTCCCCTGATCCCAATCTTCTTCGACAGAAATGAAGATTCACTGCTCACTGAGAAAATGGTCAAACACAGAAATGGTGGGAAGTCAGAATGCTGTGAAAACAGCATATGTCTCTAGTTTGTTTTAAGGGCTGCAGACAAAGACAGATAGTAGTTTTGAGGAAAATTAGTATCAGAGAATCAAAAAAAAAATTGAAATTCTAGTACCTTGGGGAATAAGTAGTCATTGGTCTTCATTCTGAAATGTGAATTCAGGTGAGATCTTTAGCTTTGATGTTAACAGGGCAACTTTCTATAAAGTACCACATGGCTAAGATGGTAAGAAAAGGCTACCAGCCCCACCAGCCTTCAGCCCAGGACAAAGTAGTCCTGTTCTCCAGCCAGCTAGCTATAAGGACTTCTCTCTTTCACTCAGCTACAGACTCAAAATGGCAATCATTTCATTGACAACATAAGACAAATTCAGAGAGTAGACTCTTCTTGTCCTTAGAGATGAAACCCACAGTACACCTTTCAAAGCCCCAGATAGATATCCTTGATTATCTGTCCCATTAAAGTGTATCAGTGTCAGCATTTACAGATTATCTAACCAGTGGTTTTCAAGCATTCCTGTGTATCTGGATCTCCTGCCCAGAATAACAGAGATGCGGCTGGGGATTAAAAAGATGATGATGTCAGGCCTCATCCTGGAAATTCTAATTCAATCGGTCAAGCATAAAATAGGCATTTCCAAAAACAAACAAACAAAACAAAAAACCCAAACCTTGGTGATTCTAACATGCCATCAAGATTGAAAATTACTTCATCTTCATTTTGAAGCAGAGTTTAAAGCAGAGAAAACCTCAGTGCTTTTCCAAAATCAGGCAGCTGAAAAGGGACAGGGCTCTGATTCTATCTCAGGTATTTCTGACTTCAAGTTACTGCCCCAATATATTCAGTGTACCATATGGCCTCAAGGCCACTAAGTTGAAACCTAGAGCCCAGGCCCCCTGAATTCCTGTCCAGTGATTTTCCTGCTATACCATATCCACATCCACTCTTTTCCTAGATCTTGACATGCTGGAATGAGACTCAACAGCAACCCCCCTCTCACTTAAATACTGAATAGGTTGTTCCAGAGACTATGAAGTCAATTTTCTTTAGCTTAAACATTAGCCAAGAGAATAGGGATGACCTACGTTAAATAAAACAGTCTGCGTTAAAATAAACAGTAGACTGTGGAGGAAGGGATCAAAGACTCAACGAAGTGGGAATGCAAGAATGTCTCTACCATATAAGATCAGAAAATACACTTGCTGACTCTGGCTGTGCTGCTCAGGAGGGCCTGGAGGCCATGCCATTTACTGAAGTGATAAGGAAAGCACTAGTGTGAGGGCACCGGGATTGTTGAGGAGCTCAGGGGTGGCAGTCCTCTGGAGCTAACAGCAGGAGGTGCTATTTGAGACCTGGGCTTCCTAGGATCAGTAGAGATGATAAGATCCCAGACTAGTGGAGATCAGGAATCAACTACCAATCATCGGAAGCACCGTGGGCATGGTCACCAAAAAGGTAGCAAGATCAGAATGTCAACCTAGAAGATTGTTCACAGACCATGGTATTCCTAAAGGCAAGAGAGTTGGGCAAGATTAGAGTATTGTATCACAGATACATTCAAAATACATCAGGCATGGAGGAACAGAAGACCTATCTCAGTTACTCCAAAGGAAAGTTCTCTTTCCCAGTTTTCAGAACTGAGCCAGTTCTCAGTCTCCAAAACTATGACAGAAGAGGGGGTCAGATCCACATAAGCAAAGACTATCCAACATCATGATAGATTTATATGGCATTGATTCTCCGGTTCTTTCCTAAAGAAAACACTGACTATTAATCCAGGCAAAAGCACACTGGGAAAAGGGAACACACATACCATTTGCATGTTGTGGGAAACCAGATTCAAACTGACACTGCCACCCAGGGACCCAAAGCATCATGCTGGCCCCGATGGAAAAAGGGGCTAAGGGAATTATGTACTAAGTGGAATACTGATCTAGGTCCATCTCACAGTGCCCACTGGTTGCAGATACACCCAGTGGGCATTCTCCCAGGTCTTGAATATATAATGGAAATTGACATATTAAGATGTTGGCAAAATCCTTACACTGGTTCCTTAACTTAACTTATATAATAAAGAGCTATCATAGTAAAAAAGCCAAATAGAAACTCCTGAAACTACCTCCACCCTAGACAAGACAGTAAATGTAAAACAATTACCATATCTTTGGGGAAATGGCAGATTTTTGTCACCCTCAAAGATTTCAAGGATGGAGGGGTAGTGATCTTGCAAAAACCAGTTGGATCATGGAAAATAACAGTGTACTATTGCAAACTTAACCACATAGTACAGCCAATTGCAGCTGCTGTGCTGGAAGTGGTATCTTTATTAGAGACTCTGGTAAGTGGCATGAAGCTATTGATCTGGCAAATGCGTTCTTTTCAATACCCATCAAATAGGACAGAAGCAATTTGCATTCATATGGGATGAATAGCAGTATACATTCATGGTCTTGCCCCAGAGATATGTTAATTCTCTTTCTCTCTGTCACTATAGTGTTGAAAGGATCTCAGCCATCTGGACATTCTGTAGAACACCATATTAGCCCATATTGCTGACATCATGTAAGCTGGACTGCATGAGCAAGACATGGTAAGACATGCACTCTAGGTGGAGGGAAATAAACCCTACAAAGATATAGAGGCATGATACATCAGTTAAATATTTAGGGGCCTTGTGTTCTGGGGCAAATGATTCATCCCTTCCAAAATCAAGAGCATGTTATTTCTCTGTCCACTTCCTACTACTAAGAAAGAAGCACAGGATTCAGTTGGCCTCTTCAGGTTTTAGATGCAGCAGATTATACACTAGAGAATACTGCTCTGACCCATTATTTGATAATGCTAAAGGCTGATAGTTTTAGTAGATCCAGAGAAAAAGATCTCTGAAGCAGATTCAGGGTACAGCATGAACAGCCCTGCCACTTGGGATGTTTTGTGAAGTCTCTAACAAGTCCCAGTACTGTACTTACAGGGTTTCCAATAAAGTCTTGGGTTCCTGAATAATGCTATGCCGCAGAAAAGTATGCACCCTTCAAAACACAAACAAGCGGATCTGCTAATGCTCCCTGATAGAGGTGGAAAATCTAACCATGGGACATCAAATGGCCATGGAGCCAGAACTGCACATAATGAGGTACCATCAGGCATACCAAGTCATGAGACTGAGAATGCCACTGCAAGATAGAAGTAATATATTCTGGATTGAGCGGGGACAGCTCCAGAGAACACAAGTGACTCAGTCACTAGACCTCCATGTCCCTTTCCACTATTAAACCAATACTTCTCCCTCTGCTCATACCTTTGGCATCATGGATCATTCCCAATGTCCAACTGAGAAAGGAGAAAAATTCCTGCTTAATATACACCTGGAGTCAGTTCAGTAGGTGTGTGTGAACTGAAAATGCAATTCTGTGTGATAGTTCCAGTTAGCGGTGGACCCCAAGAAACCAGAATCAAGAAGAAATCTTCCCATTGGGAAGAGCTTCAGGTGGTACTCATGACCATCCACTCTGTGTTAAGAAATCATTGGTCTGAAGTTAGAATGTGGACTCACGGTCAATGGCAAGTGGTTCAGCTGGTTGGACAATGGCCTAGAAGAAGCAAGGCTGGAAAAGAGACAGAGAGATCCAGAGAAGAAGCATATGGATAGATATGGATGAGTGAGAACCAAGTGTGATGACTTTGTATTGCATCTCATTCCCACCACAGAACATCCACTGAAGAACAGGCACTAAGAACCCAACTGGTATGTTGACTTAGCCAGTTCATGACAAGGAACCACTGTCCTTGGCCACTCCGTTATTTAGACAATGAGCTTATGAATGGGGATGCCATGATAGTAGAAATGGAGACTAGACACGGGCCTGCCAACAAAGTCTCCCTTTCACCACGTTGGACTTTTACTACGGAATATCCAACTGTCAGTTAGAAAAGACCAAAGCTGAGTACCTCTATAGCACTATCCCATGGATAAGACCAGATAGCTACTAATGGCTGTTCAGTTACACAAGGTCCCTGCTACTCTGGATTAACAATTCATCTTAACCAGGACTGACATGTATTCTCAATAGTAGCTTGCCTCTCCTCCCTGCAGCCAGTGCCATTACTCCAAAAGCCTATGAAGGTCTTGATCCTGAGACCTGCAATATTGTATAGGATCTCCTCAGTCCAAGGGCTGGCAAAGGAAGACTGGCAGTGGGCACATGAACATAAGATCTACTGGTCTTACCACATACTGCATCACCCAGAAACTGCCAGCCTGGTTGAACAGTAGAATGAATGGCTTCTTGAAAGTATCACTGAGGCATCGGCTTTGAGATGACTCTTTTCAAGGATGGGACACTTCCTCTGGTGCTAGATCTTCAACAGAATGCATGAGTCCAGGCACCAAGCAATAGAAGTAGCTGCATCTCTGGTAACTAATCATTCCCAGCAACCCTCTTGAGGAATTTGTGCTTTCTGCTCCTGAGTCTGCAAATCTCAAGGTCTTGGTTCCTAGGAAGCTTGTGTTTGCATCAAAGGACAAAGTAAAGAGTCTCCAGGTGCCAAAAAAAAAAAAAAAAAAAAAAAGCTATAGGTGCCATCTGGTCACTTTGGGTTTCTTGTGCTAAGAGACCATCTGCCAAAGGAAGTAGTTACCATGTACATCAGGAGGGATTGTGACCTGATCATTCTGAGGAGGTAAAATTGCTGTTAAATAAGACAATCAGGGAGGTGACCACTGGTCATGTCTAGTTATTCCGGTAAAGAGAGGAGGTAGGGAAAGGGACGATAAGATCAGGTGAGTCTTTGAGATAAAGTACAACAGCGGGTACAAATTCACACTGTTCTTATAAGTTTTCCAAGAAGTCATGACCCATTGGAATTTGGGAGAAACTCCATGCAGATGGAGAGAATGTAAGAGTCAGAAACACATAGCACTGAGTAATAAAATGTGTGAACTTAGTAGCTGCTTGGTGCCTGGTCCAGGATCCTTCTACTGCTCCATGAACCCATCCCTCAGCTGCTGCAAGTACTTGTGGCCAATAGTTGACAACTGTGACAGTCCCGTCTTCCTTCTTGTGCTCCCATGGAGTTACAGCAGCTGACCCTAATGTGATTGCAGCTTTGATGGGAACCACTTTCCTCCATTAGGAACCTTGACTCTCAAGCCTCCCTCAGCATTTGGAAAGGGAACTATTACCTTTGGCTCTTGGGAACATAACCACCTCAGGCTGAGACTGTTAACCACACTTCAACTGGCTTCAGGGAAAATGTCCTTCCTCATCCACAGGATGTGGTCTGGTTTCCAGAGCCCAAGGAATTCAACCCCAATCTTCAACAGTGTTCTTAGGAAGTGTGGCATAGTCAATCTTACAAGGACGTCGTTCATCCAGCATCTCATTCAGTTCAGTTCCTGCCAGTCTATCTTCCAGCACACTGATCCTCAACCAGAGATGATGTTTGCCCTGGACATTTGGTAAAGTCTAAATACATCTCTGGTTGACACAAGTGAGTGGGGGAGGAAGGATGTCACTGGCATCTAGTGGGTAGAAGCCAACGGTGCTGCCAAATATCCCATAGTGCAAAGGATATCACCACCACATGCTCCCAATTAAGGATTATCTTGCCCCAAATATCAATAGTGCAGAGGTTGAGACAGCTTGCTTTAGCAAAGAAGCCTATTTTTCCAGCCACAGTCCGGCTTTCCAACCAAAGTCAGGATAAGATCACACATTGATCTCTCAAGAACACACAGCACATTTTAGGCCCAGAGCAGCTTAAATCCGACTTAAGGAAAAAGAATTCTCCGATCCTAGGTTATGCTTGTCCCTTAAAACGATATACATAGTTTACTTTTTTAACAGAACATTTACCATTACCCAATATGAAGCATTTGTATTCAGATGAGTTCATGTACCCTGGGAGAATTGGTTACATATTTGCTTCCAGTCTTTACTGCTAGAGGGGTGTGTCTTCTCTGAAGATAACTTCTATATTCTACCCTAAGCACCATATGAGAGTTTACAAATTCCCCCCCACAATAGTTTTTCAACTTCAAAAATATAAAGCTTGACTTCTACCAAGTTCCTATTCCATGCAGAAAAGCAATTAATGCATACGAGTAAATTTGCATACACAGAATAATACCTAAATTTACTTACTCTTAACACGCTGAAATACTTCCTACCAATTTTTTCATCTACAGAAGACACATGCATAAGAATCAATGCATTTTTAAATATGGAATTTAAAAAATCTGAGTGGTAATATGTAGTGTCCCTTTATATTAATAATTTTGTAATTGTGGGGTCGATTATTTTTATCCATAAGTTATTAGGAAGAATACTTTACAAATTTCTATTTCTATGATTCAATACTTGGAACACTCATTTTTAGCTTCATTTTATTCTGGTGAGAAAAGGAGATAGGAGGAAAGTCTATGTTTTTTTTTTTGTTTTTTGTTTTGTTTTGTTTTGTTTGCTTTTGAGATGTCTTTGTGACCTAAAATGCTAAATTAAAAAAAAAAACCCACAACTATATTCTAACAAAAGCTGGATTTTTTTTTTTTAAAGATTTTATTTATTTTATTTGACAGAGATCACAAGTAGGCAGAGAGGCGGGCAGAGAGAGAGAGAGGAGGAAGCAGGCTCTCCGCTGAGCAGAGAGCCCGACGCGGGACTCGATCCCAGGACCCTGAGATCATGACCTGAGCCGAAGGCAGCGGCTTAACCCACTGAGCCACCCAGGCGCCCCACAAAAGCTGGATATTAAGTTTTAGTTGTGAAAGTCATCAGTGGTATCTTATTTATTTATTTATTTAAATAATCTCTACACTCAAACTCCCAACCCAGAGATTAGGAGCAGCATGCTTTCTCTTCTGACTGACCCAGCCAGGGGCTATTTCATGGTACCTTATTGAGTAAATATTATTTCTGCTTATGCACTTAATTTCTGCTTGTTTGATCTGTTGTGAAGAGAGAACTATGTTAACATATTTTTAGAGGTGTTGTTAACCCATTTCTTAAAGAGGTGTTATTAAATTTGGCTTGCTGTTAAATTACTCTCATAAATGTTCATACCATTCATCCAAAGAAGTGAACTTTTGCTCCCTCCGATGTTTCTGTCTGATGTTTAGGCTTGTCCCCCTTCTCCTTTTGTTTGAACGTGGCCAGGGCATTTTTGTCCAGTAGCTTACTTTGTAAATTCTGTCTACCTCTGTTTTGTGTGGTCTTTTACAGACAGTAACTGTCTAGATTTGCGGAAAACACCTTGGGAGTCTGACTTTTTAAGAGGGGTACAACATCCCCATTTGTCAGCATTAAGTACATTTCATGTACAGATATATAGTTTTGAACGTTTTCAATATTGTTTTTTGCTCTTGCATTTGCTACTCCTGTTTGCTCTATGGACCACGTTTTCTTTGCTTTTACTTTCTTTGATGTTTATCTTTTAATATTTCAAAAGCCTTCTTTTCCTTGACATGAACTGACTCTGAGAGTCAAGAAGGAAATAATCTTTTGAGTATAGACTCCCACCCTCCCTTCTCCTTAACATTTCTCAGTCTTTATGAATATTAGCTGATGTTTTAAGCTCAGACTTTTTTTTTTTTTCATGAAATCATGAATTTTACATTAAGCTTAAAGGAACAGATGTTTTGATTTTGGATTCATTTTTACAACAAGACTTACATTCATCCTTGGAGAGAACTTGGTAAATATGAGCCACGTTTCCCCAGTTTTCGTGCTGAACCCCATCACATGTGTTGAGACGAGTCTACCATTGTTGAGATTGTGATTTTTTAGTATCCTCCAGTTAGCTGGATATAATCTTCAAAGAACTGTTGTCTATTGATCTTTTTCAAGCTCTTATTTAATTAAAATTTTTTTATTGCCTCCGTTTATAAAAGACAACTTGTATCTCCATAGTTTTTGCTCAAAACTCTACAGAGGTTTCTCCATAATTTATTTTACTAATTAATAAATTTTAATTTCATGATTTAAATGATAATTTATGTAATAATTTAATGATTGTTATTAAATAAATAAATTATGACATTAACACTGCAGATGGGAACTGAGGGTCCAGCATGTTTTGTCTTTTTTTTTTTTCCTTTCATATATAACCTTTTCTTTTGCTGGAGTGCTTTCAAAGGGCATTGACTCTTTTAACTTAAATAATTATTCTATAATTTGAGCACCTGGGTGGCTCAGTTGGTTGAGCAGTCAACTCTCGATCTCAATTCAGGTCTCAGTCTCTGAGTTGTGACTTCAAGACCCATGTTGGGCTCCACGCTGAGTGTGGGGCTTATTTTAAAAGCAAACAAACAAACATTGCTCTAGAATTTAATGAACATAGTTATACTGGTTCAGTTAGGCCTGCATGGGCACTTGGCAATGTGTATACAGATTTCTTTTTTAACTTAGAGCACTGAAGATTGATTTGTATTTTTCCTTTGATAATTCCTCAGGTGTCATGGATTCTGGCCTTTTCTCCTTGTGATCTTTACTCGTGCTCTTCCATACCTGTCATTTCTTCTCTCATCACTTCCTTTTGGACCTTTCCCTCTACCTCCTCTGCATGGATTTAATTTCTTTTGCAGCATCAATTATGTCTCCTTCCTTCTTTTTTTTTTTTAATCCCCAACATATAATTTCCAGCAGGTTTTCATCTAGCGCCTCTCTATTCTGCAATCTGACATCTCTTCCCTTCATCTCTATCTTGATGACTGAGCCTCATGAAGGAATAGAATCTGCAGCCACTCCACACTGGGCTTATTCCATCTGTGTCCTCCTCCCATCATTTTCTCAATTAGGCTCTTCCTCTCAGAACACATTGCAGAGGATCCACCATCCCTTCCACTTTATGCCCCGTGCTTGCAGAGATTCAACCCTCAAGTAGGCTTCAGGAAGACAGGAGGAGAAACGGAGAGAAGGGGACAACTGTAATCTTGAAGAACCTTATCCACACAGCCATCCAGGCTTGTAGTTTGCAGTGATTTGGGTCTGCTGATGGCCTCTCTCTCCCTACTTCTGGGAGCCTTTGCTGGGTCCCCTTCTCACACTAAGCCTTTTCTCATCTCGTCTTCACCTGACTTACAATTCAAGGATACCTCCCAGACTCAAGCATGAGATTGCTTGCTAATCCCAGGAAAGACTGCATTTTACCCCCTGGACCATCCCAGTGGGCTCCTGGGAATCCCTGAGACTGTCCAGAGATGGATGCTAAAATGGCATTTTAGACAAGGAGAGCAGTCACTGTCCTTTACAGGAAAGGAAAAAAATATCAAAATTGCTGAAAAAAACTACAAAGGTTGTAGGAGATTTTCCACCTGAGGTAAGATGTACAACCAAATTACTTGAAAGGCAAAGATGAAGTTGGTCCTCAGAAATAAGCAGAACCAGGGACTTCAACATCACTGTAGCTCTTTCTTCATTGTCTTTGCGAGACATTTTGTTGTTTCTCGCTCCTCTTTTTCTCTCCCTTTCAACTTTTAGCTGATTCCTCTAGTCTACACCTCTATTATCACTAAACATTATATTTTTACCATTATATTTCTTAATATCATAATTGTTGACATTATCTAGCAACTTTTTTGAGGACTGAAATTACACCTTCAATTCTCTTATGCATTTACATACATATTTTGCCTTTTTCTGCCCCAGATACTGTTCAATCAGAGTGTTTGGTTAATTCATTATTTTGAATTTATATAATTACAACAATGTATTATTTATTGCAGAGTCACATAGTGTACTATGAATATATCTCTTTTCTTAGACAATGACTTTTTTTCCCCCGTGAGTTCACAGGGGGAAATTTGCTTTATTTTTTCATTGCTCATAAACAAGGGAAGCGGCAGGCAGAGGGAGAAGCAGACTCCTTGCTGAGCAGGGAGCTTGATGCGGGACTCGATCCCAAGAACCTGGGATCATGACCTGAGCAGACGCTTAACCAACTGAGCCTCTCAGACATCCCAGATCACTGTATAAATTTAAGGTGTATAATATGCTGGTTTGATTTACATTTATTGTGAAATAATTATCACAATAGTGTGCATACATACACACACACACACACATTTCCTAAGCTCTCCATCAGAATTATTAAAAACACTCTGAATCTTATTTTTCCACGTGGTCAAGGATGGGTGATACTTGAGCAAACTCAGAAATCCTAGAAATGATATAATACTGAAAGAAAACCCTTTCCTCATTCCTCTGAACTGGAACTAATTTACTTTTTGAGAAATCTCATTGATCATATATGTATCTCTCACATCACTGACACCTTTCTTCCTTACCACAGTTATGTGTCCATGCATCTTATCTTTCTTCCTGGACTTTTTGCTCCCTTAGGGTCTAATTCCTGCCCTTAATACTCAGTGCAGGGCCCTGATGAGAGACTCCTTGATAGGTACAAATAAGGGAATGAATAAGTAATAGCTAAGCCCCTCTGTAGTAGTTTTACATTTCTTCTACGTCCTTACTGAGTGAGCACTGTGGCTCTCATGTATTGTGTTGAAAGATTTAGGAGAGTGTCATATAAAGGAAAAGCAGGGGTCTTAAGTCACTTCTCCCACAAGTGGCAGCTAGGATTCAAAGCCAGGTCTGGTAAAATCCTATACCCTTATCCCCCACCCAAAACCACATCCCAGGCTCAGTTCAACGTCACAAAACAGGTGGTTGGTTTCCCCTTAATCACCTAGTCATTCCTGGGGGGCACTAAAATGTTTTCCAGCTCTGTCATGGAAACACCAACCTTCTTTTCTTCTAGTCAGTCCTACAGTCCATAACTTTAAAAAATGTTCTTTAATGCCCATAAACTTCATTTTTAATAGGTATTTTCCTTCCCTCTGAAAAGCTTCTAAATTCAGTATTTTCCAGTCTCAACCCAGGGTGCTCTGTGTTCACTTCGATTACCAAGTTTCTAAGACAACCTTCAGGATTTGTAAAGGCTTGAAAGGATTTCTCTTGAATGAGGTATGGCCTGGTTTAAGCTTGTTTTCCATTTGGAAATCCCTGAAGACAAACACCTGCATTCTAGGTCACCCTAAGCAGCAGGCGTCCCAGAATAAAAGAAACCTCAGCTTTTGGTGGTTCGCTGTCAAGTCCACCAGTAGAGGGCGCCTAACCATCAGCAATAATCTCAGAAACTTGCCTAATGGGCTCAGGCATTTTATTATACCTCTTACACAGAGCTGCCAATTATTTCACAATTGTCTTGTGCTATGGAAATAAGAATGTCTCCCTGCAAGGCTTAGAGGGTTTGGTGGGGATCTGAGGGGCCCTATTAGAGAGGAAAACAAGGCTTTCCCGGCACACTGAGGATCGGAATGAATTCTATGCAGGATGTTGTTAAACCTGGCATGGTTTCTACCTGGTTCCACTCTAATGATCCAGCCACTGGCATGTGGCTTTCTCCTTTATTTATAAGGCCTTGGACGTGAGGACATCAAACGTTTTTAATTTTCTTTAACATGTCTACCTGAGCTTGTGCCAAATGTCACAGAATCATACAACCCTTATACTGTTAGCAGGGACCCTGGGGATCATTTAGCACACATGGGTCAGTATACTGATTAGAAGATCAATACCTGAAGAGGCAAAGACTTGGCCAAGGTCTACTAATTAGTCAAGAGAAGAACGGGTATCAAAATCCAGCTGCTGACCACACCCACAAACTCCCCCAGTGTAGTGCTTCTGATCAGCAAATCACCTGTGACCAGTGCCTTAATGAAACCAGATCATCAAGTAGGTAGGAGCCTCTGGGACACCAAGATTAACTTATGAGGTTTTCTCAGAAGGTGGGGTAGGGCTCAAGGGCATATACTTGGATTCAATTTAGAACTGGGATCCAGACTGGCTCTAGGGTAGGTGTGTCTTTCTCATGTATGCCTTTGTTCTCCTTCTGGGTTATCATTTCTCACATTTCTCTAACCCAGGCCACCTCTAGGAGAGGAGATTTTAAACCAGAAAGTCACACCTCTTCCCAAGGTTCACCAATCGTATATGATCTGCTGACACTTTCTTCCTTGCCTTTTTAGCCCTTGGGTAGGACCATAAGGCCTTCACATGGGTTATTCCCTTTGCCTGCAATTCATATCCCTCTGATCTTCACAGGGTGAGGACTTTCTCCTCCAAATATCACTCTGCCTCCAGGAAGTCATCCTGGACCATGTGGATCTAAGTGGTCACCCCATCGCTCTCTATCCCATCATTTGTGTCAATTATTTGTATTACCCTTAACCCCTTTGCAGTGTTATCAGTTTCAGATTTATTTTTTTGTCTCCTTGCCCACTCTTCTTACTAGAATATATGTTCCATGAACACAGAGACCTTGTCTGACTCACTCACATTTTTACCCCCGATCCTTTGGGCAGTCTCTGACCTGTGACAGGCACTCCAGAGAAACTCCAGAGAAACTGCAGGCAGTCAGAGTTGTGGGCAGGTACCTCTCCTTCAGCCTGTAAGAGAGCATCCTCTTTCTGTTCAAAGAGGATTAAATATCTTCATGGTTTTGGGAGGTTTAACAAACTTTAGGTTATAGTTGGTGCCAACCCAAACGTCTGGATAGCCATGAACTGGACAAGCCTCATCTTCCATGCCAGGACCTCCTCTACACCAGGGACAGTGAGCACCAATCACTTGCCTTGGCTGACCCTCCCTCATGACTTAATGATTTCCTCACAAAGGTTGATTCTGTCACAAAGCTCTTTATGGGGCAAATTTGTAACAAGGGCATCACAGGTTATGGGTGATGTGTTGAGGGTATTGAACTCCAGAGATGCTGGAATCTGGAAACTGGCTCTAAGGGGAAGAGCAAAGGCAATGTAATTGATTAGTCTCATGGGACTGTGGAAGGTCTTGGGACCCCAAGTTGTGTAATGAGGTCTGCCCACTCATTAAAGCCAGTGCAATCAGGATCTAAATGAGCTCCTTTGGGAGGGCAAGTTTAATAAATCCCCTTCATCTCTCTTAAAACTTAATGTTGTATCATTTGGAAGAGTGAGCAATCTCTCTGCTTTATATGTGGTACTTGTGGTCTAATGGGTGTGGCTCATTTAGATACCAGGGAGCAGTTCAGGAGAGAAAACAGGAAGAAATTCTATTGCACATACCCATCCAGCTATCAAGATCACTGCCCTTGAAGATTGGAGCTGGAGGCTCTGGGTAAAGGGAGGGAACAGAAATGGATATGCCAAGATCACCAATAACCTATTCTGTGCTATGGACCATCCTTGATGCTCTGGTTTTACCTAATTCTACCAACAGTCCTATGAAGTGTTGCTTTGCCATTTTGCAGGTAAGGACACTAAGCCTCAGAGAAGTTTGGGATATGATCCAATGCTACCCTAATAGTACAGTCACAATTCAAATTTGGAGTTCATGCACTCTAATATTGTCTCTTCTTCTGCCATGCAGCCCTGCTATGGGCCACAAGATTGTCCCTTTCTACAAGCACTGCCTCTTTAGGGACTTCTGTGAAGCCAAAGAATCTGAAGGGGTTACTAGTGCTCTATCACTTATTCTGCCAAATAAAAATATATGAGTTATCCAGATTCAAGTCTGCATGCTGGTTAAATTGCTTGCAATACAGATTTCATGGTGAGAGGAGAGACTTCATGTCTTAATTTTCCAACTTATGAGTTCAAGTTTACTACTTCTTTCATTTGTTTATCTATTTAGTGAATATTATGAGTTTAGACTGGGCATTAAGCCTAATGCTGTCCACCGGTAATAGAATAGTAGAGAAACTCACTACTGTTTTGTGCTTTTAGGGAAATTACAGTTTAGAAGTCTTGTTGGAGAATAAGATATAAAGAAAAACATTTCAGAACTTCCACTGTCTAATTTTTTTTGACTAGTTAGAGCACTCTCTCCTCCTTAGCCGAAGTAACTAAAAAAATGGCTTCTGCTATCATACCAGCCCTGGCCCTTTTGTTCTTTGACTTGTTGCTGGTATCAATCACCAGACACAGATTCAGAATAAAATATTCCATGGTGGAGCAGCCTTGGACAGAGATGTGGATGGATAACTTACCACAGTCCTATAGTCTATCCTTTACCAAAGACTCTGATGGCCAGGACTCCACTGGCTCTATTCTTCATAAGGCCAAAGAGCTATGAGAGATTAATGTGATCATTTACTTCAGCTTCCCACTTTAAGTTCATGAACAGATGGTCAACTGGTCTGTTCTTGAGTATTTCCAGGGATGAGGAGTTTAGTACTTCATAAAGCAGTCTCTTCCATTGTTAGATAATGCTTATTGCTCCCTTATATGGAGTAGAAGACTGCCTCATGGACTCTCCCTTGGCAGAGTTTATCATCCCCAGCACTTTGTGCAAGGTTCTAGAGAGTTCTTATTACTGACTTGCTTTGAGTGATCTCCTTGATATCTGGGAAAACACTTGAAAACTATGAAGAACCTATCCTACTTACATGAGTTAAAAGGGAGAGCTACTGTTTCTGAAATAAAGAACCCAAGTAATGGCATGGAAAATGTGATACCGACACAAATGGACATTTCATTGACGTAAAAAATTGAATCTGCAGTTGAAGAAATCACTTCAAGGAAAAAATTGGCAATGCAATCAACACTAGATATATTGCGCAAGAAGGAAAAAACCATCTAAGAGAAAACATGTCTAGGAAAAAATAGGCCATCTGTAAAGCAGATTGTTATTATATTAACCTCAGATTTCTCCACAAACATTTAACACTGTAAGAAAATCTTATAAATCTAAGAGAAGACAGTATGATCCAACAATATTATACCCAGCTAGGTCATTCAAGAATAAAGGTGGTAAGCTGTTTTTCTCCAACATGAAAAAATTTAGAAAGTAAGGTACTCATGACTCCTTGAAAACAAAAGGACACTAATCCTTGGTGAAACTCAGCAACCAATGATGACTGGAGAAGCTGAAAGTTGCCTACATCTCTGGGGAATTTCCATACTTGGGATATGGTTGCTATTGCCTGGAAACAAGACCTTGCCAAGTTTTATGAAAATTGAGGGGCATAGCAGAACATACACTGGATTCTGATTCCACAACCAAGTTCCTGTGCTCAAGACTGAGTTTCTTAACCTCTGGGCATTAGTTTCTGCATCCAAAAATGAGATTCGTCCAGCTACATACTTTCCAAATACATCGAAGGAAATGACCTTCAGCATCTCCAAACAATGGTACCATTTTTCTCTCATCAGATTCCGCTTCTGCTTACCACCCTGGATTGGTGTTCCTTTTTCCTTCACTGTTCACACTTCATGTCAGGGATATTTGGGACATTCCACAGTTGGTCATCCTTCTGGTCAGTTTACTGCTTAGTCAAGGCTTTTGTTAAAAGCTCAGGCTTATTCAGTTGATGTCTCATTTTGCTTGCAGTGATATCATTCATCATGGCCTTGGCCAGGCAGCCATGCTGGGACTTGGCTGAGCCCCAGCAGCTGTATTGTTAGCAGAAGGTTACCCTGCAAACTGTAATACTGCTTTTCTTCCTGGGTTTTCAGCAAAGAGAGATTGTTCGGAGCAAGGGTTTTTTCATTCCACAGTCCTTTGCCTTCACCTTTCCTCTGAAGGGGACACATGCCAGATCTGTCACTCCCTGGCTCTCCGATCATGTTGACAGAAGAGATGTCACCACAACCTCTACAGCAACATGCTTGCAAGATACAGAGATAAAAATGATGACAGGAAAGGTGTGAGAAGGGGTGACTGGCATAGTTCCCTGTTCTGTGGTCTCCTCTAGCATCCGATGATTCTTTAAGTCAGAACACTTAACCCTGCTGCCCTCCTGTTTGTTTGTACCTCTCAGGAGGTGAAGTTCTGCATATTAGTTGTATTTGCACCACTGACTCCACATTTGGGACACATAGAGCACAATTAATGTTTGTCTAACAACTAAACCAATTGATGGCAAGGCAAGGGAATTGCAGGGGAGGAGTTGAAGGTAAGCATCACAGGTGATAACAGGATTTATTGATTCATGGATACCAGTAAGCCGTTTGTTTGACAAGCATACTGGACAGAGGTGGCTCTAATGGACATCCCCAACATCGCATTCTAGCTCCCTGTCTTATACCACCACACTCTCCCACCCTACCTCAATCCCCACCTGCCAAAGGAAAAATGGTCCACTGCACAATTTACTTATGGACTGAAAGTGATCTGTCTATGAAAGTGATCTGCATTCTGATTTAGCCACACGGACACCCTAAAAGCATCCCTCAGGGCAACTGTGCATGTTGCCCTAGAAACAGCAGCCTAGTGACATGTTTCCCCTTTTATATTGCTCATTTGGGGGCCAATGTCTCAGTTTTAAACCTCCATTCTCTCACTTATTGAGCACCTTCTCTATGCCCTGCCTTGTGCTAGGCTCTCTAGATATAATGATAGCTCAGACTCAGATTCTACCCTCTGGGGGCATCCAACCTAGTCTCTGACTCAGGCAACCTTGTAGTACTTGTTGCTATTCATAGCATGGGCCCTTGGGTCAACTTGTTCATCTCCTTCTGGGGATTATCTTTCATTTAGTGATGACATCAAATGAAGCAATATAGATGCAAAAAAGTATAGGAGTTTACTATTTAAGAGACCATAACCAAAGCCCACAGGAAATATAACAGGTCAATAACAGCCTATCATATATCTGACCAAGCAGAACCAATTTATCCCCTTCTATACCCAGAACTCAAATTCTCATAATCTCCTTTTTAGTATACAAAATTCTCCTTAATCCCCTGAAAATCTCTCCCCAGAGTGAAACAAACTGGATTGTTATTGCTTCTATTACCCATTAGCACATTTTCATGTGGCTCTCTGGTCATCACCATGAGGGAGCCATGTTGAGAGGGTAGCCCACAGTGCATGCATAGTGGGCACTTGGCAGAACCTTCCAGATCAAGTGTTTGCCCTTCAAACCTGGTCTTGGGCATTCTCACTCTTAAGGTTACAGGAAGAAAAACGTGTTTTAGCTTCCTCCTCTTTATTTTACCTTCTCCAAGAAGTCTCATTAGGAAGCTCTACTCTTCCTCTTAGTTGTACCAATAATTCATTTTACTCCCATTTCCCAAACCTTAATTTTTCCCTTCTTCCATATAACAGATTCTCCTTCTGCACACTACCATCCATCCAACAGAGGGATCTAATTCCACATGTATAAGTCAAAATTGTCTTCACCCTCAACACAGGAACTTTCCCCCAATTCTGCCTTTCCACCAATGATGCCACTACTGTCTAGTTTCCTATGACAGAATAATGAGTTATCTTGACTTTCCCTTTTTCTTTATCTCCCAGTCAGCCATCTTGTCCTTCTTATGTTTTTTTTCTTGAAATTTCATTAGGTTTATCCCCTCTCCGATGCAACTTTAATCCCTCCAGTCCGTAAATGCAAGTACACATGCATTGTGCCACCACCAACACCATCACAACCACATTGTACATGAATTATGGCCATAAATGTTTAGATGATCTTCATGTTTGCACACTCCTCACATGCTAAACCTTTATAGACCCTACCCCCAACTCAACTTCCTGAAACCTTGTTTGCTGGAACTTGTAGTCAATGTCATAATTCTACCTCAGCATCACCTACTCCTCCCTGCCCACCTGATTGCCTACGTCAAGAGCCTCCTCCTCTCAGGGGCTACTTCCTGACACAGCAACCAAGCTAATTTATCCTGCCATTAAGTTCCTATTGATACCATGTCTTTATTTGTCTTTTACTTGTTTTCATGCATTAGCCTTGTCCACCCTTTCCTCTGACACTCGAACATTCTGACCGTCTGTAAGACATAATTCAGCACTCAAAGTTCTTCAATATTTCATGTACCTTAGTCTTGTCGCCCTCAAGACAGATCTGGGCAACTTCATATGGCTTTTTAAAAAATTCACAACAGGAGAGCCTATAGGTAAATTTGTTCCTGATTTTAATCTTTGGAGCCACTCTCCAACTCTGGTGTTGGAAATGCCCCTTCTCTTACCTCTCAGTTGCCTAGAGGTTTAATCTTCTCACCAGTGATCTCATTCAACCCCACCCCCTTCCTCTCTAATGGGATTTCCAGCTAGGCCGGGGCAGCCTCTGCTTGTATCCGCCCATCTTTCTCCCTGACCTCCTTGTGACTGAGCAACATAAGAGCAGTATACACTCACAACAACTAATATTTATTTAGCTCTAACTATGTACTCAGACAGTGTTAAGCACTTTCTCTCATTTAATCCTCACAAAAAAAAAAAAAAGAAAAAGAAAAAAAATGGAAAAAAAAAACCCTCTGAGGTAGGTAAATGTTTTCTGGAAGGAAACCATAGAGGGCCTGTGCCACTTCCATGGAAACAAAGGCTGTTTTCAAACACTGTTAAGAAACTGTTTCTATCTTGGGCTTTCAATGACCTGGATTGTCCATGTGTGGAGGGGGAAAAAAAGTGAGAGAGAGAGAGAGAGGGACCAAAAAAAAAAAAGAAAGAAAGAAAATGCTAGGAGGAGCCCTTCTTTTAATGCATTGGTTAATTAATCAATTAATTTTGGGTTATGCACAGGCACTTGCGTCTCTGCACTTAGAAAAAAGCAGGTCTTTGTGTCTCTGGAGAATGTTCTGATACTGAAAGGTGCAGGCCTTTGCTGCTGAAGTTTTTCCTTTTCTCCCCAAGACCCGTCCTAGGTATTTCAGTGTTGAATAAACAGGCCTTCGAGTTGTGTGCCCGGCTCAGGACACCCCGCTGAGACCATGTCCTTAATAACAACAATGCCACACATTTATTCTAAGCTGACCCCACTGACCCCCAAAAGTTTGTTCCCTCAACTGGGTCTCCTTGGCCCTTTCATTCCCCTGAATTCCCCACACAAAGCCCTTGTCACATCTCCAGTCCTCTTGAAACTAAACTGGGATGGAAAAGAAGCTGGAAATAGCCAAACCTTGATCCTCCACCTAAAAGAAAGTGGGGGGCATTTGCATGTTAAACCAGCGGCGCTCATTTCAGCTTCCTCTCATCCACACGACCCCCCCTTCCCCGTTTTAACACATTCTTTTCTGAAGTCCTGAGAAGTGGGGCCCCGCCATCCCCATCTGAAGGCATGGATAGGTCTGCAGATAAGCAGCCCTGCTGTGAAGAAAGCTCTTTTCTCTTCTTTACATTAGCAATTATCAAAAGTTTTAAAAACATTTCTATTCCAAATGGAAGGCTCTGGCCCTCAGAAAGAGGGAAAAAGGATACTTGTGGCTTTCCAGAGTGCCTTTTCTTCACTGCCTCTCCCCCTCCCCCTGCCTCCATGTTGTTTGTTTATCTTTGATCTGAGGAGGCAGTGTTTCAAGGAAGAATGACATCATCACGGGCTGTGGAAAAAATATATATATATTTTTTGCATTTCCTCATTTTTAAATTATCAAATTCTTCTCTGTCACTCACCCATCGGGGATGGACATTGCGTAAGACTTTGGGATGAACTGACTGACTTCCAAAAAGAGTCTGAGCCAGCCTCTTATTTTTCTTTCTGTTACTAGTTTTATCTCTCTAAACCCACTGTAATTGAGAACATTCCCCTGGGTACAAGACAAGTAGATAAAGAACTTGGAGGGTACATTTGTGTTTTTCCACATGTCTCAGTGAGGGGAAAAAAAATTCGCTCAATACACGCTTTTACCTCATTAGCATTCGTACGTGAGTCTTGGTGGATTTGCTTGAATCTCCCATCATACAGGAGGCCCTATACTCCGGTGATGCTAGGAATCATCTTTGAAAATATGCAACAATGGTGAAGTCTTGTGATATCTTGGAGAATCCTTAGAAGATATGAATTATATATTAAAGACTCCCTGACTAATACAGGGCATTTGTTTATTTAATCAAGGGGAAACTCACATAACACAAATTTCACTATTTTAAAGAGGATAATTCATTGACATACAGTACCTTTGCAATATTGTGCAACCACAACCCCTATCTAGTTCCAAAATCTTTTTATCACCTCCAAACAAAATCCCTACTGCCCCCATCCCTCCCCTTACTCCTGTCCCAAGATCCTAGCAGTCACCACTCTAGTTTATATTTCTGTAGATTTATCTATTCTGGATATTTCATATAAAGGAGTCCACATAATATGTGACCTTTTGTGTCTGGCTTCTTTCATTTAGCATAACGTTTTTGAGATTAATCCATGGTGTAGAATAGGTCAGTATTTCATTTGTTCTTTATGGCCGAATATTCTAGAATTTTGTATCCATTCACTTGTGAGTGGGCATTAGGGTTGTTTCTACCTTTTGGTCATTATTTTCCACCATCATAGGGTTGCTATGAACGTTTCTATACAAGTATTTGTTTATCTACCTATTTTTAGTTCTTTGTAGTATATACCTAGGAGAGGAATTGCTGGGTCATATGATAATTCCATGTTCTATGTTTTGAGGAACTGCCAAACTGTTTTCCATAGTGGTTGAGCCATTTTACCATCCCACCAGAACTGTAGGAAAATTCATATTTTTCTATATCTTCACCAACACCTGTTACTTTTTCATCTTTTTTTCTTGTTATAGGGATTGTAGTGGATGCAATGGTACCCCATGGTGGTTTGGATTTGCATCTCCCCAGTGACAGAATAGCATCTTTTCATGTGTTTGATGCCCATTTGTATCTCCTTTTCAGATAAATGCCTATTCAAGTCATTTGCCCAGTTTTTAATTGTTTGTCTGTTTGTTGTTGAGTTGTAAATTCCTTATATAGTCTGGACACTCTTTTCAGAAAGTTGATTTGTAAATATTTCTCTTATTCTGTAGGTTGCCTTTTTACTTTCTTAATAAAATCCTCTGATGCACAGAAGTTTTTAATTTTGATAAAGTCCAGTGTATCTGTTTTTTCTTCTGTTGCTCTGTCTTGGCATCTTTGTTGAAAGTTCATTGGCTATAAATGTATGGGTGTATTTCTGGGCTCTTCATTTTATTCCTTTGCTCTCTATGTCTATCCTTATTCCATTACCATATTGGTTTAATTGCTGTATCTTTGTATTAAGTTGAAAATCAACAAGGGTTGAGTTTTCCAATTTTGTTCTTTTATTTTCAAGATTGCTCAGCTGGTCAGAGCCCTTTGTAATTACATATGAATTTGGGGATTGGCTTTTCCATTCACACAAAGAAAAAACATTGTAATTTTGATAGAGACTGCAAGAAATCTTAAATTTCTTTCAGCATCATTTGTAGTTCTCAGTGTATAAGTCTTTGGGTGAATTTATTCATAGAAATTTTGTTCTTTTACATGTTATTGTAAATACGATTGTTTTCTATTTTTTGAACAACATTTCTTTTTCATGTTGCTCATTCTACTGTATTGTAACAAAATTCATTTTTGTGCATGATTTTGTATCCTGAAACTTTGCTAAATTTATTTATTAGGCCCTGGAGTTTTAACTACAGGATTTAGCTGCTGTGTGGTATGTTATTTTAAATTGCGTGTGTGTGCACTCAAATGTGTGTATTCTTTTGGGTTTTCTTATATACAATCATGTTATCTGAGAATAGAGATCATTTTATTTCTTATTTTCTAATTTGGATGACTGTTATTTTGTTCTCTTGCCTAATTGCTCTGGCCAGAACTTCCAGTATATTGTTGATAGCTTTGGTGAAACTGGGAAACAATGGATATCCTTTCCCCCTTTCCTGCCTTGTTCCTAATCTTAGGGGAAAGCTTTCAGGTCTTTCAATACTGAATAAGTTCGGCTGTAAGGATTTTTGGGTTTTGTCTGGTTTTTACTTAAATACTTTTAACCATGTTCAAGAAGTTCCCTTTTACTCCTAGTTTTATGAATGTTTTTATCATGTAAGACATTGGATCTTGTTACATACTTTTGCAATGTTAACTGAAACAATCTTTGTTTTATTTATGTGTATATTCTACTGATTGATTTTCTTTAGTTGAAACACCCTTGTATTCCTGCTATAAATATCTCTTGGTCTTGGTACATGGCCCTTTCCATTACAATCTAAAAATTTAAGAATACTGATATTTGTATTTATCTCTATAGTTACCATTATTGGAGTCCATTTGTTCACATGACTTAAACTTACTAGCCTTTATATTTCAGGCCAGAGCTTTTCTTGTAAGTCAAGTCTGCTAGTGAGAAAATCTCTTGGCTTTTGTTTATCTGAGGATATTTTAATTTCTCCTTCATTTTCAGAGAGTAGTTTGGCTGGATATAGAATTCTTGGTTGGCTATTTCTTTCTTTCAGCGCTTTTAATATGCTATCCCACTGCCTCCTGCTAGTGATTTTTGATGTAAAATTAACATTGATCTTATTGAGAATTCTTTATGAATTATTTATAGCAAATATTATTATTTTTATAGAATTATTATAGAATATTATAGAGTATATAGAATATATTATAGAATATTATAGAATTATTATTTATAAAATTATTTATAGCAAATAATTTCTCTCTTGCTGATTTCAAGGTTCTTTGTCTTTGGCTTCTGACAGTTTAATTATAATGTGTCTTGTTATAGATCTCTCTGAATTTATCCTACCTAGAGTTTTGTCTTGGATATGTTGTTTCCTATATTTCATCAAATGTAGGAAGTTTTTGGCCATTTTGTTTTTTCAAAAATTTTTTTCTTCCCCCTTTCTACCTTTCTACTCCCCCTGAGACCCACATAATGCATGTGTTAGTATGTTTGACAGCATCCTAAAGGTTCCTTAGACTTTGTTTATTTTTCTTTATTCTTTTTCTTTCTGTTCCTCAATATGGATAATTTGAATTTTCCTATTTCCAAGTTTGTTGATTCTTTATTCTGCCTTATCATCATTGTGATGGAGCCTCTCTAATGAGTATTTCATTTTGGTTATTAAATTAATTTTTCGGATTGATTTTCATAAGTCGTATCTCTTTATTATCTTTATCTCTTTGTTGCTCTTGTGTTTAGCTCTTTACTGACGCTATTTTCTTTTCATATATTCTTCTGTTTTTTTCCCCAGATCTTTATTTATTATTTCCTTTAGCTATAGGAGTATATTTAACATAGTTGGCTTTGTAGTGTAAGTCCAATGTCTGAGTTTCATCAGGAGCAGTTTCTGTCAGCTTATTACATTCCTGTAAATGGGTCATCTTTTTCTTTTCCTTTATATGCCTTGTAATTTCTTTTGTTGGTTGAAAGTTTCACATTTTGAATATTATAATGTAGTGACTTTGAGTATAACGCAGCTTCTGGTGTACTGGTAATGTTGTGAGCATAGACATGTGTCAGAACCCCTTCTCTGAGTCTCCATCCATTAGGTTTGAGCAAGACTTCTGAGAATCAGAAGGAGAGAGAGGCGCTTTAGCTGCCCCAGCCCTGTCGGACATCTTGAGAACTGAATATGTTAACCTCATGATATAGCTGTAACCCACTTCTGGCACACATGTATTATATAGTACTCTAGTTGAGAAAATTTGCATATGTTTATAGACAAAACATGACATAAGAAATTATGATTAAATTATGAATTAAATTATTTAATTCAATGATTAAACTATTAGCAATAGATTCAGTTTCTTTACAATTTTCTGTTATGTCTTATGCACTATGTTGGTTCTTCTCATGCTCTCAATATGGCTGTCCACAGTTCCAAGGGTCACATGTGGACATGATATGTCAGAGAAAGAAGAGAGTTATGAAGTCCACATTTTCCATGTGCCCTTTTGTCAGTAGGATGTTTTATCTGGATCTCCAAAAGTATTTGGTTCATGTGAGAACTAGGTCACATTTCACCCCTAAACTATACAATGGCCTTGAATTTTATTTTGTGTGATGTTAGTATTTCTATATCTGATTTTTTAAGACTATTTTTTTTTTCCAGAGCAGTTTTAGAATCACAGCAAAAGTGAGTGGAATGTATAGAGATTTCCCATATATTCTTTGCCTCCCCACATACATAGCTTCTCCCATAATCAATATCCCACACTAGAGTGGCACCTATGTTAAAATTGATAAACCCACACTGATGCATCATTATCTCCCAAAGCCTGTAGTTTACATTAGGGTTCACTCTCGGTGGTGTACATTCTATAGTTTTGGACAAATGTATTCACAATTACGTATCATATAGAATATTTTCACTGCCTCAAAAATCTTCTGTGCTCCATCTAGTTATCCCTCCCTTTCCCCAACCCTTGGCAAGCATTTATTTTTCTACTATCTCCACAGCTTTTTTTCCCTCCAAATGTCATATCATTGGAATCATTCAGGAAATATCCTTTTCAGACTGGATCCTTACACTTAGTAATCAACATTCTCCCATGTCTCATATAATTTCTTTTTGGTTAACATTTTCCTGGCATCATGGTGCCTGTATTTTCAACAAAAGTAATTTTGTTTTAGCTGAATTATACACAGCATGTTCTTTCTAAAAAAAAAAAAATATGAAACTCTTTCACTAAAGAATTTAGCTGAAATATCCAGAAAAGGCAAATATACAGAGACATGAAGTAGATTCATGGTTGCCTGGGGCTGGGCTCGAAATGAAGAATGCATGTAAATGGGCATAAGAGGTCTTATGGAAGAGATGGAAATATTCTAAATTTGCAGAACTGTGTAAATTTTCTAAAAATCTTTGACTTGTATGTCTTACAAATCATACTTCAATAAAGGTGATTTTGTTTAAAAAAGCTAAACTCGTTCTCATTTGTAATAACAGATTTTTAAGGTCCCCTTCCATCCTGTTTTGGTTTTGGATTTGTCTGTTTATCTTGGAAATAGTTTTCTCTATCTTTGCTATATAGACCAACTTTTCTTGGTCTTTTTTCTTTTAGTGACCTTAAAATTTTTCATCATGATTTCGTGCTATTGGTATTAGTAACAACATCTATTTTCCTCCACATCATAACATAACAGTAACAGTAACTACTTACTTTTGTAAAAGATGACATGTAAAGTACTTTGTTCAACAGTCCTCAGTTATTATTCCTACCACTTCTGAATTTCAATGAATAATTCTGGAATTTTCAGATCAAGAATATGTTTCAATAATAAAAGCAATATCACATAACTCTAAGATGTGTGCTATTTTATAATCTTATTAAGACCTCTTTTATTTTTCTTTTTCTTTAATTTCACTTATTTATTTGACACACACAGAGAGAGAGAGAATAAGCAGGGGGAATGGCAAGCAGAGGGAGAGAGAGAAGCAGGATCCTGCTGAGCAAAGAGCCCAATGTGGGGCTCAATCCCAGAATCCTGGGATCATGACCTGGGCTAAACACAGCGGCTTAACCAACCAAGCCACCCAGGCACCCCAAATCCCCTTTTAAAGGTTTAATTATTTCACTGACCTTCTTGCTCATCATCATTTCTTGAATGCCATGTTTTATCTGTTGAGTTCTTTGTTTTAATATGTTTCTCTATAGTATTAATTACTTTGAGTATTTATTTTTTTTGAAAGATTTTTTTTTTTTAATCTTAGAAAGAGGGAGTGGGGAAGAGGGGGCAGGTAAGGAGAAAATCCTCAAGCAGACTCCCCACTTAGGGTGGAGGGTCACAACTCTGAGATATGATCTGAGCCAAAACCAAGAGCCACACACTTAACTGACTGTGCCACCCAGATGTCCTGGGCACTTTGAGTATTTAAAACAGCAAGTATTTATTGTGCATTTAATATGAAAAACATATCATGGTAAGCTCTGGCAATATGGTATTGGAGAGAATTCACTTCCATACCCATGACCATTATTGCATATTAGAGGTATGGATGACATACACACTGAACCTTAGAATTCTTATGTGACAAATAAAATTTTGAGGAAAAACAAAAGCTATGTGTTGTATATTTTGTGTTATATCTCTTAGACTGTGTTTCTGTCAATTAAAAGTATAGCTTCTTTGTAAAGTTCTCAGTCATGCTTTCTTCTCAAAACTCTGGACATTATTCCATTTAGTATGGCTTTTATGTCAAAGTTGTTTTTTCTCCAGGAAATCTGTTTTAGTTTGGTTTTTATTGTTGCTGTTCTTTTCTTCCTTTTTTATTTTCAAAATGAAGGAAAAATTGAATGGAAATATGACTATATTTGGATCTGTTACTTCTACCTGGAAATTAGTGAGCCCTCTGACCTTAAATCAAATTTTTTAATTTGTGCTTTGATTACTTTGCCTGTTCCATTTTCTATTCTGGTATGTATATATATATATATATATATTGTAAAATATATAAATAGTATCTGGGATCTGTTTTATCATCATAGCGAAGCTATGCTGCAGTTATAAAAACTTCACAATCTCAATGGCTTAAATTTTATTTATTGCTTAGGCAAAGTTTGGTATGTTCAGGAGATTCTCAGGGTAGTTCTCTTTACAGCAAAGAGTCAAGCTACCCCAGACTGTTTCCATTTTGTGCTTCTGCCATCCCAACATGATAACTTCCAGTGTGGCTGTAGAGGGTAAGGTGAGAATTCAGAAAACTTGCCCTGATCTTCACTACTTGACCATGTCATTTTTATCCATTGGCCAGAACTAGTCCTTAGTCTCAACATGGGAAGCACATAGGATATTTGATGAACACCATGTGAGGTCATTCTGAGATCAGGATGACTTGGTTTAGTTACAGAGATGTAACATCCTTTTGATGAATTAGAGTTTTTCTCCAGGGAAATTACAAGCTATCTCAGATTTGTCCCCATTTCCGTGGCTTCTTATGTTTCATGACATTCTCTCTCTCTCTCTCTCTCTCTCTCTGATGAAATTTGAAGGCAAAAAATCCATGCTTTCCCAATATCAGAAGTTGAGATGGATTCTGTCATGGATCATGTGGGCCTCTTTTGAATTTTTCAGGTCTGAATGAGGGGGAAAAGTGCAGCAGATATGTTTATTATAGTGGTCTTCAGCTGGCTCAGAGATCCAGCAGCTTTCAAGGAGTGGAGAAATATATGGTCCAAACAGGACAGTGCCAGTGTTCATGCTCATTGTGAAATGGAGATTTCATTCTCTCCTGACAATTTACAGAAGAAATGCAAATGATCAATAAATATATCCAAAACCCTTTCATCTCACTATCATCAAGGTGACCCCTTCCTTGTAACTGAATGCTTTGTACAGCTGGGCTGTCTAAACTCAGAATCAGAAGGACATTCACTCAGCAGGATGTAAAGATTCAAGTGCAGGTCCCCACCCTAGGTAACCACTCACCACTCACTGTCTACCTTCCCCATGGGCCTTACCACTAGCCCCTGCTCTTGCCCTAGAAAATGTTTTGGGGGACTTGTCCAGTCTTTTTTCCCCTAACGTTCCATAACATTTTCTTCATGTGTGGTGAATTGCCACTTTGCCAGATCTTTCCTTGGTTTGGTCTTACCAGTAAGAGATCTATCTATACCAATATCTATGTCCATGTCAGTATGTGTATTGATATCAGTCTATAACTGAAAGTCCTTTAAATTTCTGTATATAATAGAACTCTTTCATAGTTCCCAATTCTGATGGAAATCATCTGCCAATGATACTTCTTTGTTTAGTTACTGTTTTTAATACATATTTTTCTGGTTTAAGATTAAGATAGTTGTTGCAAACAATTCAAACATTTTCTGAATGTTTAACCCTAGAAAATGACGGTGAGGATAAAAGAGCTGGGTGGTGAAAAAAAAATCTACATATTTTCTTTTATGACATTACAGTGCTGACATTTTATAAAAACTTCATAGATTGCTTGTAAAACTGAAAATAAATATGCATAGAAGACATTTTTAATGGAAGTCTTAAATCCTAGTGTGACTGCTGTAGTTTTATGTCTTAGTAAGTTAAGACAAATACACTAAGACATATACACTTACATACTTACTAACTGACTTATTAATTCATATACATATATTTCCACATTTATTAACATATATTTATTATAGTTACATATTTTTATTATTTTACAAAAAGGGGAATATTAATCTATAACTTCCTTTATCCACTTAACATATCTTCGATATCCTCCCATGTCCCTACATTTAGACCTTTCACTATGATTTTTGGAGCAACATATTATTCCTTTTCCTCATTTCAACAATCATGGAATGAAGTGTGTGCCCAGTTGCCCTTTTCTCCAGAAATCTGTCCTGTTGCTCATTAATTCACAGTAAACTTTCCATGTATTTTAACTATAGATGTTGATTACAGATTTCAAGGGGAGTGGTTTTTATCATATGTGACAGTTCTGTTCTCCTGAGGAGCATTGAACACTTTTTCTTTTAGTAATTAGTCCTAACAGGCCCTAACGTTTCTCCATCACAGAAAATTCTGTCTGGACAGGATGTGCATAAATATAGCCTTCCATGTAGTCCTCTCCTATTACTAAGTAGCAGAAGCTGAAGCAACTTACAGCAGCAATCTGGAAGGGAGAAGGGGAACACTGAAGACATGAGGACAATAGAATTAGAGCAGCCTCCCCAGGAAACCCTTGCTCACATGTTCTCATCCATCCATCTTCAGATCCATAGATGCGAAGGACTCCGATGAGCTTCTGAATCATAGGGCCCCCACCACACTGGGGTTAGCTTCTCCCTGAACCAATCCATGCTACTATTTTATTGCTTACATAATAGAGGTCAGCACTGATATCACATGTAAACATTACAGCAATGGGGACAGTGAAAATAAACATTTGTATTTAATGCCAAAGGTGAAATTCAGTTCACAGCCAATTAGAGGACCCACATACAATAGACATGTTGTTTACTAAGAAAATGCCTTTGGTGAATCTCCTTCTACTTCCCTTTGGCTCTGTGTTTGGCTGAGGTCAGAGTTGGTCTTCTCAAAAACGTGCCACAGATGAAAAACATTTGTCCTTACAAAATAAAGTCAGTGAGAAAGCCTGTGCACTTGTAATAATACATTTAACATAGTCCTCATTGGCACTGAATTCACGGGACTTTCTCATGGGGTCATCCTCCCCTGAACTCCGTGTCCTCCTGTTACCCCCAAATCCTTGGCCTGATGCCCAGTGGGGACCCACCACCCTGGGCCTGTTTTCCTCACCTCATTTATGTGTCTAACTTTTTCATCCTTATCTTCAATGTACATGGAAATACACCTGTGCCTTGTTATGAGCTTTCAAGTAAAACACTGCTAACCTGATCGACTAATCCATACTGGAGAGCAGGATCTCCACAGCTTCTGTTGCCAACCCAAGTCACATAAAGGAGCATTTTTAAGACTGTGAAATAATGGCCTGGATTTTCACACCTTGAAAGTCTGCTTATTTATCCATTTCACACTGCACTCACCATTTGGAGCACAGACTATTTTATTATCCTACAGTGCCTCCACTCAGGTTGTAACTCACATCCATGGGCAGGGGATAGATACCATGCCTATGGACAGCCTTTCTTTGCTCAGTGTAGTCTCTAAGACTGTGTCTTGGTCAAAGCTTACTCTATACTGTCATCCCTAAATTGTCTGTTCTTTTTCTGTCTGCTCCTAGTCCCTCAGGAGTAAAATGAAAAACTTTATAAGTGGACTTAGACTGGGATTTAATTTTAAAATATTTCTCTGAAGCCATTTGGGACTCCATATTGGCTGTTTCTTCCTAAGTTTTCTCACCTTGGATCTCTTAAATCCTTGTAGGTCTTTGGCCCCACTGAGCTCACCACACAGACTAGATCAGTACTTGTCCCAAACTCTTTCCTCTTTGTGTCCTTTTCCTTCCAGGGTCAAATTTTACAAACCTCTCTCCTTCAGTGGGTCCTCCTTTTCCCACTGTGAGGTGTTCCTGTTTGTCCCTTCTCCTCCAACATCCTTATGGCCTCTTTGTCCTGGATCTAACCCAGGGTATCCATTATTATTTAGTATCTTCCTTCTCCATCTACAAGATGACCAAATACAATCAATTTTCCTTCCTTCCTTCCTTCTTTGCTTCCTTTCTTTCTTCTCTATTTAATTCTAGTGTAGTTAACATACAGTATTATATTAATTTTAAGTGTACAACACAGTGCTTCAATGATTCCATGTATTACTTCATTCTCATTAAAAAAATTGTACTCTTAATCCCCTTCCCATATTTCATCCATCCCCTCCCCCCCGATAGCCATCTATTTGTTCTCTATAGTTAAGAGTCTGGTGTGTTATTCATTTATATAATTATTTATTTATTTATTGTTTCTATCCTTTTTTCCTCCCCTCTGTTCTTTTGTTTTGTTTCTTAAATTCCACATATGAATGAAATCATGTGGTATTTGCCCGTTTTCTGACTATCTTATTTCACTTAACTTTATACACTCTAGGTCCCTCCATGTTGCAAATGACAAGATTTTGTTCTTTTTACGGCTAAATAATATTCCTGTGTGTGTGTGTGTGTGTGTGTGTGTGTGTGCCATCCTCTTCTTCATCCATTAATCTATCAATGGATAGATAGACATTTGGGTTACTTCCATAATTTGCTTATTGTAATGCTGCTGTAAACATAGGGGGCATACATCCTTTCAAATTAGTGTTCACATATTCTTTGGGTAAACACTCAGTAGTGGAATTACTAGATCAATGGTAATTCTATTTTCAATGTTTTGAGGAACCTTCCTACTGTTTTCTACAAGTGTCTGTACCAGTTTACATTCTCAGCAACAGTATCCAAGGGCTCTTTGGATACTCCTTGGTAATTCTATTTTCAATGTTTTGAGGAACCTTCCTACTGTTTTCTACAAGTGGCTATACCACTTTACATTCTCAGCAACAGTATCCAAGGACTCCTTGGATACTCCTCGCCAACCTATGTTTCTTGTGTTGTTGATTTTAGCCATTCTGACAGGTGTGAGGTGATATCTCATCATAGTTTTGATTTGCATTTCCCTGAGGATGAGTGATGTTGAGAATCTTTTCATGTATCTGTTGGCGATCTGTCTGTCTTTTTATTTTTATTTTTTTCAGATTTATTTATTTATTTATTTATTTGAGGGAGAGGCAGAGAGAGAAGGAAAGAGAAACCCTAGCAGACACCACACTGAGTGTGGAGCCTTTTGTGGGGTTCAATCTCATAATCTTGAGATGACCACCAGAGCTGAAACCAAGAGTCAAACACTTAACCTACTTCACCATCTAGGTGCCCAGCCATCTAGATGTCTTCTTTGGAGGAATGTCTGTCCAAAAAAAATTTATATTTAAAACAATACAACTTTCCACTGTTACTCACAGTAATACCCAGACTATGCAGACCTCAATGGCTGGCATGCAAATGGCAGCAGGCTGGTAACTAGCTTTGCCTTCCCTTTCCAGTTCAGGAGGAACTCTGCGGAAGGAGGTCTTGTAGGAAACCAAAGGATCAATGATGGAACAAAAATAGAATGAAGGAAAAATACTTTCAAGGCCCCTCCCCTTCTATTCTGTGAGTGGCATTCACCATCTCTGGTGTACTGGTCAATTTTGACTCAACACTCGGGAAATAGCAGTGGGGAGTTTTGTTCAGACAAAACAGGTCCTTGATCTTTGGATTAGAGCTACAATAAACCAATAATGGAGACAGTGCTCCTGAATGAAAAGTAGTCAAACATATCACCATGTGCTTGTGTACAAAGCACTGTGTTGGAGACAGAAGGCATAGAAAATGCTGTTAAGAGACCTCTTATCTCCCTTAGGAGATGTTTACTCTACTGAGGATATATTTATGGAGGAAAACACTTTAGACATTCCATCCCATGATGACGATTATCTAATACATGGAATTTGTAGGACAATGAAATGTGAAGACTGCTTACTGAAATAGTGGAAGAAGCTCAAGGAACATGTAAAAAGTTAAACCGTTTAAAAGGAAAAAAACCCACATAACTGATGTACACTTACTGAAAGCAAGTGAGAAAGTAAGACAGTCCTCCGGCTCTGGGATGCGGGTGGGGAGAGGGGAATTAGTCCGGTGAGCTAGGTCAAACACATGTGTCAAGACTCAACCTGCTAATGCCAAAGAAAGTCTGGCATCAGATGACATTACAGCTCTTAGATGTCATACATTTGCTCCTCTGATTTCTGTTTATTAGAGAGAGAGATAGAGAGTGAGGAAGGGTGGGCACACAAGCAGAGGGGAGTGGCAGAGGGAGAAGCAGACTCCCTGAAGAGCAGGGAGTCTGCTGTGGGGCTCTATCCCAAGACCCCGGGATCATGACCTGAACCAAAGGCAGATGCTTAATCTGATGGCACCACCATTTGTGCCTCTGATTTCTAATAGATGGAGTGAGAGTAGTGAGAGTCATTCCTGGCTGGACTACAGAGTCCAAATTACGGAGAGCCTGGGATTGGATGAGCTCATAGTATTGACCGTGAAATCAGAGAAAGAAGTGTTTAGTTTTATAAATGGTTGACTTTCTCAAATCTCAGTTCTCTGTTAACTTTGGCATTAGAGAGTATGAAAATGGGCAGCTCATCGTGGGAGGTGCTGGGCATTGAAGTCATATGCCAGGCAAGGAGCAGGGGAGTCCAGGGCGGGGGCTGGAGGGAAGCCCACAGCACATGCGTAACTTCCACAGAAAATCTCAGATGCTGCAATTCCCCACCAATCTGCTGATCTACGGAAAAAAAGAGAACATGGCAGAAATACCTGTAGCATAACTTCCTGGGGAAATGGAGAGGGCAGATGGTAAATCGCTACTGCTCTAAACTCAGAACAGAAATGAGCAAGGTTTTCATCTTCAGAGTAGCCTATTTGATGACGAAGAAGGTAGTTAACACTGGAGAAAGAATGGGTTATCAAATGAGGAAAGGAGGCTAGGGAGAGAGAAGTTTAATAGAAGTAAGCTGTTCACAGTATGTTCTCTTAAGATGACGGGGGGGACACAAAAGCTCCTAGCAGCTGTTTCTCGTGGAGAGGGAATGAGAGGGAAGGGGTAGATTAAGAGGGATGGAGAAAGAGGAAGAGAGAGACTTCTTTGGAAATCTACTGAGAATTTTAGTATTTGACTATTTGGGGACAATGCAGAGTGCTTGGTGCCCAAGGATGCTCACCCTAGTTGTGTATCGAGATACACAGATTCTGGGCAAATGGACAGAGGTGATCCTGAGCGAGAGAACACAGCCACACATGCAGCCTGTACTGTGAACTTTTCTCATGAGAACCTTTCTTATCAAAGAATCACTAGCATCAAGATAATTGGACGAAATAAAAAAGAAACAGTTTTTCCCCCCCCTTGTGTGATTTTAGGTAAAAGAAAAGTCAATCTGCTCTATCATTCTCCCCTGTATTGTCAGGTCATCAATTTCCCTTCGTATCTGACAGGCTCACAGTAAGTCATTTCTCATAATAGCTGGAGGTTATGCACATTATAAGCTTTTAAAATATTTATTTAGTAGAGCTACACTCAAAGAATTTTTTTTTCCTCTTTGAAGACCTTTTGGATCACGTAGTCCAATGAACTCTTTTGTGCTTTTTTTCTCCTCCAAACCAATGGTAAACTTAACCAAAGGGGGGAAAAAAGATTCCCTTATTTTCTTTTGTTACTTTTTAGAACTAAATTTCTTTTGTGACTTGATCATGCAAGCTTCTCTACCCTTACAATAAGGCTTTTCTCTCAAGAAACAAAAACAATAAAAATAACTTTTAAAATGTTACATGCAAGACATTGAAAATGAGATTTTTAAAAGGAGAAAGGATCTGGGATACATGGAACGCAATTCCTCCCAGGGCCATTTGCATCATAAAATGTAATTCATCAGCCATTACATCTGCTTGGTTCTTCAACTGATGGACACTGATTGCAATAACCAGGGGATGTTGCTATTCATGGTGGGTAATGAGCAAATCTCTGAGCCACACGGCCAGTCATGGGTCAGGCGGAGGGTTGGAATTTCTGGAAACTCAGACACCTAACCACCACGAACAATACCTTACCAAAAAAAAAAGAAAAGAAAAGAAAAAGAAAAAAGCCACAAATGCTCTCCCCCTTATTCCCAATTCTATCTGAATTTAGGGAAATCTGCCATAATTCTCTACTCCTCCTATAAAACATATCTTCCAAAAGCATTCATGTATTTCCTTCCATATGATGAAAAGTATGTGGTAGTAGAGTTTGCATAGGAAAGACAATCCTTGAAAAATGTAAAGGATTGAGCTCAAAGTCTAAGTGGCTTGGAAAAAAAATGAAATCCTCAAAAGGTTAAATACAGTGACTAGCTCCTTGCCAACTCCATAGTGTTTGAGTCAACTACTTTTCTTCCCTTCTTTGCCATGTGGTTTAATATTTAGGTTCTCTAAAGTCTTATACCACACACCATGATAGAAAGACTCTGGAATTCTAGCAGAACTGAACTGTGGGTATGGGGCTATGTGTGCCCACACATCTATTCCAAGGTTTGCTCAGTTTAACTCAGTTTTTCCTATAGCTATAAATTATTTTTGTGGACTTCTATTAAATTTTCACACTATTACACTAGAAATTATTTCACACTCTTTCACACTATTTCAAAACTTTAGAGCATAGGGCTGAAGTTTAAGAGGAAATGATTCTCTAATACCTTGTGCAAGACTTACTTCCAATTCTTGGCCTGGTGAACTACCATGAGCAAAGAACACATTTTCCAAAACAAAACAAAACAGAAACTCTCCATTGTATTTATTTAGGTAGAGAAATGCTCCATCTATATCTGCTAAAGCAAAAACTCCGATGTGAAAAGTAAACTATGTCCCTGAATGACACCAAAACTACACAAAGATTTATTTGATGTTTCAAGTGGATTTTTTTCAGTCTTTCAAAGTTCAGAATATTGCTGTACAAATACACACACACACGTACACACGTACACACATATTCACATACAGAGACAGAAACACAATATGTATCTGGTTGAGTTAAACGGTCAATTTAGTTAAAGAACTAGTAATTTTTGAACAACAACTTGACTAATTTTGTATTCTGATGGACTAATGAAAGTCCTTAAGTGCATTCTTTTGAGAAAAATTGGGCATATTTATGTAGGGTTGCTAAAAGGCTCAGTTCTTTTTTTTTTTTTTCTCTTTCTTCCAAAGTTTCCTTTTAAGGATTTTAGAGTCACTGGAGTGTTTTTTCTTTCTCTGGTCCACACTTTCAGTATCTGATTTTTAAAACAAAAGTTATTGCCTCTTCTGGACATTTAAAGCTTACCTATTTAAGGCATTTACCAACGGGACCCCCCAAAGACTGTTTCTATGTAGAGACAACTGCTCAAATGCCCCTAGATTTGTTTTTGTCATTCCGCAAAGGAAAACATGAAAGAGACAAGTGTGCCCTCTGTGCTTTGGGAAACTTATTGATTTCAATAAGCCTTTGCTGGAGGATGAGCTTCAAAGAAGAAGTCATCCTTGGAAGGCATACACTTTTGTCACGACCAGATGCTTTTGAACACACGAATTAATCCTCTATTACTGCATGGATGATTGGTGTTTTTACTCTGAAAGCACCGGGGCCCCTGCGAAATTTCTGAGGCCTGATGATATCGGGACCGTGATAACATTGGCATCACTGATTTTGGTGTGATCTGGTTAATGGTACCAATATGGCACCATGTCACAATGTAAACTCAAGCAATACCCTACACAATTTTAGAAAAACCAGCAAGATTCTTCTCCCTCTGAGCAATGAACCCCGAACAAGCTAAGAAAGAAAATATTCCAGTGGTGAGCGGCAACCTTCCGGGCATGCCACGGGTGTCTCCAGCATATAACACAGAGCATCTCTCTTCCGAGCTGAGAGTATATTGGATCAGTGCTCATTTTTGTGGGGAGACTGAGTCAGTTTCTCTGTTAATCAAGATTCTGCGGGCTAAGGAGGAAATCTGGATCAAGCTTGCTTAAGCAATAAGGGAATTTGTAGGGTCAGTCAAATGGACTTGGAGACGTGCATCTGGGCTGAAACCAGGCTCCCACTTCATTTTAGAAAGATTACCATCTCTGCCCTTCTCTGTATTGGCTTCATTGTCCAACCAGTTCTCACAATGTGGTCACAAGCAGCTTCCATGTTGCCAGCTTGGCAAACCCTTGTGGAAAGAAAATGCATGTTCCCTGTCCTTCCAGCAAAAGTCCTTTGATCAGCTGGCTCAGTTTAGGCCTGTGTCACTGGGGCAGGGGGGAAGGACAGTAGAGGAGACTGTATTTTGGGGTGTGACTCACTGGAATCTCATGGACAGACTTTTCCCAAATGGATGCCATTCAAGAAAGAAGAGGAAATCTCCCAACCAAGTTTCTTGTTGTAGGGAACTTTCCACCATATTCTTAGTTTATCCTTGTTTCAGTTTTTAATGAAATACTTACAGGTATCTATTAATGAGTATCTATTAATCCATTAGTTTGTAAAGAATAAAATTTATCTGGGCTACGTTTTCTAACGGAGTCTAATAATTCAAATGTGATGGTATTTGTTTCATTTTAAAATATGTATAAATTCGTTTTTAAACTCCAAACCACTTGGAAAAAAAAAACCCACAAATACGTCTCAAATTAACCCTGAATAAAAGGAAATCAAATTTTGAAATGATGAACTGATCTGAAAACAGTAATGACAAATACTATTTTTCAAAAAAAATAGTAGTACAACCAAACATTAGGGGAAAAGCTTTTGCCTTGTAGTTTTATTCAAATAGAACAAAAGTAAACATACATATCATTAGAAATAGATCAGTGAAGAAGACAAAGAAAAATACAGTACTGAATAGGAAGAGAGTGACAGAATTGATAAATTCAAGAACAGATACTTTGAAAAATCATGAAAAAGAGACAAACTTTGGTCATACCAAATCAAACTTTTGTCATATTGAAGTTGGTCATATCAAATCATATATACATGGAAAGAGATAACTAGTTTGTTTAGAATTCTGAAAGGACATACATATACCCATAAAATAAAAATTCTATTCAAAATAGATGTCTTGCAGGTAAGTGACCAAAAGTAACTAAAAAAGAGAAAAGCCATACTAAACTAATGGCTATGAGAATTTATTTGATTTCTGCCAAAGAAATATTTCTAAATGAGATTCCTGGCTCAAAACAATAATTAAAGGGTGAATCCTTACATCATAAGTAAGTCCCATGCTATATAAATGGTTTCATTTTATATAAAAAGCTTCTTATTTGGCTTTAGATGGTTCCAGAAACTTGAGAAAGATTCAGCAGAAAAGAAGAGCCCATGCATTTTCAAAATTGTAAAAATACTAAAAAGGCGAGATCAAATAATAACTCACATTATTTGAAAAGAATATCACATCAAGTCTAAGACAGGCTTTTTCTAGTAATGCAAAGATGTTTCAATATCTGAAAAAATATTGATAAAATCCATCACATGAATAGATAAGATGACGAATGTGACTTCACAAAAATTATAAAAATATTTTGGTAACATATGTCATTAGTAAATAAATACTGGGGTATATCCTTAATATATTATAAAGACATCTTCTCCAGATCTTGTTCCTCTTCCAATGCCCTTAACAAGTCCAAACAAAATTATTTTGTTTTATTTTGTTTTTGTTTAAGATTTTATTTATTTAGGGGCCCCTGGGTGGCTCAGTCATTAGGCATGTGCCTTTAACTTGGGTCATGATCCCAGGATGCTGGGATTGAGCCCTGTTTTGGGTTCCTGCTTGGTAACGCCTGCTTTTCCCTCTACCACTCGTCTGTGCTCCCTCTCTTGCTGTCTCTCTTTCTGTCAAACCAATAAATAAAAACTTTTTAAAAAGATCTAATTAATTTATTTATTTGAGAGAGAGGGAGCACAGAGTAAGAGTGAAAGGAAGAAGCAGAGTCCCCACTGATTAGAGAGCCTGAGTGGGACATATGACAGGACCCTGAGATCATGACCTGAGCCAAAGGCAGATGCTTAACTGACTGAACCACCCTGGCTCTCCTTAACAAAATTCTTATCTAAAATTTTGCATTACTAAAATTTAAGCTGCCTATATATCTTTTAATCCAGTATTTATACTCTTCAGAATTTATCTTTAAGTATACTCACATATATCCTTGATGAAACAAGATACTGGGAACAACAAGGTATTGTGCACAAACTTTGTCTTCCAATGGGATCCATACCTTTTAAACACCTTCTATCTGGAAAAAGAATTTATAGCCATTAAAAGAAATCTCTATGAGCTTATATGAAAGATCTCTAAGATAGTATGTATATAAAATGTTTCCATTTCTCTGTCTCTCACACACACATAAATATATTTCAAATAGCAAGAGTTTAGAAAGCAAGTTCAAAATGATGTCAACTACTTTATTCCTGAGTTTCAGATAGTGAGAAGTGAACAAAAGTGCATTTATAATAGAAAATTTATCTGAGTCTATGTGGATCCTGAGTTTTGACAATTAGGTGTGCCTGTGTGGGGGAAGGGGGACTTAGGTAAGTTATAGCTATAAAGACGTTTCAGAAGGATATAGTATCAACTAGGTTTTTTCTGGTTGGAAGTGACAGAAAACTCAATCTAGATTTGCAACCAAGGGATTCATTGTCAGGCTCCCATTTTCTCCACATCTTGGCTCTTCATTCTCCTTGCTGGGTTTATTCTTGGACTCTCTGTGTTGTGGTCTTCAGCAGCTCTGGACAACATACTGACAATACCAAATTTAAAGGTGTTTCATAGCTTAGTAGTGGAAATAAAAATCCCAAAAACTGAGTTTTGATGGCTCTTGTTGGCTCAACTTGTATCCTATTTCCATCTCTGTTTCAATTTATGTGACTAGGGAAATATTTCAACTCAGGGTTGAGGTCAAATTCACACAAATGGTATAGACTTCATAAAGCTAACAGCATGGTGGTTTCTGCAAAGCAAAATTATTACAGATGCTGCCTGGAAAATGTATGTTGTCTACTGCAGATACATAACAGAACAGCAACAACAATAACTAAAAACTATTAATAGTGGTTGCATTTGATGGGGGTTGGAACTATGGATGGAAGGAAGAGTCCTTTTCTTTTGTTTCCCATGTGTGGCTTTTCCCCATGTGCATGCATTACTTTTTCAATAGGAAAAACCAGTTTGAAACACTAAGGAAAACGAAAGTATGGCAAAATGAAATCCCTACATCATGTCCTACACTAAACAGCAATTGTAGACAGATTAATAATTGAAACAGAAAGCTAGTTACATAAAGCATTCAGAAAAGTACATGGGTAAATATTTATAAAATCTTGTGCTTGGAAAGATCTCTCAAAGTAAGCCATAGCCAACAGAGTGCACAAAGGGAAACAGAAAGATAGATTGTTTCCCCCTTTTATTGTAAAAATAAAGCATGAATGCCAAAAACCACACTCATATATAGCTTAATAAGTTACTATAAAGTGAACACCCTTATAACCATCATCCAGGTAGAGAAATAGAACTTTGCCACCCATTCTCCAGGCCTCTCTATATGCCCCTTCCTAATCTCAAGCTCCTCCTTCTTCCCCATAAAGTAACTCCTATTCTGGTTTTTATATTGGTTACTTCATAGTTTTCTCATTAAAAGATATGTGTCTTTAAAATCTTCTTTACACTACAAGCTTCCCCCTTCATTCCTGTCTTTTACTTACAATTTTCCTTTTTATTTTAAGATTTTATTTACTTATTTGAGAAAGAGAACAGGAGCAGGGGAAAAGGAGGGAGAGGGAGAAGTAGACTCCTCGTGGAGCAGGGAGCCCAATGTGGGACTCCATTCCAGGACCCTGGGATCGTGACCTGAGCTGAAAGCAGACACTTAACCAACTAAACCACCCAGGCATCCCTGAGAAACATCATTCTTAAGGACACAGGGAATGGTGGAACCAGAATATCCCTGAATGATTCATTTACCTGATTACACTCCACAGAGACATCAGTCTCACAATAACACAGAATAACAATACTATTATTATAGTTATAATATTATAATTAATTATCCTTTTTAAAAAAGATTTTATTTATTTATTTGACAAAGTATTCATGTCAGAATTATTAACAACAGCAAAAGGTGGAAACAATCCCATGTTCATTAATGAGTGAAGAGACTCACAAATTGTGTTATATACATACAGTGGAGTGTTTTTTGGCTATCAAAAGGAGTGGAGTACTGATACATGTTACAGCATGATGAATATAAAAAGCATTACACCAAATGAAAGAAACCAGGCACAAAACATCAGGTATTATATGATTGCATTTATACAAAGTATCTATCATAGGTCAATCCATAGAGACACAGTGGAGACTAGGAATTGCCATGGGAAGGGGAGAGGGGAAATGAGGGGTGACTACTTATTGGGTATGAAGTTTTCCTTTGGGGTGACAAGATATAATAGTGCTGACATGAATACTCACATACAAATATCTGGTTGTATACCTATTTTCAATTCTTTGGACATATAACTATGAGTAAAATTGCTGGGTCATATGGTAACTGTTTAACATTTCAAGGAAAGGTGACTGTATTTTTATAAAAAATAGTAATTTTAGGGGTACCTGGGTGACCCAGTTGATAAATGTCTGCCTTTGGCTCAGGTCACAATCCCAGAGTCCTGGGATCAAGCCCTGGATCAGCTTCCCTGCTCAGCGGGATGCCTGGTTCTCCCTCTCACTTCCCCTGCTTGTGTTCCCTCTCTTGCTGTGTCTCTGTAAAATAAACAAATAAAATCTTAAAAAAAAAAAAAAAGAGTAGTAATTTTATTAGAATATGTCTTGGTTTTTTTGGCCATTTTTAGGTCAATATTCCTGAATACTAAATATGTTCTTACAATATATATCTTAATTTTTTTACTTAATTTCATGAAAGTTTTCTTGATTTATACTTTTTAGTATTTGATTGTATCTTTGTTTTGATTCCTCCCTCCTTTGGGAACTCCTATTAGCGTATATTGGATCCTCTTTGCTTTTCTTCAATATTTGTCCCTTCCTCTTAAAACCACTTTTATCTTTCCCATGATTTACTTTTATTATTTCCTTATTTTTGCTTCCTTATGATGGATTTTGCTCTTCTTTTTCAGTTTCTTAAGATGAAAGCTTAGGGGCACCTGGGTGGCTCAGTGGATTAAAGCCTCCACCTTGGCTCGGTTTGTGATCCCAAGATAATGGGATCAAGCCCCACATTTAGCTCTCTGCTCAGCAGGGAGCCTGCTTCCACCTCTCTCTCTCTCTACCTGCCTCTCTGCCTACCTGTGATCTCTGTCTGTCAAATAAATAAATAAAATCTTTTAAAAAATGAAAGCTTAAATTGTTGTTTTGAGACCATTCTTTTTTTCTGATATAAGCATTTAATGCTATTATTTCCAAGTAAAACACTTTTTAGCTGCAGCCTACAAATTTTGATGTGTTGGGTTTCCTTTTCTTTCCTTTTTTTCTTCAGCTAGTGACTTTTTCTAACGTTGCCCTGAAACTTCTTTTTGACCAACATATTATGTGGAAATGTGCTGTTTAATATCCAAGTGCTTAGGTATTTCCCCCTTATCTTTCTCTTACTAATTTCTAGCTTAATTCCATTGTATTCAGGGATTATGCTATGCATATTTAAAATTGGTTAACTTTTGTTTAATAACCCAGGGTATGGTCTAGCCAGGTGAATGTTCTCTGCATACTGGAAAAAAAGTATATTCTGCTGTTATTGAATAGAAAAGTCTATAAATTGTCAATTAATTCTCATCTGATGATGGTGTTGTTAGTCCTTTAATATTCTTGTTGCTTTTTTACCCACTAGCCCTGTATTTTAGTGAGAAAGGAATGTTAATTTCCAGTGTTAATTTTGGATTTGTTTATTTCTCCTTCCAGTTTCATCAGTTTTGCTTCATGTATATCTTAAATTCTCTTGTTGTGTACATATATATTTAAGCTTGCTATATTTTTTTTATAAATTGATTCCTATTATTAACACAATATCACTCTTTTTCCCTGCTAGTTTTCTTTGCTCTAGAGTATACTTTGTCCTACATTAACATAACCACTCCAGCTCTCCTTTGATTTGTGTTTTTATGGCATGTATATAACCATGCTTTTAATTCTTTTATTTCAATGTATGTGTAACATTATATTAAATAGAGTTTCTTGTAGACAGAATGTAGTTGTATCAGTTTTCTTTTTAAATATATTCTGACAACATCTGTCTGAAGTAGGTATGTTTAGACCATTTACATTTAATGTAACCATTTATATAATTGTATTTAGGTGTACTATTTTATTATTTGTTTTCATTTATATTCTTTGTTTCCTCTTTCCTTTCTCTTTAAATAATATTTGAACCTTTTAAAATATCCCCTTCTAATTAATCTTTTATTTAGCATAGTTATCTATCAATCTGCCATCTATCTCTCTTTTTTTATCAGTTATTCGTTGGATGAAAATATACATGTCATAATCTATTAAGAATCAGTATTTTACCACTTCAAATGTAGTACAGAAATTTTACCACCCCATATGCTCTCCCCATCTTTGAGTTATAGTTCTCATATGTATTACATCATTCATTGAAAACTCCATCACCTAATGTTATAATTTTTACTATTAGCTGCCAAAAATATTTGAAAGAACTCAAGAGAAGAAAAATAGTTCTATTATATTTGCCCAAATACATTCTATTTCTGATTTTTTTTCCACTGAGTTTTTGATTTTTAAAAATTTCTTTCTTTTCCCCTTCTGTTTCTCTTAGTGTGTTATTTTTTGCCCATGTATTCTCCCTCTGTTTCCACTATTTTAATTTTTTATTTCTATTTGTTAAAAATGTATACATTTTTATAAATCTTGTCTGAGCTTTGGCACTTCATTTCTGAATTTCTGACTCTGACTTATCTTGTTCTTTCACGATCATGTATGGTACACTTTAATACCTTTTATTCTTTTAAAAGGAGCTTTTACAGTTTTGATATGTTCTATGGCATGCCTTTGGCAAATTTTCATTGTCTGTGGAGATATTATTAGGTTCCTCATTACCTTTTATCTAATAATAAATTTTTGTGGGATAGTTTCTGCTTCCAGACACAGTTTAATAGCTAGTACTGGACTCATCCTCCTACAATTGAACAACTATAAAATTACAAAATATATGAGGCAACTGTCTGGAGTCTGTGAAGAAGAGGCACTTGATGAGGAAAGAATAACTCACAGAATAAGTCTCAGGATAAGCTTTCTTCCTTGGGAGAATTTCCCAAGTAAAGCATAGAGAGCTGGATTTTGAGCAGGATCTAGTATTCTTTTCTGAGCTGACAAGGAAGACATCAGATTTCAGAGCAGCTACAGGGACTGGAGTCTGTGGGACAGAACAATAGAGGGGAAGAAGCTCCATAGAGAGTCAGCCCCAGAAGTCTGTGTAGAGAGATCTCTTGTGAGTCTGTTGCTGATTAATATACTGCAGAGATGATGGTGAGTCCATCCAGGGCTTAACAGGTAGCAGCTGTTTGTGTGGCTGAGAAAGAACAGACTTTAGGGGTCAAGCAATGTTGGGAAGAGAACAGTGCCAAGGGATGTGAGAATTATGGCTTTAGTAGTGATCTCTTTAACAATTCACTAATACCCTGATATCCAGCTGAAACACTACAAAACACTGTGCCTTAAGAATAAAAATTGATAAAACTTACTCTAGATCCACCCTAACAAAGCCTACAACTAAGCCCAAACAGGCAGAATCTGATGACTGGTCCTGATAAATTACAGGTTCTTGGAAAGCCTACAAGTACAAAGTGATCAACTGGAAATTTACTCACTTTCTGGGACAAAAAGGAATACTTTACAGAGGGCAATAATGGAATTTAGAGTCTCAACTGAATTTTCTGAGTACTTGTATGATCCATAATGCCCAGAATTTCATTTAAAAAATCATGATTCATAAAATATAAACATAATTGAGAAAATCTGTTCAAAAAATAATAAAAACAAATATATATTTGAAAAAATTTAAAGAAAAATATGATCTCAGGGAGTGAAAAAATAGGGAATACCAAAAATAAAAATGGAAACTATGAAAACCATAAGAACCACATGGAAATTTTGGAACTGAAAAGTAAAAAAAAAAAAAAGAAAAAAAATTAATGTACTAGATGGAATTAGTAGTTAGTAGTGCATTAGCAATGGCAAAATGACAGTAAACTGGAAGGAAGAACACAAGAAATTATCCAATCTGAAACACAGAGAAAAAATTATGGAAAGCAGAGAAGCTTCAGCAAATAGGGACAGTAGAGAATAGTTTGATATAAGCACAATTAGATCTTAAAGGAGAAGAGAGAGGTATGGGGATGGGGAGAAAATGAATATTGAAGAAAATATTTGAAGGAAAAAACAGCGAAAATTTCTCAAAGTATAGTGAAAAACACAAATTTACCTCTCCAAGAAACTTGACAAAATCCAAACACAATAAGTCTAAAAAGAATGGCACCTGGGCTCATTGCAGCCAAACTACTGAAAGCCAAAGGTAAAGAGAAAATTGTGAAAGTTATAGGGGAATAAAAGAGGCATAAAATACTCCATATACAAAAAGACAAGGCTAAAAATAATCACTGACTTCTTAACTGAATTCAATAGAGACTGGAAGACAACGGTGTAACAGATTTATCATACTGAAGAAAAATAATTATCAACCTAAAATTATATGTACATAAAAGTACTTTTCAAAATGATACTAAAGTGAAGATATTTTTAAATAAGTAAAAACTGAGAATTTTACTTTTACTTTTCTCTTTTATAAAGAGAATCATTGTAAGAAAACTTGTTCTGTAAGAGGTTTAGCATCAGGTCTTTCAGGCTGAAGGGAGACAGCAGATTGAAACTTGGGTCTCTAGAAAAGGATGCAGAGTGGAAAATATAAAATAGCATTTAACTCATGATTTCCTTATATAACTGATTAAAATTAAATACACTACAGGGGTGCCTCGGTCACTTAAGCATCCAACTCTTAATTTGGGCTCAGTTCATAATCTCAGGGTCTTGGGATCTAGCCCCACATAAAACCCCACATTGGGGTCTGTGCTTAGCACAGAGTCTGCTTAGGATTCTCTCTCTCTCCCTCTCCCTCTGCCCTGTCTTCCATTCATGCTTTCTCTCTGTAAAACAAAACAAAACAAAACAAAACAAAACAAAAAAAAACAAAACTAAACACAGTATAGAATGGGAATTACAATATTTATAGAAATAAAAGACATTGGGGCATCTGGGTGGCTCAGTGGGTTAAAGCCTCTGCCTTTGGCTCAGGGCATGATCCCAGGGTTCTGGAATCAAGTCCGGCATCAGACTCTCTGCTCAGCAGGGAGCCTGCTTCCCCCTCTCTCTCTGCCTGCCTCTCTGCCTACTTGTGATCTCTGTCTGTCAAGTAAATAAATAAAATATTTTTTAAAAAAAGAAAAGAAAGAAAATATAAGAAAAAAAATAATAATCTTTTATTTTAAATAATAAAAATAAAAATAAAGAAATAAATTTAAAAAAATAAAAATAATAAATAATAAATACTAAAATAAAAAATAATCTTAAAAAAAGAAATAAAAGACATTAATGGTGAGTATACAAAGGATGGGGCATGAGTATGTGAAATTACACTGTTGTACATATATTATATGTGTGAAGTGAGAACAGAAAGCAAATAGTGGGATGAGTCTGGTATGAACTGAGGAAGCAAAAGAATAAAGTAGGAGGTGTGAAGTGTCAAATGTAAAGAAAAAGGATTACAATATTCCTTCTCCATAGATTCTAAGATACTAGCATCTGTTAGCGCTAGGTCAGTAACTAAAAAAGAAGCAAAAGAAGTGTATCTAAGAAGGCAAGAGAAGAAATGCAACTGAACAGTAACATGCATTCAGTTAACCCAAAGGAATGAAGGAAAAGAGCAGAACAAGGAAATACAAGGAAAGGAATTAAAAACAGAAGGTACAAATACAACAGTTAATGGGTATGGATTTTCTTTGTGAGGTGGTAAAAACATTCTGAAATTAGACGATGTCCATGGTGGCAGCACTTTAAAAGGTACTAAAAGACACTGAACTGTATATACTCTAAAAGGGTAAATTTTCTGGTATGTGAATTACATCTCAATAAAAATAATCAAAGTTGGGGGTGCCTGGGTGGCTCAGTGGGTTAAGCCGCTGCCTTCAGCTCAGGTCATGATCTCAGGGTCCTGGGATCAAGTCCCGCATCGGGCTCTCTGCTCGGCAGGGAGCCTGCTTCCCTCTCTCTCTCTCTGTCTGCCTCTCTGTCTACTTGTGATCTCTGTCTGTCAAATAAATAAATAAAATCTTAAAAAAAAAAAATCAAAGTGGGCAAAAAAAAAAAAAATAGCCAAAATCTTTAATAAGCACTTCACCATACAAATATATGGATGACCAATAAGCACACAAAAATATGCTAATCATTTTTCGACATGAAGGAAATACAAATGAGAAGTGAGCTGGTGGAAATCGGATGGGAAGACGAACCATGAGAGACTGTGGACTCTGAGAGGGGGCGAGGGGTTTGGGAGGGCCTGGTGGTGGGTATGAAGGAGGGTACATACTGTGTGGAGCATTGGGTGTGGTGCATAAACAGTGAATCTTGGAACACTGAAAAAATAAAATAAAATTTCAAAAATAAATAAATAAATAAAATGGAGCTTTGCTGTAAAAAAAAAAGAGAGAGAAAGAGAGAAAAGAAAAAAGAAAAGAAAACCACAATGAGATAACACTACATACTTTAAATACAGTGGCTAAAATTAAAATTAAAAAAAAAAACCTAACAACATTTAATTGTTGAGGATATAGAGCAAGTGGAACTCTCATAAAATGTGGGTATAGTAGTACATCGTGAGAGACTATGGAAGATGGAAGACGTCATGATAGCTTCTTATAAAGCTAAACACACACTTACCTTATGCCTCAGAAAATACACTCTCAGTCCAAGAGAAATGAAAACATACACAGGCAAAGATGAAAAAATATGAATATATATACAAAAGAATACATAGCATAAATATAATAGAATATGACTCAGCAATAAAGCCTGTGTATCACACATGCAACAATATGGATCAGTCTCACGGACAGTATACTCGGTGAAAGTACATGGATGCAACAGACTATCTACTCTACGATTTCATTTCTATGAAATTCCAGATTAGGCAAAACTGATCTATACTGCTTGAAGTCAGATGAGTGTTTGCCTGGAGCAGGGGTGTTGGGGAAGATTAAATGCAAAGTCTCTATAGAACAAGAAATGCTCTATATCTTAATGGGGTGGAGGTTACATGATTGCATTGGTCAAAGTTAACTGATGGCGTGTGCTTAAAATGCATGAATTTTAGGGATGCCTGGCTGTCTCAGTCACAGGAAGCTGATCAGGAAACTCTCAATCTCAGGCTCCTGAGTTCAAGCCCCACGTTGTGTGTAGAGATTATGTAAATACATAAAAACTTTAAAAAGAGAGAGAGAAATGCACGAATTTTATTGTATGTACATAAATCAATAAAGATGAACACATTTTTTGGTGGGATTTGATCTTGATGTCTTTCCCTTACTGATTTTTATGTGAAGTTAGTTTATCTAAAAATTTGAAAGAGGTGTGGTTCTTTTCTAACTTTATAGCACTCCCTCTCCTCTCTTTTCTGTGTAATAATTTAGAGTAAATTGTTGAAAAAGATGTTGGCTGGAAATTTCTTTCTCTTCTATATCCTCACTTTTACTGAGACTGTCCATTTCCTTCTTCTCTCTCATCTGTTTTCTGCTCAATTTTGAATCAAATTTCAGTACTCTGCTCAGTTCAGGACCCTGTCCTGGAAGGTTGTCCTGATAGGTCAGTTGAGGGATCACAGCAACCTGACTGCACCAGGCCCCGCCTCCTTCAGGCCCCTGTGAATGGGAAAGACCCCTCCCAGTTTCATCCACTGTGTTCACATTGGCTGACTGCTTTCCAGTGTGTTCCATTATGAGCTGAATTGTGTCCCCATGAAACTCAAATGTTGACCTAACCCCAGGACCTCCGAAAACGATTGTATGTGGAGACAGAGTCTTTAATGGGGAAATTCGGGTAAAATGAGGTCATCAGGGTGGGCCTTCATAAAAAGAGAGTGACCAGTGTCCTCATAAGAAGGGATTAGAGCACAGATACACGCAGAAGGAAGAACAAGGAAAGACACTGGGGAAAAAAATGGCCATCCACAAGCCAAGGAGTTAGAATTCCAAAGAAACCAACTCTGTTGACACCTTGGCCTTGGACTTCTAGCCTACAGAACTGTACAAAAATAAATTTCTGTTGCTTAAGCCACATAGCCTACTTTGTTACGGCATCCTGAGCAAACGCATACAGTCTCTACTTCCTGTTCTCCTGCCCCAAGTCCCTCAGAACTGTCCTGTTGCTCCCCTTTCTTTTATGAAGAGACACCATAGACTGTGGTCTTGGATTTGTCCATGGTTTGTACTTACTTGTGTTTTGGGCTTCGTGAGGGTACTTTGTCACTTAGTTCTGCTAAATGTTGTCTGCGGACTTTTGCTTTGGCTGTCCTGTTGCCCTATTGTTAGGTAGATATTAGCAGACATTCAAGCACTATGGCCCTGTCCCACCAACTCCCTCACAGCCCTACACTCTTTCTGCTCTGAATATTGAAATAAAGATATTTACCATTATGGTATACAATCAAGTATTAATTGTCTTAGTAAATACTACTAAAATTAAAACAAGCAAAGATGTAGTCTCCCAATGGGAAGATGTGTGAAAATATATTCATATATTTACCATTGCTCCTTATCAAAGAAGTACAAATCCAAAAATATATCTATGTGTTATGCATACATATTATGTCATATACATACATATATATCTACATGTAGCTATATATACATATATATACATATATCTCATATGTAGATATATGTGTATGTCTGTATCTACATATGTATATATCTACATATGTAGATTATAAACACATACTATATTATATTATATTGTATGTAGCATGTTATATGTACATATGCATTACATGCATATTATGTGTATGCAATATATTGTATATTTCATATACATCACATATATGTATGCATATATCAATATACATATATTATATTAAATACTTATTATATATTATGTGACACATATAACATGCATATTATATGTTTATATTATATTATATTATATTATATTATATTATATTAATATACACACACATACGTATAGTTGGTGGTGACAGAAGCAAGTACAGATGTACTCTGCCAAGGGAGAGTATAAAATTGTGAAACTACTTTGGAAAGGTAGGCAAAACTTTAAAATGTATATATGCTTGGATCTAGTAATCCAAATTTTATGATCCATCCACATAGTCATTACAAAGGCAAAAGAATATACATTGTTAAAGGGAAAGAATAATAGAATTTCAGACTCTTCTCTTCATCCAGAGATTTATACATGAAACACACAGATGAAATCAGATCCTGACTGATCTGGATGCAATATTCCATGCTCAGGGGTGTGTGTTTTATTTCCCTTTTGCTCAGATCTTCTCTGGACCCTAGGCTCCTGCTGTATTCTTAACCCAAACCAGGAGTATTGCAAATGCTTATCTGTGTCTCCCATGAGAGGATCAATCTCTCCACTTGGGGATAATTAACTTAAAGTGTTAGTCCTACTTTTCTAAAAGCAGGACTTTCTAAAATCTCTGAAAATGGTGTGCCATTCTTTGTGTTCTAAGCTGGAATTACCTAGTGCAAGGAGCAGCAACCAATAATTCTATAGTTACACCAGCTTACTGAAGTGAGAGATAACAGAAATACGGTACAATGAAAAATGCTCGTTGTCGCATGCTAGTGCATGATCAAAAATTTCTTTTTATTTTAAAGACCAGTATTTTTTCTTTCTTTCTTTAATCCAGAATTGACATTCTGGGTAATGATAATTCAGAAGGGATGGTAGATGTGGTCTTCACAACTTTTCTCATGGATATTCGTACCCAGATGGCTTTTATGCGCATTGTTTCCTGAGGGCAGTGCAGTCAAACACCCTGGAAGTGTCTCTTTCCTATTGTCCAGAAGGTTCTAGGAGGGACCAAGATGTGGCCGTTTGAGCTCCTCATTCAAAAAGGAGCAGTGGTCAGGAGAAGCTCAGTTGGTTTGGACATCAAACAGTGAAGCTTGTAGATTCATGTCATCAGGATGGGATTCCTTCTGTTCAAAGGCAATGGCCTGGTCTTTTGTCTCAGATTTATGGCCACAGAAGACCTTGTGGGGTGTGGAGAATGCAGGACTAACTTGCCCCTCTCTTGGAAAACCAACAGCTCCTTGGAAGCTCTTCTACTTTCTTCCTCTTTTGCTTAAAGTACCACCCATCACAGAGGGGAGACGACCTAGAGAAAGAAGCCCAGAAGCCTGCAGCAAGCAACCCAAACCCTAAGTATCCTCTTCGCCTGCCTCCTTCTCCGGACCGAAACGACTACAAAGAGTATACTTTCTGCCTTTAAATTCCCCAGACCTTTAAAACATCGAGCCAACGATTTAACGACCCTGTCGTAAAAATCTGACGTGAAAGCACCACCAAAAAGTTTGAATTACACAACTTGCCATAAAAGCATTTTTCTCACCAAACATTCATTTTATTATCCTTTTTATTGGAGCACTGAGATAGTCAGACCTCAGGTCCCGCCTGCCATTTGGTTAGAGCAGGGAGCCACAGAGGGGAAGGTTTCTGCTGACAACTGAGCATAGGCATTTCTTCAAAAAGCACTCCCGTCAGAGCTCACCTGAGGCTGGTGTGTGTCTTGAAGACTAAAGGCTACTATTGGACGAATGTATGATTGCTGACAGTGCATTATTGTGTTATAATGAGAATAATAGGTATAATGGTGGGGGGCGGGGGGCACCTGGATGGCTCAGTCGGTTAAGCATCTGCCTTAGACTCAGGTCATGATTCCTGGGTCCTGAGATGGAGCCCCACATCAGACTCCCTGCTCAACAGGAAGCTTGCTTCTCCCTTTCCCTCTGCCTGCTGTTCCCCCTGCTCATGCTCTCTGTCTCTCTCTTTTTCTCAAATAAATAAATAAAATATTTAAAAACTAATAAGTATAGTGGGAAGGGAAAGCATTTGGTACATGGATGTTGACGTGGGGCAGACACGGCAAAGGCGAAGGTGTATAGACTTAAATTCTGGAAGAGAATCTGGGGCTTTGCATAAAGATCTAAATCTATGTTAACTCTCCTCTCCAGCGGACTGAAGAAGTGAATGAATAAACCCAGGGTGCCAACTATGTGCCAACACCAAGCACTTGCTGTCACATGCATTTTCTCGTTTATGGTGTATGAAACCAGAGTGATGGTTTATGGTTTTCTCCCATCTGTGGCTTTGGCTGGTGGAGGATTACTTACTGCAGAGCTGGTGAAGAGGGACAGGCTTTCTTTATCTATCTTTTCATAAAATCTTATGACAAATATTTACTGTAAGTGCCACAGAGTGCTTAACAAAAATAAATAAATAAATAAATAAATGGTACACATAATTATTTTAAGTGGAAAGCCTTAAACCAGACTGTCCAAGAATCAGCAATAGGGATTTTGGCTTCCAGCTTTATGGATATTATAGCTGCATCTGAAATTTCCCTTTAAGTATCTTCCTAAATAATAATAATAATAATAATAATAATAATAAGTAGCTTCCTTTTCCTTTCCCCTTCATTTGGGTTCTGCCAACAGTTTTTTTTTTTCTTTCTTTTTTTTTAAGATTTTATTTATGACTGAGAGGGAGATCACAAGGAGGCAGAGAGCAGGCGGCGGGGAGTGGGGGTGGGAAGCAGGCTCCCTGCTGATCAGAGAGCCCAACGCGGGGCTCGATCCTAGGATCCAGAGATCATGACCTGAGCTGAAGGCAGAGGCTTAACCCACTGAGTCACCCAGGCGCCCCAATGCTTTTTTTTTTTTTTTGAAGATTTTATTTATGTATTTGACAGAGAGAGAGAGAGAGATCACAAGTAGGCAGAGAAGCAGGCAGAGAGAGAGGCGAAGCAGGCTTCCTGGGGAGCAGAGAGCCTGATGCAGGGCTCTATTCCAGGACCCTGGGATCATGACCTGAGCTGAAGGCAGAGGCTCAACCCACTGAGACACCCAGGTGCCCCAACAGTTTTGTTTCTGAGGTGCAAAAGAGTTATGTGTATCTTTTTTGATAAACATACATTTGTCAAATGCAAAATCAAGAATAAAAATGTCTGAGAATCCAGGAGTCAAAATGAAAACCCGGACGTTTTTAGTACGTCCTGAGACTCATTAAAAGAAATGAGTATTTGAAAAACACCGATGTAGGTCAGCAATACATCACACTCTCTGGTCACTGAGTAAATGATCCACGGACAAAATACTCACGGAGATATTTGTAAATTCAAGAAAATATTGCTCACGACAGCTCTTTCTCCTTATATGGGTTAAAGCAATAAATAACAAACAAAAGCCCCAAAGAGTCGAATTATTAATTGAAAGTACTCGGGGCACCTGGGTGGCTCAGTGGGTTAAAGCCTCTGCCTTTGGCTCAGGTCGTGGTCCCAGGGTCCTGGGATCAAGCCCCACATCAGGCTCTCTGCTCAGCAGGGAGCCTGCTTCCTCCCCCCCCTCTCTCTCTGCCTGCCTCTCCACCTACTTGTGATCTCTGCCTGTTAAATGAATAAATAAAATCTTAAAAAAAAAAAAAGAAAAGAAAGTACTCAAATTTGTTTTATTTCCACAATTCCAGATGCCCAAAATTTAACATGCAAAAGATTAAGTTTCTTACATTGTAAAATGGCCTTGGTTGATGCTTTCCACAAATATGGGGGGGGGGCGCTGTATGAATGAGGGATTTTCTAAGATTTAGAGATACAGAAGCAGATGTCATGTTGATATGGACCGAACAATCACACAAATTAGCAAGAAGAAATGAACAACATCTCCAGGGGCAGTGCAAGGTGTTGTGCAGGCAGAGACAAGGGAGAATGGACCCCATCGGGCAAAGGAGAGAAAGACCGTGTTATTCAGGTTGCTATAACAGAATACCAGAGGCTGGATGGCTTATAAACCAGAAATCTTTTTCTTACCATTCTGGAGTCCGGGAAGCCCCAAATCAATGTGCTGGAAGATTCTGTGTCTGGTGATGGCCTGCTTTCCGGTTCATCCATAGCCATCTTTCTACTGTGTCCTCACATGGTGGAAAGGGCAAAAGAGTCCTCTGAGCTCTCTTTCAGAAGGACACTGGTCCCATTCATGAGGCCGCTCCGCTCACGTTCCCACCTCCGCATACCTGCGCCGTGAGCATCAGGATTCGGCTTATGAATTTCATGGGGACACAAACATTGGGTCAAATGCAATGTACCCCTGAAGTTAGAGATCTTGGGGAAGTGGGGTTTCTAGGGAAGAAGTGTAAGTGAGGAGGATGGAGAGGTCCAGGTAAAGGGACTCCTGCATTTAGAAGGAACATGTCATGTTTCCTCAGTTAGAAGACACTGTGGATGCATTGCTGGTACAGAGGGAGAAAGCAAGGATCAAGGAAAGGCAAGACAGGTGATTTCACTCAGGTGAAACTTGTGGACCACATGGAAATTTTTGGCCTTTATCGAAAGCCTAGGAGATGTTTAAATACGTTTAGAGAGGTCGAATGGTTAAAAAAAAAAAAAATCCAGTTATAAAGCTAATTTTAAGTTTCTTCCAACACAAAGCAACCAGGACTTTAACCCTAAACTATTACTAACCCTAAACTTTAACCCTAAACTATTAACTCCACATTAAGTTTCATGAATTCCAGTTGGTAAGATAAAGAAACAAATTATTTATAAGTACATTGCATTAGGGGTGCCTGGGTGGCTCAGTCAGTTAAGTATCTGACTCACAGTTTCAGCTCAGATCATTTATTCAGGGTCATGAGATCGAGCCCCAAAATAGGCTCCACACTCAGTGGGAAGTCTGTCTAAGAAGCTCCCTCCCCTTACCGCCTCATCCCCGCATTCTCTCTCTCTCTCTCAAATATACAAATAATTCTTTTTTCAAGTGCCTTGCATTAACCATGAGTCATTCTTCCCCAAATGGACAAATCATTACAACTTTTATTCTACAAATTCCTCATTTGGAATAATCTCAGGTTTTTTTTTTTTTTTTTTTTTTTTTTTTTTTTTGTACAGGTATGTCTACTTCTGGATTTCAGTAACAGTTGACAAACCCAAACATAATTGTCTAAGTTTGGGGCAATTATTGGGTCTGGGACCCAGAGTGTCAAAAGCCTGGATCAAAATCTATATAAATTCATTGCAGTTAACGACAAAGAAAGACAGAAACAGAGAGAAGGAGAGAGAGACTGTGAGGCAAAGAGATAGAGAAGGAGCGGGGGAGGGATGGGAAAAACGCTCTTAGCCATGCAGGCAAGTCTTTATTATGTCAGTTAATTCATGAAAAGGAGAATAAGAGTACAGCTTTTCCATCAAAGCTTGATGGGCTAAAGGTGCTCACAAGGAAAGCGGGGGATGGGGTTGGAATAATTCCTAGTAGTTATTTAGTAAATTTCCTAGGTTTTTCCTACATTTTTATATTTTTCAAGCACAGATAGAGAAAAATTTTAATTCTTCCTTTCCAATTTGCATGCTTTTTATTTCACTTTCTTGCCTAATTGCCCTGGACAGCTTATCCAGTATAATGCTAAATAGAAGCCGTGAGAGTAGCCATTCTTGACCTTTTCTGATCCTTGGAGAAAGCATTCAGTCTTTCACTATTAAGTATGATGTTAGCTGTGGATTTTTTGATAAATTCTCCTTACCAGATAAAGAAGTTACCTTCTATTCCTAGTCTGCTCATTCTTTTTTTTTTTTTTTTTTTTATGAAGGAGCTTTATGTCAAAGTCTTTTCCTCTGTCTATTGAAATGTGTTGTGAGGTTTTTAATTCAAAAATCATCTGGTCACTGGGTTTTCTAAAACCTGTCTTGAGAGATTTGTTTAAGTAACATGATGACTTCAGTCCAGACTTAGGCATGCTACTCGTAGGGGGGATATTTGAGGGAGAATTTTTTAAAAATGCAGCAATCAAATTTGCATGTGGCATAGTATAAAACATATTCCCAAAGCAGCTGGAGAATCAGATACAGTAGTGTTTAAAGGAATAGTACATCTTGACTAGGAGTGCTGAGATGGCTCAGTATAAGAAAATGTACAAATATTATCTTTTACTTTTATAAGTCAAAAGAAAAAAGCCTAAAGAAAAGAAGAAGAGGATGAGGACGAGGAGGAGGAGGAAAACTGGTTACTTACAATCATCTATTGAGATATTTGGCCAAACTTACATTTATAATAATTTAATACATTGAGGTACTAAACACACACCCTTGGCTTCTACCCCCTAATGTTAGTAACATCCCCAGGTTGACAAAGAAAATGCAAAACAGGATTTTTACTCAGCACTGAAATACTAGAGACATTCCTTCCAAAACTTGGGAGTTCATCAGTTCCACCATTGTAACCATTATTTAACATGGTTCCGAAAATCTCAACAAATGCAATTACACAGGAAAAATAAAATGTGTAAATATTGGGAAAGGAGAAAAATGTCCTACTTTCACATGATTTAATTGTCTCTCCTGGTAATTCAAGGGCCACGTGGAAAAATGCTAGAATAAAATTTCCTATAAAAAATCCCAAAATGTTGGGGTACCTGGGTGGCTCAGTCGGTTTAAGCATCTGACTCTCGATCTCAGCCCAGGTCTAGATCTCCAAGTCATGAATTGAAGCCCCATTTGGGCTCTGCACTGGGCGTGGAGCCTACTTAAAAGAAATACACATCCCGTACATTAGCCATATACAAAGGCAGAAGACAATGGGAGAAACAGGCATTTATAATGGAACCAAACAACATTCCAGGGGAGACAGACACATGAGAAGAGGTACTGATAACACCTGTGTGACACAGTTCAAGGTCGGCTAAATAACACAGAGCCTAGTAAGGTGTGATATGCCTCAAACTTTGAGGAATTCCCCATAAAGCACAGTGCAGATAAGTCCAGATTTAATGAATTCACCAAAGCTAAGTCATAATTCTTTTTCATGAGAAAGACGTGTAGTGTCTTGGGAAATAAGCAGAGAAAATCCTGGCGGAAGGCCAGTAACACCTTCTAATTTGGAGGTGCGAGTCTTGGCAGCTAGTGGGAGAATCGGGATAACTCTGTCTAGAGCCCTCCTTTCCTCTGCAGATCAATACTGTTCAGAGACAGCTGTAGGCCTGAGAGGAAGCGTTACAAAGCCACGTGTCAACCGCGAGACTCTCTCCAAGTGGTCCATGGCCTCCTTGAACATTTGGCACCTCCTCCAAAACAGAGGCTTGGGCCCTCGGTAGAACTAACAAAAAAGACAATTATTTGACAAGGTTAAAAATAATAATGATAATAAATAAACCAAATGAAGACAAATGACATGTTGAATATATTGGTGACATAGTTAAACGTTGAGCTAATATAATTAATATTAATATGCTAGAACTCCTTACAAATAAATTATAAGACACCCAGTAAAATTGAGCCAGTATCTCTAAATATATAGTGTGTGATTATTGTATATATATGCAATTGTATATATATGCAATATGTACTTAAGTATATATATATAAAAGTATATGAACATGCAACAAATATATTGCAATATTGTATACATACATTTGCAATAATCACACACATACACCAGACTCAAAAAGACCAGTAAGTGAAAAGATGTTACCTTTCACTGGTAATCAAAGACATGGGTATAAACCCTGAGATTTCATTTAGCCCATCAGTTGACACATAGATTAAATATTATAATACTGTAAAGAATACATCTAAGGCTGGTGGGGTAAAAATTGGAACAACTTATCTGAAGGGCGGCTTGACAAATATTTCAAAAGTCTTTATGAAATATTTTTATGCCAACCCAGTAATTCCACCGCAGGAAATTTAATCATTACCACATAGCACAGAGTTAGCTACTAGAATGTTGACTGTAGGGTAGTTTGCCGGGTGAAAATTTGGAAACCATTTCCATTCCTGATGGTATGAACTGGTTTTAAAGGGTTTGAAAACCCTCTTATAAATAGGGCAGAGGACTCTTTGGAGTTCAAAGAAGAGCTGGGTGACAAGCTCAAAATGCATCCTAAAACACTGCTTTACACACACACACACACACACACACACACACACACACACACACACAGAAGCCCACAGAGGCTAATGTAGTTTTTCTCTGGGTGATGCATTTTTTAAAAAAATTTGTTTATTTTATTTTTCCTGGGTGATACATTTTGATCCTCCTGTTTGTCTTTAGGAGCACAAGGGATACAAGTCTGCAAATAGATAAAAATGGACACCATGCCATTTAGGAAAAGGCAGGCCAGGTGAAAAGGAAACCAGCGATTTCTGCAGGACGGAGCCCAAGGGGCTCCTCACCATCGGCTCACATCGAAGACAACATGTCAGCCTCTAGGCCTCGCCAAGGGAGGAATTTGTTTGGTTTGGACTTGATTCACTGTGTCAAGAGAACTCCCTATTCTCTTCCTTGAGTGGCCCTTCAGGCTCTTGCGGCAAATAGGAAGGGCAGTGTACTAGATAATGCCTTGCTTGCTCAAATGCTTAGCGACTAGCGTTTCTTGCTCTTCATTGGGGAGCTTGTTGTTTGGATAGCAATCAAATCAAACCCGAACAATGCTTCTAACCAAACAGACCCACGAGGTGCCCGCTCGGACGAGGAGCAGCTTCTTGAATGATGGACGGTCCATGTCTGCCGCTTCAAGGCGGCCGAGGACATCTGCGAAGGGCAGGAGAGAGGAGAGGAGGAGGCGTTTAAAGGATCCTGGGTGGGCAGCCCGGGCTGAATCGTGGAGCCTACCATCCATCCTCCCAGATTTGGAATGAACATCGATTCCAGCCCATTTTTGAGCAAAAACTTTATAGACAGATGGAGGCACAAGAGGGGTGGGTCACGCAGATCTCGCACCATTTAAAAAAAAAAGACCATGGCAAGTGGTGCAAGGTTTATAGCACAAAGCATTTCCCTTGTGCTATCTTCCATCTCGGTGATCACCCTGTGAGGGAGGAAAGTGCAGAATTATTTTGTCTCTTCTTCAGGAGTAGAAAGTGAGCCTCAAAAATGTAGAGGAGGGGCCCAAGGTCACGTGTGACTTCTAAGTGGCAAAACAAATCCCAGAATAGGGTTATTTCCATTTGGGTGTTTAAAGTCATTCTTTAAGGGGCCCCTGGTTGGCTCAGTCTGTTAAATGTCTGCCTTCAGCTCGGGTCATGATCCCAGGGCTGCAAGATGAAGTCCCGATTAGGGACCCGTGCTCAGCAGGAAGTCTGCTTCTCCCTCTCCTTCCTGCGGGTGCTCTCACTCTCTCCAATAAATATATAAAATCTTTTTGGAAAAAAAAATAAATAAAACCACTCATTAACAGTGGGAAGGAAGTTGTCTGAAGGAGATTAGAACACCCCAGGATGGGACAGGACGCGGAGGGACAGGTAAGGGGCTGCATTCTATTCTGGGTAAAATATATTTACAGCGTCTGCATGACATCGCTGACTCCGCTCCCTCCCTTTCTTAACTAATATGTATTGATCACCTATTGGGTGTCGGAAATCAGGCGGGAGATTTCACGTGTGTGCATATGAGTGTGTCCAGAAGATGGAGCGACTCTCAAAAGATTACATTTCAATACCATGAAAGGATAGCTCTTTCCTATTACTACTGACTAAAACCTTCTTCCTAACCCAGAGGTACGTTTTAAGTACTAAATCTATTATTTCTATAAATTGAGAAACCACTACTGACTGCACACATCTGTACTGAAAGAGATTTTCAGCTTGTATTCTAAATTGTAGGGAACTTTAAAGGTAGCGTACAGATGCGGAAATGTGCGTAGCATGATTTGTTTGTGAAAAGGGGGGGGCTCGTAAATGTTGAAATGACAGTTTTTCTGGAAGGCCAGAAAGCCACAAGCAGCAGTTTCTAGCAATCTCAGACATGCTACCATCATATGAAATGATCCGCACCCTGGATGTTTGCTTACGTCCTGGCTTACAGTAGCAGTTATCATAATCATCCTTCAGATTTTATTTTCATTAAATTCTGCTGGCACTATCTCTAGAGCATTCATTCTATCAATGTGTGAAAGTATTTTTTTATGTAGATGGATGTGTGGCATGAAGATAGACAGCTCTAGGCAATGGGAAAGTATTAAATAATTTTTAAATTGCAAAAGCAATAAATGCCAATTATAGAAAATGGTAAAATATATAAGACTGGAAAAAAAAAACAACAACCACCACCACCACCAAAATTAGTTTTATTCCCATTATTCAGAAATAACTACTAGTAACCTTTCTTTTTTAAAGGAGGCTCCATGCCCAGGGTGTAACCCAATGCAGGGCTTGAACTCAGGACCCTGAATTGAGACCTGAGTTCAGATCAAGAGTTGGACGCTTAACCAGCTGAGCCACCCAGACACTCCACCACTGTTCACAATTTAATATATACCTTCCTGCATTACACTCTGTATGATACCTTAAATTCTTTTTTAGGTTAACATGTAGGAAAAAAAAAACATTCTCATTATTAAACAGCCCCCAATTTTCTACTGTACGGATGCCATATGGATACACCATGACTTGCCCATTTTCCTATATTTATTGGCATAAACTTCCAGCAATGGAACTACAGGGTCAAAATTTGCAAACACTATAAAGACATTTATTTAAATATATATATATATATTTTTTTTTTAAATCAAGTCTTTTAAAATACATGTTTCCAGTTATCCTTCGGGAGGATTATATTTCACATTCTCAGCAGCGGTAAACACGGGAGAATTTGTCTACCCAAAACTCAACCTGCACTGGACTTCTCAAATGTTCACCGGACTAAAAGGGCAAAATGATTTTATTCACGTTCAAATTTTTCATTTTGCTGATAACTGGCAAATGGCCTGTTTATAACTTTTTTTTAGATTTTATTTATTTATTTGAGAGAGAGAAAATGAACAGCTGGGTGGGGCAGAGGGAGAGAAAAAGGGAGAAGCAGACTCCCTGCTGAGGAGGAAACCGGATACAGGATGGATCCCGGGACCCTGAGATCATGATCTGAGCTGAAGGCAGGTGTTTACTTGACCAAAGAGAGAGAATCTTAAGCAGACTCCATGTCCAGCATGGAGCCTGACACGGGGCTCAATCTCAGGACCCTGAGATCATGATCTGAGGCAAAATTAAGAGTCAGACACTTCACCGACTGAGCCACTTAAGCACCCCTGAAAGGACCTCTTTATAAAGGAGATAGTACAACATAGCCCAGAGTAATTGCTTTAGCACTGTGGTGAGGAGATGAGCGTTTATAAGAAATGACATGCTTAGGAAGGTAAAGAGCTTGTTTCAGGTTCTTAGTGGAGGAGTATGAAACAAACATCTGGACCTACCACGCATGTGTTAATTATGGTTTGCCACACAACAAGCAAGCCCAAAACTCAGTGGCTTTAAAGCAATACTGAATATTATCTCCCACAGTTTCTGTGGATCACGAGTTTAGCAGCTCATGGCTGGGTATTTCTAGCTTAGGGTCTCTCTTGAGATGGGGCTGCAGACATCTGAAGGCTCGGCTGGGACTGGAGGATCCTTTTCCAACATGACCCACTCACAGGGTAAAGGATGCTGGTGGGAAGATCCAAAGTTCCTTCCATTTGGACTTTTTCATAAGGCTGCTTGAATGTCCTCCTGACCCAGTGCTGTTTCCAGAGAAAAGGAAGAAACTGTCATGCCCTTTCTTATTTTTCTTCAAAAGTCACATATCATCACCTCCTCCATGCTCTCTTGGTCACAGAAGACTAAACCTGTTTCAGGGGTAGAAGATCACAGAACACAAACACCAGAAGGTGAAAACTATCGGGGACCATCCTGAAGGTTACTGTCAAAACCTGCCGACTCCTCTGTATTATTTTCATTCTCCCTACCTTGTGGTGATAAAAGGGAAAAAATAAAACACAGAAGCTTCTAAGTGACAGAGCTAGGATTTAAACTTAGGACCATTTGCTCCAAAGTCTATGCTATTTCCAGAGCACAGTGAGCTTTAAGACAGGTTACTGTATTTGTATCTGCAGGGACTTTGGAGGAAGGGCATGAGGCATCAGGAGCACCAGTGTAGCTTGGGTTTTCAGGGTTAGTCAAGGGCTGAAGAAGGGTTTTAGTAAAGGCTAGTTGAGTTGCATTGGTGTCTTGACCCCATAGGGGATGTAGGAAGCAAAGAAATGGAACTGAGCCTGGGAATGAGCTGAATGTTGGAAGGGCAAGAAAGGGTGACCGAGAGTAGAGTCAAAGAGAGTAAAATCTTGGAACGAAGGCCAGTGGGGTTCCCTTTGGCCAGCCACTGCTCTCTTTAAGGGGATGTAGAGCCTGTGCTTATGGGTGTTGTATTAGGAAAAACCTCAGTACACTTTACCTTCACACAACTACTATATTCATAGCACTTCCGACACCAGATCTGATTGAGGGGCTGGGGAGGTTTCCACAACAAGCACTACTCTGTGACAAAAGCTGCATGTCCTACTATTCAACTCAATTCTGACACTGTCTATGTCTGGAGACAACATCAGGTCCCACAGGTTAAGGCTCAGTCCCACAAGACTGCCCCCCATTTCAGATGCCGACCACAAGTAGTAGGTCTCCAGGTAACCCACACCTTCTGTTCAACTTATTTGTAAATAAGAGGTTACCAAGAGTACTTCCTTGGGTTTGATTAATTGTGAACTCAGCTCATAGAAGTCAAGGAAATGCTTATATAGGTTTTATCAGTTCATTAAAGGACACAATAAAGGATACAGATGAACAGCCAGAGGCAGAGATACAATAGCGGAGTCTGGAAGGATCCGAGTGTAGAAGTTTCCAGCCCTGGGGAGTGGTGTGCATCACCCTCTTAGCACATGGATATGTTTACCAGCCTGGAAACTCTCCGAACTCTCTACTATTGGAGTTTTTAATGGAGTCTTCTGAGTGTAGGCATGATTGATCTTCAACTCCATTTCTAGTCCCTCACCCACACTGTGGATGATGGGGGATGGGCTGGGGCTGAAAACCCCAAGCTTCTAATCATGGCTTGATCTTTTGGGTACCTAACCTTCACGTAGAACCCATCCAGAAGCCCATCTGGAGGCACCTCATTAGAACATAAGACACTCCCATCATCCTGTTTCCATATAAGGGTTTCAGGATCTCTGGGCCAGGAATAGGCACAGAGACGAATACACACATTTTCTGATACCTCATGTATCAGAGGGTGTATAGCAATAACGAAGACAGTAGTTTCAATCAAATCGTGTTTAAGACTACAGTGGGCCTAGGGTACAGATGCCACCGGATTCCAGGTAGGTTGACTTCCCTAATTAAAAGGGCAGTTCAAGGGAACCTGGGTGGCTTATTTGGTTGAGCATGCAATACTTGGTTTCAGCTCAGGTCATGATGTCAGGGTCTGGAGATCAATCCCTGCATTGGACTGTAAGCCCAACATGGAGTCTGGTGGAGATTCTCTCCCTCTCCCTCTGTCTCTCCCCCGACTCACACTCTCTCTAAGTAAATAAATAAATAAGTAAAAAAAAATTTTTTAAGGTTTGCGGGGCGGTTTGAATGCTGTCCAAGTGTGATGGCACACAATGATTGTGTCTCTAAGGTCCCTTCTGATTAAAAAAACAAAAAACAAACCTTGTCACATGGCACAGCCTCGAAATAGACCCATTACCCTCTCGTCCACGTCTTCACCCTTCTGAAGCTAGGCTTGTTCTGGAAAGACCTCAACCCCTCTCTTCTGATGTTTTTCATTTGAAGAGCTAACTGAATTTTAATTGTGATTTGTTTGACCATTATCTGCGTGGGGGGAACAGCACGAGCCGCTGACGTTTCCCATGGAACATACCCCCGAGAACTTCGGAACCAGTGGGAAAGTGGATATTTTCGGGGTAATGGTGTGGTTGAGGCTCTATTACCTGCTTTTAGCTTTGGAGAAAGTATTCTTTAAATGGAAACAGATTGAGCGGGCAAATTGCAAACCTCTAGCTCTAGAGCTCTTCTTCCCCATTAGCCAAGGCTAAACGGCAGGCCTGGAAATCCCTTTTCAAGAGCTGCCAATGACACAATTTCATTTTAATGTACTACAAGTCCTTACGGGCACATGCTTGATTTCATGGTTCCCTCTGAATTTGTGATGTAAAGGAACCCAGGGCAACTTTTAACTTGGCCAGCGTCTGAACACCAGGCTGCTGGATCCTGAAGTCAGCCATCGGTGGAATGTGCTCTTTTCATCTCTCCTCTCTAAATCTACTTTTTATTTGCCTGCATAAAGGCATGAGAGTCCCTTTAATGTGATGTGGATAAAAGCCACAAGAAAGAGATAAAGCATGGAGCATGTACAGGGCCCTTAGGGGTAGAGAGAGCAAGGAGTTTGGGATGGCTCTTTTCACCAAAGAACGGCGCTTGGCTAGTTGAGACAATTACAGACAAGACAACTGTGGTCTCATTTGCATTAATTGAGGACTATCCCATTGTTTAGACGGTTTCACCAATGACACATGAAGACGGGTGTGCATCTCCGACCCACAGTCGCATAGGTGATTATGACATGGATGGAGAAACAAATAATTTGCACGTTGTTGCAAAGCTACTTGCTTTTGACTCCACCTGCTCCCTGAGATCACCAAGCATGGCTTAAAGTAGTGTGTTTGCTTCTAAAAGCTTCTTGCTTTTTCCCTTCTTTATCCAAGGCCAAGAATGTAATGCCGTTGGCCGGGTGCTGTGTCATCTTGGCATACGTTCCTCTCTAGCCACTGCCTTGGTATTGATTTCAAGGGCCTGATGTGGATTTGCCCACTGTGCCTTCCCTTGTTTGACTGTGTTCCATCAGCCCTACTTACTACTTTTAAGACCCGCAGAAGGATCGATTTATCCTTCTTCTTGTTAAGTTTAGGAATGTGTCCTTTTCACATTACATCAGCAGTAAGGGCAGATGAGAATTTTATTAAGGTGGATAGACCTCTCCCTTTATATCTTTTGGGTTCCAAAGTCGAGTGGAGTGGAGTGAGATCATATTCTGTGGGGAGAAATCCATAAACGTTCACGTTTTTTCCAAATGCCTTGCTTTGTCATGAAGCTTTCAGCATCTACCCACTGCATAGATGGCCAAATAGAGACCTGTGAGTCCAGCAATGCGATAAAACCCAAAGGGAAGTTCCTGGTGATAAAATCTAGGAGAATTTCTAACACCCTATTAATGAGCTGCAAGCCTAAGGCTTAATGGAAAACCAAGCCCCAATAACTTTTACCTTTCATTCAAATTAGGGAGAAGCTATTTTGACATTGTGTAGCCCCAGAGAGATCTTGTGCTTGCGAGCTGGGCTTTAAAATACACCTGGACATGCTCCATTGAGTCTTAAGTTTTGGGCAACGTTTTTCCAAAAAGCAGAACATTCAACACATTTCTCTGAAAATCACCCTCGCGAACTCCAGGCTGCTCTATGAATGCACCTTTGCCTTGCTTTCTCCTGAGCCTTATCCACACACTCAAGCAAAGAAGCCGCCCCAAAGGACTCAGACCACAAATAAAAGTCAAGGGAGAGGCCCCCAGAGAGGCCCTGGCATTCCCACATTTCCATATTTCCAGATCTGGGGTTCTGTGTGCAAAGCATGAATTCTCTCCCCTGTGCGATTCCTGTTGGTCCGCCTTTCTGAGCACTGAGATTTGTTGCTGGATAATTCTAAATGACCATCGTCCACTAACAAAGCCATTCTATTTAGATGTGGGCAGATGAGCCAGAAAATGGGTGGTTCAGGCAGATTTCATGAGGCCTAATAAATCTTCAGTAAATTACAGCTCATTCCCCGCCCCTCCCCTCGTGGGCTCTTTGTCTTGCTAATACACATTACACCCTGCCTGGCTTCACGCTTTCAGGCATCTTGGAGGTGAGGTCTGTACAAAGCTGCAGATGTGGACATGGAGGAGACCTTTGCCCCAAATGTTAGCCATTAACATCAACGTGGCCCACAGAAGAATTTTACTGCAGTTCTCGGACTCAAAAGACCGCTCAACTCACAACTTGGGAGCTTAAAGCAGCAAGGAAAGGGAGAGAGGCCGCCACTGTCTGTTTAAAAATGGTGTGTTTCCAGTCCCTGGGTTTCAAATATGCAGAGAGCCAGGGGCGTGGCCTTGTTAGTTACAAGAACTGTAGAGTCCCAGTATTTAAAAAGTGGCATGCGGAATGGTGAGAAGTGAAAAGTTAATTACCTTCTCTGCCGACATTTTGATAAGTAATGTTACATTTCTCACATATGCTTCAGGAAAATGTCTGAGCACATCCTTGTCTGTGATCACCTTTGAAAAAGGAACACACGCAAATGGGACTTAACTATCTTGCAAGTTCCTTTAGGCAAGATAACTAGGAAACTGGGAAAATATACTGGGAAAATATACATGATAAAGAACTCATTTCCTTCGGGCATAAAATACTCTTATAACTCAGTAAGAAAATGAATAATTACCCTGTGAGGGGGGGAAATGGGCAGGATACATAAAGTAGCAGCCTACAGAAAAAAAGAAAAGTAGTCGGTGAAATTCAGCTCCCTTAGTGGAATAAATGTATTAAACAATGAGCGATCATATTTCTCCTATCAGATTGGCACAAACTTATAAGATTACTAAATAGGCAAGAAAACAGACAATGTTCTTATAATTCTGGCGGGAGGATATATTTTTGGACAGTGGTGTGAACACATTTCAAGTGAAACATGCATACATCCTTTGACCCAGCGACTCCACTTTTGGTGTTTATCTTACTGACATGACTTTGTACAGCTCTACAAATATATGTGCCAGAAAGTTTAATTGCAACAGAAATGGGAAAAAAGGGGAAAGTTTAGATGTGCATACATGAGGGAGAGTTTACTTTTTATTTTTTTACTAAAGATTGTGTGTGTGGGGGGGAGGTGTTGGGGCAGAGATAGGACAGAGGGAGAAGGTGAGAAAGAGAATCTCAAACAAACTCCCCACTGAGCACAGATCCCGATGCAGGACTTGATCTCATGACCCCAAGATCAAGACCTGAGGTGAAACCAACAGTCAGATGCATAACTAACTGAGCCTCCCAGGCACCCCCATAAGGCAGAGTTAAAATAAAATCAGAATATTCGTGAAATGGAATGGTATGCCTTTGCTTAGAATAAAATCTATGCGGCAATTCAAATAGTCAGGATAATAAAGACTTTTATTCCCAGAGATACCCTCACAGCTGATGCCTGCCTCCATAGTACGTATATGGTGACTATGAACTGGTAGAGGGAACCATCCCAACACGGCGGTAAGGAGAGCTGACTCTGAACTCAGCTTTCTTGGGTCAGGATTTTGGGTCGACCAGTGTGTCTTGGGGTGAACTTGGACAACATCCTTAAGCTCTATCAGCCTTAAAAATATATAAAATGAGGGGTTCCTGGGTTGCTCAGTCGGTTGAGCATCCAACACCTGGTTTCAGCTGAGGTCATGATCTCATTGGTTGGGAGATCAAGCCCTGCATCGAGCTTCATGCACGTGCACTCTCTCTCTCTCTCTCTCAAATAAATAAATAAATAAATACATCTTTAAAGAGAAATACACACACACATATAATGACAAAAAATATATATATAAAATGACAGTAATAATGCCTTTCTCACACTGCTGTCTTAAGTGATACGATGTACATAAAGTGTTAAATACGGTGCCCTGCCCCTACTCTGTTACACACTCTGTTTATAAGGGATGCAGCTGCTGTCGACTGCTGTTGGCTGCTGTCATCCTTAACTGAGGAGAAGGTGCACCAGAAAAGCACACAATGCAGGCATGTGGAACGACATGGGGACTGGTTGATCTAGAGGAGAGATCCAAGGCACCAGCCAGGGCGATGATGGCACTGTATGTCACTGATTCACTTTCTCCAGACAAACAGTGGTACCTATGCCAGAAACAGCATCCTGTCCACATGGGAAAAAGATTGTATGTACTAAATACTTTGATTTGGGTGTATGAGCCTATCTCAGTCACCTAGAGCTTCTTCCTCTGTGTCTCTTTAACTACAAATTCAACTTCCAGATTCAAATGTGGCTTCTGAAGGTCCCATGACCTCAACACCCTCAAACAAACAAGACATGACAGCCAAGTCTATTTGAAACTCTGAAAGGCATTAACACACACCTGATTACCCTTTGCTAGGTGGGGGCCCATCTCCCCCTACCTTGGGTTGCTCCCTTTCTTGAAATCTCACAGCTTCACTTCCTCCCACATGTCTCTACCGTGCCCTCTGCAACCTTGTCCCACAGAATTAACACCCACCTTTTTATGATCTTTTCACAAAACAGTTCCTCAACTTCCTTATTGGCTATAGCTCAGGAGCACAAGGGCCACTGTGCCCTGAAATCTTGCAAATTCCGTGTTTTCCTCGTGCCTCTGTTCTTCCACTGCATCCACCCAGGAAAATAACAAACTTAGGAAAGCCTGACCAAAACCTCGTCTGGGCAGCCCTGAGCATATGATGTCTGCTGGAAAAGGGACTTGCAACTGAGTCACAGGTAAGCAAGGCTTTGAAGGCAGACTACCAGGAATTAGCATACATTTCTTGGTGAGCTGCACTTTCTGCAGGAACTGTTTGCATAGCTTGACCACTGCTCAACCTTCGACTTCCACCACCACCAGCAGACAAGACACCAAGTTCTATCACCAGAATGGCACCCTCTTGCATCTGTCCTGCCTCTTCTGCTCTCTTCAGTTACAATGGAAGACTTTCTTCTCCATCATTCTGATACTGACTCCTTCTTCTTTTTCTCTTTCAGTGGACCTCGTCTCCTCTCTCGCTCCCATGCTCTGTCCTTACTTCCTCTCTATCTTGCTGCCCCTCTCTCTCTCTTCCCCCTTGATCTCTGCCTACAATATTCAAACATATCCCCATTTTCAGAACTATCTCACTGCGTCCTGCTCCTCATAAATGCACACCATCCCTCTCTCTTCCATCCAGTCCTGCACTCTGCCATTCTGCTCAGACTGCCTTGGATACAGTCAGTGATGCATTCCGTGTGGCCAAATGGGAGAGACTTCTCGATTTTAATTTTTCCTCCCACTTGTCTCCTCCATCTTTCTAGAACATTCCATTCTCCTGGCTTCCATGATGTCACCAACTTCTGATTTTCTCCTCCTTCTCTGGTGTCTACTTCTTGATTGACTTTTCAGACTCATCTTTCCTTAGAAATTGGGGCTTGTCCTCCTTCTTACTCTATGCTCTCTTTAGGCAAGTTTTCCAGTCTTTTGCCCTTTCATATGCTCAAGTTATTTTTAGAGAAGGAGAGAGAGACTCTCAAGCAGACTCCCCATTGAGTGTGGGGTTTGATCTCACAACCTTCAGGTCATGACCTAAGCCAAAATCAAGAATCAGACGTTTAACTAAATGAGCCACTCAGGCATCCCTCATATGCTCAATTTTTAAATTACTACTATTATTACTACTATTACCAATAAAACTAAAATAAGATTTAAGTTCTTGGCACCCACTAGCTTTTTAGTCATTTTTCATGAGGATTCTATGTGAATATTCTCCCTTACATTAAAAAGGAAGCAGGCATGGAAGGCTGAGGAAATTTGTCCAAGGTCCTGCAATAAGTTATGGGGCTGAGACCCAAACCTAGGATACCTGACTCCAAATATTCTTAATCATTGTGCAATACTGTTGAGGTCCCACGTTCACATACCAAGCCCCAATTTATATCTCCGGTCCAGACCCCTCTTTTGAACTCCTAGTCACATAATAATAAGCTGCCATTGTGCCATTTACTTCACTGAATCTTCTCTACTCAGTGTGCTTGGAGTTGAATGCTAACCCCCATCCTCCCCCCAAAACTCTCCTAAATTTGCCTTTGCCTTAACTTTTCCATCTCAGCGGATAACACCATCTTGGGTCAGTTGCTCAAACCTGGATTCATTGCTGACATCTTCCATCATCATTTATCCAAAGTGAGAGGGGGAGAGGAAGAGAATCCTCTCCTGCCTCATTCCTTTCTCACTTGGACCATAGTTATAGCTTCCTAACTTACTTCCTACATCCTACATCCTCTCCAGTCTATTTTCTAACAACTAAATGATCTTAAAATAATGCAAATCAATTATGTCATTCCCTTGCATAAACTTCCCCGCAATGATTTAAAGATAAAGTCCAAAATGATTCCCATGACCGACTGTGCTCTCTGTGACTTGGCTGCTGCTTATCTCTCTAGGCTTGTTTCTCAAACTCTGACAGACAACCATCCCCCGTGACCCTGGTCTCTTGTATTTCTCCCATGTGCTCTTCCTACTTCAGAATCTTCTAGGTATCTTCTTTCTGCTAAATCTCTTGTCCCTGGAACAGCCCAGGTGAAATTTCTTCCTGAGTCTCACTGCATCTTGTAATTTCCTTCACAGCACTTATCACAATCTTAAAATCATACGTTTATCCATGTGCATAAAGACGAATATAGTCTTTCCGAAGGGACTAAGTGATAAGTGTGAAGGATGAATCTCTTGATAACTTTTGTATCTGGAACCTGGCATAACACTTAAGAGGTAATTGACACTCAATAAATATTTAGTGATTGACTAAATCAAACGAGGGCCTGATGGTGTACTAAGCAGAAATATAAAAGCTTTCAAGGTCTAAATCAAGGGCTCTCCAATCGGGGTCTCCAGATCCGTCTATCCTGATCCTGCCATCCTAGTGCTTGTAGGCAATAGCTTTGTCTGTAAATGGGAACAGTTTCTACCAAACAGAGCTAATGGGAACATTAAATTGCCACATATATGAGAAAGCATAATACCCTGTAAATAACTGACCTCCGTAAACACTAGTATTCTTCCCTACTTTCTGTTGCTCTCCAGAAGCTACGGCCATGGTGTTTAAGAGACAGCATAATAAACAGACAATTTAGAAAAGTATTCTCTATATGGAGACTCTTAGAAGCCAGAGGTAGAATTAAAGGCCTTCCCTTGACTGAAATGGAATCCACAGGTTCTTTTAGAACTATCCCACTCGATTTCTGTGTTGGGAACAAACAAACAAACTTCCTTTGTACTGTCTTTACAACTGGATCTTAGCTTAAAAGTAATCTAGGAGATCTAAACCACACGTAAGCCCTGGTAAGTAGATAATGGTCCCCAGCAACTGTCAGTATTTCTGGAAAAGGGGAAGATCAAACACAAAAAGGATTTTCTCTACTCAAGCTCCCATCTATGAGTTCTTCTTCTATTGCATCCTGCCGGGTAGTTACAAGAGATAGGCTAGGAGCCTACATCTGCTTCTGAAAGATAAACTCAAGATAGTGTGATTGAGTGTTGATTTTCCCCCCCTTATTAGTCTTGTCAGACTCCAGCTTCTGAATTTATAGGGGGGAAATACGGATATCTAATGGCTTTAGGAAATGTTAGCTGGAAACATGACCTCCTCTTGGTACAGATCTCACCATCAGTTAACTACTAATTTAAGATTCAGCAAAGGGAAATAAATTCAGATCTCAGTGACAAAAATTGCCTTTGGAGTCTTTCATCTTTGTTGTTAATGCTAATGGCTAATAAGGGGTGCAGAATCCTTAACCCAACTCTGTCATTTTTATGGCAAAGGGCAAATGGAACACCCTGGAGTTTTAAAGCCTAGCCACTACAGTGATGGTTTGCTCTTTTCTGTCTTCCATGGATAGTTCACTTTGTTAACTGCCTGTCCACAGACACTGCTTCTCATCGTGTCTTTGGTGCCCAACTTCTTCCTCTCCCAAGGAAAGATGGCTGCCCTACTCGTCCCAATTCATTTCATTCAAGGAGATGAGAAAAGAACACAGCCAGCATCTGGTGTCTCCACTTCTATAATGAGTAATCGAGGTGATATATCAAAATAAAGATCTTGGGTTTCTATTCCAGTCCCACAGAGGGAAGGCACTTCCAAGGTTACATGGGCTGCTCATGGCAGAGACGTGGATGGACAAAATGTCATCGACTGTCCATCACTATGGTTTGTCTGAACCATTACCCATCATAAAGATCAAAATCACTAACTACTCTTGTAACAGTAACAAAAATGCTAAGATTCTAACACAAAAGGGTATCTGAGAGAAGCATGGAGGGACATTCATCCTTTTGTTTATTCCACAAATTTTTGAGCTTGTGTCACGTGTTAGATACTTTTATAAATGCTTAGAATGCATTATTGTGCAGAAAATACCCCCTTCCTGTGCGCTGTTTATGCATAATGTGTGTGTGTGTGTGCCCGTGTGTGTGTGTGTGTGTGTGTGTGTGTGTGTGTTAGAAAGAGAAAGAGAGCGAGTGTGGAGAAAAAACAACCAACAAAAAAATAAACATAATATGTATCTTTTTGCATCTTAAATAATCTGTTAGAAAGTGTTACAAACTATGGGAGATGGAATCTAAAAGAGAAAGGTGGGAATCTCGAGCCCAAAACACCTTATAGTTTTAATGGTAGTAATCAGGGTAGGCTGCAGTGACATTACTGGTCAGGAGTTACTTGAGTGGATATTTAGGGAATATGCTCTCCAAGCAGAAGAGATAGCCAGGGCAAATGTTCATGTAATAAAAATAGTCCCTAAAAATGCAGCTGAGCTTTCTTGGGGGCACTCAGTGGCTCAGTCTGTTAAAGGCCTGCTTCAGTTCTGGCCATGATCCTGGGGTCCTGGGATTGAGCCCCACAATGGGCTCCCCACTCACTGGGGCATCTGCTTCTCTTCTCCCTTTGCCCTTCCCCCTTCTGGTGCTCTCTCTCTTTCACTCTCTCCCTCAAATAAATTGATAATATACTTTTAAAAAATAAAAATAAATTAAAAATAGAGAACAAAAATGCAGCTGACCTTTCTTAAGATTCCTCTGTCCTTCCTGCTTCTATTCTCCTTGATCTAAATGCCAAGGGATCATGCCTTCATGTTTTCAGAGAAGTAGAAGAATGACACAGGAGGCATTGACTCCTTCTAATAGGATTCCATCCTTATTAGCAATTGCTTGTGGCTTCACAGAAAGTGACTGGTGGCCCTTTATTATCTTCTATTGAGATATTACTGGCATGTATGTAAGTTTTAGGTGGACCGTATGAGGACTAGATCCACATATAGATGGCAAAACCATTACCACCATCAAGTTAATTCCTTTATCTCTACACACGATGAAGATTTCATGTGCTCTCCTAAGGTTTAAGATTGACTCTCTAAACAACTTTCAAGTCTACTAAAAAACTATTTTTTTTTAAGATTTTATCTATTTATTTGACAGAGAGAGAGACACAACTAGAGAGGGAACACAAGAAGTAGGGGGAGTAGGAGAGGGAGAAGCTGGCTTCCTGCCAAGCAGAGCGCCCCATGTGGGGCTTGATCCCAGGACCCTGAGATCATGACCTGAGCTGAAAGCACACACTTGACGACCAAGCCACCCAGCCACCCTACTACAAATCTTAATATTTACCAATCTTACAGGTAAAAACTGACATTGCATTGTTGACACAATAGGCACTTCTTTAATTATGAGTGAGAGGTATTTATTTATTCACTAGTGCTACTTATTTTTGTAAACTGCTCATTCCTGCCCCTTTTACATTTTTCCATTGGATTTTTTTTCAATTAATTTTTATGGGTTCTGAATACCACAAAAATTAGTCCTTCATCACACTTTCCAAGTTTTTCTTTTTATTTATTTATTTGCGAGCGCGTGCGCGCGTGCACAGGGTTGGGGGAGGGGCAGAAGGAGGAAGAGAGAGAATCCTAAGCAGGATCCACAACCATCTGGGAGCCTGACACAAGGCTGTTATCTCACAACCCTAAGATCAGGACCGGAGCTGAAAGTAAAAGTCAGTTGCTTAACCGACAAGCCACCCAGGCACCCCTTCTTAATGTTTATATTCTTTCATATGTATCTATATATGCCTATATATATATATATATATATAGCCACCCTAATATATTTCTAGATGTACACATAGGTTCCTTTATATTTTCTTTACATCGTAGGTCTTGACTTTGCATATGATATTTAAAAACATTGCTATACACCATGCAAGAATTTTAAACTATGTGGTTCAATTTAACAATTTTGGTGGAGAGGATTTCTATAAAGCTTAAACAGGACCTTCCATACAAGATGACTTTAAAAAAAATTTTTTTTCCCAAATTGTTGTCTAGAATACTTATGGTATTTTTTTTCAGTATTTACAGTTTTAATCAATTTGGTATAACAAGCAAAATAACACTCTATTCCTTTGCTCTATCTTTCCCTTCACTATCACGCTACCTGAACCAGTATTATCCATGAAATATTTCAAAAGTGACACCCATAGCATCTTCTAAATTCATACTTCTTTATGTATATTTAGTGTAAAATTAAGTTTAGAGGCTATTCACAGCATTGTGCAAACATCACCCCTATTTCCAGAACTCCCATGTATGTTGAGGCTAATTCTGAACTTGCAGTCCCCAAAGTAAGTGTACCTGTGTGTGTGTGTCTGTGGGTTAGAACCTGAATCTTTTAACTACCAGCCCTTTACAATGCATTTCAACAGGCACATCAGTACATTTACTCTTACAATTTCTTTTCTAGAAGGCCAGGAAGAATTAATTGTTCTGCCAATTCATTATCCGTAATAATGTGTTTGTCTCTTGCTTATTTTCCCATGAAAAGTAAGCCCTCTCCTTACAGAATTACTTTAAGTGTTTTGATATTTGCTTTCCTGTCACCAAAGAATTACCTTAAGTATTTGGATGCTTGCGTTCCTGTCCCCTGAGGGAACAAGGCCATCACACATATTTTCTCTGTGTCTTGAAGGTGGACCTTCCCTACAGATCTCCTGTTTTCCACCTGTATTTTATCTAGGAACCCCCGCCCCTCCCCCAACTTATCCAAACATGGGCAGTGTTCCAGCAATTGCCAGGCACTCTGGGGCAGGAGGTAAAAGGAGGTTTAAGAAAGCACCCCTGCTCCAAATTTGGGCCCAGCAGGTACTTCATTGCAGATGATTTCTTTCGTGGAGAAAGAATTAAACACGTTCTGTCCCACTCCTCCCCAGCCCCAACCCTCGTTTCTAAACTAAGGAAGCTTGTTTTGAACACAAATGCTTTTCCACTGACTGAGGACAAAGGGGCATCTCCCTTAAGTCCTTCCACTCTCACTCTCTATGGGCATCTACCCTAGGCCAAACCTGAACGCCATCATGAGGACATCTGCGTCATTTACAGAGTTGGCCTCCACGTGTCTGCACCTGTCTGCATGCTGCGTGGCCCCGCCCCCTCCTCCCGTGCAGGTTGGGACGGCAGAGTCTCCCTGTCACGTTCCTAGACAACAAGCAAGGCTCTGTTCCACTGGCTTGCCAGTCCCCCCGCGACAGCCCTGCACAGGTGGGCGCTGGCTCCCCGCTGATAAAGTAGTAATGAGCACCTAATTATGGATAATTGCATAATGAAGGGTGCTCCTGCCTCTGCCAGTTCACAGCTGCAGCTGGTACCTGAAGGACTCCAGCTTGTGGCAACAGGTTCCTTTCTCCGTGAATCATTTGAGGGGAAAAGGCAGCATGCCAGCACACCAGCACGGATTAAATTATCAGCAGCAAGTTGGTGCCTGATTCCCGTGTCTCCAGGGCAGGATGGGGAACTTGACTCGTCATTCTCCTAATTATCCAGGGAGATTAGTTGGTGCACCAAGGCTCTGGACTAGTAATAATGGCTTCCATTTGGAGAGGGGGTTGAATATCCGGGCTCTGCAAACACACCCTCCTGAGCTTCTATTAACCCGCTGCCCATGTGTCCTTTGCTAACCATAGCTCCCCTGAGTGGTAAAGTGCAGCAGCATGGGACCCAAACGTGCCTGTTCGGGCAAGTCATCCAGGACATCTATTAAATGTGTACACTCCCCAACTCCTATCCGAACCTACCGAATGAAAATCTGCCAGCTGTTCCCAGGGCTGCCACTCACCATGACTCAGGCAAGCCACAATTTCTATTTGTCTTGGTTTTCCGAGCTGTAAGAGGAGATGGACTCTTCAAGAGCCTAGAACATCATTTTTTATTTTTAAGATTTTACTTATTTATTCATTTGAGAGAGAGTGAGCAAGAGATAGAGAACATAAGCCGGGGGACCAGCAGAGGGAGAGGGAGAAGCAGACTTTCCACTCAGCAGGGAGCCAATGCCGGGCTCCATCCCAGGACTCTGGGATTGTGACCTGAGCTGAAGATAGATGCTTAACCAACTGAGCTGCAAAGGCACCCCCAGGAACATGATTCTTTGACACCTGGCCCCACTAGGTAGGAAATGTCACTGAACTATCCAACCTAAACCAATCAACCATTCTTGGGCTACATGTGGTGGATTGTACTTTCCAGAGAATGCCTGCATGATCTCTCATTCCCTCCCCCTTGAATCTGGGTAGCCTCATGATTAGGACGTAAAATGTGATAAAACTTCTTCCTGGTTCCCTTGGGATGCTGACCCTTGGAACCCACTACCATGTTGTGAGGAAGCCCAGACAGCCCGTGGACATGAAGAGACACCCACTCCACAGTCCTGGCTGAACACCAATTTGCCAGCAGTGGGGGTGGCCATCTTGAAAGTTAATCCTCTGGTTCCTAGTCAGGGGCTCCAGCTGATGCTACATAGAACACACTCATTGTCCACCACATAGCCCTTCCCAAATTGCAGCTCTGTGAGAAAAAATATATATATATGTATATTGGCATATTAAGCATGAACATTTGGGATGGTTAGTCAGCAATAGATAACTGATAGCCCACAAGACAAGTGAGTGTGAGGTCTATATTTGAACAACGAAAATAAGGTGGGTTTGGCTGTTGTCAGGCCAAATTATGGATAAATTTAATGAAGGGGTTGGGTTGGATCTAATTGGCCATGTTAATTATAAGAGGTGTGCCAGATGGAGGAGTTTAGAAATGACATTAGAGGCAAATGCGAGAGTCAGGAACCCACCGATTTTACCCCCATGTAAGCTAATGACATCCAGATTTAGGTCTGCAATGGTGGATGAAGGAAGGTGAGACAGTCCAGGTGTTATTAAAATAATCAACAGGGCACATTGTTTGACCATAGAAAGATTGAGATTCATGCTGCTAAGCCCTTAAGCTCAGCTCACTTTAAGAAACTCTTGGGGCATCTGGGTAGCTGAGTCAGTTGAGTGTCCAATTCTTGGTTTTGGCTCAGGTCATGATCTCAGGGTGCTGGGATGGAGCCCTGTGTGGGGCACAGGGAGTCTGCTTGGGATTCTCTCTCTCCCTCTCCTTTTGCCCCTTCCTCTGCTTATGCTCTCTCTCTCTAAATAAATTACACACACACACACACACACACACACACACACAATCTTAAAAAATCCTGGAACTCTTGACAAAAAATGGGAACGTTGGAAAACTGGCCTGGAAAAAACTTTCCATCACTTACGGGTTGAGGCATGTTCCAGTCAGCTTGAATTTACTAAGCGTTTCTCTCATGAATGAGGGAATCTGATTCTCACATCTGAGACATACAAACATGGGCCATCTAGAGAGGTTCAAAGGGGAGCATGCTGGTTGTGGTCTGTGGCACGCAAATGGCCATCTCCTCCAAGGCCATGTCAAGTGGCATTTTCTGGTGACCTTGCCACGTTCAAGTTTGGATTCTAGACTCATGGGTTGAGAAACTTGTTCTTTCAGCGTACCGGGACTGAGGAGGGAAGGCATTAACCAAGTTGGAAAGACTAACTCATAGAACCCATATTCTAACTTAGTAATTTACAGGGAGAGAGGTCGCCTTCCTGGAATCCACCTCTCGGCATGACCCACACCTTCTTTCCATATACATATACATGTACATATGCATATACGTGTACATACCAATACCTAATCACAAATCTTATTGGGAATTAAATCAAAAGAAGCAGTGGTGCCTGTGTGGCACATTTATTTGGGGAAATGACTCTTGGTTTTGGGTCAGGTTATGATCTCATAGGTTGTGAGATGGAGCCCCGAGTCGGGCTCCATGCTTAGTGCAGAGTCTGCTTGATTCTCCCTCTGTCTCCCTCTGCTCCTCTTACCCTGCCTCAAATAAATAAATAAATCTTAAAAACAAACAACAACAACAAAAAAGATAGAAGAAACAACTTGTGATACTCTTTCATGATCCAGTTAAAATTGCCTGATGCAGGATTCCTCTGTGGTAAGATGGGTTTCCAATGGGCATGGAAACCACATCCAGTTGCCCAGTCCCTCCTTCTCTCTGAGACTGTGCCAAGATCTTTAGGGACTCTCCTTTCTCTGTACTTCATTGCGGGACCACTGCACATCCCTTTAGAGTGACAAAGGGAAAGTTTAGCTTTGGACGATGCACAGGGTCACTCGGCTTCTCTTTCCTAGGGTCTCACCAGATGTATCATTTGTCAGTTTCACAATACTAATCAAAGCCGATCTAATGTTCATGTTTTAGCCAGGAGTAGTGCCTGATGGGAGTTCTGACCACATCTAACGAGAACCATCTTCATACTATGTGGACTGGAAAACAAAACTGAGATTTATTTTATTTTATTTTATTTTTAAGATTCATTTATTTAATTTAGAGAGAGCAAGGGGGGAGGGGCAGAGGGAGAGGGAGAATGTCAAGCAGACCCTACTCTGAGCGGGGAGCCTGACACGGGGCTCGATCTCACGACACTGAGATCACCACCTGAGCTGAAACCAAGAGTCAGACGCTTCACTGACTGAGACTCCCAGGCGTCTGGAAAACTGAGATTTCTGTGAAAGACTGATTTCTAAAGCAAGGAACGAGGGGGTAGTTGAAGATGGGAAGAGCCTGTCCAAGGGAGACCTGTGTGCAGGTGAATAGAAGACTTGAGGTTCAGGGCAGATCTGAAGTATGGGCATCATCAGTTGCCAGCTAACAAGAACCAGAGAAATGTAGACAGCGAGACGATAGAAGACGGAGAAGCAGCCAGGAGCAGTGTAGGTGACGCAAGTAGGTCTGGCAATCCAGTTCCTTTGCAGATTGAAGCTTGTCTGTTCCCTTTTTAAGTTTGCTTGTTCTTAGGCAATGTCCCTGAAATTTGGGGATGTAAGGCAAACATATGCCAGTCTTGACAATCAGGTTTGTGCTTTCACACGTGATTCCCTACACAAAGATTTTTTTTTTTTAAGCAGCATATGAATGTGTCCATTATAATTAAAGATGCATTTAAAGGCAACCCCTGGGAGTAGGAGTTAAGCAATTCACTAAAATTCAGATGCTTTGCGTTTATCACCGTTTCATCTAATCTTAGTGTTCAGATCTAGAGTAGATCGGGATGTTTTCTAAGGGATCGGAAACTGTATCTTGAAGTCTCTTGGGATCGCATAAAAATTCAAAACAGACTTCTTCGTAAAGCTTCTTCTCACCTTCTAGAAGCATATCTCAGCCTCAACCCTATGTCGAAGAGGGATGTGGAAACTGTAGGACAGACGGATTTGCCCTTCTTTTATAGATTAGAGCCCCAAGGGCATCACTGTGAGATTCCGCGTCTTTTCCCCTAATCAGAAGCTTTTCTGATAATTTTTTGATGCCAAGAGGTAGGAAGCAAACTTTGTGTTCTTCCCATGACACTTGTGCCAAAAAATTACATGTCCTCACATGAGGGTAGAAACCCTTTTAAGACTCAGTTGAATGACTTCCTTCTGATTATCAGCTAAGTTTGCATCAGGAGGTATAGGGGGAACCTGACCTTTTGGGGGCACATCTAAAAATTTCCATTTAAATACGAACTTAAGGCATATTATTTTATTTTATTTTATTAAAGATTTTATTTATTTATTTGACAGACAGAGATCACAAATAGACAGAGAGGCAGGCAGAGAGAGAGAGAAGGAAACAGGCTCCCTGCTGAGCAGAGAGCCCGATGCCATGCGAGGCTCGATCCCAGGACCCTGGGATCATGACCTGAGCCGAAGGCAGAGGCTTTAACCCACTGAGCCACCCAGGTGCCCCCAAGGCACATTATTTTTAAACAAAATGACCAAGCCCCAGGGACATCTATAATTTGAAGAAAGATCCCAGGTTTATCCCAAAGAATGTGACAATCTTTAAGAAACAGTGTCAGCCTCAAAAAAAGTCAGACTGAGAAAGAACGTTGAAAGAAAATATTAGCTTAAGAAAAATTGTGCCCTAGAATAGACATTCTCTCAGAATGCCTTTATGTAACAGTATCTTGCTTCTTTAAAAATAAATAACCATGTGATTCGCTCCTAGGGCGTAAGGCTCTGGGTAGAAACTGTCCCCCAGCTCACCATATAAGCTGTTATCCTTTTATTTTTTTATTTTTATTTTTTAAGATTTTATTTATTTATTTGACAGATCACAAGTAGGCAGAGAGAGAGGAGGAAGCAGGCTCCCTGCTGAGCAGAGACCCCGATGCGGGGCTCGATCCCAGGATCCTGGGATCATGACCTGAGCCGAAGGCAGCGGCTTTAACCCACTGAGCCACCCAGGCACCCAAAGCTGTTATCCTTTTAGTCCAAAAATGAACACCAGCAAAATTAGGAAGTATCTAAGTTCCATGGCTGACTAAAACAGGAAGGAGGGGGTTTTAAAACTTTAAAAAGAAGAACACAAAAGCCTGAAAAAAAAGAAAGACAACTTTTAGTTGCGGACAACAAGTCCCTCAGGTTGGCTAATTTCTAGTACCTTCGTGAAGGTTCCACAGACCCGCATTTTTCAACAGGTAAGCTTTTCCCAGTAGGCTCATGTGGTTCCTGGGGTGGCGGGGTGGGGGGGGTGAGAGTCTCCTGCCCAGCTCCAAGACAGAGGGTGTTTACAGAAGGAAGACAGAAACGTCCCATTTGGCAAGACTTCCAGAAAAGCTATTTGTGGCTGTTCCTCCCCCAAACTTGACACCCTCCCCTGAAGGGATAGGATCTCTGTGGCTCACTCTTCTTAGGGTATCTTTCCTGCCCCGCCCAGCACACAAGGCCTTAGAATGGAAATAGCTGAACTGCTAGCAGTTTGTCCCTTCCTGTCGCCGGCAGACCTCAACTCAGGCTTTGTGGGGACAAGAAACCTGTCCAGTTTCTCGTCTTTCTGTATCCCCCTCCCAAATCTATCTTCTCTCTGGGGTTCCTGCATAAAAGTCTCCACGGGATGGTGATACTTCCTCCAAAAGTCTCAGAAATGCTTCTCCTCCTGCTATAAGCATCTCCCCCACCCCACACCTCCTGGCACATGTCCTTTCTTGCAGACATGTTTGAATGCAAAGGTGACCACCAGCCATGGCACCAACGCACCTCTGGGACTTGCCGTTTTTCCAGGACAGATCAGGGTCCGTGAACAAGCTTGGAGACCTCTAGAAAGACGGCTTCTGCTCTGGGAAAGAGCCTTTCAACAGTGCTGTGCTGCGTTGTGAGCCCCAGGTGAGTATCGGCTCACAGAAAGTCCTCGGCCACTGGAGAAGGCAGTGATGTTCAAAGTGGAGAAGATGCCATTGACAGATTCCATCAGCATCTGGGTTATCACAGCATGCCTGCGCACCAGAAAAGATTTATTGCCTTTGGAACAAGATCTAAAGCTAAATACTATAATCGTTTCAATCACCAGTTATTAAATCCAGGTACGGCGTGGCACACCACTGTTGTGCTCATGTGGAAGGCGTGAGGGGCTGGTGATTCTTGTAGACTCCAAAGCAACAGATGTCTGCCCCCTGCCCTTGCACAGAGCTTAAGAAACACCAACCACAAAAGCCTGAGCCCTGGGTGTCTTTAACACCCAGTTATTGTACTGCTTTGAGGAACCCCATTAATTTGCAGAGATCACGGTGTGTACAATGTCAGGAATGGGACAAAACAGACATGAGGGCAGTTCCTCTTGGGCTAGCAGGATGGCCCAGCAGCTGGGGACATGGGGAGTGGCTTTCTGCACAACCCCCAAGCCCTAGGCTCCATAGGAAGCTGAGAGAAGCATGTATCTCTCAGGGGTGTCTACAGTAGGCCCTTGCATATAATTCAATTCTCACTCAAAGAAGTAAGGACTTTGGGGCACCTGGGTGACTCAGTGGGTCAATCCTCTGCCTTCAGCTTGGGTCATGATCTCAGGGTCCTGGGATTGAGTCCCATGTCGGGGTCTCTGCTCAGTGGGAAGCCTGCTCCCCCCACCCCCATCTGCTTCTCTGCCTACTTGTGATCTCTCTATGTCAAATAAATAAATAAAATCTTAAAAAAAAAAAAAAAGAAGTAAGGACAATCATTCCATTCTACAGATGAGGATACTGAGGGGAAGAGAAGGAAGGTGTCTTAACCAGTAAATGGCAGAATTTTAATATTGGGAGCCCAAGGGCACGTTTGGATTCTAAGGACCTACTGAGTCATAGTCCCCATGGGTTATTTTTTCAGTTTGGATAGGTCTATGGTCTGTGGTGGATTCTGCAGGGTAACCCTCTCCCCCACCCAAAACCCAGGACTTCCCACCTGAAGGACTCATCTCATGAGTGGGTCATCCTCTGTGTCAGAACTTGGTTACACTTTGGAAGATGGATTTAAAATACAGATATCCAGGCCACACCACATGAGATTCTCATTTAAGGGGTTTATGGTATGGTATTTTGTTTGTTTAAGTCTTCCAAGGGATTCACACATGCAGCCAGGATCTAAGTGCATGCTCCCCTCCATCAGAGAAGACAACTATTACTCTGAATTCTCCCTCCCATCACCTGCGGACTATACTGTCCCTTTGCTCAGAAATCAGCAAGCAGCGGGGGTCACTGATACTAGGAAATTTGCAAAGAAAGGGGAGAGTGCCCATCTACATCCAGACAGGACATGTCAGTAGGTTCTGTGGGACAGAGAGAGTCTGTGAAGTTAGGAAGACACCAGATTTAGAAGGGCAACGAGGAGAGGGAAAGAAGTGTGGACATGCCGTGGTAGATCAGCAGACATCCCGACCTGCTACAGTGTCTCGGGTAACTTCACGACCGAGGAGGTGGAATTTTAAAATTGTGCCCGAATTTTCTGTAAAAACTTCTAGGAGTATGAATTCCTAAGGCAAATTGTTCTAGGGTGACACGTCACTCATTGGGGTACATTATTGTCATGTGAGTGGCCTCTCCTGGGTGTGTGATAAACACCTGTTTTCCCGGGAGGCAGGTCTTCAGGGATCTGGAGTCCCATGGAGGCGGACTTCATACGCTGAGCTTATTGCTTTGGGAAGAGACAGATACATTTACTTAGGATCTGTATCAGGCTCCCGTGCGCTATACCAAAAGACCACAGACTTAGCAGCTAAAAGCAACATATTTATTTTCTTCCAGTTCTGGAAGTCAGAAGTCTCTAATGCGTTGGCATAAAATGGGCTTTGCCTTTCTTCCGGAAGCTCCAGGGAAGAATCATTTTGCTGCCTTTTCCAGCCACAATAACATGTCACTCCGGACTCTCCTTCCCCAACATCTCCCCTGACCCTGACCCTGCTGCCCCCCTTTGTAAGGACCCTTGTAATTACATCAGGTCCACGTGTATAGTCCTGTGTCATGCAGGATAATCTCCCCATCTTGAGATCCTTCGTAACACCCGCAGAAGCTTTTTGACTATGTAAGGTAGCATACTGACAGGTTTGGGGGTTCCCCAGCATGCCGACGTCTCTGGGAGACCATTGTTCTGCTTACCACGGGAACTTTGCAGAAGGAAGTGAACCAGGATGCATACATAACATCCTGAAATTCAGTATCACCAGAGTCTCACTCAGGGACTGTAGTGATCCCAGGTAACTCCTCTGTCCTGTGGGGAAAGAGGTGTTTGCACGAGAGGTCCCATAGTGCACCTTAAGCACTCCCACATGGGGGTTCATTAAGAATGCATGCCAGCAGGAGCATCTCTGTACCTGTGTGCCCGCATCTGTCCAAGGCTTTACACCTGTCTGCCCTGGTGGGTCTGTTGGGGCTGGTCAGGCTTTCCTGAGCGGGAAGAAGGAAGGACTCATGGAGAGGCAGGACTTCCTACTAATATGTACAGATGAGAGTTGTGCCGCTACTTGGAGAAATAAAGGACTTGGCTCTCTTTGCACCCTGAGTGGCGATGCGGTGATTTAGATCACAGTGCTCTGAAAATCACCTCACAAAGGCCAGCACAGGGGAGAGGGCTCAACGTTTACTGGTCTCACAAAGAACTTCCCCTGGGGAGTCTTGTCAACACTCAGCCTCTGATTCAGTGTGTTTCTCCGAGGGGGCCAAGGTTCTGTATTTCTAATTAGCTCCCAGGGCAGGCTGATGCCGTCAGACCTGAACCCATTTCCAGCAGCAAGAACATGGAGTAGGGTGAGCTTTGTGGCCTGTGACCTGTGAACTACGGGCCCCCACCCTTAGGAGGACCCTGCTCTTGGTTCAATGCTCTGCTGCCATCATTTTGAAATTCTTAATTCACATTTTCATTTCGCAGGGGCCCCATCATTTATGCATCCCATCCTGATTTGGCGTCAGAGCGGGGTTCAAATCACGACATACTGGAGAAAGGTCCTTGGCTCTCACACCCGTTCCCTGCAACTGTAGATGAGATGGGTGGCAGTTGCTTGGGGGGAGGGGAGTGAGCTGGGCAGATAAAGACCTGGACTGGGAGGTTCATGGGATGACAAGCGGCTGCTGTTCTGCCCCATCAGATCCGACCCCAATTACCAGGAACTAGAGAGTGCTAATGTGTGACGGTCGTACACTGTGAATGTTACTATTTTTTTTGGTGTTGTTATTTGTGACTATTTAATTCTTAGTAATCATTTCCTCCTTAATCTCATTTAATTGGTATTAAAGCCTTGTGGTTACTTTTGTTTTAATTTTGTTTTGGCGCCGCTGCCGGCTTACAGTAAGAACTTTTCAAAGGGAAACAAGGTAACCCTGAGGCCAGCCATTTCTTCCTAACAGCACCAACCTGAATTCTTTCTCCATGTGAGTCTCAACTCCTTCCCGGACTAGCTGGTAACAGCATCAGTCACAAGTTTGCCCTGAAATCCGAAACTTGCAGACCAATGCTCTCTGGCCAGGTAACAAAGAAGGTGCCAGGATTCATTAGATCCGAATTTCCAAGGTAAAATCAATCAGTCAATCAATCAATCAATCAAGGTGCACGTGATAAATTAGGTTATTTCTGTGTATAAAACAAGAATGAAGACCAAATAAAGCATGGGAGGAGTACAGTTGTTTGGACAAAGGGTATAGTCACCAATAAACCAAAGCCACATATGGGTGAATCCAATGCATTGCTATAATTCATCCATTTGAGTGATATAATTTCACCTCCTACTTTCTTGGTTGTGGCATACTTGGAGAGATGTCCCTGCAGCGAAGGGTCTGGGACCCATCTCTCTCCACTGTTCCTCTTCAAAGTGTGGGTCAGCCTCCTGTCAGCCTCCCTGTCCTCGGCTATTTTCAAAGAAAACACACACTAGAGGCTCAAGGTAGTCACTTGACATTCTAGCACAATTCTTCTCCATCTTGGTTGCACCTTAGCAGCCCCTGGGCTCTTTTAAACCATACCGCTGGTGGGGTGCCTGGCTAGCTCAGTCAGTTAAGCATCGGACTCTTAATTTTGGTTCAGGTCATGATTTCGGGGTCGTGAGATGGAGCTCTGCACCGGGGTGGAGCCTGCTTAAGATTCTCTCTCCTTTTGCCCCTCGCCCTGCCTCATTTATCTCTCTCTCCCTCCTAAAACAGCAAAATAAAATAAAAAACCACATAAACATACCAGTGCCTGGATCCTACCTGAAAAGATTGCATTGGTCAGGGAAGGACGATGCATGAGCACATTTTCAACACACTCCCGGGAACTGTAATGCACGGGCAGGTTTTGAGTGGGCGAGATTGTTCTAGCTGGAGCCTATAATCAAGCCTCAGAGAGAGGTGGCCAAGAGCACAAGTGCTGGGCTCACGCTGCTGCCTGGATTCGAATCCCTGGGCTGCCCCTTACTGGCCATGTGGCTTTGGGGACTTACTGCAATTCTCCGTGTCATGATTTCTTCATCTTGCAAGATGGGAGCGAGAATAATGCCCTGTCACAGAGCTACCAGGACAATTTAAAGTTTCCTCTGTAAAGTATTCTAGATAATGCCCAGCACAGGGTAAGTACCATGCCACCTTTTAATAATTAAATATATTTTACATATGAAAATGCATAATGTGTTAAGAAAGGTGTCTTATATCTTCAGATATTATTGCTAGTTACTTAGATCAAAGGATTTTAAAAACTTTGTGAGGTGTGAGGGTTCATTTATTTTCTGATTCTCATTTTGAAGACTTTCTTTGGCCTACTTTTCCATCTCTTTCTTGACTCCAGATTGCCTGTGTCAGTAAGAGCGAAAAAAGATGTCAGAATTTCTTCAAATCCCCTAGCACAGACTTTATTGCTAACAGGGCTGCCCAATTACAGCTAATTAGCGAATGTATATTTTTCTTTTGCCCAGGAGTATATAGAAAAGCCTCTCATCATTAACAAGGCTTAAGCTCCAAAGACTATGATCCTTCCAGAGAATTTGTGCTGGTAGAAACAGCAGGATGATGGTGGTCTGGGAATCAGGTTCCTGCCTCTAGATTTGGCTCTGGGGAAAGCCTGTAAAACAAAGAGATCAGGTTAGTCACTCCAGAACAGCAGTTGTCCAAGTGTGGTCCCTGAACCAGGGGCAACCGTATCCCCCAGAAACTTGCTAGAAATGTACACTTGGGGCCCTACCCCAGACCCACTGAATGAGAATCGCTTGCTGCGTGGAGCCCCGCTGTCTGTGTCTGATTCCAAAGCTTCTAAAATTTGAGAGGTAACCTCTCGTATATTCTCCAAATCTGCAACTAAACGGTGGTTTTCCATAAAAATGAGAGCCTCCCTATATGGCAAGTCCCACCAAATTCTTATCTTTAAACCCCTGAAAATGTGCATTTTTTAAAAAAAGCTGAGGCATAAATCAGAATGAGTGTAACTGTAATTAAAACTGTTAGTTTTAATGTAATTAAGATTTTCATTGATTTTAAATTAATTTAATTTAGTTTTAGTTTAATGACGTCTTTGGTTGGCCTGTTTTGGACCTATCTGGTTTAGTTTATTTATTATCAATGTCTCTTTAAACTTAGTCAAATGGGGGCGCCTGGGTGGCTCAGTGGGTTAAGCCTCTGCCTTCAGCTCAGGTCATGATCTCAGGGTCCTGGCATCAAGACCCGCATCGGGCACTCTGCTCTGCAGGGAGCCTGCTTTCTCCTTTCTCTCTGCCTGCCTCTCGACCTACTTGTGATCTCTCCCTGTCAAATAAATAAATAAAATCTTTTAAAAAATTAAAAAAAAAGATAAACTTAGTCAAAGGGGCTAAACTGTATAACATAATAAGTTTTACTTACCTGTCTTTCTCTCCTTTCGGCTGCTTTTATTAACTTCCAGTGATTTCTATCTTATGAACACAATATTGTTACACATTTTCTATTTGTTTCAATTATGTTTGGAGTAAGGGATCTGAAATAGCCTGTTTTAACCTTTTACCCATTGGATTGACACTTAGAAATACTTAACAGCTTTAAAAAAAAAAAAAAAAAAGCTAGGTATTTGCTTGGCATGAGCTTTGCATGATTTATTTTTAGGATCTTTTTTCTGAAAATTTTCTATTTTCCCAACAAAATGTCCTGAAAATGGTGAACCATAAACAGAATGTTTTCATTTCCCCTTTCTAAGGCATAAAACAATGTATATTAAATCTTTTTTTAAAAGACAGATCTCAAAGAAAATGTCAAAACCAATAACTATTAAGTTATATATGTATATCATATTAATATATATATTAAGTTATAATCCAGCACTCACTGTAGCAATTCACTATTATGATATCCTTAAAGTGAAAGGTAGTATTTATTGAACTAGCAGCTTAGTGAATTCTGAGAATTTTAAAAAGTGACCCTTCTTTCTAAAAATATTAGTTAATAAGGAATTTCATAAAAGTGCTATCCAAATGGACACAAAACTATAGCTTTTATCAATATGGATTTCTTTGCAATGCCTCAGTCCATACTATATACATAAGTGTAGGCATTTAAATATGAGAGATACTTTCTACATATCAAGAAAATGATCTTTGGAGTTTGGAGAAGAATGGTATACATAAAAGTTTGGTTTCATTATTTCCAAAGGGTTCTCTGAGTTGTTTCTTTTAATTTAAAAAAAAAAATTATAGATTTTATTTAACACAGAGAGAGCACACGCAGGGGGAGAAGCAAAGGGAGAGGGAGAAGTTGGCTCCCCGCTGAACAGAAAGCCCGACTCAGGGCTTGATCCCAGAACCCCGGGATCATGACCTAAGCCAAAGGCAGATGCCTAACCAACTGAGCCACCCAGGTACCCCAATTCTTTGAGTTTTGACAAAACTACATGGTCCTCTAGGCAGTATTCCTCTAGCATAAATGATTCTACTTTCTATTTGTATCATGTCACAAGGTTTCATGCCCCTTTCACAGAAGTCCACTGAGCAATCTTGGGAGATATGCAAGGAAGGCATGTGTTCCTCTCCCTTTCTGTCCTGTGAGAAGACAAAGACATCCTCTCTTCTTCAGAACTGGGACTTCTTCCCTGAGAGAATGGTTTCCACATTCTGATCACACCAAGACATTCCAACCAAGTCAGAAACACTTCCCTAAAGTTTCATGAAACACAGCTTTGCAGGTCAGAGGTTGGTAACTCCGCCAAAAATGTTCCTCTATCAACGGCGAGTCAAGAGTAAGAAAGAGAAACTTCCTTGAGCTAGCTGTACACTTCTAGTACCATCTAGATGCTTCTGTGTAACCGTTCCTCCCCACATGTGACATTCATCAAATGGTCTTTGACTCTCTGATTTAAAAAATACTAAGGAAAATTGAATTTCTGGCACTTGGGGGAAAGGTCCCAGCTATGGTTTTAAGTTGCCCTGAACATTCCTGGACTCTTCTTGGGATCATGTGAGAAGAGAGGAGACACAGTTTTGGGAGTCCAGGTGGAAACTGAGGTGGGCACAGGAATTTTGAGGACAGCAAGTACCCAGAGTCTGTAGAAATATGAGAGTCAAATGAATGGATCAAACCGAGGCTTAGAATGGAGGTTCACAGTGCATGGGAGGGGTCGGATGTTGTTTGAATTAGACTATTTCCCAGATGTCGGTGAAGCATCATGGCGAAGAACCCAAGTTTTGGAGTCAGATTGTTGCGTGCAAAATCTGAGTCCAACATGTATGTGCTGTGTGTCTTGGCCAAGTTACTCTCTCTCTCTGGGTCTCTGGGTCTTCATCTCTACAACGAGAATAAGAATCAAGAGTGTGCCAGAGCCCCCTTGCACCTGCCCACAAGAGCCTACACAACTCCTCCCAGCTCTGCGTTTGGCGATAGAACATTGCCAGCTTGACATTGGCCACGGTGGGCGAGTCTACCACGGGAATTGGCAGAGACTACAAAGCTACAAAACGGGGCTCTTTAAATTTTTTTTTCTGTTTATATATTTATATATAAATATAGATGCATGGCTGGTTGTTAAGCATTTGCCAGCCCTGAGAATTTCCTTCCATAGTTGTTGACAGCATTAATTGAAATAAATTCTATCACTGAAGGGCACAGTGGCTGGGACCTGGGATGAATTCAATTAATGGGAGCTGTTGGTTTCGATCATAGTAGAAATAGTAGCAATAATAATCTCTTCCTTTCTCTTTAGACAGACTTCGGGTCCAACCCAAGCTCTACTTCTGTGTCACTGTGGGCAAGTTTCCTTCAACTCCCTCCATTTTCCCAGACTTCACTTTGTTCCAGTGGGATATGAAAGGCAAACCTATTCTTTTTGGCTTCTTCAAGGATTCCTTCTTTTCTCCCTGGCTGTCCAGAAATTTCTTACAACTGTACTTTTCCTAAGCGCATCCAGGAGAACACATTTGAAATTTCCATTATATAATTTCACTTTTCACTTTTCGCCTATTTGGACTTGACACAACAGCTTCTGGATTTTGGCTTTTGAAATCGATGGCGCATAGGAAGGCAAAACTCATCAGACAGCTGGGAACACCCCCAGGGAGGGCATTCCCCAGGAGTTTCTTCTCATTTATATGTAAATGATTCCTGTTTCAAAGCGGCTGAGGTAGACTAGACTAGACTAGACTAGACGTAAAAGAGAGGAGAAACTCTCTCTTTCTCCCCAAACTCGTCAAAAGGAAGTTCATACATGGCCCACAAAATCCCAACGAGCTAAATTATAAATGATGGAGCCCTGAAACGTTCCCCCCAATTTTCCAGACGTCAAAGAGGATTTCCAGGCATGTTGGCGCTGGAAAGGCCCTTTAGGATGAGCTCATATAATCCCCTCCTTCCACAGATGAAGAAAGAGATGGCTGAGACTCTAGGTCACCTGCCTGAGGGTGCACATCTGGCTAGAGGCTCAAGCAGGAGGGAGCCTAGGGTCTCTTTCTACCGCATTATGGTGTAGAGGACGCTAATTCATTTTTCAAACTCTAGAGTACTAACATCAAAGCAATTCCCATCTGACCTCTGGGGTTATCTTCTGTAAACATCTACTAGTTGGTTTTGCCAACCTGAGACCTTTATGGTCTTTCCATTTAATTTCCCTTGTTCAGTGTAGTTCTTCCTCTATAAAAATATCCATCTTCCCTTCCTGTCACGCAGATATACACTCACAGCAACTCCTTTCAGTTCCCCCCTCCACTAAGGATATAAAGCTGTCAGCTCCACCAGTGACAAGAAACAGACGGACGGCTCTCCGTCTGCCTCTTCCACGTGGGGAGACACCACGTGGGTGTCCCACCTCTCCGAGGATTGATGAACCAGATAGGGGACTGGGTGGTGAGTCTTCTAGTCTTATGAATCCCAACAGAATGGACCCCAGCCTCACTTCTACCACTTATTCTTACATCTACATCTGTGGTCCAGAAGGCAATGGGTGACACGTTCTCATCGCCTTCCAGCAATCTTTGAAACAAGATTGGCCAGTGGGTTTCCATTCTTGGGTGACTTGACTTTGGTATAAAACTGCTCACCACTCAAGAAACTGACAGTAGGTTAAAATGGCCTCTTTCTCAGTGTGAGTTGATTTCTCTTCCTTTAGATGAGTAAACATTAGGGAGGGAAGGAAGGAAGGAAAGAAAGAAGGAAGAAAATGAAGGTAAGGATGATACTTCATGAGAAGACTGGACATTTGTATAACTTTCTTCATATAATAGAGAAGGGCGGAACATAACCAGCCTCATCTCCTTATTGTCCCTTTTGTGCTCCCAGATGCTTCTGCAAATGTATTCAAAGCCAGAAGTTCTCCAACTTGAGGATGTGCCAGACTCAACAGGCCGAGTTATTAAAACTTGGATATCTGGGTCTGCCCCCCATATTTCTTTTTCTTTCTTCTTTTTTATTGAGATAAAATGGACATATAACAGAGATGACAGAGGTATATAGCATAATGATTTGAAACCTGTATGTATTTCAAAATGATCTCCATAAGTCTAGTTACCATCCATCAGCATACATAGATTTTTTTTTCCTGTGATGAGAACTTTTGAGATCTATTCTCTTAGCAACTTTCAAGTTTACAATACAATATTATTAACTGGAGTCACCATGTTATACATTCCATCCCCTTGACATTTATTTTATAACTAGCATTTTCAGAATTTCTAATTAGCAGGTCTGAGTTAGGACCCAAGAATCTCATTTTTTTTTGTAAGCTCCCAGAAGATGCTGATGCTACCGGTCCAGGGACCACACTTGGAGAACAACTGTTCTCATGTGGAGGGGACCTTTTTCCTCTTGGCACACATCTGCCTTTCCAGGTATTGAGTCTCTAAATTTGGCCACTTGTAGCAACGAGCTGACATGACTGAGCTAATTCGTTCAGACTCAGGACACAAAGCACAGCCGGACCTAATTTCTGAATAAGCTTTGTGCTTCTGAATGTGGATAAAGACTGTGAATGATTTCTAGAGAGTAATTTTCAGCCTAACCCTGGCCTGAGGACAGGCAACATGGTCTGTCAGGGTCGGTTTCATGGGTCAGAGAAGGGCTTTCATCTGTGAAGATTCCATGGCCACTGCAAGGTTTTTTTTTCAAGTCATTTAGTTTCGACTTAAGAGCATCCCCGAGGAGGAAACTGGCTCTCAAGTTTGCAGACAATCTGGGCTACTCACATATTCGACACGGAAGAGTAGGAATCAGCGCTGCTTAAATTGTGGGGAATATACTTCACAGGAGAGTTTGTGGTTTTCAGAGTCAAGAGACTAGAGTTGATGTATTCGTTCCACCACTTTAGCCATGTGGCTTAAAGGAATCACTTTACCTCATCAAACCTCATCGTATAAACAGGCATACTCACAACCAATCAACAGCATTGATGAGAGAGTTGGCAATTATGTATATATGAAGTTCACCCTGAAGGGCTAGGTCTGATGTGAACCCCTGGAGGCCTGTCCTGCCAGCTAACATCATGAGCAAGAAAGCAACTTGGGGGGTTGGTGTCTGGGTGGCTCAGCAGTTGAGCGTTGGACTCTTGGTTTTCTGCTCAGGTCATGATCTCGCGGTCGTAGGTCAAGCCCCACATCAGGCTCTGCCCTCAGTGTGGAGCCGGCTTCAGATTCTCTTGCCTTCTCCCTCCTGTGCATGTGCTCTCTCAAATAAATAAGTCTTTAAAAAAGGAAAGAGGGAAAGAAGGAAAGAGGGAAGGAAGGAAGGAAGGAAGGAAGGAAGGAAGGAAAGAAGGAGAGAAGGTTGGAAGGAAGGAAGGAAGAAAAAGGTGGTGGGTATAAAGCGTCACCTGGATCTCCACATGTGTGCTGTGTTTGGGGCTTTTTTGGCATGGCTTAACCCAATGACCCAAGGCAAGGGGACCTACCCACATCACATGAAGCTTTCACAAGTGGACGGTGATGAAGTCCATGCATTACATATCCTGAAACATCCTTCCCGTCCAACCACAAGCATACACTCATCTGAGAAAGATAATTCCACATATATGCATATATGCACACACACACACACACACACACACACACCCGAACTGCCACTATTCATGGCCCCTTCTTTAATAACTCAATATTTATTGTCAATCATCGATTACTTCATTCTGATAACTGGCCAGGTCCATAACTTTATCAACATGACTTTCGGGACACCCGGGTGGCTCGGTTGATTAGGTGTCTGCCTTCCGCTCATGACTCCAGGATTCTGGAATCATGTCCTTCATCGGGCTTCTTGTTTTGCAGGGAGCCTACTTCTCCCTCTGCCTGTCACTCCCCCTGCTTGTGCCCTCTCTTTCTCTCTTTCATAAAGAAAATCTATTAAAAAAAAAAAAAAAAGAAACCCAACTTTCATCATCTCTCAGGCAATTCAGTTGTTGTAACATTCATTTGACAAATAGTAATTTTTATTACTATGAGAATATGAATAAAAGACTATGACAGTCATGTCCTCCTTCTCTAGGGACTTCCTCTAAACCAGCCTGTACACAGTACACAGACTTTACCTTCTCTTACAAAACAACTGGTAAGTAGTGTCTGAAATGTGGTGGCATTGGACACTCTGGGAAAAGAAATGTCAAGGGATCCAAGACTTGAAGACATAACAGAAATGACTCCTTGTTTAAAATGTTGCAATTGGAGAATGTGGACCTCATAAGGATGTCTTCTGTAGATCCTGGCTGCCATCAGAAGAAGGCAGAAAAGGAGGGACTAAATGTGAAAATGCCGAAACACTCTCTTGCTAAGAGTCGTGGAGTAGGCAAGGTTCTCCAGAAGAAAAAAAAAAAACAAAAAAAAAACAAAAAACAGTAAGACTCACAGATGGTTTGATTAATAAGTAGTGGCTCATGTAAGTAGGAAGGCTGAGAGGTCCTAAGAGCTACAGTCAATGCACTATAAATCAAAGGGAGCCGATGGTATAGTTTTAATTCCAGTCTAAGCCTGAAGGCAAGAGGAGATGGCTGTCCCAGCTTGAAGACAGGCAAAGAGCAAATTTTCCCTATCTTTAGCCTTTTCTTGTACTCAGGCCTTCAATAGATTGGGTGAAGTCCACACACTTGTTTTATTTAATCCACCAATTCAAACATTCATCTCATCCGGAGACATCCAGAATCATGTTTCACCAGATATCTGGGCACCCCATGGCCCTATCAAGTTGACACATGAAATTACTCATCATAAGTAGTAAGCATATCCAACTGAGTAGAAGTAAAAGACCCATCATCTTAGGCCTTGGACTTCACAGAAGCTAGAGAGAGATTCCGTTAGCGAGGGGCTTCCATCTCCTTGAAACAAAATGAAATCTGTGGTAGTTACCCATTGTTGAAAAACAGCCCAAGAACTTAGTGGATTAAGACAATGATAAACGTCTGTTTTCTCACATGGGATCTGTGGGGCAGGAACCCAGGACCAGCCTAGCTGAGTGGTTTCAGTTTAGAACTGCTCCCAAAGTTGCCATCAAGTTGACAACCAAGGCAGTCAGCTGAAGGCTTGAATGGGGCTGGAGGTCCTCTTCCTAGATGACCTCTTCATATGGCTATTGGCAGGATGCATCATATCTCCATGTGCTGCTTGCTGTCTTCATGTGACCTGGATTCCCTCCAAATGAGCAATTCAAGACAGCAAGACAATACATGCAGAACATTTTTGTCTCATAACTCACCCAGTTTTTTCTGCAGGATCCTACTGGTTACATTTATCAGTTTCATTCGGTACAAGAAGTTACCACCCAGGAGCATGAATGCTAAGAGATGGGTAGAGTTGGGAGCCATCTTGGAAGCTGCCTATATTAGTTAGGAAAACTATTCCTGAGAAAACAGCAAAAGCTAAGCAACTGATATATAACATCTTACTCTCTTATTCTTTCTAATGCTCATATAATGACCCACAAAGAACCATCTCCATGTACATACAAGGGAAAATTAAAAATCAACCCCCCCAACAAATATGGGTACATGTGATTGGAACAGAGAGAGAATGGACTGAAATATTTGAAGAGATAAGACATAAGAATTTTTTTTAATTAAAAAAAGACAACAGCTATCGGTCTTAAAACAAAAACAACTCAAGAAATACCAAGAAGAATAAACACACAAAAAAACCGTAGCTAGGCACATTGGAGTCAAACCACTGAAAATCAAAGATGAAACCTTTTGTAGGTAAGCTGGAGCGGGGCAGAATGAGAATGAGGTACAGAGGAGTGAAGAGAGAAGGTGCCTCAAAATAGGGGAATTTGGGTGACTCAGCTCGTTATGACGGACTCTTGATTTCTGCTTAGGTCATGATCTCAGAGTCCTGAGATCGAGCCCTATGTGGGGAGTCTGCCAAAGATTCTCTCTCTCCCCCTCTGCATCTCTCCCTGCTCCTGTGTGCTCTAAAGAAACAAACAAACAAACAAATAAATAAATAAATAAATAAAATCTTAAGAAAAAAATTGCTGCAGACTTGCCTCTGGAATACTTTAAACGAGGTGACAACAGCAGCATCTTGAAGCTACTCAAAGGGGGAAAAAAAGGTAATCTCAAATACCATACATGTCAACAGAGTTAATATTCAAAGAATGAGCATAAAACAGGACTTTGTTTTCAAATAACCAAAAGCTAAGCACGTTTATTATAGTACAAGAACAGGTTACAATTTTTTAAAAAAGTTTTACAGGTTTTTTACAGGTTTACAGCACATTTATTATAGTACAAGAACAGGTTACAATTTTAAAAAAAAATTTTGTGACAAAGGGGGTCAAATCGATGGTCTATGAAAGGAAAGGAAGAGTGCTGGTAATAGTAAAAATAAAGGTAAATATGGGAGACATGTTTTCTTAGTTTTCCATCACTTTGAAAGGTGATTTAACTGCATAAGGTAAAAATACTAAAGAAATGTGGTTTCTGACTTTAACAAAAATTGAAGTGAATAATAAAAAGACAAGCAGTCTTCAATGTTTTGGCATCTTAAAAGAACACATGTAACTAACTGAGGAGTCAGAGAAGAAATCTGGAGAAAAATCACAATTTGAGAATATGGAGACCTGAAGAATGGGGACAACGCTGCCTAGGTAAACTGAGAAAAACCACTAAGATGATAATTTAGAGGGAAATTAACAGCTTTCAAAGCTTAGAAACTAAATCTAAAATTGATGACCAAACATACAACTTGAATCCCTTAAGTAGAATAAAACAAACAAACAAAAAACCAAAATGAACTCCAAAACATAAGATAAAAAAATAACAAAGGGAGCATAAATTAATGAAATAGAGACAAACAAAAAATGGTAAAAAGAGCCAACAAAAACAAAAGCCAGAATGTACCACTTTATATGCTGATGCTGGAAATAGATGATAGATAAAAAATATTTTGGGTGTACATGTCCTAGAACCCAACAATTGCACTTGTAGGTAGCTGTTCTGCAGAATCCCTAACATAGGAAAAGGAGAAACACGTGTAAGAATGTTCATAAGGCCATTTTATCTTACCAAGAGCATGGAGAAGGAGGAGGGGGAGGGGGAGGAAGAGACGAAAGAGGAAGAGGAGGAGGAGGCGAACCTCAGTAGAGACATAAATAAACCTTTTTTTCTTATAATGGAGTATTTCACAGCAACTAAATTTGACCTAAAAATAGTGTGAACTAGAAAATGCATTGTGAATAACACATTGAAGGAAACAATACATATTCTACATAAAACTACATAAAACTTAAAACCAAACTTAAAACTTAAAACCATAAAGCAGTAAACTATATCTAGATTTGGACACATGCAAGAAATGGAAAGAGACATGCATGGGAATGATGTACATCAACTTGAGAAGAGTGGTAATGAATCCTGAAGAATGGAAGAGATGAAAAGGCTCGAGGGTTTCATGTATATCTTTAAAGTTTTATTTATTTATGTATTTAAAAATTTTATTAACTTATTTGACAGAGAGAGAGATCACAAGTAGGCAGAGAGGCAGGGGAAGCAGGCTCCTCGCTGAGCAGAGAGTTCGATGTGGAGCTGGATCCCAGGGCCTTGAGATCATGAGCTCAGGGAGCTGAAGGCAGAGGCTTAACCCACTGAGCCACCCAGCCACCCCTATTTATTTTTTAAAGAGATCTGAAGCAGACCGGTAAAATGTTTGCATTTTCTAATAGTTGAGGCCATCCCTAAGACAGGGCAGGTATTGAAATTTTCTTATGGGAAGGTAACTACAAGCCAGGAGAGTGGATGACAGACACTGAGGTGGAGAGGACACATAAGCCCGAGTCAAGCCATGTGGGCTTCCGCTAGAAGCCGAACAACGTAAGCTCACTCTTCCCTAGGACCTTCGGATGGGATGCAGCCCTGATCACCCATTTCAGACTCCTGACCTCCAGCAATGGCTAGAGAATAAATCTGTTGCTTTAAGTCATGAAATTTGTGATAATTTATTACAGTAACAATAGGGAATGAATACAATCATTAAAATTGTTTTTATCCAGGAGCTAAAAGATGAATAGTTTCTAATAATGGTTGAAAAATAGGCTATTTGGAAAAAAAAAAAAAGAAAAAGAAAAGAAATATGGATCATTACTTCATTCCTTAAACCAAAATAAATTCCAAAGGCATTAAAAATTAAAAAGAGGATTTAAAAAAAAGTACTTCAGAAGGAGAAGAAAAAATGAGACATTTAAAAATAATCTTGATGTAATGAAGAGGCCTTTTTTTAAAAAAAATTTTATTTATTATTTAGAGAGAGAGGAAGGGCACGAGCAGGGGGAAGGGCAGAGGGACAGACCCCCCACAGAGCATGGAGCCTGACGCAGGACTCAATTCCATAGACTGAACCAAAATCAAGAGTCTGTCACTTAACAAACTGAGCCATCCATGCATCTCATGAAGGGGACTTTTAAAGCCAAATGACGTCCATAAGCTTTAAAAAAAAATTACTTAAGCTCATATATAACAAGTAATGTTTATTAATGAAAAAAAAATTATCACAAAGTTGTAAGGCAATGAACTCCTGCAAAGAATTTTTGTGACAAATATTACAAAGAAAGCTCTCATTTCCTTAACATATAAAGAATTGTTACAAAACAAAGTTGTTAGCTATCCAATAGAAGAAAAAAAAATAGGGAGAGAAGAAACAGGAAATTCATAGGAAAATAGTAACTGATAGCTGATAGATAAGAAGAGAATTATTAATTAAAAATAATTTAAAAATTCAGTTTAAGAAATGAGAAAGTTTTGCATCTAAGGTATCAGCAATTATACATAAAGCTTCCCAATGCTCAGTGTATGAGCTAATATATAGAAGTAGTCACTCTCTCCAGTGACTGATACACTGTAACCAAAAGATTGAAATCAGTTTGGACAACAATGTGGCAATATACACAAATTTTGAATGGACACACTCACTGACCCAGAAATTCTATACCTCACCATTTTGTCTTCTCATGCTTTCAGAAAGACTTACACTAGGATGTTCATCGCCACATCACTTGCCAATGCAAAATACAGGAGACAACATATGTGTCCATTGTTAGGGGACTGGATAAATTAATGTTTTATCTCCCTACCGTCGTGCAACAGAAGGGAATGATATTTATGAAGTGAGAGAGTAAAACAAAAACCAGACAAAAACCTCCAAATGTTTAGACAACAAAAAAACGAGGTGTAGCACAACGTATGCAATATAATCCCATCTATAAAAAGTGGATTTAATAATGTGACTATTATTAAAAACCACCACATGTATCCATAGAGCATATAAGTGATAATATATATGTGTTCTGCTCGATGCAAAGAATATTTCTGGGCAGCTAAGTTGGCCCCACCTATTTATTGCTGGGGAAAGGATTGAGAAAATTCAAATATGAGAAACTTACTTTCATTTGTATACCTTTTGCATTCTGTTTTTTTCCCCTAAATTCAGTATTAATTTTTAATTAAAAGCAGTTAATCAGAGGAACCCATACTGAATGATGAGACATTGAGATTTTTAAAAATTAAGAATGAGTCATAAACCTCCCCGAGGCAGATATTATCTGTTATTAAAGTGTTCTTTACATGTCTTCTGTCTAGGAACTCTAACTGTTCCTGTGATCTATGCATAGCAATTAGTGTATGAAACATGATCTCAACTAGCAGGAAAATACACAAACATGCACAAACACACATTCACACTTGGCAAAAAGAAAAAAAAAAATCTATACATCAACATACCAAAAGGTGGTTATCTGTTCAGTAGGCATATGAGGGATCATTTTTTTCTTTGTATTTTTTTTTCATATTTTGAGATCTAGCTTATATTACTTTTATAAAGAGGTATATCATTTTAAAAATGACTGCTATAATTGAGATATATATTGATTATCTAAGTTATCTTTGAAGAAAACATACAAAATATATATTACAGTGTAAGAAAATGCACCAAAAGTATTAACAGTAAATGGTTCTTTCTAGAGAATGTTTTGGTTTGTTGGTTTTTTTTTTCCTTCTGTTTTGTGTTTTCCAAATTTCTGTAATAAGCATTACTGTGCTCTAAGTGGAAAAGATATTTTCAATCCTAGGCATGAAAATTGGGAAAATCTCTTTAAGATATAGTTTGCTTGGTTTTGTTTTTGTTTTTTTAAAGATTTTATTTATTTATTTGACAGACAGAGATCACAAGTAGACAGAGAGGCAGGCACAGAGAGAGGAGGAAGCAGAATCCCTGCCCAGCAGACAGCCGAATGCGGGACTTGATCCCAGGACCCTGAGATCATGGCCTGAACCGAAGGCAGAGGCTTTAACCCACTGAGACACTCAAGTGTCCCTTGTTTTTTTTTTTTTTTTTTAAAAGAACCTTAAGATTGTTGTAGGATTCCTGTGATTAAACCAAATGAAAACTCTTTCCTATTTGGTGGAATCATTTTTTTCAGAAAGAAGGAGGAAAACATCATGAGTACCTAACCTTTTAAAATCTGATCGAAAGTAGTCATTAGAAACACAATCTAGGGGTGCCTGGGTGGCTCAGGTCAGTTAAGTGTCCCACTGCTGATTTCAGCTCAGATCAGGATCTCAGGGCTGTGAGATCCAGCCCAGCCAGGATGGGCTCCATGCTATGGAACCTGCCTGAGGCTCTCTCTCTCCCTCTCCCTCTGCCCCTCCCTTCTGCTCACAGGTGCACGTTCACACTCCCTGCCCCCCCCCCCGCTTTTTTAAAGACATAACATCTAGAAGGTAAATCTACTTTGGAGAGTATCTTTCTACTTTGAGTCTTGGAAGGTAGCGATATCATGGAGTTTTCTGTATCACGCCTATATACTGACTAGGATTAAATACAAGATTTAGTAAATGCCTGAAGAAAAGGGAGCAGAGCATCAGCTATCCCTAAGAGCAGACCAAACCCTTCTGATTCAAACCAGAATGAATGAATGTCATGGAGCCCAGTGACAGAGCTGTGGAATTGATGGGAGAGATAGCGAAAGAACTTACCCTTCATAACCCAAGTGAAGGAAGAACCATCCTGGTTTTATGTTTGAGAGAAAGGGAGTAAGAGAGAGTACTATAGTTGGATAAAGCATAATCCAATAAGATTTAAAATAGTGTAAAAGAAGATGCTTCTATTTCTTTAAACTCTGTTTCATAGAATAGCTATTAATTTACATAAGGACCAAAGCACTTAGCAATAAGCACTTCTTTTGTGGCAGATGTGTGCTAACACAGCATCCCTGCAAATTTTTCCAGAGTCGTATTAACATTTGGTTTTACCGACTTGCCTGACTCACTTGGCAACCACATTAATATCTCATCCTAATGAGAACAGAGCAGAAGAGATGAGGCACAGACAAAAACAGAGCCTCTGGAAGGCATATTAAATTTTACAAAGCTACAAGTATTAAATTGACATGCTTCGGGGAAAATGGAAAATAATGACACCAGTTTTTGGCAAATATCTTTTTGGTTATGCAATACGAAAAAAAAAAAAAGAACAAACACACATGTACCCAATAGCCAAAGTTAGCAAGTGCCAACATTTTGTCACACTTGTTTTATGTTATCATTTTAAGAAATACGGTGTTACAAATACAGTTGGAGCCTCTGTGTACTCGTCTCCCGTTCCACCTGTCCCTTCCTGGCCGAGCACACCATGACTCTCCTTCCTGTGCATGTTACTGTAACTCTAAGCCTCCATAAGTAATGGTTACTATCGTTGAGTATCAATCTTAAATATCCACGAAGATGTCATCTATCCTCCCACAAATTGCTTTCTTCATCTCACATTGTGTTTATAGGACTGAATCAGGCTGCTATATGAAAACCTTTTTCATTCATTTCAACAGCTTTATTCTGTGGATAGAACACAATTTATCAATTTTGCTGTTGATGTAAATTGAGATTTTTTTCTTTTCTTTTTTTTTTTTTTTTTTTTTTTTGCTTTAACAGAGAACACTGCCATGAATATTCTTTTATATATCTCCAATACATCTGCTCTGCAGTTTCTTAGGTAGTAAAATTCCTGAGTCCTAGGGACCCTACAACTTCATTCTTAACAAACACAGCCAACCTGGTCTTCAATGCATTTTTATGACTTTATGAAGTAGTTCCATCAGCAAGATGTTTGTGTTGGCAACTTGGAATTTCCATCTTTTTATTTTATTTTATTTTTTATTTCAAATGTTTCCAGCTTCATTGAATGATAACTGCCACACGTCACTGTATAAGTTCAAGGCATACTGTACATATATTGTGAAATGTTACCATAGTAGGTTCTGTTAACATCCATCTTCTCATATAGATACACTAAAACAGAAAAGAAGGAAGGGAAGAATAAAGGAAAAATTCTCCTTGTGATCAGAACACTTAGGATTTAGTCTCTGGACACCTTTCCTGTATACCATATTGAAGTGTTAGCTGTAATCCTCGTGGTGTACATTCCATTCACAGCTCCTACTCTTCCTATAAACTGGAAGTTTGTACCTTCTGACCCCCTTCCTCCAGATCCCCCTACCCCCACCTCTGTCAACCACAAACCTGATGTCTTTTTCTGTAGGTTGTTTATTGCGAGATCATGTAGTTGCTGTCTTTCTCTGTCTGACTTACTTTACTTAACATAATGCCTTCAAGGTCCATCCATGTGGACATAAGCAGTAGGATTTCCTTGTTGATGTTATGGTTGAATCATATTCCATTTCTTTCTCCATTCATCCATCTATGAACATTTAACATTGTTTCCATGTTCTGGCTCTTGTAAATAACACCAGCATGAATAGGGGAGTGCAGATACCTTTTTCAGTTAGTGTTTTTGTTATCTTTGGGTATATTCCTGCAAGCAGAATTGCTGGATCTTTCGGTAGTTCTATTTTTAATTTTTTGAGGATTCTCCTGCTGTTTTCCCTAAGTAGCTCTGCCAATTTACAATCCCACCAACAGTGTGAAGAGTTCTCTTTCTACATCTATGCCAGCATTTGTTATCTCTTGTTTTTTTAGTGATATCCATTTTAACAGGTGTGAGGTGATATGTCATTGGGTTAAATTTGTATTTCCCTAAGGACAAGTGATGTGGAACATGTTTTTATGTATCTGTTGGTCTTTTGTGGATCTTCTTTGGAGAAATGTCTATAGAACAAAGGAAGAGGTGTCACATTTCCTGATTGCGAGCTCTACTATAAGGTTATAGTGATCAAAACAGCATGACACTGGCATTAACACAGACAAACAGACCAATAAAACAGAATGAAGAGCCCAGAAATGAACCCAAGCATACAAAGCAAGTAATATAGAACAAGGAAACCACAAATACGCAATGGAGGAAAGGCTGTCTCTTCAATAAAAGTTGTTGGGACAGTTGCATATTCATATGTAAAAGAATTAAACCACTCACAGAAATTAACTTGAAATGGATTAAAGACTTAAATGTAAGATCTAAAACCATGAAACTCCTCGAAGAAATAGGAACAAAACTCCTTGATATGGCTTCTGGTAATAAGTTTTGGGGTTTGGGGTTTTGTTTTTTTGTTTTTGTTTTTGTTTTTCAATATGACACCTAAAGCACAAACAACAAAATAAAAAATACGTAAGTGGGATTATATTAAACTGAAAAGCCTCTGCACAGCAAAGTAAATAATTGACAAAGTAAAAAGACAATCTATGGAATGGGAAAAAGTATTTGTAAATCATACATCTGATAATATCCAAAACATATAAAGAACTCAAACAATTAAATAGCAAATCAATAAATAACCCAGTTAAAAACAGACAAAGGATCTGAATCAAACTTTTTAAAATTTTGTCATTCTTTGGGACTGAAATAGTGAATCATTTCTGTTTGTTTTAGCTTTCATTCTCCTGGTTAAAGGTGACATTTGTATTTTTTTCTACGTTTATTGACCATTCAGGCTTTCTTTTCTGTTGAATATGCATTTTATTTGGGCGATTATTTGTATTTTTCACGAACTGATGGAATTTTAAAAAATATTTTCTGGACTCTATTTCATTGTCAGTTGCATAGGTTGAAATATATTTGACCAATCTATAAAAAATATACATTTGTCCCCATCATACAACATTTTGCCTGTTACCATATGGAAATACTTTAATTTAAATTGAATCAGATCTATAAAAAATGTTTCCTTTCATGACTTGTGTTATTTTGTCTCCTTGGAGGAATCCTGCTCTGGCCTAAGACGTGATGGTATTTTCCCAAGATTTCCTTCTAGAAGTCCTATAATTAAGATTTTCGTGTTTTGTTCAATTATTCAGGTGGGATTTAATTTTGTTCCTGGTATAAAGTGCAGAACTAATACCATTTTCTTGCTTATGAATAGTAAATGTTTGTGTGCTGCTAACTGCATAGCAGTAGATCATCCTCTTACCAATTTATCATGTACCTTTCTGTCTTCTCTTACCTTTGCAGGTGTGACTGACTTATTACTGCAGTAGATCTCTTCTCTATCCCCCTGTTTTATCTATTCCTAGATGACCATCAGACTTTATTAATATGGTTTATAAGAAATCTTACTCGGTGGAAGGGTGAGCCTTCTCTTTCCCATCTTCCAATGCCTCGCTGATCGTGTCACTTCATTTGTCCCTATGTACCTAAGCTTCAGCTTCTTTATTTCAGCAAAAGACTACACTGGAAATTTAATATGAATTGCATTGAAGTTATGGGCTGATTTGGAGAATTCACCACCATGCACCAAGTCGCTACACACCATCGTCCTTTTCAAAATGTATACCTGTCTGGAATCATTCATTGAACAGTTATTACTGAGTGCTTACAACATGCCAGGCGTGGTTCTAGGCATCAGCTAAACATCAGTGAAAAGCAAAATGGATCCAAACTCTCCCTTTGTGAAGCATACACAAATAAGTGACCCAGGCGAGGGGATAACTAAGTATGTTATACACCGGTAAGTGCCTTGGAGAAAATACAGCAGGGGAGGGGAAGGAGAGAGGGACTGGTAGCAGGGGAACGTGCAGTTTAGTTAAGCCTGTCTATTGGACAGTGTTTAGTCAAAAAACAAAACAAAGCAAAACAAACCCAAATGCTATTCTTGATATTTCAATAAAGAACCAAATTGGATTGGAGAGCTGGGGTATCCTACAAGGAATTTTGTGAGTCAACCCAGAAGTTAGCAACAGCTGGAGACTTTCACCTCTACCGAGGAAATGCATGAAAATTGCCAAATACATCCCTTGTCTCTCTGGCAGTTCAGTGTGGCGAGGAACCCATCAACCCACTGCTAATTTGATGGGGCCTTTGCTGTGTCCCCTAAGCACAGTCCTCCATTACGAAGTAAGAACCGAACCATAAGAGTCAAAGTTTTTAGGAATTCAAAGCAAAATCTCTGTGAATGGGTGATCAGATTCAATCATGACTTCCACCTCTGGGTTCCTGGACTCATTTCAGCGACTGGGAAAATGACACTATCATATATTGGCAATCGCTTCCGGAAGTATGATGCCACAGTCTGTCGGGCAGCTGAAATTGTAACAGAGGACCTCAGTCAGGATCCAGTCAGGAGAAACAAACAAACAAACAAACAAACAAAAACTATTCATTAATTGGAACAAGGTAAGTTGAACATAAAGAATCATTAGCTATGACAGAGAATTGGACAAACGAGAGATTGGCTAGTACAAAGTGACGGGAACTCCAAATCAGATGGACTAGAATATGTAAGGAAGAGCCGCCACCCCAAATTGAATTTGGAGCCGAGAGGCAACACCCCGATAGTTGGCATACTGAATACTCGGGCAGAGATTGTAACGTCCTATCAGGCCAGCTGCTTGCTGGTGATGGAGAACATGGTAAAAATCCTTTTCTGCACTTTTTTCTCTGTGAAAATGTGTACCTTGGTCAGAAGCATTTGGGCTGTGGGGTGCAGGGATGCACATCATGACAATGAGTAAGACGCTTCACCCCAAGCAAGAACAGGTGAGAAATTTAAACAATTGTGACTCTACCATATGCTATGGCACCCTGATACCCCTCACCATCCTGCAAGGTGGTCACCTAACTCAAAGGCATGAACACCCCAATCCCAGGACTTTACCCTAAGAGTTTGATTCTTGGGGGTCCCTTCTGGTACCAATAACTACAGTGATCAGTGTCCAACTGGAATAATGGAAACCACTCAAATATTTAAGATAAAGGGACCTGAAGCCGCACCACCATCTTGGCGGGAGGCAACACCCAAACCAGAGACGTGCAGGAACACACTGGCTTCTCCTTTCCTCCTTCCCTCTAATTTCCCATATTCCCTTTTCCCAGCTGACAACAGAGGCTGAAAACAGGTTACAGAGCAGGACAGAGGAAAGATGGGAAATGGATCAGGGCACAAACAAGCTCAGGACTGACAATTAGTCACCTGGGTCATCTCGGTTTTTTGTTTTTGTTGTCTGCCTGTTTGTTTGTTTTTTAATGTCAGGGTGACTGTGGATTAGCCAAGTTTGGGAACCACTGGTATATATTAGTATTAATGTATGTTCCTAGAAGGCTGGACATTATCTTATTCATAGTTATATGCCCAGAAATTAGCACAATGTCTAGCATGTACTAGATACTCATTAAATGACAACTAACCCCATGAGATGTTCTGTCAAGTTTACCTAGCTGGGAGAGGGTTCAGCAAGGCGACATGAAGAAAAGAGGGGTCAGAGGAAGGCAATTTAGATGGGAGGAAAAGCATGATATGGAGAGAACAGTAAGTAGGCTAAACCAGTTACCTTGCCAGAACATCTTGCACTGTGCCAGGGAAGAAATATGGTCATTAGTCAGGCTACTTAACATTCCATCCAGAGAGAAGCTGACGCTGGCCAGGCCAAGATGGTGGCCATGGAGGTAGAGAAGTGTGTGTCCATACCATATCTATTATAGAGAGACAACCGGCCTTGCTGATTTCATGCCTCTGGGGATAAAGGAAAGACTCAAACCTGGCCTTCAGGAAGCTCATGATCTAGGGGACAAAGAGTGGGCAGAGGAAATGCAGTCAACAAAAGCCAGAGCACAACTCTGACACAGGTGCTAACTTGTCCAGCCCACCCTGACATGGTTTCGGGAGATGCCATGACATGTTCACATGTACCTTCTCCCATGGGGTGAGGAAAGAGCTGGCCAGCCTTGTTTGGCTGTCATTCAGGTTTACCGAAAGAGGTAACAGCAGCGTTCTGTTTTCCAATGAAATGTTTTTTCAACCTTATCCTGTTGAATGCAAGAAACACTGGGACTAGATCTCTATTCACCAATCTAACAGATTATATTATAGACACAGGGCAATCACTAGCTTAGACCTTCTTTCTCTCCAGCTTTATTGAGATAGAACCGATGTACAACTTGATATGTAAATTTAAGGTGTACATGCTGATTTTGCACACTCTCTTTGTTTTTTAATATTTATTTATTTATTTGAGAGAGAGAACGCATGTGTGAGTGGGAGGAGGGTAGAGGGAGAGAGAGTCTGAAGCAGACTCCCACTGGGAGTGGAACCCAACACAGGTCTTGATCCCAGGACCTTGAAATCAGGACCTGAGCCAAAATCAAGGGTCAGAAGCTGAACCAACTGAGCCACCCAGGAGTCCCTGATTTGATACACTTTTGTACTGCATAATGATTACCACCAAAGCCTTAGCTAATACCTCCTATCATGTCACATAATTACCATTTCTTTATTATGGTGAGAACTTCTAAGATCTACACACTGAGCGCCTTTCAAGTGTATCATACAGCTGTTAGCTGTAATTAGTAGATCCCCAGAACTGATTCATCTTATAACTAGAAGTTTGTACCCTTTGACTAGCATCTGTCCATTTTCCACACTCTAGTTTTGTCTTTATTATACTAGAATACAGATGGATTTTATTTCCCTAGACTGATTTCTTTAAAACACAAAACCAAAGGGCTGACATGGTTGGCATGCATGATCTTTTTTTCCTCCTTTTTTTCTCTTTATTTTTCCTTTATTAATAGCCATTATGAATAAAAAGGATGATGAGAAAAGTTTGAGAGGACACCTCACACAGGAGATTGGTGTCTGTGGGGGGGCTCTGCCATAAGCATCCTTGAGCTTTATTTGATCCTAGAATTTTAGGTATGCGGTGGTCACCCCACATCTTTAAGAGCAGGGTACCCTGCCCCAAGCCTTCCACTAACTGCAACTTTATCTTCATATTCAGCCCACATGTTCCTTTATTAAATTCCTTCTGAAAATTTGGAATTTTTTTGCTACTCCCCACAAATGTCTTTCTCCTCTGGTTGTTCATTCTATCAGGGGTTACTGTCTCATCCATTCTCTTGTTCACTGGGTGGTCAGGAAAGAAATGTGGTTTATATTAATATCTTCAGTTTTCTTCATAAATCAATATTCAGAGTCCCTTAATTATCTGCACTACTTTTCTTTTAACCCTCTGCTATTTACTACATTTGTCAAATGCTTCTCCAAACAAATATTTTATGACCATTGTAGGTGTCCAATAAAATGGCCACTGGTGTTTATAGGTATGGTAAAGAAATCCTTTAGCAGTGAAGTTGACAGTGTGGGGACAGGAATAAGAGAAAGTTTCTCATCAGAGCAAGAAACTAAGACTGCTGGCCCCCAAATGAGCAAGGGCTGGGCACTCCACTCGGTTGCCCTAAATGGTTGATGAAATAACAGGGATACAAATTCCAGCAAATAATTTAAGTGAAGATACTTTTCTTGACTGAAAGGATTTTTAAAAGAAGCAAAATTATGGAAGAAGCAAGGCAAGGTTGTAACCATAGGCGGTGAGGAAGTTCTGCCAAATACAATAAAATTTGAACCAAAGCTAAGGAAGATAAAAGAATCTGAGAAAAACCCCCTCCCCTGATTCCCAAGAGAACAATGCAATGCTGTAAGAAGCAAGAGGGAAGCTTTCTGGAAAGCCATTCTACTACTTTCTTTTGAAAGGAGAAGGCCTGGAGCTTGAGTGGGTCTATAGTGGTATGAAGAAGAAAAAAAAAAAAAGTAAAGTTTTTTACTGTACTTTTTTTTTTTACTTTTAAAAAGCTGTCATTTCTCACCTTGTTCAGAAAATTTATTTTATTGATTCCATTTTATTTTTTAGATAGAGAGAGAGAACACATGCCCCTAAGCGGGAGGGGCAAAGGGAGATGAAGAGAGAATCTTAAGCAGGCTCCACTCTGAACACAGAGCCCAACACAGGGCTCAACCTCATGGCTCTGAGATCACAACCAGAGTCGAAATCAAGGGTCAGAAACTCAACCAGCTGAGCCACCCAAGAGCCCCTCAGGCTTAGTTACAATAACATATAGTGAAATGTACAGATCTCATCTTTTATGAGTTTTTAAATCAATATAAAGAAAATTTTAGCATTTTCATACCTGATAAATGTTCTTCAATATAACACCATAGGTTAGCTTTTCCTACTCTTAGTTGTCATAAATATGTGATCATTGTGTGTCTGGTTTCTTTGGCTCAAAATAATACCTTTGAGATTTAGCCCTCTTGTTCTTTGTACTCCCAGTAACAATGGACAGAAATTCCAATTATTCCATGTTTTATCAATATTTCTATAATCAGTCATTATAGTCACTTTAGTGGTTATGAAATGCATACTCTAATGTAATATACAGTTCCTTGACAACAAGTAATGTTAACTGTTCCCATATTTTCCTTTTTTAATGGCCTTTAAATTTTTTTAACTTTTTTTAAACTTTGTTTTTTCAATTTTTTAATTGGGATGTTCGTATTTTTACTATCTATTGTAGGATATCTTTGTATAGGTTGGATTAGAGTCCTTTCGTCACACATACGTAAGCAAATATTTTCCCAGACTATGCCCCATCTATTTATTTTCTTAATGTTACCTTTTGATGAGTAGAAATTTTAAATTATGATAAAGTTAAATTTATCATTTTATTCCTTTTTGGCTAGTGTTTTCTGTGTTTTGTCCAAGAAATTTTTGCCTACATCAAATCAACTAAAATATTTTCTTAATTTTTTTTTCTAGAAATTTTCTATTTCTGACTGTTACATTTAAAGCTATGATACATGCCACAGGTGCCCGGGTGGCCCAGCTTGTTAAGCGTCAGCTTTTGGCCAGGTCATAATCCCAGGGTCCTGGGACTGAGCACTACATTGGGCTCTGTGCTCAGCGGGGAGCCTGCTTCTCCCCAGCCCCTCATATTTGGGCTCACTCTATGAAATAAGTAAATAAAATCTGAAAAAAAAAAGCTATGTTACATCCCAAATTATTTTTTGTCTATAGGATGATAAAGGATTAATACCCTCTGTACATAATGCGTTATCATTTTTATATATTGGTCACTTGTGTTTTCTAAAATTTTGTTAGGTCATATTTAACCTGTGTTTATGAATACTATACTATATGGTCTATAATTGCTCTTTTGGAATAGGTTTTGATGTAAGGTTAATGATACCCTAAAATAATTAATTTTGAAGCTCCCATAATTCTCTATTTTCCAAGAGTTTGGATACAATTGGTATTAATTTCTTCCATTAAAAATTTGATACAATTCATCATTGAATCTATGTAAGCCTGCAGAGATATGGAGCTATTTAGATTCTCTGTTTCTTTGTGTGAACATTTCATGTATTTTCTTTATCAGGGAATTTGTCAAATTCATCACATTGTTTAGTTATGGCATAATCAAGTTTATGATATCTCATTATCCTTTAATGTCTATAGGACCTGTAATAGTATCTCCTCATTCCTTCTTGATCTTGATAATTTGTATTTCTCTTTTATTCTTTATCTGTGTAGCTAAAGGTTTATTATTTTTATTTTTTAGAGGTCAACTTTCACTTTATTTTCTATGTTGTTTGGTTTTGGTTTCATTGTTTTCTGTGCTTATTTTCTTCTATCATTTCCTTCTTTCTGCTTTTGGGTTAATTTGCTCTTTTTAGATCCCTTGAAATAGAAAATTAGATAATTTTATAACTTCTTTTGTAAGTATTTAAAACTATAACATTCTCTTCTAAGGAATTGCTTAGCTTCCTCTCACAGATTTGATGCTGTATTTTAATTATCATTCAGTTTGAAATATTTTCTAATGTGTATTATAATTTCTTTTTGGACTCTTCAGTTATTTAAAAGTGTGTTGTTTAATATGCAAATATTTTGGATCTTTAAAGTAATTTTATGATATAAATTTCTAATTTAATACCATTGTGATTAGATAATATGAGACTTGTTTCATGATCCAGTGTGTGGAAGATGTTTGGTGTGGGGAGACAAATATATTCTATGACTACGGCTCTTCTCAGCCTTCTAATTTGTCATACCAGCCTACATATACCTGTTAAGTTTTTCAAATTTCTAGTGAGAGTCTTCTTACTCACTCTCTTCTATGGAGCATTTTTCTCCTACTACTGTTCTGCCAGACACGAGAGCAGTCATCTCTTTTTCTATAGAGATTGTTGTTTTCTGAAGTTTAGTTCACTTAATGTTCTCTTTGGTTGTTCCAGGAAAAAACAACAATAAAAACCCTATGACTTGTAGCTCATTTAGCTTGTTTAGTTATCAGGTTAAATGTATAGTCTCTTATAACCTCGTACATACTAAGGAATTGGACTCCTACTCCATGTGTTTTCTTGGTGGGGGGTGGGATTTAGGAATTTTTTTTTTTTTATGTTTTCATTATAGTAAAGTATACATGACATAAAATTTATCTTTTTAACCACTTTGAAGAATGCAGCTCAGGGGCATTAAGTACACGCACATTATTGTGTAAACATCCCATCTATCTCTAGAACATCTTTATCTTCCCAAACTAAAACTCTGTACCCCTTACACAACAATTTTCCATTTCTCCTTCCCCTGGACCCTGGAAAACATCATTCTATTTTCTATGTCCATGAATTTGACTACCCTAGTTTCCTCCTATGAATGGAATCATATAGCATCTGTCCTTTTGTGACTCACTTAGCACAATTTCCTCAAGGTTTTTCCATGTAGCAGCATTTGTCAGAATTTCCTTCCTTTTTATTTTTAAAGCTAAAAAATATTCCATTGCATGTCCATGCTACATTTCATTTACCCATTAATCTGTCTAGGGATGATTCTGCCTCTTTGATGTTTTGACTAATGCTACTATCATCTTGGGGGTACAAATATCTGTCCATGTCCATGAGTTCAGTTCTTTGGGGGGATATGCCTAGAAGTAGAATTACTGGATCATAGGGTGATTCCATTTTGAATTTTTTGGGAAACTACCCCACTGCTTTCCATAATGACTGCACATCAAGGTCTTCTTAAAAGCAGTATAGGGCTTAATTTTCATTGGACGATTTAACATTTGGAATAGGAAGAGTAGACATTTAGACAGAGAGAGATCCCAAAGCACTTGCGACCATTTCTGTAGACTAGCAGACTCAGAAACAAAAGATAGGTATGTAACTGTATTTTCTAAATAATGCATTGCTAGTTGGGTTTCCATTCATCTTCAGGCACAAAACTCATATAATTTTAAAGTAGATGATCAATATGAGAACACAGAGACATCCTCTCAAAGGGAAAGGATATTCCCTCACGACTTGGGTACATAAAAGGTAGAAGAAAATAATGTTTACTGACAAAGTTCCTCATCTTCTATGACCTCTTCTCACCTCCAGGCTACTGGAATTCTGACCAATCATCTACACTTACACCAGCCCTCCCTCTCTCTTCTCCATGCAGGATATTCAAACGGAGCCCACACAAACAAGGAGGAAACCCAAAGTAAATTCATCAACACTATGTTGTGATAAATAACAAGACTAAGAACAAGATAGATTAGAATCCGCTCCAAAATGGCTAAGCCAAAACAAAAAGAAAACACAATGTTGCAATAGTGCAAAATCTGCCAACAAAATACAAGGAAGTGAACATAAACAGGAAAAAAAAAAAAGATGAAGAGTATGCTTCCAAAGAAGGCTTATTTCAGAAACTGTAAGAATGGTTAAGAAGGGTAAATGTTTTACTTTTCAATGTAATGAAAGTGGATGGGCTTTATGAAATAAGGAAAGAGAAATGAGAGGACGAAGCAGTCAATGGAGGGAAACAGAGAACCCATAGTGCTGAGACAAAGCCACAGCGAAACCTGAAGAAAGAGTGAAAAGCATAAATTAGGACAAAATTAAAAATGAAGTCGTGCGGGGGCACCTGGGTGGCACAGTTGGTTAAGCGTGGACTCTTGGTTTGAGCTCAGGTAGTGATCTAAGGGTTGTAGAATCAAACCCAGGGTCCGGCTTCATGCTCAGCACACAGTCAGCTTGAGTCTTTCTCTCCCTCTACATTCCCCCCCTCCTAGCTCTCTCTTTTTCTCTCAAATAAATCTCTCTCTCTCTCTTTTTAAAATTATATAGAGGATCCTAAGTAGAATGCAGAGGATCATCAAAAAAACCCTCAAAAGCAATTAGCAGAAAATTTTCTTAACATGTGACAATTACACACACACACACACAAACACACACACACACACACACACACACGAATAAAACCAAGATATATCTTGGTGAACTTACTTAATTTTAAGAGTGCATTATTTAATCATTTAGATCAGGGTTTCTCAGCCTCACCTGTATTTAGGTTTGGGACCAAATAGTTCTTTGTGGTGGGACCTGTCCTGTGTGCTTTGTAGGCTAGAGAGCAGCATCCTTGGTCTCAGCCCACTCGGTGCCAGTAGCGCCTCCTACTGGCAAAAACGTGAGAGCCAAGAACATCTCCCACCAACAAAATTAGCCCGGGTTGAGATCCACTTCTGGAAGTAAACATATCATCAAAAAATACATTTACAGCATTATGTACCAAGGTTCTGAGAAGCAAGGTTGACAGAGTTTTGAAGGATATCAATATGCTTCAAGAATTCTCTACTCAGTTGGGTGCCTGGGTGGCTCTGTCTGTTAAGCAGCTAACTCTTGGTTTCGGCTCAGGTCATGATCTCGTGGTGGTGAGATCGAGCCCCACCTCAGGCTCCACGCTCAGCATGGAGTCTGCTTCAGATTCTCTCTCCTCTCCCTCCCGTTCTCTTGCTCTCTCTCTGGAATAAGCAAATAAAATAAAATAAAATAAGAATTCTCCGTTCAGTCAAGTTGTTCATTGACTCATTCAGGAGAGCTCTTATAAATCAGTATAAAAACATACCTCTGCCTGCAATAAAGTAAACAAAGAAAAGAAAATTCACAAAAGAAAAACTCTGAATTGGGGAGTTAAAAAATAAATCCATTCCGATGATCTCAGTACCGTATTAGTGTTGTAATATAGGCTCCAATCTCATCCGGGCTGACATTGGGCGCGCAATATTTTAGATTCCACAGAATCACCCATGTCAGGTTCCCTTGATGGTCATGATAATTACGAGCAATATCCAAATGCACCAAAACAGACCTGGGAAGTCAGTTAACAACCACGCCTGTCCCCTGTTAAGAATGGGGTGTCGTGATCCCAGCAAGCCCTGAACTCAACGGTTTGATTCAACAGCTCATGTGGAAAAAAAAAAAAAATCTCTCAGTTACATGAAGAATATGATTTACAAAAATTAAATTGGCAAGGAATGTGGCAATAAAGTTGTCTAATGTGTTCCAGGGTGATGGTAGGGAGATGATTTAAAATGGCCAAGGGCAAGAACGATTTAAAATCGGCTGCTGAGCAGTGAACGTTTTCAGAGCTGTCTGAGTCTTGGGTTGGGTGGACAGCATTTTAGTTCAAAGGCTGTAGTCCATTTCAGGGTTTGACAGGAAGAAGTAAGAGACCAGCTGAATTCTTGCCAGAGGATATAACAAAGAATTCAGAATCCAATACCCAGCCCAGCTCACACAAAACAATGGTTCCTTTTTCCCTTGTTTGAAATGCAAACCAGTCCCTTTTCTTTTCCTGCAGTTGTAACTAATGAAATCCTCTTTGCAGATCTCTCACAATGGCTTCCCTTTCTATCTCTGTGCTGCCGCTGCCATTTCCTTATTTTTCTCGCTTCCTCTTTCCCCCAGAACTCAGGTCTCTTAAGACCACTTACGTGGCTGTGGAGGAAACACCGTGCCCAGGACACATTGCTCTTGGTGACTTCATGAGCCTGAATCCCAGAGCGAGGCTGTGGATGATGGGGAGCTGAGCCAGGATAGGTAGCGTGGGTCAAAATGAAATCTTGGTATTTTAGGCCACAGTGATTTGAAGTTGTTGGTTATGACAGCAAGATTTAGTTAAAGCTGGCTGACACAGAGGAGATGCACCTATTCCTGGAATTAAGACATGTGGTACAAATGTGCTCCTAGTGTAGCATCTGGCATGCAGTTGGCACTCAATAAATGTTTGAAAGAATAAATGCAGGGAAAAGAGCTGGTATCCAGTGCCAACTTTGTCATTTGCAAGCTGTGACACCATCGCCTAATTCCATCCGTAATTAAGGATACAATTAGCTGCCATTTGCCATAGCTATCGTGACGGTCCAAAATGAAGCATTTGTTACAGCACAGGACAAGCTACGAAATGTTGTGCAAATAAACTTATTTATTCAAGTTAGTGTAAGTAGTATTCTTGTCCCATTTGAGCACAAATTGCACCTTGTTCTCTTGCCTCTAAATAAGACAGAAAATGTTGTAGGTATAATGTCTCTTGTCTAAATCTGGATAATTCCTCAGGTAGCTGTATGCGCTTAGTCAAGACACATCTTTTCTCGGGACTTCAGTGTCTTTAGCTATTTAAAAAAGAAAAAAATAAAAGGATTTACACACTAGATTTCACATGAGTTCCTTTTCAACTTTAGCATTCTAGGAGAGATTTTACGTGGTCACAAACCTTTTGAGGTCGGACTCCACAAAACTCAAATGGCAAATTGATCTGCACGGCCCCTCCATGTCCTTGGTTGGAACTACATCTGCCAACATTTCTAGATGAAAAGTGAACAATG